>NW_027362763.1:412102048-413515003 GCF_046119375.1 Phyllobates terribilis
AGTTCAGAGTGCCTCACCTGGGCGGAGGGGAAGTGACTCACACACGGGGAGGGGCAGTAACCTGAGCGCGGCTCCATGGAGGATGCACACACTGCAGCCTGACAGCACCGGCAGCAGCGCTACACAAATGGCGTCCTCCCCTCCTGTGTGCAGCACAGCCCTGTGTGTGTGCAGCGCAGCATGTCACCCACAGCACCAGCAGGCTGCTCTCAGCTCCCACAGAGCACTGGGAATGGTTGCTATGGGTAACCGCGCCACAGCTGCTCCTCATAGACCAGTCATATACAACTGATATCATCTGTACAGCGATCGTAATATAACTAATTAGATTGTTTCAGTATTTTGTTTGAACTTTACTAAGTACCTATTTTGTAATTAGTACTTATAAAAATGCCGCGAAAGCGTAAGTCTAACATTTCACAAAGCTCTAATAAAGGCCGAGCTATGAAAATAATTAGACGTGATGAGATGTCTCAACAAGCCGAGCAACGAAGGCTTGAGCAGGCGGTGCGTTGTGCGGCTCAAAGAGCTGCAGAGACTCCAGAACAGTCCCAAGCCCGACATGAACGGAATGCGGAGTTTTTGGCATCTCAACGGGCTGCTGAAACTCCAGAACAGTCCCAAGCTCGACGTCAGCAGTAAGCGACTTACATGGCGTCCCAAAGAGCCACTGAAACTTATGAAATGGCCGAATCTCGCAGACGCACTGTTGCTGAAAGGACAGCACAGCGACGTCAAACATTTACAAGAAATACATGGATATTGTTTAATAAAGCTGCATTTGAGTATGACGAGACTCTTGATTATGATACTCACAAGCTTATAAAAATAGAAGCAATGACCATAGATTGCAAATATTGCAGAGCTCTTAAGTGGAAAGAGGAAGCAGCAGGTATGTGTTGTTTGGGCGGGAAAGTAGCTCTTCCTTTTATAGACGAGCCAGTTCAACCTTTAAAAGAGCTTTTCTCTAATGAAACTGATGAATCTCGCCTTTTTCTAAATAATATAAGAAAATACAACATGTGCTTTCATATGACGTCTTTTGGAGCAGATCAAATTGTCTCAATGCCAGGGTTTTGCCCGACCTTTACAATACAAGGACAAGTATACCACCATATCGGTTCTTTAATTCCTATGTCCATTTCGCAACCACAATTTTTACAAGTTTATTTCATAGGTGACGAAGAAGAACAAATCAACAGGCGTACTGAGTGCTTGCAAAGCGTAGATAGAAACATAGTTAAAAAATTACAACGAGTACTTCACGACCACAACATTTTGGTGCATGAATTTAAAACGGCTAGAGACAGAATGATCAATGACGATCATTTCAAAGTAGTGATTCACCCAGACCGTGTACCACATGGTCAGCATGAGAGATGATTCAATGCCCCTACTACAAATGAAATAGCTGCTGTAATAGTTAGTAGCGAACAAACTATGTCTCGGGACATCGTTGTGCAGCCGCGCGATGGCATGCTCACTAGGGTTCCCGATACACATAGATTCTGTGATGCTCTCGAGTACCCAATAATTTTTTGGAAAGGACAAGAGGGGTACAGCATTGATATTCCTCAGAAAAATCCAATTACTAAACAAGCAATGCCAAGCAAAAAGGTGTCCTGCAAAGATTTTTATGCCTTTCATTTGATGGTCCGTCGCAGCGATTTTAATTTGATGCTTAAGTGTAGGCTCCTACTTCATCAGTTTCTGGTTGACATGTATGTAAAGATGGAAAGTGAGCGCTTAAGGTTCATTTCTTTAAATAAAAAAAAACTATGCGCAGCAAATTATATTAACTTGCAAGATGCAATAAGAAATGATGCGGATTTGGATCCAAATAACTTAGGTCAGATGGTGATTCTCCCGTCATCATTTGTAAATAGCCCGAGATACCTACACGAATACACACAAGATGCGTTCACATACGTACGTAATTATGGGAGGCCTGATTTATTTATTACAATGACTTGCAACCCCGCTTGGCCAGAAATCACCAAAGAGCTTATGGCTGGTCAAAATTCAACAGACAGACATGACTTAACAGCTCGAGTATTTAGAATAAAAGTACAGAAGTTGGTAGCTCTACTTACAAAAGGTAACATATTTGGTGATATGCAATGCTTCATGTACTCGATCGAGTGGCAAAAGCGAGGTTTGCCTCATGTGCACTTACTGCTGTGGTTAAAGGAAAAATTGCATCCGAACCAAATTGACGAAATCATATGTGCTGAGATACCAAACCCAGAAACCAATCAAAAGCTCTATGATACAGTGACAAAGAATATGATTCACGGGCCATGTGGTACATTCAATTCTTCATCGCCATGCATGAAGGAAGGAAAATGTGCCAAAAAATATTCGAGGAAGCTTTTAAAAGATACTCAAACCAGTGACAAAGGTTATCCTTTGTACAGGCGCAGAGCACCAGAGAATGGTGGACGCACGACGATTATAAAAACCCGTAGAGGAACACAGGAAATATTGGTGGACAATAGCTGGGTGGTCCCATATTCTCCACTCTTATCAAAAATTTTTAATTCTCATTTAAGTGTAGAGTTCTGTAATACGGTACAGGCGATAAAATATATTTGTAAATATATTAATAAGGGTAGCGACCAGGCTATTTTTAACATCCGCCAGCAAGGGAATGTTAACATTGACCCAAGAGATGAGGTGCAGACCTTTAGAACCGGCCGATATGTTAGTAGTAACGAAGCAGCGTGGCGGATCTTAGGTCTGCCTCTGCACGAGAGACACCCAACCGTCACTCATCTCGCGATTCATTTACCCAATGGCGAGAGGGTTTACTTTACGGAAAATAATTTTAGAGAGAGATTAGAAGCACCACCTAAAACTACACTAACTGCATTTTTCCTGTTGTGCCAAAGTGATACATTTGCAAAAACATTACTTTACATTGACGTGCCTCGCTACTATACTTGGAATGTGGCACGGAAGCAATGGAAACGTCGTTTACAAGGAACACCTGTCGATGGCTGGCCAGGTGTGAAGGCAGGAGATGCTCTAGGTTGCATTTACACGGTGCACGTTAGCAATTTTGAATGTTATTGCTTGCGTATGCTGCTGAATGTAATAAGGGGTCCAACCAACTTCTCGGATTTAAAAACATTTGAAGGTCAAGAACTTGCAACTTTTTGGCAGGTGTGTGAGAAGATGGGGTTGTTGGAAGATGATAACCACTGGGATACCACCTTAGAAGAGGCCGTGCTATGTCGCTCCCCGGCGCAAATAAGAGAGCTGTTTGCCATATTGATATGCACTTGCGGTTTATCCAATCCTCTACAACTCTGGCACAAGTATTAAACTGCGTTATCAGAATATATCATGCACAGATTTGAAAGAATGGATCACGTTAACGATGATCTCTGTTTCAATGAGGCGTTGGGGCTTATCGAGGACAAAATATTAATAATTTCTGGAAAGAAATTGTCCGATTTTGGTCTACCCTCACCGCGGCGTAGAGGAGAGCTGTCAAACGAGTTGATAAAAGAGCTAAGCTATGATACCAACCAGTTAGACGCTCACGTTTGCGAAACTGAGCCACGTTTGCTACCTGATCAAAGAGAGATTTATCACAAAATAGTAGAACGAGTTGAGAATGGTGAAGGCGGACTTTTTTTCCTTGATGCCCCGGGTGGTACAGGAAAAACTTTCTTGCTTAATTTACTTTTAGCAAAAATTCGTAGCGGTCATAATGTTGCATTAGCTGTGGCTTCCTCTGGAATTGCTGCAACATTGCTAAGCGGTGGACAGACGGCACATTCAGTCTTTAAATTACCTCTTAATCTGGTGAACGAAGAAACCCCATCGTGTAATATCAGCAAGAGCAGCGCCCGTGGCCTCCTGTTGCAACAGTGCAAACTAATCGTGTGGGACGAGTGCACAATGTCACACAAACGCGCCATCGAAGCTCTTGATCGTTGTCTACAAGACTTACACAGTAAACAAACAATAATGGGTGGTGTGTTTTTTTTATTGGCTGGGGACTTTAGGCAAACTTTGCCTGTCATCGAGCGAGGCACTGCAGCAGACGCAATTAACGCATGTCTGAAATCCTCATATTTATGGACCAAAGTTGAAAAGCTGCACCTCACCACCAACATGCATGTCCAGTTATTCAGTGATCTAGAGTCGGGCGCGTACGCTGAGAAACTGCTCGAGATCGGTGAAGGTCGAATCGAAACTGACGAAGAAGGTATGGTTCTATTCACTAACCAATTTTGTCATGTTGTGGATTCGGAAGACGCACTTATTGCTCAAGTTTTTCCAAATTTGCAACAAAACATCCACGATGAAAATTGGCTATGTGAAACAACTATACTAGCACCAAGAAATGAAACAGTTGCGAAAATCAATAAAATTATCTTGGACCAAGTAACCAGCGATGCAACAACCTACAACTCCATCGACACAGTCATGTCATCTGAAGACTGTGCGAGCTACCCCGTGGAGTTTCTTAACTCTTTGGAGCTATCCGGGGTCCCATCTCATAAGCTCGAATTAAAGGTCGGTATACCCGTTTTGTTAATGCGCAACTTGGACGCCCCGAGATTATGTAATGGCACTAGATTGCGAGTTACTGAACTAGGCAGGCACATTTAAAGGCCACAATTTTAACTGGAGAAGCTAAGGGTGAAAATATTCTTATACCACGCATCCCAATAATACCCAATAACTTACCCTTTAATTTCAAACGTTTGCAGTTCCCACTTAAAGTTGCATTTTCAATGACCATCAATAAATCGCAAGGGCAAACTTTGAAGGTAGCGGGGATACATTTAGGCACGCCCTGTTTTTCCCACGGTCAGCTATACGTAGCTTGCTCACGTGTTTCTAAATCGCAAAATCTACATATTTTCACTGAACGAAAGAAATCAAATAACATAGTTTACAGGAGTATATTGCAGTAAAAACACATAGATAAATTACCTGCAGATGTCCATTATTCCAATTACATACTAATTCTTTACTAACACGAACAATATTAAACGCAAGTAACTTCAGTCCGTCCTGTTTATTAATCAGTGTTTAGTAATCCATTTGTGATGAAATTTGATATGGATAATTTCAAGCCTGGGGAAGGACATAGGGCTACTTTTTATAAACGCACCATACAGGCGAAGATTATATAAAACTGTAAACCTGATTGACTGACACACCTAGCGGTCAACGCACAGCCGAAACCACTGAACTTAGCATCTTGAAATTTGCAGATAGGTTCTATTATAGCTTAAATGAGCACTAAGAAAGGAATTTTGATAATTCCACCCTCAAGAGTTTCCCTCTTCATATTATAGGGGTTCAAAGATTGTATGGAATCCGTCAGTTTTGAAGTTAGACATCTGAAATTTTGGATGTACGAGTAACTAAATAAGATTATATTTTTTTTACTATTAAGATTATTTATTTTTACTATTAAAATGATCTGTCACGAAACTTAATGTGGCAGACCAAATTCCACGCGAGCTAAGCCACGGGTAAAAGCTAGTATTATTATAATTTAAACAGATGAATTCTCACAATTCCATCGAGCATTTTCATTCCCTTCTTACGAATTCCCAATTAGGTAGGTATTATATTGAATATAATGAATTATTTTATATAATTATAGGAGTGTTAGCTTGTGTTGATTAAGCTCTTGTTTTGTATATTAATTATATATTATATCATTCTTTCTTACTTAAGAAGAGTGTAGTTCCCGGATTTAACAATATTTTAAACTGAATTGTGGAGCATTTGAAGATGTTACTGATGATCCAAATACTGTTAATTTTCACCAATCGTTTACAGGTAATTATGTGTATTACCAGCAGTAACTATACGATCTGTATCCAAATGCTCACAGCAGGATGCAGTAAGCAATTTTGATTTTTTTGCTAATTATTACTTTATGTATATTATCTGATTAAACGTGTATCTAGACATGAAACTAAGTACAATTTCTCATACAGATACTGAGTTGCTGCAATCAGCCTATATGATGGAAAACAATCGGATTTTTGAAGCAACTGAAAATGGAGAATCTGATATCAAACTCATAGAAGTACACTGCAGTCCTGTATTACCCCAGCCTCCTAATGCCCCTAAAAGACCTGGAAATTCAATAAGAAGGACCCGCAAGAATAGAAAAGGTAATATACTACTCAGTATCATGAAGAAAAGCATTTCTGTTGTGTCTAATAGTTATATTCTATTTATAGATGATCAGCTAGTGTTCATCTAAAAGAGAATATTCCCAGGTGTGTCTAATAGTTATATTTTATTTACAGATGAACGTCTAGTGGTCAAAAAAATTGAATTTCCAAAAGAGATTATTCCCATCCCATGGACATCGATCAATGAGAAATCAGCTGATCCTGGAGCTGCAGAAATACAATACGGAGCTCGTGCTTGTAAATATATATTTTGTCCATTCTATGCTGTCTTTATACAAACAACTAGATGGTGGCCCGATTCTAACGCATCGGGTATTCTAGAATGTGTATGCGTCCGACCGTGCGCGACTAAACAGCGAAGCAGTGTTTAAATGGGTTGTGCACTACTTTAAATTAACCCCCCAATGTATCCCCCCGGGGCCAATAATGAATTTTGGAGGACCGGGGAGCGAGGCCGCCGGTCAGGGTACTTCTGCTGCGAGCAGCCTGGAGATGACCGGCTAGCACAGGGTGAGCGTGTGAGGGTAAACGTGGGAGCGGGTGAGCTTGGGAGGGTGAGAATGTGAGGGTGAGCGCGGGAGCGGATGAGTGTTGGAGCGGGTGTGAGGGTGAGCGTGTGAGGGTGAGCATGGGAGCGTGAGAATGTGAGCGTGAGAATGTGAGCGTGTGAGGGTGAACGTGTGAGGGTGAGCGTCCGAGCATGAGCGTCAGAGCGTGAGCATCATTGCGTGAGCGTCAGAGCGTGAACGTCAGAGCGTGAATGTGAGCGTCCGAGCGTGAGCGTCAGAGTGTGAGCGTCCAAGCGTGAGCGTCAGAGTGAGAGCTTGAGCGTCAGTGCGTGAGCGTCAGAGCATGAGCGTCAGTGCGTGAGCGTCAGTTCCTGAGCGTGTGAGCGTCAGAGCGTGAGCGTCAGAGCGTGAGTGTGTGAGTGTTCGAGCGTGAGCGCCAGAGCGTGAGCGTCAGAGCGTGAGCTTGAGCGTCCGAGCGTGAGCGTCAGAGCGTGAGCGTGATCATCCGAGCGTCCGAGCGTGAGCATCAGAGCGTGAGCGTCCGAGCGTGAGCATCAGAGCGTGAGCGTCTGAGCGTAAGCGTCCGAGCGTGAGCGTCCGAGCGCGAGCGTCCGAGCGTGAGCGTCAGAGCGTGAGCGTCAGAGCGTGAGCGTCAAAGCGTGAGCGTCAGAGCGCAAGCGTGAGCATCCGAGCGTGAGCCTCAGAGCGTGAGCGTCAGAGCGTGAGCGTCCGAGCGAGAACATCCGAGCGTGAGCGTCAGAGCGTGAGCGTGAACGTCAAAGCGTGAGCTCCCAAGCGTGAGCGTCCGAGCGTGAGCGTCAAAGCATGAGCGTCAGAGCATGAGCGTCAGAGCGTGAGCGTCTGAGCCAGAGCGTGAGCGTCCAAGCTTGAGCGTCAGAGCGTGAGCGTCTGAGCGTGAGCGTCTGAGGGTGAGCATGTGCGGGTGAGCGTGTGAGGGTGAGCTGCTAACGGCCGCCATCTTGTTCTGAAATCCCGCGTCGCTGATTGGCCGCGGCCTGACCAATCAGCGACGTGGGATTTCCTGGACAGACAGACAGAAAGACAGACAGACAGACGGGATAAGACAATTATATATTTTAGATGTTACACATTTTATACATACCATGTTACAATGAAACATGGTTAACTGACACCTGTAACTTTTCTTTTAGCTACGTCTGCTCTTCAACCTCGAGTACCACAACAGCGTAATTACTGTACTTATTGGAGCAGAATCCTCCGCAAAGAAATAATGCGGCTGTGAGAACAACTCCTCTCTCACCAATCAGCGTTGTGATTCGTGAAGCTAGATCTGCGACCACCAAGCATTCCTGGAATTCAGTTCCGAAGCTATGAAACTGGACAATGTACGGGTGCGTCATACTGAGCCTTCGGTAGATAATACTCCTGCAGGTTCGTCTAGGGATTTTGGACTTGTAACGCCTCTAAAGAAACGAGCAGTTTCAAATCAGAGAGTAAGTAAAAAACAGAGAGTTAACTCTACATCTTCTTACACAGCAAAACCTGTGTGGTCTGATGAACAGCTCAACATGCTTACCGTTATGTCTGGGCAGTACACCCAATGCAAAATCTACCAGAATAAACTAAAATATTTCTGTGAAACGTATGAAAAATTGATAAATGCATACCGAACACCTGACATTACCGCAGAACTATATGAATTCAAAAGTGAACATGCTATTGTATCATCAGACCCTAATAAAAATAAATTGATGTGACTAAGAATGGTCGGTTATGGGTTGCAGAAATTGTTTAAAATAGTCCACAGAGATCTTATACACTGCTCACAAAAATAAAGGGAACACTTAAACAACAGAATATAACCCAAGTAAATCAAACTTCTGTGAAATCAAACTGTCCACTTAAGAAGCAACACTGATTGACAATCAATTTCACATGCTGTTGTGCAAATGAAATAGACAATAGATGGAAATTATTGGCAATTATCAAGACACCCTCAATAAAGGAGTCGTTCTACAGGTGGGGACCACATACCACATCTCAGTACCAATGCTTTCTGGCTGATGTTTTGGTCACTTTTGAATATTGGTTGTGCTTTCACACTCGTGGTAGCATGAGATGGACTCTACAACCCATAGAAGTTGCTCAGGTAGTGCACCTCATCCAGGATGGCACATCAATGTGAGCTGTGGCAAGAAGGTTTGCTGTGTCTGTCAGCGTAGTGACCAGAGGCTGGAGGCGCTACCAGGAGACAGGCCAGTACACCAGGAGAAGTGGAGGGGGCCGTAGGAGGGAAACAACCCAGCAGCAGGACGGCTACCTCCACCTTTGTCCAAGGAGGAACAGGAGGTGCACTGCCAGAGCCCTGCAAAATGACGTCCAGCAGGCCACAAATGTGCATGTGTCCGCACAAACGGTTAGAAACTGACTCCATGAGGGTGGTATGAGGGCCCGACGTCCACAGATGGGGGTTGTGCTCACAGCCCAACACCGTGCAGGACGCTTGGCATTTGCCACAGAACACCAGGATTGGCAAAGTCGCCACTGGCGCCCTGTGCTCTTCGCAGATGAAAGCAGGTTCACACTAAGCACATGTGACAGAGTCTGGAGACGCCGTGGAGAGCGATCTGCTGCCTGCAACATCCTTCAGCATGACCGGTTTGGCAGTGGGTCAATAATGGTGTGGGGTGGCATTTCTTTGGAGGGCCGCACAGCCCTCCATGTGCTCGCCAGAGGTAGCCTAACTGCCATTAGGTACAGAGATGAGATCCTCAGACCCCTTGTGACACCATATGCTGGTGCGGTTGGCCCTGGGTTCCTCCTAATGCAGGACAATGCCAGACCTCATGTGGCTGGAGTGTGTCAGCAGTTCCTGCAAGATGAAGGCATTGAAGCTATGGACTGGCCCGCCCATTCCCCAGACCAGAATCCGATTGAGCACATCTGGGACATCATGTCTCGCTTTATCCAGCAGCGTCACGTTGTATCACAGACTGTCCAGGAGTTGGCTGATGCTTTAGTCTAGGTCTGGGAGGAGATCCCACAGGAGACCATCCGCAACCTCATCAGGAGCATGCCCAGGCATTGTAGGGAGGTCATACAGGCACGTGGAGGCCACACACAATACTGAGCCTCATTTTGACTTGTTTTAAGGACATTACATCAAAGTTGGATCAGCCTATAGTGTGTTTTTCCACTTTAATTTTGGGGGTGACTCCAAATCCAGGCCTCCATTGGTTAATAAATTTGATTTCCATTGATGATTTTTGTGTGATTTTGTTGTCAGCACATTCAACTTTGTACAGAACAAAGTATTCAATGAGAATATTTCATTCATTCAGATCTAGGATGTGTTATTTGACTGTTCCCTTTATTTTTTTGAGCAGTGTAGATCGAGAGTAATTAAACGTGCTCGAACGCTGTTGGTTAGATCAAAATGATCACTGGCAGCTAGAAGGCTACGAAAGGCAACTCACAGATCAATAACTACACAAAACCCTCAGTTGTTGATACATGCACAGAGTCCATCTTTACACATCCAAGATAGCTCTGGAGATGTTAGACCCAATGTGTCTCCAATCGCTCAAAGCAGTGAGCCTCTGGAAATACATGCTGAAAATGAAAAGGATGATGCAATTGTTGGTAATGGTGATTATGATAACGTGGTGAACGTAGACCAATCAGTATTTTTACAACATTTTTATCACCATCAAAGAGATGTCTGCAATTTCAATGCACGTATGTACATTGATCATTTCATATTTGTAAATTTAGAGCGTATTTGACGCGCCCCCTGGGCCAGTGCTGTTTGGGATACCCGGAGCCGGATCTCAATGGGGGTAGTAGTCCTCGTGGCGGTGACCCGGTCCGTGCCCAGGGTGTCAAACTAAGTGGCAGTCTATGGCAGTAGATGTTACTTTGATTGTCGACTACGCCACCCGTTGAGTGCGGCTTTGAAGCCGCCGCTGCAGAGCAGTCCGCTGAGGCCGGTGGTGTATGTGCAGCAGTGATGATATAACCCCCAACGGGAGGGGTATGGCCTCAGGGCAGCAGGTGTGGATGATGGGGGTTGTTGTGGTGTAGAAAGGAGACTCTGAGACGGGAAGTGCAGTTCAGGGTTTTTACTTACTGATGTTCTTTTGGTCACTCTGGCCTTGAGTGACCACCCGAGCCGTGCTGCGTCCACCAGGTCCTGGACTCGGCCAACCCCCAAGCAATTCTGGAGCGTGGTCCTGAGCTCCTTTCTGACTTTCCCTTTCTACTGGCCGTTCCCACCAGGGATCCACTTATGTCCGGCTCCCTCGGGTCTCTTGTTGGTTGCACCTCTTCTGGGTTCCCTGACCCTATGCTTGGTGTGCCTTTCTAGTGGATTTGGTGAGGGTCGTGGCAGATCCTGACCCCGACCTCCGGTTCCTGGCTAAGGTGTGCTTTGGCCTCTGCCAGCTTGGGTTCCGGTACCCTGGTCCGCCAACCCTTCACCCTTCTGTCTGTATTCTGGGGTCTTGGGGTTCTTTCTTCTTTCCTCTCTGGGCCTTCCTTTCTCCTCTCTCTCTCTCTCTGCAGGCCTTGCTCTGGAGCTGGGCCCAGCCGGAGCCACAGCTCCCTGTCAGCCCTTCTGGCTGAGCTTCTCTGCTCTGCTCCTCCTGCTCTACAAAGACCCTATTCTAAGATGGTGCCCACCTTATATACTCCCTCTATGTGTGAGCCCAGGTGACCAGCACCCAATGAGCTCCTATCTTTACCCAGACTACTCCCCCTATCTGCCCCTACACTACTGGGATGTTCCACCCCCCTCCCACTCCAGCCAGGGACAGACGCTGTCGTACCTGCACATAAACTGGTGGGAGTACCGTCGTTCTGTCCCCCGGAAATGGGATGTATGTAGTGCATGCAGCTAACTGAGCTCAGTTCCACACTCCATCCTTACCCGGGAGTGGAATACCACACCTCTGGTTTGAGGTGTAATACCCCTGTAGCAGCCGAGTCCTCAGGGTGCTACATTCCCCCCTGGTAAATCACAGCACGTCCTCGGGCTGTAAAAAAAAATAAAAACATCCACAAACATACAATTTTTTTTCAAAAACATAAACATATCAGCATAAAACTTTTTCATATAAACATTCTTGTTCCTCCGGCCACGGGACAACTTGTGACCGGGTAAAGTGCAACAGTCTCTTCTTGAAAAACAGTTTTCCTATAAAACCAGTAGGGGGCGCCTTAGAAAGCGCAACTATATACAAGGGGAAATGTGGCCGCTCTCAGTCGTCGGCCAGGTATTAGGAAAGGATGACCGCTCTCAGTCCTCGGTCAGTGGGAATAAGGGATATACGGGTAACAGTTTACACTTGTCCCAACGGGGAACATATTTAAATTAGCAGCATGGCATATACCCTTACGGGTAACTATTCTACAGTTTCAGTTCACCTCTTAATGGTGACGATGCCCTCCTGCGGGGTCCCACTCGAACTGCGCCTCCTCTAACGAGAGCGGGGTCATCTTGACAGGCGCCGGAGCCGGGATCAGGGGCTCATCCAGAGGTCTTTCTTTCCGGAGTCGGGGATGGTGGAACTCCGGTGGCCACACAAAGGGCTGCCCATCCGGGCATGTGTGCTGGGCAAATAGGTCTTCACCCAGGTGTGGCGCTGTGGACGTTGAGGGCGCTGTTGTGGTGGCGGCGCCCGGGTTCACCAGGCCTTGCGACCAGGCTTGGGGCACCCTGAATGTAAAGGGCACCGTGAAGACGGCGGCGCCCGGGGTTACTTGGCCCAGCGACCAGGCCGGTGGCTCAGTGGAGGTAGAGGGCGCTGTTGGCACTGCGGCGCCCGGGGGTACTCGGCCTTGCGACCAGGCCAGTGGCGTCTCCTGCTTGGCCGCGCTCAGGATTGAGGCGCGTGACGTCACAAGAGGCGTGGCCGCGGCTCCTGCTTGAGGCCTAGTCTGGAGCGGTAGCGGAGCGGCAACGGGCACGATCGGTGGGACTTTGGGCTCTGCGACGGGGAGCGGGGGTAGGCTTACGGTGGCCGGGCTTGGGGTAGTGACGTCCCCTTTACTTGCCTCCGTATCTTCAGCTCCCTCTGCGGCGTCGTCTCCGGCCTCCGTCCCTTCTGCATCCTCTTCAGGGGCAGGCGTGCTCCTCGTTGCGGGTGGTGTGCTTCGCTGGCGGGTTCCAGCCTGCTGGGCCACCTCTCTGCTCCATGCGGCCAGTACGTCCCGCTGCACTCGGGCTATCCTCTGAGCCAAGCCCTCCAGTGCGGTCTGTGCACGCTCCCGGTCTCGGGGGAGCTGTGCCAGGATCTCCACCAGGCCTTCTGGGGTTGTCGCTTGCAACAGGCTCCTGACCACTGGGTCGGTGCTGCCTGCCTCTCCCTCCATCTCCGGGTACGGCTTCTCCAGACTCCTCTCCAGACTTCTCATCTCCGAGTGCGCTCTCTCCAGACTCCTCCAGGCTGCACCCATCTTCTCTGTTTTGTTCTGTATACGCCCATACTGAGGGCGGTCCTGGGGTAACTTGGTGATTGTCAGCTCCAGGGGCAGTCCCCTCACGCTGATGGACATCTCAAGCATCACAGTCTCTGCTGGTGGGGGCGGTTTCCGCTTTTGGCGCCATTCTTGGACCTGGCCCACGATGGGAGGTGGCCTCTTGCCACCCTCTGGCACGCCCATAATGGCGTCCGCTCTGCCAGGGCGGGAAATCCTCCGAAATGGCGGGAATCGTCTCCCAGTGGCGGGAAACTCCGTAGATGGCGGGAATCTTCACCGATGGCGGGAAGAAGGCTGAAGATGGCGCCGGATGGCGGGAATCTTCACCGATGGCGGGAAAACTTCACAGATGGTAAGTTTTAAAAGTCTCTTTTTCAGGCACGCAGTACCCGGTGGTTGCGGGCACGTGATCCTGCCGACTACGCCAAAGTTGACGCGCCCCCTGGGCCAGTGCTGTTTGGGATACCCGGAGCCGGATCTCAATGAGGGTAGTAGTCCTCGTGGCGGTGACCCGGTCCGTGCCCAGGGTGTCAAACTAAGTGGCAGTCTATGGCAGTAGATGTTACTTTGATTGTCGACTACGCCACCCATTGAGTGCGGCTTTGAAGCCGCCGCTGCAGAGCAGTCCGCTGAGGCCGGTGGTGTATGTGCAGCAGTGATGATATAACCCCCAACGGGAGGGGTATGGCCTCAGGGCAGCAGGTGTGGATGATGGGGGTTGTTGTGGTGTAGAAAGGAGACTCTGAGACGGGAAGTGCAGTTCAGGGTTTTTACTTACTGATGTTCTTTTGGTCACTCTGGCCTTGAGTGACCACCCGAGCCGTGCTGCGTCCACCAGGTCCTGGACTCGGCCAACCCCCAAGCAATTCTGGAGCGTGGTCCTGAGCTCCTTTCTGACTTTCCCTTTCTACTGGCCGTTCCCACCAGGGATCCACTTATGTCCGGCTCCCTCGGGTCTCTTGTTGGTTGCACCTCTTCTGGGTTCCCTGACCCTATGCTTGGTGTGCCTTTCTAGTGGATTTGGTGAGGGTCGTGGCAGATCCTGACCCCGACCTCCGGTTCCTGGCTAAGGTGTGCTTTGGCCTCTGCCAGCTTGGGTTCCGGTACCCTGGTCCGCCAACCCTTCACCCTTCTGTCTGTATTCTGGGGTCTTGGGGTTCTTTCTTCTTTCCTCTCTGGGCCTTCCTTTCTCCTCTCTCTCTCTCTCTGCAGGCCTTGCTCTGGAGCTGGGCCCAGCCGGAGCCACAGCTCCCTGTCAGCCCTTCTGGCTGAGCTTCTCTGCTCTGCTCCTCCTGCTCTACAAAGACCCTATTCTAAGATGGTGCCCACCTTATATACTCCCTCTATGTGTGAGCCCAGGTGACCAGCACCCAATGAGCTCCTATCTTTACCCAGACTACTCCCCCTATCTGCCCCTACACTACTGGGATGTTCCACCCCCCTCCCACTCCAGCCAGGGACAGACGCTGTCGTACCTGCACATAAACTGGTGGGAGTACCGTCGTTCTGTCCCCCGGAAATGGGATGTATGTAGTGCATGCAGCTAACTGAGCTCAGTTCCACACTCCATCCTTACCCGGGAGTGGAATACCACACCTCTGGCTTGAGGTGTAATACCCCTGTAGCAGCCGAGTCCTCAGGGTGCTACATATTCAATAATTTGTAGAGGCCCTAAATGTTGTGCATGATGCCATTCAGTCGCTGTTGGACAGAATCATTAGAGACATTGATTCTGGTGTCTTTGTTCAATTAAGACTTGAAGGCGGTGACACGTTAGATCCTATTTTCACTACAAAACAATCAAGGATTGATTTTAGCTCTGAAACATTTTTAAATTCTGTTGCTCGCACACTGCAAAGTAATGCTGAATGCATAGCATCCAATTCCCTCAAATTAGTCATAACAATAATTAAAAACAGACGCGGTGGGGCAAAAAGGCGCTTAATAAAATCTATAGCGAGTAGTCAAATCATTAAACAAAAGAGACGCTGGTTGTATGACTTTAAAGGGGTATTCCCATCTCCAAGATCCATGGGTACCTAAGGTCCTGCGATGCCTGCACATGAGGTAAGAGAGATAGCGAATCAAAAATACTATACTACGTTTCTAATTGGAGGTATTTGCTAATATTATTATTATTACACGTACTACATATTGGGTTAGGATCTTGGAGATGGGAATACCCCTTTAACAATTACAGCACAAATCTGTGCTTTGCTGCTAGTGTGTGCGTCCTGATGGTTGCCACTGATGTTGGTGATTCAATTTTACTGAGTCGTGCTAAAGCCATACATGCATCCCTGGGTATCCCTGAGGAACACTTAGTAAGCTTAAGGGTATGTGCACACGATGCAGAAATGCTCAGGATTTTTTCCTGAGCGTTTCTGCATCTCCCTGGCAGGAAAAAACGCATGCGGATTGTACATGCGTTTTCCTGCCAGGGACATGCGGATGTGAAGCGTTCTTCACTTTCATTTCCGCATGCGGGTTGACAAGCGCTTACCAAGCGATTTTAGCATCACTTGGAAAGTGCTTGTCAACTTCACACTATATAAATCCATGCAACCGGCATGGATTTATATAGTGTGTGAATGTCAAAAAATAAAAACATAAATATATACTACCCTCCGATGGCCCCCAGTGTCCTGCTTCCCTCCGTCCCGGCTGCCAGCAGTGTAGACTGAAGGACCTGCCGACGTCAGCGTCACGTGACCCGTCACATGACTCTGACGTCAGCGTAGGTCCTTCATTCAACCGCGAAGTGCCCGGGAAGCCAGGAGGACGCAGCGCAGGACTCCGGAAGGTGAGTATATATATATTTTTTATTTTATTCTTTTTTTTTAATGGTACCTGGGTCTGGATGAGAGTCCTCTCATACACACCCGGGTACCATCCGCACATTAGAACGCATGGAATGCGCATCTACATATACAGTGATGCGGATTCCATGCGTTCTAATGCAAGTCAATGGCGGCAAAAAAGCAGCGTTTCCGCAAAATTAATGGACATGCTGCGGATTTTTGATCGCAGCGTTTACGCTGCGGAAAAATCCGCATCATGGGCGCAGCACATGCGGATTTCCATTGGGGAATATTGCTGCCCTTCTACCATGCGTTTTTAATGCGTTTCCGCAGCTGCAGAAACGCCGCGGAAACGCATTAAAAATGCATCGTGTGCACACAGCCTAAGGCTATGTGCCCACGCTGCGGAAATGAAGCAGAAATTTTCTGCTTCATTTCTGCATGTCCTCTCCCGGAGAAACGCATGCGGAATTCCGCACGCGTTTATCGTGCGTTTATTGCGCGATTTCCACATGCGGAATTGCCTTGCGTTTTTTATTGCACTGCAAAGGCAATTCCGCTTGCGGAAACGCAAAATTAATGAACATGCTGCGGATTTTTCCCCACAGCAAAAACGCTGCGGAAAAATCCGCAGCATGGGCATTGAACTTGCGTAATCACATTGGGGACCATGGGGGGCGGATAACATAGCGTTTAACAAGCGTTTACGCTGCGGAAATTCCACAGCATATCCGCTTGAAAAACGCTACGTGGGCACATACCCTTAGCGAAATTGTGGATTTTGAGAAACTTCTGAACGTTAACATTAAAGTACTGTACTACAGTCAGGGTGACTGGCGTTACTTTCAAACAGGTAATACAACTGGTGCTAAAACCGTGTTCATTTTGCATCATGATAATCACTACTACGGAATCAAAAATATGAAGGGATTTATCAGCGTGGATTACTTTTGTGAAAGATGCAAATCTTTGTTTCAACACAAATTTAATCATTCTTGTCAATATTTTTGTAAAGCTTGTCAAAGAGAGAACTGTGTGGAGAGCACTGACGCGCAACAACCACCTCTCTGCCCTATCTGCCGGATGTTTTGTCACTCGAGCGAGTGCTTAGAGCATCAGACACAATTAGCTGCAGATAACGCAACATTCTGCAGACTTAAAACATTTTGTGATAAATGTCATCATTTTGTGCACGGAGATAGTGAGACAGAGCATAAATGTAAAGGGATGTTTTGTCCTGTTTGTCGCATACGCTTAAATGAATTTGATGAGCATCTTTGTTACATGCGGCAGTATGTACCAAAGGAAGAAACTGACCAATATATATTTTATGACTTTGAATGTATGCAAGAGACAGGTACGCACATACCAAATTACATTTACGCTACAACGCTGTATGGCAGTCCTTCCTGGGAGTTTGAAGGTAAATCATGCACTCATGACTTTGTACAGTTCTTTACAAGCGGAAAATTTTCAGGTCATACATTTATTGCCCACAATCCTGGAAGATATGATGCATACTTTATCGTTAAGGAACTGATTTCTGAAAAACTCTGCGTGAAATTGATATCTCGAGGTGGCCGTCACTTGTGTATGACACTGCCTGATTTGGGGATAAGATTTATAGACTCTCTAAATTTCATACCCATGAAACTAAGTAAGCTGCCGCAGGCAATAGGATTTTCAGGTTCAAAAGGTCATTTTCTCCACTTTTTTAACACCGAAGAAAATAAAACTATGTGGGACCCCTATCCGCTGTAAAATATTATGGGGTGGAGTACATGTCACCTAGTGAGAAAGGGGAATTCATGGAGTGGTATGAGACCCAGGTAAATACAACTTTTGACTTTAAGTCTGAACTAAAATCTTATTGCAAACAAGATGTTGAGATTCTGAGACGCTCATGTGAACTGTATAGGGAGCGTGTTATGGAAATGATGCAGAAAAATGTAAAAATATACTGTAAGCGAGAAAAGAAAAAAATTGAAGTGACCAGATGCATTGATCCTTTTCAGCTAGTCACCCTGGCATCTGTATGTATGTCAATGTACAGGTTTAAATTTCTTCCAAAAAATACCATAGCCATTTTACCAGGTGATAATTATCACAAGACAAAAAAGCGCTACTCGTCACCCACTATACAGTGGCTCATGTATATAGCACACACAGAGAACATAGTCATCCAACATGCTTTGAGGGGTGGTGAAAAACAAGTTGGGAAATATTTTTTACACGGTTATCATAGAATCATAGAATGGTAGAGTTGGAAGGGACCTCCTGGGTCATCTGGTCCAACCCCCTGCTCAATGCAGGATCCACTAAACCATCTCAGACAGATGTCTGTCCAGCCTCTGAAGACTTCCAGTGAAGGAGAACTCGCCACCTCTCGTGGCAGCCTGTTCCACTGATTGATCACCCTCACTATCAAAAAGTTTTTTCTAGTATCTAATCTGTGTCTCCTCCCATTCAGTTTCATCCCATTGCTTCTAGTATTTCCTTGTGCAAATGAGAATAAAGATGATCCTTCTACAATGTGACATCCCTTGAGATATTTGTAGACAGCTATTAAGACTCCTCTCAGTCTTCTTTTTTGCAAGCTAAACATTCCCAAATCCTGTAACCATTCCTCATAGGACATGGTTTGCAGACCGGTCACCATTCTGGTCGCTCTTCTCTGAACTTGCTCCAGTTTGTCAATGTCTTTTTTAAAATGTGGTGCCCAAAACTGAACACAGTATTCCAGATGAGGTCTGACCAAAGAGGAATAAAGTGCGATAATGACTTCACGTGATCTGGACTGTATGCTTCTGTTAATACATCCCAGAATTGTATTTGCCTTTTTTGCTGCTGCATCACACTGGTGACTCATGTTCAGTCTATGATCTATTAGTATACCTAAGTCTTTTTCACATGTACTGTTGCTTAGCTCTATTCCTCCCATTCTGTATATGCTTTTTTCATTTTTATTGCCAAGATGTAGTACTTTGCATTTTTCCCTGTTAAAAACCATTCCGTTAGTTGCTGCCCACTGCTCCAGTTTATTTAGGTCTTTTTGAATCCTCTCTCTCTCTTCTCTAGTGTTAGCTATCCCTCCTAGCTTTGTGTCATCAGCAAATTTAATCAGTTTACCCTCAATTCCTTCATCTAAATCATTGATAAAGATGTTGAACAATACAGGTCCCAGGACAGAGCCCTGTGGTACCCCACTTGAGACATTCATCCAACTGGATGTGAAGCCATTTACGACCACTCTTTGAATCCGATCACTAAGCCAGTTATGAATCCACCTAACAGTTGCCTTGTCCATTCCATACTTGGTCATTTTTTCAATAAGAATGGTGTGAGATACTTTGTCAAATGCTTTGCTGAAGTCAAGATATACTATATCTACAGCATTTCCCTGATCCACCCAGTCAGTGATACTGTCATAGAAGGAAATTAAGTTAGTCTGACATGTCTTGTTAGTTACAAACCTATGCTGACTCTGGTTAATCACTTCATTCTTATCCAGGTACTTACATACATGTTGTTTAATAATTTGTTCAAAGATCTTTCCTGGTATAGAAGTCAGACTCACCGGCCTCTATTAACAACAGACACATTGAATTTGAATTTCAGGGTTGCTTTTACCACTGGTGCCCTGTATGCTATAATGATAATGACGCAAATAAGATCACAAATACATCCTATGGCCAGTTATAGTACACCTTTTTATCTAAAAAGCGTTACTTGCAGTGTTGCGGCTACACAGTGAGAGTCCTGTGGGAACATGATTGGAATGAAATATTTGAAAAAGACACTAATCTTCAAACATTTCTTCTCCAAATGGAATTCCCCACACCTTTAGATCCCCGCGATGCACTTTATGGAGGCCGTACTAATGCCATTAAACTTTATCACCAACTGAAATCTGGAGAGGTGCTAGCTACATTATTATGATTTTACCAGTCTGTACCCCTTTGTAAACAAAACTAAAACATACCCTGTTGGTCATCCTCATATTATCTATGAGGGCTTTGGTTTCATTAAAAATTACTTTGGTATTGCCAAATTCAAGGTCTACCCTCCAAGGGATTTATTTTTTCCTGTGCTACCGGTAAAACTCAACAAAAAATTAATCTTCCCTCTTTGCTATACATGTGCTGTAAATTCACAAACTGAGGTCTGCACACATAGTGACGAAGAGCGTTCTCTGACAGGAACGTGGTGCACTATAGAACTTGAGATGGCCATAGAAAAAGGGTATAGGTTAGCCCACATCTTAGAAATTTGGAAAGATAGGGGAAAGCTGTCCCTACAGTAAGACTAAACTGAATCCCTACGATGTAGCGGGCTGCCTGTTCCTAGCGAACAGACCCGCCTTAGTCTTCGGCTAGTCTGAACCAAGACCTAAAGCATAAGGGGAGGGGTCCCTAAAAGAACTAAGGACTCGGACAAAAATGGGACACATCCTAAACAGAGAAGTTGTTGCAGAACACAAAAAGACAAACAGACAAAAAGGTACTAGAGGTCCCAGCAGGACCAAACGAACTGACAGAGAAAGGCACAGAAGCACCTGGCTAGAGAAACAGTCAAACACTGAAGTCCTGCACAGCCAAAAGGGCGGAGCTGGAATATAAAGGCTGATGGTCACGTGACTGCAAAACAGAAGATGGGAAAAACAAACAGGAGGGTTCTAACAGTACCCCCTCTTTTATGAGGATCCTCCGGATCCTCCAGGCCCAGGCCTATCCGGAAACCTCTTGTGGACAGCTTTAACAAGCCTAGGAGCAGAGACATCATCCGTCCTTACCAAGGAGTTGTCTTCGGGACCGAAACCCTTCCAGGAGACACGATACTGTAATCTCCCTCTATGCCATCTAGAATTCAAGATACGAGAAATTTCATATTCGATTTCTTCCACCACAGGATGAACTGTGACAGTGGCGTCCCTATCTGATACATCAGCCTTTTTCAACAAGGAAACATGAAACACAGGATTAATCTTCCAGGAAGTAGGGACATCCAACCTAACAGCAGACGGGTTAACAACCTGAAGCACTTTAAATGGACCAACAAACTTAGGACCCAGTTTTTTAGAGGGAATCCTCAACCGCAGGTTCTTTGAGGACAACCAAACCATGTCACCCACAGTAAACAAATCCTCCTTACTGTTACGCACACGCCCGGACTGCCTGGCGTGAGCATGGTTAGTGATCCCACTGGACCATGAACCGAGGAGTGCCTGGAGGGGCATGATTAAGTATCAACTCGGTCCGACCAAGGTCGCACGGCGGCTCAGTCGACTCCGTGAACCAGGGAGGAACCGAGCAGAGGGACCAGGTGCTACTCTAGGTCAGACCCCAGTCACAGCTGTTGACCCTCACCAGTGAATGCAGGAACAGACAAGTTAGGCTGGCATACTGACAGGTGGGTACTGGCAGGCACGGCTGGTATGCAGACAGGTGGGTACTGGCAGGCACGGCTGGTATGCAGACAAGTGGGTACTGGCAAGCACGGCTGGTATGCAGACAAGTGGTCACTGGCAGGCAGGAACACAGGCAGGATAGGGACCAGTACAGACTGGGTTACAGGAACAGAGCCGCTGGTGCAGCAGACAAGCAGAGCAAAACCCGCAGGTGCGGTAAACGAGCAGAGAAGAGCAAAACCCGCAGGTGCAGTAGACAAGCAGAGCAAAACCCGCAGGTGCGGTAGACAAGCAGAGCAAAACCCGCAAGTGCGGTAGACGAGCAGAGCAAAACCCGCAGGTGCAGTAGACAAGCAGAGCAGAGCAAAACCCGCAGGTGCGGTAGACAGGCAGAGCAGAGCTAAACCCGCATGTGCGTTAGACAAGCAGAGCAGAGCAAAACCCGCAGGTGCAGTAGACAAGCAAAGCGGAGCAAAACCCGCAAGTGCGGTAGATAAGTAGAGCAGAGCAAAACCTGCAGGTGCGGGAGACAAGCAGAGCAGAGCAAAACCCGCAGGTGCGATAGACAAGCAGAGCAAAAGGTGCAGGCAGACAGGACAGGGCACTGTTCGCATGGAACAGACTGGGAAACACAGTAAGATAGTTAGAACACAGGAGGTAGATACGGAGGCAGGGAAACGGGACAAGCAGAACCAGATACACACAAGGTACTTACAATGAAGTAGCGAGTGGACACAAAACTCACAAACAGAAGTACAGAGAAAACGAGTTGGAGTTAGGTGCAGGTTCAGACACTGCAGGAAAAAGGGCAGGTACGGACATAGAGACAAACAGGTAATGGGCTAGGATGCAGTTCAGACAGGAACTGAACCCGGAACAAGATACAGGAACGAGGCTGGGAACTCAGCCCCCAGGGTAGCAGAAACAGACTAGAAGTCACAGATACAGGTAACAGGCCTGGGTATACAGCCCCCAGGATGGCGGAACAGACTAGAGGTCACAGATGCAGGAAACAGGCCTGGGTATACAGCCCCCAGGGTGGCGGAAACAGACAAAATACAGGACAGGACTTGGCAACTCAGTTGCATAGAACAAACTGAAAGAAAGTGTTGCTCAGTCACCTCCTACTGGGTGGAGGGGGTTTAAGTATCCAGTAACTCACAACAGTAGGCTGGGCACGCATTAGGAGTGCGCACACAGTAACTACAAGAATCAGACAGTAACCACACTGCCGCCCTAAGCAATCAGACAAGAGACATGCACACAGCAGATACTGGAGCAAAGTGTGCAGCCAGGAC
The DNA here is from genome assembly GCF_046119375.1 of Phyllobates terribilis. Lineage (NCBI taxonomy): Eukaryota > Metazoa > Chordata > Amphibia > Anura > Dendrobatidae > Phyllobates > Phyllobates terribilis. The sequence goes on from NW_027362763.1 coordinate 412,124,705, forward strand.
TGATAGGTAAGATGGCGGTCTTGCAAGGTGGGAGGTGGTAAGCCATGCCAGCACGCCGCCAGGGATGTTACACTTACATTTCCTGTCAAAATACTTCTTGGACTTCTTGTTAGCCTCTTGAAGGTTGCAACGTACATTAGTCCAAACTGTCTCCAAATCACCGGAAAAATTCTCCTCCTCCGGCACCGCCGACCCCAATTTGGAGAACGAACCAAAAGACGGATGTCTCCCAGTATAACAAAAAAAAGGAGAACACCCAGCAGAGGAGGATGTATGATTGTCAAGAGCAAATTCTGTGAGAGGCAGAAACTCAGACCACACCTCTTGATTGTCCGCCACAAAGCAACGCAAAAACTGTTCAACATCCTGGTTCTTTCTTTCAGTCTGTCCATTAGACTCAGGATGATAACCAGATGAGAATGACAAATGGACTCCCAACCTGTCACAAAAAGCACGCCAAAAGCGAGCCACAAACTGAGGTCCTCTATCAGAAACAATATCCGTGGGAACGCCATGGAGCTTGACAATCTCCTTAACAAATGCCTTAGCGAGTGTCTTGGCGCAGGGCAACTTAATGAATGGAACCAAATGACACATCTTACTAAAACGGTCCACGACCACCCAGATGACAGTAAAACCCTCGGACACAGGAAGATCAGTAATAAAATCCATTGTGAGATGCGTCCAAGGCGCACTAGGAACCTCTAGAGGGCAAAGCAACCCCGCAGCAGGAGTATGTGAAGCCTTTGACCTAGCACACCCAGTACATTGACGCACCGACTTGATGACTTCCTTCTGCCATCCAGGCCACCAAAAACTGTGACTGATAAGTCTCTTAGTCTCCGAAATTCCTGGATGACCTGCCAACCGAGACTCATGATACTCCATAAACAAATCTCTCCTAAAGGCTCTAGGCACGAGCAACCTCACATGGGGAGTGTTAGATGGAGCATCATCTTGAGCTTTCAGAATCCCATTCTCCAAAGCGGAGTCCAATGCCGCCACCACAACTCCTTTCTGTAAAATGCTCTCCTCCTCGGCACCGACCGTAGGAGAGAAGCTGAGTGATAAAGCATCGGCTTTAACATTCTTAGTACCAGGGATATAGGTAACAGAAAAATGAAACCGAGAAAAAAAAGTGCCCATCTAGCCTGATGGGCATTCAAGTGCTTGGCAGCATCCAGATAGATCAAATTCTTATGATCTGTGAAAACCTGAATAGGAAATCTAGCGCCTTCCAAAAAATGACGCCAATGTTCAAACGCGAGTTTAATAGCCAGCAACTCCCGATTTCCAACATCATAATTCAGTTCAGTTTCTGAAATTTTTTTCGAAAAGAAGGCACAAGAATGTACTCCATCCTTGTTCTCCTGAGACAAAACGGTACTAGAGGTCCCAGCAGGACCAAACGAACTGACAGAGAAAGGCACAGAAGCACCTGGCTAGAGAAACAGTCAAACACTGAAGTCCAGCACAGCCAAAAGGGCGGAGCTGGAATATAAAGGCAGATGGTCATGTGACCGCAAAACACAAACACAAAATGGAAAAAACAAACAGGAGGGTTCTAACAATTTTCCTAAAACCAGTGATACTCTGTTTGAGCAATACATTAAATTACATCTTTGGGATAAGCAGGAGGCTTCAGGTTATCCCAGCTGGTGCACTGATGACCGCAAGAAACAGCAGTACATTGATGCCTTTCTTGAAAAAGAAGGTGTACAATTGCAATCTGAAAATTTTGGGGTTGAACCCTGCTAAGAGACAGATCTCCAAACTTTTCTTAAATTCTTTATGGGGAAAGTTTGCACAGAGATCTAATTTATCAAGTACCAGCATTATTAGCAATCCCGATAATTTGTTTCATCATGTTTTTTTACCGTATTTCGACATATCAATGTTGCATTTTTTCTACAAACTCAACACTGGTAAAACTGTCTTAAAAGTGAAGGGCATAACGCTAAATGTTGGTAACACACAATCCATTAATTTCAACAGTCTAAAAGATCTTGTTCTGGACTACTCACGTAATTCTGATACTGAAACACAGAAACATATTATCGTTGAACAGCCAGGCATTGTGAAAAATAAAAAGTACTGGAACATTGAAACAAGACCATTACACAAAACGCAAAGGTGTGTTTATGTAGCACCCCGAGGGCTCGGCTGCTACAGGGGTATTGCACCTCAAACCAGAGGTGTGATATTCCACTCCCGGGTAAGGATGGAGTGTGGACCAGGACTCAGTAAGCTGCATGCACCACACACACCCCATTTCCGAGGGACAGCTCAACGGTGCTCCCACTAGACAGAAGTGCAGGCACGACAGCATCTGTTCCTGGCTGGAGTGGGGAGGGGGTGGAATACCCAGTGGTGTAGGAGCAGATAGGGGTGGGTCTCTGGGCATAGGCAGGAGCCCATTGGTTGCAAGTCACCTGGGCTTGGGTGTCAGAAGGAGATATATAAGGTGGGCACCATCTTAGGACAGTGTTCAGTTCAGAGAGGAGGAGAAGAAGACAGGAGTTCAGCCAGAGAGGGCTGACAGGGAGCTGTGGCTCAGTCTGGGGCCAGCTCCAGAAGCAGGCCTGGAGTGAGGCCAGAAACAGCAGAAAGAGAGAGGAGAAGGAGCGGAAAGGAAAGTAAGAAAGGAACTGGAACAGAGGAGAAAGGAAGCAAGGAACACAGAGAAAGGCCCAGAGACACGAGGACCGAAGGAACCCCATATGCCCAGAGGAGATACAGGGTGAAGGGTTGGCAGAACAGGGTACCGGAACCCAAATTGGTGGAGGCAACAGATTCCTCAGCCAAAGACCGGAGGTTGTTACCACATCTTGGTGCGACCCCTCACTACATCCACCAGAAAGGCATACCATATAGGGTCAGGGAAACCGGGAGAGGTTTCACCAACAGAAGGCCCGAGGAAGCTGGACAAAGGTGGGTCACTGGTGGGGACGGCCAGAGAAAGGTAGAGAAGGGAGCTCTGAACCACACTCTGGAATTACCTGGGAGTTGACTGAGTCCCTTGCCTGGTGGACGCAGCGCGGCTCGGGCAGTCATCGCCTGCAGCATTGACATGAACAACAACTGTGAGTAAAGCATTGAAAACTGCAACCGCACGTCTCTGTGGTTCCTCGCCGCACCAGCACCATTAGCACTGGGACGCTCACACCATCACTCCCATCATCTTTCACATTAGCTGCCCTGAGGCAATACTTCTCCCGTGGGGAGTTATCCCATACTCAGCTGCGCAAACAACATCAGCCTCAGCGGTCTGCAGCGCGGCGGCGGTCCCCACTGACCGCAATCCACGGGTGGCGTAGTCGGACATTTGCTATGCATTAAGACTGCCACTGGTTTGACCACCCTGGGCACGGACCAGGTCACCGCCACACGGAGACTACAAACCCCAGCATTCTATAACAGGCCCGGTTCCGGGTTCCCCTGCACAACACAGGCCCAGGGGGCGCGTCATTTACACAAAACGACACCTATTAGATGATTTTACTACCGTACCATTTGACTATTAGTTGTGACTAGTGATGGATCCCCGTCTGCAGCACCCATTCTCATGCAATCTAGCAGGCCCATCTAAATCTGGAAAAGTTATTTTGTAAAACAACTGTTACATAATATTGAAACTCATTTTTCTCATAAACCCGATAATATTGTTTGGTTTTATTCGTGCTGGCAAAAACTTTATGACAAAATCTCTCTTTCTTTTCTCAACATCAGATTTGTGGAGGGTCTGCCGCATACATTCGTAGATGATGAATTATTCCCTCCTGAAAAGTTAAATTTGACTATTGTTGATGATCTCATGGAGTACCCTAGTGATAACAACGAAATACAAAAAGCATTTACCAAGTATGTACTGTACATCACAGAAATCTCAGCATTTTCGACCTGGAACAAAACATATTTTGTCAAGGAAAGAAAAGCCGTACGATAAATTTAAACACAAAGTACATGGTACTTTTTAATAACCCTAGGGATAAATTACAAATTGTAACACTAGCGAGATGTACCCAGGAAAAACACATTTTTTCTTAGAAGCTTTTGAGGATGCCACGCGGGAACCTTATGGGTATTTAATGCTAGAGTTAAGAGCCAATACCCCTGAGGATCTTCGCTTGAGGACTGGCCTGTTTCCTCCAGCTTTACCAGCGGTGTATGTTCAAAAGAAAAATACTTCTAAAAAGTCTACACTGTGTCCATAGTGTTGTAAAGATGTCTGAGAGAATACATCGTAACTGGGATCTCTTAAAAACGTTGGTGAAGGCCTCTCCTTCTGTCAGAAAATCTATTTTGTGCAATGCAAGTCGTGATTTAATTACAGCCATAGGGGAAATTGCATTAAACATTTTAAAAGGCCGAATCCCTCTGAAAGATCGCCAAAAAAATATACTAAAAAAGTGTCGTAAAGCTATAAGAGCCATGAGTAATAAATCCCACAGCATAAAGAAAAAGAAGGGTATACTAAATCAGACCGGTGGATTTATAGGACCTCTTTAAGGCTTTGCGATTCCGATAATAACAAGTCTTCTCGCCGGTAAATAATGGAACATACAGAGAAAATGTATCTTGTTCCTAAGCAGGAACTAATTAAACTACGAACCCCTATTATAGACAACATACGTCAGAGCATTATCCAACGTCTTGATGGTGAAATTAGTGAGATTTTACAACGACATGACATACTGGACGACATTAAAATAAAAAAATATAGTGATGTGCTACAGAGATACTTGGTTCATGCTAAACACGATACAAAGGAACTATCAACTTTAAAGATCAGTAACACTCCTGAATCTATGTCATGTAAATCCACAATATAAAAAGAATGCAGAATTTTTGCTAAACAAAGTGTTGCAGAACAAAAATATTACATCGTGGAATGAAAAAGTGAATTTATATTCAAAGGCTGTGTAATTCCTGCCTCTAACATGATGGATTTGGTCCAGAGTCATGCACTGACCAACAGGAATTTACCATGGGGCTGGGCTACGTTTATGCAGGCAATGGCGGAGTTAAATATGCCCTCCACTGTTGTGGGTAATTCCACTACTAGAGAACAATTAGACGGATTAAAAATTCCGATGACTGAAACTGATGGTACATCTAAACCTCGAGCTCTATTCACACCACGCTGTGCGAACCATCCTTTACACTTCTCACCATTAGGTATCGCTCAAGGACCTTTGAGGATTAAAAAAAGAGTATCGCCAATAATACAATCCATGTGGTTCAATATGTAACAATTGTTTATTGTAAAGTCAGCTGCAACCCCTACAAGATGTGTTTCTACAAGATACCTGTAGCCTATGTCTCACTATGTAACAGCTGCTCTGATCAATTGTATTCCTTTACATTTATATGGATGAAACTGTCTGAGATGATCTAGTGAATCCTGCTTTGAGCAGGGGGTTGGACCAGATGACCCAGGAGGTCCCTTCCAACTCTTCCATTCTATGATTCTATGATTCTATGAATTGAATTGTTCAGTGACATTCGATTTTAATTGCTGTGTATTGCGGTGTTTGTAATTGATTTTATTCAATAAATATTATAACTATTGACTGAAAAAGGTGTCTCATTTACAAAGGATATAAACTTTTATTACTATAAATTGGTTTCAACAAGGAAAATAATTATTGGACGTATAAATAATACGGACGATTAAATAAGTCTGCCGACAATATCAAAATACGATGAAGCGGGGCAGTAATCCATTTGATATCAATGATACGCTTTGATACACTTTGCTTAACCGGAGAAATTATTGGCCGTAAAATTAACACGACCTCTGATGACAATATCAAAATACCTATAAAAGAGAATAATTATCGGTCATATAAATAATAGGAACATGATTAAGGGAAACGTGACAACTAACAAATTAATATCAATTGGATATTCATTTTGATATACATTTGATTTTTATTTGATATACATTTTGATTTTCATTTGATATACATTTTGTTAACCATTTGATATCAATTTAATTAAGGGGGCGTGTTTAATGCACTTTAATAGGGGCGGGGCACCTGTCAGATTACTTTTGACGTGACATTCATACCCCTTACTACTGTCGGACCCTCATACCACCCTCATGGAGTCGGTTTCTAACCTTTTGTGCAGACACATGCACATTTGTGGCCTGCTGGAGGTCATTTTGCAGGGCTCTGGCAGTGCTCCTCCTGTTCCTCTTTGCACAAAGGTGGAGGTAGCGGTCCTGCTGCTGGGTTGTTGCCCTCCTATGGCCCCCTCCACATCTCCTGGTTTACTGGCCTGTCTCCTGGTAGCGCCTCCAGCCTCTGGACGCTACGCTGACAGACACAGCAAACCTTCTTGCCACAGCTTGCATTGATGTGCCATCCTGGATGAGCTGCTCTACCTGAGCAACTTCTGTGGTTTGTAGAGTCTATCTCATGCTACCACAGGTGTGAAAGCACAACCAACATTCAAAAGTGACCAAAACATCAGCCAGAAAGCATTGGTACTGAGATGTGGTCTGTGGTCCCCACCTGCAGAACCACTCCTTTATTGAGGGTGTCTTGATAATTGCTAATAATTTCCATCTATTGTCTATTTCATTTGCACAACAGCATGTGAAATTGATTGTCAATCAGTGTTGCTTCCTAAGTGTATAGTTTGATTTCACAGAAGTTTGATATACTTGGAGTTATATTCTGTTGTTTAAGTGTTCCCTTTATTTTTTTGAGCAGTGTATATCAGATGGTGCAAAGCCTATAAAATCAAGGTGCTTAAACCTATGAGCCAAGCAAGGATACAGCAGTAAAAGTAATGTATGTTAAGTTATAGAAAAGTGTCCAAGGGAGTGCTGCACACCTTATACATCATAAGCAAAACATCAGGACTCGTAGACAAAAAGTAAGTCAAAGGTAGAAAAGCAAACAACCTGATAAATGCGGGAGCAGATGATGCCCCAACGCACGTTTCGCATTTAGCTTCTTCAGGGGAGGTACTTAGGAGAAGGTGGAGTGTTTCAAGTTATAGCCACACTTACCCCAGTCTGCCAACACGTGATACAGAGGCGCTTCCAGCAGCTGCAGCGGAGCGGAAGCCACGGCATTGGCGTACCACGTCACCAGACTTCACCCGCCGGCGAACGCGTCAGCAAGAGGGAAGAGGAAAGGTGATGTTAGAGGACGCGTCGCCGTAGTAACCATGCTCGGCCCGCAACTAGAAGCGCACATCACGGAGAAGGAAAAGAAGGGAGACGCTGAAATCAGACTAGCTGAAAACTCAAAGCAACAAATACCTAAGAGTGTAAAGTGCGTACATGGCCCTAAATGAGCGAGTGATTCTCCAATCAGACCATAGAAAGTAGATGGTAGAAAAACATGTAGATGTAGAGAACCCATTACTAGAAACAGTAGCTAATTATAAACCGTGGATAAGAAAAAAGACAGAAGAGTGCTTAGTCCAACACAGACAAGGTTGTGTAGGAGTATTATTATTCACCCTAAAACAAATGGATGATAATAGTGAACAAACATAAAGCTATAGTGTCAATTATCTAGCTGAAATTAGGACAGTTAAAATCTGGAGTTAGAATAATTAATAAAAAAAAGTGCATAGACAAAATACATATACACAGACTATATCCAGACTTACAAAATTTATTGATAAAGTGATATCGTGCAAAAAAGTGCAAGAAAGTACACAGGGAAAGGTGTATATAAAGTGCAACAGTGAACAAATGACATAATGAGGATGAATGGAATTAGACAAGTGAAACAAATACTAAGGGAGGGAAAGTGTCATAATGTATATAAATGAAACATTGAATAATCTGGTGTCAAATACCAAAGACTACAGTGTAAAATGAAGACAGTTAAAGTCTAAAGAGAATAATTGCCCTTGTGCAAACAAAATACCTGTTATGCAGAATATGTGTTGTTGAGAGATGCTACTGCGCAAGCGTGGCCGGCGGTGCCATATTGCTGCAGGCAAATTTCTTTTTCCTCAAGCAAAATGGCGCCGCTAGGGGCACTTGCGCTGTAGCATCTATCGGCAAGCGATAGATGCTGCTGCGCATTCGCGAGCGGGGGGGCTGTTTTGCTGCATGTAAATTTCTGGTTTGGAACACAATTACACATACAGCATTTAAAATATTATGCAGGTAACTGAAGGCACAGTGACCTGTCTGAAGGCAGACATAGGAATATATAAGCAGAGCACAAGATAAAGCCCCTCCAGAAAGGCCCGCCCCGAAAGCATCTCATTATGCAGAAATGAAAATAAAGATTATAAAAGAACCACAGCATGGATTTCATCAACAAAGGTATCATGTTAATCAGTGTAACGGCGCCCACCTGACAGTGTATGTGGTTTACTGGGCACAATCCAGCTGACAGGTGCGCTTTAAGGACATGATAAAAGCGAGGGTCGTTCACTGCCTTCCAACACATAAAATATTTAAATCCGAAAAAAAGGAAGCATGTCTGCCATTCATAAAAATATAATAAACTTTTATTTCAATCCAAATATTTAAAATAAAATAACATGAATTGAGCGAAGTAGCAGAAGGATCCCACAAGAAATCAGGTATGATCAATAAAATGCACACCTAAAAAATATACACATAAGAGGCAAATGGGTATAAAGGTATAAAGCACCACTATCAAAGCAAATGCCTGCAAAGTGCTAAGTGCAATAGATAGCTAAATGAAGGCAAATCATAGTCTCAATAAATTAATGAAAAAATATATATAAATATTTAAAAGCACCGTCCCTTACATATTGGATTATCTATAGCCCCCTGTCTTTATTACATACCGTCTTTTCTTGTTAGATACAATGCAATAGCGGCTGATGGAGCAGGGAAAGTTTCTTTTCTTATGGAGGATCTGATGGACTGGTCTTCTGGTCACCGGCTGCTCCATCAGCAGTCATTTTATATCTAACGAGAGACGACTATGTAATAAAAGATTGCGCTGTGACTGAAAAAAATAACTAGAATGCGCTATGTAAGGGACAGCACTGTACATAACAGCAGAGGAAGCTATATAATAAGAGAAGGCACCATATATAACTATAGAGGATGGTAGGTAATAAAGGAGGGTGTTCTACATAATAAAAGATTAAACTATATAACTAAGGATGGCACTATACATAATAAGTGAGTATACACTTGTTCTCTTCTCAAAATAGGACACTAGTCCCCCAAGAAAAGACCTGAAGCGAGTATTTCAACCATAAAATCCATATTTATTGACACATTTTAAAAATGCAGTGAAATAAAACAAATCACAGTGCTTCAAAAATACGAATGGGCAGACATTGGTATTAAATCCTACTGATACTCAAGGTATACTGTGTTCCGGTTTATGGCATAAGGCTCACAATCGTTGCCTATTGCTATCCCCTCATAGTGAAATATGTAATGATAATCAATATTACTTATAGCATATTTCTGTCCCCACATATTATAATAAATTGTGCAGTGATAATCACTATTGATATAACAAAGATGCTATTAATTACACACATGGAGGGGCTGCTGTGGTTAAGGTTATGAACCCATGGGGAGGTGTCCCGAAAGAATAAAGCATGGAAACCAACTATCCGCAACCAAGCAGCATAAAATGGAGCCAAAATTAAGAAGGAACCGAATAAAGTACCTGAGTCAGAGTAATAATGCTGTCGCCCATCCGTGACCCCGACGTACGTTTCAAATATTCTTCTTCAGGGAGTTGAGGTTTATCGGTCGCGTGGTGGTATATATATGTAGGCCAATCTCAGGTAAATGTGTGCGTTGCTGTTTCCGGTCCTCTTTGACCTCAAATGACGCATGCGCATAAGTGACAACCTCCTTAATGGAACTTCCGTTATCGGCCGGTGAGACGCAAGCTGAAGGTTGCCACGCAACACTTACACGCTCGCGGGCACGGAGGCCGGGTCAGGAAGAAACCAGGAAGTGGCCCTCATGCGCATGCGTACCGGTCCAGAACAGGGTAGGTGTATACGAAGTTCTCAATGGGGTGCTTTGGGCAATTGAATAAGTAAAGCCTGAACAAATGGGAGGTGCGAACATGGTGTGTGTGGTGTATTGGAAAGGATAATATCGAGACAAAACTGAAATTGTGTGATGTGTGTAATGTATAACGTGACAAGTGTAATATGAGTCTGAGATAAAAAGAAGAAGTGTGTGAGTTTGGAAATGGGGATTTTCTCTATGGTGTTATGTGAAAGGTATGTTGTGTGCAAGTGAAAAGGATTGATAATGTGAGTGTGTGGTGTGTATGCACGACAGATGTAGTCCAAATGAGATTGTGAGATGAAAGAGGAGTGTATAAGTATGGGAATGAGGAATGTGTTATGTGAAAGGTGCATTGTGTGCAAGTGAAAAAAGTTGAAAATGTGAGTGTGTGATATGTGAAATGTGCGTAAAGAGTGTTGGAACAGGATATATGAGAAGGTTAAATTGATATGAGTGATGCTTGATGCATGTGTGCTGGATAAATATGTGATATGACTCACGATATCCATGGTACCAGATTATATATTAAACGGTGAAATAAAATCCTAGTGTCACGTGATTTCATACCACTAATAAATGTGTAATAAGCACATATATATATTGGACTCACAATATTATGATAAAAAATTACATATACAACATTAGATATTAGATATGAAGTACAAATGAAATTTTCATGATAAAAAATTTAAATATTAAATATCAAAATATTAAGTATTAGATATTGAAATCCAGTCCAAACATCATCGACTTGAATATTGTACCAATAATGGATGCTTGTCAGCTCAGAACTGCCATACACCGTCATAGATGTTCCTGAAGATTGATTTGAATGGAGCTTCATGAATATCAACAGCGTCACAGTCTGTGATGGGTTCCCACCAATCGTATGTGATCAAATATATGTACATCTGTGTGAAACAAACTGAAGTTAAAAACACATAAAAACAGAAAACGACAATAAAAACATAACTCAGAACGGTGAATTGTAGAAATCAATACCAAGCTTCACAGAAAAGAACTAAATCCAAAGTTCTCGTTTAGTCCGTATGGGGAAATAGTATTAAGGCGATATATCCACCTGCTTTCTACCTGTGCCAAAGTCCTGAATAAGTCACCTCCTCTGATACCCAACGATACTCTGTCAATAGCTTTCATCTTAAGCCCTGTTGTATCAGAGTCGTGAAATGCTTTGAAATGCCGCGGAAGGGTTTTAAGATGTTCAATGTCTACGGCATTTTTTGACTTTTCGATATCCCGTACATGTTCTCGCACTCTAACGCGAAACTCTCTAGTGGTCATGCCCACGTAAATCTTATTACATGGGCATTCCGCTATGTATATCACTCCTCTAGTGGAACATGTAAGGAATTGTCTAATTAGAAATTCACGATCTCTTGCTGCATTGTAAAACACCTTACTTCTAACCGTGTTGGTGCAAGCCTTGCACTGTCCACACGGACAAAAACCCTTTATTTGATCCCTAAAGGATGCTGTTTTGTTTATTGTTGGTTTGTATTGGCTCCTCACCAGGAAATCTTTCAAGTTCTTAGATCTTTTTGCTGTGATACATGGTTTTGATGGTAAAATTTTACCTAGAATAAGATCCGTGTGGAGAATATTCCAATGCTTATGAATAATTTGCTGGAATTTATTCCATTGGCTATTATATGGGGTGATTAATCTGATCTGATTATTCCCCTGATTATATTCAGATTTCTTGTTGGGATAAAGAGTCTGATCTCTATTCAGAGCTTTGGCTCTCTTGTAACCCCGTCTAATCTGCCTATGTCCATAACCGCGTTCTCTAAAACGACTATATAGGTCAGTGGCCTGCCTTTCAAAGGCTTCTTCGGTTGAGCATATCCTCCTTGCTCTTAGATATTGGCCAGTGGGTATACCCCGTATAGTGGAAGGTAGATGCGAAGAATCGGCTCTCAAAATAGAATTCGTAGCCGTCGGTTTACGGAATATATCAGTTTTGATCATTCCGTCCGGTGTGATCTCAATATCAATGTCAAGAAAATTGACTCTGCGCCCATGTTGGTAGGTCAATTTGATATTTAAATTGTTATTGTTGACATTGTGCATAAATTCATGAAGCTCCAATTCCGAACCCTCCCATACAAAAAGGATGTCATCAATATATCTTATCCAATTGTGGGTTTTCTCAATACCCTCAATTGGAGAACATTGGAAGATGTCCCTCTCCCATGCTCCCAGAAATAAGTTCGCATACGATGGGGCACAAGCTGCACCCATGGCAGTTCCCTGCATTTGTAAAAACACCTGATCCTTAAAAAGGAAGCAATTGTGAGATAGGACAAATTCCAAAAGTAACACCAGGAATTCAGTGAGGTCATGATCAAGATTACTGTTCTTGAGGAACCACTCTACGGCCCTCAAACCATGTCTATGCGCAATGGAAGTGTAAAGTGCCTCGACGTCTGCGGTAACCAGAATCATGTTGGAATCAAGATGCAATTGATCTAAGCATCTCAATGCTGCCGCAGTGTCTTGAATATGTGAGGGGAGCGTGGCTACAATAGGTTTTAAGTAGTAATCGATTAATAGACAAATAGTTTCACATAGCCCTCCATTTCCTGAAATGATAGGTCTACCGGGGGGGTCCAGCGGATTTTTGTGAATTTTAGGAATGAGGTATAGGGTTGGCATGCGTGGCTTAAGTTTTATAATATGATCCAAAAATTTTTTAGGTATTGTTCCCTTTTCGTGCGCAACTTGCAAAATATCAATGAGCTCCGATTGAAAGCTCAAGGTCGGATTATTAGTAAGTTTTTTATAACATTTTTGATCGGATAAAAGTTTGAATGCCTGTATTTCATATAACGTATTGGGCCAGATAACCAAATTGCCCCCCTTGTCTGCCATTTTTAGGACACAATCGTCCCATTCAGAGATTTCTTCAATTATTTTCTTAAATTGATTCTTGCCATAGTGTCTGTGAGTGTCCAATTTCAATTGTTCAATATCTTTAGTCACCATTTTCACAAAAACATCAACAGCCGGACAGGTGTTGATATTCGGAAATTTTTTTGATTTATCAATCAATTGCATTGGAAATGTACTCACCACTGTGGTAGGTTCATCTTCAGCCAAGGATTCAAGAATAGCCAAAGCGGCTTTTTCTTCATCTGAGTCTAGAGTAAGACCCAGATTAGATTTTTCATGGAACCTTTTAAGTATTAATTTTCTGGCAAAAAGATGAACGTCTTTCACTGCCGTGAAGGAATCTATGGGTTGGGGAGGAGAAAACGTTAAACCTTTCTCCAAAAGATTCATTTGTTGTTCTGTTAGTTCGTGTAAGGATAAATTGATTACCTTAGGGTTATCAGTACGTTTAGAACCATGAGTGGAAGTATAATCATGGTGCCTTCTTCCACGCCCTCCATACCTAGTTCTGATATATTGGTTTGGAACAGGTTCATTCTCCAAATCAGAGGTAGTTCCACTGGAGAGGGATGATACTGATAAGACGGACCTAGTGCGCTTTGAGATGGTAGAATCCTTGTCCTTTTTATATTGCCATCGATATATCTTTTTATTCTCATAATCTCCTACATCCCTTACATATTTTTTCATTTTTGTTTGGCTGATAGACTCCTCCCATTTTTCCACTTCCTTATTCATGTCCTGGAAAAATTTTTCAAGTGATTGAGAAGACATCTCTTGCGACATCTGCCTGTGAGTAGTTTCCAATTCTTGATCAATCTCACTCAGTATATTAGCATTTCTCTCATTAATGATATCCATGAATGTTAATGTTATGTTCTGCTACCAAAGCTAAGGAAAGAGAGGAGATCTGTCCCTACTATAGGACTCAGCTGAATCCCTACGATGTAACAGGGAACCTGATCCTGCGATCAGACCTGCTAAAGTCCTAATCTAGTCTGTACGGAGACCTATAGATGTGGGGAGGGAATCCCTACAAGTACTAAGGACTGGGAGGAATATGGGACACCTCCTAACAGAAATAGTAGCAGACAGACGAACAAACAAAATAGATAGAACATAGAGGTCCGTAGACCAAGCAAACTAACAGAGCTAGATACAGAGCACAGGCTAGCTAGAAAGTAGATATACAATGAAGTCCAGCAAAGCCAGAAGGGCGGAGCAGGATTAAATAGGCCAACAAGGTCATGTGACCAGCAAAGGAAAAAAAAACTAACAGCAAGGTTCTAACAGTACCCCCCCTTCTAAGAGGATCCTCCGGATCCCCTAGGACCAGGCTTATCAGGAAATCTCCTGTGAAACGCTCTGATAAGTCTGGACGCGGAAACATCATCTGACCTCACCCAAGAGTTATCCTCGGGTCCGAAACCTTTCCAGGCCACAAGATACTGCAAACTACCTCTATACCGTCTAGAGTCAAGGATGCGAGAAATTTCATATTCCCCGTCCTCCACCACCGGAGGAACAGAGGCAGAGGCGTCACCATCCGACACAACAGCTTTTTTTAACAGAGAGACATGAAAGACCGGATTAATTCTCCAGGAGGTAGGAACCTCCAACCTAACAGCAGATTGGTTGACAACCTGAAGCACCTTAAAGGGCCCTACAAACTTGGGACCCAATTTCTTAGAAGGAATCCTCAACCGCAGATTCCTAGAGGACAACCAAACCATGTCACCAACAGCGAACAAAACCTCCTGTCGTTTCCTATCAAAGTAGTCTTTAGATTTTCTGTTGGCCTCCTGAAGATTACCACGCACATCCGTCCAAACTCTTTCCAAATCACCGGAAAAATTCTCCTCCTCAGGCACGGCAGATCCCAACTTGGAGAACGACCCAAACGACGGATGTCTCCCAGAACAACAAAAAAAAGGAGAACAACCAGCAGAAGAAGATGTATGATTGTTCAGAGCAAATTCGGCAAGTGGCAGAAACTCAGACCACCCCTCTTGATTGTCTGCCACAAAACAACGCAAGAAGTGCTCAACATCCTGGTTTTTCCTTTCTGTCTGGCCATTAGATTCAGGATGATATCCGGACGAAAACGACAAATGAATTCCCAACCTGTCACAAAAGGCACGCCAAAAACGAGCCACGAACTGAGGACCCCTATCAGAAACAATGTCAGTAGGAACGCCATGAAGTCTGACAATTTCCTTGACAAAGGCCTTAGCGAGAGTTTTAGCGCAGGGCAGTTTGACGAAGGGAACCAAGTGACACATCTTGCTAAAACGGTCCACGACCACCCAGATGACAGTAAAACCCTCAGAGGGGGGAAGGTCAGTTATAAAGTCCATAGCCAAATGTGTCCAAGGAGCACTGGGGACCTCCAAAGGACAAAGTAACCCCGCAGCAGGAGTATGTGAGGACTTAGATCTAGCACATATAGTACATTGGCGCACCCACTTAATGACTTCCTTCTGCCATCCAGGCCACCAAAAACTGCGACCCACCAGTCTCTTGGTCTCAGAGATTCCGGGATGACCTGCCAACCGAGATTCGTGACACTCAACAAACAAATCTCTCCTAAAGGTCCCAGGCACAAACAACCTCCCATGAGGAGTGTTAGATGGGGCATTCTCCTGAGCTTTAAGAATCTCATCTTCCAAAACGGAGTCTAAAGCAGCTATCACAACACCTTCTTGTAAAATGTTTTCCTCTTTCTCAGCACCGACTATGGGAGAAAAACTGCGAGACAAGGCATCCGCCTTAACATTCTTAGTACCAGGGATGTAAGTAACGGAGAAATTAAACCGCGAGAAAAACAGTGCCCACCTAGCCTGACGGGCATTCAGGCGCTTGGCAGCATCAAGATATATCAGATTTTTATGATCCGTAAGAACCTGAACGGGAAATTCCGCACCTTCCAAGAAGTGGCGCCAGTGTTCAAATGCGAGTTTAATAGCCAATAATTCCCGATTACCAATATCGTAATTCAATTCAGTCTCCGAAAATTTTTTTGAAAAAAAGGCACAGGGATGTAATCCATCCCCGTTATCCTGAGACAATACTGCGCCAACCCCCACAGAGGAAGCATCAACCTCAACCAAAAACGGCCTAGTAACATCAGGCTGCATAAGGATGGGAGCAGAGGTGAACCTCTCCTTGAGATACACAAAAGCTTCAATGGCCTCAGAAGACCACTGAACCGCATCAGCACCTTTCCTGGTGAGATCAGTCAGAGGTTTGACAATACTAGAAATTTTTTTTATGAATTTTCTATAGTAATTGGCGAAACCCAAAAACCTCTGTATCGATTTCAAACCAATAGGCCTAGGCCATTCCTGCACAGCCTGAACCTTAACCGGATCCATCTCAAAACCTTTGCTGGAGATAATGTAGCCCAAAAAACTAATTCTCTGTACAGCGAACTCACATTTCTCCAGCTTAGCAAAAAACGAATTGTCCATTAATAACTGTAATACCTCACGCACGCTCCGCCAATGAGACTCCAGATCTGGCGAATAAATCAAAATGTCATCCAAATACACAACCACATTTTTACCGATCAAAGGTCTAAGGATGTCATTAATCAGATTCTGAAAAAATGCAGGAGCATTAGTAAGACCAAAAGGCATAACCAGATTCTCAAAATGACCCACAGGAGTGTTAAAAGCAGTCTTCCATTCATCACCCTCCTTCATGCGCAACAGATTGTATGCCCCCTTAAGGTCAATTTTAGAGAACCACTTGGCCCCCAATAACTGGTTAAACAGATCAGGAATCAATGGCAGTGGGTAAGGATTGCGTACCGTAATTTTGTTAATCTCACGAAAATCCAGACAAGAACGTAAACCGCCGTCCTTTTTTTTTACAAAAAAAAATCCAACCGCCACAGGAGACTTAGAGGGCCTAATGTGACCGGCGGCCAAACTTGTCTGTATGTATTCCTCCAAAGCCTTCCTCTCAGGAATAGTAAGGTTAAATAAACGACTTTTAGGAAGAATCGCTCCAGGGACAAATTCAATAGAACAATCATAGTCTCTATGGGGAGGCAAAACCTGCGATTCCTTCTCAGAAAAAACTCTCCAAAAATCCTGAATAGGAACAGGCAATTCTCCCCTATCCAAAGCTGCAATACGCCCGTTACAACACTTGTCATAACATTTATGGCTCCAGGATTTAATTTCACTGGTAGACCAATCCAGTACAGGATTGTGAAATTTTAACCAGGGCAAACCCAATATTACTGGAGAAGGCAAGTTATTCAACACTACCAAATCCAATTTCTCATGGTGAACACCATTAATAGTGAGAGGAAATTCACTGACCTTGAGAGTAATATTCTTCAAAGGGGAGCCATCCACAGAAACCACAGCAATGGGGGATGATAAAGGTTCAGGTTTTAAATTGAGTTTTTCCACGAATCCCCCATCAATTACATTCAGTGTAGACCCGCAATCAACAAACACCCGAAATTCCATTAATTTTTCCTGAGCAATCGTGGAAGCAGCTAAAAATATACCCTTGGAATTTAAACAGGCAATACGGGCGTGACTGACCATTTTTTTTTCTTTCTTCATACGAAGCTCACAGCCTTTAATCAAATGACCAGATTTTCCGCAATAGAAACACAAGCCTTCCGAAAAACGACGGTCTTTTTCTTGAGAGCGAGGTGCCACCGATCCAATCTCCATCGGTTCACCACTGTTAGTACACACATTATCATAACCAGAAACTGACATAGCAGAGGATTTGCTCTCATTAACCCTAGCACGCAGTCTTCTATCCACCCGTATAGCTAATTGCATAGCCTGTTGCAAATCCTCAGGTGTAGGATAAGCAATTAGCAGGTCTTTAACCCTTTCACTGAGCCCAGCAAGAAATAGACTTTTCAGAGCAGAATCGTTCCACCCTGTTTGAGTGGACCAACGACGAAAATGAGTACAATATTTTTCCACATTACCTGATCCTTGTTTTAAACGTCTCAACTCAGTCTCAGCTGATGCCACACGGTCAGGATCATCATATAATAATCCTAAAGCAGAAAAAAAACTATCCACTGATCTGAAGCATGTATCACTAGGTTGCAAAGAAAAGGCCCACTCCTGAGGCTCTTTGCGCAAAAGTGACATTATGAACCCTACGCGCTGGGATTCATCCCCAGAGGACTTGGGTCTCAAACGAAAATACAATAAGCAAGCATTTTTAAATGAAAAAAATTCTCGATGTTCACCAAAAAATAAATCCGGCAAACATACCTTAGGCTCCAAGAAATATGCTCCAGGACAGTTACTCACGTGCTGACGGAGCTCGGCCACTTCCAGAGAGAGTCCCTGCAGGTGTTTAGCCAAATCCTGAACCGACACCATGATGGAACAAAAAAAAAAAAAAAAATCTTTCCTTAGAGAATTTGCAGGCTGGACTTACTGTTATGTTCTGCTACCAAAGCTAAGGAAAGAGAGGAGATCTGTCCCTACTATAGGACTCAGCTGAATCCCTACGATGTAACAGGGAACCTGATCCTGCGATCAGACCTGCTAAAGTCCTAATCTAGTCTGTACGGAGACCTATAGATGTGGGGAGGGAATCCCTACAAGTACTAAGGACTGGGAGGAATATGGGACACCTCCTAACAGAAATAGTAGCAGACAGACGAACAAACAAAATAGATAGAACATAGAGGTCCGTAGACCAAGCAAACTAACAGAGCTAGATACAGAGCACAGGCTAGCTAGAAAGTAGATATACAATGAAGTCCAGCAAAGCCAGAAGGGCGGAGCAGGATTAAATAGGCCAACAAGGTCATGTGACCAGCAAAGGAAAAAAAAACTAACAGCAAGGTTCTAACAGTTAAAGAGCAGGTAGATGCTGCCACCTCCCATTTTTTGCTTAATTCACCATCATCAAGTCCAAATGTGGGATATAATTGGATCCTTAAACCCCTTGGAACAATTTTCTGTTGCACATAGTTCTCTAGTGAAGCTTTGGTCCACCAGATTTTAGTCTTTTTATGCAATAAATTCTTATATTTCATACACATTTCTTTATGTTCGTTCTGAGAATTATTAAAACCACCTGAAGCACTTGATTTAAATAAATTGGAAGCTTTATCCTGCCAGGACTGCATCCTGGCTTTGAGGTCCATATTTCAGGAATTAAATCTGTTATAAAGAACAGGACATTAATGTTACCAACAGAGTTCCACAAATGGAATCCTGAAAAGTATTATCGGTAGTTAAACTCATATACCATATACACTTGTTCTCTTCTCAAAATAGGACACTAGTCCCCCAAGAAAAGACCTGAAGCGAGTATTTCAACCATAAAATCCATATTTATTGACACATTTTAAAAATGCAGTGAAATAAAACAAATCACAGTGCTTCAAAAATACGAATGGGCAGACATTGGTATTAAATCCTACTGATACTCAAGGTATACTGTGTTCCGGTTTATGGCATAAGGCTCACAATCGTTGCCTATTGCTATCCCCTCATAGTGAAATATGTAATGATAATCAATATTACTTATAGCATATTTCTGTCCCCACATATTATAATAAATTGTGCAGTGATAATCACTATTGATATAACAAAGATGCTATTAATTACACACATGGAGGGGCTGCTGTGGTTAAGGTTATGAACCCATGGGGAGGTGTCCCGAAAGAATAAAGCATGGAAACCAACTATCCGCAACCAAGCAGCATAAAATGGAGCCAAAATTAAGAAGGAACCGAATAAAGTACCTGAGTCAGAGTAATAATGCTATCGCCCATCCGTGACCCCGACGTACGTTTCAAATATTCTTCTTCAGGGAGTTGAGGTTTATCGGTCGCGTGGTGGTATATATATGTAGGCCAATCTCAGGTAAATGTGTGCGTTGCTGTTTCCGGTCCTCTTTGACCTCAAATGACGCATGTGCATAAGTGACAACCTCCTTAATGGAACTTCCGTTATCGGCCGGTGAGACGCAAGCTGAAGGTTGCCACGCAACACTTACACGCTCGCGGGCACGGAGGCCGGGTCAGGAAGAAACCAGGAAGTGGCCCTCATGCGCATGCGTACCGGTCCAGAACAGGGTAGGTGTATACGAAGTTCTCAATGGGGTGCTTTGGGCAATTGAATAAGTAAAGCCTGAACAAATGGGAGGTGCGAACATGGTGTGTGTGGTGTATTGGAAAGGATAATATCGAGACAAAACTGAAATTGTGTGATGTGTGTAATGTATAACGTGACAAGTGTAATACGAGTCTGAGATAAAAAGAAGTGTGTGAGTTTGGAAATGGGGATTTTCTCTATGGTGTTATGTGAAAGGTATGTTGTGTGCAAGTGAAAAGGATTGATAATGTGAGTGTGTGGTGTGTATGCACGACAGATGTAGTCCAAATGAGATTGTGAGATGAAAGAGGAGTGTATAAGTATGGGAATGAGGAATGTGTTATGTGAAAGGTGCATTGTGTGCAATGCACTGCACAATTTATTATAATATGTGGGGACAGAAATATGCTATAAGTAATATTGATTATCATTACATATTTCACTATGAGGGGATAGCAATAGGCAACGATTGTGAGCCTTATGCCATAAACCGGAACACAGTATACCTTGAGTATCAGTAGGATTTAATACCAATGTCTGCCCATTCGTATTTTTGAAGCACTGTGATTTGTTTTATTTCACTGCATTTTTAAAATGTGTCAATAAATATGGATTTTATGGTTGAAATACTCGCTTCAGGTCTTTTCTTGGGGGACTAGTGTCCTATTTTGAGAAGAGAACAAGTGTATATAGTATATGAGTTTAACTACCGATAATACTTTTCAGGATTCCATTTGTGGAACTCTGTTGGTAACATTAATGTCCTGTTCTTTATAACAGATTTAATTCCTGAAATATGGACCTCAAAGCCAGGATGCAGTCCTGGCAGGATAAAGCTTCCAATTTATTTAAATCAAGTGCTTCAGGTGGTTTTAATAATTCTCAGAACGAACATAAAGAAATGTGTATGAAATATAAGAATTTATTGCATAAAAAGACTAAAATCTGGTGGACCAAAGCTTCACTAGAGAACTATGTGCAACAGAAAATTGTTCCAAGGGGTTTAAGGATCCAATTATATCCCACATTTGGACTTGATGATGGTGAATTAAGCAAAAAATGGGAGGTGGCAGCATCTACCTGCTCTTTAACATTCATGGATATCATTAATGAGAGAAATGCTAATATACTGAGTGAGATTGATCAAGAATTGGAAACTACTCACAGGCAGATGTCGCAAGAGATGTCTTCTCAATCACTTGAAAAATTTTTCCAGGACATGAATAAGGAAGTGGAAAAATGGGAGGAGTCTATCAGCCAAACAAAAATGAAAAAATATGTAAGGGATGTAGGAGATTATGAGAATAAAAAGATATATCGATGGCAATATAAAAAGGACAAGGATTCTACCATCTCAAAGCGCACTGGGTCCGTCTTATCAGTATCATCCCTCTCCAGTGGAACTACCTCTGATTTGGAGAATGAACCTGTTACAAACCAATATATCAGAACTAGGTATGGAGGGCGTGGAAGAAGGCACCATGATTATACTTCCACTCATGGTTCTAAACGTACTGATAACCCTAAGGTAATCAATTTATCCTTACACGAACTAACAGAACAACAAATGAATCTTTTGGAGAAAGGTTTAACGTTTTCTCCTCCCCAACCCATAGATTCCTTCACGGCAGTGAAAGACGTTCATCTTTTTGCCAGAAAATTAATACTTAAAAGGTTCCATGAAAAATCTAATCTGGGTCTTACTCTAGACTCAGATGAAGAAAAAGCCGCTTTGGCTATTCTTGAATCCTTGGCTGAAGATGAACCTACCACAGTGGTGAGTACATTTCCAATGCAATTGATTGATAAATCAAAAAAATTTCCGAATATCAACACCTGTCCGGCTGTTGATGTTTTTGTGAAAATGGTGACTAAAGATATTGAACAATTGAAATTGGACACTCACAGACACTATGGCAAGAATCAATTTAAGAAAATAATTGAAGAAATCTCTGAATGGGACGATTGTGTCCTAAAAATGGCAGACAAGGGGGGCAATTTGGTTATCTGGCCCAATACGTTATATGAAATACAGGCATTCAAACTTTTATCCGATCAAAAATGTTATAAAAAACTTACTAATAATCCGACCTTGAGCTTTCAATCGGAGCTCATTGATATTTTGCAAGTTGCGCACGAAAAGGGAACAATACCTAAAAAATTTTTGGATCATATTATAAAACTTAAGCCACGCATGCCAACCCTATACCTCATTCCTAAAATTCACAAAAATCCGCTGGACCCCCCAGGTAGACCTATCATTTCAGGAAATGGAGGGCTATGTGAAACTATTTGTCTATTAATCGATTACTACTTAAAACCTATTGTAGCCACGCTCCCCTCACATATTCAAGACACTGCGGCAGCATTGAGATGCTTAGATCAATTGCATCTTGATGCCAACATGATTCTGGTTACCGCAGACGTCGAGGCACTTTACACTTCCATTGCGCATAGACATGGTTTGAGGGCCGTAGAGTGGTTCCTCAAGAACAGTAATCTTGATCATGACCTCACTGAATTCCTGGTGTTACTTTTGGAATTTGTCCTATCTCACAATTGCTTCCTTTTTAAGGATCAGGTGTTTTTACAAATGCAGGGAACTGCCATGGGTGCAGCTTGTGCCCCATCGTATGCGAACTTATTTCTGGGAGCATGGGAGAGGGACATCTTCCAATGTTCTCCAATTGAGGGTATTGAGAAAACCCACAATTGGATAAGATATATTGATGACATCCTTTTTGTATGGGAGGGTTCGGAATTGGAGCTTCATGAATTTATGCACAATGTCAACAATAACAATTTAAATATCAAATTGACCTACCAACATGGGCGCAGAGTCAATTTTCTTGACATTGATATTGAGATCACACCGGACGGAATGATCAAAACTGATATATTCCGTAAACCGACGGCTACGAATTCCATTTTGAGAGCCGATTCTTCGCATCTACCTTCCACTATACGGGGTATACCCACTGGCCAATATCTAAGAGCAAGGAGGATATGCTCAACCGAAGAAGCCTTTGAAAGGCAGGCCACTGACCTATATAGTCGTTTTAGAGAACGCGGTTATGGACATAGGCAGATTAGACGGGGTTACAAGAGAGCCAAAGCTCTGAATAGAGATCAGACTCTTTATCCCAACAAGAAATCTGAATATAATCAGGGGAATAATCAGATCAGATTAATCACCCCATATAATAGCCAATGGAATAAATTCCAGCAAATTATTCATAAGCATTGGAATATTCTCCACACGGATCTTATTCTAGGTAAAATTTTACCATCAAAACCATGTATCACAGCAAAAAGATCTAAGAACTTGAAAGATTTCCTGGTGAGGAGCCAATACAAACCAACAATAAACAAAACAGCATCCTTTAGGGATCAAATAAAGGGTTTTTGTCCGTGTGGACAGTGCAAGGCTTGCACCAACACGGTTAGAAGTAAGGTGTTTTACAATGCAGCAAGAGATCGTGAATTTCTAATTAGACAATTCCTTACATGTTCCACTAGAGGAGTGATATACATAGCGGAATGCCCATGTAATAAGATTTACGTGGGCATGACCACTAGAGAGTTTCGCGTTAGAGTGCGAGAACATGTACGGGATATCGAAAAGTCAAAAAATGCCGTAGACATTGAACATCTTAAAACCCTTCCGCGGCATTTCAAAGCATTTCACGACTCTGATACAACAGGGCTTAAGATGAAAGCTATTGACAGAGTATCGTTGGGTATCAGAGGAGGTGACTTATTCAGGACTTTGGCACAGGTAGAAAGCAGGTGGATATATCGCCTTAATACTATTTCCCCATACGGACTAAACGAGAACTTTGGATTTAGTTCTTTTCTGTGAAGCTTGGTATTGGTTTCTACAATTCACCGTTCTGAGTTATGTTTTTATTGTCGTTTTCTGTTTTTATGTGTTTTTAACTTCAGTTTGTTTCACACAGATGTACATATATTTGATCACATACGATTGGTGGGAACCCATCACAGACTGTGACGCTGTTGATATTCATGAAGCTCCATTCAAATCAATCTTCAGGAACATCTATGACGGTGTATGGCAGTTCTGAGCTGACAAGCATCCATTATTGGTACAATATTCAAGTCGATGATGTTTGGACTGGATTTCAATATCTAATACTTAATATTTTGATATTTAATATTTAAATTTTTTATCATGAAAATTTCATTTGTACTTCATATCTAATATCTAATGTTGTATATGTAATTTTTTATCATAATATTGTGAGTCCAATATATATATGTGCTTATTACACATTTATTAGTGGTATGAAATCACGTGACACTAGGATTTTATTTCACCGTTTAATATATAATCTGGTACCATGGATATCGTGAGTCATATCACATATTTATCCAGCACACATGCATCAAGCATCACTCATATCAATTTAACCTTCTCATATATCCTGTTCCAACACTCTTTACGCACATTTCACATATCACACACTCACATTTTCAACTTTTTTCACTTGCACACAATGCACCTTTCACATAACACATTCCTCATTCCCATACTTATACACTCCTCTTTCATCTCACAATCTCATTTGGACTACATCTGTCGTGCATACACACCACACACTCACATTATCAATCCTTTTCACTTGCACACAACATACCTTTCACATAACACCATAGAGAAAATCCCCATTTCCAAACTCACACACTTCTTCTTTTTATCTCAGACTCGTATTACACTTGTCACGTTATACATTACACACATCACACAATTTCAGTTTTGTCTCGATATTATCCTTTCCAATACACCACACACACCATGTTCGCACCTCCCATTTGTTCAGGCTTTACTTATTCAATTGCCCAAAGCACCCCATTGAGAACTTCGTATACACCTACCCTGTTCTGGACCGGTACGCATGCGCATGAGGGCCACTTCCTGGTTTCTTCCTGACCCGGCCTCCGTGCCCGCGAGCGTGTAAGTGTTGCGTGGCAACCTTCAGCTTGCGTCTCACCGGCCGATAACGGAAGTTCCATTAAGGAGGTTGTCACTTGAGGTCAAAGAGGACCGGAAACAGCAACGCACACATTTACCTGAGATTGGCCTACATATATATACCACCACGCGACCGATAAACCTCAACTCCCTGAAGAAGAATATTTGAAACGTACGTCGGGGTCACGGATGGGCGACAGCATTATTACTCTGACTCAGGTACTTTATTCGGTTCCTTCTTAATTTTGGCTCCATTTTATGCTGCTTGGTTGCGAATAGTTGGTTTCCATGCTTTATTCTTTCGGGACACCTCCCCATGGGTTCATAACCTTAACCACAGCAGCCCCTCCATGTGTGTAATTAATAGCATCTTTGTTATATCAATAGTGATTATCACTGCACAATTTATTATAATATGTGGGGACAGAAATATGCTATAAGTAATATTGATTATCATTACATATTTCACTATGAGGGGATAGCAATAGGCAACGATTGTGAGCCTTATGCCATAAACCGGAACACAGTATACCTTGAGTATCAGTAGGATTTAATACCAATGTCTGCCCATTCGTATTTTTGAAGCACTGTGATTTGTTTTATTTCACTGCATTTTTAAAATGTGTCAATAAATATGGATTTTATGGTTGAAATACTCGCTTCAGGTCTTTTCTTGGGGGACTAGTGTCCTATTTTGAGAAGAGAACAAGTGTATATGGTATATGAGTTTAACTACCGATAATACTTTTCAGGATTCCATTTGTGGAACTGTGTTGGTAACAATAATAAGTGAGTACACTATATACTAAGGGGCTGTGCTATACATAATAAGGCTACATTCCTGTATCTGTGTGCAGTGTCGGTGTGCTGCCCACTTTTACAGACGCATTGAGCATGTCTTATTCTGATTCTCCAAATCGGATCAGAACAGGACATTCTCTGACCCTCACAGATCTCATTCTCAGATCCGTGATTTTCATGGATGTGTGAATGGATTGATAAAACTCTACAAGTCCATGGACCATCCGATAAAAAAATCTGGCAGCACACGGACATTTCACACAAATGTGAGAATGCAGCCTAAGGGATTTTACAGTTAACGTTATCACTCCAAGTCACACAGTGCAAATATAGAATAATATTTACATCCAGGCACTTAACGCTGAGATCTCATCTGATCAGAGTCGGTTTCTGCTGCTTCTTCTCCATCTGGCCAGGCCTTCATGTCGACATCTCCCAGCCACAACTTGTCTTGTCACGATAATCTGCAGCCTAGAAAATAACAAGGTCACATATATTGTATACATACATGTGTCTCCCCCGCACTGTACCCATGAATACAGATATGTACCCTCCCATTAATATACAGTTAGGTCCATATATATTTGGACAGAGACAACATTTTTCTAATTTTGGTTCTAGTCATTACCACAATGAATTTTAAACAAAACAATTCAGATGCAGTTGGAGTTCAGACTTTCAGCTTTCATTTGAGGGTATCCACACTAAAATTGGATGAAGGGTTTAGGAGTTTCAGCTCCTTAACATGTGCCACCCTGTTTTTAAAGGGACCAAAAGTAATTGGACAATTGACTCCAAGGCTATTTCATGGACAGTTGTGGGCAATCCCTTCGTTATGTCATTCTCAATTAAGCAGATAAAAGTCCTGGAGTTGATTTGAGGTGTGGTGCTTGCATTTGGAAGGTTTTGCTGTGAAGTAAACATGTGGTCAAAGGAAGTCTCCATGCGGGTGAAACAAGCCATCCTTAAGCTGCAAAAACAGAAAAAAAACATCCGAGAAATTGCTACAATATTAGGAGTGACAAAATCTACAGTTTGGTACATCCTGAGAAAGAAAGAAAGCACTGGTGAACTCATCAATGCAAAAAGACCTGGTTTCCCACGGAAGACAACAGTGGTGGATGATCGCAGAATAATCTCCATGGTGAAGAGAAACCCCTTCACAACAGCCAACCAAGTGAACAACACTCTCCAGGAGGTAGGCGTATCAATATCCAAATCTACCATAAAGAGAAGACTGCATGAAAGTAAATACAGAGGGTTCACTGCATGGTGCAAGCCGCTCATAAGCATCAAGAATAAAAAGGCTAGACTGGACTATGCTAAAAAACATCTAAAAAAGCCAGCACAGTTCTGGAAGAACATTCTTTGGACAGATGAAACCAAGATCAACCTCTACCAGAATGATGGAAAGAGAAAAGTATGGCGAAGGCGTGGTACAGCTCATGATCCAAAGCATAGCACATCATCTGTAAAACACGGCAGAGGCAGTGTGATGGCTTAGACATGCATGGCTGCCAGTGGCACTGGGTCACTAGTGTTTATTGATGATGTGACACAGGACAGAAGCAGCCGAATGAATTCTGATGTATTCAGAGCCATACTGTGTGCTCAGATCCAGCCAAATGCAGCCAAACTGATTGGTCATCGTTTCATACTACAGATGGACAATGACCCAAAACATAAAGCCAAATCAACCCAGGAGTTTATTAAAGCAAAGAAGTGGAATATTCTTGAATGGCCAAGTCAGTCACCTGATCTCAACCCAATTGAGCATGCATTTCACTTGTTAAAGACTAAACTTCAGACAGAAAGGCACACAAACAAACAGCAACTGAAAACCACTGCAGTGAAGGCCTGGCAGAGCATCAAAAAGGAGGAAACACAGCGTCTGGTGATGTCCATGAGTTCAAGACTTCTGGCAGTCATTGCCAACAAAGGGTTTCCAACCAAGTACTAGAAATGAACATTTGATTTACAATTATTTAATCTGTCCAATTACTTTTGGTCCCTTTAAAAACAGGGTGGCACATGTTAAGGAGCTGAAACTCCTAAACCCTTCATCCAATTTTAATGTGGATACCCTCAAATGAAAGCTTAAAGTCTGAACTTCAACTGCATCTGAATTGCTTTGTTTAAAATTCATTGTGGTAATGTCTAGAACCAAAATTAGAAAAATGTTGTCTCTGTCCAAATATATATGGACCTAACTGTACTATTAGCCACTTAGTAATCAAAATATAAAGTGATAAGCAGCACTGTGCTGCCCATTAACTATAATCTCCACCGGCCAATAATATAAATGATTCAGTCTCTGTGACTCTCCCCAATTAACTGAAAGGCTATGTGCACACGGAAAATATACAAGGCTTTACAGTACAAGCAAAATGAAACCCCCATAATTGCTCGCTCCCAGCACCCCCATAATTCCTCTCTCCCAGCACCCCCATAATTGCTCTCTCCCAACACCCCCATCATTGCTCTCTCCCAGCACCCCCATCATTGCTCTCTCCCAGCAACCCCATCATTGCTCTCTCCCAGCACCCCCATCATTGCTCTCTCCCAGCACCCCCATCATTGCTCTCTCCCAGCACCCCCGTCATTGCTCTCTCCCAGCACCCCGTCATTGCTCTCTCCCACCACCCCCGTCATTGCTCTGTCCCAGCACCTCCATCATTGCTCTCTCCCAGCACCACCATCATTGATCTCTCCCAGCACCCCATCATTGCTCTCTCCCAGCCCCCCTATCATTGCTCTCTCCCTCAACCCCCATCATTGCTCTCCCCAGCCCCATCATTGCTCTCCTCATCCCCACCATCCTCATCATTGCTCTCCCCATCCCCAGCATCCCCATGAATGCTCTCTCCCAGCACTCTCATCATTGCTCTCCCAGAAACCCCCATCATTGCTCTCCCAGCACCTCCATCATTGTTCTCCCACCACCCCCATCATTGCTGTCCCCACACCACCCCATCATTGCTCTCTCCCAGCAACCCCTGTCATTGCTCTCCCCATCCCCACATCCCCATCATTGTTCTCCCCATCCTCATCATTGCTCTCCCCAGCCCCAATATTTCTCTCCCCAACCCCATCATTGCTCTTCCCAGCCCCATCATTGCTCTCCCCAGCCCCATTATTCCTCTCCCACCACCCCCATCATTGCTCTCCCCACACCACCCCATCATTGCTCTCTCCCAGCAACCCCTGTCATTGCTCTCCCCATTCCCACCATCCCCATCATTGCTCTCACCATCCCCATCATTGATCTCCCCAACCGCATCATTGCCCTCCCCAGCCCAATCATTGCTCTCCCTAGCCCCATCATTGCTCTCCCCAGCCCCATCATTGCTCTCCCCAGCCCCATTATTGCTCTCCCCATCCCCATCATTGCTCTCCCCAGCCCCATCGTTGCTCTCACCCACCTCTCCTCATTCTCCTGTTCCTCTCCCAGCATTTCTGTATAAAAAAAAAAACACAACTTACCTCTCAGCCTGCTCCCCTGCAGCAGCATCCTCCTTGTTGCCAGAAGCTTTCGCTCTGACCCAGGCACACGCTGCATGATGACGTCATCAAACATCGCGGGCCTATGTCAGGGAGGAAGTGCCAGACAGTAAGCAGAGGTGAAGATGGATCCCTCCTGCTCCACTGCCATTTTCCTCCTGCCAGTAGCGGAGCTGGAGGGATCGCTCCCTGCCCGCCGCATATGATGAGGGCAATCTGGCCATGGGCTCCCCGGACCCTGGGGCTCTGTGAAGCAGGCCAGATTTCCCTTATATTAACCACCCGGCAAGGGCCCCTCTGCACCGCCTTGCCCCGGTGCAGTTGCACCGGTGGTAGGTCCGCCTTTGGGAAATGTTCCCATTATGAAGGAGTGGGTCTCCTATAGTGGTAATGCCCATGCAGTGACTGCAAGGGCTGCCAAAATTTGGGAAAAACCCCAATACCAATTTAAAGACACATAGAGTTGGACCACAGTAATGACATGTTCCCATTAGAAAGGAGCAGTGATTAAGAACTTATAGTTCGAAACTCGTTTGCTGTTCCTCTCCAAGGTGGACTTTTAATATATTTTTTGCATGACCCAATAAAATATGGATTTTAGAAGATTTGTTCAGCTGGATCTTCCTGGTTCCTCATTGTTCGTCTGGTAGCACTCCTGGCTCCGTGCTGTGGATCTTCTAGGTGGGTGAGCTGATTTTTCCCTTTCTTTTTCTGCCATTTTTAAGAAGTGGGTCTCCCATACTATTTGCCTATGTAGTGAATGCAACGGCTGCCAAAAATTTGGAGGAACTCCAATGTCCCTTGCAAGAGACGTAGAGGTTGGAGGGCCTCCTAAAAACAGTGTTCCCATTTTTAGGACGTGCGTCTCCCATACTGTTTGGCTATGCAGTGTATGCAACGGCTGCCAAAAATTTGTAGGAACTCCAATGCCCCTTGCAAGAGACGTAGATATGGTAGATATTGTGGTGATATGGTGGTAGAGGATGCGGAGAAGGAGGAGGGCAAGAGCAAATAGACAAAATCAAGAAGCTTATACCCATGTCTGGGTGTGAAGATAGAGGTACATGGGAATAGAGTTAGACCTCCCAAAAAAGAAGCCTGTCAGCATTTTCAGTTGACAGGCGGATGCGCTTATCGGTTATAATTCCACAAGCGGCACTAAAAACCCGCTCTGACAAAGCTAGCGGCAGGGCAGGCCAGGAACTCCAAGACGTAGAGAGCCAGTTCATGCCACGTGTCCAGCTTGGATACCCAATAATTATATGGCACAGAGGAATCACAGAGGATATTGGTACGGTCAGCAAGGTACTCCCTCAGCATTTTCCGAAACTTTTCCCTCCTTGGGAGAGTATCCCGCGCCTTAGGGCCAGTGCCATGGGAGGGTCTGAGAAAGCTGTCCCAGAACTTTGACAGTGTTTCCTTCCCTCTGCTGGATTGCATTTGTGTCTCTTTCGCCTGTACTCCTTGGTTGTCCAACGAACTGTGACCTCTGCCTCCAGCGTTTTCAGATGGGAATTTTTTTAATAATTCCGCAACAAGGGCATTCTGGTACTGCCCCATTTTATTAGGCCTGTCCGGCAAGGGAATAAGAGACAGAAAGTACTACTTATAGCGTGGTTCTAAAAGTGTCACCAACCAGTAATGACTGTCACCCAAAATTAGGACAATGCGAGGGTCACGGTTAAGGCAGCGTAACATAAACTCAGCCATGTGTGCCAGACTGCAAAGAGGCAAGTCTTCCATGTCCTCACCAAGAGGATGACTGACCATGCTCTCCTCCTCATCCTCCTCCTCCACATCCTCCTCCTCCCTGTCCTCAGGCCATCCACGCTGAACACACGGTATGACAGTTGTGCAGATAGTACCATCTATAGCGCAGGAAACTAGCTCCTGTTCTTCCTCCTCCTCCTCCTCACTGTCACCCAATCCACGTTGGGATGAGATGAGGCTGGGCTGTGTGGAATTACCCTGTATGGTTCCTTGCTCCATCTCATCATGCTCCGCCTGCAATGCATACTCTTTAATTGTGAGCTGAGAGCATTTCAGAAGACAGAGAAGCAGGATGGTGACCCTAATTATAGCGTCATCACCTCTCACCATCGTGGTGGACTCCTCAAAGTTTTGGAGTATGGTACAGATGTATGACATCCATGTCTACTCCTGAGGTCTTATGTGTAGAGTCTGACCTGAATACCAACGGCTGTGTTGATGCTGGTAGTCAACAACTGCCCTCTGCTGCTCACAAATCCTTCCCAACATCTGCAATGTAGAGTTCCAACACGTGGGGACTTCACACACCAGTCGGTGAGCTGGAAGCTGCAAACGCTGCTGAAGCACAGCAAGGACGGTGGATGCTGTAGCTGACTTTCTAAAATAGGCACACACGCGGCGTACTTTGACAAGTAGATGCGACAGATCTGGGTAGGTTTTGAGAAACCGCTGAACCACAAGGTTAAGCACATGAGCCAGGCATGGTACGTGTGTGAGCTTGCCTCACTTCAGAGCCACCACCAGGTTCTGGTCATTGTCACACACAACCATGCCTGGCTGTAGGTTCAGCGGTGTGCGGTTTGTCACCTAAGCATATTAGTTTCATCACATCCTGTTGCCGCTTGGCCGAGGCACTGCTGCAGTGCTTCCAGCTTCTGTCTAATGTGCTCATTTCGGAGATGGAAGCTGAAGAGGAGGAGGTGCAGGAGCTGTAGAATGTGGGGGCAACCTTGATTGACCCAGGGCCCACAATACTCGGCGTCGGGAGGACGTGTTCTGTCTCAAGGTCTGACTGGGTCTTGGCTTCCACTATATTAACCCAGTGTGCCGTCAGTGAGATGTACCGTCCCTGCCCACAAGCGTGTCCGTGGTTAGGTGGACTTTCCCAGTAACTGCGTTGTTGAGGGCACGGTTAATGTTGTGAGACACGTGCTGGTGTAATGCGGGGACGGCACACCAGGAGAAATAGTGGCGACTATTGACTGAGTACCGAAGGACGGCCGCCGCCATCAGGTTGCGGACAGCTTCTGTCTCCACGAGCCTAAAAAGCAACATTTCGAGCGCAAGCAGTCGCAAAATGTGTGAATATAGTAGTGTGGCCTGTGGGGTGTTGGCTGCGTACTTGCACTTGCGTTCCAAGTACTGTGGTAGGGACAACTGAACGCTGCGCTGGGACAAGAAAGTGGACAAACTTGCTGATGGTGCTAGTTGAGAGTGTGCACTGACACGTGCAGGGCGGGAGGCATCTTTGCATGCGTCATGGACAGAGGATTGGCTTGCACGCACAACAGCAGAAGAAGCAGTGGTGTCATCCGCAGACACTGTTTCTGGACCCTGAGGTTCGGCGCACTTAGTAGGGTGCTTTGCTGCCATGTGCCTGATCATGCTGGTGGTGGTCAGGCTACAAGTTTTGCTACCACTGCTGATGATGGCTTGGCAGGTGGTGAAAATGGCCTATTTGAGGTTATCTGCAGAGTCTTTAAAAAACAACCAGACTCGGGAAGAACTGACAGTTGTACTGGCAACTTCTGTCGTGTTGGTGTTACGGGGAACACTTTCCCGCCTTGTGTCTGTGGCCACCAGACTCCTTCTTCCCTCCCCCTGTGTGCTGGTGTCCTTGTTCTGTATGTCCCCCTGCCAGGTTGGGTCAGTTACTATATCATCCACCACGTCGTCTTCCACTTCCGCTCCCTAGTCCTCCTCCTGACTTTCTGGCAATTGTGTCTCATTATCATCATCATCCACCTCTTGTGACAGTAATTGTATTTTCCTACCGTTGCCTTCGTGTGACCGTGGCTGCTCAAATATTTGGGCATCGCTACATGCGTTCTCCTCTTGACTCGCTTGAAGCTGGCCGGGCGAGAGGCCCAAATCTACAAATGGAAAAGTGAACAACTCTTCTGAGTGTCCAAGTGTGGGATCAGTTGTCTCTGGGCACTTGGCATGGTGGGAGGAAGAAGGATCAGGGTGAGGAATATGCGGTCCAGACTCACAGCTACTGAGACTTAACCGTGTGGAAGACAGGGTGGTAGTGGTGGTGGCAAAGTGACTGGAAACATCATCTGCTATTCAACCAACAACCTTTTGACATTGCTCTGGATTCAATAGTGGTGTGCTGCGGTCCCCTAGCAATTGGGACAGGAAGGTCGGGCGACAAGATGTGGGTGTTTGCTGTGGCACAATTTCAGCTTGCCCACGTCCTCGGCCTCTGCATGCACCATCAGCATCACGTCCACTTCCCCGTCCCTTGCCACGCACCTTGCCCATTTTAAATGGAGGACAATATTTTCCACGTTCACTAGAAATGGCTGATTTTGGAATGCGGTTATATGTGATACGTCTGACAGAGAACCACGGTTTTAAATAGCAGCCCTGTAATTTACTAATATTATTCTTCACAGAGGCCTAGTGTGAATAGCTTGACTGACACACTGCAATGAAATGGAAGGCAGAAGTGACTGATTTTGGAACACTGTTATATGTGATATGTCTGATAGAGAACCAATGTTTTAAACAGCAGGCCTGTGATTTATTAATATTATTCTTCACAGGGACGTAGTGTGAATAGCTTGACCGACACACTGCAACAGAATGGAAAAGGAGGTCAATATTTTCAAGGTTCAGTTCAAATTTTTATTTCTGAAATATGAAATAGATCTGGCTGTATTCTGCAGTGCTAACAAGCAAATGGAGCAGAAAAATTGTGTACTCTGGATTGCTTTTTAAGCAAATAACCAGGATTAAGATAAAAAATTTGCCCTGGTCCCTGATACCTGGGGCTATGTCTACAAATATTTGTCACAGCAGGATCACTCAGAAGTTGAACATGCAATGGACCCTCTTGTGCTGTATCATGCACTGCAGTCTGTCACATACTCTGCCTGCCTTGGTTTTTAAGCAAATAACCAGGATTAAGATAAAAAAAAAAAATTCCTTGGCCCCTGATACTTGGGGCTATGTCTACAAATATCTGAAAGAATAGCAGCAACGGGAACCTGCTAGGGACCCTCTTGCACTATATGCACTGCAGTCTGCCACATACACTGCCTGCCTGCCTAACTCCTGCTATCACCTTCGCCACTGAAAATATGCACCTGGATTAGTCCTCAGAAGGACTGTTAGTTCGGATGGATATATAGATATATGTTGTGGAATACCTATACTAATTCTAAACACGCATATCTCTCCCTGACTCAGCAGCATCTCTCCCTACTCTGCCTGATTCCGGGTTAGACTGTGATGAGTATAGCAGCGCCAGGTCTTATATAGAACTGATGACGCTGTGCGGCCAGCCAATCACTGTAATGCCCACAACTAACATGGCTACGGCATTACAGTGCGTGGCAAACAAACCCTGCATGTTCATTGGCTCTCTAAAGAGCGTCAAACATGCAGGACACGGACCCGAGTTCCCACCAAGCAACCCGGAAATACTCGCCGAGCTTGTCGAGCACCATGATGCTCGGGCAAATACCGGGCAGTGGCGAGCATGTTCGCTCATCACTACTTATAACTTTAAGATGTAGATTCACAGGTATGAACAGTTTATTTAAATAATAGGCAGCCGGGGCGTCCCTCTGAGCCTCTATAACCTGTTTCTCA
Organism: Phyllobates terribilis; assembly: GCF_046119375.1. Taxonomy (NCBI): domain Eukaryota; kingdom Metazoa; phylum Chordata; class Amphibia; order Anura; family Dendrobatidae; genus Phyllobates; species Phyllobates terribilis. The sequence goes on from NW_027362763.1 coordinate 412,159,611, forward strand.
AGGTCAGAACTTATAGCAGCAATAACTACTCCTTTCTGTAGTATAGGTATCGGTTCGCAATTATCTCCACCCCCAGGAAAACAACGGGATAAGACATCCACCTTAACAGTCTTATCCCCTGGCCTATACGCCACAAAAAAGTTGAATCTGGCGAGGAATAGAGACCACCTTGCCTGTCTAGGCGTCAGACACTTAGCAGTTTCTAAATACAATATATTGTTGTGATCAGTGATTACCATGACTGGATGTATTGCCCCTTCCAGAAAATGACGCCACTCTTCAAAAGCCCACTTAATTGGCAGGCGTTCCTTGTTACCAATGTCATAATTTTTCACAGCAGATGATAGTTTCTTAGAAAAATATGCACTTGGACACCATTTACCAGGAGACACACCCTGCAACAACATAGCTTCCACCCCCAATTCTGATGCATCAGCAATAAATGGCTGAGTGACGTCAGGCTGTATAAGGATTGGCACAGGCGCAAAACATTTTTTCAAGGTATCAAAAGCCTCCCAGGCCGGACTGGACCAATTGGAAAAGTCCATCCCTTTTCTTGTCATATCCGTTAAAGGTTTGGCCACCACCGAAAAACCTTTGATGAACTTTCAGTAGTAGTTGGCAAAACCCAAGAACCTTTGTAAGGCGTTTAGGTCCACCAGATGATCCCAATCCAGTTCTTCCCGGACTTTCACCGGATCTATGCAAAAGCGAGTGGATGATAAAAAATAACCCAGAAAAGGGATCTCCTGAACTGAGAACATGCATTTCTCCGGTTTGACAAACAATTTATTGGCCCTGAGTATCTGAAGGACCTGTCTAACATGTAATTGCTGTGACTCAAGGTCGGGTGAATAAATTAAAATGTCATCAAGGTAGATCACAACAGACATGCCTGCCAGGTGTCTAAAGATGTCATTTACAAAGTGTTGAATGTCGACGGGAGAATGAGTCAGCCCAAATGGCATTACGGGTTCTAATAGTGTCCCTCAGGGGTATTGAAGGCTATCTTTCACTCATCCCCCTCCTTGATGCGAATGGGATTATAAGCCCCCTGAGGTCTAGTTTAGAAAACCATTTGGCTCCACAATCTGATTAAAGAGGCCAGGTAAGAGGGAGAGGATATGGTTCCCGGACCGTGATCCGATTGAGTTTGTGAAAATCTAAGCAAGGGCGTAACACCCCGTCTTTTTTCTTGACAAAGAAAAACCCTGCAGCAACGGGAGATGAAGAAGATCTAATATGACTTTTTGCTAGACGATATAGTCCTTGATGCCCTGCCTCTCTGGACCGAACATGTTGTATAACCTGCTTTTTGGCAGCTTAGACCCAGGAATAAGGTTAACAGCACAATCATAAGGATGATGTGGGGGGATTTCCTGACACCCCTTTCCTGAAAACACATCCCCGAAATCAGACAGGTATTCCAGGCAGAGATTGGGTACTCACCCTGGCTAGCCAGGTGCCCAAGCAGTGTTTTTGGCAATACTCGCTCAATTTACCCACCTCCTGAGTTTGCCAGTCTACCACAGGGTTGTGTAGCGTAAGCCAGAGTAAACCTGGAACCACAGGAGAGGGTAATCCCTCTATCACATAACAGTCTATAAATTCGGAGTGCATGGCCCCTGCCTGTAGATGCAAAAGACCAGAGTAAAATATCTCTGGCTCAAGAGTACAAAGTCAAAAGTGATAATGGGTATTGATTTAGAAAATACTTGTGGTTTGAGGCCCTTGGTCTGAACAAACCTGGCGTCAATCAAATTAAATCCCGCCCCACTGTCCAGAAAGGCAGAAATGATCACCTTATCTTTGCGGAGATGGATCCAATGGAGGAAATAAGTACACCCAGATTGCCAACCTCCCCTCAACCTGAGCTCCTTAGTCTTCCTGCGGCTGTTTACGGGAGGATATGGAAGGACACATACCCACAAAGTGACCCTTTTTACCACGGAAAAAACACACTCCCCCTCTATGCCGAACTACCACTGCACCCACAGAATGTGCCACCCCAACCAACTGCATGGGTTCCATGGTAGCATCGGACCCAGGTTCCCTTGACTTCTGGCCCCCCGCAAATAGGAGTGTCTCCTTATGTCTCTAACGAAGATGGCGGTCCACCTGGATGGCCAGAGACATGATGGCCTCCAGGAAGACTGGAGTCTCATGCAGGGCCAAGGCATCCTTTACCCTTACCAATAACCCTTGAATGAACTGGCTACGGAGAGTGTGGTCATTCCACTTAGTATCGGTGAACCACCTCCAAAACTCGGAGCAACACTCCTCTGCTGGCCGATCTCCCTGCCGAAGGTGATGTAGTGTAGACTCGGCCAGGGAGACGCGGTCGGGGTCATCGTATATGTGACCTAGCGCATGAAAAATTTCCTCAACCGTCTGTAGCGACTGAGAGTCGTCCAGAAGAGAAAATGCCCAGGCTTGGGGGTCACCCTGGAGGAGCAAAATTACGATCTCCAGCCATTGCTCCGCAGTACCAGAGGAGTGAGGCAGCAACTTAAAGTAAAGTTTACAGGTTTCCCTGAAGACAACAAACTTACCACGTTCCCCAGAGAACCTGTCAGGCAAAGCGATCTTGGGCTCCACCAGGGGTTGTTTGGGAGTCGCAGTCCCCAAACCAGACGTGTACGGTTGCTGCAAAACAACAGAGCGAAGATCTGGCACCTCTAGACTGAGCTGCTGCAGTTGCCCAGACAGAGCAGTAATAGGATCCATGATGGATCAAAAAATAGTATGGGCCAGTGTTATTATCTCGTTACTGTTGTCTGATAAACCAGGACCAAGGGCTCCTACCCCTTCGTTAATGCTAGCACGCCCTATCTACCCCTGCTCCCCAGGTTACTTCTGATAGTGAAGATGCCGGGGCCACGTACCTTGCTGTACTGCTGTATCAGCCCTTATATGTCCTCTCCCTCACCCAAAGAAGTGGGGAGGAATAGTGTATGTAAATACTCAAACCATACAAACAAGCAAATGAAAATACCAAACATACAAAATATGCACTCACAGACAACAGAAGGAAAAACCGAATGGATTAGGAGGGTAAACAAAAATAGAAGAGGAAGGGACTATGCACACAGCCAAAACACCAAGCAACAGTCCCAGAACAACTCTCCTTAAAAGCCTCTACCGAACACCGAATCCTCCACTCCTCACTAGGCAGTACAAGACTTGACACTGGCAATCCAGTTTGCCAGAGCAGAGACTATACAGGAGAGGGGAGTAGCTGATACTGCACAGCTGACAACTTGCAAGAAGGAAGCTACAGAGACTCAAGGCTGAGCAGTTTAACTCCTGCATTGCTGAAAGAAACCAGGACCATTTAATAAGAGAGGGAGAAGTGCTCCTATTCAATGCAGGAGTACGTGGACTCAGAGACTGCAGTCTTCTGGCTCCTGTCTGTCACAGTAAACCCGTGACAATATCATTCATAAAATCTTGAAATACTGCTGGCATATTGGTTAACCTCAAAGGCATGACAAGATTTTCAAGAAGGCCCTCGGATGGTAAAAACATTGTCTTCCACTCATCACCTTCCCGGATGCGTATCAAATTATAAGCCCCATAAGATCCAGTTTGGAAAACCACTTAGCCCCCATAAGCTGATTATATACAGTACAGACCAAAAGTTTGGCCACACCTTCACATTTAAAGATTTTTCTGTATTTTCATGACTATGAAAATTGTACATTCACACTGAAGGTATCAAAACTATGAATTAACACATGTGGAATTACATACTTAACAAAAAAGTGTGAAACAACTGAAAATATGTCTTACATTCTAGGTTCTTCAAAGTAGCCACTTTTTGCTTTGATGACTGCTTTGCAGCTACAGGGAAGGAAGAAGGACAGATATTACCCTTCCATAACTTTTGTTTACATATTCTTTCATGGCAGTACGTTCAGGTCCCGACAAATTATACAGGCGAGCTTCAGGTAATTTGGCATTAGGGACAAGATTAATAGTACAATCATAAGGACGATGTGGGGGTAGTATCTCTGCCTCTTTTTCCGAGAACACATCTCCGAAGTCCTCCAGGTACACCGGCAGACCCTCCAGCCTAGCGGAGCAAATGTGTACAGAATTAAGACATTTCTTATAACAATTGGGGCTCCATTTAACAATATCCTTCTGACACCAATCAATAAAATTTTTGGCAGGGAAAAAAAGTATACAGCCAATCGTACGGTAACGCTAGTCAGCGTTCACAGACAACACGTGAGCCAGGATAGTCAAATGTTCCGGGGTCAGATACCAAGAGAGCACGTAATAAGCACGTAATAAACAAAAGGAAAAAGCTAAAGGCAAATGTCAGGTCACGGTCTGAAGTCAGAATACCAGGTGAATAGTGGACAAGAGCAAAGAGGGTGAGGAAGCGGATAATCAGAACTAGGTCCAAAGTCAGGCAGCAATAGATCAATGAACAGAGCACAGAATACTAGGCAAAAAGCACCACCGAGCGTATAGTACCATTGGCAGAAATTTGAGCTGAGAGTAGCAAGGAATTGATTAGAAACAGGGAGCACCTACAAGAAGCCCAGAACCACCCAGTCTCTGATTGGACGACTGATCTGACTATCAACACTAGTGTTGAGCCACCCCCATAGTGTTCGAGTTCGGTTCGGTTCGTCGAACACCCGTGTGTTCGCCGAACTGTTCGTCGAACACCTTCGAACACCGTTAAAACCAATGGCAGGCAAACAAAAACACATAGAAACACATAGAAAACACCTTCAAAGGTGTCCAAAAGCTGACAAACTGCTCAGAAGACACAACTAACACATGGAAAAGTGACAAGTACATATAGTCATGCGAAAAGAAAAGAGGTGGAGGAGTAAAAGGAGGGGGAGACACAGATATAGGCATGTCATGCCCTTCTAAAATCCAAAAAGTGAGAAGCCGACACGTTCAGTCCGCTCCTGCCCGTGCCACCTCCGTGTCGCCGGGTTTGTGCCAGAGCCGCGGTGAACCCTGACGGCCAGCCCCCCTCTCCCAATACTGGTGCCTGTCCGCTGGTAGGTCGAGCGAGCCCCCCTGTGGTGGAGGCAGCTCTAAGCTTTTTAATTTCAATTGTCTCTCTAATTTGAATAAATACACTTTAAATCCATTTACAAGGATCTATTGGAGGGCAAGTCTCATGCCAGCAGCCGCGTAATTCCAGCTCCAGTAGCGTCCACTAAAGCTGCTGCAGTTAAAAAGCTTTTATAAGGATCGAGCTCGGCTGTCCACCGCAAGGCATCCTACTGCCAGTCCGAGCCCCTATGCCTTGGGGTGCCTCCTGATGCTCTTCACTGAGTATCCCGTGGTCCCGAAGCATTTCCTTTGAAAAAATGAAGTGTCCAAACTACAGGTGGTGTAGCTTGCTTAACAGCCGGGATAATCCGCTGACTAGCAGACACTGCTACTAGGCACAAAGTATTTCCTGGGCTAGATGCAGTTAAAAATTTGTAATTAGATACTCTCGTTGGATGCTGAGAAAGCATTCCATAGAGTCTCCTGGCACGCCATATATGATTCTCTTAAAAAGCTTGGGGTAGGGGTCTAGGGGACCCTTTTATAGCCAAAATCACGGCCCTGTATCACAATACGTCACCTAGGCTGAAGATAAATGGAACTGTAGCACCGAGGGCTCGGTTGCTACAGACGTATTGCACCTCACCCAGAGGTGTGATATCTCACTCTCAGATAAGGATGGAGTGTGGATCAGGACCCGACACCTGCATGCATTACACCACATTGCCGTGGGGCAGGGCGACCAATATGCCCCTGAGATGGGCACGACAGTCCCTGTCCCTGGCTGGAGTGGGGGGAGGGAACACTGAGGAAGGGGAACCCTGCAGTGCAGGAGCAGGGAGGAAGCAGTTCCTGGGTGCATTGAGAAGGGAGTATAAAAGGTGGGCACCATCTTAGTTCAGTGCAGAGAAGTCTGAGCAGAAGTGGCAGGGAGCAGGGGCTCTGCATGAGCTCTGCTCCGGAGGCGGGCCTAGTAACAGAGGCCCAGGCCTGCAAGAGGGAGAAGGAAGGAAGAGGAGCGGAGAAGGCTCCAGGAACGAGGAATGAAGGGATCCCAGGGGTGCGGACGGGCGAGTCGCCACCGCACGCCCGAATCCACCTGCGTGGAGGGGTCAGGCCAAAGGGGGAGACCGGTCCCCGAACTAGTGGAGGCAGGAAACGACCCTCAGCTAGAAACCGGAGGCTCTGACATTTTATGTGGCGCAGCCCCTTGCTCCACCCGCTAGGAAGGCACCACATAGGGTCAGGGAAACTGGCGCCAAGTTTACCAAGAGGAGGCCCGAGGCAGCCGGACAGAAGTGTTGGTAAGAAAGGCCAGACAAAGGACACACAAAGGGGGTCCTGTGAAGCGCTCCAAAGTTATCTGGGAGTTGTCTGAGCCCCTCACCTGGTGAGCACAGTACGACGTGGGCAGCCGTTACCTGCAGACGTGGTCTGGATAATAAGAACTGTGAGTAAAGGCCCTGAACTGCATCACTGACTCCGTGTCGTTACTGCTGCTGCCCTGCACCATCACCCCCATCCTCCGCATACACTGCCCTGAGGCTATACTCCTCCCGTGGGGAGTTATGCTACGCTCTGCTGCACCCACAACACCAGCCTTAGCGGTCTGCCCTGTAGCGGCGGTTCACTCTGACCGCAATCCACGGGTGGCGTAGTCGGACATTTAAACATCAAAACCACATAAATAGTTCCGCCACTGGTTTGACCGCCCTGAGCCACGGAACCGGATCGCCTTCCACGAAGACTACAACCACCAGCATCCACCAAAAAGGGTCCGGCTCCGGGTGTCCCAAGGCCCAGGGGGTGCGTCAGAACATTTTCATCACCTTTCACAATCACCAATGGGACAAGGCAGGGATGTCCTCTGTCCCCTCTCTTATACATCCTAGTGACGGAGCACCTGCTCTCATCAATTCGCCATAACCCCAATATTAGGTGGATTGAGGTGGGAGGCACTGAGTACAAGTGCTCTCTATTTGCTGATGATGTCCTAGTATATATCACTCAATCACATATATCCATCCCTGCTGTTATGGCTGAAATAGATCACTTTGTTACATGGTAAAATTTTAAAATCAATGCAGCGAAGTCTGAGGCCCTCGATGTCTCCCTCCCTAAATCCATATAGGATTCCATCCAGTCCAACTTTCCCTTTGCCTGGCCCTCACAGGGTATCAAATACTTAGGAATTCCTATTCATAGAGACCTCTCCCATCTATGTTATCTTAATTTTGGGCCCTTTATTGAACAATTCCATACAGACCACGGTTGGCAAGTTAGAACTGTAAGATTCACTACGTGAACCACTGGTGTTTTGTGGAAAAGCACATGTACACCGCGTTCCAAATTATTATGCAAAAAGTGTTTAGGAGTGATAAGGGAAGAATTTGTTTGTTTGTCAGTTAAACTCATTGATGGTGATGTGTGTCAGGGCTCTTTATATCACTGTAAGCAATTGCAGACACCTGTGCTAATTAGTTTGGCAGGTGTGTCCAATGAAAGGCAAGACTACTTAAGAAGGCTCTCTCACATTATTAAGCAGCCTACATTTTCTGCCAAAATGGGAAAGAAAAAGGATGTGTCGGCTGCTGAGAAGCAACAAATTGTGGAGTGTTTAGGTCAAGGCATGACTACAATCAACATTGTGCGATGATCAGGATGAAGTGTCTTGGCAATCAAGAAGTATGTAGCTGATTCACAGTACACACGTGTGCGTGCTGATAAGGGCAAATTGAGGACTCTTTCCTACAGGCAATTACGTCAGGTTGAAAGAGCAGCGGCAAAAAAGCCTTGTCATAGCAGCAGACAAGTTTTTGAAGCTGCTTGTGCCTCCAACGTCCCCCGAACAACAAGATGCAGGGTCCTTCAGAGGTTTGCAGCTGTGCATACGCCATCCTGTCGACCTCCTCTATCCACTTCACACAAGCAGAAACGGCTCCAGTGGGCCAAACATTACATGAAGACTGATTTCAAAACTGTTTTGTTCACGGATGAGTGCCGTGCAGCGCTCGATGGTCCAGATGAATGGAGTGGAGGATGGCTGGTTGATGGACACCCCACGCAAACACGGCTACAGCGCCAACAAGGAGGAGGTGGAGTAATGTTTTGGGCTGGAATCATGGGGAGAGAGATTGTCGGCCCCTTTAGGATCCCTGAAGGCGCTAAAGATGAACTCCATAATGTATGTGGATTTTCTCAAACAGCACTTCCTGCCATGGTTCAAGAAGAAGAACCGTGTATTTCACAGCAAGATCATTTTTCTGCATGATAATGCACCATCTCATGCTGCACATAAAACATCTGCATCTCTGGCTGATATGGGCATAAAAGGGGACAAACTTATGGTGTGACCCCCATGCTCCCCTGACCTCTACCCCATTCAGAACCTTTGGAGCATCATTAAAAGGAGTGTCTATGATGGCGGGAGGCAGTTCACATCTAAGCAACAGCTCTGGGAGGGTATTCTGTCCTCATGCAAAACAATTGAAGCAGAAACCATCCAAAACCTGACAAATTCAATGGACGAGAGAGTTCAGAAGCTCCTTTCGAACAAGGGGTCCTATGTGAAAATGTAACATCACCTAGAATAAAGTTTTGAGTTGAAAACTGTTTGATTTCAGTTTCTAACAACCTGCTAATGCTTATAATTTCAAAAATGACCATTTTTTTGGTCTTTATTAAAATGAAAAGGTTGATCGAAAAGTTTGGGGGATCTAAGAGTGTGGCAACCCAGTAGTCATGATTACTTCGAATTCTGACAATATGAGGGTCATGCTGCAGGTAGTGCAGCAAGAAGGCACTTATGTGTCTTGCGCATCTCGGAGCCCCAAAATTATTTTCCGGGCTAGATGCAGCTAAAAATTATTTTTAATTTTAAATCTGGTGAAGCTTATTATAGATGGCCTAATAGGATCAGTGCTGCACACTGCTACAAAGCCCAAATTATTTTCCAGTCAAGATACAGATAAACATGATTAGTAATTTGAAAGCTTAAAACGGTTGGTAGGGTGATTTTAACCAATCATCAAGCTTTTACTCTCCCCAGGATGACACAGGGGTAGAAAAGTCGTTTCGGATCCATGATTTGTTCATCTTTATGAACGTGAGTCTGTCTACATTATCAGTGGAGAGCCGCGTGCGCTTATCTGTCAGCACACCACCAGCAGCGCTGAACACACGTTCAGACAGAACGCTGGCTGCGGGGCATGACAAGATCTCCAAGGCGTAAGTGGCTAGCTCCGGCCATTTATCCAGATTGGAAGCCCAAAAAGAGCAAGGGTCCAGTGACACAGTCGTGGCTTCAATGTTTACTTGGAGATACTCCTGTACCATCGTCTCTAGGCGTTGACTATGTGTCAGACTTCTTGTCTCCTGTGGCCTTGCAAAGGATGGGCTAAAAAAGTGGTGAAATGATTCCGCAAAATTGATGTTACCAGCAGATACTGTGGTTCTGTTACGGTTTGAGTGCTGAACACTTGACGGTCCCACGGTTGGCAAGTTGGAACTGTGAGATTCACTACGTGCACCACTGGTATTTTGTGGAAAAGCACATGTAAGATTCTGCAACAGTCTCTGCTGATACTCCTGCATGCGTGCATCCCTTTCTATGGCAGGAATAATTTCTGCAAATTTACTTTTGTACCGGGGATCTAACAGTGTGGCAACCCAGTAGTCAGGATTATTTCTAATTCTCACAATTCGAGGGTCATGTTGCAGGTAGTGCAGCAAGAAGGCACTCATGTGTGTTGCGCATCCAGGAGCACCAAGTCCCTGTTGTGTTGGTGGCGAGGTAACAATCATGCTTCCTTCCTCTGTCCTCTCCCCCCAACCTCGCACAACAGAAATGTGATCAAGGTCTCCCTCATCTGATGAGTCTTCCATCAGTTCGTCCTCCACTTCTTCCTGGGCTCCTGCACCTTCCTCACTAGTTTGGCTGCTACCATGCGCCCTGGTAAAATCATCTCCCCCACCCTCACATGCCTGCCGCCCTGGTGCTGCCGACCGTCTGGACCTTGCAGATGTTAGCCCTTCCGCATACAACTCCTCCTCCTCTACTTCCTCCACCTCCTCTTGTGCCACCACCTGACTCCGAATTCTGTTTAACATGTGCTCCAGCATGTAAATCACCGGAATAGTCATGCTGATAATGGCATCGTCAGCACTAAACATCTTCGTCGCCATTTCAAAACTGTGCAGAAGGGTGCATAGGTCCCTGATCTGAGACCACTCCTCCAGCGTGATTTGCCCCACCTCTGAATCTCGTTGGCCCAGGCTATACGTCAGAACGTATTGCACCAGGGCTTGTCGGTGCTGCCACAGTCGCTGCAACATGTGCAGAGTTGAATTTCACCGGGTAGGCACATCGCATTTTAGCCGGTGAAGTGGCAGGCCCAACGACTTCTGGAGAGATGTAAGTCGCTGAGCTGCAGGATGCGAACGGCGGAAGTGAGCACACAGCGACCGTGCCCTCTGCAGAAGGCCATCTAGTCTGGGATAGTGGGCTAAAAATTGCTGGACAACCAGGTTCAACACGTGAGCCATACAAGGCACGTGTGTGACATTGCCCCGGCGAAGGGCCGCACCCAGGTTTGCAGCATTGTCGCACACGGCCTTCCCTGGTTTCAGGTCCAGTGGAGACAACCATTCATGAAATTGGTTCTCCAGAGCTGACCACATCTCCTCAGCTGTGTGACTCACATTTCCCAGACATTTCAATGTAAAAACCGCCTGATGACGTTGAGCCCTACTGCCAGCATAGTAAGGAGGTGTGCAGGATCCCTTCTGCGCAGTTAGAAAGCTTGTGGCATGACCAGACAGGCTTTGGGTGCAGGTGGAAGACCGAGAGGAGGTTGAGGAGGCAGAAGCAGTGGAGGAAAAATGACATAAAGAGGATTGACGCACAACTCGTGGGGACGGCAAGACTTGGACAGCAGCCCCTTGTCCTGCTGTCACCATAGTTACCCAGTGCCCAGTCAGCGACATGTAACGCCCCTGTCCATGCCTACTCGTCCAAGTGTCTGTGGTGAAATGCACCCTGTCACACACAGAGTTTCTCAAAGAAGCGGTGATGTTGTGTGCGACATGCTGGTGGAGCGCAGGCACACCTTTCTTTGAGAAGTAGTGCCGACTGGGCATCTGGTACTGGGGCACTGCGACGGACATAAGGTCTCGAAAATCCTCTGTGTCCACCAGGCGGAAAGGCAGCATTTCTGTAGCCAAGAGCTTGCAGATGGTGAAATTCAACCTCTTAGCTTTCTCATGGCTAGGAGGAAATGGTCTTTTACTTGTCCACATCTGAGGGACCGAGGGCTGGCTATTGTGCTTAGACGGGGTTGATAAGGGTGTCCCCGGCAAACTGCCGGTCTGTGAGGAAGATGCAGGCGGACATGTTAGGTTGCCTTGATCCAAAGGTGGTGCTATCGATGTCGGACAGCGCTCAAGACCAGCTGGTGTTACCACCTCCAAAGAAAATGATGACCTGCCAATCACGCTGGCTGTTGCGGGTAAAGAGGTGGCAGGTCTGCGCCCCAAAACAGGTGTGACTGCTGTCCCCCCAGTCACAGAGGATGAAGAGGCCGCGGATGCACAAGATATGGCAGACGGTGGTTGGCCCGGCCGGCTAGACCGCATTGTAGCACACTGAGCTTCCCACTGCAACTTATGCTTCATGTCCATGTGCCGGTTCATGCATGAAGTACTCAAACTATGTATTTTTTGGCCTCTACTTAGCTTTTGCTGACAAATGTTACAGATAACACGAGTTGGGTCATCTTTATCGATCTGAAAAAATGCCCAGGCTATGCAAGGCTTAGCACCCATGCGACCTGAAGAGCCACCACGACTTGTGGTGAGAGGCAGAGTTGTGTTTGAGGATGCAGTTGTTGACGTGCTTCCAGTACTACGTCTCTGTCCAGGAAGGCGCAACCTGACCTCGTCGTCACTAGCATCTTCCTCCACCTCCTCTGCTGACCTCATCTCTTGGCTCACTGTGGGTTGACAGTAAGTGGGATCTCCGACCTCATCATCATCACCCTGTGCGTTATCACACCCGTCGTCCTCAGAGCCAACCTGTTCCTGCCCTGACAAAAAACTAAAGTTGTCGCTCCAATCAGGTATTTGAGTCTTATCATCGTCTTCCTCATTGTCTCCACCAACAGGAGTTACAGTTTGGGAATGAGGGTCTACATTATGGTCAGAACCTTCTGCGTCTGGTCCTGGATCCGACTCATAAAGATTCTGGGCATCAGTGCAGATCATTTCCTCGTCTGGATTCACAGAAGCGCTGGAGTCGACCTCTGATTCCCAGGCTATAGTATGAGTAAACAGCTCTGCAGACTCAACCATCTGTTCTACCTCATACTCAGACGGGCAGCTGGAGATTTGGGAGCTGTGAGGAAGCAAGTGCGATTTGGGTGACACCTTTGAGGACTGGAGTATTTGTGATGTTGAAGTTGATGTGGAGGAGAGCCCACTTAAAGGAGCACTTGATATCCGTTGAAGCACCTGCTGTTTTTGTGCCTCATCTGGAATTTGTAGCGATTGGCGTGGCCGTAAGAAAGGGATCTTATCACATTGTCCGCTAAAAGAAGTAGACATTTTAGTTTGGCTGGAAGATGGTCTTTCTTCTGCACCTACCCCACGGACACAACCTTTTTTCCCCTTCCCAACACGCCTATTCCCCTTTCCACCAGCAGCAGGCCTTTTTCCACTCATTTTGGTGGTTAACTAATTCACAACTCTGGAGTTGTTTGCACAAAAAAACAATGGATGGTAACCGAGCAGAGCTGAGTGGCCAAACTGTGGTATTAGGCCAAAACTATTGGCTGGGTTAGATGCAGAAAAAAATTATTTTTAATTTGCAACCTGATGGAGGTCAGTATAGATGGACTAATAGACCAAGTCCCACACACTGCTAGAAGCCCAAATATTTTTTCAGAGCTAGATGCAGAAAAAAATTATTTTTAATTTGCAACCTGATGGAGGTCAGTATAGATGGACTAATAGACCAAGTCCCACACACCGCTAGAAGCCCAAATATTTTTTCAGAGCTAGATGCAGAAAAAAATTATTTTTAATTTGTAACCTGATGGAGGTCAGTATAGATGGACTAATAGACCAAGTCCCACACACCGCTAGAAGCCCAAATATTTTTTCAGAGCTAGATGCAGAAAAAAATTATATTCAATTTGCAACCTGCTGGAGGTCAGTATAGAAGGACTAATAGAACAAGTCCCACACACTGCTAGAAGCCCAAATATTTTTTCAGAGCTAAATGAAGAAAAAAATTATTTTTAATTTGCAACCTGATGGAGGTCAGTATAGATGGACTAATAGACCAAGTCCCACACACTGCTAGAAGCCCAAATATTTTTTCAGAGCTAGATGCAGAAAAAAAATATTTTTAATTTGCAACCTGATGGAGGTCAGTATAGATGGACTAATAGACCAAGTCCCACACACTGCTAGAAGCCCAAATATTTTTTCAGAGCTAGATGCAGAAAAAAATTATTTTTAATTTGCAACCTGATGGAGGTCAGTATAGATGGACTAATAGACCAAGTCCCACACACCGCTAGAAGCCCAAATATTTTTTCAGAGCTAGATGCAGAAAAAAATTATATTCAATTTGCAACCTGCTGGACGTCAGTATAGAAGGACTAATAGAACAAGTCCCACACACTGCTAGAAGCCCAAATATTTTTTCAGAGCTAAATGAAGAAAAAAATTATTTTTAATTTGCAACCTGATGGAGGTCAGTATAGATGGACTAATAGACCAAGTCCCACACACTGCTAGAAGCCCAAATATTTTTTCAGAGCTAGATGCAGAAAAAAATTATTTTTAATTTGCAACCTGATGGAGGTCAGTATAGATGGACTAATAGACCAAGTCCCACACACCGCTAGAAGCCCAAATATTTTTTCAGAGCTAGATGCAGAAAAAAATTATATTCAATTTGCAACCTGCTGGAGGTCAGTATAGAAGGACTAATAGAACAAGTCCCACACACTGCTAGAAGCCCAAATATTTTTTCAGAGCTAAATGAAGAAAAAAATTATTTTTAATTTGCAACCTGATGGAGGTCAGTATAGATGGACTAATAGACCAAGTCCCACACACTGCTAGAAGCCCAAATATTTTTTCAGAGCTAGATGCAGAAAAAAAATATTTTTAATTTGCAACCTGATGGAGGTCAGTATAGATGGACTAATAGACCAAGTCCCACACACTGCTAGAAGCCCAAATATTTTTTCAGAGCTAGATGCAGAAAAAAATTATTTTTAATTTGCAACCTGATGGAGGTCAGTATAGATGGACTAATAGACCAAGTCCCACACACCGCTAGAAGCCCAAATATTTTTTCAGAGCTAGATGCAGAAAAAAATTATATTCAATTTGCAACCTGCTGGACGTCAGTATAGAAGGACTAATAGAACAAGTCCCACACACTGCTAGAAGCCCAAATATTTTTTCAGAGCTAAATGAAGAAAAAAATTATTTTTAATTTGCAACCTGATGGAGGTCAGTATAGATGGACTAATAGACCAAGTCCCACACACTGCTAGAAGCCCAAATATTTTTTCAGAGCTAGATGCAGAAAAAAATTATTTTTAATTTGCAACCTGATGGAGGTCAGTATAGATGGACTAATAGACCAAGTCCCACACACCGCTAGAAGCCCAAATATTTTTTCAGAGCTAGATGCAGAAAAAAATTATATTCAATTTGCAACCTGCTGGAGGTCAGTATAGAAGGACTAATAGAACAAGTCCCACACACTGCTAGAAGCCCAAATATTTTTTCAGAGCTAAATGAAGAAAAAAATTATTTTTAATTTGCAACCTGATGGAGGTCAGTATAGATGGACTAATAGACCAAGTCCCACACACTGCTAGAAGCCCAAATATTTTTTCAGAGCTAGATGCAGAAAAAAATTATATTCAGTTTGCAACCTGATGGAGGTCAGTATAGATGGACTAATAGAATGATGCTATGCCCAAAAGATTTTACTTCACTAGGTGCAGTAAAAAAATTGGTATTCTATACACAGGTGGTATATCTTGCAACACAGATAGGCTACTCCACTGACTAACACACTCTGCAATAGGCCAAAAAGGATTAGCTTTGCTAGATTCAGCCAAATGCTGTGAAAAAAACTTGCACAGCACTGGCACAGACCTGCCTGGCAAAAACTGATAGGAACTGATGTAACCTAGTCCTGAAAAGGACTCCAATTACAATTAGTCTTTACTCCCACAATCTATCTATTTAAGAGCACAGACCTGCCTGATAAAAGTCGTAGGAAATGCTGTAACCTAGTCCTTAAAAGGACTGCAATCACAACTATTCCCTACTCCCAAGCTATCTGTATATTTGTGCGAAAATTGGCTTGAAATTAACAAGGTATAGCGCACACAGCAACAGCGGTGCCGTCTAACACGCAGCTGCAGCAGTGAGAAAATGGTGGCGACGGGGAAAATGGCTTGGTCTTATAGGGCAAGGACATGTGACATACACTGCCAATCACACATGCCCTTGCTTGTGTGAAAAAAAGCACTTCGCTCCGTGTGTGCGCTGCTGATAGGCTGACAGATTGCACCTCCCCACTGCAAATGCGGGAAAGAGAAAAAAAAATGGAGATCTTCATTGTTCCTGCAGAGATCCATCCCCTGCCCCTCCCCCCGCCCCGCTGTACACTCAAACTGCGTATTAACAATAATTTTCATCATTACTGAGAAAAAATCCAGTTATGATTTTGGTGCACGAACAGTTATCGAACATAACCTCGAACAGCCGAATTTTTCTCAAATTGTTCGTGTTCGCCGACCGGCTCGAACACCGCCCAAAACAGCTCGAATTTGAGATTGGCGAACAGTTCGAGTAGAACAGCGCTCATCTCTAATCAACACACAGATCCGCACACCCCTGTACCCAATTGGATGACTGAGCTATCACTCACTGTGCCCATGACACGCTGAAGAGAGGAATCATGACAGCTGGGATATTAAACAGGCACTTTTTGTCACACAGTGCCTTGGGACTGTGGGCGCTAACCAGATCCCTAGAACTAGGGGCACCCTAGTCTATCCCAGTCCCCCGGATTACTCCTGAAGGTGGAGAAGCCGGGTACACGTGCCTTGTTAAAATATAACATTTATTAGATTATCTTAAAAAATAGTCAAAAAAACAGAAAAATGTATATCAAGCAGGTGATTCCAAAAATACAGAAACAACAAAAAGGAGATTATGGAAAAAGGGTGTAAATACTGTCTTACCCTATTACGTCCTTACAAGGTTATCCCCTCCTAGCTGCGGAGGTCGGCACCCTAGCTTGGACGCAATGTGGCACTCCCGCTCACCGTCGGCAGTCCCTAGGATACCCTGTTCATCCCTTAACCTAGGGAAACAACACCAGACAAAAAAGTCCCCACTGCCTCCCCAGAGTATACAAATGATTTAGCCAAGGCAAAAACACTAAGATCAACAACCAAAAAAACGGGGTGTCTTAAGGATAATATCCAGCCAGTAAGATACCAGAATACCTAGGGGCTAATTTCCCGGCAGCAGAAACCCGCAGCAAATATAAACCTTAAAAAGGTAAATAGAGACCCCAAAGAACACAAAGTATTAAAATCATAAACTCAACATAAGCAACATGGCACTGCTGATTGTGTAAACCCTGATAAAGTGCATATAGTGCCACAACAATAGAATAAATGATAAAATTCAATGTAACAGAGTCTTTTTTAGTCCAGACTTGGAGGACATATTTTCAGTCTGCCTCACCCTACTCTCTACCTGAACCGGTGTCCCTGCCTGACAGCGAAGGTTGGCACCCTAGCTTGAATGCAATATAGCGCCCCTGCTCCTCGACGACTCTTACTAGTTTCACTACTATATGCCCTAAATTCAAATGCAAATAATAGAAACCAAGACAATTGGGACCCAATGTGTCTGATAATTCCTCAAACATACACTACCGTTCAAAAGTTTGGGGTCATTTAGAAATTTCATTATTTTTGAAAGAAAAGCACTTTTTTTCAATGAAGCTAACATTAAATGAATTAGAAATACACTCTATACATTGTTAATGTGGTAAATGACTATTCTATCTGCAAACGTCTTGTTTTTATTGCAATATCTACATAGGTGTATAGAGGTCCATTTCCAACAACCACCACTCCAGTGTTTTAATGGTACATTGTGATTGCTAACTGTGTAAGAAGGCTAATGGATGTTTAGAAAACCCTAGAAAACCCATGTACAAGTATGTTAGCCCAGCTGAAAACAATTTGGCTGATTTGAGAAGCTATAAAATTGACCTTCCTTTGAGCTAGTTGAGAATCTGGAGCATTACATTTGTTTGTTCTATGAAACCCTCAACATGGCCAGAAAAAGAGAACTTTCATGTGAAACTCGACAGTCTATTTTTGTTCTTAGAAATGAAGGCTATTCCATGCGAGAAATTGCCAAGAAACTGAAGATTTCCTACAACGGTGTGTACTACTCCCTTCAGAGGAGAGCACAAACAGGCTCTAACCAGAGTGGAAAGAGAAGTGGGAGGCCCCGCTGCACAACTGAGCAACAAGACAAGTACATTAGAGTCTCTAGTTTGAGAAATCGATGCCTCACTGCTCCTCAACTGGCAGCTTCATTAAATAGTACACGCAAAACGCCAGTGTCCACATCTACAGTGAAGAGGTGACTCCGGGATGCTGGCCTTCAGGGCAAAGTGGCAAAGAAAAAGCCATATCTGAGACTGGCTAATAAAAGGAAAATATTAATATGGGCAAAAGAACACAGACATTGAACAGAGGAAGATTGGAAAAAAGTTTTATGGATAGACGAATCAAAGTTTGAGGTGTTTGGATCACACAGAAGAAAATCTGTGAGACGCAGAACAACTGAAAAGATGCTGGAAGAGTACCTAACGGCATCTGTCAAGCATGGCGGAGGTAATGTGATGGTCTGGGGTTGCTTTGGTGCTGGTAAAGTGGTAGATTTGTACAAGGTAAATGGGATTTTGAATGAGGAAGGCTATCACTACATTTCGCAATGCCATGCCACACCCTGTAGATAGTGCTTGATTGGAGCCAATTTCATCCTACAACAGGAAAATGACCCAAATCACACCTCCAAATTATGCATGAACTATTTAGGGAAGAAGCAGGCAGCTGGTATTCTATCTGTAATGGAGTGGCCAGCGCAGTCACCAGATCTCAATCCCATTAAGCTGTTGTGGGAGCAGCTTGACCGTATGAAACGCAAAAAGTGCCCATCAAGGCAATCCAACATGTGGGAGGGGCTTCAGGAAGTATGGGGTGAAATTTCTCAAGATTACCTCAGCAAACTAACAGCTAGAATGTGCCAAAGGTCTGCAGTGCTGGAATTGCTGCAAAGGGAGCATTCTTTGACGAAAGCAAAGTTTGAAGGAGAAAATTATTCTTTCTAATAAAAATCATTATTTCTAACCTTGTCAATGTCTGGACTATATTTTCTAATCATTTTGCAACTCATTTGATAAATAAAAGTATGAGTTTTTATGGAAAACACAAAATTGTCTGGGTGACCCCAAACTTTTGAACGGTGGTGTATGTAAACATGATAAATACCATACCACATATCCTGATTAAAGACACGCGTTGATTAACAAACAAGGAATATGATATGTACTACTGTACTGGGGTAGTGACAAGATGCAGTCATCGAGGAGCGGGGGCACCACATTGCGTTCAAACTAGGGTGAGGATAACCTTGTAAGGACAGTAACAGGGTAAAACAGTATTTACACCCTTCTTTCATAAGCTCCTTTTGTTGTTTTTGTATTTTTGGAATCACCTGTTTGATATACATTTTTCTGTTTTTTGACTAATTTTTTAAGAGAATCTAATAAATGTTATATTTCAATGGGTACTTTATTTAAAACAAGCCGTTATTGATAACCCGCAACTACATGAACCGTTCACATGCTTTGCTATGCTCCTATAACAACCCTTATTTGTCCCCTCCCTCACCCAGGATGGTGGGAAGCCAAAGTGTATAGGATTACACTAACCAGATAAAAAAGGTAAGACTGGCAGGGATAAATGAAAATAACTATCATACAAAATACAGTCACCAAACATCAGAGTGGAACATGGGAGATAAATGTCACGCCAGGTGTGGGAAAGACTTAGTGCAACACAGAGGGAAGAGGGAAAGGGAGTCCAGACACTAGGGAAAGGGGAAAGTGGAGACTTGCTAGTCTGGTCTAGTGTCACCCTGTCTCAACTACCGTCCCTATATTGCCTCTTCAGCAATCGCCGCAGGCGTGAATCGACCTGTCTTTCCCTGGCGTATGGCTAAGGCTAGGGATGGAAGGAGATGAGCACTAGTCGATCTCCACCAAACTCTATAGACAACAAGGGTAGACAAACAGGGGGAGAATGCTTAGCTTTAGACGACTCCAGACAAATGCGAACTCGGCCTCAAGATCCAGAGAGGACGAAGTACTGCTCTTGTTAAGCCTTCACAAGTAGAAATGAATATAGCCGACACTTCCCTCTCAGACACACCAGGTATATATACACACAGGCCAGGGAGCTAATTACCAGAGGGAGGTAGCCGCTAGGTCCTAGAGACAGCCTCTCATCTAAGAAGATATCAGTAATGCCAAACGTAGAGATCTCCTGCAACCAACTGCCGGGCGACTGTCTGTCACCTCTGATACACCCTTAACAATAAAGGAAGGAGAAATCAAATAGGAGAGGTTGAGGATGTGCACACAAAATTCCAAACAACAATCTCCTGAACAAAGCACTAACTCCAACGACGAACTACACCTCCAATTCCTAACCAGTCAGTTAGAATTAACACTTGCAATTCCTAAGTGCCAGCATAGTGTATATAGCAGAAGAGAGTGACCAACACTCAACAGCTGAGACGATCCAAGTAGGAAAGCTCCAACAGAACAGATTAACCCTTGCACTGCCAGCAAGGAAAAAAACTGCACTGTTTAATAAGATGGCAAAGTACTTCTAACCAGTACAGGAGTTTGTGAAACCAGGCGTCGCGATTTTCTGGCCCCTTTCTGTCACGGTATTCCCGTGATACTTTTCATCCGTGTTCACCAATGAACTAATGAATAGTGTTGAGCCACCCCCGTAGTGTTCGAGTTCGGTTCGGTTCGTCGAACACCCGTGTGTTCGCCGAACTGTTCGTCGAACTGTTCGTCGAACACCTTCGAAAACCGTTAAAACCAATGGCAGGCAAACAAAAACACATAGAAACACATAGAAAACACCTTCAAAGGTGTCCAAAAGCTGACAAACTGCTCAGAAGACACAACTAACACATGGAAAAGTGACAAGTACATATAGTCATGAGAAAAGAAAAGAGGTGGAGGAGTAAAAGGAGGGGGAGACACAGATATAGGCATGCCATGCCCTTCTAAAATCCAAAAAGTGAGAAGCCGACACGTTCAGTCCGCTCCTGCCCGTGCCACCTCCGTGTCGCCGGGTTTGTGCCAGAGTCGCGGTGAACCCTGACGGCCAGCCCCCCTCTCCCAATACTGGTGCCTGTCCGCTGGTGGGTCGAGCGAGCCCCCCTGTGGTGGAGGCAGCTCTAAGCTTTTTAATTTAAATTGTCTCTCTAATTTGAATGAATACACTTTAAATCCATTTACAAGGATCTATTGGAGGGCAAGTCTCATGCCAGCAGCCGCGTAATTCCAGCTCCAGTAGCGTCCACTAAAGCTGCTGCAGTTAAAAATCTTTTATAAGGATTGAGCTCGGCTGTCCACCGCAAGGCATCCTACTGCCAGTCCCAGCCCCTATGCCTTGGGGTGCCTCCTGATGCTCTTCACTGAGTATCCCGTGGTCCCGAAGCATTTCCTTTGAAAAAATTAAGTGTCCAAACTACAGGTGGTGTAGCTTGCTTAACAGCCGGGAAAATCCGCTGACTAGCAGACACTGCTACTAGGCACAAAGTATTTCCTGGGCTAGATGCAGTTAAAAATTTGTAATTAGATACTCTCGTTGGATGCTGAGAAAGCATTCCATAGAGTCTCCTGGCACGCCATATATGATTCTCTTAAAAAGCTTGGGGTAGGGGTCTAGGGGACCCTTTTATAGCCAAAATCACGGCCCTGTATCGCAATACGTCACCTAGGCTGAAGATAAATGGAACTGTAGCACCCTGAGGGCTCGGTTGCTACAGAGGTATTGCACCTCACCCAGAGGTGTGATATCTCACTCTCAGTTAAGGATGGAGTGTGGATCAGGACCCGACACCTGCATGCATTACACCACATTGCCGTGGGGCAGGGCGACCAATATGCCCCTGAGATGGGCACGACAGTCCCTGTCCCTGGCTGGAGTGGGGGGAGGGAACACTGAGGAAGGGGAACCCTGTAGTGCAGGAGCAGGGAGGAAGCAGTTCCTGGGTGCATTGAGAAGGGAGTATAAAAGGTGGGCACCATCTTAGTTCAGTGCAGAGAAGTCTGAGCAGAAGTGGCAGGGAGCAGGGGCTCTGCATGAGCTCTGCTCCGGAGGCGGGCCTAGTAACAGAGGCCCAGGCCTGGAAGAGGGAGAAGGAAGGAAGAGGAGCGGAGAAGGCTCCAGGAACGAGGAACGAAGGGATCCCAGGGGTGCGGACGGGCGAGTCGCCACCACACGCCCGAATCCACCTGCATGGAGGGGTCAGGCCAAAGGGGGAGACCGGTCCCCGAAATTAGTGGAGGCAGGAAACGACCCTCAGCTAGAAACCGGAGGCTGTGACATTTTATGTGGCGCAGCCCCTCGCTACACCCGCTAGGAGGGCAGCACATAGGGTCAGGGAAACTGGCGCCAAGTTTACCAAGAGGAGGCCCGAGGCAGCCGGACAGAAGGGTTGGTAAGAAAGGCCAGACAAAGGACACACAAAGGGGGTCCTGTGAAGCACTCCAAAGTTATCTGGGAGTTGTCTGAGCCCCTCACTTGGTGAGCACAGTACGACGTGGGCAGCCGTTACCTGCAGACGTGGTCTGGATAATAAGAACTGTGAGTAAAGGCCCTGGACTGCATCACTGACTCCGTGTCGTTACTGCTGCTGCCCTGCACCATCACCCCCATCCTCCGCATACACTGCCCTGAGGCTATACTCCTCCCGTGGCGAGTTATGCTACGCTCTGCTGCACCCACAACACCAGCCTCAGCGGTCTGCCCTGCAGCGGCGGTTCACTCTGACCGCAATCCCCGGGTGGCGTAGTCAGACATTTAAACATCAAAACCACATAAATAGTTCCGCCACTGGTTTGACCACCCTGAGCCACGGAACCGGGTCGCCGCCACGAAGACTACAACCACCAGCATCCACCAAAAAGGGTCCGGCTCCGGGTGTCCCAAGGCCCAGGGGGTGCATCAGAACATTTTCATCACCTTTCACAATCACCAATGGGACAAGGCAGGGATGTCCTCTGTCCCCTCTCTTATACATCCTAGTGACGGAGCACCTGCTCTCATCAATTCGCCATAACCCCAATATTAGGTGGATTGAGGTGGGAGGCACCGAGTACAAGTGCTCTCTATTTGCTGATGATGTACTAGTATATATCACTCAATCACATATATCCATCCATGCTGTTATGGCTGAAATAGATCACTTTGTTACATGGTCAAATTTTAAAATCAATGCAGCGAAGTCTGAGGCCCTCGATGTCTCCCTCCCCAAATCCATATAGGATTCCATCCAGTCCAACTTTCCCTTTGCCTGGCCCTCACAGGGTATCAAATACTTAGGAATTCCTATTCATAGAGACCTCTCCCATCTATGTTATCTTAATTTTGGGCCCTTTATTGAACAACTTCATACAGACCACGGTTGGCAAGTTAGAACTGTAAGATTCACTACGTGAACCACTGGTGTTTTGTGGAAAAGCACATGTACACTGTGTTCCAAATTATTATGCAAAAAGTGTTTAGGAGTGATAAGGGAAGAATTTGTTTGTTTGTCAGTTAAACTCATTGATGGTGATGTGTGTCAGGGCTCTTTATATCACTGTAAGCAATTGCAGACACCTGTGCTAATTAGTTTGGCAGGTGTGTCCAATGAAAGGCAAGACTACTTAAGAAGGCTGTCTCACATTATTAAGCAGCCTACATTTTCTGCCAAAATGGGAAAGAAAAAGGATGTGTCGGCTGCTGAGAAGCAACAAATTGTGGAGTGTTTAGGTCAAGGCATGACTACAATCAACATTGTGCGATGATCAGGATGAAGTGTCTTGGCAATCAAGAAGTATGTAGCTGATTCACAGTACACACGTGTGCGTGCTGATAAGGGCAAATTGAGGACTCTTTCCTACAGGCAATTACGTCAGGTTAAAAGAGCAGCGGCAAAAAAGCCTTGTCATAGCAGCAGACAAGTTTTTGAAGCTGCTGGTGCCTCCAACGTCCCCCGAACAACAAGATGCAGGGTCCTTCAGAGGTTTGCAGCTGTGCATATGCCATCCTGTCGACCTCCTCTATCCACTTCACACAAGCAGAAACGGCTCCAGTGGGCCAAACATTACATGAAGACTGATTTCAAAACTGTTTTGTTCACGGATGAGTGCCGTGCAGCGCTCGATGGTCCAGATGGATGGAGTGGAGGATGGCTGGTTGATGGACACCCCACGCAAACACGGCTACAGCGCCAACAAGGAGGAGGTGGAGTAATGTTTTGGGCTGGAATCATGGGGAGAGAGATTGTCGGCCCCTTTAGGATCCCTGAAGGCGCTAAAGATGAACTCCATAATGTATGTGGATTTTCTCAAACAGCACTTCCTGCCATGGTTCAAGAAGAAGAACCATGTATTTCACAGCAAGATCATTTTTTTGCATGATAATGCACCATCTCATGCTGCACATAAAACATCTGCATCTCTGGCTGATATGGGCATAAAAGGGGACAAACTTATGGTGTGACCCCCATGCTCCCCTGACCTCTACCCCATTCAGAACCTCTGGAGCATCATCAAAAGGAGTGTCTATGATGGCGGGAGGCAGTTCACATCTAAGCAACAGCTCTGGGAGGGTATTCTGTCCTCATGCAAAACAATTGAAGCAGAAACCATCCAAAACCTGACAAATTCAATGGACGAGAGAGTTCAGAAGCTCCTTTCGAACAAGGGGTCCTATGTGAAAATGTAACATCACCTAGAATAAAGTTTTGAGTTGAAAACTGTTTGATTTCAGTTTCTAATAACCTGCTAATGCTTATAATTTCAAAAATGACCATTTTTTTGGTCTTTATTAAAATGAAAAGGTTGATCGAAAAGTTTGGGGGATCTAAGAGTGTGGCAACCCAGTAGTCATGATTACTTCGAATTCTGACAATATGAGGGTCATATTGCAGGTAGTGCAGCAAGAAGGCACTTATGTGTCTTGCGCATCTCGGAGCCCCAAAATTATTTTCCGGGCTAGATGCAGCTAAAAATTATTATTAATTTTAAATCTGGTGGAGCTTAGTATAGATGGGCTAATAGGATCAGTGCTGCACACTGCTACAAAGCCCAAATTATTTTCCAGTCAAGATACAGATAAACATGATTAGTAATTTGAAAGCTTAAAACGGTTGGTAGGCTGATTTTAACCAATCATCAAGCTTTTACTCTCCCCAGGATGACACAGGGGTAGAAAAGTCGTTTCGGATCCATGATTTGTTCATCTTTATGAACGTGAGTCTGTCTACATTATCAGTGGAGAGCCGCGTGCGCTTATCTGTCAGCACACCACCAGCAGCGCTGAACACACGTTCAGACAGAACGCTGGCTGTGAGGCATGACAAGATCTCCAAGGCGTAAGTGGCTAGCTCCGGCCATTTATCCAGATTGGAAGCCCAAAAAGAGCAAGGGTCCAGTGACACAGTCATGGCTTCAATGTTTACTTGGAGATACTCCTGTACCATCATCTCTAGGCGTTGACTATGTGTCAGACTTCTTGTCTCCTGTGGCCTTGCAAAGGATGGACTAAAAAAGTGGTGAAATGATTCTGCAAAATTGATGTTACCAGCAGATACTGTGGTTCTGTTACGGTTTGAGTGCTGAACACTTGACGGTCCCACGGTTGGCAAGTTGGAACTGTGAGATTCACTGCGTGCACCACTGGTGTTTTGTGGAAAAGCACATGTAAGATTCTGCAACAGTCTCTGCTGATACTCCTGCATGCGTGCATCCCTTTCTATGGCAGGAATAATTTCTGCAAATTTACTTTTGTACCGGGGATCTAACAGTGTGGCAACCCAGTAGTCAGGATTATTTCTAATTCTCACAATTCGAGGTCATGTTGCAGGTAGTGCAGCAAGAAGGCACTCATGTGTGTTGCGCATCCAGGAGCACCAAGTCCCTGTTGTGTTGGTGGCGAGGTAACAATCATGCTTCCTTCCTCTGTCCTCTCCCCCCAACCTCGCACAACAGAAATGTGATCAAGGTCTCCCTCATCTGATGAGTCTTCCATCAGTTCGTCCTCCACTTCTTCCTGGGCTCCTGCACCTTCCTCACTAGTTTGGCTGCTACCATGCGCCCTGGTAAAACCATCTCCCCCACCCTCACATGCCTGCCGCCTTGGTGCTGCCGACCGTCTGGACCTTGCAGATGTTAGCCCTTCCGCATACAACTCTTCCTCCTCTACTTCCTCCACCTCCTCTTGTGCCACCACCTGACTCCGAATTCTGTTTAACGTGTGCTCCAGCATGTAAATGACCGGAATAGTCATGCTGATAATGGCATCGTCAGCACTAAACATCTTCGTCGCCATTTCAAAACTGTGCAGAAGGGTGCATAGGTCCCTGATCTGAGACCACTCCTCCAGCGTGATTTGCCCCACCTCCGGATCTCGTTGGCCCAGGCTATACGTCAGAACGTATTGCACCAGGGCTTGTCGGTGCTGCCACAGTCGCTGCAACATGTGCAGAGTTGAATTCCACCGGGTAGGCACATCGCATTTTAGCCGGTGAAGTGGCAGGCCCAACGACTTCTGTAGAGATGTAAGTCGCTGAGCTGCGGGATGCGAACGGCGGAAGTGAGCACACAGCGACCGTGCCCTCTGCAGAAGGCCATCTAGTCTGGGATAGTGGGCTAAAAATTGCTGGACAACCAGGTTCAACAGGTGAGCCATACAAGGCACGTGTGTGACATTGCCCCGGCGAAGGGCCGCACCCAGGTTTGCAGCATTGTCGCACACGGCCTTCCCTGGTTTCAGGTCCAGTGGAGACAACCATTCATGAAATTGGTTCTCCAGAGCTGACCACAACTCCTCAGCTGTGTGACTCACATTTCCCAGACATTTCAAAGTAAAAACCGCCTGATGACGTTGAGCCCTACTGCCAGCATAGTAAGGAGGTGTGCAGGATCCCTTCTGCGCAGTTAGAAAGCTTGTGGCATGACCAGACAGGCTTTGGGTGCAGGTGGAAGACCGAGAGGAGGTTGAGGAGGCAGAAGCAGTGGAGGAACTTTGACATAAAGAGGATTGACGCACAACTCGTGGGGAGGGCAAGATTTGGACAGCAGCCCCTTGTCCTGCTGTCACCATAGTTACCCAGTGCCCAGTCAGCGACATGTAACGCCCCTGTCCATGCCTACTCGTCCAAGTGTCTGTGGTGAAATGCACCCTGTCACACACAGAGTTTCTCAAAGAAGCGGTGATGTTGTGTGCGACATGCTGGTGGAGCGCAGGCACACCTTTCTTTGAGAAGTAGTGCCGACTGGGCATCTGGTACTGGGGCACTGCGACGGACATAAGGTCTCGAAAATCCTCTGTGTCCACCAGGCGGAAAGGCAGCATTTCTGTAGCCAAGAGCTTGCAGATGGTGAAATTCAACCTCTTAGCTTTCTCATGGCTAGGAGGAAATGGTCTTTTACTTGTCCACATCTGAGGGACCGAGGGCTGGCTATTGTGCTTAGACGGGGTTGATAAGGGTGTCCCCGGCAAACTGCCGGTCTGTGAGGAAGATGCAGGCGGACATGTTAGGTTGCCTTGATCCAAAGGTGGTGCTATCGATGTCGGACAGCGCTCAACACCAGCTGGTGTTACCACCTCCAAAGAAAATGATGACCTGCCAATCACGCTGGCTGTTGCGGGTAAAGAGGTGGCAGGTCTGCGCCCCAAAACAGGTGTGACTGCTGTCCCCCCAGTCACAGATGATGAAGAGGCCGCGGATGCACAAGATATGGCAGACGGTGGTTGGCCCGGCCGGCTAGGCCGCATTGTAGCACACTGAGCTTCCCACTGCAACTTATGCTTCATGTCCATGTGCCGGTTCATGCATGAAGTACTCAAACTATGTATTTTTTGGCCTCTACTTAGCTTTTGCTGACAAATGTTACAGATAACACGAGTTGGGTCATCTTTATCGATCTGAAAAAATGCCCAGGCTATGCAAGGCTTAGCACCCATGCGACCTGAAGAGCCACCACGACTTGTGGTGAGAGGCAGAGTTGTGTTTGAGGATGCAGTTGTTGACGTGCTTCCAGTACTACGTCTCTGTCCAGGAAGGCGCAACCTGACCTCGTCGTCACTAGCATCTTCCTCCACCTCCTCTGCTGACCTCATCTCTTGGCTGACTGTGGGTTGACAGTAAGTGGGATCTCCAACCTCATCATCATCACCCTGTGCGTTATCACACCCGTCGTCCTCAGAGCCAACCTGTTCCTGCCCTGACAAAAAACTAAAGTTGTCGCTCCAATCAGGTATTTGAGTCTCATCATCGTCTTCCTCATTGTCTCCACCAACAGGAGTTACAGTTTGGGAATGAGGGTCTACATTATGGTCAGAACCTTCTGCGTCTGGTCCTGGATCCGACTCATAAAGATTCTGGGCATCAGTGCAGATCATTTCCTCGTCTGGATTCACAGAAGCGCTGGAGTCGACCTCTGATTCCCAGGCTATAGTATGAGTAAACAGCTCTGCAGACTCAACCATCTGTTCTACCTCATACTCAGACGGGCAGCTGGAGATTTGGGAGCTGTGAGGAAGCAAGTGCGATTGGGGTGACACCTTTGAGGACTGGAGTATTTGTGATGTTGAAGTTGATGTGGAGGAGAGCCCACTTAAAGGAGCACTTGATATCCGTTGAAGCACCTGCTGTTTTTGTTCCTCATCTGGAATTTGTAGCGATTGGCGTGGCCGTAAGAAAGGGATCTTATCACATTGTCCGCTAAAAGAAGTAGACATTTTAGTTTGGCTGGAAGATGGTCTTTCTTCTGCAGATGTTACTGTTGCTTTAACACCTACCCCACGGACACAACCTTTTTTCCCCTTCCCAACACGCCTATTCCCCTTTCCACCAGCAGCAGGCCTTTTTCCACTCATTTTGGTGGTTAACTAATTCACAACTCTGGAGTTGTTTGCACAAAAAAACAATGGATGGGAACCGAGCAGAGCTGAGTGGCCAAACTGTGGTATTAGGCCAAAACTATTGGCTGGGTTAGATGCAGAAAAAAATTATATTCAATTTGCAACCTGATGGAGGTCAGTATAGATGGACTAATAGAGAAAGTCCCACACACAGCTAGAAGCCCAAATATTTTTTCAGAGGTAGATGCAGAAAAAAAATATATTCAGTTTGCAACCTGATGGAGGTCAGTATAGATGGACTAATAGAGAAAGTCCCACACACTGCTAGAAGGCCAAATATTTTTTCAGAGCTAGATGCAGACAAAAAATTATTTTTAATTTGCAACCTGATGGAGGTCAGTATAGATGGACTAATAGAGAAAGTCCCACACACTGCTAGAAGGCCAAATATTTTTTCAGAGCTGGATGCAGATAAAAATTATTTTTAATTTGCAACCTGATGGAGGTCAGTATAGATGGACTAATAGAGAAAGTCCCACACACTGCTAGAAGGCCAAATATTTTTTCAGAGCTAGATGCAAAAAAAATTATATTCAGTTTGCAACCTGATGGAGGTCAGTATAGATGGCCTAATAGAACAAGTCCCACACACAGCTAGAAGCCCAAATATTTTTTCAGAGGTAGATGCAGAAAAAAATTATATTCAGTTTGCAACCTGATGGAGGTCAGTATAGATGGATTAATAGAACAAGTCCCACACACAGCTAGAAGCCCAATATTTTTTCAGAGGTAGATGCAGAAAAAAAATTATTTTTAATTTGCAACCTGATGAAGGTCAGTATAGATGGACTAATAGAGAAAGTCCCACACACTGCTAGAAGGCCAAATATTTTTTCAGAGCTGGATGCAGATAAAAATTATTTTTAATTTGCAACCTGATGGAGGTCAGTATAGATGGACTAATAGAGAAAGTCCCACACACTGCTAGAAGGCCAAATATTTTTTCAGAGCTGGATGCAGATAAAAATTATTTTTAATTTGCAACCTGATGGAGGTCAGTATAGATGGACTAATAGAGAAAGTCCCACACACTGCTAGAAGGTCAAATATTTTTTCAGAGCTAGATGCAGACAAAAAATTATTTTCAGTTTGCAACCTGATGGAGGTCAGTATAGATGGACTAATAGAACAAGTCCCACACACAGCTAGAAGCCCAAATATTTTTTCAGAGGTAGATGCAGAAAAAAATTATATTCAGTTTGCAACCTGATGGAGGTCTGTATAGATGGATTAATAGAACAAGTCCCACACACAGCTAGAAGCCCAATATTTTTTCAGAGGTAGATGCAGAAAAAACATATATTCAGTTTGCAACCTGATGGACGTCAGTATAGATGGACTAATAGAGAAAGTCCCACACACTGCTAGAAGGCCAAATATTTTTTCAGAGCTAGATGCAGACAAAAAATTATTTTTAATTTGCAACCTGATGGAGGTCAGTATAGATGGACTAATAGAGAAAGTCCCACACACTGCTAGAAGGCCAAATATTTTTTCAGAGCTGGATGCAGATAAAAATTATTTTTAATTTGCAACCTGATGGAGGTCAGTATAGATGGACTAATAGAGAAAGTCCCATACACTGCTAGAAGGCCAAATATTTTTTCAGAGCTAGATGCAGAAAAAAATTATATTCAGTTTGCAACCTGATGGAGGTCAGTATAGATGGACATATAGAACAAGTCCCACACACAGCTAGAAGCCCAAATATTTTTTCAGAGGTAGATGCAGATAAAAATTATTTTTAATTTGCAACCTGATGGAGGTCAGTATAGATGGACTAATAGAGAAAGTCCCACACACTGCTAGAAGGCCAAATATTTTTTCAGAGCTAGATGCAGAAAAAAATTATATTCAGTTTGCAACCTGATGGAGGTCAGTATAGATGGACTAATAGAACAAGTCCCACACACTGCTAGAAGCCCAAATATTTTTTCAGAGCTAGATGCAGAAAAAAATTATATTCAATTTGCAACCTGATGGAGGTCAGTATAGATGGACTAATAGAATGATGCTATGCCCAAAAGATTTTACTTCACTAGGTGCAGTAAAAAAATTGGTATTCTATACACAGGTGGTATATCTTGCAACACAGTTAGGCTGTGTGCCCACGTAGCGTTTTTCAAGCGTATATGCTGCGGAATTTCCGCAGCGTAAACGCTTGAAAAACGCATGTAGATCCGCACCCCATGGTCCCCAATGGCATTCCGCAATGTCAATGCCCATGCTGCGGATTTTTCCGCAGCGTATATGCTGCAGTCAAAAATCCGCAGCATGTTCATTAATTTTGCGGAAGCGCTGCGGAATCAATGTGCGGATGGTACCCAAGTCTGGAGGAGAGGAGACTCTCCTCCAGACCTGGGTACCAAAGAACCTGTAAAAAAAAGAATAAAATAAAGTTTATACTTATCTTCTGATGTTTTCCCTCCGTCGCGCTGTTGTCTGAAGGACCTGCCACGTCATTGAGTCATGTGACCCACCACATGACTCAATGACGTCACCGCAGGTCCTGCACACAACAGCGTGAGCCGCTCAAGACTCCGGACGGGGCAGAGAATGCATCAGAAGGTGAGTATAAAGTTTATTTTTTTATTTTTTACCATTCTGAACAAGTTGTCAAGCACTTTTCCAAGTGATGCTTGGAGAAGTGCTTGATAACCCGCATGCGGAAATGCATGCAAAGACGCCTCACAAACGCTTCTACCTGGCGGGAAAACCGCATGTAATATCCGCATGCGATTTTCCCGCCAGGGAGAAGCGTAAAAAATATGCTTCAGGTCCGCAACGTGGGCACATAGCCTTAGGCTACTCCACTGACTAACACAATCTGCAATAGGCCAAAAAGGATTAGCTTTGCTAGATTCAGCCAAATGCTGTGAAAAAAACTTGCACAGCACTGGCACAGACCTGCCTGGCAAAAACTGATAGGAACTGATGTAACCTAGTCCTGAAAAGGACTGCAATTACAATTAGTCTTTACTCCCACAATCTATCTATTTAAGAGCACAGACCTGCCTGATAAAAGTCGTAGGAAATGCTGTAACCTAGTCCTTAAAAGGACTGCAATCACAACTATTCCCTACTCCCAAGCTATCTGTAGATTTGTGCGAAAATTGGCTTGAAATTAACAAGGTATAGCGCACACAGCAACAGCGGTGCCGTCTAACACGCAGCTGCAGCAGTGAGAAAATGGTGGCGACGGGGAAAATGGCTTGGTCTTATAGGGCAAGGACATGTGACATACACTGCCAATGACACATGCCCTTGCTTGTGTGATAAAAGCACTTCGCTCCGTGTGTGCGCTGCTGATAGGCTGACAGATTGCACCTCCCCACTGTAAATGCGGGAAAGAGAAAAAAAAATGGAGATCTTCATTATTCCTGCAGAGATCCATCCCCTGCCCCTCCCCCCACCCCGCTGTACACTCAAACTGCGTATTAACATTAATTTTCATCATTACTGAGAAAAAATCCAGTTATGATTTTGGTGCACGAACAGTTATCGAACATAACCTCGAACAGCCGAATTTTTCTCAAATCGTTCGTGTTCGTCGAACGGCTCGAACACCGCCCAAAACAGCTCGAATTTGAGATTGGCGAACAGTTCGAGTAGAACAACGCTCATCTCTACTAATGAACTGACTGTACCAGGGATTATTCAACAAGGCTGAAGTCAAAGTTCACCACTTGATATAACTAGTTTAACACAAGAAAAAGTACTTTGTGTCTGAGCAATTAAATATTGACAAATCCCCGGGCCTGATGGCATTCATCCACAGATATTGAGGGAACTGAGCTCAGTAATTGATAGACCAATGTATCTCATATTCTTAGATTCTCTTGTAACAAGGTTGGTGCCACAAAATTGGAGGATGGCCGTTGTGGTATCAATATTTAAGAAAGGAAAAAAGGTGGATCCAGGCAACTACCGTCCAGTAAGTCTGACATCAGTAGCATGCACAGTTTTTGAGGACATTATAAAAGATGACCTGCAGAAATATATTGCAGAAAATAATATAATAACTGACAATCAGTATGGATTCTTAAGTCGTGTCTAACCAATATGTTGGGGCTCTATGAGGAGGTAATTGCAAATCTGAATACTGGTAATGTGGCTGATGTGATTTATCTGGACTTTGCAAAGGCTTTTGATACTGTACCACATAACAGCCTGTTAATGAAGCTCCAGAAGCAGGGACTAGGGTAAGACAGGGGAAACTATATGCAGATGGTTAAGGAATTGGCTAAAAGACAGGAAATAAAGAGTCTGTCATAAATGGTACATTCTCTAAATGGAACATAGTCAGCAGTGGGGTACTGCAAGGTTCTGTGCTAGGGCCAATTCTTTTTAATCTCTTTATTAATGATCTTGTGGACGGTATTGAGAGTAAAGTGTCTGTTTTTGCTGATGACACCAAACTAGGATTTTAAAAACTGACTTTGACACTACAATATTACAGAACGATCTGGATAAAATGTCTGACTGGGTAAACACTTGGCAAATGAGGTTTAATATTGGTAAATGTAGAGTAATGCCGTTTGGATGGAGCAATCCTATTGCTGCATTTACATTAAATGGGAGTATACTTGGGACTACAGAACAGGAAAAGGACTTGGGTGTTACGGTTACAAGTGAGCTGAGCAGCAGTACTCAATGCCAAGCAGTGGCTGCAAAAGTAAACAAGATTTTAGGGTGTATAAAAAGAGAGATAAAATCCCGTGATCCCAACGTATTGTTAGCCCTCTATAAATCACTTGTAAGGCCACATATAGAATGTGGAATCCAGTTTTGGGCTCCACCTTTTAAAAAGGATATTCAGAAGTTAAAGTCAGTTTAAAAGTGGGCAACTAGATTATTACAAGAGATGGATGGCCTATCATATGATGAGAGGTTGGAAAAGTTGGGCTTTTTTAGCTTAGAAAAAAACATCTCAGAGGAGATCTCATATATATATATGTATAAATACATGTGTAGTCAATACAAAGGACTGGCACATGACATTCCTTCCAAAGACCATACTAAGGACTATGGGGCACTCATTACGGGTGGAAGAAAGGTGATTCCAACAGCTAAATAGGAAAGGGTTGTTTACAGTTAGAGCAGTCAGACTGTAGAATGCCCTAACACGCAGTAGTAATGGCAGACACTATAACAGCTGTGGTAGATCGACTCACTCGGCTTCTTAAAGAGGTAGTCACAAAATCACTTTCTGTTTAAGTTTTCAATTGTTTTATTAAAAACTGGAGCATTATTCCAGGTTCATATTTGTAACGGGTCTGGGAGGCGGAACCTCTGAGCAACTATACAAGGGGGCGGTCCTTGTAAGGAAGCGGGTGGCTCCCAGGGAAGACGGGCAGGTAATCACGGCAAGTGACAGGGACAGTCTCTGGGTAGAAGGGCAGGTAGTCACGGCAAGTGACAGGGACAGTCTCTGGACAGGCAGGTGGTCACGGCTAGTGACGGTAGAGCCTCCAGGTAGGCTAGCAGGCAGGTAGCAGGTGAGCGCTCCTAGGTGAGCAGGCGAGAGTCTCTGGACAGGCAGGTGGTCACGGCAAGTGACGGCGGAGCCTCCAGGTAGGCTAGCAGGCAGGTAGCAGATGAGCGCTCCCAGGCGAGCAGACAAGAGTCTCTGGACAGGCAGGTGGTCACGGCAAGTGACGGCGGAGCCTCCAGGTAGGCTAGCAGGCAGGTAGCAGATGAGCGCTCCCAGGTGAGCAGACAAGAGTCTCTGGACAGGCAGGTGGTCACGGCAAGTGACGTCGGAGCCTCCAGGTAGGCTAGCAGGCAGGTAGCAGACGAGCGCTCCCAGGTGAGCGGGCAGGCTGGTCCATAGACAGACTGACAGGTGTCGGAAGGCAGACCGTCGGACCGCAGGCTTGCAAGCAGGTAAACTGATATCTGGCAGGTATCAAGCAGGAATCTGGCAGATGACTGGCAGGTAACAGGCAGGAATCTGGCAGGTGACTGGCAGGTAACAGGCAGGAATCTGGCAGGTGACTGGCAGGTAACTGGTAACGGGACCTGAGGGCTGAAGCAGAGTGAAGGCTTTGCAACAACATTGCTCGGGCACCTCCATTTTGGAGGAGGTGCCTTATATATGGTGAAGTCCTCCGGCCATTGGCCGGGGACTCCTTAGGACGGCGCGCGCGGCCCCTTTAAGAGAGGGGGAGCGCGCGCGCGTGCGCCCTAAGCACCGTGGCCGGGAAGCAGCGCGCGCTGCCAGCAGAGCGGGAGGAAGACGCCGGGCACAGAGCGGAGAGGTGAGGGGAACAGCGTCCCTGCCTAGCAGGAGGCAGGGACGCCGACGCTACAATATTACTGAAGTTAACATCCTCAGTGACACATTTATCCCCTCCAGTTTTTTACCAGTGACCTTCTCACATATCCCCCCTCTCTGCCCAAAGCCGGAGGTTTTGGCACCTTCAATAACTAAACAGGGAAGCCTAGACAGGGTATCTGCATTTCCTTGTAGTTTCCCGGTCCTGTACTCCTCATGGAAGCTGAAGTCCTGAAGCGTTAGAAACCACCTACTCATCTGGGCATTCTTCCCCCTTCCTTTTCCTTATCCATCTCAGGGGCGCATGGTCTGACACTAGCCTGAACTTTCAGCCTAGCATGTAGTACCTCAGAGTGTCTATTGCCCATTTGATAGCCAATCATTCTTTTTCTACAGGAGCATATTTATTTTCACAGGAGGAGATTTTCCTACTTAGGTTATAGAATTGGATGTTTCTCACCATTTATCTCCTGTGACAACATGCCTTCCAACCCAACCTCTGAGGTGTCTGTCTGGACCACGAACTCCTTACTAACTTCAGGTGCGACCAAGACCGGCTGTTTACACAGAGCAAGCTTCAGCTCTTGGAACGCTGTCTCCACTTCAGAAGACCACTTGGTCATCGACATCTTTGTGCCCTTAAGGAGGTCAGTCAGGGGTGCGGCTATCATGGCGAAATTCGGTATAGTTTCCCACAATTCCCAGAAACGCCCTAACCTGTTTCTTTGAGATCGGTTGCAGCCAATTTTGGATCGCCTCTACTTTGTTCACTTGTGGCTTTATTTCGCCCCTCTCGATCATATAGCCTAAGTATTTGGCCTTCTCCTTCCCCATGGCACACTTCTTTGGGTTTATTGTAAACCCCGCCTTCCTCAGCTCATCCAGTACTGCCTGGAACATCTGCAGATGACTTCCCCAATCTGGGCTGAAGATCACAATATTGTCCAGGTAAGTTGCGGTGTACTTCTTTTGAAGGGCTAGGATCCAGTCCATGGCCCTCTAGAAGGTGACTGGGGTCCCTGCAGCCCAAAAAGCATTCTGGTGTATTTGAAACACCCATCAGGTGTAGAGAAGGCCATCTTCTCCTTGCACTTTGGGACAGGAGAATTTGCCAGTACCCTTTCATTAGGTCAAGGGTGGTGATGTACCTAGCTGACCCTAGCCTCTCAATAAGTTCATCGACCAAGGGCATTGGATATCCTTCGAACTTGGACACCTCATTCAGCTTCCTATAATCATCACAAAAGCACCATTCTCCATCAGGCTTCGGCACAAGGACAATGGGACTGGACCAGCCGCTCTTTGATTCCTCAGTGATGCCCAGGCTCAACATTCTCTTCACCTCCTTCTGGAATTCTATATGGCTTTAGGTTCACCCGTACATATGTATCCGTCAGGATTTCGTGCTTGACAACCTGCGAGTCTGAAAACAGGTCTCGGTTCCGCTGAAGCAGTTCTCAGCACTGTTGTTTCTGAGTCGGTGATAGTGTCTCTACCACTGTGACATCCTCACACTTGGCTTCGGAAATGGCCTCCATCCAGGCACATAGCTTCCATCAGTTCCCTGTCTCGCCACAGTTTAAGCAGCTTGACTTAGTATATCTGGTAGGGTTTTCTTCTCCTTGGATGGTGGACCTTGTAGTTGACGTCACCCAGCTTTTCAACCACTTCGCATGGCCCCTGCCTCTTGGCCAGAAATTTACTTTCGACAGTGGGAATCAACACTAACTCCCGATCTCCAGGGCTAAACTGTCTCAGCCTTGCCGACCGATTGTAGACTCTTTCCAGGGCCTCTTGTGCCTGAAGGAGGCTCTCTCTCACAATAGGCATTACCTTTGCAATCTTTTCCTGCATCTGGGCCACATGTTCGATGATGCTCCTATGGGGTGTAACCCCTGCTTCTCATGTCTCCTTTGCAATATCCAGAATTCCCCAAGGGTGCCAACTGTACAACAACTCGAACGGTGAAAACCCCGCGGAGGCCTGTGGAACTTCCTTAATAAAAAACAGCAGTTGCGGGAGTAGGCAATCCCAGTCTCAGCCATCCTTCTCCACGACCTTCATGAGCATTGACTTCAAGGTTTAGTTGAACCTCTTCAACAGGCTGTTAGTCTGCGGATGGTGCATCGACGTCCTGAGTTGTGTAATCTGAAGAGCCTTACACAACTCCCTCATCACTCTAGACATGAAAGGAGTTCCTTAGTCCGTCAGGATCTCCTTTGGCAGGCCCGTCCGGGAAAAAATATGTACTAGCTCCCAGACTATACTCCTTGCAGAGGAGTTTCTCAGTGGTACCACCTCCGGGTACTGTGTTGCGTAGTCCATGACCACCAAGATATATTGGTGCCCTCTGGCGGACTTAACCATGGGTCCGACAAGATCCTTAGCAATTCGGTCAAATGGGACCTCTTTTATGGGTAATGGCACTAGGGGACTATGGAAGTGAGAGACTGGAGCAGTTAGCTGGCTGGTGGGACAGGACCGGCAATAGGTAAGAATCTCTCGGTAACATCCAGGCCAGTAGAACCTCAGAAGGACACGCTCTTGGGTTTTGTCTAAGTCCAGATGCCCACCCAAGACATGAGAATGGGCCCGGTCTAATACTCCACGCATATAGGGCCCCGGTACTAACAATTGCTCTATTACTCCCCCCCCCTCATTTTAGTAACCCGATATAGCAAGTCCTATTTTACCGCAAAGTATAGAAGCCTGGTGTCGGCCCCTGGCTCTTGAGCAACCCTATTTATAACATTAACATTATCAAATGCCCCTTTTAGCGTAAGGTCCTTCAATTGAGCAGTCCCAAAATTCCCCCCAGAAACCCCCAGATCTGGAATGCAGGCCTCATGGGTCGC
The DNA here is from genome assembly GCF_046119375.1 of Phyllobates terribilis. Lineage (NCBI taxonomy): Eukaryota > Metazoa > Chordata > Amphibia > Anura > Dendrobatidae > Phyllobates > Phyllobates terribilis. Next base: position 412,197,122 of record NW_027362763.1, read on the forward strand.
CATCTCATCCTCTTCTCCAGCAAGATCCTTTATGGTGAAATCAGCTCTTATCTGAGTAACTTGGCACCCCTGCCTTTCACCATAAGTTCCAGAATAAGCTAAAGTCCCGCCATATTATAACTGGGTGTAGCAGGTCTTTAGCTACTCTGACTTCATGGGACTCTGTGCCACAGTTCATTTCTATAGTCACTCTGGCAACAGGGTAGTCCTTGGCATTCCCGTGAAAACAGCGGACGCCCATGAGCTTCTGGGGGTCAACTGGTCACCAGACTCCCTGAGTCCAAGAGTCCAGACACCAGTATTCCATTTACTGTCACGGGACATGCCTGCAGTCCCTGACTGGGCTGATAGTCCACACTGCAGGCCCGATAGGCATAATACGAGCAGCGTCTCCCTATGCTGCAGTCCTTCTGTTCGATGGACATAGGACAACGGACGGCTATGTGCCCAGGACTGTGACACCTCCAACAAATTAAGTTCTTACCAGCTGCCTTTGGAAACCTCTCAGCAGCCCCTTGAGACCTCAGACTCCCCCCAGTTGTGGCTGTATTGCCCTTCTTTTGAAAGTCAGGCTCCCTCTGGGTACCCCAGTACAGGGATGCGACAACGCCCAGTTTCCTTAAGGACTTGTCGACCACCTGGTACCTTTCCACTATGCCAACCAGGTTGTCCACATTTTGGGGTATCTCCCTGGGCAATCCAAGTCTGCACCTGCCTAGGAAGGGAGTGGATAAATCTGTCCATAACAACACGCTCGACCATGTGGGCTGGGGTGGAGGACTCCGGCTGCAACTAAATCTGTACAAGATGTAGCAGGTCGAACATTTGGGACCGAGGGGGTTTGTCACCGCAATACGCCCAGTGCTCTTTGTGCTCTGACAGACATAGTCACTCCTGAGCGTGCCAGTATTTCAGTTTTTAATTTGGCATGCTCCTGTGCATCCTGTAAGAACAGGTCATAATAAGCCTTTTGAGGATCGCCAGTTAGGTAGGGGGCAAGCACTTCTGCCCACTGCTCCGGCAGCAGCTTCTCCCGCTATGCTACCTTTTCAAATACCGTTAAAAATGCCTCAACATCATCATCTGGGGTAATCTTTTGCATAGCACATCTTACGGCCTTATGGACGTATGAGTCATCACCTGGACTTGGTGGAGGGGCTGCCGGCTTCTGAAGAACGACCTCTGCAAGGAGTTCCATCTGCCACTTAAGCACCTCCTATTGCTGTTGCTGCTGTTGGAACTGCTGCACCAACAGTTTATTTGTTTCCTGTCGTGCTAGCTGCTGCTGCTGTTGGGCTTGCTGCTGCTGTTAATGCTGCTGTTGCTGGACTTGGACCAGGTGTTAGATCAGCTCCTCCATGCTGTCTGACATCGCTTCCTGGCTTATAGCCTCATGTAACAGCCATGAGGTATCGCTTAAAATATAACCTTTAATAAATCTCTAAAAAGAGTGTATAATAAATATCTCCAAAATCTGATACCAATCCTTAATTACATCTTATTCATATCAAGATTGACAAATACAACCTCTGAAAAATATATCAGACAAGAGGCGGAAGATGCCAGAAATAGCCAAATAAATCTAAGACATATAGCCATGGGCGTACCCACCGTGAGGCAGGGGGGGGCAGCTGCCACCCCCTAGAAGCAGGGCCACACGCCGCACACCAGGGCCGGCGTCAGCACCCGGGCAAATGCCGGGGCCCTGAGCAGGCGGGGGGGGAACTCACCGTCGGGCACCCCGCTCGCTATGGGACCCATGAGCGGAGGAGAGCGGTGTCAGCGCCCGCTCCCCCCCGCTTGCTCAGGGCCCCGGCAGCCGGCACAATACTTACCCCTCCCCGTGCCTCCGCGGCTGCTGCACTGTGACGTCTCAGGTCAGAGGGCGCGGTGACGTCTTTACACCGCACTCTCTCCTGAGCAGTCACAGCGCAGAGCGGGATGAGGCCGGCGACGCTGGAGTCCAGAGCAGCGGCAGCAGGTGAGACGTGAGGTGAGTATTTGATTTTTTTTTTTATTGTATGGAGGCCTGTGGCAGTATAAGGGAGGGGGGTGAGGTGGGGGTGTGTGACATCCTGCATGGGGCATTATAAGGGAGGGGTGTGTGTGTAACATCCTGCATGGGGCATTATAAGGGAGGGGGGGTGACATCCTGCATGGGGCATTATAAGGGAGGGGGGGTGTGACATCCTACATGGGGCATTATAAGGGGGGTGACATCCTGCATGGGGCATTATAAGGGGGGGGTGTGACATCCTGCATGGGGCAGTATAAGGGAGGGGGGGGTGACATCCTGCATGGGGCATTATGTGGGGGGAACAGCCTGCGTGGGGCATTATGTGGGGGGAACAGCCTGCGTGGGGCATTATGTGGGGGGAACAGCCTGCATGAGGCATTATGTGTGGGGAACAGCCTGCATGGAGCATTATATGGGGGGCCAGTATTCTGTATGGAGCGTTATATGGGGGCCAGTATCCTGCATGGAGCATTATATGGGGGCCAGTATCCTGCATGGAGCGTTATATGGGGGCCAGTATTCTGTATGGAGCGTTATATGGGGGCCAGTATCCTATATGGAACGTTATATGGGGGCCAGTATTCCGTATGGAGCGTTATATGGGGGCCAGTATCCTGTATGGAGTGTTATATGGGGGCCAGTATTCTGTATGGAGCGTTATATGGGGGCCAGTATTCTGTATGGAGCGTTATATGGGGGCCAGTATTCCGTATGGAGCGTTATATGGGGGCCAGTATTCCGTATGGAGCATTTTATGGGGGCCAGTATCCTGTATGGAGCATTATATGGGGGCCAGTATCCTGTATGGAGCATTATATGGGGGCCAGTATCCTGTATGGAGCATTATATGGGGGCCAGTATTCTGTATGGAGCATTATATGGGGGCCAGTATTCTGCATGGAGCATTATATGGGGTCCATTATTCTGTATGGAGCGTTATATGGGGGCCCGTATCCTGTATGGAGCATTATATGGGGACCAGTATCCTGTATGGAGCATTTTATGGGGGCCAGTATACTGTGTGGAGCGATTCACTACTTTCTGAGCTATTGTGGAATTTACAATAGATATCACTCATGTAATGTAAGAAGTGAAATCTTGGCATTGTACTATGTATATATTTCTCTTCGGTATCTGTGCATCATGAATCGTGGTATATGTTAAAGGGGCCCACTGAGACTCTTTTGCCCAGGGTCCACAAAAACATGGAGCCGGCCCTGCCGCACACACACTTAGATCACCAGCGGTCGGCCGCAGGTGACTGCTTTGCTCTGCACCCAGCGGCCGGAACTGCGCAGTGTCTCTGCATGGGGTCCGGCCGGGATTACCTTTAACGCACGCTGAGTGACACAGCACGCCGCATGTCACTTGATCAGGGTCCTGACTCCCGAGGCGTGCTGACGTAGTACGCTGCTTGCCTCCCCTGTTTCCTGTCTCTGAGAATCCCACCGGAGCTTAGCGCTTGTCCTGTTACTGTGGGCCGGCTGCCAGTGACTGTGGCAGCCAGCCAGTGTAAATTACACAATACACTCACTCACTGTGTAATTATTGAAATTTGTAAGGGCCTGGGCCTTGGGAGTAGGAACCGGTCCGGACCTGGAGAAAGGACAGGTGGTTAAAGACATTGAAGTGGCTGCACTTTTTGAGGAGGCTAATATTTTTTTCCCTGCAACAAGGCACGCACTCTTCATTTTAAGTGCTTTCCCGTCCACCACAGCTATTGTTGAACGATCTTGCAGTACCATTCGAAGGGTAAAGACCTGGCTCAGAAGTACAATGGGAGAGGACAGACTGACTAGATTGTGTTTGATGAGCGTCCATCTGAAATTCTTCAAGGAAAATCAGGACTGGATTGAAACTAAAGTTTTGAACAAGTTTTCTTCAAACCCAAGAAAAATTATATTAGTATAAGACATGTAATTAGAATAAAAATCAACATTTTTTGCAAGCAAATAATTGTAATAACTAATAAAGCACTTCTATAATTACATATAATTTTCATTTCATTCACCTTTTTCGTTTTAAAACTTTACAACCTGAACGACCATGGCTCCCCCCCCCCTAGTTTTGATCCTTGGTACGCCCATGCATATAGAGTCTGAACAACCCTCTTAGAATGCAACAATATGACCTAGAAAAAGGCCAATAATTTTGAACCAATCCTGCTCCGCAAATGAAAAACATACAGTGTTATCAAATATTAGTGACATGTGTTGATCTCACTAATTTTTTTGCACGTGGGCATCGTTCAGGTTTCTTCATCCCATTCAGTCCATTGGTTCCTTAGAAGAAAATCTACCCTGTCGTGCCCCTGGTGTTAGCTCCCGCCCTGACCAGGGCAGTACCCAAATATGTCCTAAAAATGTCACCCACATTTCTTCCTCCTTATCGGGGATTCATCAGGGGAGTGTATTTGGTATTTTTTGGGGAGCACCAGCCATACAAAAGAGTAAAAAAGTGACTCTTTGCCATAAAGTGCCAAGTGACTTAAAAAACTTAATGAACCTCACAATGGTGAGTGTCCATCTCAGTGGTACAGAATGCTGCTACCATTTTCCACAAATGCAAAATTTCCATTTCATCCCAGGGCGGGAGCTAACACCAGGGGCACAACAGGGTAGATTTTCTTCTAAGGAACCAATGGACTGAATGGGATGAAGAAACCTGTACGATGCCCACGTGCAAAAAAATGGGTGAGATCTACACATGTCACTAATATTTGATAACACTGTATGTTTTTCATTTGCTGACCGGGATTGGTGTGAAATTATTGGCCTTTTTCTAGGTCATATGGTTGCATTCTAAGAGGGTTGTTCAGACACTATATGTCTTAGATTTATTTGGCTATTTCTGGCATCTTCTGCCTCTTGTCTGATATATTTTTCAGAGGTTGTATTTGTCAATCTTGATATGAATAAGATGTAATTAAGGATTGGTATCAGATTTTGGAGATATTTATTATACACTCTTTTTAGAGATTTATTAATGGTTATATTTTAAGAGATACCTCGTGGCTGCTATATGTTGTTAATACTGAGGAAAATTGTCTGCCGTATGTTAAGCAGATTATAGCTATTCTATTCTGGCTTATAGCCGCCTTCACCCAAGACATGCAGTTTGTCCACAGCCATCACACATGCTTCCTGGGGAAGTTGCTTGCACTTCTATCATCAACTATAGTAGATCAACTCACAGGGTCTGTCTGGCCTGGCGGAAAATCGGGAAATTTCCCGGTGGGCCCCGATATGAGAGTGAGAAAATTGGTGGCGGGGGCCCTTTAAAAGTGCGGACCCTTTAATAGCGTGGCTGAAGCAAATGTAGCGTCGCGCACACGGCGCATTCATTGGTGACAGCGGGCTTGCAGTGAAATGCATGCAGCATACTTACCACGTGAGTCCGTGACACTAAGAGGATGGAAGTTCTTTTAGGGCGGTGACACGCACCGCGCTCTGCTTTCCTGCTGGCTGGCAGACTGTGGTGTGGTGTCAGGTGACACTGACGCTGACGCCGCTCTCTTCTGGCCTCTTATACGCCTATGATGTCTCGCTCTGCTCTCCCTGCTCCCGGGCTTCTGATACGTTCCCGGCTTTATATCTGCCCTGGCCTGCTCCCCTGTAGTAATACTGGCTCCCGACAGGGTGGCGGCACCGCCCCCTTCTCTCCTGCTCTGACTCTGGGCATTTTTTATACCTGCTCCGGGGCTGGATATGTGGACGGTGACCTGCAGCACTCTCCAACCAGGCCTGGAATTGGAAACAAGGCTGCAGGCCTACAGCTCTCACTGCTTCAATTTCATGTCAAGAGCACTGTGCCAAATATTCAATAACGTTTTTATGGGTGAGTCATATGCCTGTGTGTGTGTGTATATGCCTGCGTCTGTGCGTGTACATGCCTGCGTCTGTGCGTGTACATGCCTGTGTGTGTGCATGTACATGCCTGTGTGTGTGCGTGTACGTGCCTGCTGGTGCGTGTACATGCCTGCGGGTGCGTGTATATGCCTGCGGGTGCGTGTGTGTGTATATGCCTGCATGTGTGTGTGTAAATGCCTGTGTGTGTACAGTGTGTGTGCGTGTACATGCCTGCTGGTGCGTGTATATGCCTGCGGGTGTGTGTATATGCCTGCGGGTGTGTGTGTGTATATGCCTGCATGTGTGTGTGTATATGCCTGTGTGTGTACAGTGTGTGTGTATATTAGCAAACAGACAATAACCCTATATAAATGCATAGAAGACACCATAGCTGATAAACCGTGTGCGTATGTATACGGTCAGCATAAGCTCTACTCCAAAAATGATATAACATCAAAGAGGAAAAGGAGTGATTATATCAAAAAAACTTTATTGTTACATATCAAAGAAGTACATATATATATACTATATATATATATATATATATATATATATATATATAGCAATTATAAAAATTCGTAGCACTTAAAAGATAGGGAGCATACAAGGGAAGCGGGGGGTGGCAGCACTAAAAAACACGTGAAAAACCACATGACTTCCCCCACATATTGATGCCAAGTATCTGAATAGTACAGTGGGGGCTCCTAAGGCAAGAGAGTAATTCCAATACAATTTAGAAACAGACGGGGGGTGTGCCTAGTTGCATCATAGTAGACAGTAAGCCACCTATATATTGCCGTCAGTCAGTAATAGAGATGAGCGTTGTTCTACTCGAACTGTTCGCCAATCTCAAATTCGAGCTGTTTTGGGCGGTGTTCGAGCCGTTCGGCGAACACGAACAATTTGAGAAAAATTCGGCTGTTCGAGGTTATGTTCGATAACTGTTCGTGCACCAAAATCATAACTGGATTTTTTCTCAGTAATGATGAAAATTAATGTTAATATGCAGTTTGAGTGTACAGCGGGGTGGGGGGAGGGGCAGGGGATGGATCTCTGCAGGAACAATGAAGATCTCCATTTTTTTTTTCTCTTTCCCGCATTTACAGTGGGGAGGTGCAGTCTGTCAGCCTATCAGCAGCGCACATGACGCGCCCCCTGGGCCAGTGTTGTTTGGGGGATACCCGGAGCCGGATCAGATGGGGGTTGTAGTCTCCGAGTGGCGGTGACCCGGTCCGTGCCCAGGGTGTCAAGCTCAGTGTGTGGCAGTCCTACAGATGTTACTGGATGTTCTTTAGTGTCGACTACGCCACCCGTTGATTTGCGGTCACTACGGCCGCCGCTGCAGCAGGGTCCGCTGAGGCTGGTGGTGTGTGTGCAGCTCAGGTAGTATAACCCCCAACGGGAGGGGTATAGCCTCAGGGGGTCAGTTGCAGAGGATGGTGGTTGTGGAGGTGCAGTGAGGATGGTAATGAAACTCAGAGTCGGGCTGTGCAGTTCAGGGTTTTTACTTACTGCTTTTGTGTTGGTCACTCCGGCCTTGAGTGACCACCCGAGCCGTGCTGCGTCCACCAGGTCCTGGACTCGGCCAACCCCCAGGTGATTCTGGAGCGTGTTCCTGAGCTCCCTTTCTGACTTGTCCTTCTCTCTGGCCTTCCCCACCAGGGATCCACCTAAGTCCGGCTCCCTCGGGCCTCTTGTTGGTAAAACCCTTGTCTCTGGGTTCCCTGACCCTATTCTTGGTTTGCCTTCCGGGTGGATTTAGTGGGTGGTCGTGGCAGATCCTGCCCACGACCTCCGGTCTCTGGCTAAGGATTAGTGCCCTCCACCAGCTTGGGATCCGGTACCCTTGTGCCAACTCTTCACCCTCTGGTCTGATTTTGGGTTCTTGGAGTTCCCTCTTCTCCCCCTCTGGGTCCTTCTTCTCTCCTCTCTCTCACTCTCTTGGCCTTGGAGCTGGCTGAGCTGCTCTGCTTGTCGGACCAAACCTCTACAAAAGAGTGACAAGTAGCTGTCTGCCTGTCTGACCCTGATCTAAGATGGTTCCCACCTTATATACTCCCTCTATGTGTGAGCTCAGGTGACCAGCACCCAATGAGCTCCTAGCATTACCCAGACTGCTCCCCCTATCTGCCCCTACACTACTGGGATGTTCCACCCCCCTCCCACTCCAGCCAGGGACAGACGCTGTCGTACCTGCACATTTCTCTAGTGGGAGTACCATTGGTCTGTCCCCCGGAAATGGGATGTATGTAGTGCATGCAGCCTACTGAGCTCAGTCCCACACTCCATCCTTACCCGGGAGTGGAATACCACACCTCTGGCTTGAGGTGTAATACCCCTGTAGCAGCCGAATCCTCAGGGTGCTACACACACACGGAGCGAAGTGCTTTTTTTCACACAAGCAAGGGCATGTGTCATTGGCAGTGTATGTCACATGTCCTTGCCCTATAAGACCAAGCCATTTTCCTCGTCGCCACCATTTTCTCACTGCTGCAGCTGCGTGTTAGACGGCACCGCTGTTGCTGTGTGCGCTATACCTTGTTAATGTCAAGCCAATTTTCGCACAAATCTACAGATAGCTTGGGAGTAGGGAATAGTTGTGATTGCAGTCCTTTTAAGGACTAGGTTACAGCATTTCCTACGACTTTTATCAGGCAGGTCTGTGCTCTTAAATAGATAGATTGTGGGAGTAAAGACTAATTGTAATTGGAGTCCTTTTCAGGACTAGGTTACATCAGATCCTATCAGTTTTTGCCAGGCAGGTCTGTGCCAGTGCTGTGCAAGTTTTTTTCACAGCATTTGGCTGAATCTAGCAAAGCTAATCCTTTTTGGCCTATTGCAGAGTGTGTTAGTCAGTGGAGTAGCCTATCTGTGTTGCAAGATATACCACCTGTGTATAGAATACCAATTTTTTTACTGCACCTAGTGAAGTAAAATCTTTTGGGCATAGCATCATTCTATTAGTCCATCTATACTGACCTCCATCAGGTTGCAAATTGAATATAATTTTTTTCTGCATCTAGCTCTGAAAAAATATTGGGCTTCTAGCTGTGTGTGGGACTTGTTGTATTAGTCCATCTATACTGACCTCCATCAGGTTGCAAACTGCATATATTTTTTTCTTCATCTACCTCTGAAAAAATATTGGGCTTCTAGCTGTGTGTGGGACTTGTTCTATTAATCCATCTATACAGACCTCCATCAGGTTGCAAACTGAATATATTTTTTTCTGCATCTACCTCTGAAAAAATATTGGGCTTCTAGCTGTGTGTGGGACTTGTTCTATTAATCCATCTATACAGACCTCCATCAGGTTGCAAACTGAATATATTTTTTTCTGCATCTACCTCTGAAAAAATATTGGGCTTCTAGCTGTGTGTGGGACTTGTTGTATTAGTCCATCTATACTGACCTCCATCAGGTTGCAAACTGAATATATTTTTTTCTGCATATACCTCTGAAAAAATATTGGGCTTCTAGCTGTGTGTGGGACGTGTTGTATTAGTCCATCTATACAGACCTCCATCAGGTTGCAAACTGAATATATTTTTTTCTGCATCTACCTCTGAAAAAATATTGGGCTTCTAGCTGTGTGTGGGACTTGTTGTATTAGTCCATCTATACTGACCTCCATCAGGTTGCAAACTGAATATATTTTTTTCTGCATCTACCTCTGAAAAAATATTGGGCTTCTAGCTGTGTGTGGGACTTGTTCTATTAATCCATCTATACAGACCTCCATCAGGTTGCAAACTGAATATATTTTTTTCTGCATCTACCTCTGAAAAAATATTGGGCTTCTAACTGTGTGTGGGACTTGTTGTATTAGTCCATCTATACTGACCTCCATCAGGTTGCAAACTGAATATATTTTTTTCTGCATCTACCTCTGAAAAAATATTGGGCTTCTAGCTGTGTGTGGGACTTGTTCTATTAATCCATCTATACAGACCTCCATCAGGTTGCAAACTGAATATATTTTTTTCTCATCTACCTCTGAAAAAATATTGGGCTTCTAGCTGTGTGTGGGACTTGTTGTATTAGTCCATCTATACTGACCTCCATCAGGTTGCAAACTGAATATATTTTTTTCTGCATCTACCTCTGAAAAAATATTGGGCTTCTAGCTGTGTGTGGGACTTGTTCTATTAATCCATCTATACAGACCTCCATCAGGTTGCAAACTGAATATATTTTTTTCTGCATCTACCTCTGAAAAAATATTGGGCTTCTAGCTGTGTGTGGGACTTGTTGTATTAGTCCATCTATACTGACCTCCATCAGGTTGCAAACTGAATATATTTTTTTCTGCATCTACCTCTGAAAAAATATTGGGCTTCTAGCTGTGTGTGGGACTTGTTCTATTAATCCATCTATACAGACCTCCATCAGGTTGCAAACTGAATATATTTTTTTCTGCATCTAGCTCTGAAAAAATATTTGGCCTTCTAGCAGTGTGTGGGACTTTCTCTATTAGTCCATCTATACTGACCTCCATCAGGTTGCAAATTGAATATAATTTTTTTCTGCATCTAACCCAGCCAATAGTTTTGGCCTAATACCACAGTTTGGCCACTCAGCTCTGCTCGGTTCCCATCCATTGTTTTTTTGTGCAAACAACTCCAGAGTTGTTAATTAGTTAACCACCAAAATGAGTGGAAAAAGGCCTGCTGCTGGTGGAAAGGGGAATAGTCGTGTTGGGAAGGGGAAAAAAGGTTGTGTCTGTGGGGTAGGTGTTAAAGCAACAGTAACATCTGCAGAAGAAAGACCATCTTCCAGCCAAACTAAAATGTCTACTTCTTTTAGCGGACAATGTGATAAGATCCCTTTCTTACGGCCACGCCAATCGCTACAAATTCCAGATGAGGCACAAAAACAGCAGGTGCTTCAACGGATATCAAGTGCTCCTTTAAGTGGGCTCTCCTCCACATCAACTTCAACATCACAAATACTCCAGTCCTCAAAGGTGTCACCCCAATCGCACTTGCTTCCTCACAGCTCCCAAATCTCCAGCTGCCTGTCTGAGTATGAGGTAGAACAGATGGTTGAGTCTGCAGAGCTGTTTACTCATACTATAGCCTGGGAATCAGAGGTCGACTCCAGCGCTTCTGTGAATCCAGACGAGGAAATGATCTGCACTGATGCCCAGAATCTTTATGAGTCGGATCCAGGACCAGACGCAGAAGGTTCTGACCATAATGTAGACCCTCATTCCCAAACTGTAACTCCTGTTGGTGGAGACAATGAGGAAGACGATGATAAGACTCAAATACCTGATTGGAGCGACAACTTTAGTTTTTTGTCAGGGCAGGAACAGGTTGGCTCTGAGGACGACGGGTGTGATAACGCACAGGGTGATGATGATGAGGTTGGAGATCCCACTTACTGTCAACCCACAGTCAGCCAAGAGATGAGGTCAGCAGAGGAGGTGGAGGAAGATGCTAGTGACGACGAGGTCAGGTTGCGCCTTCCTGGACAGAGACGTAGTACTGGAAGCACGTCAACAACTGCATCCTCAAACACAACTCTGCCTCTCACCACAAGTCGTGGTGGCTCTTCAGGTCGCATGGGTGCTAAGCCTTGCATAGCCTGGGCATTTTTTCAGATCGATAAAGATGACCCAACTCGTGTTATCTGTAACATTTGTCAGCAAAAGCTAAGTAGAGGCCAAAAAATACATAGTTTGAGTACTTCATGCATGAACCGGCACATGGACATGAAGCATAAGTTGCAGTGGGAAGCTCAGTGTGCTACAATGCGGCCTAGCCGGCCGGGCCAACCACCGTCTGCCATATCTTGTGCATCCGCGGCCTCTTTATCCTCTGTGACTGGGGGGACAGCAGTCACACCTGTTTTGGGGCGCAGACCTGCCACCTCTTTACCCGCAACAGCCAGCGTGATTGGCAGGTCATCATTTTCTTTGGAGGTGGTAACACCAGCTGGTGTTGAGCGCTGTCCGACATCGATAGCACCACCTTTGGATCAAGGCAACCTAACATGTCCGCCTACATCTTCCTCACAGACCGGCAGTTTGCCGGGGACACCCTTATCAACCCCGTCTAAGCACAATAGCCAGCCCTCGGTCCCTCAGATGTGGACAAGTAAAAGACCATTTCCTCCTAGCCATGAGAAAGCTAAGAGGTTGAATTTCACCATCTGCAAGTTCTTGGCTACAGAAATGCTGCCTTTCCGCCTGGTGGACACAGAGGATTTTCGAGACCTTATGTCCGTCGCAGTGCCCCAGTACCAGATGCCCAGTCGGCACTACTTCTCAAAGAAAGGTGTGCCTGCGCTCCACCAGCATGTCGCACACAACATCACCGCTTCTTTGAGAAACTCTGTGTGTGACAGGGTGCATTTCACCACAGACACTTGGACGAGTAGGCATGGACAGGGGCGTTACATGTCGCTGACTGGGCACTGGGTAACTATGGTGACAGCAGGACAAGGGGCTGCTGTCCAAGTCTTGCCGTCCCCACGAGTTGTGCGTCAATCCTCTTTATGTCAAAGTTCCTCCACTGCTTCTGCCTCCTCAACCTCCTCTCGGTCTTCCACCTGCACCCAAAGCCTGTCTGGTCATGCCACAAGCTTTCTAACTGCGCAGAAGGGATCCTGCACACCTCCTTACTATGCTGGCAGTAGGGCTCAACGTCATCAGGCGGTTTTTACATTGAAATGTCTGGGAAATGTGAGTCACACAGCTGAGGAGTTGTGGTCAGCTCTGGAGAACCAATTTCATGAATGGTTGTCTCCACTGGACCTGAAACCAGGGAAGGCCGTGTGCGACAATGCTGCAAACCTGGGTGCGGCCCTTCGCCGGGGCAATGTCACACACGTGCCTTGTATGGCTCACGTGTTGAACCTGGTTGTCCAGCAATTTTTAGCCCACTATCCCAGACTAGATTGCCTTCTGCAGAGGGCACGGTCGCTGTGTGCTCACTTTCTCCGTTCGCATCCCGCAGCTCAGCGACTTACATCTCTACAGAAGTCGTTGGGCCTGCCACTTCACCGGCTAAAATGCGATGTGCCTACCCGGTGGAATTCAACTCTGCACATGTTGCAGCGACTGTGGCAGCACCGACAAGCCCTGGTGCAATACGTTCTGACGTATAGCCTGGGCCAACGAGATCCAGAGGTGGGGCAAATCACGCTGGAGGAGTGGTCTCAGATCAGGGACCTATGCACCCTTCTGCACAGTTTTGAAATGGCGACGAAGATGTTTAGTGCTGACGATGCCATTATTAGCATGACTATTCCGGTGATTTACATGCTGGAGCACATGTTAAACAGAATTCGGAGTCAGGTGGTGGCACAAGAGGAGGTGGAGGAAGTAGAGGAGGAGGAGTTGTATGCGGAAGGGCTAACATCTGCAAGGTCCAGACGGTCGGCAGCACCAAGGCGGCAGGCATGTGAGGGTGGGGGAGATGGTTTTACCAGGGCGCATGGTAGCAGCCAAACTAGTGAGGAAGGTGCAGGAGCCCAGGAAGAAGTGGAGGACGAACTGATGGAAGACTCATCAGATGAGGGAGACCTTGATCACATTTCTGTTGTGCGAGGTTGGGGGGAGAGGACAGAGGAAGGAAGCATGATTGTTACCTCGCCACCAACACAACAGGGACTTGGTGCTCCTGGATGCGCAACACACATGAGTGCCTTCTTGCTGCACTACCTGCAACATGACCCTCGAATTGTGAGAATTAGAAATAATCCTGACTACTGGGTTGCCACACTGTTAGATCCCCGGTACAAAAGTAAATTTGCAGAAATTATTCCTGCCATAGAAAGGGATGCACGCATGCAGGAGTATCAGCAGAGACTGTTGCAGAATCTTACATGTGCTTTTCCACAAAATACCAGTGGTGCACGTAGTGAATCTCACAGTTCCAACTTGCCAACCGTGGGACCGTCAAGTGTTCAGCACTCAAACCGTAACAGAACCACAGTATCTGCTGGTAACATCAATTTTGCGGAATCATTTCACCACTTTTTTAGCCCATCCTTTGCAAGGCCACAGGAGACAAGAAGTCTGACACATAGTCAACGCCTAGAGACGATGGTACAGGAGTATCTCCAAGTAAACATTGAAGCCACGACTGTGTCACTGGACCCTTGCTCTTTTTGGGCTTCCAATCTGGATAAATGGCCGGAGCTAGCCACTTACGCCTTGGAGATCTTGTCATGCCCCGCAGCCAGCGTTCTGTCTGAACGTGTGTTCAGCGCTGCTGGTGGTGTGCTGACAGATAAGCGCACGCGGCTCTCCACTGATAATGTAGACAGACTCACGTTCATAAAGATGAACAAATCATGGATCCGAAACGACTTTTCTACCCCTGTGTCATCCTGGGGAGAGTAAAAGCTTGATGATTGGTTAAAATCACCCTACCAACCGTTTTAAGCTTTCAAATTACTAATCATGTTTATCTGTATCTTGGCTGGAAAATAATTTGGGCTTTGTAGCAGTGTGCAGCACTGATTCTATTAGGCCATCTATAATAAGCTCCACCAGATTTAAAATTACTAATCATGTTTATCTGTATCTTGACTGGAAAATAATTTGGGCTTTGTAGCAGTGTGCAGCACTGATCCTATTAGGCCATCTATACTAAAGCTTCACCAGATTTAAAATTAATAATAATTTTTAGCTGCATCTAGCCCGGAAAATAATTTTGGGGCTCCGAGATGCGCAAGACACATAAGTGCCTTCTTGCTGCACTACCTGCAGCATGACCCTCATATTGTCAGAATTCGAAGTAATCATGACTACTGGGTTGCCACACTCTTAGATCCCCCAAACTTTTCGATCAACCTTTTCATTTTAATAAAGACCAAAAAAATGGTCATTTTTGAAATTATAAGCATTAGCAGGTTGTTAGAAACTGAAATCAAACAGTTTTCAACTCAAAACTTTATTCTAGGTGATGTTACATTTTCACATAGGACCCCTTGTTCGAAAGGAGCTTCTGAACTCTCTCGTCCATTGAATTTGTCAGGTTTTGGATGGTTTCTGCTTCAATTGTTTTGCATGAGGACAGAATACCCTCCCAGAGCTGTTGCTTAGATGTGAACTGCCTCCCGCCATCATAGACACTTCTTTTAATGATGCTCCAAAGGTTCTGAATGGGGTAGAGGTCAGGGGAGCATGGGGGTCACACCATAAGTTTGTCCTCTTTTATGCCCATATCAGCCAGAGATGCAGATGTTTTATGTGCAGCATGAGATGGTGCATTATCATGCAGAAAAATGATCTTGCTGTGAAATACACGGTTCTTCTTCTTGAACCATGGCAGGAAGTGCTGTTTGAGAAAATCCACATACATTATGGAGTTCATCTTTAGCACCTTCAGGGATCCTAAAGGGGCCGACAATCTCTCTCCCCATGATTCCAGCCCAAAACATTACTCCACCTCCTCCTTGTTGGCGCTGTAGCCGTGTTTGCGTGGGGTGTCCATCAACCAGCCATCCTCTACTCCATCCATCTGGACCATCGAGCGCTGCACGGCACTCATCCGTGAACAAAACAGTTTTGAAATCAGTCTTCATGTAATGTTTGGCCCACTGGAGCCGTTTCTGCTTGTGTGAAGTGGATAGAGGAGGTCGACAGGATGGCGTATGCACAGCTCCAAACCTCTGAAGGACCCTTCATCTTGTTGTTCGGGGACGTTGGAGGCACAAGCAGCTTCAAAAACTTGTCTGCTGCTATGACAAGGCTTTTTTGCCGCTGCTCTTTCAACCTGACGTAATTGCCTGTAGGAAAGAGTCCTCAATTTGCCCTTATCAGCACGCACACGTGTGTACTGTGAATCAGCTACATACTTCTTGATTGCCAAGACACTTCATCCTGATCATCGCACAATGTTGATTGTAGTCATGCCTTGACCTAAACACTCCACAATTTGTTGCTTCTCAGCAGCCGACACATCCTTTTTCTTTCCCATTTTGGCAGAAAATGTAGGCTGCTTAATAATGTGAGACAGCCTTCTTAAGTAGTCTTGCCTTTCATTGGACACACCTGCCAAACTAATTAGCACAGGTGTCTGCAATTGCTTACAGTGATATAAAGAGCCCTGACACACATCACCATCAATGAGTTTAACTGACAAACAAACAAATTCTTCCCTTATCACTCCTAAACACTTTTTGCATAATAATTTGGAACACAGTGTACATGTGCTTTTCCACAAAACACCAGTGGTTCACGTAGTGAATCTTACAGTTCTAACTTGCCAACCGTGGTCTGTATGGAGTTGTTCAATAAAGGGCCCAAAATTAAGATAACATAGATGGGAGAAGTCTCTATGAATAGGAATTCCTAAGTATTTGATACCCTGTGAGGGCCAGGCAAAGGGAAAGTTGGACTGGATGGAATCCTATATGGATTTGGGGAGGGAGACATCGAGGGCCTCAGACTTCGCTGCATTGATTTTAAAATTTGACCATGTAACAAAGTGATCTATTTCAGCCATAACAGCATGGATGGATATATGTGATTGAGTGATATATACTAGTACATCATCAGCAAATAGAGAGCACTTGTACTCGGTGCCTCCCACCTCAATCCACCTAATATTGGGGTTATGGCGAATTGATGAGAGCAGGTGCTCCGTCACTAGGATGTATAAGAGAGGGGACAGAGAACATCCCTGCCTTGTCCCATTGGTGATTGTGAAAGGTGATGAAAATGTTCTGACGCGCCCCCTGGGCCTTGGGACACCCGGAGCCGGACCCTTTTTGGTGGATGCTGGTGGTTGTAGTCTCCGTGGCGGCAACCCGGTTCCGTGGCTCAGGGTGGTCAAACCAGTGGCGGAACTATTTATGTGGTTTTGATGTTTAAATGTCCGACTACGCCACCCGTGGATTGCGGTCAGAGTGAACCGCCGCTCCAGGGCAGACCGCTGAGGCTGGTGTTGTGGGTGCAGCAGAGCGTAGCATAACTCCCCACGGGAGGAGTATAGCCTCAGGGCAGTGTATGCGGAGGATGGGGGTGATGGTGCAGGGCAGCAGCAGTAATGACACGGAGTCAGTGATGCAGTCCACGGCCTTTACTCACAGTTCTTATTATCCAGACCACGTCTGCAGGTAACGGCTGCCCACGTCGTACTGTGCTCACCAGGTGAGGGGCTCAGACAACTCCCAGATAACTTTGGAGTGCTTCACAGGACCCCCTTTGTGTGTCCTTTGTCTGGCCTTTCTTACCAACCCTTCTGTCCGGCTGCCTCGGGCCTCCTCTTGGTAAACTTGGCGCCAGTTTCCCTGACCCTATGTGGTGCCTTCCTAGCGGGTGTAGCGAGGGGCTGCGCCACATAAAATGTCACAGCCTCCTGTTTCTAGCTGAGGGTCGTTTCCTGCCTCCACTAGTTTCGGGGACCGGTCTCCCCCTTTGGCCTGACCCCTCCACGCAGGTGGATTCGGGCGTGCGGTGGCGACTCGCCCGTCCGCACCCCTGAGATTCCTTCGTTCCTCGTTCCTGGAGCCTTCTCCGCTCCTCTTCCTTTCTTCTCCCTCTTCCAGGCCTGGGCCTCTGTTACTAGGCCCGCCTCCGGAGCAGAGCTCATGCAGAGCCCCTGCTCCCTGCCACTTCTGCTCAGACTTCTCTGCACTGAACTAAGATGGTGCCCACCTTTTATACTCCCTTCTCAATGCACCCAGGAACTGCTTCCTCCCTGCTCCTGCACTACAGGGTTCTCCTTCCTCAGTGTTCCCTCCCCCCACTCCAGCCAGGGACAGGGACTGTCGTGCCCATCTCAGGGGGATATTGGTCGCCCTGCCCCACGGCAATGTGGTGTAATGCATGCAGGTGTCGGGTCCTGATCCACACTACATCCTTACCTGAGAGTGAGATATCACACCTCTGGGTGAGGTGCAATACCTCTGTAGCAACCGAGCCCTCAGGGTGCTACAGTTCCATTTATCTTCAGCCTAGGTGACGTATTGCGATACAGGGCCGTGATTTTGGCTATAAAAGGGTCCCCTAGACCCCTACCCCAAGCTTTTTAAGAGAATCATATATGGCGTGCCAGGAGACTCTATGGAATGCTTTCTCAGCATCCAACGAGAGTATCTAATTACAAATTTTTAACTGCATCTAGCCCAGGAAATACTTTGTGCCTAGTAGCAGTGTCTGCTAGTCAGCGGATTATCCCGGCTGTTAAGCAAGCTACACCACCTGTAGTTTGGACACTTCATTTTTTCAAAGGAAATGCTTCGGGACCACGGGATACTCAGTGAAGAGCATCAGGAGGCACCCCAAGGCATAGGGGCTCGGACTGGCAGTAGGATGCCTTGCGGTGGACAGCCGAGCTCGATCCTTATAAAAGCTTTTTAACTGCAGCAGCTTTAGTGGACGCTACTGGAGCTGGAATTACGCGGCTGCTGGCATGAGACTTGCCCTCCAATAGATCCTTGTAAATGGATTTAAAGTGTATTTATTCAAATTAGAGAGACAATTTAAATTAAAAAGCTTAGAGCTGCCTCCACCACAGGGGGGCTCGCTCGACCTACCAGCGGACAGGCACCAGTATTGGGAGAGGGGGGCTGGCCGTCAGGGTTCACCGCGGCTCTGGCACAAACCCGGCGACACGGAGGTGGCACGGGCAGGAGCGGACTGAACGTGTCGGCTTCTCACTTTTTGGATTTTAGAAGGGCATGACATGCCTATATCTGTGTCTCCCCCTCCTTTTACTCCTCCACCTCTTTTCTTTTCGCATGACTATATGTACTTGTCACTTTTCCATGTGTTAGTTGTGTCTTCTGAGCAGTTTGTCAGCTTTTGGACACCTTTGAAGGTGTTTTCTATGTGTTTCTATGTGTTTTTGTTTGCCTGCCATTGGTTTTAACGGTGTTCGAAGGTGTTCGACGAACAGTTCGGCGAACACACGGGTGTTCGACGAACCGAACCGAACTCGAACACTACGGGGGTGGCTCAACACTAGTCAGTAATTAAAGAAGAACCATCTTACCGAAGGGTGCAAAAAGATTAAAGTGCTGAGTATGGGATACCCATGCGGACAGTGTGTGTGTGTGTTTGTATATGCCTGCGTGTACAGTGTGTGTATATGCCTGTGTGTACAGTGTGTGTATATGCCTGTGTATATGCCTGCCTGCATGCGTGTGTGTATATGCCTGCATGCGTGTGTGTATGTATTTGAGTGCCTGCATGTCTACGTGTGTATATGTGAATTTACCTAACAAACTGGCAATTCCTGTATGTGTTGCGTCTGTCTACCGCCGCAAAACATGCTACCCCGGGGACTCGAGCATAGTAGCAGAGCACTACAAGATACTTGGATAACACCCGAGCATTCTGGGATCACACCTTATCCGACCACGCTCGCTCAGCACTAGTTGCCAGGTGCTGCTGCCATGTTAGTCATTCAATGAAGCTCAGCCTGAGGTTGGCCTCCATGGAAGATGTCACAATCAAGGTGCCGGACGTTATTGCAGCACCCTCACTTTGTAGCTAGCGGTGACTGTAATGTCTCTGACGCGCCCCCTGGGACATATTCCTTTTTGAGGGGAATACCCGGCACCGGATCAGATGGGGGGGTTGTAGTCTCCGAGCGGCTGTGACCCGGTCCCGTGCCCAGGGCGTCAAGCTAAGTGTTATGTGGCAGCTTTACAGATGTTACTAAAGTTCTTTTGTGTCGACTACGCCACCCGTTGTGATGCGGTCACTGTGGCCGCCGCTGCTGCAGGGTCCGCTGAGGCTGATGGTGGGTGCGCAGCTTGGTGAGATAACCCCCAACGGGAGGGGTATAGCCTCAGAGGGGACAGGCGCAGAGGATGGGGGTTGTGGTGGTGCGATGCAGCCGGCAATGAAGACAGACTCGGGTTGTGCAGTTAAGGGTGTTTACTTACTGCTGACGTTGTACTGGTCACTCCAGCTGCTAGTGACCACCCGAGCCGTGCTGCGTCCACCAGGTCCTGGATCCGGCCAACCCCCAAACAAGTCCAGAGCGTGGCCCTGAGCTCTCCCTCTGTCCTTTCTTCAGCCGTCCCCACCAGTGATTCACCTAGGTCCAGCTCCCTCGGGCCTTCTTTTGGGACACCCTTGGCCCTGGGTTCCCTGACCCTTCATGTGGTGTGCCTTCGGGGTGAATGTGGTGGGTGACCGTGACAGACACTGCCCACGGTCTCCGGTCTCTGGCTGGGGAATGTCTTTGCCCCCACCAGCTTGGGTTCCGGTACCCTCTTGCTGACTCCTCACCCGGTGCTCTAATTTGGGTTCTTGGGTCCCTTCAGTCTTCCCCCTCTGGGTCTTTCTCTGCTCCACTCTCTCTCTCTCCAGGGCTGCTGTTTCCTTCTCTCTCCTCTCCAACTGACTTGTTCTCAGCGTCTGACCCTGATCTAAGTTGGTGCCCTCCTTATATATCCCTCTATGTGTGAGCTCAGGTGACCAGCACCCAATGAGCTCCTAACACTACCCAGACTGCTCCCCCTATCTGCCCCTACACTACATGGGATGTACCACCCCCCTCCCACTCCAGCCAGGAACAGGCTCGGTTGTACCTGCACATTTCTAAGTGGGAGTACCGTCGGCCTGCTCCTCTGGAATGGGATGTATGTAGTGCATGCAGTCTATCTGAGCTCAGTTCCACACTCCTTCCTTACCCGGGAGTGGAATATCACACCTCTGGGTTGAGGTGCAATACCCCTGTAGCAGCCGAATCCTCAGGGTGCTACATTCCCCCCTGGTAAATCACAGCACGTCCTCGGGCTGTAAGACATAAATAACACCAAAACATACAAAATTTTTCATATAAACATATAAAACATTATATATATATAAAACTTTTTTATATAAACATTCTCGTAGACTTCTCTTGTCTCTGGTTCCTCCTCCGGACACTGTGCACCGTGTGTCCGGGAAAAGTGCGACAGTCTCTTAGAAAATCTGGTTTTCTATAAAACCGGTAGGGGGCGCTTTAGGACGCGCAACTATATACAGGGGAAGTTGAAAGTTGGCCGCTCTCAGTCCTCGGCCAGGTAGAGGGTAGGGAATGGCTGCTCACAGTCCTCAGCCTGTAGGATGAAGGGGTTAACGGGTAAACAGTTCCCTGGTCCCAACGGGGACTATTTTAGCAGCAACAGTTTCAGTTTCTATATACCCCGATTGGGTAACTATTTACAGCTCCTGCTCTGCCGCACTCAACGGCGTCTTCCTCCTGCTCTTTCTTGATATGATGTTTCTTCAGACCCGTCCGGGTCCTCTGGCTCCTCCTCCCCGTACCGCAACTCCTCCTCCGTCAAGCGGTGTACGTGGAGGGCGTAGGGTCCTTTGGCACACTTGTGCCGGGTGAAAGTGACCTCGTCTCCGACGTAGAGGTCACGGCCTTTGTGGCCTTCCGGCAGGTGGGACTCGACGTCTCTGCGGGTCACAAAAACGTCACCGCGGTTGTTACGGTCCCGAATAAAGCCCCACCCATGCTGCGGGTTGAACTTTATCACTGTCCCGATGGTGCGGGGACAATGCGCTGCACGGGGGTTCCTCCTAATCCGGCTCTTCTGCTCCGCGCTCTGGATTTGGGCCTGTTGTTCTCTGACCCGCCTCTCCTCCCGTTCTCTCTTAAACTCTGCCAGCTGTTGACGGCAACACTCTGTACGTTCAGCTGCGGCTGCCCGAGTTTCTCCGGTGAACCCCATCAAATCTTCTCCCGTGGGGTCCCACACGAATTGGGCTTCTGCTAGAGGAGGCGAGACCCGAGCCACGGGCTTCGGAGCCGGGATTAGGGGCTCACACAAGGGCCCTAGTCTTTGCTGCCGCTCCAGCTCAGGGTACCCTTCGGGCCAGATGAAGGGCCGCCCGTCCGGCCATGTGAGCTGGCCGAAGAGGTCCTCCCCCAGGTGTGGCACCCTAGGTATTGCGGGCGCGGGCGCGGTGGTGGTGGCGCCCGGGTTGCCCAGGCCTTGCGGCCAGGCCTGGGGCACCTGGTAGGTGAAGGGCACCGTTAGGACGGCGGCGCCCTGGGCTACCTGGCCTTGCGGCCAGGCCGGAGGCTCCGCGGAGGTAGGGGGCGCTGTTGGTGGTGCGGCGCCCGGGGGTACTAGGCCTTGCGACCAGGCTGGTGGTAATTCCTGCTTTGTCACGCTCCGGGTCGGGGCGCGTGACGTCACAGGGGTCGCTGCGGCGGCTTCCGGTCGGGGCCTAGTCCATAGCGGTGACGTGGCGGCTACGGGCACAGCAGGGGGACTTTCAGGCTCTGCGACGGGGAGCTGGGGCAGGTAAGCGGTGTCACGGCTTGGGGTATAGGCGTCCCCTTTACCTGCCTCCATGCGTTCGGCTCCCTCCTCGGCGCCGTCTCCGGCCTTGGGTCCTCCTGCGCCATCCTCAGAGGCGGTCTGCTTCCTCTTCCAGGGTAGCGTGCTCCGTTGACTGGTCTCTGCTTGCTGGGTCATCTCCCGGCCCCACTCCGCCAGTATCTCGCGCTGTACCCGGGCCATCCTCCTTGCGAGGCCCTCCAGGGCAGTTTGTGCACACTCCCGGTCTCGGGGGAGCTGCGCTAGGATCTCCGCTAGACCTAGCGGGGTTGTGGACTCTAGCAGGCTCCTGACCATCGGGTCGGTGCTGCTCTGCTCGGCTTCCGGCAGGCTCCTGGCCAGCGGGCCGGTGCTGCTCTGCCCTCCTTCCTCGGTCTCTAGCAGACTCCTGGCCAGCGGGCCGGTGCTGTTCTGCTTTCTTTCCATCTCCGGGTGAGCTCCTCCGCTACTCCTCGTTAGACCTCTTGCCTCCGGGTGCGCTCGCTCCAGACTGCTCCAAGCGACACCCATCTTTTCTCTTCCCTTTCGTCTCCTCCCACTTAGAGGGCGGTCCCGGGGCAACTCGGTGACTGTCAGCTCCAGGGGGAGTTCTTTCACGCTGACAGACACCTCCAGCATCACAGTCTCTGTTGGTGGGGGCGGTTTCCACTTTTGGCGCCATTTTCTGTCCTGGCCCACGATGGGAGGTGGCCTCTTGCCCTCCTTTGGCACGCCCATAATGGCGTCCGCTGCTCTTCCAAGGCGGGAAATCTGCGGTTTTGGCGGGAAGCGTCGCCCAGTGGCGGGAAACTCTGCAGATGGCGGGAACAAGTTGGAAATGGCGGACAATCGGCGGGAAACGACTGGTGATGGAGTCCGATGGCGTGGACCCTCCGGAACCGGCGGGAGACTTCTTTCTGAGGTAAACTTGCACTTTTCTTCAGGCACGCAGTACCCGGGTGTTGCGGGCACGTAATCCTGCCGACTACGCCAAAGTTGACGCGCCCCCTGGGACATATTCCTTTTTGAGGGGAATACCCGGCACCGGATCAGATGGGGGGGTTGTAGTCTCCGAGCGGCTGTGACCCGGTCCCGTGCCCAGGGCGTCAAGCTAAGTGTTATGTGGCAGCTTTACAGATGTTACTAAAGTTCTTTTGTGTCGACTACGCCACCCGTTGTGATGCGGTCACTGTGGCCGCCGCTGCTGCAGGGTCCGCTGAGGCTGATGGTGGGTGCGCAGCTTGGTGAGATAACCCCCAACGGGATGGGTATAGCCTCAGAGGGGACAGGCGCAGAGGATGGGGGTTGTGGTGGTGCGATGCAGCCGGCAATGAAGACAGACTCGGGTTGTGCAGTTAAGGGTGTTTACTTACTGCTGACGTTGTACTGGTCACTCCAGCTGCTAGTGACCACCCGAGCCGTGCTGCGTCCACCAGGTCCTGGATCCGGCCAACCCCCAAACAAGTCCAGAGCGTGGCCCTGAGCTCTCCCTCTGTCCTTTCTTCAGCCGTCCCCACCAGTGATTCACCTAGGTCCAGCTCCCTCGGGCCTTCTTTTGGGACACCCTTGGCCCTGGGTTCCCTGACCCTTCATGTGGTGTGCCTTCGGGGTGAATGTGGTGGGTGACCGTGACAGACACTGCCCACGGTCTCCGGTCTCTGGCTGGGGAATGTCTTTGCCCCCACCAGCTTGGGTTCCGGTACCCTCTTGCTGACTCCTCACCCGGTGCTCTAATTTGGGTTCTTGGGTCCCTTCAGTCTTCCCCCTCTGGGTCTTTCTCTGCTCCACTCTCTCTCTCTCCAGGGCTGCTGTTTCCTTCTCTCTCCTCTCCAACTGACTTGTTCTCAGCGTCTGACCCTGATCTAAGTTGGTGCCCTCCTTATATATCCCTCTATGTGTGAGCTCAGGTGACCAGCACTCAATGAGCTCCTAACACTACCCAGACTGCTCCCCCTATCTGCCCCTACACTACATGGGATGTACCACCCCCCTCCCACTCCAGCCAGGAACAGGCTCGGTTGTACCTGCACATTTCTAAGTGGGAGTACCGTCGGCCTGCTCCTCTGGAATGGGATGTATGTAGTGCATGCAGTCTATCTGAGCTCAGTTCCACACTCCTTCCTTACCCGGGAGTGGAATATCACACCTCTGGGTTGAGGTGCAATACCCCTGTAGCAGCCGAATCCTCAGGGTGCTACATCTCCCTCCTTGCACCGACCCTATGACAGGAAGCGAGTGGCGGCAGGGAGAATAAAATGTAATTTTCTCCGTGTAGCCAATGCTTTTCCAATAAGCCGTCTAACCAGGCTTTAAACCCTATTTACCTGCAGATTACCCCTATATCTGCAGATAAATAGCATTTTTCAAGGTGACAAGTTACCATTAAAGGGACTTTGACAGTACGGAATGACTGTTCGAAAAAAGTCCTGCCGCTTGGTGCTCCACAGCGCGGCCAATCATGTAATAATAGTACATTATAGAAAAGCATAACAAGTAGTGTTGAGCATTCCGATACTGTAATATCGGGTTATCGGCCGATATTCGCAGTATCGGAGTTCCGATACTGTGTTCCGATATTTTTACAATATCGGATACCGGAATCGGAAGTTCCCATAATGCCTGCGCTCTGCAGTGTCTCTGAAGGATGACAAGCTGGATGGCAGCGCTCAGCTGCGATCCAGCCTGTCATCAGAATGCCGTCCCAGCGTGGGAGAATTCTCCTGATTGTTTAAAAGCCGGCGGCTTTTTACCGCCCGCCGGCTTTTAAACAATCACTCAGCCCCATACTGCTTCCCCGCAGCCTCCCACCCCGATCCTCCGCTCCCCTCGCCACCTCCCACCCCGATCGTAAGTTAGGACCGGGCGGGGAGCACAGCACCAAGGAGCGGGGAGCGAAGGACCCGGGGAGGGAAGCCGGCAATGAAAAGACTTCACCGCCGGCTTTCCCGTTCTGTGGTGCGCTTTCCCGCCGGTTATTTCAAATGAACAGCTGAGGTATCAGGTGATGCTGATCAGCTGTTCATTTGATGTCGCCGCGGTGCCCTCAGAGGGTTCATGTGAGTTCATGCTTGACTGCATTGCATGAACTCACATGAACTTTCCCACGGCCGCACAGGTCAGCCACACCTCGCAGACCATCAGCCCGTCATGATTGGTGTGTGCGTGCAGGCAGACATAGGCCGATGTGACACTACTACTCCCATCGGCCTATGTCTGTCCCCCGTCCACTCGTGCCAGCAGGATCAGCTCGATGGAAGCAGTAGTTCCCATCAGCCTGATCCTGCTATTTAAATTGCCCTACTGTGTCCCCAATAAATTTTAAATACATTTCATTGGTGGCCAGTGGTTACCTAAAATAAATTAGTTTGTACATTACCTGTCCCCGCCGATCGCTACCTAAAATAAAGTAAAAAATAAAAAAAATACACCTATACTCACCTAGACACCTAATTCCCCGAAGCCATCGATCTCCTGTAATAAAATGTAAAATAATAAACCACAACCTTATCCTTACCCCTCCGTAGTAGTCCACGAGAGTCCCACGATGATCTCCAGTTTAGAGCAACCACATAGAATGTGACCGCTCTGAACCGCTGCCGCCACTAGAATGACGGGGCCGTAAAGCAGCCCCGTCATTGCATAAGTGGGTTCGCCGGAGTTCAGGCAGCGCTGCTCCGGTCAGCTCCTTTACGGCCCTGCTGTACCGTGAGAAATTCCCACGGTACAGCAGTGCCGTAAAGGAGGTCTCCGGAGCTGAGCTGACTGAATGCACTTCGGTGACCTCAGTCAGGGGCTCACGCTGCCGGGATCGGACGTGTTCCCGGCAGCGTGAGCTTACAGCAGCCATGCACAGCTGTCACCATCTCCAGATGTGACAGCTGTGCATGGGAGATCAGCGCAGGAACGTGGACAGGTAACTGTTTTTTTTTAGTAAACTAAGAATTAAATAAAATGGTGTGTTTTATTTCAAATAAATTATTTTTTTCTGGGTGTAGTGTGTTTTTTCTTTTTAACACTTTGTAGGTTAGTAATGGGGGTGTCTTATAGACGCCTATCATTGCTAACCTGGGCTTCATGGCAGCTGGCGCTGACATGAACCCCACCACGATTACCCCCTGGCTAAGTGCCAGAATTGGCGCATCCTATGGATGCGCCATTTCTGGGGCGGCTGACGGCTGGTGTTTCTAGCCTGGGAGGGGGGCAGTATTCATGGCACCCTTCCTGGGCTACTAATATCAGCCCCCAGCTGTCTGCCTAGCCTTTGCTAGCTATTAAAATAGGGGGGACCCCACGTCATTTTTTTTTGGGGGGGGGTCTCCCATTTTAATAGCTAGTAAAGGCTAGGTATTCAGCTGGGGCCTGATATTAGTAGCCTGGGAAGCTCCGTGGGTATTACCCCCTTCCCAGGCTTCAAACATCGGCCCCAGCTGTCTGCTTAACCTCCGCTAGAGACTAAAATTCTGGGGGATCCCACGCCAATTTTTTTTTTTTAATAAATCCTTTATTTTAAGACTAAATGACACTTGAGGGGTTAATAAAGATGCAGCCCCTAAATTATTATTTATTTTTTAATAAATTTTACCCAAAAATTTTGACGTGGGCTTTGCCATATTTTTGTATGCCAGCCAGGTACAGCATCCAGGAACAGGCTGCCCCCAACTCCCAGCTGCCTATTTGTACCTGGCCGGACACAACAATATAGGGAAGCCCTTTTTTTTTTTTTATTTCATGAATTTCATGAAATAAGTTTAAAAAAAAAAAATACGTGGGGCTTCGCCCTATTTTTTGTCCAGCCAGGTACAACTAAGCAGTTGGGGGCTGGAATCCACAGCGCAGGGTGGCCCAAGCTTTATGGGCCCCCCCTGCTGCGAACTGCAGTCCGCAGCCACCCCAGAAAATGTTGCGTTCATAGAAGCGCCATCTTCTGGCGCTGTATCCAGCTCATCCAGGGCCCTGGTGCAGTGGCTCACTGGGTAATAAAGGGGTTAGGGCCAACTTTGTATTATCCGCTGGCCCTAAGCCCGAAATTCATGGGGTCACGCCAATATTAGACCTGACCTCCATGAAATTCTAGTAAAGTATTTAAAAAAAAACACAGACACCCAGAATAAAGTCCTTTAATTGAAATAAAGACACAATTCTTTATTGTTCTAAATGAAACCATACTTACCATCACGCCCATTCCAGCTGAAGCCAACGATCTCCTGCAATAAAAGAAAAATAATAAACCAACATCATCCTTACCTTTCCATGGTTCCCAGGACAGCTCCAGCTCTGCTACATCGAGATGACAGGCTGGACCGCAGCAGAAAGCTGCCATCCAGCCTGTCAACCTGCAGACACTGAGAAGCGCAGGCATGCTTGCGCTCCTCAGTGTCTGGCTGTGACGGCATCCCGATGAGCCGAGTCTCTCACGCTCACCGCATGCGCAGGAGAATTCTCCCACGCTGTCAGTGACGTGCATGAGGTGAGCTGAGTTCATTGTCGGCTCATCTGGATGCCGTCACAGCCTGACACTGAGGAGTGCAAGCATGCCTGCGCCTCTCAGTGTCTGCGGGATGACAGGCTGGATGGCAGCTTTCTGCTGCGGTCCAGCCTGTCATCTCGATGTAGCAGAGCTGGAGCTGTCCTGGGAACCATCGAAAGGTAAGGATGATGTTGCTTTATTATTTTTCTTTTTTTGCAGGAGATCGTTGGCTTCAGCTGGAATGGGCGTGATGGTAAGTATGGTTTCATTTAGAACAATAAAGAATTGTGTCTTTATTTCAATTAAAGGACTTTATTCTGGGTGTTTGTGTTTTTTTTTTTTAACTTTGACTATGGGGTTAGTAATGGGGGTGTCTTATAGACGCCTCTCCATTACTAACCTGGGCTTGATGTCAGCTGGCATTATAAGCTGACATCAACCCCAACCCTATTACCCCACTGCCACCGCTACAGGGCAGTGGGAAGAGCGAGGCTAAGTGCCAGAATCCTATGGATGCGCCATTTCTGGGGCGGCTGACGGCTGGTGTTTCTAGCCTGGGAGGGGGCCAATATTCATGGCACCCTTCCTGGGCTATTAATATCAGCCCCCAGCTGTCTGCCTAGCCTTTGCTAGCTATTAAAATAGGGGAGACCCCACGTCATTTTTTGGGGGGTCCCCCATTTTAATAGCTAGTAAAGGCTAGGTATTCAGCTGGGGGCTGATATTAGTAGCCTGGGAAGCTCCGTGGGTATTACCCTCTTCCCAGGCTTCAAACATCTGCCCCAGCTGTCTGCTTAACCTCCGCTAGAGACTAAAATTACGGGGAACCCCACGCCAATTTTTTTTTTAATAAATCCTTTATTTTAACACTAAATGACAAGTACAGTAACCAACACTATCACTGTACTTATTATATATGTGACTGACATGTTTCTATCTATCTGTCACGCTGTCTCAGCGTACAGGGGGGGGTCAGGGGCCTGAGCTGACCCTAGACGGGGGCCCTGACTAATCCCTCAACCTGGAGGTACTGTTAATGGTACAGAGGTCCAGGCCGCCAGCGTAACCCTAAACTCCTGAATATCCCTGAACCCAAGTAATCTAGTCCTGAGAAGGACCCCGATCACAACAATGGGGAACAGGATAGAAAATGCCCAAAGCACAGTACTAGACAAACGAGACAGTACAAGGGGAAAACCAAAAACCACCTTGCATACAAAAACTAACACCACAATTACAGAGGGAACAACAACAGGTTAGGAGATAAATGATAAAGGGAGGAAGGGAACAAACCACACCGCATACTCCTCGCTCCGAACTCCACCAAACAACGATCCGCTCTGAAGGTCTGCAAGAAATGCTTTCACCGACAACTTCCCTATCAGACCAGCAGGTATTTGAAGGAATCCCAATACTGCAGCATTAACTGAAGCTGGGCGAGGCTGAGCCTCGTCAAGCACAGAGAGAGAGAATTAACTCCCTCACAACCAAAAAAACACAAAGCACCAAAAACTCAGCTGCGAGAAGTCAGGCTGTGTAGTCGCGACGATCTTCATGGCCACACACCCATGACAGTACCCCCCCTTCTACGAGGGGCCTCCGGACCCTCAGGGCCAGGTTTATCCGGGTGAGTCGTGTGGAAGGCCCGAATTAACCGGTCTGCGTTAATATCTGACGCAGGAACCCACATTCTCTCCTCAGGACCATACCCTTTCCAATGAACCAGGTACTGAAGGGACCGGCGACTAAGACGTTAATCGATGACTTTCAATACCTGAAACTCCAAATTTCCATTGACCACCACTGGAGGAGGAGGTAAAGGTGACGGTATCATTGGCGCCACATACCTCTTAAGCAAAGATCTGTGGAACACGTTATGAATTTTAAACGTAGGGGGGAGGTCAAGACGGAATGCCACCGGATTAATTATAGAACTGATCCTGTACGGCCCGATGAGCCTGGGACCCAGTTTCCAGGAGGGAACCTTGAGTTTTATATTCTTGGTAGACAACCATACCCGATCGTTCACACTTAGGTCCGGACCAGACACTCTCCTCCTATCAGCCATACGTTTGTATCGGTTCCCCATAGTACTCAGATTATTAAGTACCCCTCTCCATACTGAAGCGAGTGATGACGAAAATCGTTCCTCCTCAGGAACCCCCGAAGAGCCCCCTCTACTGAAAGTACAAAACTGGGGGTGAAAACCATATGCCCCAAAAAATGGGGACTTACCAGTGGATTCGCTCCGCCTATTATTAAGAGCAAACTCCGCCAGAGGTAAGAAAGAAGCCCAGTCCTCCTGGTTCTCTGACACAAAACACCGGAGATATGTCTCCAAACTCTGGTTCAGACGTTCCGTCTGACCATTGGTCTGAGGATGAAAAGCCGAAGAGAACGATAAATACATCCCCCGCCGAGTACAAAAAGCCTTCCAGAATTTGGACACAAACTGAGACCCCCGATCCGACACCACATCGGAGGGTACCCCGTGAAGCCTCACAATCTCTGCAATGAACACCTGCGCAATAGTTTTAGCATTAGGAAGAGCAGGAAAAGCGATAAAATGTGCCATCTTGCTGAACCTGTCTACTACAACGAGTATGACCATTTTACCCGAGGACGGCGGGAGGTCCGTAATAAAGTCCATAGACAGATGAGTCCAAGGACGCTCCGGGATCTTCAAAGGTAAGAGGGCCCCAGACGGACGGGTATGTGGGGTCTTAGAGCGCGCACAAACCCCACAGGACGCAACAAAAGTTACCACCTCCTTATGTAAGTTAGGCCACCAAAACCGACGCGAGAGGAGATCCACAGTTGCTTTACTCCCTGGGTGTCCTGCCAAAGCGGAGTTATGGTGTGCCTCGATCACCTTTTGTCGCAGCTGATCTGGAACAAACAGTCTCCCTGGAGGTCCAACAGGGGCGTCCTCCTGAGCCTCCAATACCTCCTCCTCAAGCTGAGAACATACTGCCGACACCACCACCCCCTCTTGAAGGATAGGAACCGGATCATCCGTATTCCCGGCCCCAGGGAAACTACGAGATAAGGCATCCGCCTTCACATTTTTTGACCCAGGACGATATGTAACGACAAAATTAAACCTGGTAAAAAACAACAACCACCTGGCTTGTCTGGGATTCAGACGTTTTGTGGACTCCAGATAAAGCAGGTTCTTGTGATCAGTGATGACGGTGACCGGATGGACTGTCCCCTCCAAAAAAATGGCGCCACTCCTCAAAAGCTAACTTAATAGCCAAGAGTTCCCTATTGCCGACATCGTAATTCCTCTCAGCGGACGACAATTTTTTGGAGAAAAAAGCTCACGGATGCCACTTACCAGAAGACGAACCTTGTGACAAAACTGCTCCCACCCCTACCTCAGAAGCGTCTACCTCTACAATGAACGGCTGTGACGCATCAGGTTGAATGAGTATGGGTGCTGAGGCAAAACATTTTTTCAAGGAGGAGAATGCTTGACAAGCCTTGTCAGACCACCTAGAAAAATCCGTCCCCTTTTTTGTCATGTCTGTGAGAGGTTTAACCATGGATGAGAAATTACGAATGAATTTCCGGTAATAATTAGCAAACCCCAGGAAACGTTGTAGTGCCTTAAGATTCTCTGGCAGATCCCACTCAAGAACTGCCCGCACTTTCCCTGGGTCCATACGAAAACCGGACGCTGACACCAGGAAACCTAAAAACTGGAGTTCCTGTACTGCGAACACACACTTCTCCCATTTGGCGTACAGTTTATTATCTCGCAAGATCTTTAACACCTGCCTAACATGCTCCTGATGAGACACAAGATCAGGCGAGTAAATTAAGATGTCATCCAGATATATGACCACAAACTGACCCACCAGACAGCGAAAAATGTCATTAACAAAGTGTTGGAACACCGCCGGGGCATTAGTCAGACCAAATGGCATGACAAGGTTCTCATAATGCCCCTCCGGAGTGTTAAACGCCGTCTTCCACTCATCCCCCTCCTTTATCCTAATCAGATTGTACGCCCCCTGAGATCCAACTTAGAGAACCATTTGGCGCCCACGATCTGATTAAAGAGATCGGGGATAAGTGGGAGTGGATACGGATCTCGGAACGTAATCCGATTAAGTTCACGGAAATCCAGGCAAGGGCGTATACCTCCATCTTTCTTCTTCACAAAGAAGAACCCCGCGGCCACCGGGGAAGATGAAGGTCTAATATGCCCCTTAGCCAGACTCTCAGAAATATAATCCTTCATGGCCTGCCTCTCCGGACCAGATAGGTTATACAACCTAGATTTAGGTAACTTGGCCCCAGGGAGCAATTTTACAGAACAGTCATACACGCGATGAGGAGGTAGTTCCTGACACCCTTTCTCCGAGAATACATCCTCAAAGTCCGCCAGAAATGGAGGTAAGACCCTAGGAGTGACAGCACCGATGACCGTATTCATGCATTTTTTATTACAGAATTCACTCCATTGGCTTATCTCCCTGGATTGCCAATTAATAACCGGATTATGCTTAGTTAACCAAGGAAGGCCCAACACAATAGGAGTGGGAAGACCCTCCAACACGTAACAAGACAACAGTTCTTTATGTATCGCCCCCACTTGAAGATTTACGTTATGCACCACTTGCAAAAAACTTCCCTGACCGAGAGGCCTGGCGTCGATCGAAAATATGGGGATGGGTTTAGCCAACATATTCAATAGCATACCTTGAACCCGGGCAAACCGAGCGTCCACCAGATTAGCCCCGGCCCCACTATCTAGAAGAACAGATATCCTCTCAGTTCTCGTACCCACCACCACCTCCGCCGGTACGAGAAACTGACACGAACCTAGGGACGAAATACCTACTCCCAGATTGCCGTCCACCACACAACCTGGGATCAATAGTTTTCCGACGACTCTTTACTCTGCAAAGGACGGAATGGACACCCCCCAATAAAATGTCCCTTTCTCCCGCAGAAGAAGCACTTTCCAGTCTTGTGGTGCACCGCCGGTCCCCTCCCCCGGAAAGATGTCCCTCCTAACTGCATAGGCTCCTCTGGACTGACCAGGGGAGCCTCCATATGAGGGGACCTTGTAGGAGGTGGAATCATCCCAGGGGGCGGAGTTATCCCGCACCTCTCCCGAAGCCGTCTGTCAGTGCGAATAGCAAGGGCCATAGCGGCTTCCAGTGAGGCGGGAGGGTCATACTGTGCCAACACATCCTTTAATTTGTCAGATAACCCTTGACAAAACTGGCTCCTAAGAGCCGGGTCATTCTACTGGGTGTCCGTGGCCCACCTACGGAACTCCGAACAGAATTCCTCCGCCGGACGATCTCCCTGGTGGATCCTACGTAACTTAGATTCACTAGAGACACAAAAAACTGCCACAAAATTAGTGCAGCTTCAGCAGGAAAGCATAAAACTCATGACTTAAAAGTATAATTTTATTTAGATGTACACATAAAAGGACTAACAAAAATAAAAATACTAAAAAAGCAGGAACCCTTGAGTTCCCTACAAAATAGCTCACTCAACCATGCAATAATAACATTAAATCCAATGTTTGGGTAAGAATATATCCCCTTACAAGTAATGATCATAAACAATGAAGGTACAT
Organism: Phyllobates terribilis; assembly: GCF_046119375.1. NCBI lineage: Eukaryota > Metazoa > Chordata > Amphibia > Anura > Dendrobatidae > Phyllobates > Phyllobates terribilis. Next base: position 412,230,292 of record NW_027362763.1, read on the forward strand.
GTACTAAAAAATAACACTAGTAAGAGATCATTAGTTATGTAAGGTGCTAGTGCATATAGAGGATACTCGTACCTAAATATAAACACATGAACAGTAGGTAAGGTAAGCAAGTAATAGGATAGGCATAGACAAAGTAGTAAGTCTTAATGCTTCCAAGGAAAAAGTAGTGGTGTATATAAAAATACAAGTGTATATAAAGTGTATATGGAGATACACGGATTAGGGTATAGTACTTGCCAAAGGAGAGAGCTTGTAGGGAACCAACCCCGACGACGCCGTTTCGCGAGTGCTTCTTCTGAGGGGGCGTATGTGTGTGTAGATCCTGTCTCGTTTTATATATGTCTCAGCCAGCTGTAAGTAGTAGAGGTAAATACTGGAGGGGTACGGCGCATGCGTGCATGTACTAGGATGACCGCAATACTAAATGGACTTCCCGTTACATTTATAGTAACTTAGATTCAGCAAGGGAGATCCAATCTGGGTCATCATATACGAGTCCCAGAGCAGCGAAAAACCTATCCACTGACTGGAGAGCCGGGGAGCCCGAGGGAAGAGAGAACGCCCAAGATTGTGGGTCCCCTTGTAGGAGCGAGATGACAATTCCCACCCTTTGCTCCTCACTCCCCGATGACCGAGGCCGCAGCTGAAAGTACAACTTGCATGCCTCCCGGAAAACAAAAAACTTGTCCCACCCCCCAGTGAACCTGTCAGGGAGAGCTACTTTAGGTTCTGGTCCGGCTTGCTCCAGAGGACACAAAACCTTAGACTTAACGTCCGCCAACTCCATGGACAAACTCTGCAACTGCCGAGCTAGACTGGCTACTGGATCCATGGTGGTTGGAAAAAAAAAATGTATTTTTTTTTTGTCAGTCGGTGAAAATGTCACGCTGTCTCAGCGTACAGGGGGGTCAGGGGCCTGAGCTGACCCTAGACGGGGGCCCTGACTAATCCCTTCAACCTGGAGGTACTGTTAATGGTACAGAGGTCCAGGCCGCCAGCGTAACCCTAAACTCCTGAATATCCCTGAACCTAAGTAATCTAGTCCTGAGAAGGACCCCGATCACAACAATGGGGAACAGGATAGAAAATGCCCAAAACACAGTACTAGACAAACGAGACCAGTACAAGGGGAAAACCAAAAACCACCTTGCATACAAAAACTAACACCACAATTACAGAGGGAACAACAACAGGTTAGGAGATAAATGATAAAGGGAGGAAGGGAACAAACCACACCGCATACTCCTCGCTCCGAACTCCACCAAACAACGATCCGCTCTGAAGGTCTGCAAGAAATGCTTTCACCGACAACTTCCCTATCAGACCAGCAGGTATTTGAAGGAATCCCAATACTGCAGCATTAACTGCAGCTGGGCGAGGCTGAGCCTCGTCAAGCACAGAGAGAGAGAATTAACTCCCTCACAACCAAAAAACACAAAGCACCAAAAACTCAGCTGCGAGAAGTCAGGCTGTGTAGTCGCGACGATCTTCGTGGCGACACACCCATCACACTATCTAATCTATGTGTGATGCTCTATTATTTCTGTTGTAAATTGTCGGGTACCGCTGTTGAATTGCCGGCCGGCTTTTTTAAAGAGACGGTGCATGAAAACACTAATATTTTTTTAAATAAATCCTTTACACTAAATGACAAGTACAGTAACCAACACTGTCACTGTACTTATTATATATGTGACTGACATGTTTCTATCTATCTAATCTATGTGTGAAGCTCTATTTTTTCTGTTCTAAATTGTCGGGTACCGGTATATGCCGCTGCTGAATTGCCAGCTTTTCATGTTTCACTGTGAGCACTGTTCCCATCGATTTGGGCAACCACCTCCCCCAATACATTCTACATTATAGTTAGTTGTTTTCCTTCATGTAGAATTAACCTACAAGGAAAGAAAGGGTTTATTTTCATTCCGATATTTGTGTCCCATTGACTTGCATTGGTTTCCGGTATCGGAATCGGCGATATCCGATACTTTTTGGGTATCGGCCCGATCCAATCCGATCCGATATTTCCTGATATCGGAAGGTATCGCTCAACACTAATAACAAGTAATAAAACCGTTTATGGTGGGCTGTAGTGTGGGCACCTAGAGTCAGTTCCCCTGGTGGGCCCTGTCGACTCACTTGGCTTCTTAAAAAGGTAGTCACAGAAACACTTTCCGTTTAAGTTTTCAACTGGTTTATTAAAAACGTACTGCATAAACCAGTCCAAAATTAGGAAAAACAAACACGGCCCTTCTGGCACAATGAAAACAACAAAAATAGCATACAATACAGTTTGTGTGGCTGCAGGGATCCTCTTGCTCATGGGATCAAAACAAGGTTCAGTTCTCTTTAACACGAGCACAGCTCTGGAGCTCTCATTTCCAGACACACCGAACACTGAATGAGTCCAAAGGCTCCATATTTACCTTCTGGACCACACCCTGGGGGTGGAGATATGGTGAACTGCCTCCCACCCACTCTTCAGCTGTTCACACAAACCCAGCCCTTAATATGGCCGATTATCCCCTCTCAGCACATAGTGTGCTGGAGAATATTTCCAGGTTCACTGAAGCTAACATCCTCAGTAACACATCTCTCCCCTCCAGTATTTTGCCAGTGATCTTCTCACATAGCTTTTAAAAAAGCGCTGCATGATTTTCTCACCTCACATAACATTGTAGGTTATAGATAATTTAGAAAAATGTATTGATGGAGAAAGGTTGAATTTAATGGACCTAGGTCTTTTTTCAACCTATGTAGCTATGTAACTAGTATCCAGTATTAACCTGCCTGGTGCCCGTATTTAGCCAGACACTGCCAGGCGAAAATTAGCTTTATTTCCCCTGGTAGCATTCCGATTTCAGTCATAGGGGCAGTGCCGACGCAAGTTCAGTCACTGCTTTGAGTATACAAAAAGGCTGCTGTAACCATGCCCTCGTGCCAATGTGATTCAGTGCCAGGGGAGCAGTTATAACCACAGTTCTCTTTTCTCAGAGCAGTGACTGAACCCGCGCGCCTGTGCTGCCCCGTGACTGAAACCGGAACGCTGCCAGAGGGAATAAAGTTAATTTTGTCCTTGCAGCAGTCGACTAAGTGCCAGTGTGGGGCAGGTTAATAACACTATTAACCTTCAGATTAACCCCATATCTGCAGGTTAATACCGTTTTTTCTGGTGACAGGTTCCTTTTAACCGGCTAGGCTTATTTTATGCAGCTTCTGTTCTTTTAAAAGACATTCATTTGGATAAAACCTTTGTTCCTACTGCTAGGAAAATTCTGTCCTGGGGACATGAATCCGAGCTGGCCGGCCATGTGAGTATACGTAAGATTACTGATCCTCGAGTACCCTCTCCTATGATTGCTTCTTCTTGTGTACCAGCAGCTGATTTCTCATATGGCAAGTTTTTCCAGGTCTCACAGCAGACTCGGGCCTTCTTCCTTAAGGCCGTGTCCAGGATGAAGTCTCATGCAAACAAAAAGAGAAGTCATCCACCTCTTTACCGACCTGAAGATAAAGCCTGGTTATCCTCCCGAAATATTCACGTGAAGGTGCCCTCCCTCCTACAAGGTCGCCCCTGGTACTTTGGACCATTTAAAATCTTCAGACAAGTCAATCCGGTGACCTACAGGCTTCAGCTCCCAGTGAATCTACGGATTCTTAATTCTTTCCATGTCTCACAACGGAAGCCGGTGGTCCTGAATCGCTTTTCTAAATCTCATACTCCTGCCTCTACTTCTGTTTCCGAGGGTCCCTTGGATGTATTTGAAGTAAAGGACATTAGACCAAATAGAAGCTTAGGGGGAGAACCTTCTATTTGGTTGATTGGAGGAGCTTTGGTCCTGAGGAGAGATCTGGGGAGCCTGCTGAGAACATCTGTGCCCCTACCATTCTTGAGAGGTTTTAAAGTCGATCTGATCAAAGAAAGAGGGTGTGTAAGGGGAGATACAGCCATGCCGGTGACTCGCATGATTTGTAAGCACTACGTGCACCGCTCTCCTCCTCCCAGTGTCAGATCATCTTGATGAGCTGCCTCGTGCTTCACTTCCAGCACTGCTACATCCTCCTGTTGCTGAAGAGTCTCCACCCGGTTATAGGGAGGCGCGACCAGACTCTGAAGAAATTTAAAACCACTGTGTGCTGTAGAGTTTTGCTTCTCTGGCTTATCCCCTGCTAGCAGTGGATATATTAGGCAGCTCCTCTCTCCACACCTTGCCTGAGCTTAGATTCTCCTGAGTTTCTATTAAAGTGGGGCAAGGAAGCTACTGAAAATTCCATTCGCTTAATGAGAATACTTCTTGATCAGGAGAAAAAATCCCTTGAATCTCCTACTAAAGCCCTTAAAGAACAAATTGAAGAGCTTAAAAAATACAAAATTGCTAGGGATTTTGATACATTTGAGGCAATGTTACAACAAACAGTGGAGAAGCTACAGTGCTCTGTTAAAGAACGCAAACATAATCAGTTCACCCGGGATTTGTCAGATTTTAGGGAGCATAAAGCATATAATTTCACTGAACCTCGAAGGGATATCTCTTCTGAGATGTCATCTTCTGAAGGTGAACGGCCAGATAGTGAGGGAGTGACTCGAATTCTCATCTTTTGAGATTTACGACTAATCAGTCCTGTCAGCAAGGCCCACATAGAGAAGGCTATCAAAGGAGATATTCGAAATCTAGGAATTATCAAAGACAATAAGAATTTTTTAGAGCAAGATCATCCTGTTTTGGCAAAATACAAAATGCAGTCCAGATCTACCACAGCGAGAACTAGTGAATAGGATTCTTTGATATCTGATACCACTAATATTATCAATTTTTTCTCATATCATCTTACTAGAGAAGAGATGTGTCTCGTTTCTAAGGGTCTTTCCTTTGTTCCAATGACACGATTTAATGCCTTTGACTGGATCAAGGATGTCAACGTATTCGCACAAAAACTCAAATGGAGTAAATATTACAACAATCTTAATAGGCAACAGTGTGAGGAACTTGATCTTCATGAGAATGAGTTTCTTGAATTTGCCACACTATTATAACTATTCAAGTAGGGGCAATGTGAAGAAGGCAAAGGCCAAATTACAGATCTGGTGTGCAAAATCTCCCCCATTCTGGGAAACTACCCATATTGATCATTTGTAGAATTGGCCACGATAAGATTGGAACAGTTGTAAAAGCAATCTCGGGAATCTACCTGGCAAGGGAATCTTTAACCAGATCTTACCCAGGCTAGTCAATCTTTAATGTCAAATAAGACCATTATGATCAAGGCAGCGGATAAAGGGGGGAACCTCGTTATCCTAGATAATGACCAATATAAAAGAATGTGTCTGAACATTTTGAAAGACCAAAAGTACTATAAGAAATTGGACCACAATCCCCTTCCGAAGTTCTGAGCGGAACTAAAATGTTTACTGGGAGAAGCAAAGACTAAGGGCCTTATTGATAAAATTGAATTTGAGTTCCTGCTAATTGACTATCCACATAAGGGTGTCAGTAATCTAAAGGGACGCCCTATTGTATCTGGGCTGAGAAAACTAACACATAACATCAGTGTGTATGTGGACATAATACTGTGGAATTTAGTTACCACTTTACCCTTGTGTATGAGAGGCGCAATGGATATACTACAAAAACTGGAAGGGGTTGAAATACCATCTAATACTCGTCTTGCCACTCTGAATCTTGAATCGCTCTATAGTTCCATTCCTCATACGTTAGGATGTGAAGCAGAACAACACTAATTGGAGATGAGGGGAACGCAGTTTGCTGAACAGAATAACTTTGTGATTCAACTATTGCAATTCATTTTGACCAGAAATGTATTCTCTTTTGTGGGTCACCTATACTAACAGCAGCTTGGGACCACCATGGGCAGTCCATGTGCGCCAAGCTTTGAAAATTTATATCTTGGGTGGTGGGAGGACAGAATGGTCTTCTTTTATGAAATGGAACAATTTACCTCGTCCATCATCTTTTGGGCGAGATATATTGATGATGTGTTCATCTTTTGGTCTGGCTCTGAGAAGCCATTCACTAAATTTGTGGAATGTCTTAATCAGAAACATCAATAAGATGGAGAGGGGGTGCCAATAGCGCTGTTACCCAGACAAGTAGTGGTATAAAGGAAAAAGGATGCTCACCTTGGTGAGTTGTGAAATGCACAGCTCATATGATGGTATAGTGGAGTGCTGCAGGAGACACCAAACCTCAAAGGTCCGAGTACCATAAGTTGGGCATGCAAGAAAGTGCCAATGATTCCGCGCTTCTCCGGGTCAAAGAAGGGATGCAATACCCAGTGCTTGGTTAAGAGTCCATTTATTTATAAGCTAAAATTAGACACATTTTGTGGACGTCCTGTCCACTTCATCAGTGCATAGCTTGTGTCAAGGATAGCAGAATGTGGACATATATATACAAAAAATGTGAAAAAAACTTGCGCCAAACCAAGGTGGCCGTTAAGGCAGAAAAGTACAATCAATAAAAAGGCATAAATTTGAGTATCCATCAATGTATATATGCGTCGGGAATAAAATATTGTGATTAAAAAATAATTAAGAACCGATATAATTCAATGCAAAAAATAAATAAATATATACATATATATAATTTCTGAAGCGTGAATTGAATCTGTTATATTGCGATCAACTGGATTGTGTTTAGATCCTAATCGTGGTGCAACCCTCTAAGCCTTGGGTGCTCATGTATATTGAGACTGAGCATGCAAGTACACATTTCATGCATTTGGGCTGTATAATACAGACAAGAGTGAGTGGTACATCTCTTAATACGTATCGCCCATGAGACACATTCTCTTATTAGGCACTGTGTTTTTGATCTTGACATACATTTTGATTTTTGTTTCATATGTACACATAAGTTAGATATATATTTTATAATATTCGTTTATTGCTTCCTGTCAGAACAAGATCAGTCTTGATATACATGAGCACCCATGGCTTAGAGGGTTGCACCTCAATTAGGATCTAAACATGATCCAGTTGATCGCAATACAACAGGTTCAATTCCTGCTTCAGGAATTTTATTTATATATACCAGCTATTGAACCCGTTCTATGCCCGGGTGGTGAGTATTTTTATTGGTATATGGTCTCCCATGCTAGTATGTGCTTCCCCCCTCCTGGTATTTGTGCTGCCCCCATCCTGTCCCCACCATCCTATCCTGGTATGCATGGCACCCCTCATCCCCATCCTGATATGCATGGCATCCCTCATCCCTATCCTGAAATGCATGGCACCCCTCATCCCTATCCTGGTATGCATGGCACCCCTCATCCCTATCCTGTAATGCATGGCACCCCTCATCCCTATCCTGGTATGCATGGCACCCTTCACCCCAATCCTGGAATGCATGGCACCCCTCACCCCCAATCCTGGTATGCATGACACCCCTCACACCCAATCCTGGTATGCATGGCATCCCTCACCCCCAATCCTGGCATGCATGGCATCCCTCACTCCCAATCCTGGTATGCATCGCACAGCTCACCCCCAATCCTGGTATGCATGGTACCCCTCATCCCCATTCCTGGTATGCATGGCACCCCATACCTCATCCTGGTATGCATGGTACCCATCATCCCTATCCTGGTATGCATGGCCCCTCATACGAATCCTGGTATGCATGGCCCCCCCCACATCCCTATACTGGTATGCATGGCCCCCTCATCCCCAATCCTGGTATGCATGGCACCCCTCATCCCCAATCCTGGTATGCATGACACCCCTCATCCCCAATCCTGGTATGCATGGCACCCCTCAACCCCACTCCTGGTATGCATGGCACCCCTCATCCCCAATCCTGGTATGCATGGCTCCCTCATCCCCAATCCTGGTATGCATGGCTCCCTCATCCCAATCCTGGCATGCATGGCACCCCTCATCCCCAATCCTGTAATGCATGGCACCCCTCATCCCTATCCTGGTATGCATGGCACCCTTCACCCCCAATCTTGGAATGCATGGCTCCCCTCACCCCCAATCCTGGTATGCATGACACCACTCACCCCCAATCCTGGTATGCATGGCATCCCTCACCCCCACTCCTGGTATGCATGGCATCCCTCAGTCCCAATCCTGGTATGCATCGCATCCCTCATCCCCAATCCTGGTATGCATGGTACCCCTCATCCCCATTCTTGGTATGCATGGCACCCTTCATCCCCAATCCTGGTATGTGTGGTACTCCTCATCCCTATCCTGGTATGCATGGTACCCCATCCCTCATCCCTATCCTGGTATGTATGCTATCCCTCATCCTGGTATGCATGGGCCCCTCACCCCCATCCTGGTATGCATGGCACCCCATACCTCATCCTGGTATGCATGGTATCCATCATCCCTATCCTGGTATACATGGCCCCTCATATGAATCCTGGTATGCATGGCCCTCCCACATCCCTATCCTGGTATGCATGGCACCCCTCATCCCCAATCCTGGCATGCATGACACCCCTCATCCCCAATCCTGGTATGCATGGCACCTCTCAACCCCACTCCTGGTATGCATGGCACCCCTCATCCCCAATCCTGGTATGCATGATACCCCTCATCCCTATTCTGGTATGTATGGCACCCCTCATCCCCCAATCCTGGTATGTATGGCCTCCTTATCCCCCAATCCTGGTATGCATGGCACCCCATCCCTCATCTTGGTATGCATAGTACTCCTCATTCCTATCCTGGTATGCATGGCCCCTCATCCGAATCCTGATACGCATGGCACCCCCACATCTCTATTCTGGTATGCATGGCCCTCTCATCCCCAATCCTGTTATGCATGGCTCCCTCATCCCCAATCCTGGTATGCATGGCACCCCTCATCCCCAATCCTGGTATGCATGGCACCCCTCATCCCCAATCCTGGCATGCATGGCACCCCTCATCCCTATCCTGGTATGCATGGCCCCCTCATCCCCAATCCTGGTATGCATGGCTCCCTCAACCCCATCCTGGTATGCATGGCACTCCTCATCCCCCAATCCTGGTATGCATGGCACCCCATCCCTCATCTTGGTATGCATAGTACTCCTCATTCCTATCCTGGTATGCATGGCCCCTCATCCGAATCCTGATACGCATGGCACCCCCACATCTCTATTCTGGTATGCATGGCCCCCTCATCCCCAATCCTGTTATGCATGGCTCCCTCATCCCCAATCCTGGTATGCATGGCACCCCTCATCCCCAATCCTGGCATGCATGGCACCCCTCATCCCTATCCTGCTATGTGTAGCCCCTCATTCGAATCCTGGTATGAATGCCCCCCCCACATCCCTATCCTGGTATGCATAGTACCCCTCATTCCTATCCTGGTATGCATGGCCCCTCATACGAATCCTGGTACGCATGGCACCCCCACATCCCCAATCCTGGCATGCATGGCACCCCTCATCCCTAATCCTGGTATGCATGGCACCCCTCATCCCCAATCCTGGTCTGCATGGCACCCCTCATCCTCAATCCTGGTATGTATAGCACCCCTCATTCCAAATCTGGTATACATTGCACCCCTCATCCCAATCCTGGTATGCATTGCCCCCTCATCCCAAATTTGGTATACATAGCACCCCTCATCCCAATCCTGGTATGTATGGCACCCCTCATCCCCCAATCCTGATATGTATGGTAACCAATCCCTCATCCTGGTATACATGGCACCACTCATCCCCCAATCCTGGTATGCATGGCACCCCATCCCTCATCCTGGTATGTTTGATACCCCTCATCCCTATCCTGGTATATATGGTACAAACTCATCCTGGTATGCATGGCACCCCATCCCTCATCCTAGTATGCATGGTACCCCTCATCCCTATGCTGGTATGTATGGCACCCCTCATCCCCCAATGATGGTAGGTATGGCCTCTTCATCCCCCAATCCTGGTATGCATGGCACCCCATCCCTCATCTTGGTATGCATGGTACCCCTCATCCCTATTCTGGTATGTATGGTACCCCTCATCCTTGTATGCATGGCACCCCACATCCCAATTCTGGTATGTATGGCCTCCTCATCCCAGAAACCTGGTATGCATGGCACCCAATCCCTCATCCTAGTATGTATGGCACCCCTCATCCCTATACTGGTATGCAGGGCACCCTATCCCTTATCCTGGTATGCATGGCACCCCTCATCTCCCAATCCTGGTATGTATGGTACCCGATCCCTTTTCCTGGTATGCATGGCACCACTCATCCCCCAATCCTGGTATGCATGGTGTTACGCTCACGCCCGGACTGACTGGCGTGAGCGTGATTAGTGATCCCACTGTACCATGAACCGAGGAGTGCCTGGAGGGGCGTAATAAAGTATCAACCCGATCCGACCAAGGTCACACGGCGGCTAGTCGACTCCGTGGACCAAGGAGGAACCAAGCAGAGGGACCAGGTGCGACTCCAGGTCAGATCCCGGTCACAGTTGTTGACCGACACCGGGGAATGCAGGAACAGGCAGGTTCGACTGGCATACAGGCAGGTGGGTACTGGCAAGTATGGCTGATATGCAGACAGGTGGGCACTGGCAAGCACGGCTGGAGTGCAGACCGGGAGGTACTAGCAGGTTGGAGCGCAGGCTGGATGGGGTCCAGTACAGACTGGGAGACAGGTACAGAGCCGCAGATGCGGTAGACAAGCAGAGTAAAGCGAAACCGCCAGAGCGGAGGACAAGGCAGATCAGAGAGGAACTGCTGGTGCAGTGAGCAAGCAGAGCGGAGTGAAAACCGCAGGTGCAGTAGGCAAGGCAGAGCACAGCAGAACCGCCGAAGCGGTGGACAAGGCAGAGCAGAGAGAAACCGCAGGTGTGGTGGACAAGGCAGAGCAGAGCGGAACTGCCGGAGCGGTGGACAAGGCAGAGCAGAGGGAAGCCGCCAGAGCAGTGGGCAAGTCAGAGCAAAGAGAAACCGCCGGAGCAGTGGGTAAGTCAGAGCAGAGAGAAACCGGTGATGCAGTGAGCAAGGCAGAGCAGAGAGAAGCCGCCGGAGTGGTGGGCAAGTCAGAGCAGAGAGAAACCGCTGGTGCGGTGAGCAAGGCAGAGCAGAGAGAAGGACGCCGGAGCGGTGGACAAGTCAGAGCAGAGAGAAGCCACCGGAGCGGTGGGTAAGGCAGAGCAGAGGGAAGCCACCGGAGCGGTGGGCAAGTCAGAGCAGAGAGAAACCGCCGGAGAGGTGGGTAAGGCAAAGCAGAGGGAGACCGACGGAGCGGTGGGCAAGTCAGAGCAGAGAGAAACCGCCGGAGCGGTGGGCAAGACAGAGCGGAGCGAAACCGCAGGTGCGATGGACAAGGCAGAGAGGACAGGGCTCTGTTCACAAGGAACAGACTGGAAAATACAGGAAGATACGGAGGAAGGGAAAAGGGACAAGCAGAACCAGATACACACAAGGTACTTACTATGAAGTAGCGAGTGGACACAAAACTCACAAACAGAAGTACAGAGACAACAAGTAGGAGTTAGGTGCAGGTTCAGATACTGCAGGAAAAGGGAAGGTACGGACATAGAGACAAACAGATAACGGGCTAGGATACAGTTCAGACAGGAACTGCTACTGCAAGGAGATACAAGAACAGGCCTGAGTATACAGCCCCCAGAGATGGCGGGAACGGACAAGAAGGCACAGATAACAGGTCTGGGAATGCAGCCCCCAGAGAAGGCAGAAACAGACAAGAAGACACAGAACTGGACCTGGCAACTTCAGAGTCAAGGAGCACACTGAATGATAGTGTTGCTCAGGCACCTCCTACTGGGTGGAGGGGGTTTAAATATCCAGTGACTCACAGCAATAGGCTGGAGACGCATTAGGGGTGCGCCCACAACAGCTATAAGAATCAGGAAGTAACCGGGCCACCGCCCTAAGCAGTCAGTAAAGAGACAAGCACACAGCATGAACAATAGCACGGTTTGCAGGCTGGACTGACAGGTAAGATTGCGGTCTTGCATAGTGGGAGGTGGTGCACTATGCAAGCACGCCGCCAGGGATGTTACAGTACCCCCCCTTTACGCCCCCTCTTCTTCAAGCCTGCAAGGGTCTTCTGCAGAGAATTTGGAGGCCAATCCTTCTCTTCAAGAGGATTACCTCTTCTGTACATTAGAGGAAATGAAACTGATCTCATCATCTTGGTGACTAGGATGCTTCCTCCTATCAAGCCATCCTCAGCAACAGATGAAGTGGGTGAAGTACCAGGAACAGCACACAGGAAAGTCTCTCTCCGTTTGTTATCAGGTAACACCCTGGTGGATTCAGGTGACAACTGGAGGTCCTCCGCCTGGTTGGAGGGGTGCAGAGGCTCGGGGGTAACCACCGCCTTGACGTACACTTTGCCAAGCTTACTGGATGAAGTGGGCGGCGTACCAGGTACCGGGTGTAGGAAAGTCTTTCTCCGTTTAACAGGTAGCACCCCGGGGAATTCAGGAGACAACTGGAGGTCCTCCGCCTGGTTGGAGGGGTGCAGAGACTCGGGGGTACTCACTGCTTCGAAGTACACTTTGCCAGGCTTACTGGATGAAGTGGGCGGAGTACCAGGTACAGGGTGTAGGAAAGTCTCTCTCCATTTGTTATCAGGTAGCACCCCGGAGGATTCAGGAGACAACAGGAGGTCCTCCGCCTGGTTGGAGGGGTGCAGAGACTCGGGGGTAATCACTGCTTCGAAGTACACTTTGCCAGACTTACAGGATGAAGTGGGCGAAGTACCAAGTACAGGGTGTAGGAAAGTCTCTCTCCCTTTGTTATCAGGTAGCACCCCGGAGGATTCAGGAGACAACTGGAGGTCCTCCGCCTGGTTGGAGGGGTGCAGAGACTCGGGAGTAAACACCGCCTTGATGGACGTAAGACCATATTTATTAAAGATGGAGGGTCCTTGCTTTAGGACCATCTTCAGACTGGTTTCAGAGATGACATGTCTGTAAGGCGGGACGGTACCTGAAGCCAGATCATTGGTACAATCGTCGAGACTGTGTGGGGACATCGCCTCGCCTTCTCTTCCTTCGGAGACTTCAGCGCACAGCGAGTCAGCGACTAGCAGATCTGGTGAAGAAGAAGAAACTTCTGACTGTCCTGAAGATATGGGGACTGGACACCCCTTGTACCTTAGCAGTCCCCCAGGATACCTCATGCAGGGTCTCCAGACCTGAGCGGGCACTAGATCTCTCGGCTCTGGACGACCTGTGGGTAAGCCAGTCAGCACCTGGAATGTGAACTTCTTCATATGTATTCCCCAATCTGGAGCTTAATTTGTACAGACATATTTTGACTGTTTCTGAGTAGGGCTCGTCCTTCTGCTGACAATGCCTAAACCGGCTTCTGGAGTTGTCGGACGGGAATCAGACACCGACTCTTCAAAGCTTTAAGCCCGAAACTTCCGGTTAATCCGAGGCCTTCATTTGCCATGGAGACAGTCATGGTCATCTGTGGAGATGGAACACTAATGCCAAGGGCAGCCTCTCCTACAGGCCTAATGTCTTGGGATTCTCCAACCTTCGCTGGACAAAGACCGTCAGGGGGTCCCAGACTACGGTAGCGGGACCGCAATCCGATTTTGTGACTGAGTTCTGGCTTCTGCTTTGCCTGACGAACATAGTCATCCTTCATGGATTCTGTGCGGAAAGCCGCCTCTACAGGCTGGGGAACAGTAGATCTTTGGGAGTACAGAACCTGGCGTGATGGTTTGCCTCTATGCCTAGCACGTCTGGACTGCCTCTTGAGGTTGGGAAGAGAAGTATTCTGTGGAGCATAGTCATCCTGTGTGGACTCTGGGTGGGCAGCAGTCTCTTCGGGCTGGAGGACTGGTAGGCTACCTACACACATTACCCATCGGGGCTGCTCTGGGATATTGGGAAGGGAAGCTTTAGCAGAGGCTTCAGGGTTAGGGTCATCGAAGACCATTAGAAAGGCCACCAGGAAGGCCTGCAGGTCAAAGATGATAGGATCCCATGCTTCCCATAGGGGGGTGATCCATTTCAAGGCATCACCCGCTAGGTAGGACATCATGAATGCTACTTTAACCTGATCAGTAGGAAAATAGTGAGCATAGAACTTGAAATGCAGCATGCATTGCTCCACAAATGCACGGCTTCGTTTGGATCCCCATAGTACCGTGGTGGATCCGCAGGAACGAGTGCTGATAGATCCATTTGGGCTGGTGCATAAATCGCCTGGGCCATAGCTTGAGAAAAAATTTTTTCGTGGTGCACGTATTCGCCAGACAAGGATTCAAAATGTCTCTGAGAGCGAAAGGCCGTGGGGCTCAACGGGAACCATGGCCTGAGTAAACTGTTACGCTCGCGCCCGGACTGACTGGCGTGAGCGTGATTAGTGATCCCACTGTACCATGAACCGAGGAGTGCCTGGAAGGGTGTAACTAAGTATCAACCCGATCCGACCAAGGTCGCACGGCGGCTAGTCGACTCCGTGGACCAAGGAGGAACCGAGCAGAGGGACCAGGTGTGACTCCAGGTCAGACCCCGGTCACAGTTGTTGACCTACACCGGGGAATGCAGGAACAGGCAGGTTAGACTGGCATACAGGCAGGTGGGTATTGGCAAGTACGGCTGGTATGCAGACAGGTGGGTACTGGCAAGTATGGCTGATATGCAGACAGGTGGGCACTGGCAAGCACGGCTGGTATGCAGACAGGTGGGCACTGGCAAGCACGGCTAGTATGTAGACAGGTGGGCACTGGCAAGCACAGCTGGTATGCAGACAGGGAGATACTGGAAAGCACGGCTGGAGTGCAGACCGGGAGGTACTAGCAGGTTGGAGCGCAGGCTGGATGGGGTCCAGTACAGACTGGGAGACAGGTACAGAGCCGCAGATGCGGTAGACAAGCAGAGTAAAGCGAAACCGCCGGAGCGGAGGACAAGGCAGAGCAGAGAGGAACTGCTGGTGCGATGAGCAAGCAGAGCGGAGCGAAAACTGCAGGTGCAGTGGGCAAGGCAGAGCAGAACCGTCGAAGCGGTGGACAAGGCAGAGCAGAGAGAAACCGCAGGAGCGGTGGACAAGGCAGAGCAGAGGGAAGCCGTCGGAGCAGTGGGCAAGTCAGAGCAGAGAGAAACCGCCGGAGCGGTGGGTAAGTCAGAGCAGAGAGAAACCGCTGATGCGGTGAGCAAGGCAGAGCTGAGAGAAGCCGCCGGAGCGGTGGGCAAGTCAGAGCAGAGAGAAACCGCTGGTGCGGTGAGCAAGGCAGAACAGAGAGAAGCAGCCGGAGCGGTGGGCAAGTCAGAGCAGAGAGAAACCGCCGGCGTGGTGGGCAAGACAGAGCGGAGCGAAACCGCAGGTGCGATGGACAAGGCAGAGAGGACAGGGCTCTGTTCACAAGGAACAGACTGGAAAATACAGGAAGATACGGAGGAAAGGAAAAGGGACAAGCAGAACAGGATACACAAAAGGTACTTACTATGAAGTTGCGAGTGGACACAAAACTCACAAACAGAAGTACAGAGACAACAAGTAGGAGTTAGGTGCAGGTTCAGATACTGCAGGAAAAGGGAAGGTACGGACATAGAGACAAACAGATAACGGGCTAGGATACAGTTCAGACAGGAACTGCTACTGCAAGGAGATACAAGAACAGGCCTGGGTATACAGCCCCCAGAGATGGCGGGAATGGACAAGAAGGCACAGATAACAGGTCTGGGAATGCAGCCCCCAGAGAAGGCGGAAACAGACAAGAAGACACAGAACTGGACCTGGCAACTTCAGAGTCAAGGAGCACACTGAATGATAGTGTTGCTCAGGCACCTCCTACTGGATGGAGGGGGGTTAAATATCCAGTGACTCACAGCAATAGGCTGGAGACGCATTAGGGGTGCGCCCACAGCAGCTATAAGAATCAGGAAGTAACCGGGCCGCCGCCCTAAGCAGTCAGTCAAGAGGCAAGCACACAGCATGAACAATAGCACGGTTTGCAGGCTGGACTGACAGGTAAGATTGCGGTCTTGCATAGTGGGAGGTGGTGCACTATGCAAGCACGCCGCCAGTGATGTTACACGTGGCACCCCATCCCTCATCCTGGTATGTATGATGCCCCTCATCCCTATCCTGGTATGTATGGTACCCCTCATCCTGGTATGCATGGCACCCCATTCCTCATCCTGGTATGCATGGTACCCCTTATCCCTCTTCTGTTATGTATGGCACCCCTCATCCCCCAATCCTAGTATGTATGGCCTTCTCATCCCCCAATCCTGGTATGCATGGCACCCCATCCCTCATCCTGGTATGCATGGCACCCCTCATCCCAATTCTGGTATGTATGGCCTCCACATCCCAGAAACCTGGTCTCCTCACCCCCCAATCCTGGTATGCATGGTCCCCTCACCCCCCAATCCTGGTATGTGTGGTACCCCTCATCCTGGTATGTATGATCCCCTCACCCCCCAATCCTGGTATGCATGGTCACCTCACCCCCCAATCCTGGTATGTGTGGTACCCCTCATCCTGGTATGCATGGTCCCCTCACCCCCCAATCCTGGTATGTATGGTCCCCTCACCCCACAATCCTGGTATGCATGATACCCCTCATCCCCCCAATCGTGGTATGTATGTCCCCCTCATCCCCCAATCCTGGTATGTATGGCACCCCTCATCCCTTTCATACTGCACACATATACAAAAAAATAAACACTTATACTCACCTTTCTTCCCTGTGCACCAGCACTGCTGTGTCCTGTTCTGCCAGAGGCGAGGGGAGGAGTGTGGCACTGGAGTACGCGCGTTCCCATACCGCGCTGTCTGGCGCCATTTTGCTGAAGACACACTGCAAATGTGTCTTCAGTAAAATGGAGCCGGATAGCGCTATGCGCATGTGCCGATTCTGACCCCTCACTCCTGCCCCAGTCTCCGGCGAAGAGAGGCGCCGCAGCAACGCTCCTCCCGGTCATGTAAGTTTGTAAGTATGGCGCTGGAGATCGCAGTATGCGTTCAGTGTCTACGCATACCGTGATGTCCGGCGCCATACACACTCCTCTTACCTGTAACTGCTCCATGCCTGCTTCTGTCTGGAGCCAGACTGCGCAGGCATGTCGCGCTTGCGCAGTCTATAAAGGCTTCAGACAGAGACACGCATCTCCCCTTATATTATAGATACAGTACAGACCAAAAGTTTGGACACACCTTCTCATTTAAAGATATTTCTGTATGTTCATGACTATGAAAATTGTACATTCACACTGAAGGCATCAAAACTATGAATTAACACATGTGGAATTATATACGTAACAAAAAAGTGTGAAACAACTGAAAATATGTCTTATATTCTAGGTTCTTCAAAGTAGCCACCTTTTGCTTTCATGACTGCTTTGCACACTCTTGGGGGGGCTACTTTGAAGAACCTAGAATATAAGACATATTTTCAGTTGTTTCACACTTTTTTGTTAAGTATATAATTCCACATGTGTTAATTCATAGTTTTGATGCCTTCAGTGTGAATGTACAATTTTCATAATCATGAAAAAGACATAAAAATCTTTAAATGAGAAGGTGTGTCCAAACTTTTGGTCTGTACTGTATATATATTTATTTTTATTTATTTTTATTAATTTTATTTTTTTTGCATTGAATTATATCGGTTCTTAATTCTTTTTTTAATCATGCTAACAATATTTTATTCCCTACTCATATATACATTGATGGATACTCAAATTTCTGCCTTTTTATTGATTGTACTTTTCTGCCTTAACGGCCACCTTGGTTTGGCGCCATTTTTTTTCACATTTTTTGTAAATACAGTGGGTACGGAAAGTATTCAGACCCCTTTAAATTTTTCACTCTTTGTTTCATTGCAGCCATTTGGTAAATTCTAAAATGTTCATTTTTTTTCTTATTAAAGTACACTCTGCACCCCATCTTGACTGAAAAAAACAGAAATGTAGAAATGTTTGCACATTTATTAAAAAAGAAAAACTGAAATATCACATGGTCATAAGTATTCAGACCCTTTGCTCAGTATTGAGTAGAAGCACCCTTTTGAGCTAGTACAGCTATGAGTCTTCTTGGGAATGATGCAACATTGACCTTTAGGGCTCCCTCTACGGATCGATTCAGGCCAATATTAAAAGTTGAGAAGAAACTTTTCCAGTGTTGGCGAATATATGGCTAGACCTAAAGATCTTCAGGGCGGATTTCTCCAAAAGGGACATCCCAGGAAAGTCTTGGGTGATGCTTACAAACATGCTCTCTCGCAAAACCGTGAATCCCTATTGCTTGCCAAAACTATAAAACTATAAAGGAAATCACCAATGATATTCATCTCATTGGTACATTTGATAGCTTTAACAAGAATATTCGTAATATCTTGGGGGACCTATTGGGAATACTGAAAGGGGATCTTCAGAATATGTTGTCGGATATACCTATGGAACTCCTATAAGTAGAGCAGAAACTTAAAAGATTGTTGTAGCGTCGGCGTCTCTGCCCCCTGCCGGGCAGAGACGCCGTTCCCCTCACCGCCGCGGTCCCGGTCTGGTGTCCTCCGGCTCCCCTCCTGTGTCTGCCCGGGGTGCACGCACCGCGTGCAGTTCCCTGGGCATTGTGCTTAGGGCGCGTGCACGTGCGCTCCCTCCCTCTTAAAGGGGCCGCGTGCGCCGTACTAAAGAGTTCCCGGCCAATGGCCGGAGGACTTCCCCTATATAAGGCACCTCCTCCAAAATGGAGGTGCCTGTGCAAGATTGTTGTTTGTGTGCTAACACTCTCCTCAGTCCTCAGGTTCCAGTACCCACCAGCCTGTCTATCAGCGGTGTCCGCCTTTCTGTCTATCAGCCGTGCCCGCCTGCCTGTCTATCAGCCATGGCCAGCCTGTCTATCAGCCAGGCCCGTCAGCCTGTCTATCAGCCATGCCCGCCTGCCTGCCTATCAGCGTGTCCGCCTGCCTGTCTATCTGCCGTGCCCACCAGCCTGCCTATCGGCCGTGCCTGTCTACCCGCATCACCTGCCTGTCTGCCAGCCGTGCTCATACGCTGTGCCTGTCGGCCTCAGCCATCAGTCCCGTGGGAGTCACCTGCTCTCACACAAAGTCGGTCCCAGAGTGGCACCTGGTTCACCTTCCTGGTCCCTCCTTGGTTCACGGAGTCGACTAAGCCGCCGTGTGACCAGGGTTGGTCCAGGTAGGCACTTAGTTACGCCCCTCTGGTCCCTCCTTGTATCACAGTACAGAGGTTCCACCACCCGGATCCGTAACAATTGTCTTGTGCACAGCCATTATGTTGAATTCAAACCTGTGGGTAACTGGCTGAATTCCATGACTACAGGTACCTATAAATGTGGGGGTTGTAAGGCTTGTGGATAAGTCAAGGAAAGCAATTCCTTCATTAGCGCCTCTACTCATACTATTTTAATCGTAAATTTGCCAATTGCAAAAAAAGAGGTGTTGTCTATATGGCTACCTGTGAGTGTCCCTGTAATTATATAGGGAAGACTAAGAAGGAATTTCGAAGACGAATCCTTTACCATGTTGGTTACATAAGAAGGAAAGAAGACACCACTCTATCCAGACATAAGCTTGAAGCACACACGGCTAATTCATTTAATATACAATTTCAGGGGGTTGAGGGTGTGCGGATTCCATCCCGAGGGGGAAATTGTGACAAATTACTCTTGCAAAAAGAGTGTAGATGGCTACATCTCCTGCAATCTTGTCATCCCTTTGGTATTAATGAATCATTATCCTTTTCATGCTTTATTGACAAATAATAAGGACTATTCCTATTCTCTGTGAGCCTACATAGTTATTAGAAACCTTTCTTTGTTCTTCATAAATACCATCTGGTATATTCATGTATAGTATTTGTATTGTACCAATGCCGATACAGTTAAATGTGCGATTCCGGGTGGTGGGGTGCCTGGAGCCAGCAGACACCGGGCCACCTTGGAGTGGGGGGCCTTGGCAACTTCCCAGTTTGCATCCCCCTATAATGCCAGCCCTGGGGCCTATATAAAGTGTGGGGACTACTGTGGGGGCCATCATAAAATGTGGGGACTACTGTGAGGGCCATCATAAAGTGTGGGGACTACAGAGAGAGTCATTATACAGTGTTAGAGCCATTATACAGTTTGGGGGCCATTATACTGTGTGAGGACTGCTGTGAGTGGCATTATACTCTGTTTTGGGGGAGAATGAAAACCTATAAAAGGCCAGTCAAAAATACAAGGTGCATTCAAAAAGCCAAGAAATACCTAAATAAATGGGAAGCAAAACAGCCAATATAAGAATGAGATAAACTTTATTAGGGTAAAAATAGATAAGACAAATTAAAATTGTAAGGGAGAATAAGACAACAAAAATCACTTTGCTCCAGGACCATAATATATAGACACTAGTGATGAGCGAGCATGCTCATTACTCGAGATTTACAAGCATGCTCGGGTGTTTTGTTTGAGTCATTCTGTGTCCATGATTTGTGACTGTTTGACAGCTTTAATACATGTGAGGAATGCTTGTTTCTTAGGAATTCCTCACATGTATTAAAGCTGTCCAAGAGTCACAAATGATGGATACAGCGATACTCAAACATAACACCCGAGCACGCTGAAGATACTCAGCGAGCACTTGAGCATGCTCGCCGAAAGGGTTAACAGAACATACTCGCTCATCACTAATAGACACTAATATGATAACAAGGACATGCATAAAAATAATGGTTATCAGTTTAACTGATAAACTCAGTGAGCCCAAATGTAAAAATATTCAAATAGGTCAGGGATAGACCAATATTCTATGGAGGTGAAACCCATGGAAGTGGGGGGAAAAAGTACACACGTATAATGGTCCAAGTTGACCTATCGTTCACCAACAATAGGGTATTAAGAACACCAAATAGATACAATTCAAGTGATAGTACAAGCCAGTCCAAGTGAACTCAAATAATATTAACAGTAAGGTGTGAGGTAGATGACATAGAATTGGTGCCTTCTGGAGGTCAATACAAATAATAAACATGCATGATGAATAAATAATGAATAATAACCTGTAATAAGGCCTGAAGAGTATGGGCCCGAACCCCAATGCGCGTTTCGCGTTAGCTTCTTCCTGCATGTTTATTATGTGTATTGACCACCAGAAGACACCAATTCTATGTTCACAACCAGAACCCTCAGAATAGATGACACAAGTCTACAAAAAAATTGTTTTTTCAGGTGCCAAGATTTTTTTAATGGATTTAGGGTATTTTGAGGGTGCTGAATTCAAAGATCACATTACGTTTGGTGAATTGGTTCTAGTTTTTGAGATAATTCATCCATGAAAATAATGCATTTCCACAATGTGACTTGTGTGTGAGAACAAACGCAATAGCTTTTGGTATGTCTTTTGACTCTTTAACAGTGTCTTAGGTAATGAAATATCCCACATAATTATTTTGTATTTGAATTTGTATGCTTCTAATGCTATAAAAGCGACTTTTTGAAGACAGAATTCTACTATAATTAATTCATTAACTAACTATTAAATACAGTTATATGAAAAAGTTTGGGCACCCCTATTAATATTAAGCTTAATGTTTTATAAAAATTGGTGTTTTTGCAACAGCTATTTCAGTTTGATATATGTAATAACTGTTGGACACAGTAATGTTTCTGCCTTGAAATGAGGTTTATTGTACTAACAGAAAATTTGCAATCTGCATTCAAACAAAATTTGACAGGTGCATAAGTATGGGCACCCTTATCATTTTCTTGTTTTAAATACTCCTACCTACTTTTTACTGACTTACTAAAGCACTTTTTTTGGTTTTGTAACCTCATTGAGCTTTGAACTTCATAGCCAGGTGTATGCAATCATGAGAAAAGCTACTTCAAGTGGCCACTTGCAAGTTGTTCTCCTGTTTGAATCTCCTCTGTAAAGTGGCATCATGGGCTCCTCAAAACAACTGTCAAATGATCTGAAAACAAAGATTATTCAACATAGTTGTTCAGGGGAAGGATACAAAAAGCTGTCTCAGAGATTTAACCTGTCAGTTTCCACTGAGAGGAACATAGTAAGGAAATGGAAGAACACAGGGACAGTTCTTGTTAAGGCCAGAAGTGGCAGGCCAAGAAAAACATCAGAAAGGCAGAGAAGAAGAATGGTGAGATCAGTCAAGGACAATCCTCAGACCACCTCCAGAGAGCTGCAGCATCAACTTGCTGCAGATGGTGTCACTGTGCATCGGTCAACTATACAACGCACTTTGCACAAGGAGAAGCTGTATGGGAGAGTGATGCGAAAGAAGCCATTTCTGCAAGCACGCCACAAACAGAGTCGGCTGAGGTATGCAAAAGCACATTTGGGGAAGCCAATTTCTTTTTGGAAGAAGGTCCTGTGGACTGATGAAACCAATATTGAGTTGTTTGGTCATACAAAAAGGTGTTATGCATGGCGGCAAAAAAACACAGCATTCCAAGAAAAACACTTGCTACCCACAGTAAAATTTGGTGGAGGTTCCATCATGCTTTGGGGCTGTGTGGCCAATGCCGGCACCGGGAATCTTGTTAAAGTTGAGGGACGCATGGATTCCACTCAGTATCAGCAGATTCTTGACAATAATGTTCAAGAATCAGTGATAAAGTTGAAGTTACGCAGGGGATGGATCTTTCAGCAAGACAATGATCCAAAACACCGCTCCAAATCTACTCAGGCATTCATGCAGAGGAACAATTACAATGTTCTGGAATGGCCATCCCAGTCCCCAGACCTGAATATCATTGAACATCTGTGGGATCATTTGAAGAAGGCTGTCCATGCTCGGCAACCATCAAACTTAACTGAACTGGAATTGTTTTGTAAAGAGGAATGGTCAAAAATACCTTCATCCAGGATTCAGGAACTCATTAAAAGCTACAGGAAGCGACTAGAGGCTGTTATTTTTGCAAAAGGAGGATCTACTAAATATTAATGTCACTTTTCTGGTGAGGTGCCCATACTTATGCACCTGTCAAATTTTGTTTGAATGCAGATTGCACATTTTCTGTTAGTACAATAAACCTCATTTCAAGGCAGAAACATTACTGTGTCCAACAGTTATTACATATATCAAACTGAAATAGCTGTTGCAAAAACACCAATTTTTATAAAACATTAAGCTTAAAATTAATAGGGGTGCCCAAACTTTTTCATATAACTGTATATAAGAAACTAGAGCTGATGAGTTAAAACTGAAGTCATATTCTTAAAGGGAACCTGTCACGTCACTTCTATAAGTTAAACTGTCCCCAGGTTCTTGTTAGTGATGCAATGTGCATGTGCATCACTAACATGCTTTTCCCATGCATCACATTTATGCCTTTCCTTAATATGGCACTGCCTGACCCTACCTAAGAAAATCTATAGATCTTGTGTTAATAGTTTATCTCAAAACAGATATGTTCAAATAGATATACTTTTTTGCCTCAAGGTCCCTAATCAGGGGTTTCATATTCATATAAAAATCAAGGGTTCGGTTTCATGTAAAAATACAATTTTATTCTCCCCAATATAGCCAAAAAATAGCCCAAGAACTCTATATCAGTAAATTATCTATAGATTATTGTTACGGGTCCTGATGGTGGAACCACTGTGCCATGGTACAAGGAGGGACCAGAGGGGAGTAACTAAGTGCCTACCCGGACTGACCCTGGTTACACCGCGGCTTAGTCGACTCCGTGAACCAAGGAGGGACCGAGAAGATGAACCAGGTGCCACTCTGGGACTGACCTCGCTTGAGAGCAGGCAACTCCCATGGGGCTGATAGCCAAAGCGGACTGGCCCAACAGATGGGCAGACAGATGTGCACGACTGGTAGGCAGGCGGACGGAGCTGACTGATGGAGAGGCTCGGCTGGCAGGCTGATTGGCAGGCATGGCTGATAGACAGGCTGGCGGGCACAGCAGATAGGCAGGCTGGCGGGCACGGCTGAAAGACAGGCTTTCGGGCACGGCTGAAAGACAGGCTGGCGGACAGCCCGGGGACCTGAGGGCTGGAGAGAGTGTTAGCACACAAACTACAATAATTCACAGGCACCTCCATTTTTGAGGAGGTGCCTAAAATATCAGCTGTCCTCTGGCCATTGGCCAGGGACATATTAGGAAGGTGTGCGTGGCCCCTTTAAGAAGCAGGGAGGGTGCGCGCGCCCTAAGCACAGTGCCCGGGAATCTGTGTGCGGTGCGCGCACCCCGGGCACACGCAGTCAGTGGAGCGGAGGATGCCGGAGCAGAGCTGCGACGCTAAGAGGGTCGACGTCTTTGCCAGGCAGAAGGCAGAGACGCCGGTGCTACAATTATCTCATAACAGACATATTCAAGTGGATGTAAATATAATCTTTTGCCTAATAGCGCCTGATCGGGGGTTTGGTTGCATCTAAAAGTGCAATTTAATATCCCCCAGAGTAACCAAGAATAGCCCAATCAACACAAATGAAAAACTCGACGCGTTTCTCCTTTCACAAGGTTCATCCGGAGTAATTAATCAGGCAAAGTTTTTACTTATCTGGTATCTTAATGTTCTCAGGCATAGATTAGGAAGGACCCAGCCTCATGATAGGGCATTTTAGTTATGGTCCAAGTCGAATCCCCCGCAGTCCTGGTATCCTGATACCATAGGATCCCACTATTAGGATACCGGGACTGTGGGGGATTCACCTTGGACCGTAACTAAAATGCCCTATTATGAGGCTGGGTCCTTCCTAATATGAGATAATCTATAGATAATTTACTGATATAGAGTTCTTGGACTATCTTTTGGCTATATTGGGGAAGATTAAAATTGTATTTTTACATGAAACCAAACCCTTGATTTTTATATGAATATCAAACCCCTGATTAAGGACCATGAGGCAAGAAATTATATCTATTTGAACATATCTGTTATGAAATAAACTATTAACACAAGATCTATAGATTTTCTTGACATGAGTTCATCATTACCTACGTCTCCATCTAGAAACCATTATATGTGTACCTTTGGCTAACAATGCCAGATATGAATAATCTTAGCATTATGGATTATATCTTATAAGAAATTAATTTACACATAAATCCATTATTGTGTATGTATCAAGTGGAGAATCTGATCCTCAGAACAGAGTAGCCTTATTTCTCTTTTAAGTCTGCTGCTAAACTGTACTGATCAGAGCAGCTGATATATACAGTACAGACCAAAAGTTTGGACACACCTCATTTAAAGATTTTTCTGTATTTTCCTGACTATGAAAATTGTACATTCACACTGAAGACATCAAAACTATGAATTAACACATGTGGAATTATATACTTAACAAAAAAGTGTCAAACAACTGAAAATATGTCTTATATTCTAGGTTCTTCAAAGTAGCCACCTTTTGCTTTGATGACTGCTTTGCACACTCTTGGCATTCTCTTGATGAGCTTCAAGAGGTAGTCATTGGAAATGGTTTTCACTTCACAGGTGTGCCCTGTCAGGTTTAATAAGTGGGATTTCTTGCCTTATAAATGGGGTTGGGACCATCAGTTGTGTTGTGCAGAAGTCAGGTGGATACACAGCTGATAGTCCTACTGAATAGACTGTTAGAATTTGTATTATGGAAAGAAAAAAGCAGCTAAGTAAAGAAAGTGGACATTATTACTTTAAGAAATGAAGGTCAGTCAGTCCAAAAAATTGGACAAACTTTGAAAGTGTCCCCAAGTGCAGTTGTAAAAACCATCCAGCGCTACAAAGAAACTGGCTCACATGAGGACCGCCCCAGGAAAGGAAGACCAAGAGTCACCTCTGCTTCTGAGGATAAGTTTATCTGAGTCACCAGCCTCAGAAATCGCAGATTAACAGCAGCTCAGATTAGAGACCAGGTCAATGCCACACAGAGTTCTAGCAGCAGACACATCTCTACAACAACTGTTAAGAGGAGACTTTGTGCAGCAGGCCTTCATGGTAAAATAGCTGCTAGGAAACCACTGCTAAGGACAGGCAACACGCAGAAGAGACTTGTTTGGGCTAAAGAACACAAGGAATGGATATTAGACCAGTGGAAATCTGTGCTTTGGTTTGATGAGTCCAAATTTGAGATCTTTGGTTTCAACCACCGTGTCTTTGTGCGACGCAGAAAAGGTGAACGGATGGACTCTACATGCCTGGTTCCCACCGTGAAGCATGGAGGAGGAGGTGTGATGGTGCGGGGGTGCTTTGCTGGTGACATTGTTGGGGATTTATTAAAAATTGAAGGCATACTGAACCAGCATTGCTATCACAGCATCTTGCAGCGGCATGCTATTCCATCCAGTTTGCGTTTAGTTGGACCATCATTTATTTTTCAACAGGACAATGACCCCAAACACACCTCCAGGCTGTGTAAGGGCTATTTGACCAAGGGGGAGAGTGATGGGGTGCTACACCAGATGACCTGGCCTCCACAGTCACCAGACCTGAACCCAATCGAGATGGTTTGGGGTGAGCTGGACCGCAGAGTGAAGGCAAAAGGGCCAACAAGTGCTAAGCATCTCTGGGAACTCCTTCAAGATTGTTGGAAGACCATTTCCGGTGACTACCTCTTGAAGCTCATCAAGAGAATGCCAAGAGTGTGCAAAGCAGTCATCAAAGCAAAAGGTGGCTACTTTGAAGAACCTAGAATATAAGACATATTTTCAGTTGTTTCACACTTTTTTGTTAAGTATATAATTCCACATGTGTTAATTCATAGTTTTGATGCCTTCAGTGTGAATGTACAATTTTCATAGTCATGAAAATACAGAAAAATCTTTAAATGAGAAGGTGTGTCCAAACTTTTGGTCTGCACTGTATATATATTTATTATCTACTGTATGCCGTCAATTATTAATGTCTCTGTCTCATATCTTTGCATTTTTGCACTTTTTGTCACTACAGGTTGATATAGGGAAAGTAGGGCGAGTCGTCGGTAAGCGGGGGACTCCATTGCGCAGGATACAGGGTGCCAACCTCCGCAGTTAGGTAGGGTCAGGCAGTGCCATATTAAGGAAAGGCACTCCCCTTCATTCTTTCTTCACTGATAAATTTGGTTGTTGTTTTAAAATTGGCTAGTTTTAAGGTATTATTAAAAGTTAATTTTTAATTATATTATGAAGTACTGATTCTGTGAGCTCACTTTCAATCTGTTCTCCAGCGTTGTCAGTCTTTTCTTCCCATTGCACAAGCGCAGGTAATTAGTGTTGAGCGAGCATGCTCAACACTGCTCGTTACTCGCCTGAGCATCTCACTACTCGGGATGTTCGGTGAGCACCGAGCATTTCCGGGTTATTCGGGCGGGAGCTCGGGTCTCCGCCCTGCACGTTTGGCGCTCTTTACAGAGCCAATGAACATGCAGGGATTGCCAGCCAGTCACTGTAATGCCGCAGCCATGTTGTTTGTGGGCATTACAGTAATTGGCTGGCCGCACAGCGTCACCTCGAGTATTTAAAACCGGGCGCCGCCATCTTGGACACAGTTGCTCCGGAGCAGCCAGTGTAGGGTCAGTGCTGCTGAGCTAGGGAGAGATTTATACTCCGAAATAGTTAGTGTAGGGTCTCTAAAGCCTGCCAAATCAAACAGTCCTTCTCAGGACTAATATCCATCCCAGATATCAGGCAGGCAGGCTGTATAGGAGACGCAGTGGTTATACCAGCAAATGCTGCATTACAGTCCTGTATGCTCCTGTTGGTCAAATTGCTAGACTTATCCCCCGGTCTCAGGGGCCAGGAAAAATCCTTTTTTTTTTCATCTAAATCCTTTTTTTTTATTTTCCTCAGTCAGACTGTACAAATACGCGTCTTATTAGCCTTTTGGTATTCCCCCCCCCCCCCCAAAAAAAAAAAAAAAAAATTGAATGTGTCTGTAACTGTTCAGACACCAATATATCTGTTTAAAGGAGTCTGGTGCAGGCCAGAAAAATAGAACTGTGGTTTTGCAGTTCCACGGGTCAAATCTCTGTATTATCCTGCTTTTGGCATTTTTTGCCGTAAAAAAAACTGTAATAGTGTCTCCCTGACTGGTCAGACACAAATATATCTGTTTAAAAGATTCTGGTGTACGCCACATAACTATAACTGTGGTTTTGCATTTGCAAGGGTCAAATCTCTGTATTATCCTGCTTTTGGCATTTTTTGCCGTAAAAAAAAACTGTAATAGTGTTTCCCTGACTGGTCAGACACCAATATATCTGTTTAAGAGATTCTGGTGTACGCCACATGGCTATAACTGTGGTTTTGCAGTTCCACTGGTCAAATCTCTGTATTATCCTGCTTTTGGCATTTTTTGCTGTAAAAAAAAATTGTAATAGTGTCTCCCTGACTGGTCAGACACCAATATATCTGTTTAAAAGAGTCTGGTGTAGGCCAGAGAAATAGAATTGTGGTTTTGCAGTTCCACTGGTCAAATCTCTGTATTATCCTGCTTTTGGCATTTTTTGCCGTAAAAAAAACTGTAATAGTGTCTCCCTGACTGGTCAGACACCAATATATCTGTTTAAAAGAGTCTGGTGTAGGCCAGAGAAATAGAACTGTGGTTTTGCAGTTCCACGAGTCAAATCTCTGTATTATCCTGCTTTTGGCATTTTTTGCCGTAAAAAAAAACTGTAATAGTGTCTCCCTGACTGGTCAGACTCCAATATATCTGTTTAAAAGAGTCTGGTGTAGGCCAGAGAAATAGAACTGTGGTTTTGCAGTTCCACGGGTCAAATCTCTGTATTATCCTGCTTTAGGCATTTTTTGCCGTAAAAAAAAAACTGTAATAGTGTCTCCCTGACTGGTCAGACACCAATATATCTGTTTAAAAGAGTCTAGTGTAGGCCAGAGAAATAGAACTGTGGTTGTGCAGTTCCACGGGTTAAATCTCTGTATGATCCTGCTTTTGGCATTTTTTGGTGTAAAAAAAAACTGTAATAGTGTCTCCCTGACTGGTCAGACTCCAATATATCTGTTTAAAAGAGTCTGGTGTAGGCCAGAGAAATAGAACTGTGGTTTTGCAGTTCCACGGGTCAAATCTCTGTATTATCCTGCTTTTGGCATTTTTTGCCATAAAAAAAATGTAATAGTGTCTCCCTGACTGGTCAGACACCAATATATCTGTTTAAAAGAGTCTGGTGTAGGCCAGAGAAATAGAACTGTGGTTTTGCATTTCATGGGTCAAATCTCTGTATTATCCTGCTTTTGGCATTTTTTGCTGTAAAAAAAAAATTGTAATAGTGTCTCCCTGACTGTTCAGACACCAATATATCTGTTTAAAAGAGTCTGGTGCAGGCCAGAAAAATAGAACTGTGGTTTTGCAGTTCCACGGGTCAAATCTCTGTATTATCCTGCTTTTGGCATTTTTTGCCGTAAAAAAACTGTAATAGTGTCTCCCTGACTGGTCAGACACAAATATATCTGTTTAAAAGATTCTGGTGTACGCCACATAACTATAACTGTGGTTTTGCATTTGCAAGGGTCAAATCTCTGTATTATCCTGCTTTTGGCATTTTTTGCCATAAAAAAAATGTAATAGTGTCTCCCTGACTGGTCAGACACCAATATATCTGTTTAAAAGAGTCTGGTGTAGGCCAGAGAAATAGAACTGTGGTTTTGCAGTTCCACTGGTCAAATCTCTGTATTATCCTGCTTTTGGCATTTTTTGCCGTAAAAAAAACTGTAATAGTGTCTCCCTGACTGGTCAGACACCAATATATCTGTTTAAAAGAGTCTGGTGTAGACCAGAGAAATAGAACTGTGGTTTTGCAGTTCCACGAGTCAAATCTCTGTATTATCCTGCTTTTGGCATTTTTTGCCGTAAAAAAAAGCTGTAATAGTGTCTCCCTGACTGGTCAGACACCAATATATCTGTTTAAAAGAGTCTGGTGTAGGCCAGAGAAATAGAACTGTGGTTGTGCGGTTCCACGGGTCAAATCTCTGTATGATCCTGCTTTTGGCATTTTTTGGTGTAAAAAAAAACTGTAGTAGTGTCTCCCTGACTGGTCAGACTCCAATATATCTGTTTAAAAGAGTCTGGAGTAGGCCAGAGAAATAGAACTGTGGTTTTGCAGTTCCACGGGTCAAATCTCTGTATTATCCTGCTTTTGGCATTTTTTGCCATAAAAAAAAATGTAATAGTGTCTCCCTGACTGGTCAGACACCAATATATCTGTTTAAAAGAGTCTGGAGTAGGCCAGAGAAATAGAACTGTGGTTTTGCAGTTCCACGGGTCAAATCTCTGTATTATCCTGCTTTTGGCATTTTTTCCCGTAAGAAAAACTGTAATAGTGTCTCTCTGACTGGTCAGACACCAATATATCTGTTTAAAAGAGTCTGGTGTAGGCCAGAGAAATAGAACTGTAGTTTTGCAGTTCCACGGGTCAAATCTCTGTATTATCCTGCTTTTGGCATTTTTTGCCGTAAAAAAAAACTGTAATAGTGTCTCCCTGACTGGTCAGACACCAATATATCTGTTTAAAAGAGTCTGGTGTAGGCCAGAGAAATAGAACTGTGATTTTGCAGTTCCACGGGTAAAATCTCTGTATTATCCTGCTTTTGGCATGTTTTGCCGTAAAAAAAAATGTAATAGTGTCTCCCTGACTGGTCAGACACCAATATATCTGTTTAAAAGTGTCTGGTGTAGGCCAGAGAAATAGAACTGTGGTTTTGCAGTTCCACGGGTCAAATCTCTGTATTATCCTGCTTTTGGCATTTTTTCCCGTAAAAAAAACTGTAATAGTGTCTCCCTGACTGGTCAGACACCAATATATCTGTTTAAAAGAGTCTGGTGTAGGCCAGAGAAATAGAACTGTAGTTTTGCAGTTCCACGGGCCAAATCTCTGTATTATCCTGCTTTTGGCATTTTTTGCCGTAAAAATAAACTGTAATAGTGTCTCCCTGACTGGTCAGACACCCATATATCTGTTTAAAAGAGCCTGGTGTAGGCCAGAGAAATAGAACTGTGGTTTTGCAGTTCCACCGGTCAAATCTCTGTATTATCCTGCTTTTGGCATTTTTTGCCGTAAAAAAAAAATGTAATAGTGTCTCCCTGACTGGTCAGACACCAATATATCTGTTTAAAAGAGTCTGGAGTAGGCCAGAGAAATAGAACTGTGGTTTTGCAGTTCCACGGGTCAAATCTCTGTATTATCCTGCTTTTGGCATTTTTTCCCGTAAGAAAAACTGTAATAGTGTCTCTCTGACTGGTCAGACACCAATATATCTGTTTAAAAGAGTCTGGTGTAGGCCAGAGAAATAGAACTGTAGTTTTGCAGTTCCACGGGTCAAATCTCTGTATTATCCTGCTTTTGGCATTTTTTGCCGTAAAAAAAAACTGTAATAGTGTCTCCCTGACTGGTCAGACACCAATATATCTGTTTAAAAGAGTCTGGTGTAGGCCAGAGAAATAGAACTGTGGTTTTGCAGTTCCACGGGTAAAATCTCTGTATTATCCTGCTTTTGGCATGTTTTGCCGTAAAAAAAAATGTAATAGTGTCTCCCTGACTGGTCAGACACCAATATATCTGTTTAAAAGTGTCTGGTGTAGGCCAGAGAAATAGAACTGTGGTTTTGCAGTTCCACGGGTCAAATCTCTGTATTATCCTGCTTTTGGCATTTTTTCCCGTAAAAAAAACTGTAATAGTGTCTCCCTGACTGGTCAGACACCAATATATCTGTTTAAAAGAGTCTGGTGTAGGCCAGAGAAATAGAACTGTAGTTTTGCAGTTCCACGGGCCAAATCTCTGTATTATCCTGCTTTTGGCATTTTTTGCCGTAAAAATAAACTGTAATAGTGTCTCCCTGACTGGTCAGACACCCATATATCTGTTTAAAAGAGCCTGGTGTAGGCCAGAGAAATAGAACTGTGGTTTTGCAGTTCCACCGGTCAAATCTCTGTATTATCCTGCTTTTGGCATTTTTTGCCGTAAAAAAAAAATGTAATAGTGTCTCCCTGACTGGTCAGACACCAATATATCTGTTTAAAAGAGTCTGGCGTAGGCCAGAGAAATAGATCTGTGGTTTTGCAGTTCCACCGGTCAAATCTCTGTATTATCCTGCTTTTGGCATTTTTTGCCGTAAAAAAAAAAATGTAATAGTGTCTCCCTGACTGGTCAGACACCAATATACTGTATCTGTTTAAAAGAGTCTGGTGTAGGCCAGACAAATAGAACTGTGGTTTTCCTCTTCCACGGTTCTAATCTCCTTTTTATTACCCTTTTTCCATTGATAGTGCGAGTGTAAGCTATTTTACTTCATTTACAATGGGCAAGGTGCGTGGCAAGGGACGTGGAACTGGACGTTCTGGTGATGGTGTGTGTAGAGGACGGGGCCATGGCCAAGGTGAAAATGTGCCACAACCAACAGCCACATCTTCTCGCTCCCACTTCTTGACCGAATTACTAGGGAAGCACACTACAACACCAGTATTGCGAACTGATCAGTGTGAACTGGTTATTAATTGGATAGCAGATAATGCTTCCAGTTACCTGGGCACCACCACCTCCGGTCTGTCTTCCCCACGGTCAAGTTTTAGTAGCCGTGAGTCTCGACTGCATACTCCTCCTCACCCTGATGCTCCTTCCTCCCACCATGCCGAGTGTCGTCAGACAGCAACTGATCCCACACTTGGACACTCTGAAGAGCTGTTCACTGGTCCATTTCCATATTTGTGACCCTCGCCTGCTCCGTTTGAAGTGGTGGAAGAGGAGAGTCCATGTAGCGATGCCAAAATATTTGAACAGCCACTGCCACAGGACGCTGGAAATTTGTCACAAGAGGTGGACGATGACGAGACACAATTGCCATGAAGTGAGGAGGAGGATCGTGGTGCGCAAGTGAAAGAGGAGGAGGTGGTGGATGATCTAGTAACTGACCCAACGTGGCAGGAGGACACGCAGAGCGAGGCCAGCAGGACACAGGGGGAGGGAGGCAGAGTACCCCAACAGGCAGGAAGAAGCAGTGTGATGGCCGCACACAGAAGGTGGGCAACAGTTCCCTGTAACACCAACAAGAGGGACGTTGCAAGTACAAAAGGTAGGTCTTCCAGAGTCTGTTTTTTTGTTAAAGACTCTGCTGATAACCACAAAAAGGCCATTTGTACCACTTGCCATACCAGCATCAGCAGGGGTGACAAACCTACCAGCCTGACCACCACCAGCATGA
Organism: Phyllobates terribilis; assembly: GCF_046119375.1. Classification (NCBI taxonomy): domain Eukaryota; kingdom Metazoa; phylum Chordata; class Amphibia; order Anura; family Dendrobatidae; genus Phyllobates; species Phyllobates terribilis. The sequence goes on from NW_027362763.1 coordinate 412,263,337, forward strand.
TCAGGCACATGTCAGCAAAGCACCCGACTTTGTGGGGCGAACCCCAGGGTCCACGACCAGTGTCAGCGGGTGTCACCACTACTTCTTCCGCTGTTGTGCATGTAATAGAACCCCCTGTTGAGCGTGCAAGGCAGTCCCCTGTCAATACTGCATGCAAAGATGCCCCCTCCTCTCAGTCTTCACTTGTTATGGCAGTTTCTCAAGAATCAGCATCAACGTCCACGTCCACGTCCCACCGCAGCGTTCAATTGTCCATATCCCAGAGCTTTGAACGAAAGTGCAAATTCGCAGCCAACGCCCCACAGGCCACAGTCCTAAATTTGCACATTTCACGACTGCTTGCGTTGGAAATGCTGAATTTTAGGCTGGTGGAGACGGAATCCTTCCGCAACCTTATGGCGGTGGCGTACTCGGTCCCCAGCCGACACAATTTTGCCTAGTGTGCCATCCCCGCACTACACAAGCACGTGTCCCATATCATCTGCCCTCTGCCATGCCCTCAACACCGCAGTTACTGGGAGAGTCCACCTGACAACGGACACGTGGACAAGTGCTTGTGGCCAGGGACGGTACATCTCCCTGACGGCACACTGGGTAAACATAGTGGAAGCCAGGACCCAGTCGGACCTTGGGACGGAACACATCCTCCCCACACCGAGGATTGCGGGCCCTATGTCAGTCAGAGTTGCCCCCACAGTGTACAGCTCCTGCGCATCATCCTCCTCCTCCTCATGTTCAGCCTCCATCTCAGATATCACCACATCAGTTACAAGCTAGAAGCACTGCAGTACTGCCTCAGCCAAGCGGCAACAGGCTGTACTGAAACTCTTAAGCTTAGGTGATAAACCTCACACTGCATGTGAGTTGTGGACAGCTGTGAAAGAGCAGGCAGATCTGTGGCTGAGACCGCTGAACCTACATCCAGGTATGGTCGTGTGTGACAATGGCCGTAATCTGGTGGCGGCTCTGAGGCAAGGCGAGATCACACACGTACCATGCCTGGCTCATGTGCTTAACCTCGTGGTTCAGCGGTTTCTTAAATCTTACCCCGAGTTGTCAGATCTACTCGTCAAAGTACGCCGCCTGTCAGCTTATTTTCGCAAGTCGGCTACAGCTTCCGCCGCCCTTGCTGTGTTGCAGCAGCGTTTGCAGCTTCTGGCACACCGACTGGTGTGTGATGTCCCCACACGTTGGAACTCTACCCTCGACATGTTGCAAAGGATTTAGAGCAGAAGAGAGCAGTTGTGGAGTACCTGCTGCAACAAGGCCATCGATATTCAGGTTAGACTCCACAAATAAGACCTCAGGAGTGGACCTGCATGTCTGACATATGTACCATCCTGACAAACTTTGAGGAGTCCACCAAGATGGTGAGTGGCGATGACGCCATCATTAGCGTCAGCATCCCACTTGTCTGTCTTTTACAACGCTCTCTGCAGAGAATTAAAGAGGAGGCATTGCAGCCAGAGTATGATGAGATTTATCAAGAACCCGTAATGGGCGATTACGCACAGCCCAGCCTCATCTCATCCCAACGTGCATTGGGGGACAATGAGGGAGAGGATGAGGAGGAGGAGGAGGAAGAACAGGAGCTGGTATCATGTGCTGTAGACGGTAGTACCAGTACAACTGTCATACAGTCGGTTCAGCGTGGGTGGCCTGAGGACAGGGGGGAGGAGGAGGAGAGCCTGGTCAGTCGTCATCTTGGTGAGGACATGGAAGTCTTGCCCGTTACCAGTCTGGCACGCATGGCTGACTTTATGTTACGCAGCCTTAACCGTGACCCTCGCGTTGTCCAAATTTTGGGTGACAGTCATTACTGGTTGGTGACACTTTTAGAACCACGCTATAAGTAGTACTTTCTGTCTCTTATTCCCTTGCCGGACAGGCCTAATAAAATGGGGCAGTACCAGAATGCCCTTGTTGCGGAATTATTAAAAAAATTCCCATCTGAAAACGCTGGAGGCAGAGGTCACAGTTCGTTGGACAACCAAGGAGTGGCTCTCTACGTCTTGGAGTTCCTGGACTGCCCTGCCGCTAGCTTTGTCAGAGCGAGTTTTTAGTGCCGCTGGTGGAATTATAACCGATAAGCGCATCAAAATGTTGGGTGACAGTCATTAGTGGTTGGTGACACTTTTAGACCCCCGCTACAAGGAGAACTTTCACTCTCTTATTCCTGAGGTGGAGAGGTCTACAAAAATGTGGCAGTACCAGAAGGCCCTTGCTGCAGAACTGTTAAAAAAATTCCCATCTGAACACGCTAGCGGCAGAGGTCACAGTTCGTTGACCAACCAAGGCATACAGGCGAGAGAGATGCAATTCCAATCCAGCAGAGGCAGGCGAACACTGTCAACATTTTGGAACAGTTTTCTGAGACCCACCCAGCTTACAGGCCCTGAGGCGTGGGGTACTCTCACAAGGAGTGGAAAGTTTCAAAAGATAGTGAGGGAGTACCTTGCCGACCGTACCACCGTCCTCCGTGATTCCCCTGTGCCTTTTAATTATTGGGTATCCAAGCTGGACACTTGAAATGAACTCGCTCTGTACGCCTTGGAGGTCCTGGCCTGCCCTGCCGCTAGCGTGTTATCGGAGCGTGTTTTTAGTGCCACTGGGGGAATTATAACTGATAAGCGCACTCGCCTGTCAACTGACAATGCTGACAAGCTGACCCTTATCAAAATGAACAAGGACTGGATTGGGCCAGACTTCTCATCACCACCAAATGACAGCAGAGTAACATAAAGTCAAATCCACTGTGTTATTTCGGGAGGTGTATTCCCATGCACCGCTTCACACCCACACATGGGTATACGCTTCCTCATTTCGGCTGTACTTTGCTCTTCTCCTTATCCTCAGCCTCCAGCACCATTATACCACCAGGGTGACCGTGGTCCGTGTTGCCAGCATTGCAAGTTCCTCCGTCCTAATTTTTGGCAGCTTTTGCTTGGAAGGCATAGGCAAAGACTATGGGAGACCCACTCCCCAATAATGGGAATAATGTTTTTAATATGCTGTACTGCATGGCTCTTGTAAGGGGCATGAAAACCGTCTTGTTAAGCTACTGCGACCGCCACGACTTTTTCAAGGGGCATTAATGTTGTCTTTTTATTCCACTTCAACCTCCACCATTCTTCCAAGGGGCATTAAAACTGTCTTGTTAAGCTACTGCGACCTCCACCATTCTTCCAAGGGGCATTAAAACCGTCTTGTTAAGCTACTGCGACCTCCACCATTCTTCCAAGGGGCATTAAAACCGTCTTGTTAAGCTAGTGCGACCTCCACCACTTTTCCAAGGGGCATTAAAACCGTCTTGTTAAGCTACTGCGACCTCCACCATTCTTTCAAGAGGCATTAAAACCGTCTTGTTAAGCTACTGCAACCTCCACCATTCTTCCAAGGGGCATTAAAACCGTCTTGTTAAGCTACTGCGACCTCCACCATTCTTCCAAGGGGCATTAAAACCGTCTTATTAAGCTCCTGCGACCTCCACCACTTTTTCAAGGGGCATTGATATTGTCTTTTTATTCCACTGCGACCTCCACCATTCTTCCAAGAGGCATTAAAAACGTCTTGTTAAGCTACTGCGACCGCCACCACTTTTCTAAGGGGCATTTAAACCGTCTTGTTAAGCTACTGGGACCTCCACCATTCTTCCAAGGGGCATTAAAACCGTCTTGTTAAGCTACTGCGACCTCCACCATTCTTCCCAGGGGCATTAATTCCATCTGGTTAAGCTACTGCGACCTCCACCATTCTTCCAAGGGGTATTAAAACCATCTTGTTAAGCTACTGCGACCTCCACCACTTTTCCAGGGGGCATTAAAACCGTCTTGTTAAGCTACTGAGACCTCCACCATTCTTCCCAGGGGCATTAAAACCATCTTGTTAAGCTACTGCAACCTCCACCACTTTTTCAAGGGGCATTGATATTGTCTTTTTATTCCACTGCGTCCTCCACCATTCTTCCAAGGGGCATTAAAACCGTCTTGTTAAGCTACTGCGACCTCCACCACTTTTCCCAGGGGCATTAAAACCGTCTTTTTAAGCTACTGCGACCTCCACCATTCTTCCAAGGGGCATTAAAACCGTCTTGTTAAGCTATTGCAACTTCCACCATTCTTCCAAGTGGCATTAAAAACGTCTTGTCAAGCTACTGCGACCTCCACCATTCTTCCAAGGGGCATTAAAACTGTCTTGTTAAGCTACTGCGACCTCTACCATTTTTCCAAGGGGCATTAAAACCGTCTTGTTAAGCTACTGCAACCTCCACTATTCTTCCAAGGGGCATTAAAACCGTCTTGTTAAGCTACTGCGACCTCCACCACTTTTCCCAGGGGCATTAGAACCGTCTTGTTAAGCTACTGCGACCTCCACCATTCTTCCAAGGGGCATTAAACCGTCTTGTTAAGCTACTGCAACCTCCACCATTCTTCCAAGGGGCATTAATACCGTCTTGTTAAGCTACTGCGACCTCCACCATTCTTCCAAGGGGCATTAAAACCGTCTTGTTAAGCTAGTGCGACCTCCACCATTCTTCCAAGGGGCATTAAAACCGTCTTGTTAAGCTACTGCGACCTCCACCATTCTTCCAAGGTGCATTAAAACCATCTTGTTAAGCTACTGCGACCACCACCATTCTTCCAAGGGGCATTAAAACCGTCTTGTTAAGCTATTGCAACCTCCACCATTCTTCCAAGGGGCATTAAAAACGTCTTGTCAAGCTACTGCGACCTCCACCATTCTTCCAAGGGGCATTTAAACCGTCTTGTTAAGCTACTGCGACCTCTACCATTTTTCCAAGGGGCATTAAAACCGTCTTGTTAAGCTACTGCAACCTCCACTATTCTTCCAAGGGGCATTAAAACCGTCTTGTTAAGCTACTGCGACCTTTACCACTTTTCCCAGGGGCATTAATTCCATCTGGTTAAGCTACTGCGACCTCCACCATTCTTCCAAGGGGTATTAAAACCATCTTGTTAAGCTACTGCGACCTCCACCACTTTTCCAGGGGGCATTAAAACCGTCTTGTTAAGCTACTGAGACCTCCACCATTCTTCCCAGGGGCATTAAAACCATCTTGTTAAGCTACTGCAACCTCCACCACTTTTTCAAGGGGCATTGATATTGTCTTTTTATTCCACTGCGTCCTCCACCATTCTTCCAAGGGGCATTAAAACCGTCTTGTTAAGCTACTGCGACCTCCACCACTTTTCCCAGGGGCATTAAAACCGTCTTTTTAAGCTACTGCGACCTCCACCATTCTTCCAAGGGGCATTAAAACCGTCTTGTTAAGCTATTGCAACCTCCACCATTCTTCCAAGTGGCATTAAAAACGTCTTGTCAAGCTACAGCGACCTCCACCATTCTTCCAAGGGGCATTAAAACTGTCTTGTTAAGCTACTGCGACCTCTACCATTTTTCCAAGGGGCATTAACACCGTTTTGTTAAGCTACTGCAACCTCCACTATTCTTCCAAGGGGCATTAAAACCGTCTTGTTAAGCTACTGCGACCTCCACCACTTTTCCCAGGGGCATTAGAACCGTCTTGTTAAGCTACTGCGACCTCCACCATTCTTCCAAGGGGCATTAAACCGTCTTGTTAAGCTACTGAAACCTCCACCATTCTTCCAAGGGGCATTAATACCGTCTTGTTAAGCTACTGCGACCTCCACCATTCTTCCAAGGGGCATTAAAACCGTCTTGTTAAGCTAGTGCGACCTCCACCATTCTTCCAAGGGGCATTAAAACCGTCTTGTTAAGCTACTGCGACCTCCACCATTCTTCCAAGGTGCATTAAAACCATCTTGTTAAGCTACTGCGACCACCACCATTCTTCCAAGGGGCATTAAAACCGTCTTGTTAAGCTATTGCAACCTCCACCATTCTTCCAAGGGGCATTAAAAACGTCTTGTCAAGCTACTGCGACCTCCACCATTCTTCCAAGGGGCATTTAAACCGTCTTGTTAAGCTACTGCGACCTCTACCATTTTTCCAAGGGGCATTAAAACCGTCTTGTTAAGCTACTGCAACCTCCACTATTCTTCCAAGGGGCATTAAAACCGTCTTGTTAAGCTACTGCGACCTTTACCACTTTTCCCAGGGGCATTAGAACCGTCTTATTAAGCTACTGCGACCTCCACCATTCTTCCAAGGTGCATTAAAACCATCTTGTTAAGCTACTGCGACCACCACCATTCTTCCAAGGGGCATTAAAACCGTCTTTTTAAGCTACTGCAACCTCCACCATTCTTCCAAGGGGCATTAAAACCGTCATGTTAAGCTACTGCGACCTCCACCACTTTTCCCAGGGGCAATAAACCCGTCTTGTTAAGCTACTGCGACCTCCACCATTCTTCCAAGGGGCATAAAACCATCTTGTTAAGCTACTGCGACCTCCACCATTCTTCCAAGGGGCGTTAAAACCGTCTTGTTAAGCTACTGCGACCTCCACCATTCTTCCAAGGGGCATTAAAACCGTCTTGTTAAGCTACTGCGACCTCCACCACTTTTCCCAGGGGCATTAAAACCGTCTTTTTAAGCTACTGCGACCTCCACCATTCTTCCAAGGGGCATTAAAACCGTCTTGTTAAGCTATTGCAACCTCCACCATTCTTCCAAGGGGCATTAAAAACGTCTTGTCAAGCTACTGCGACCTCCAACATTCTTCCAAGGGGCATTTAAACCGTCTTGTTAAGCTACTGCAACCTCTACCATTTTTCCAAGGGGCATTAAAACCGTCTTGTTAAGCTACTGCAACCTCCACTATTCTTCCAAGGGGCATTAAAACCGTATTGTTAAGCTACTGCGACCTTTACCACTTTTCCCAGGGGCATTAGAACCGTCTTATTAAGCTACTGCGACCTCCACCATTCTTCCAATGGGCATTAAACCGTCTTGTTAAGCTACTGCAACCTCCACCATTCTTCCAAGGGGCATTAATACCGTCTTGTTAAGCTACTGCGACCTCCACCATTCTTCCAAGGGGCATTAAAACCGTCTTGTTAAGCTACTGCAACCTCCACCATTCTTCCAAGGGGCAATAAAATTGTCTTGTTAAGCTACTGCGACCTCCACCATTCTTCCAAGGTGCATTAAAACCGTCTTGTTAAGCTACTGCGACCACCAACATTCTTCCAAGGGGCATTAAAACCGTCTTTTTAAGCTACTGCAACCTCCACCATTCTTCCAAGGGGCATTAAAACCGTCATGTTAAGCTACTGCGACCTCCACCACTTTTCCCAGGGGCATTAAACCCGTCTTGTTAAGCTACTGCGACCTCCACCATTCCTCCAAGCGGCGTTAAAACCGTCTTGTTAAGCTACTGCGACCTTCACCATTCTTCCAAGGGGCACTAAAACTGTCTTGTTAAGCTACTGCGACCTCCACCACCTTTCCCAGGGGCATTAAAACCATCTTGTTAAGCTACTGCGACCGCCACCACTTTTCTAAGGGGCATTTAAACCGTCTTGTTAAGCTACTGCGACCTCCACCATTCTTCCAAAGGGCATTAAAACCGTCTTGTTAAGCTACTGCGACCTCCACCATTCTTCCCAGGGGCATTAATTCCATCTGGTTAAGCTACTGCGACCTCCACCATTCTTCCAAGGGGTATTAAAACCATCTTGTTAAGGTACTGCGACCTCCACCACTTTTCCAGTGGGCATTAAAACCGTCTTGTTAAGCTACTGAGACCTACACGATTCTTCCAAGGGGCATTAAAACCATCTTGTTAAGCTACTGCAACCTCCACCACTTTTTCAAGGGGCATTGATATTGTCTTTTTATTCCACTGAGTCCTCCACCATTCTTCCAAGGGGCATTAAAACCGTCTTGTTAAGCTACTGCGACCGCCACCACTTTTCTAAGGGGCATTTAAACCGTCTTGTTAAGATACTGCGACCTCCACCATTCTTCCAAGGGGCATTAAAACCGTCTTGTTAAGCTACTGCGACCTCCACCATTCTTCCCAGGGGCATTAATTCCATCTGGTTATTCCACTGAGTCCTCCACCATTCTTCCAAGGGGTATTAAAACCATCTTGTTAAGGTACTGCGACCTCCACCACTTTTCCAGTGGGCATTAAAACCGTCTTGTTAAGCTACTGAGACCTACACGATTCTTCCAAGGGGCATTAAAACCATCTTGTTAAGCTACTGCAACCTCCACCACTTTTTTAAGGGGCATTGATATTGTCTTTTTATTCCACTGAGTCCACCACCATTCTTCCAAGGGGCATTAAAACCGTCTTGTTAAGCTACTGCGACCTCCACCACTTTTCCCAGGGGCATTAAAACCGTCTTTTTAAGCTACTGCGACCTCCACCATTCTTCCAAGGGGCATTAAAACCGTCTTGTTAAGCTATTGCAACCTCCACCATTCTTCCAAGGGGCATTAAAAACGTCTTGTCAAGCTACTGCGACCTCCAACATTCTTCCAAGGGGCATTTAAACCGTCTTGTTAAGCTACTGCGACCTCTACCATTTTTCCAAGGGGCATTAAAACCGTCTTGTTAAGCTACTGCAACCTCCACTATTCTTCCAAGGGGCATTAAAACCGTCTTGTTAAGCTACTGCGACCTTTACCACTTTTCCCAGGGGCATTAGAACCGTCTTATTAAGCTACTGCGACCTCCACCATTCTTCCAAGGGGCATTAAACCGTCTTGTTAAGCTACTGCAACCTCCACCATTCTTCCAAGGGGCATTAATACCGTCTTGTTAAGCTACTGCGACCTCCACCATTCTTCCAAGGGGCATTAAAACCGTCTTGTTAAGCTACTGCAACCTCCACCATTCTTCCAAGGGGCAATAAAATCGTCTTGTTAAGCTACTGCGACCTCCACCATTCTTCCAAGGTGCATTAAAACCGTCTTGTTAAGCTTCTGCGACCACCACCATTCTTCCAAGGGGCATTAAAACCGTCTTTTTAAGCTACTGCAACCTCCACCATTCTTCCAAGGGGCATTAAAACCGTCATGTTAAGCTACTGCGACCTCCACCACTTTTCCCAGGGGCATTAAACCCGTCTTGTTAAGCTACTGCGACCTCCACCATTCTTCCAAGGGGCGTTAAAACCGTCTTGTTAAGCTACTGCGACCTTCACCATTCTTCCAAGGGGCACTAAAACTGTCTTGTTAAGCTACTGCGACCTCCACCACCTTTCCCAGGGGCATTAAAACCATCTTGTTAAGCTACTGCGACCGCCACCACTTTTCTAAGGGGCATTTAAACCGTCTTGTTAAGCTACTGCGACCTCCACCATTCTTCCAAGGGGCATTAAAACCGTCTTGTTAAGCTACTGCGACCTCCACCATTCTTCCCAGGGGCATTAATTCCATCTGGTTAAGCTACTGCGACCTCCACCATTCTTCCAAGGGGTATTAAAACCATCTTGTTAAGGTACTGCGACCTCCACCACTTTTCCAGTGGGCATTAAAACCGTCTTGTTAAGCTACTGAGACCTACACGATTCTTCCAAGGGGCATTAAAACCATCTTGTTAAGCTACTGCAACCTCCACCACTTTTTCAAGGGGCATTGATATTGTCTTTTTATTCCACTGAGTCCTCCACCATTCTTCCAAGGGGCATTAAAACCGTCTTGTTAAGCTACTGCGACCGCCACCACTTTTCTAAGGGGCATTTAAACCGTCTTGTTAAGCTACTGCGACCTCCACCATTCTTCCAAGGGGCATTAAAACCGTCTTGTTAAGCTACTGCGACCTCCACCATTCTTCCCAGGGGCATTAATTCCATCTGGTTATTCCACTGAGTCCTCCACCATTCTTCCAAGGGGTATTAAAACCATCTTGTTAAGGTACTGCGACCTCCACCACTTTTCCAGTGGGCATTAAAACCGTCTTGTTAAGCTACTGAGACCTACACGATTCTTCCAAGGGGCATTAAAACCATCTTGTTAAGCTACTGCAACCTCCACCACTTTTTCAAGGGGCATTGATATTGTCTTTTTATTCCACTGAGTCCTCCACCATTCTTCCAAAGGGCATTAAAACCGTCTTGTTAAGCTACTGCGACCTCCACCACTTTTCCAGGGGGCATTAAAACCGTCTTGTTAAGCTACTGAGACCTACACCATTCTTCCAAGGGGCATTAAAACCATCTTGTTAAGCTACTGCAACCTCCACCACTTTTTCAAGGGGCATTGATATTGTCTTTTTATTCCACTGAGTCTTCCACCATTCTTCCAAGGGGCATTAAAACCGTCTTGTTAAGCTACTGCGATCTCCACCACTTTTCCCAGGGGCATTAAAACCGTCTTTTTAAGCTACTGCGACCTCCACCATTCTTCCAAGGGGCATTAAAACCGTCTTGTTAAGCTATTGCAAGCTCCACCATTCTTCCAAGGGGCATTAAAAACGTCTTGTCAAGCTACTGCGACCTCCACCATTCTTCCAAGGGGCATTAAAACCGTCTTGTTAAGCTACTGCGACCTCTACCATTTTTCCAAGGGGCATTAAAACCGTCTTGTTAAGCTACTGCAACCTCCACTATTCTTCCAAGGGGCATTAAAACCGTCTTGTTAAGCTACTGCGACCTCCACCACTTTTCCCAGGGGCATTAGAACCGTCTTGTTAAGCTACTGCGACCTCCACCATTCTTCCAAGGGGCATTAAACCGTCTTGTTAAGCTACTGCAACCTCCACCATTCTTCCAAGGGGCATTAATACCGTCTTGTTAAGCTACTGCGACCTCCACCATTCTTCCAAGGGGCATTAAAACCGTCTTGTTAAGCTACTGCAACCTCCACCATTCTTCCAAGGGGCATTAAAACCGTCTTTTTAAGCAACTGCAACCTCCACCATTATTCCAAGGGGCATTAAAACCGTCATGTTAAGCTACTGCGACCTCCACCACTTTTCCCAGGGGCATTAAACCCGTCTTGTTAAGCTACTGCGACCTCAACTATTCTTCCAATGGGCATTAAACCGTCTTGTTAAGCTACTGCGACCTCCACCATTCTTCCAAGGGGCATTAAAACCGTCTTGTTAAGCTACTGCGACCTCCACCATTCTTCCAAGGGGCATTAAAACTGTCTTGTTAAGCTGCTGCGACCTCCACCACTTTTCCCAGGGGCATTAAAACCATCTTGTTAAGCTACTGCGACCTACACCATTCTACCAAGGGGCATTAAACGGTCTTGTTAAGCTATTGCGACCTCCACCGCTTTTCCAAGGGGCAATAAAACCGTCTTGTTAAGCTACTGCGACCTCCACTATTCTTCCAAGGGGCATTAAAACCGTCTTGTTAAGCTACTGCGACCTTTACCACTTTTCCCAGGGGCATTAATTCCATCTGGTTAAGCTACTGCGACCTCCACCATTCTTCCAAGGGGTATTAAAACCATCTTGTTAAGCTACTGCGACCTCCACCACTTTTCCAGGGGGCATTAAAACCATCTTGTTAAGCTACTGAGACCTCCACCATTCTTCCCAGGGGCATTAAAACCATCTTGTTAAGCTATTGCAACCTCCACCACTTTTTCAAGGGGCATTGATATTGTCTTTTTATTCCACTGCGTCCTCCACCATTCTTCCAAGGGGCATTAAAACCGTCTTGTTAAGCTACTGCGACCTCCACCACTTTTCCCAGGGGCATTAAAACCGTCTTTTTAAGCTACTGCGACCTCCACCATTCTTCCAAGGGGCATTAAAACCGTCTTGTTAAGCTATTGCAACCTCCACCATTCTTCCAAGTGGCATTAAAAACGTCTTGTCAAGCTACTGCGACCTCCACCATTCTTCCAAGGGGCATTAAAACTGTCTTGTTAAGCTACTGCGACCTCTACCATTTTTCCAAGGGGCATTAACACCGTCTTGTTAAGCTACTGCAACCTCCACTATTCTTCCAAGGGGCATTAAAACCGTCTTGTTAAGCTACTGCGACCTCCACCACTTTTCCCAGGGGCATTAGAACCGTCTTGTTAAGCTACTGCGACCTCCACCATTCTTCCAAGGGGCATTAAACCGTCTTGTTAAGCTACTGAAACCTCCACCATTCTTCCAAGGGGCATTAATACCGTCTTGTTAAGCTACTGCGACCTCCACCATTCTTCCAAGGGGCATTAAAACCGTCTTGTTAAGCTACTGCGACCTCCACCATTCTTCCAAGGTGCATTAAAACCATCTTGTTAAGCTACTGCGACCACCACCATTCTTCCAAGGGGCATTAAAACCGTCTTGTTAAGCTATTGCAACCTCCACCATTCTTCCAAGGGGCATTAAAAACGTCTTGTCAAGCTACTGCGACCTCCACCATTCTTCCAAGGGGCATTTAAACCGTCTTGTTAAGCTACTGCGACCTCTACCATTTTTCCAAGGGGCATTAAAACCGTCTTGTTAAGCTACTGCAACCTCCACTATTCTTCCAAGGGGCATTAAAACCGTCTTGTTAAGCTACTGCGACCTTTACCACTTTTCCCAGGGGCATTAGTACCGTCTTATTAAGCTACTGCGACCTCCACCATTCTTCCAAGGTGCATTTAAACCATCTTGTTAAGCTACTGCGACCACCACCATTCTTCCAAGGGGCATTAAAACCGTCTTTTTAAGCTACTGCAACCTCCACCATTCTTCCAAGGGGCATTAAAACCGTCATGTTAAGCTACTGCGACCTCCACCACTTTTCCCAGGGGCAATAAACCCGTCTTGTTAAGCTACTGCGACCTCCACCATTCTTCCAAGGGGCATAAAACCATCTTGTTAAGCTACTGCGACCTCCACCATTCTTCCAAGGGGCGTTAAAACCGTCTTGTTAAGCTACTGCGACCTCCACCATTCTTCCAAGGGGCATTAAAACCGTCTTGTTAAGCTACTGCGACCTCCACCACTTTTCCCAGGGGCATTAAAACCGTCTTTTTAAGCTACTGCGACCTCCACCATTCTTCCAAGGGGCATTAAAACCGTCTTGTTAAGCTATTGCAACCTCCACCATTCTTCCAAGGGGCATTAAAAACGTCTTGTCAAGCTACTGCGACCTCCAACATTCTTCCAAGGGGCATTTAAACCGTCTTGTTAAGCTACTGCGACCTCTACCATTTTTCCAAGGGGCATTAAAACCGTCTTGTTAAGCTACTGCAACCTCCACTATTCTTCCAAGGGGCATTAAAACCGTCTTGTTAAGCTACTGCGACCTTTACCACTTTTCCCAGGGGCATTAGAACCGTCTTATTAAGCTACTGCGACCTCCACCATTCTTCCAAGGGGCATTAAACCGTCTTGTTAAGCTACTGCAACCTCCACCATTCTTCCAAGGGGCATTAATACCGTCTTGTTAAGCTACTGCGACCTCCACCATTCTTCCAAGGGGCATTAAAACCGTCTTGTTAAGCTACTGCAACCTCCACCATTCTTCCAAGGGGCAATAAAATCGTCTTGTTAAGCTACTGCGACCTCCACCATTCTTCCAAGGTGCATTAAAACCGTCTTGTTAAGCTACTGCGACCACCACCATTCTTCCAAGGGGCATTAAAACCGTCTTTTTAAGCTACTGCAACCTCCACCATTCTTCCAAGGGGCATTAAAACCGTCATGTTAAGCTACTGCGACCTCCACCACTTTTCCCAGGGGCATTAAACCCGTCTTGTTAAGCTACTGCGACCTCCACCATTCTTCCAAGGGGCGTTAAAACCGTCTTGTTAAGCTACTGCGACCTTCACCATTCTTCCAAGGGGCACTAAAACTGTCTTGTTAAGCTACTGCGACCTCCACCACCTTTCCCAGGGGCATTAAAACCATCTTGTTAAGCTACTGCGACCGCCACCACTTTTCTAAGGGGCATTTAAACCGTCTTGTTAAGCTACTGCGACCTCCACCATTCTTCCAAGGGGCATTAAAACCGTCTTGTTAAGCTACTGCGACCTCCACCATTCTTCCCAGGGGCATTAATTCCATCTGGTTAAGCTACTGCGACCTCCACCATTCTTCCAAGGGGTATTAAAACCATCTTGTTAAGGTACTGCGACCTCCACCACTTTTCCAGTGGGCATTAAAACCGTCTTGTTAAGCTACTGAGACCTACACGATTCTTCCAAGGGGCATTAAAACCATCTTGTTAAGCTACTGCAACCTCCACCACTTTTTCAAGGGGCATTGATATTGTCTTTTTATTCCACTGAGTCCTCCACCATTCTTCCAAGGGGCATTAAAACCGTCTTGTTAAGCTACTGCGACCGCCACCACTTTTCTAAGGGGCATTTAAACCGTCTTGTTAAGCTACTGCGACCTCCACCATTCTTCCAAGGGGCATTAAAACCGTCTTGTTAAGCTACTGCGACCTCCACCATTCTTCCCAGGGGCATTAATTCCATCTGGTTAAGCTACTGCGACCTCCACCATTCTTCCAAGGGGTATTAAAACCATCTTGTTAAGCTACTGCGACCTCCACCACTTTTCCAGGGGGCATTAAAACCGTCTTGTTAAGATACTGAGACCTACACCATTCTTCCAAGGGGCATTAAAACCATCTTGTTAAGCTACTGCAACCTCCACCACTTTTTCAAGGGGCATTGATATTGTCTTTTTATTCCACTGAGTCTTCCACCATTCTTCCAAGGGGCATTAAAACCGTCTTGTTAAGCTACTGCGATCTCCACCACTTTTCCCAGGGGCATTAAAACCGTCTTTTTAAGCTACTGCGACCTCCACCATTCTTCCAAGTGGCATTAAAACCGTCTTGTTAAGCTATTGCAAGCTCCACCATTCTTCCAAGGGGCATTAAAAACGTCTTGTCAAGCTACTGCGACCTCCACCATTCTTCCAAGGGGCATTAAAACCGTCTTGTTAAGCTACTGCGACCTCTACCATTTTTCCAAGGGGCATTAAAACCGTCTTGTTAAGCTACTGCAACCTCCACTATTCTTCCAAGGGGCATTAAAACCGTCTTGTTAAGCTACTGCGACCTCCACCACTTTTCCCAGGGGCATTAGAACCGTCTTGTTAAGCTACTGCTACCTCCACCATTCTTCCAAGGGGCATTAAACCGTCTTGTTAAGCTACTGAAACCTCCACCATTCTTCCAAGGGGCATTAATACCGTCTTGTTAAGCTACTGCGACCTCCACCATTCTTCCAAGGGGCATTAAAACCGTCTTGTTAAGCTAGTGCGACCTCCACCATTCTTCCAAGGGGCATTAAAACCGTCTTGTTAAGCTACTGCGACCTCCACCATTCTTCCAAGGTGCATTAAAACCATCTTGTTAAGCTACTGCGACCACCACCATTCTTCCAAGGGGCATTAAAACCGTCTTGTTAAGCTATTGCAACCTCCACCATTCTTCCAAGGGGCATTAAAAACGTCTTGTCAAGCTACTGCGACCTCCACCATTCTTCCAAGGGGCATTTAAACCGTCTTGTTAAGCTACTGCGACCTCTACCATTTTTCCAAGGGGCATTAAAACCGTCTTGTTAAGCTACTGCAACCTCCACTATTCTTCCAAGGGGCATTAAAACCGTCTTGTTAAGCTACTGCGACCTTTACCACTTTTCCCAGGGGCATTAGAACCGTCTTATTAAGCTACTGCGACCTCCACCATTCTTCCAAGGGGCATAAAACCATCTTGTTAAGCTACTGCGACCTCCACCATTCTTCCAAGGGGCGTTAAAACCGTCTTGTTAAGCTACTGCGACCTCCACCATTCTTCCAAGGGGCATTAAAACTGTCTTGTTAAGCTGCTGCGACCTCCACCACTTTTCCCAGGGGCATTAAAACCATCTTGTTAAGCTACTGCGACCTACACCATTCTACCAAGGGGCATTAAACGGTCTTGTTAAGCTATTGCGACCTCCACCGCTTTTCCAAGGGGCAATAAAATCGTCTTGTTAAGCTACTGCGACCTCCACTATTCTTCCAACGGGCATTAAAACCGTCTTGTTAAGCTCCTGCGACCTCCACCACTTTTCCCAGGGGCATTAAAACCGTCTTGTTAAGCTACTGCGACCTCCACCATTCTTCCAAGGGGCACTAAAACCGTCTTGTTAAGCTACTGCGACCTCCACCACTTTTTCAAGAGGCATTGATATTGTCTTTTTATTCCACTGCGACCTCCACCATTCTTCCAAGGGGCATTAAAACCGTCTTGTTAAGCTACTGCGACCTCCACCACTTTTCCCAGGGGCATTAAAACCGTCTTGTTAAGCTACTGCGACCTCCACCATTCTTCCAAGGGGCATTAAAATCGTCTTCTTAAGCTACTGCGACCTCCACCACTTTTCCAAGGGGCTTTACAACCGTCTTGTTAAGCTACTGCTACCTCCACCATTCTTCTAAGGGGCATTAAAACCGTCTTGTTAAGCTACTGCGACCTCCACCATTCTTCCAAGGGGCATTTAAACCGTCTTGTTAAGCTACTGCGACCTCTACCATTTTTCCAAGGGGCATTAAAACCGTCTTGTTAAGCTACTGCAACCTCCACTATTCTTCCAAGGGGCATTAAAACCGTCTTGTTAAGCTACTGCGACCTCCACCACTTTTCCCAGGGGCATTAGAACCGTCTTATTAAGCTACTGCGACCTCCACCATTCTTCCAAGGTGCATTAAAACCATCTTGTTAAGCTACTGCGACCACCACCATTCTTCCAAGGGGCATTAAAACCGTCTTTTTAAGCTACTGCAACCTCCACCATTCTTCCAAGGAGCATTAAAACCGTCATGTTAAGCTACTGCGACCTCCACCACTTTTCCCAGGGGCAATAAACCCGTCTTGTTAAGCTACTGCGACCTCCACCATTCTTCCAAGGGGCATAAAACCATCTTGTTAAGCTACTGCGACCTCCACCATTCTTCCAAGGGGCGTTAAAACCGTCTTGTTAAGCTACTGCGACCTCCACCATTCTTCCAAGGGGCATTAAAACCGTCTTGTTAAGCTACTGCGACCTCCACCACTTTTCCCAGGGGCATTAAAACCGTCTTTTTAAGCTACTGCGACCTCCACCATTCTTCCAAGGGGCATTAAAACCGTCTTGTTAAGCTATTGCAACCTCCACCATTCTTCCAAGGGGCATTAAAAACGTCTTGTCAAGCTACTGCGACCTCCACCATTCTTCCAAGGGGCATTTAAACCGTCTTGTTAAGCTACTGCGACCTCTACCATTTTTCCAAGGGACATTAAAACCGTCTTGTTAAGCTACTGCAACCTCCACTATTCTTCCAAGGGGCATTAAAACCGTCTTGTTAAGCTACTGCGACCTTTACCACTTTTCCCAGGGGCATTAGAACCGTCTTATTAAGCTACTGCGACCTCCACCATTCTTCCAAGGGGCATTAAACCGTCTTGTTAAGCTACTGCAACCTCCACCATTCTTCCAAGGGGCATTAATACCGTCTTTTTAAGCTACTGTGACCTCCACCATTCTTCCAAGGGGCATTAAAACCGTCTTGTTAAGCTACTGCAACCTCCACCATTCTTCCAAGGGGCAATAAAATCGTCTTGTTAAGCTACTGCGACCTCCACCATTCTTCCAAGGTGCATTAAAACCGTCTTGTTAAGCTACTGCGACCACCACCATTCTTCCAAGGGGCATTAAAACCGTCCTTTTAAGCTACTGCAACCTCCACCATTCTTCCAAGGGGCATTAAAACTGTCATGTTAAGCTACTGCGACCTCCACCACTTTTCCCAGGGGCATTAAACCCGTCTTGTTAAGCTACTGCGACCTCCACCATTCTTCCAAGGGGCGTTAAAACCGTCTTGTTAAGCTACTGCGACCTTCACCATTCTTCCAAGGGGCACTAAAACTGTCTTGTTAAGCTACTGCGACCTCTACCATTTTTCCAACGGGCATTAAAACCGTCTTGTTAAGCTACTGCAACCTCCACTATTCTTCCAAGGGGCATTAAAACCGTCTTGTTAAGCTACTGCGACCTTTACCACTTTTCCCAGGGGCATTAGAACCGTCTTATTAAGCTACTGCGACCTCCACCATTCTTCCAAGGTGCATTAAAACCATCTTGTTAAGCTACTGCGACCACCACCATTCTTCCAAGGGGCATTAAAACCGTCTTTTTAAGCTACTGCAACCTCCACCATTCTTCCAAGGGGCATTAAAACCGTCATGTTAAGCTACTGCGACCTCCACCACTTTTCCCAGGGGCAATAAACCCGTCTTGTTAAGCTACTGCGACCTCCACCATTCTTCCAAGGGGCATAAAACCATCTTGTTAAGCTACTGCGACCTCCACCATTCTTCCAAGGGGCGTTAAAACCGTCTTGTTAAGCTACTGCGACCTCCACCATTCTTCCAAGGGGCATTAAAACCGTCTTGTTAAGCTACTGCGACCTCCACCACTTTTCCCAGGGGCATTAAAACCGTCTTTTTAAGCTACTGCGACCTCCACCATTCTTCCAAGGGGCATTAAAACCGTCTTGTTAAGCTATTGCAACCTCCACCATTCTTCCAAGGGGCATTAAAAACGTCTTGTCAAGCTACTGCGACCTCCAACATTCTTCCAAGGGGCATTTAAACCGTCTTGTTAAGCTACTGCGACCTCTACCATTTTTCCAAGGGGCATTAAAACCGTCTTGTTAAGCTACTGCAACCTCCACTATTCTTCCAAGGGGCATTAAAACCGTCTTGTTAAGCTACTGCGACCTTTACCACTTTTCCCAGGGGCATTAGAACCGTCTTATTAAGCTACTGCGACCTCCACCATTCTTCCAAGGGGCATTAAACCGTCTTGTTAAGCTACTGCAACCTCCACCATTCTTCCAAGGGGCATTAATACCGTCTTGTTAAGCTACTGCGACCTCCACCATTCTTCCAAGGGGCATTAAAACCGTCTTGTTAAGCTACTGCAACCTCCACCATTCTTCCAAGGGGCAATAAAATCGTCTTGTTAAGCTACTGCGACCTCCACCATTCTTCCAAGGTGCATTAAAACCGTCTTGTTAAGCTACTGCGACCACCACCATTCTTCCAAGGGGCATTAAAACCGTCTTTTTAAGCTACTGCAACCTCCACCATTCTTCCAAGGGGCATTAAAACCGTCATGTTAAGCTACTGCGACCTCCACCACTTTTCCCAGGGGCATTAAACCCGTCTTGTTAAGCTACTGCGACCTCCACCATTCTTCCAAGGGGCGTTAAAACCGTCTTGTTAAGCTACTGCGACCTTCACCATTCTTCCAAGGGGCACTAAAACTGTCTTGTTAAGCTACTGCGACCTCCACCACCTTTCCCAGGGGCATTAAAACCATCTTGTTAAGCTACTGCGACCGCCACCACTTTTCTAAGGGGCATTTAAACCGTCTTGTTAAGCTACTGCGACCTCCACCATTCTTCCAAGGGGCATTAAAACCGTCTTGTTAAGCTACTGCGACCTCCACCATTCTTCCCAGGGGCATTAATTCTATCTGGTTAAGCTACTGCGACCTCCACCATTCTTCCAAGGGGTATTAAAACCATCTTGTTAAGGTACTGCGACCTCCACCACTTTTCCAGTGGGCATTAAAACCGTCTTGTTAAGCTACTGAGACCTACACGATTCTTCCAAGGGGCATTAAAACCATCTTGTTAAGCTACTGCAACCTCCACCACTTTTTCAAGGGGCATTGATATTGTCTTTTTATTCCACTGAGTCTTCCACCATTCTTCCAAGGGGCATTAAAACCGTCTTGTTAAGCTACTGCGATCTCCACCACTTTTCCCAGGGGCATTAAAACCGTCTTTTTAAGCTACTGCGACCTCCACCATTCTTCCAAGTGGCATTAAAACCGTCTTGTTAAGCTATTGCAAGCTCCACCATTCTTCCAAGGGGCATTAAAAACGTCTTGTCAAGCTACTGCGACCTCCACCATTCTTCCAAGGGGCATTAAAACCGTCTTGTTAAGCTACTGCGACCTCTACCATTTTTCCAAGGGGCATTAAAACCGTCTTGTTAAGCTACTGCAACCTCCACTATTCTTCCAAGGGGCATTAAAACCGTCTTGTTAAGCTACTGCGACCTCCACCACTTTTCCCAGGGGCATTAGAACCGTCTTGTTAAGCTACTGCGACCTCCACCATTCTTCCAAGGGGCATTAAACCGTCTTGTTAAGCTACTGAAACCTCCACCATTCTTCCAAGGGGCATTAATACCGTCTTGTTAAGCTACTGCGACCTCCACCATTCTTCCAAGGGGCATTAAAACCGTCTTGTTAAGCTAGTGCGACCTCCACCATTCTTCCAAGGGGCATTAAAACCGTCTTGTTAAGCTACTGCGACCTCCACCATTCTTCCAAGGTGCATTAAAACCATCTTGTTAAGCTACTGCGACCACCACCATTCTTCCAAGGGGCATTAAAACCGTCTTGTTAAGCTATTGCAACCTCCACCATTCTTCCAAGGGGCATTAAAAACGTCTTGTCAAGCTACTGCGACCTCCACCATTCTTCCAAGGGGCATTTAAACCGTCTTGTTAAGCTACTGCGACCTCTACCATTTTTCCAAGGGGCATTAAAACCGTCTTGTTAAGCTACTGCAACCTCCACTATTCTTCCAAGGGGCATTAAAACCGTCTTGTTAAGCTACTGCGACCTTTACCACTTTTCCCAGGGGCATTAGAACCGTCTTATTAAGCTACTGCGACCTCCACCATTCTTCCAAGGTGCATTAAAACCATCTTGTTAAGCTACTGCGACCACCACCATTCTTCCAAGGGGCATTAAAACCGTCTTTTTAAGCTACTGCAACCTCCACCATTCTTCCAAGGGGCATTAAAACGTCATGTTAAGCTACTGCGACCTCCACCACTTTTCCCAGGGGCAATAAACCCGTCTTGTTAAGCTACTGCGACCTCCACCATTCTTCCAAGGGGCATAAAACCATCTTGTTAAGCTACTGCGACCTCCACCATTCTTCCAAGGGGCGTTAAAACCGTCTTGTTAAGCTACTGCGACCTCCACCATTCTTCCAAGGGGCATTAAAACTGTCTTGTTAAGCTGCTGCGACCTCCACCACTTTTCCCAGGGGCATTAAAACCATCTTGTTAAGCTACTGCGACCTACACCATTCTACCAAGGGGCATTAAACGGTCTTGTTAAGCTATTGCGACCTCCACCGCTTTTCCAAGGGGCAATAAAATCGTCTTGTTAAGCTACTGCGACCTCCACTATTCTTCCAAGGGGCATTAAAACCGTCTTGTTAAGCTCCTGCGACCTCCACCACTTTTCCCAGGGGCATTAAAACCGTCTTGTTAAGCTACTGCGACCTCCACCATTCTTCCAAGGGGCACTAAAATCGTCTTGTTAAGCTACTGCGACCTCCACCACTTTTTCAAGAGGCATTGATATTGTCTTTTTATTCCACTGCGACCTCCACCATTCTTCCAAGGGGCATTAAAACCGTCTTGTTAAGCTACTGCGACCTCCACCACTTTTCCCAGGGGCATTAAAACCGTCTTGTTAAGCTACTGCGACCTCCACCATTCTTCCAAGGGGCATTAAAATCGTCTTCTTAAGCTACTGCGACCTCCACCACTTTTCCAAGGGGCTTTACAACCGTCTTGTTAAGCTACTGCTACCTCCACCATTCTTCTAAGGGGCATTAAAACCGTCTTGTTAAGCTACTGCGACCTCCACCATTCTTCCAAGGGGCATTTAAACCGTCTTGTTAAGCTACTGCGACCTCTACCATTTTTCCAAGGGGCATTAAAACCGTCTTGTTAAGCTACTGCAACCTCCACTATTCTTCCAAGGGGCATTAAAACCGTCTTGTTAAGCTACTGCGACCTTTACCACTTTTCCCAGGGGCATTAGAACCGTCTTATTAAGCTACTGCGAACTCCACCATTCTTCCAAGGTGCATTAAAACCATCTTGTTAAGCTACTGCGACCACCACCATTCTTCCAAGGGGCATTAAAACCGTCTTTTTAAGCTACTGCAACCTCCACCATTCTTCCAAGGGGCATTAAAACCGTCATGTTAAGCTACTGCGACCTCCACCACTTTTCCCAGGGGCAATAAACCCGTCTTGTTAAGCTACTGCGACCTCCACCATTCTTCCAAGGGGCATAAAACCATCTTGTTAAGCTACTGCGACCTCCACCATTCTTCCAAGGGGCGTTAAAACCGTCTTGTTAAGCTACTGCGACCTCCACCATTCTTCCAAGGGGCATTAAAACCGTCTTGTTAAGCTACTGCGACCTCCACCACTTTTCCCAGGGGCATTAAAACCGTCTTTTTAAGCTACTGCGACCTCCACCATTCTTCCAAGGGGCATTAAAACAGTCTTGTTAAGCTATTGCAACCTCCACCATTCTTCCAAGGGGCATTAAAAACGTCTTGTCAAGCTACTGTGACCTCCACCATTCTTCCAAGGGGCATTTAAACCGTCTTGTTAAGCTACTGCGACCTCTACCATTTTTCCAAGGGGCATTAAAACCGTCTTGTTAAGCTACTGCAACCTCCACTATTCTTCCAAGGGGCATTAAAACCGTCTTGTTAAGCTACTGCGACCTTTACCACTTTTCCCAGGGGCATTAGAACCGTCTTATTAAGCTACTGCGACCTCCACCATTCTTCCAAGGGGCATTAAACCGTCTTGTTAAGCTACTGCAACCTCCACCATTCTTCCAAGGGGCATTAATACCGTCTTGTTAAGCTACTGCGACCTCCACTATTCTTCCAAGGGGCATTAAAACCATTTTGTTAAGCTACTGCAACCTCCACCATTCTTCCAAGGGGCAATAAAATCGTCTTGTTAAGCTACTGCGACCACCACCATTCTTCTAAGGGGCATTAAAACCGTCTTGTTAAGCTACTGCAACCTCCACCATTCTTCCAAGGGGCATTAAAACTGTCATGTTAAGCTACTGCGACCTCCACCACTTTTCCCAGGGGCATTAAACCCGTCTTGTTAAGCTACTGCGACCTCCACCATTCTTCCAAGGGGCGTTAAAACCGTCTTGTTAAGTTACTGCGACCTTCACCATTCTTCCAAGGGGCACTAAAACTGTCTTCTTAAGCTACTGCGACCTCCACCACCTTTCCCAGGGGCATTAAAACCATCTTGTTAAGCTACTGCGACCGCCACCACTTTTCTAAGGGGCATTTAAACCGTCTTGTTAAGCTACTGCGACCTCCACCATTCTTCCAAGGGGCATTAAAACCGTCTTGTTAAGCTACTGCGACCTCCACCATTCTTCCCAGGGGCATTAATTCCATCTGGTTAAGCTACTGCGACCTCCACCATTCTTCCAAGGGGTATTAAAACCATCTTGTTAAGGTACTGCGACCTCCACCACTTTTCCAGGGGGCATTAAATCCGTCTTGTTAAGCTACTGAGACCTACACGATTCTTCCAAGGGGCATTAAAACCATCTTGTTAAGCTACTGCAACCTCCACCACTTTTTCAAGGGGCATTGATATTGTCTTTTTATTCCACTGAGTCCTCCACCATTCTTCCAAGGGGCATTAAAACCGTCTTGTTAAGCTACTGCGACCGCCACCACTTTTCTAAGGGGCATTTAAACCGTCTTGTTAAGCTACTGCGACCTCCACCATTCTTCCAAGGGGCATTAAAACCGTCTTGTTAAGCTACTGCGACCTCCACCATTCTTCCCAGGGGCATTAATTCCATCTGGTTAAGCTACTGCGACCTCCACCATTCTTCCAAGGGGTATTAAAACCATCTTGTTAAGCTACTGCGACCTCCACCACTTTTCCAGGGGGCATTAAAACCGTCTTGTTAAGCTACTGAGACCTACACCATTCTTCCAAGGGGCATTAAAACCATCTTGTAAAGCTACTGCAACCTCCACCACTTTTTCAAGGGGCATTGATATTGTCTTTTTATTCCACTGAGTCTTCCACCATTCTTCCAAGGGGCATTAAAACCGTCTTGTTAAGCTACTGCGACCTCCACCACTTTTCCCAGGGGCATTAAAACCGTCTTTTTAAGCTACTGCGACCTCCACCATTCTTCCAAGGGGCATTAAAACCGTCTTGTTAAGCTATTGCAAGCTCCACCATTCTTCCAAGGGGCATTAAAAACGTCTTGTCAAGCTACTGCGACCTCCACCATTCTTCCAAGGGGCATTAAAACCGTCTTGTTAAGCTACTGCGACCTTTACCATTTTTCCAAGGGGCATTAAAACCGTCTTGTTAAGCTACTGCAACCTCCACTATTCTTCCAAGGGGCATTAAAACCGTCTTGTTAAGCTACTGCGACCTCCACCACTTTTCCCAGGGGCATTAGAACCGTCTTGTTAAGCTACTGCGACCTCCACCATTCTTCCAAGGGGCATTAAACCGTCTTGTTAAGCTACTGCAACCTCCACCATTCTTCCAAGGGGCATTAATACCGTCTTGTTAAGCTACTGCGACCTCCACCATTCTTCCAAGGGGCATTAAAACCGTCTTCTTAAGCTACTGCAACCTCCACCATTCTTCCAAGGGGCATTAAAACCGTCTTTTTAAGCTACTGCAACCTCCACCATTATTCCAAGGGGCATTAAAACCGTCATGTTAAGCTACTGCGACCTCCACCACTTTTCCCAGGGGCATTAAACCCGTCTTGTTAAGCTACTGCGACCTCCACCATTCTTCCAAGGGGCATTAAACCGTCTTGTTAAGCTACTGCGACCTCCACCATTCTTCCAAGGGGCATTAAAACCGTCTTGTTAAGCTACTGCGACCTCCACCATTCTTCCAAGGGGCATTAAAACTGTCTTGTTAAGCTGCTAGGACCTCCACCACTTTTTCCAGGGGCATTAAAACCATCTTGTTAAGCTACTGCGACCTACACCATTCTACCAAGGGGCATTAAACGGTCTTGTTAAGCTATTGCGACCTCCACCGCTTTTCCAAGGGGCAAAAAAAACCGTCTTGTTAAGCTACTGCGACCTCCACTATTCTTCCAAGGGGCATTAAAACCGTCTTGTTAAGCTCCTGCGACCTCCACCACTTTTCCCAGGGGCATTAAAACCGTCTTGTTAAGCTACTGCGACCTCCACCATTCTTCCAATGGGCACTAAAACGGTCTTGTTAAGCTACTGCGACCTCCACCACTTTTTCAAGAGGCATTGATATTGTCTTTTTATTCCACTGCGACCTCCACCATTCTTCCAAGGGGCATTAAAACCGTCTTGTTAAGCTACTGCGACCTCCACCACTTTTCCCAGGGGCATTAAAACCGTCTTGTTAAGCTACTGCGACCTCCACCATTCTTCCAAGGGGCATTAAAACCGTCTTCTTAAGCTACTGCGACCTCCACCACTTTTCCAAGGGGCTTTACAACCGTCTTGTTAAGCTACTGCTACCTCCACCATTCTTCTAAGGGGCATTTAAACCGTCTTGTTAAGCTACTGCGACCTCCACCATTCTTCCAAGGGGCATTAAAACTGTCTTGTTAAGCTACTGCGACCTCCACCATTCTTCCCAGGGGCATTAATTCCATCTGGTTAAGCTACTGCGACCTCCACCATTCTTCCAAGGGGTATTAAAACCATCTTGTTAAGCTACTGCGACCTCCACCACTTTTCCAGGGGGCATTAAAACTGTCTTGTTAAGCTACTGAGACCTACACCATTCTTCCAAGGTGCATTAAAACCATCTTGTTAAGCTACTGCAACCTCCACCACTTTTTCAAGGGGCATTGATATTGTCTTTTTATTCCACTGAGTTTTCCACCATTCTTCCAAGGGGCATTAAAACCGTCTTGTTAAGCTACTGCGATCTCCACCACTTTTCCCAGGGGCATTAAAACCGTCTTTTTAAGCTACTGCGACCTCCAACATTCTTCCAAGGGGCATTAAAACCGTCTTGTTAAGCTATTGCAAGCTCCACCATTCTTCCAAGGGGCATTAAAAACGTCTTGTCAAGCTACTGCGACCTCCACCATTCTTCCAAGGGGCATTAAAACCGTCTTGTTAAGCTACTGCGACCTTTACCATTTTTCCAAGGGGCATTAAAACCGTCTTGTTAAGCTACTGCAACCTCCACTATTCTTCCAAGGGGCATTAAAACCGTCTTGTTAAGCTACTGCGACCTCCACCACTTTTCCCAGGGGCATTAGAACCGTCTTGTTAAGCTACTGCGACCTCCACAATTCTTCCAAGGGGCATTAAACCGTCTTGTTAAGCTACTGCAACCTCCACCATTCTTCCAAGGGGCATTAATACCGTCTTGTTAAGCTACTGCGACCTCCACCATTCTTCCAAGGGGCATTAAAACCGTCTTCTTAAGCTACTGCAACCTCCACCATTCTTCCAAGGGGCATTAAAACCGTCTTTTTAAGCTACTGCAACCTCCACCATTATTCCAAGGGGCATTAAAACCGTCATGTTAAGCTACTGCGACCTCCACCACTTTTCCCAGGGGCATTAAACCCGTCTTGTTAAGCTACTGCGACCTCCACCATTCTTCCAAGGGGCATTAAACCGTCTTGTTAAGCTACTGCGACCTCCACCATTCTTCCAAGGGGCATTAAAACCGTCTTGTTAAGCTACTGCGACCTCCACCATTCTTCCAAGGGGCATTAAAACTGTCTTGTTAAGCTGCTGCGACCTCCACCACTTTTCCCAGGGGCATTAAAACCATCTTGTTAAGCTACTGCGACCTACACCATTCTACCAAGGGGCATTAAACGGTCTTGTTAAGCTATTGCGACCTCCACCGCTTTTCCAAGGGGCAATAAAACGGTCTTGTTAAGCTACTGCGACCTCCACTATTCTTCCAAGGGGCATTAAAACCGTCTTGTTAAGCTCCTGCGACCTAAACCACTTTTCCCAGGGGCATTAAAATCGTCTTGTTAAGCTACTGCGACCTCCACCATTCTTCCAAGGGGCACTAAAACGGTCTTGTTAAGCTACTGCGACCTCCACCACTTTTTCAAGAGGCATTGATATTGTCTTTTTATTCCACTGCGACCTCCACCATTCTTCCAAGGGGCATTAAAACCGTCTTGTTAAGCTACTGCGACCTCCACCACTTTTCCCAGGGGCATTAAAACCGTCTTGTTAAGCTACTGCGACCTCCACCATTCTTCCAAGGGGCATTAAAACCGTCTTCTTAAGCTACTGCGACCTCCACCACTTTTCCAAGGGGCTTTACAACCGTCTTGTTAAGCTACTGCTACCTCCACCATTCTTCTAAGGGGCATTAAAACCGTCTTGTTAAGCTACTGCGACCTCCACCATTCTTCCAAGGGGCATTAAAACCGTCTTGTTAAGCTAGTGCGACATCCACAACTTTTTCAAGGGGCATTAAAACCGTTTTGTTAAGCTACTGCGACCTCCACCATTCTTTCAAGGGGCATTAGAACCGTCTTGTTAAGCTATCGGAACCTCCACCATTCTTCCAAGGGGCATTAAAACCATCTTGTTAAGCTACTGCGACCTCCACCATTCTTCCAAGGGGCATTAAAACCGTCTTGTTAAGCTCCTGCGACCTCCACCACTTTTTCAAGGGGCATTGATATTGTCTTTTTATTCCACTGCGACCTCCACCATTCTTCCAAGGGGCATTAAAAACGTCTTGTTAAGCTACGGCGACCTCCACCATTTTTCCAAGGGGCATTTAAACCGTCTTGTTAAGCTACTGCAACCTCCACCATTCTTCCAAGGGGCATTAAAACTGTCTTGTTAAGCTACTGCAACCTCCACCATTCTTACAAGGGGCATTAAAACCGTCTTGTTAAGCTACTGCGACCTCCACCATTCTTCCAAGGGGCATTAAAACCGTCTTGTTAAGCTACTGCGACCTCCACCACATTTTCAAGGGGCATTGATATTTTCTTTTTATTCCTCTGCGACCTCCACCATTCTTCCAAGGGGCATGAAAAACGTCTTGTTAAGCTACTGCGACCGCCACCACTTTTCCAAGGGGCATTTAAACCGTCTTGTTAAGCTACTGCTACCTCCACCATTCTTCCAAGGGGCATTAAAATCGTCTTGTTAAGCTACTGCTACCTCCACCATTCTTCCAAGAGGCGTTAATACCATCTGGTTAAGCTACTGCGACCTCCACCATTCTTCCAAGGGGCATTAAACCATCTTGTTAACCTACTGTGACCTCCACCACTTTTCCAGGGGGCATTAAAACCATCTTGTTAAGCTACTGCGACCTCCACCATTCTTCCAAGAGGCATTAAAACATCTTGTTAAGCTACTGCGACCTCCACCACTTTTTCAATGGGCATTGATATTGTCTTTTTATTCCACTGCGTCCTCCACCATTCTTCCAAGGGTCATTAAAACCGTCTTGTTAAGCTACTGCGACCTCCACCATTCTTCCAAGGGGCATTAAAACCGTCTTGTTAAGCTAGTGCGACCTCCACCACTTTTCCAAGGGGCATTAAAACCGTCTTGTTAAGCTACTGCGACCTCCACCATTCTTTCAAGGGGCATTAAAACCGTCTTGTTAAGCTACTGCAACCTCCACCATTCTTCCAAGGGGCATTAAAACCGTCTTGTTAAGCTACTGCGACCTCCACCATTCTTCCAAGGGGCATTAAAACCGTCTTGTTAAGCTACTGCGACCTCCACCACTTTTTCAAGGGGCATTGATATTGTCTTTTTTTTCCACTGCGACCTCCACCATTCTTCCAAGGGGCATTAAAAACGTCTTGTTAAGTTACTGTGACCGCCACCACTTTTCTAAGTGGCACTTAAACCGTCTTGTTAAGCTACTGCGACCTCCACCAGTCTTCCAAGGGGCATTAAAACCGTCTTGTTAAGCTACTGCGACCTCAACCATTCTTCCCAGGGGCATTAATACCATCTGGTTAAGCTACTGCGACCTCCACCATTCTTCCAAGGGGCATTAAAACCATCTGGTTAAGCTACTGCGACCTCCACCATTCTTCCAAGGGGCATTAAAACCATCTTGTTAAGCTACTGCGACCTCCACCACTTTGCCAGGGGTCATTAAAACAGTCTTGTTAAGCTACTGCGACCTCCACCATTCTTCCAAGGGGCATTAAAACCATCTTGTTAAACTACTGCAACCTCCACCACTTTTTCAAGGGACATTGATATTGTCTTTTTATTCCACTGCATCCTCCACCATTCTTCCAAGGGGCATTAAAACCCTCTTCTTAAGCTACTGCGACCTACACCACTTTTCCCAGGGGCATTAAAACCGTCTTGTTAAGCTACTGCGACCTCCACCATTCTTCCAAGGGGCATTAAAACCGTCTTGTTAAGCTTCTACAACCTCCACCATTCTTCCAAGGGGCATTAATACCGTCTTGTTAAGCTACTGCGACCTCCACCATTCTTCCAAAGGGCATTAAAACCGTCTTGTTAAGCTAGTGCAACCTCCACCATTCTTCCAAGGGGCATTAAAACCGTCTTGTTAAGCTACTGCGACCTCCACCATTCTTCCAAGGGGCATTAAAACCGTCTTGTTAAGCTACTGCGACCTCCACCACTTTTTCAAGGGGCATTGATATTGTCTTTTTTTTCCACTGCGACCTCCACCATTCTTCCAAGGGGCATTAAAAACGTCTTGTTAAGCTACTGCGACCACCATCACTTTTCTAAGGGGCATTTAAACCGTATTGTTAAGCTACTGCGACCTCCACCATTCTTCCAAGGGGCATTAAAACCGTCTTGTTAAGCTAGTGCGACATCCACAACTTTTTCAAGGGGCATTAAAACCGTTTTGTTAAGCTACTGCGACCTCCACCATTCTTTCAAGGGGCATTAGAACCGTCTTGTTAAGCTATCGGAACCTCCACCATTCTTCCAAGGGGCATTAAAACCATCTTGTTAAGCTACTGCGACCTCCACCATTCTTCCAAGGGGCATTAAAACCGTCTTGTTAAGCTCCTGCGACCTCCACCACTTTTTCAAGGGGCATTGATATTGTCTTTTTATTCCACTGCGACCTCCACCATTCTTCCAAGGGGCATTAAAAACGTCTTGTTAAGCTACGGCGACCTCCACCATTTTTCCAAGGGGCATTTAAACCGTCTTGTTAAGCTACTGCAACCTCCACCATTCTTCCAAGGGGCATTAAAACTGTCTTGTTAAGCTACTGCAACCTCCACCATTCTTACAAGGGGCATTAAAACCGTCTTGTTAAGCTACTGCGACCTCCACCATTCTTCCAAGGGGCATTAAAACCGTCTTGTTAAGCTACTGCGACCTCCACCACATTTTCAAGGGGCATTGATATTTTCTTTTTATTCCTCTGCGACCTCCACCATTCTTCCAAGGGGCATGAAAAACGTCTTGTTAAGCTACTGCGACCGCCACCACTTTTCCAAGGGGCATTTAAACCGTCTTGTTAAGCTACTGCTACCTCCACCATTCTTCCAAGGGGCATTAAAACCGTCTTGTTAAGCTACTGCTACCTCCACCATTCTTCCAAGAGGCGTTAATACCATCTGGTTAAGCTACTGCGACCTCCACCATTCTTCCAAGGGGCATTAAACCATCTTGTTAACCTACTGTGACCTCCACCACTTTTCCAGGGGGCATTAAAACCATCTTGTTAAGCTACTGCGACCTCCACCATTCTTCCAAGAGGCATTAAAACATCTTGTTAAGCTACTGCGACCTCCACCACTTTTTCAATGGGCATTGATATTGTCTTTTTATTCCACTGCGTCCTCCACCATTCTTCCAAGGGTCATTAAAACCGTCTTGTTAAGCTACTGCGACCTCCACCATTCTTCCAAGGGGCATTAAAACCGTCTTGTTAAGCTAGTGCGACCTCCACCACTTTTCCAAGGGGCATTAAAACCGTCTTGTTAAGCTACTGCGACCTCCACCATTCTTTCAAGGGGCATTAAAACCGTTTTGTTAAGCTACTGCAACCTCCACCATTCTTCCAAGGGGCATTAAAACCGTCTTGTTAAGCTACTGCGACCTCCACCATTCTTCCAAGGGGCATTAAAACCGTCTTGTTAAGCTACTGCGACCTCCACCACTTTTTCAAGGGGCATTGATATTGTCTTTTTTTTCCACTGCGACCTCCACCATTCTTCCAAGGGGCATTAAAAACGTCTTGTTAAGTTACTGTGACCACCACCACTTTTCTAAGTGGCACTTAAACCGTCTTGTTAAGCTACTGCGACCTCCACCAGTCTTCCAAGGGGCATTAAAACCGTCTTGTTAAGCTACTGCGACCTCAACCATTCTTCCCAGGGGCATTAATACCATCTGGTTAAGCTACTGCGACCTCCACCATTCTTCCAAGGGGCATTAAAACCATCTGGTTAAGCTACTGCGACCTCCACCATTCTTCCAAGGGGCATTAAAACCATCTTGTTAAGCTACTGCGACCTCCACCACTTTGCCAGGGGTCATTAAAACAGTCTTGTTAAGCTACTGCGACCTCCACCATTCTTCCAAGGGGCATTAAAACCATCTTGTTAAACTACTGCAACCTCCACCACTTTTTCAAGGGACATTGATATTGTCTTTTTATTCCACTGCATCCTCCACCATTCTTCCAAGGGGCATTAAAACCCTCTTCTTAAGCTACTGCGACCTCCACCACTTTTCCCAGGGGCATTAAAACCGTCTTGTTAAGCTACTGCGACCTCCACCATTCTTCCAAGGGGCATTAAAACCGTCTTGTTAAGCTTCTACAACCTCCACCATTCTTCCAAGGGGCATTAATACCGTCTTGTTAAGCTACTGCGACCTCCACCATTCTTCCAAAGGGCATTAAAACCGTCTTGTTAAGCTAGTGCAACCTCCACCATTCTTCCAAGGGGCATTAAAACCGTCTTGTTAAGCTACTGCGACCTCCACCATTCTTTCAAGGGGCATTAGAACCGTCTTGTTAAGCTATCGGAACCTCCACCATTCTTCCAAGGGGCATTAAAACCATCTTGTTAAGCTACTGCGACCTCCACCATTCTTCCAAGGGGCATTAAAACCGTCTTGTTAAGCTCCTGCGACCTCCACCACTTTTTCAAGGGGCATTGATATTGTCTTTTTATTCCACTGCGACCTCCACCATTCTTCCAAGGGGCATTAAAAACGTCTTGTTAAGCTACGGCGACCTCCACCATTTTTCCAAGGTGCATTTAAACCGTCTTGTTAAGCTACTGCAACCTCCACCATTCTTCCAAGGGGCATTAAAACTGTCTTGTTAAGCTACTGCAACCTCCACCATTCTTACAAGGGGCATTAAAACCGTCTTGTTAAGCTACTGCGACCTCCACCATTCTTCCAAGGGGCATTAAAACCGTCTTGTTAAGCTACTGCGACCTCCACCACATTTTCAAGGGGCATTGATATTTTCTTTTTATTCCTCTGCGACCTCCACCATTCTTCCAAGGGGCATGAAAAACGTCTTGTTAAGCTACTGCGACCGCCACCACTTTTCCAAGGGGCATTTAAACCGTCTTGTTAAGCTACTGCTACCTCCACCATTCTTCCAAGGGGCATTAAAACCGTCTTGTTAAGCTACTGCTAC
The DNA here is from genome assembly GCF_046119375.1 of Phyllobates terribilis. Classification (NCBI taxonomy): domain Eukaryota; kingdom Metazoa; phylum Chordata; class Amphibia; order Anura; family Dendrobatidae; genus Phyllobates; species Phyllobates terribilis. The sequence goes on from NW_027362763.1 coordinate 412,295,700, forward strand.
CTCCACCATTCTTCCAAGAGGCGTTAATACCATCTGGTTAAGCTACTGCGACCTCCACCATTCTTCCAAGGGGCATTAAACCATCTTGTTAACCTACTGTGACCTCCACCACTTTTCCAGGGGGCATTAAAACCATCTTGTTAAGCTACTGCGACCTCCACCATTCTTCCAAGAGGCATTAAAACATCTTGTTAAGCTACTGCGACCTCCACCACTTTTTCAATGGGCATTGATATTGTCTTTTTATTCCACTGCGTCCTCCACCATTCTTCCAAGGGTCATTAAAACCGTCTTGTTAAGCTACTGCGACCTCCACCATTCTTCCAAGGGGCATTAAAACCGTCTTGTTAAGCTAGTGCGACCTCCACCACTTTTCCAAGGGGCATTAAAACCGTCTTGTTAAGCTACTGCGACCTCCACCATTCTTTCAAGGGGCATTAAAACCGTCTTGTTAAGCTACTGCAACCTCCACCATTCTTCCAAGGGGCATTAAAACCGTCTTGTTAAGCTACTGCGACCTCCACCATTCTTCCAAGGGGCATTAAAACCGTCTTGTTAAGCTACTGCGACCTCCACCACTTTTTCAAGGGGCATTGATATTGTCTTTTTTTTCCACTGCGACCTCCACCATTCTTCCAAGGGGCATTAAAAACGTCTTGTTAAGTTACTGTGACCGCCACCACTTTTCTAAGTGGCACTTAAACCGTCTTGTTAAGCTACTGCGACCTCCACCAGTCTTCCAAGGGGCATTAAAACCGTCTTGTTAAGCTACTGCGACCTCAACCATTCTTCCCAGGGGCATTAATACCATCTGGTTAAGCTACTGCGACCTCCACCATTCTTCCAAGGGGCATTAAAACCATCTGGTTAAGCTACTGCGACCTCCACCATTCTTCCAAGGGGCATTAAAACCATCTTGTTAAGCTACTGCGACCTCCACCACTTTGCCAGGGGTCATTAAAACAGTCTTGTTAAGCTACTGCGACCTCCACCATTCTTCCAAGGGGCATTAAAACCATCTTGTTAAACTACTGCAACCTCCACCACTTTTTCAAGGGACATTGATATTGTCTTTTTATTCCACTGCATCCTCCACCATTCTTCCAAGGGGCATTAAAACCCTCTTCTTAAGCTACTGCGACCTCCACCACTTTTCCCAGGGGCATTAAAACCGTCTTGTTAAGCTACTGCGACCTCCACCATTCTTCCAAGGGGCATTAAAACCGTCTTGTTAAGCTTCTACAACCTCCACCATTCTTCCAAGGGGCATTAATACCGTCTTGTTAAGCTACTGCGACCTCCACCATTCTTCCAAAGGGCATTAAAACCGTCTTGTTAAGCTAGTGCAACCTCCACCATTCTTCCAAGGGGCATTAAAACCGTCTTGTTAAGCTACTGCGACCTCCACCATTCTTCCAAGGGGCATTAAAACCGTCTTGTTAAGCTACTGCGACCTCCACCACTTTTTCAAGGGGCATTGATATTGTCTTTTTTTTCCACTGCGACCTCCACCATTCTTCCAAGGGGCATTAAAAACGTCTTGTTAAGCTACTGCGACCACCATCACTTTTCTAAGGGGCATTTAAACCGTATTGTTAAGCTACTGCGACCTCCACCATTCTTCCAAGGGGCATTAAAACCGTCTTGTTAAGCTAGTGCGACATCCACAACTTTTTCAAGGGGCATTAAAACCGTTTTGTTAAGCTACTGCGACCTCCACCATTCTTTCAAGGGGCATTAGAACCGTCTTGTTAAGCTATCGGAACCTCCACCATTCTTCCAAGGGGCATTAAAACCATCTTGTTAAGCTACTGCGACCTCCACCATTCTTCCAAGGGGCATTAAAACCGTCTTGTTAAGCTCCTGCGACCTCCACCACTTTTTCAAGGGGCATTGATATTGTCTTTTTATTCCACTGCGACCTCCACCATTCTTCCAAGGGGCATTAAAAACGTCTTGTTAAGCTACGGCGACCTCCACCATTTTTCCAAGGGGCATTTAAACCGTCTTGTTAAGCTACTGCAACCTCCACCATTCTTCCAAGGGGCATTAAAACTGTCTTGTTAAGCTACTGCAACCTCCACCATTCTTACAAGGGGCATTAAAACCGTCTTGTTAAGCTACTGCGACCTCCACCATTCTTCCAAGGGGCATTAAAACCGTCTTGTTAAGCTACTGCGACCTCCACCACATTTTCAAGGGGCATTGATATTTTCTTTTTATTCCTCTGCGACCTCCACCATTCTTCCAAGGGGCATGAAAAACGTCTTGTTAAGCTACTGCGACCGCCACCACTTTTCCAAGGGGCATTTAAACCGTCTTGTTAAGCTACTGCTACCTCCACCATTCTTCCAAGGGGCATTAAAACCGTCTTGTTAAGCTACTGCTACCTCCACCATTCTTCCAAGAGGCGTTAATACCATCTGGTTAAGCTACTGCGACCTCCACCATTCTTCCAAGGGGCATTAAACCATCTTGTTAACCTACTGTGACCTCCACCACTTTTCCAGGGGGCATTAAAACCATCTTGTTAAGCTACTGCGACCTCCACCATTCTTCCAAGAGGCATTAAAACATCTTGTTAAGCTACTGCGACCTCCACCACTTTTTCAATGGGCATTGATATTGTCTTTTTATTCCACTGCGTCCTCCACCATTCTTCCAAGGGTCATTAAAACCGTCTTGTTAAGCTACTGCGACCTCCACCATTCTTCCAAGGGGCATTAAAACCGTCTTGTTAAGCTAGTGCGACCTCCACCACTTTTCCAAGGGGCATTAAAACCGTCTTGTTAAGCTACTGCGACCTCCACCATTCTTTCAAGGGGCATTAAAACCGTCTTGTTAAGCTACTGCAACCTCCACCATTCTTCCAAGGGGCATTAAAACCGTCTTGTTAAGCTACTGCGACCTCCACCATTCTTCCAAGGGGCATTAAAACCGTCTTGTTAAGCTACTGCGACCTCCACCACTTTTTCAAGGGGCATTGATATTGTCTTTTTTTTCCACTGCGACCTCCACCATTCTTCCAAGGGGCATTAAAAACGTCTTGTTAAGTTACTGTGACCACCACCACTTTTCTAAGTGGCACTTAAACCGTCTTGTTAAGCTACTGCGACCTCCACCAGTCTTCCAAGGGGCATTAAAACCGTCTTGTTAAGCTACTGCGACCTCAACCATTCTTCCCAGGGGCATTAATACCATCTGGTTAAGCTACTGCGACCTCCACCATTCTTCCAAGGGGCATTAAAACCATCTGGTTAAGCTACTGCGACCTCCACCATTCTTCCAAGGGGCATTAAAACCATCTTGTTAAGCTACTGCGACCTCCACCACTTTGCCAGGGGTCATTAAAACAGTCTTGTTAAGCTACTGCGACCTCCACCATTCTTCCAAGGGGCATTAAAACCATCTTGTTAAACTACTGCAACCTCCACCACTTTTTCAAGGGACATTGATATTGTCTTTTTATTCCACTGCATCCTCCACCATTCTTCCAAGGGGCATTAAAACCCTCTTCTTAAGCTACTGCGACCTCCACCACTTTTCCCAGGGGCATTAAAACCGTCTTGTTAAGCTACTGCGACCTCCACCATTCTTCCAAGGGGCATTAAAACCGTCTTGTTAAGCTTCTACAACCTCCACCATTCTTCCAAGGGGCATTAATACCGTCTTGTTAAGCTACTGCGACCTCCACCATTCTTCCAAAGGGCATTAAAACCGTCTTGTTAAGCTAGTGCAACCTCCACCATTCTTCCAAGGGGCATTAAAACCGTCTTGTTAAGCTACTGCGACCTCCACCATTCTTCCAAGGGGCATTAAAACCGTCTTGTTAAGCTACTGCGACCTCCACCACTTTTTCAAGGGGCATTGATATTGTCTTTTTTTTCCACTGCGACCTCCACCATTCTTCCAAGGGGCATTAAAAACGTCTTGTTAAGCTACTGCGACCACCATCACTTTTCTAAGGGGCATTTAAACCGTATTGTTAAGCTACTGCGACCTCCACCATTCTTCCAAGGGGCATTAAAACCGTCTTGTTAAGCTACTGCGACCTCCACCATTCTTCCCAGGGGCATTAATACCATCTGGTTAAGCTACTGCGACCTCCACCATTCTTCCAAGGGGCATTAAAACCAACTTGTTAAGCTACTGCTACCTCCACCATTCTTCCAAGGGGCATTAAAACCATCTTGTTAAGCTACTGCAACCTCCACCAGTTTTTCAAGGGGCATTGATATTGTCTTTTTATTCCACTGCGGTCTCCACCATTCTTCCAAGGGGCATTAAAACCGTCTTGTTAAGCTACTGCAACATCCACCACTTTTCCCAGGGGCATTAAAACCGTCTTGTTAAGCTACTGCGACCTCCACCATTCTTCCAAGGGGCATTAAAACCGTCTTGCTAACTACTGCAACCTCCACCATTCTTCCAAGGGGCATTACAAACGTCTTGTCAAGCTACTGCGACCTCCACCATTCTTCCAAGGGGCATTAAAACTGTCTTGTTAAGCTACTGCGACCTCTACCATTTTTCCAAGGGGCATTAAAACTGTCTTGTTAAGCTACTGCAACCTCCACTATTCTTCCAAGGGGCATTAAAACCGTCTTGTTAAGCTACTGTTACCTCCACCACTTTTCTCAGGGGCATTAAAACCGTCTTCTTAAGCTACTGCGACCTCCACCATTCTTCCAAGGGGCATTAAAACCATCTTGTTAAGCTACTGCGACCTCCACCACTTTTCCAAGGGGCTTTACAACCGTCTTGTTAAGCTACTGCTACCTCCACCATTCTTCTAAGGGGCATTAAAACCGTCTTGTTAAGCTACTGCGACCTCCACCATTCTTCCAAGTGGCATTAAAACCGTCTTGTTAAGCTAGTGCGACCTCCACCACTTTTTCAAGGGGCATTAAAACCGTTTTGTTAAGCTACTGCGACCTCCACCATTCTTTCAAGGGGCATTAAAACCGTCTTGTTAAGCTACCGGAACCTCCACCATTCTTCCAAGGGGCATTAAAACCATCTTGTTAAGCTACTGCGACCTCCACCATTCTTCCAAGGGGCATTAAAACCGTCTTGTTAAGCTCCTGCGACCTCCACCACTTTTTCAAGGGGCATTGATATTGTCTTTTTATTCCACTGCGACCTCCACCATTCTTCCAAGGGGCATTAAAAACGTCTTGTTAAGCTACGGCGACCGCCACCACTTTTCCAAGGGGCATTTAAACCGTCTTGTTAAGCTACTGCGACCTCCACCATTCTTCCAAGGGGCATTAAAACCGTCTTGTTAAGCTACTGCTACCTCCACCATTCTTCCCAGGGGCATTAATACCATCTGGTTAAGCTACTGCGACCTCCACCATTCTTCCAAGGGGCATTAAACCATCTTGTTAAGCTACTGCGACCTCCACCACTTTTCCAGGGGGCATTAAAACCATCTTCTTAAGCTACTGCGACCTCCACCATTCTTCCAAGGGGCATTAAAACCATCTTGTTAAGCTACTGCGACCTCCACCACTTTTTCAATGGGCATTGATATTGTCTTTTTATTCCACTGCGTCCTCCACCATTCTTCCAAGGGGCATTAAAACCGTCTTGTTAAGCTACTGCGACCTCCACCATTCTTCCAAGGGGCATTAAAACCGTCTTGTTAAGCTAGTGCGACCTCCACCACTTTTCCAAGGGGCATTAAAACCGTCTTGTTAAGCTACTGCGACCTCCACCATTCTTTCAAGGGGCATTAAAACCGTCTTGTTAAGCTACTGCAACCTCCACCATTCTTCCAAGGGGCATTAAAACCGTCTTGTTAAGCTACTGCGACCTCCACCATTCTTCCAAGGGGCATTAAAACCGTCTTGTTAAGCTACTGCGACCTCCACCACTTTTTCAAGGGGCATTGATATTGTCTTTTTTTTCCACTGCCACCTCCACCATTCTTCCAAGGGGCATTAAAAACGTCTTGTTAAGCTACTGTGACCGCCACCACTTTTCTAAGGGGCATTTAAACCGTCTTGTTAAGCTACTGCGACCTCCACCAGTCTTCCGAGGGACATTAAAACCGTCTTGTTAAGCTACTGCGACCTCAACCATTCTTCCCAGGGGCATTAATACCATCTGGTTAAGCTACTGCGACCTCCACCACTTTTCCAAGGGGCTTTATAACCGTCTTGTTAAGCTACTGCGACCTCCACCATTCTTCTAAGGGGCATTAAAACCGTCTTGTTAAGCTACTGCGACCTCCACCATTCTTCCAAGGGGCATTAAAACCGTCTTGTTAAGCTTTTGTGACCTCCACCACTTTTCCCAGGGGCATTAAAACCGTCTTGTTAAGCTACTGCGACCTCCACCAGTCTTCCAAGGGGCATTAAAACCGTCTTGTTAAGCTACTGCGACCTCAACCATTCTTCCCAGGGGCATTAATACCATCTGGTTAAGCTACTGCGACCTCCACCATTCTTCCAAGGGGCATTAAAACCATCTGGTTAAGCTACTGCGACCTCCACCATTCTTCCAAGGGGCATTAAAACCATCTTGTTAAGCTACTGCGACCTCCACCACTTTGCCAGGGGTCATTAAAACAGTCTTGTTAAGCTACTGCGACCTCCACCATTCTTCCAAGGGGCATTAAAACCATCTTGTTAAACTACTGCAACCTCCACCACTTTTTCAAGGGACATTGATATTGTCTTTTTATTCCACTGCATCCTCCACCATTCTTCCAAGGGGCATTAAAACCCTCTTCTTAAGCTACTGCGACCTCCACCACTTTTCCCAGGGGCATTAAAACCGTCTTGTTAAGCTACTGCGACCTCCACCATTCTTCCAAGGGGCATTAAAACCGTCTTGTTAAGCTTCTACAACCTCCACCATTCTTCCAAGGGGCATTAATACCGTCTTGTTAAGCTACTGCGACCTCCACCATTCTTCCAAAGGGCATTAAAACCGTCTTGTTAAGCTAGTGCAACCTCCACCATTCTTCCAAGGGGCATTAAAACCGTCTTGTTAAGCTACTGCGACCTCCACCATTCTTCCAAGGGGCATTAAAACCGTCTTGTTAAGCTACTGCGACCTCCACCACTTTTTCAAGGGGCATTGATATTGTCTTTTTTTTCCACTGCGACCTCCACCATTCTTCCAAGGGGCATTAAAAACGTCTTGTTAAGCTACTGCGACCACCATCACTTTTCTAAGGGGCATTTAAACCGTATTGTTAAGCTACTGCGACCTCCACCATTCTTCCAAGGGGCATTAAAACCGTCTTGTTAAGCTACTGCGACCTCCACCATTCTTCCCAGGGGCATTAATACCATCTGGTTAAGCTACTGCGACCTCCACCATTCTTCCAAGGGGCATTAAAACCAACTTGTTAAGCTACTGCTACCTCCACCATTCTTCCAAGGGGCATTAAAACCATCTTGTTAAGCTACTGCAACCTCCACCAATTTTTCAAGGGGCATTGATATTGTCTTTTTATTCCACTGCGGTCTCCACCATTCTTCCAAGGGGCATTAAAACCGTCTTGTTAAGCTACTGCAACATCCACCACTTTTCCCAGGGGCATTAAAACCGTCTTGTTAAGCTACTGCGACCTCCACCATTCTTCCAAGGGGCATTAAAACCGTCTTGCTAACTACTGCAACCTCCACCATTCTTCCAAGGGGCATTACAAACGTCTTGTCAAGCTACTGCGACCTCCACCATTCTTCCAAGGGGCATTAAAACTGTCTTGTTAAGCTACTGCGACCTCTACCATTTTTCCAAGGGGCATTAAAACTGTCTTGTTAAGCTACTGCAACCTCCACTATTCTTCCAAGGGGCATTAAAACCGTCTTGTTAAGCTACTGTTACCTCCACCACTTTTCTCAGGGGCATTAAAACCGTCTTCTTAAGCTACTGCGACCTCCACCATTCTTCCAAGGGGCATTAAAACCATCTTGTTAAGCTACTGCGACCTCCACCACTTTTCCAAGGGGCTTTACAACCGTCTTGTTAAGCTACTGCTACCTCCACCATTCTTCTAAGGGGCATTAAAACCGTCTTGTTAAGCTACTGCGACCTCCACCATTCTTCCAAGTGGCATTAAAACCGTCTTGTTAAGCTAGTGCGACCTCCACCACTTTTTCAAGGGGCATTAAAACCGTTTTGTTAAGCTACTGCGACCTCCACCATTCTTTCAAGGGGCATTAAAACCGTCTTGTTAAGCTACCGGAACCTCCACCATTCTTCCAAGGGGCATTAAAACCATCTTGTTAAGCTACTGCGACCTCCACCATTCTTCCAAGGGGCATTAAAACCGTCTTGTTAAGCTCCTGCGACCTCCACCACTTTTTCAAGGGGCATTGATATTGTCTTTTTATTCCACTGCGACCTCCACCATTCTTCCAAGGGGCATTAAAAACGTCTTGTTAAGCTACGGCGACCGCCACCACTTTTCCAAGGGGCATTTAAACCGTCTTGTTAAGCTACTGCGACCTCCACCATTCTTCCAAGGGGCATTAAAACCGTCTTGTTAAGCTACTGCTACCTCCACCATTCTTCCCAGGGGCATTAATACCATCTGGTTAAGCTACTGCGACCTCCACCATTCTTCCAAGGGGCATTAAACCATCTTGTTAAGCTACTGCGACCTCCACCACTTTTCCAGGGGGCATTAAAACCATCTTCTTAAGCTACTGCGACCTCCACCATTCTTCCAAGGGGCATTAAAACCATCTTGTTAAGCTACTGCGACCTCCACCACTTTTTCAATGGGCATTGATATTGTCTTTTTATTCCACTGCGTCCTCCACCATTCTTCCAAGGGGCATTAAAACCGTCTTGTTAAGCTACTGCGACCTCCACCATTCTTCCAAGGGGCATTAAAACCGTCTTGTTAAGCTAGTGCGACCTCCACCACTTTTCCAAGGGGCATTAAAACCGTCTTGTTAAGCTACTGCGACCTCCACCATTCTTTCAAGGGGCATTAAAACCGTCTTGTTAAGCTACTGCAACCTCCACCATTCTTCCAAGGGGCATTAAAACCGTCTTGTTAAGCTACTGCGACCTCCACCATTCTTCCAAGGGGCATTAAAACCGTCTTGTTAAGCTACTGCGACCTCCACCACTTTTTCAAGGGGCATTGATATTGTCTTTTTTTTCCACTGCCACCTCCACCATTCTTCCAAGGGGCATTAAAAACGTCTTGTTAAGCTACTGTGACCGCCACCACTTTTCTAAGGGGCATTTAAACCGTCTTGTTAAGCTACTGCGACCTCCACCAGTCTTCCGAGGGACATTAAAACCGTCTTGTTAAGCTACTGCGACCTCAACCATTCTTCCCAGGGGCATTAATACCATCTGGTTAAGCTACTGCGACCTCCACCACTTTTCCAAGGGGCTTTATAACCGTCTTGTTAAGCTACTGCGACCTCCACCATTCTTCTAAGGGGCATTAAAACCGTCTTGTTAAGCTACTGCGACCTCCACCATTCTTCCAAGGGGCATTAAAACCGTCTTGTTAAGCTTTTGTGACCTCCACCACTTTTCCCAGGGGCATTAAAACCGTCTTGTTAAGCTACTGCGACCTCCACCATTCTTCCAAGTGGCATTAAAACCGTCTTGTTAAGCTACTGCGACCTCCACCACTTTTTCAAGGGGCATTGATATTGTCTTTTTTTTCCACTGCGACCTCCACCATTCTTCCAAGGGGCATTAAAACTGTCTGGTTAAGTTACTGCGACCTCCACCACTTTTCCAAGGGGCATTGATATTGTCTTTTTATTCCACTGCGACCTACACCATTGCATTTCCTCCTAATTTTAGTCAGCTTTTGCTTTTCAATGCATAGGCGAACACTAAAGGAGACCCACTCCCCAATAATGGGTAGAAGGTTTTTAGTATGCTGTAATCCACGTCTGTTTCAAGGGGCATTGCAGTTCCTCATAATTTTTGTAAAGCCTTCCATTCACTGCTTAGGCCAACAGTGCACAGGAGACCCAGTTGCTATAAATGGAAAAAACGGTTTAGTTAAGGCCCTCTGACCTCCATGTCACTTCCAAGAGGCATTGGAGTGCCTCGAAATTTTTGGTAGGCATTGCACTCACTGCATGCCATATAACTGTGTAGCCGAACCGCTCCTTTTGGTACAGAAACATATCCTGCAAGACATGTGTGGTTGACTGGCCTGATATTGATGTGAATGGTCCCAGTTCCTCCTGCTCTTTCTCCTTTGCCACCACCTCATCCATCATTCTTCACCTGAAGCTTTGTTTTAACGGGAGTCATAGAACTGGGATAGTAGCAGGAAAACATCCAGCAATCCTCGGAGGAGGTAGGATATGCGCCAAAACACTGACCACCTCAGGCCTAGCCGCTACTACATACATGCGCTTGCATTCCAAGAAAACAAAGCAGACGCTAACTTCTATCATCATCATCATGCTCCTCACCTTGGCACTCTCAACTCCCCTGATGGAGAAGCCAGGGCCCACCGGAGGAGTCTGGTTCTCTGGTAGGCTCGTCCAATGCTGCCCTAAAGCAGGCCGGGCTAAGAAAATTGTGGGGGAAATTCCAAGGAGAAATAGGGGCAGCTGGGGATCGTTTATGGACACCCGGCCGCCCCCAGGTGGCTGGGAACCGTGTGTGGACATCCGGCCGCAGAGCGGCTGGGGACCGAGAATGAACATGCGGCCGCCCCCTGGCGGCTGGGGACCGAGCGTGGACACCCGGCCGCCGGGCGGCTGGGGACTGACTATGGATACCTTGCTGCCAAAGCAGCCATGAGGTAGTGGCCAGCTTCGGCCTCCTCAAACTAAAAGGCTCCATTTCAAGTGCAAGCTAGCAGTATGGTATTGCAGCCTGGGGGTGGGTGGGTGGCAGGTTGCACACTTACGCTTGCATTCCAAGAAAACAAAGCAGATGCTAACTTCCATCATCATCATCATGCTCCTCATCTTGGCACTCTCAACTCCTCTGATGGAGAAGCCAGGGCCCACCGGAGGAGTCTGGTTCTCTGGTGGGCTCGTCCAATGCTGCCCTAAAGCAGGCCGGGCTAAGAAAAGTGTGGGGGGGAACTTCCAAGGAAAAATAGGGGCGGCTGGGGACCGTTTATGGACACCCGGCCGCCCACAAGCAGCTGGGGACTGTGTGTGGACACCCGGCCGCGGGGCGGCTGGGGACCGAGTATGGACACTCGGCCGCCCCTGGCGGCTGAGGACCAAGCGTGGACACCCGGCCGCAGGGCGGCTGGGGACTGAGTATGGATACCTTGCTGCCAAAGCAGCCATGAGGTAGTGGCCAGCTTCGGCCTCCTCCAAACTAAAAGGCCCCATTTCAAGTGCAAGCTAGCAGTATGGTATTGCAGCCTGGGGGTGGGTGGGTGGCAGGCTGCATACTTGCGCTTGCATCGCAAGGAATGGGGGAGGTACAATTGAACACTACCCTGGGACAAGGACTTGCACGGGGATAGTTGCAAGTCTGCATCTTCTGATGCGGCAAGGATCACTTCTGATGGGCACACTTTTAGGCAGTGACCCGGGTGTCAGAGATGCTTCCAGGGGTCTTCCCCATGATGTTCCCATGTCTTTTCAGCACTGTATGCATGTGTCACACAGCTCATGGCCAGATAACACTATAAAATGTTAAAATTACATTTCTCGGTGAATGCATTTGTCACGGTTGAAAGCAATACAAAAGTGCAAAAACGCATAAAAAATGCTATTTGTGAATATAGCCCAAGGTGTGGAGGAGTATTTTTGTTTTTGGTTATTTATTTTACTTTATACACAAGTCTTTACCCTGGAAAGGAAGTTCCTTAACATATTTCACAGGAAAACAGTTTCAGTTTCGTTTTTGAACGTTTTATTGTGAGCCCGTAAAAGCGGCTTAATACCTCTGACCATGTTGTTGACAGCAGAGGGGTCAGAAATGCTTCCTGTGGTGATGCCCATGCTATCCCCATGTCTTTTGAGCACTGTCACTATCGTTTTGGGCACTTTTTAGGCTTTCTACCGACTGCCGGGGGTGCCGCCGCAAAAATGCTCGGGTCTCCAATAGACTAACATTGGGCTCGTTGCTCGGGTCGAGCACCCGAGTATCACGGTGACCTCGGCCCGAGCTTCGAGCACCCGAGCATTTTAGTGCTCGCTCAACACTACAGGTAATGTGTCATGCGCTTGCGCATTGTGAATGGTGTCCCCGCGAGTGCGCATTGTGAATGGTGTCCCCGCGCGGCTCCCCTGTGCGGGCGCGATGATGTGCGGCTCCCACGCTCATGCGCACTGTTAGTGGAGCTGTCAACTCTACACAGCTTCACTGCGCACACGAGGGAACACCATTCACAATGAGCACGCGTGGAGACTCCATTCATAATGCCCTTGCGCAATGGGAAGAAGAGACTAACAACGCTATAGAACAGATTGAAAGTGCGCAAGCGTGGAATAAAGATTCAAATTCAGTTGTCAGCGACCAGGATGACTAAATGTAAAAAAGAAACACCCCTATGACTGAACGTGATTTTAGCAAATGACTATAGCAGTGATTTGCATGGGAAAAGCATGTTATTGATGCACATTGCAACCTGGGGACATTTTAGTTTATAGAAGTGATATGACAGGTTCCCTTTAATCAGCAACATCAACTTAATATAAAACTGTTCAAACATTATTGGCACCAAAATCACTGTATACTAGATAGATAGAATATATACTGTAAATAGCATAGATAGATATCTTGTACACTGTGTGCAGAATTATTAGGCAAGTTGTATTTTAGAGGATTATTTTTATTATTGATCAACAATTATGTTATCAATCTTAAAGGCTCATAAATATCCAAGCTTAATATTTTTGCAAGTTGGAGTGGTTTTTTTTTTAGATTTGGCTATCTTAGGAGGATATCTGTTTGTGCAGGTAACTATTACTGTGCAGAATTATTAGGCAACTTAATAAAAAACAAATATAATCCCATCTCACTTGTTTATTTTCACCAGGTATACCAATACCAGGTGAAAACCAGGTGCACAAAATTTAGAAATAAACATTTCTGACATGCAAAAACAAAAAACAAAAAAATTAGTGATCAATATAGCCACCTTTCTTTATGATGACACTCAACAGCCTTCCATCCATAGATTCTGTCAGTTGCTTGATCCGTTTTCGATCAACATTGCGTGCAGCAGCCACCACAGCCTCCCAGACACTGTTCCGAGAAGTGTACTGTTTTCCCTCCCTGTAGATCTCACATTTTATGATGGACCACAGGTTCTCTATGGGGTTCAGATCAGGTGAACAAGGGGGCCATGTCATTAATTTTTCTTCTTTTAGACCTTTACTGGCCAGTCACGCTGTGGAGAAGTTGGATGCATGTGATGGAGCATTGTCCTGCATGAAAATCATATTTTTCTTGAACAATACCGACTTCTTCCTGTACCACTGCTTGAAGAAGTTGTCTTCCAGAAACTGGCAGTAGGTCTGGGAGTTGAGCTTCACTCCATCCTCAATCCAAAAAGGTCCCACAAGTTCATCTTTGATTATACCAGCCCATACCAGTACCCCACCTCCACCTTGCTGGCGTCTGAGTCGGAGTGGAGCTCTCTGCCCTTTACTGATCCAGCCTCTGGCCCATCCATCTGGCCCATCAAGAGTCACTTTCATTTCAGCAGTCCATAAAACCTTTGAAAAATCAGTCTTAAGATATTTCTTGGCCCATTCTTGACGTTTTATCTTATGTTTCTTGTTCAAAGGTGGTCGTTTTTCAGCCTTCCTTACTTTGGCCATGTCCCTGAGTATCGCACACCTTGTGCTTTTTGATACTCCAGTAACGTTGCAGCTCTGAAATATGGCAAAACTGGTGGCAAATGGCATCTTGGCAGCTTCACGCTTGATTTTCCTCAATTCATGGGCAGTTATTTTGCGCCTTTTTTGGCCAACATGCTTCTTGCGACCCTGTTGGCTATTTGCCATGAAACGCTTGATTGTTCGGTGATCACGCTTCAAAAGTTTGGAAATTTCAAGACTGCTGCATCCCTCTGCAAGACATCTCACAATTTTGGACTTTTCAGAGCCCGTCAAATCTCTCTTCTGACCCATTTTGCCAAAGGAAAGGAAGTTGCCTAATAATTAAGCACACCTTATATAGTGTGTTGATGTCATTAGTCAACACCCCTCCTCATTAAAGAGATGCACATCACCAGATTTACTTAATTGGTAGTTGGCTCTCAAGCCTATGCGGCTTGGAGTAGGACAACACAACATGTATAAAAAGTATCATGTGATCAAAATACTCATTTGCCTAATAATTCTTCACACAGTGTAGATATATACAGTAATTTCACAAGTCCCCTACATATAATAAACTTGGACCCTTTAGTGCAGGGGTGGGGAAACTCCGGCCCGTGGACCACATGCTGCCCGCGATGACCTTTTCTGGCCCCTGGGCAGATTCCTGGGTACCGCGGTCCTCGTGCCTGTTGCCACATTTTTTCGTTTGCCAGCCCTTTAAAACCCTGCTTGCACTGCAAGCATGCGCACACAGCATTCACTGCTGAACGCTGCGTGCACATGCTTTGAAGGATTATATCCTCACACTGGCCAGGGCCAGCGTGAGGACGTATTTTTTGGGCAGAGTTAGCGCACAATGCGCTCCCGTATTACAGAATAAGAAAGCAGCTGCAGCCCCACCATCCCCAGGGATGCATATGCCCCCCAGCCCTCCCAGTGATGTATATGCCCGCCAGCTGTCACCAGTGATGTCTATGCCCTCCAACTCTCACTAGTGATGTATATGCCTCCCAGCCCTGCCCAATAATGTCTATGCCCCCCAGCCCTCCCCAGTGATGTCTATGCCCCCAGCCCTCCCCAGTGATGTATATGCCCCCCATCCTTCCCCAGTGATGTATATGCCCCCTAGCCTCCCAAGTGATGTCTATGCTCCCCAGCCCTCCCAAGTAATCTATATGCCCCCAGCCCACCCAGTGATGTATATGCCCCAATCCTCCCCAGTGATGAATATGCCCCCAACCTTCCCCAGTTATGAATATGCCCCCAGTCCTCCCTAGTGATGTATATGCCGCCAGCCCTCCTCAGTGATGTATATGCCTTCCATCCCTCACCGGTGATATATATCTATGCCCCCAAGCCTACCCAGTAATTTATGATAATGCCACCACTGTGCCCCTTACATAGTAAAATGTCTCCTTTGTGCACTCACAGTAGAACCCACACTCTTTAATGGTTCCCACAGTAGTCCCCACACTGTACAAAGGCCTCCACACTGTATAATGGCCCCCACAGTTTATCACAGCCCCCCACAGTAGCTCCCACACTGTATATAGAACCATAAGCTGTATCATGGCCCTTACAGTAACCTTCAAATGATATAATGGCCCTCATAATAGCTCCAGCACTGTATAAAGGCCGCCGCAATAACTATCATGCTGTATAATGGCCCTTGCATTAGTTCGCACACTGTACAATGAACCCTCCATTAGCTCCCATGCTGTATAATGGCCCCCGCATTAGCTCCCACGCTGTATAATGGCCCCCACATTAGCTCTCACTCAGGGGCATACATAGGAATTATGGGGCCCCATAGCAGAAGTTCTAATTGCCCCCCCCCCCCAAAATAAAAAATGGTAATAATTTTCGGGGTCACAGAAGAGCAGATCTCACAACTTTCCATCCTTTACATTCATTGCCCCATAAAGTGTGATGCCAACAAAAGTGTCCCCCAAACACAGTATGATACCACCTGGTGAATTCCTCCACATGCACAGTATAATGACCTTACTGTACCCCACCTCAACTCCCAGGGCAAAGTATGCTGACCCCAACACAGTATGATCCCCCAACTGTGACCCCCTAGAACAGGGGTGGGCAATTAATTTTCCCAAGGGGCCACATGAGAAACTGGCACTGCTTTTGAGGGCCGAACCAGTCGGCTGAACTTAAAGGGGTGGTCCGAAACCAAAGGTGAATTTCATACTAAACATTTATCTAAATAATGTAATTTTCTAATCTCCTTTTTTATATACTTCAATTGAAAATTCCCTAATATACCCTCTCCAGTCTGACTTCCAGTCCTTTTTTTTTAACCTCCAATGGCATTTTGTTTGGAATACTCACACAGGACGTCATAAGGTGGTAGAAGCTGTGGTCACTTCCGCAGCTTCTGCCCCCTCCATGAAATGAAGTGGCATCAATTATGTCTGTTTCAGAGGTTGGGCTAGTCCCTGCTCTACTGATAATGCATCGGTTATAAATTATGACCTATGGACAGTATGAGCTCCCGGCACTATATTCCTTTGAATGCACAGTGACAGTGCACTCCCTTGCTGGCTCTAAAGAGAAGTGATGAGCCAGCAAGAGAGTGCGCTGTCAGTGGAAATTGTAAGGACACCACGCAGCAAGCAGGGACTAACCCAGACTCCGAAACAGAGGTCACTGATGGTGCTTCGTTTAAATGTGAGGAAAGCAGCGTCAGTGATCGCATCCTTTTCCCCTTGATGACGTCCCATGTGAGTGACGCGCCCCCTGGGCCATGTTGTTAGGGATACCCGGAGCCGGATCAGATGGGGGTTGTAGTCTCCGAGTGGCTGTGACCCGGTCCGTGCCCAGGGTGTCAAACTCAGTGTGCGGCAGTCCTTGCAGATGTTCTTAGTGTCGACTACGCCACCCGTTGATTTGCGGTCAAAAGGCCGCCGCTGCAGGATGGTCCGCTGAGGCTGGTGGTGTGTGTACAGCTGTGGTAGTATAACCCCCAACGGGAGGGGTATAGCCTCAGGGGGTCAGACGTGGAGGATGGTGGTTGTGAAGGTGCAGCAAGGAGACTCAGAGGCATGAAATGCAGTTTCAGGGTTTTTACTCACTGGTGTTCCTCGGGTCACTCTGTACAGCAGTGACCACCCAAGCCGTGCTGCGTCCACCAGGTGCGGGACTCGGTCAACTCCCGGGCAATTCTGGAGCGTGGTCCTGAGCTCCCTTCTGACTCTCCCCTCCTCTGGCCGTTCCCACCAGGGATCCACTTATGTCCGGCTCCCTCGGGTCTCTTGTTGGTCAAGCCTCCTCTGGGCTCCCTGACCCTATGCTCGGTGTGCCTTTCTAGTGGATTTGGTGAGGGTCGTGGCAGATCCTGCCCACAACCTCCGGTTCCTGGCTAAGGTGTGCTTTGGCCTCCGCCAGCTTGGGATCCGGTACCCTCTTGCCGACCCTTCACCCTTTGTCCTTATTCTGGGATCTTGGGGTCCCCTCTCGTACTGCGCCTCTGGGTCCCTCTTCCTTCTCCTCTCCTGGAGTTACTGCTGACTCACAGACTGACTGACTGACTGACTGACCCTGTCCTAAGATGGTGCCCACCTTATATACTCCCTCTATGTGTGAGCTCAGGTGACCAGCACCCAATGAGCTCCTACATTTACCCAGACTACTCCCCCTATCTGCCCCTACACTACTGGGATGTTCCACCCCCCTCCCACTCCAGCCAGGGACAGACGCTGTCGTACCTGCACATAAACTGGTGGGAGTACCGTAGATCTGTCCCCCGGAAATGGGATGTATGTAGTGCATGCAGCTAACTGAGCTCAGTTCCACACTCCATCCTTACCCGGGAGTGGAATACCACACCTCTGGCTTGAGGTGTAATACCCCTGTAGCAGCCGAGTCCTCAGGGTGCTACATTCCCCCCTGGTAAATCACAGCACGTCCTCGGGCTGTAAAAGAATAAAAACATCACAAACATACAAATTTTTTTTCAAAACAACATAAACATATAAAACATTATATATACTATCAGCATAAAACTTTTTCATATAAAACATTCTTGTTTCTCCGGCCACGGTGCAACTTGTGACCGGGTAAAGTGCAACAGTCTCTTCAAGAAAAACAGTTTCCTATAAAACCGGTAGGGGGCGCTTTAAGAAGCGCAACTATCTACAAAGGGGATATGGCCGCTCTCAGTCCTCGGCCAGTGGGGAAAAGGGATGGCTGTTCACAGTCCTCAGCCTGTTAAGGGATATGGGACACACTAGAACAGTTCACTGGTCCCAACGGGGACTACACTTTTGTAGCAACAGTCTCTGTACCCACACGGGTAATTATTTACATGTTCTATTTACAGTTCATCAGTGGCGGTGTGCTCTTGGCTGAGGGTAATCTTTAGACCCGTCCGGGTCCTCTTGATCCTCCTCACCCCGTAGCTCCTTCTCAGTAAGTCTATGCACGTGCAGGGCATACGGACCCTTGGCGCACTGATGCCGGGTGAAGGTGACCTCATCACCCAGGTATAGGTCACGACCTCTGTGTCCCTCCGGCAGATGACTTTCAACGTCTCTGCGGGTGACAAAGACGTCGCCGGGGGTCTTGTGGTCCCGGATGAAACCCCACCCGTGCTCCAACTGGAATTTTATTACAGTCCCGGTGGCACGGGGACCGTGGGCTGCACGGGGGTTCCTCCTGGTCCGGCTCTTCTGCTCTGCGCTCTGTATCTGCAGCCGCTGCTCACGGACCCGCCTCTCTCTCCGTTCCCGGTCGAAGACCTCTAACTGCTGCCGGCAGCACTCCGCACGCTCAGCTGCGGCCGCCCGAGTTTCTTGGGTGAACCCCATGAGATCTCCTCCAGTGGGGTCCCACTCAAACTGTGTCTCCTCCAACGAGAGCGGGGTCCTCTTGACGGGCTTCGGAGCCGGAATCAGGGGCTCGCACAGGGGCCTTTCCTTTTGGAGCTCAAGTTGGTAATACTCCGGTGGCCATATAAAGGGCTGCCCATCCGGGCATGTGTGCTGGGCAAATAGATCTTCACCCAGGTGTGGCGCTGTGGACGTTGAGGGCGCTGTTTTGGTGGCGGCGCTCGGGTTCACCAGGCCTTGCGACCAGGCCTGGGGCGCCCTGAATGTAAAGGGCACCGTGAAGACGGCGGCGCCCGGGGTTACTTGGCCCAATGACCAGGCCGGTGGCTCAGTGGAGGTAGAGGGCGCTGTTGGCACTGCGGCGCCCGGGGGCACTCGGCCTTGCGACCAGGCCGGTGGCGTCACCTGCTTGGCCGTGCTCTGAATCGAGGCGCGTGACGTCACAGGGGGCGTGGCCGCGGCTCCGGCCGCTTGAGGCCTAGCTTGGAGCGATGACGCAGCGGCTACGGGAACGGTGAGTGGGGCTTCGGGCTCTGCGACGGGGAGCTGGGGCAGGTTTACGGCTTCTGGGCACGGGATATTGTCGTCCCCATTACCTGCCTTCATCTCTTCGGCTCCCTCCGCGGCGTCGTCTCCGGCCGTCGTCCCTCCTTCGCCGTCCTCAGAGGTGGACTTGCTCCTCGCTGCGGGTGGCATGCTTCGCTGGCAGGCTCCAGCCTGCAGGGCCATCTCTCGGGTCCACTCCGCCAGTGTTTCCTGCTGCACCCGGGCCATCCTTCGTGCGAGGCCCTCCAGCGCGGTCTGTGCACGCTCCCGGTCTCGGGGGAGCTGTGCCAGGATCTCCAGCAGGCCTTCTGGAGCGGCGGCCTGCAACAGGCTCCTGACCACAGGGTCGGTGCTGCCTGACTCTCCCTCCATCTACGGGTGTGTTCTCTCTGGACTCCTCCAGGCTGCACCCATCTTCGCTCTTTTGTTCTGTATCCGCCCACATTGAGGGTGGTCCTGGGGCAACTTTGTGATTGCCAGTTCCAGGGGCAGTTCCCTCACGCTGATGGACATATCAATCATCACAGTCTGTGCTGGTGGGGGCGGTTTCCACTTTTGGCGCCATTTCCGATCCTGGCCCACGATGGGAGGTGGCCTCTTGCCATCCTCTGGCACGCCCATAATGGCGTCCGCTCTGCCAAGGCGGGAAATCTTCTCAGATGGCGGGAACCGCTTCCCAGTGGCGGGAAACTCTGTGGATGGCGGGAAAAGACTGCAGATGACGGGCAAATGGCGGGAACTAATCCGAGATGGCGTCCGATGGCGGGGACCCTCTGGAATTGGCGGGAGACTTCGTTTTGAGGTAAATGCGAATTTTTCTTCAGGCACGCAGTACCCGGTTGTTGCGGGCACGTGATCCTGCCGACTACGCCAAAATTGACGCGCCCCCTGGGCCATGTTGTTAGGGATACCCGGAGCCGGATCAGATGGGGGTTGTAGTCTCCGAGTGGCTGTGACCCGGTCCGTGCCCAGGGTGTCAAACTCAGTGTGCGGCAGTCCTTGCAGATGTTCTTAGTGTCGACTACGCCACCCGTTGATTTGCGGTCAAAAGGCCGCCGCTGCAGGATGGTCCGCTGAGGCTGGTGGTGTGTGTGCAGCTGTCGTAGTATAACCCCCAACGGGAGGGGTATAGCCTCAGGGGGTCAGACGTGGAGGATGGTGGTTGTGAAGGTGCAGCAAGGAGACTCAGAGGCATGAAATGCAGTTTCAGGGTTTTTACTCACTGGTGTTGCTCTGGTCACTCTGTACAGCAGTGACCACCCAAGCCGTGCTGCGTCCACCAGGTGCGGGACTCGGTCAACTCCCGGGCAATTCTGGAGCGTGGTCCTGAGCTCCCTTCTGACTCTCCCCTCCTCTGGCCGTTCCCACCAGGGATCCACTTATGTCCGGCTCCCTCGGGTCTCTTGTTGGTCAAGCCTCCTCTGGGCTCCCTGACCCTATGCTCGGTGTGCCTTTCTAGTGGATTTGGTGAGGGTCGTGGCAGATCCTGCCCACAACCTCCGGTTCCTGGCTAAGGTGTGCTTTGGCCTCCGCCAGCTTGGGATCCGGTACCCTCTTGCCGACCCTTCACCCTTTGTCCTCATTCTGGGATCTTGGGGTCCCCTCTCGTACTGCGCCTCTGGGTCCCTCTTCCTTCTCCTCTCCTGGAGTTACTGCTGACTCACAGACTGACTGACTGACTGACTGACCCTGTCCTAAGATGGTGCCCACCTTATATACTCCCTCTATGTGTGAGCTCAGGTGACCAGCACCCAATGAGCTCCTACATTTACCCAGACTACTCCCCCTATCTGCCCCTACACTACTGGGATGTTCCACCCCCCTCCCACTCCAGCCAGGGACAGACGCTGTCGTACCTGCACATAAACTGGTGGGAGTACCGTAGATCTGTCCCCCGGAAATGGGATGTATGTAGTGCATGCAGCTAACTGAGCTCAGTTCCACACTCCATCCTTACCCGGGAGTGGAATACCACACCTCTGGCTTGAGGTGTAATACCCCTGTAGCAGCCGAGTCCTCAGGGTGCTACATGAGTATCCCAAAATGCACTGGAATTCTCAACAAAACATCATTGGATGAGAAAAAACAAACAAGAAGTTAGAGTAGAGAGGAAACGGTAGGGAATTTTTAATTGAACTGTACTAGATAAGTGATTGGATTGAATTAAATAGACATTTAGTATGAAATTTACCTTCTGTTTTAGGCCGCCCCTTTAATTCTGCTCAATATTAATTTTATCGCTTTATAAAAAGAAGGTGATTATATGATTACGTTTACACGAGCGATGTCATGATTGTCATCCAGAAAGGCAGACTATTTTTATCATCTGTATTGTGATCCATTTTTATATATCAGAAGTGAATAAAATGTACAAAAACAAATACAGTTTCGTATGATTGTAATCGAAATGTATCGGTAAAAATCAGATGCCATACAGATGATTAATGTGTGATTCAATTTTTTTTTGGCAAACTCTGACTTCAATAAGTGAGTGTTATCCGATACACAGAAGAAACTGGTGTGTGCTGCGATCTTTTTCACACGGATATTTGGTCTGTGTTAGGCCACTGCCCCACTATCAGTATTCAGTCAGTATTTTTTCTCAGGAGTGGGTGATAAATGCAGAACTGGTGACTTGTTTCTATTATATCTTCTATTATTCTCTGATTGTTCCTCACCTGGTTTTGGCTCCCACTCCTGAGAAAAAAATTCTGCCAAATACTGATAGTGGGGCCATGGGCTTAAACTGTAATCTGAATAGCTCAATTGCAAAGCATTGCTACTAGTCCTGTCCTTGTGAAGTCAGGTTTATTTTATTTTTTTCACGAAAAGCACTAGGACCGAAAATACAGTTGTGTGAACACACCCTGATAATACTTGCTACAATAAAGTTTATCATAGCAAGCATTGGCAATTGATCAATCAATACATAAATTGGGAGCACGTGGAAAAAAAAAGTTGTTTGCCCACCCCTGTTCCACATGCATAGATCCACATCACATGTGGGGCAGGAGGTAACAGGCAGGTGGGGGGGATCTTTATTAAAGTCTATGGCTGTGATAAGTCACAGATCACAGCAGGGAGCATTGTGAGGAGCTTAACACTTACCTCACCTGCACAGGACATAGAACACAGCGCAATAACTCAAAAGCTCAGTGTAAAGGGTGAGGTAAGGGTTAACCCTCACTCAAAGGTGGAGAGGCAGCAGAGTATGTGGGGTGCAGTTTGGGGAGCACATAGAATATCCCAGGTGAGGAGGGGCACTTCACTGTTGGAGTCATTCACTAGGAATGCAAATGTTCTCTCCGATCAGTCTGAGCTGCCAGGGGAAGACTCAGTAAGCTGCAGATAATTAGCTGCTCTCACTGAGTGTAAACTGCGGTCTGAGAAAGGAGGCAGTGCTGTGCTGTGAACTGATCAGCACAGTAGACACAGTGCCACACAGAAGCGGTCAAAGGGCCGGATGTGGCCCGCGGGCCACAGTTTGCCCAGGTCTGCCCTAGAGCTACAGAGGATGGTACGTAAAGGAGGGTGTTATACATAATAAAAGATGAAACTATATACAGTGCTGGCCAAAAGTATTGGCACCCCTGCAATTCTGTCAGATAATACTCAGTTTCTTCCTGAAAATGATTGCAATCACAAATTCTTTGGTATTATTCTCTTCATTTAATTTGTCTTCAATGAAAAAAACACAAAAAGAATTGTCCTAAAGCCAAATTGGATATAATTCCACACCAAACCTAAAAAAGGGGGTGGACAAAAGTATTGGCACCCTTTGAAAAATCATGTGATGCTTCTCTAATTCGTGTAATTAACAGCACCTGTAACTTACCTGTGGCATCTAACAAGTGTTCGCAATAACTAAATCACACTTGCAGCCAGTTAACATGGATTAAAGTTGACTCAACCTCTGTCCTGAGTCCTTGTGTGTACCACATTGAGCATGGAGAAAAGAAAGAAGACCAAAGAACTGTCTGAGGACTTGAGAAACCAAATTGTAAGGAAGCATGTGCAATCTCAAGGCTAAAAGTCCATCTCCAAAGACCTGAATGTTCCTGTGTCTTCCGTGCGCAGTGTCATCAAGAAGTTTAAAGCCCATGGCACTGTGGCTAACCTCCCTAGATGTGGACGGAAAAGAAAAATTGACAAGAGATTTCAACGCAAGATTGTGCGGATGGTGGATAAAGAACCTCGACTAACATCCAAGCAAGTTCAAGCTGCCCTGCAGTCCGATGGTACAACAGTGTCAACCCATACTATCCGTCGACATCTGAAAGAAAAGGGACTGTATGGTAGGATACCCAGGAAGACCCCACTTTTTACCCCAAGACATAAAAAAGCCAGGCTGGAGTTTGCCAAAACTTACCTGAGAAAGCCTAAAACGTTTTGGAAGAATGTTCTCTGGTCAGATGAGACAAAAGTAGAGCTTTTTGGGAAAAAGCATCAACATAGAGTGTACAGGAAAAAAAAGAGGCATTCAAAGAAAAGAACACGGTCCCTACAGTCAAACATGGCGGAGGTTCCCTGATGTTTTGGGGTTGCTTTGCTGCCTCTGGCACTGGACTGCTTGACCGTGTGCATGGAATTATGAAGTCTGAAGACTGCCAACAAATTTTGCAGCATAATGTAGGGCCCAGTGTGAGAAAGCTGGGTCTCCCTCAGAGGTCATGGGTCTTCCAGCAGGACAATGACCCAAAACACACTTCCAAAAGCACTATAAAATGGTTTGAGAGAAAGCACTGGAGACTTCTAAGGTGGCCACTGGCCAGCAATGAGTCTATACCTAAATCCCTTAGAACACCTGTGGAGAGATCTCAAAATGGCAGTTTGGAGAAGACACCCTTCAAATATCAGGGACCTGGAGCAGTTTGCCAAAGAAGAATGGTCTACAATTCCAGCAGAGCATTGTAAGAAACTCATTGATGGTTACCGGAAGCGGTTGTTCGCAGTTATTTTGGCTAAAGGTTGTGCAACCAAGTATTAGGCTGAGGGTGCCAATACTTTTGTCCGGCCCTTTTTTGGAGTTTTGTGTGAAATGATCAATGATTTGATTTTTGCTCCATTCTCTTTTGTGTTTTTTCCTTGCAAGCAAATTAAATGAATAGAATAATACCAAAGAATTTGTGATTGCAATCATTTTCAGGAAGACACTGAGTATTATCTGACAGAATTGTAGGGGTGCCAATACTTTTGGCCAGCACTGTAACTAAGGACGGCGCTATACATAATAAGTGAGTACACTATATACTAAGGGAGTATACTAAGAGAGTATGCTATACATAATACGGCTACATTCCTGTATCTGTGTGCAGTGTCGGTGTGCTGCCCGCTTTTACAGACACATTGAGCATGTCCTATTCTAATCATCAAAATCGGATCAGAACAGGACATTCTCTGACCCTCACAGATCTCATTCTCAGATCCGTGATTTTCATGGATGTGTGAATGGATTGATAAAACTCTACAAGTCCGTGGACCATCCGATAAAAAAATCTGGCAGCACACGGACATTTCACACAAATGTGAGAATGCAGCCTAAGGGATTTTACAGATAACATTATCACACAGTCACACAGTGCAAATACAGAATAATATTTACATCCAGGCACTTACCGCTGACGTCTCATCTGATCAGAGCCGGTTTCTGCTGTTTCATCTGCGTCTGGTCAGACCTTCAAGTCAACATCTCCCAGCCACGACTCGTCTTGTCACGATGATCACCGCAGCCCTAAAAATAACAAGGTCACATATTTTGTATATATATATGTGTCTCCCCCACACTGCGCTCCTGACTACAGATATGTACCTCACCATTAATATACTATTAGCCACTTAGTAATCAAAATATAAAGTGATAAGCAGCACTGTGCTCCCCATTAACTATAATCTCCTCCGGCCAATAATATAAATTATTCAGTCTCTGTGACTCTCCCCAATTAACTATATATTCAAATATTTTTTTATTAAATTTTCAAGTAGAATGAAAAAAAAAAAATGATATAGATTTCATACAAACAGTACATATATAGTGAAATAGAGGTACACAAGTAAACAAGGTGAATACCGTCGTAAACCTGAAATTATTATTATCACAGGTTTAAACATACATCTTTCACCAGAACTGGTGCTCCTCCTTTTGGGCCTTGAAACCCTCCCATGCAGATACAGACCTGTCATCACTCATATACTCCTTACATCAAAAAGCAATATTGCCGCCCTTTGGAAAGACCCTCTTCCCCCAACTGTGGAAAAAACGATAGAAAAATTAGCATGCCACAACACGTATGAATATACATACGCCCTTAGAAACAATCTTTTAAAAAAATACTTCAGAAAATAGGAGGATTGGAACTCTATGATTCCAAAACATTCACCGTAGAGACCTTAGCGTTGTTTAAGACTATATTAGTCTTCTCAATCTAACTCGACTCATCATCCTCATTCATCTAATTGTATCTAACTTACAGGATAGTCATAGCGGGCATATCGTGTCTTAATATCACCATCCGATTTTCCCTTCCCCCTTGTTTTCCTGAAATATTTCTGTGTACTTCCAAATATGTAAATAGTTATCTCTGTATACCTTGGCAATTTATGTTATGAACGAATCAACCAAGTTACCCGTCTATAAAATGCACCTATAAGATATAGCTTACGTATCTAAAGCTATGAATCATATCAACAACCCAATTAACTATAAGGCTATGTACACACGGAAAATATACAAGGCTTTACAGTACAAGCAAAATGAAACCCCCATCATTGCTGTCTCCAAGCACCCCCATCATTGCTCTCTCCCAGCACCCCCATCATTGCTCTCTCCCAGCACCCCCATCATTGTTTTCTTCCAGCACCCCCATCATTCCTCTCTCCCACCACCCCATCATTGCTCTCTCCCACCATCCCCATCATTGCTCTCTCCCACCATCCCCATCATTGCTCTCTCTCAGCACCCCCATCATTGCTCTCCCCATCCCCACCATTGCTCTCTCCCAGCACCTCCATCATTGCTCTCTCCCAGCACCTCCATCATAGCTCTCTCCCAGCAACCCGTCATTGCTCTCTCCCACCATCTCCATCATTGCTCTCCCCATCCTCATCATTGCGCTCCCCAACCCCATCATTGCCCTCCCCAATCTCATCATTTCTCTTCCCATCCTCATCATTGCTCTCCTCAGCCCCATAATTTCTCGCCCCATCATTGCTCTCTCTAGCCCCACCATCCCCATCATTGCTCTCTCCAGCCCCACCATCCCCATCATTGCTCTCCCCAGCCCCATCATTGTTCTCCCCAGTCCCACCATCCCCATCATTGCTCTCCCCAGCCTCACCATCCCCATCATTGCTCTCCCCAGCCCCATCTTTGCGCTCCCCAGCCCCATCATCCCCATCATTACTCTCACCAGCCCCACCATTCCAATCATTGCTCCCCCCAGCCCCATCAGCCCCATCATTGCTCTCCCCAGCCCCATCAGCCCCATCATTGCTCTCCCCAGCCCCAGCTGCTGAGAGACGGGAAAGGCTGGGGTCTAGAGTTAGAGCTGTTGGAAACCGCTGAGGAGTTAAGTCACAGTCATCAATGGTACCGTGCACCAGCTGGACAGACCCCGCATCCATCCGTATACACCGATTGTTTGTCTGGAGCAGACCTGGGTCGGTAAGAAAACTAAGGCCCACTGCATGCAGGCCTCCTGTTAACTGAGGTTTGTCCTGGAGTGGTATCTGGCATCCACCTGCAACTCAAGTCTAACCAGGGGTTTTAGTGAAGAATTAGCAGGAGACTGCAAAGGGGGTCCAGCCTATTTTTGCTCTCATTTGAGAGCTTGAGAAAGGTGAGTTTCAATACTCCTGTCAGTTGGTGTTGGTGCTGTGTGGCGGCTACTGATGCTGTGGTTTTGGGGTGGTGCGGTCTCGAGTCGTGGGGACTCAGTCTTGCAGCATGGGTGCTGTGAGGCAACAGGCCGCCCGCCCTGCTGGTTCATTGTCGCTGCGGTGGTGGTTAGCGCACGACGCCACTCCTTTAAGGCAATAAAAGTTAGGGCCCACTGATAGGGTCACTGTGACATGGCAGTGGGCTTCATACAGTCTGATCAGAATGTTAAACTAAGAACCTAATGTTCAGTTATATATGTTTGCCTAGCGGCATTAGATCAATGTATGATTTTTTGGAGGTGCGGTCCATGCTTTTTTTTCAGCGCATTATAAAGGAGATAACGGGCTCCCGTCTCTTGTCCCTCTATGAATCTCTAGACTCTCTGAAATGTTCCTATTGGCTCTTACCCTAGCAGTTGAAGCCTTATACAAAATCTTAACCTATTGAATGAAGTTAGGGATGAAACTCATGCTGTCCAGCACTGCCCAAAGATATATCCATTCCACACTATCAAACGCCTTTGTGGCAGTGAGGGGAAAAATAGCCTTGTTGCATGGCTCTGCCTGTGAAGCTTGCAAATTTAAGAATAATCTCTGCAGATTAATAGTGTGTCACGGGTGTGTCAGATGTAGCAGACAGTCATTCTGCAGCTGGATGCAGAAGGTCACTTTGTTTGGCATTACAGACGCCTTCTTAAATCTGTCTTACTTTAGGATCCAGCAGCTACCCCACTCCTGCTCTGGTTGACACCCTGGCCTGGGTGTTTAAATACTTTCAGTTTGCTGCAGGTAGGGGCCGGTGATATTCACGACTTGGAGCTATTGCAGTCTGCTTACTTCCTCTCTGGTGCTTGGAGGACGTTTGGTGTAATCTTTCTGAAGTCGGCTCAAGCTAAGTTTCTTCCCCCTGTGATTGTCTCCCTTGTTGTCTTTAGTTTATAGTGGGGACTGACCAGTGCTCATCACCCACCTTCCCTATCCAGGGCCTAGCTTTAGGGTTATACAGGTCTTAGGTTTCCTGTTCAGCGATTGGTGAGAAACCAATAAAGGGACGGTAGGGGAGACAGGGTGATATTAGATCAGCCTAGGGGGTCTCCACTTCCCCTTTCCCTAGTGTCTGGGCTCCCTTCCTCTCATCCCTTTGTTGTGCACTTTGTCTTACCTACACTATGCGTGACATTATCACCGGCCATGCATATTTGGAAAAAATATATGAACAAGAGCGAATGGGTACATTTGAGAATAATATTAGAGGTACCTGTATATGTAGCAATTGTTAATAATGACCCAATTATGGACATATATTAAAGGGACCATCGAATATAATGAAGACTACTAAACCAAGAAGAAAATCCAAAACAAGGTCCAACATACATGAAACAATTTTATTTGTTCAAAAAATAGTATTTGCAAACGACAATGTGGTGAATGAGCAAGGGGTTAAAACCAACATATAAGAAAGAGGGCGCCACAGCAGATATGCACAATATATTATGGTCAGTGAATTGAAGTAACCCACTGATCTAGTGTATCTAGACAAAATTATCCCTTTGTTGTGCACTTTGTCTTACCTACACTGTGCGTGACATTATCACCGGCCGTGCATATTTGGAAAAAAAAAACTGACACGTGGTATTATTTGTGTTTTTTTTTCCTTTCTCCCTTGGTATGGCTTCTGTTGCAGAGCTCGCAGAGCAGCTGTGCTGTCTGTGTCTGGAGGTGACTGACCTCCGCTGTGAGGTTCAGCAACAGCATCATCGGCTACAGGTTGCTAATGTTGGGGTCTCTGCAGGTAGGTCGGTCCAGCTTGAACCCAAGATTGCCCTCCCGGACAAGTTTTCAGGAGGTAGGGACAAGTTTTTTGTGTTCAAGGAGGCCTGCAAGCTGTACTTTAAACTTTGTCCTTACTCCTCTAGAAGTGAGGAGCAATGAGTGGGAATTGGGATATCACTGCTGCAGGGAGACCCTCAATCCTGGGCTTTTTCTTTGCCACAGAATTCGGTTTGTCTCCAGTCTGTGGAGGTTTTTTGGGTCCATGGCCCTCATGTATGATGACCCTGACCGAGTCGCCTTAGCTGGGTCTAGGCTACGGTGCCTCCTGCAGGGGAATCGGTCAGTGGAGGCGTACAGCTCTGAATTCCGTAGATGGGCAACGGATACAAAATGGAATGACTCAGCTCTTAGAAGCCAATTTTGTCAGGGCCTTACTGGAAGGTTGAAAGATGCTTTGGCAGTGTATGAAACCCCTGAGTCCTTGGAGGCGGCCATGTCGTTGGCTATATGTGTTGATAGACGCCTTCGGGATAGGTGGGTGAGACCACCTTCTCCGGGGCCTTCTTGTCAGGGTTATGCCCCTTTGCCGGGGGGAGTGGTCTGGCGGTGAACCAGTACTGAGGGAGGGGAAGGAACCCATGCAGCTAGGGGGTGCCTCGGCATCGTACATTTCCCCAAGACTCGCAAAAAAAGGCGTATGGGTTTTTTTGTGGGAAAAAGGGACATTTTATTGGGGCCTGTCCTTAGATTCCTAAGCAAAAGGAAACTTGATTGGCCCTTGGTAGTCTGAAGTTAGATAAGCAAGCGATGAATTTATCGTCAACCTGCAGTTCCCGGTTTGTCCTGACAGCAGAAGTGGTGCTAGAGAGCAAAATCGAGAAAATTTCTGTGTTTGTTAACAGTGGAGCTGGAGTCAGCATGGTTGATGCTGAGTTTGTGAGAACTCATGGTCTTGCTTGCTGTACTTTAGCTAAGCCTATTCCCATCTTCGCCATCGACTCAGCGCCACTTGCACAGAAAGCTCTAACTCAGATTGTACATAATGTAAAACTAAGGGTGGGGGTCGGTTCATTGTGAGATAATCCCTTGCTATGTCCTGGACGGTCTTCCCATCCCAATTGTTTTGGGTCTACCCTGGTCGGTGAAACAAAATCCGTTGGTGGATTGGCAAGCAAGGAAGATCATTGAATGGGGAGATTACTGCCATGAGAACTGTTTATATATTTTCCTTGCTACAGTCTCTACAGAAATATTATCTGCTTTTCTGTATGGTTTTGAGTACATTTTTTCTGAGAGGGGGTGTCAGGATTTTCCTCCTCATCATGCATATGACTATTAACCTGACCCCCGAGCTAGACTACCAAAGTCCAGACTGTATAATCTTTCTGGCCCTGAGAGACAAGCCATGAAGGATTTCATTGTGGAAAGTCTGGAGAAGGGACATATCAGACCTTCATCTTCGCCCAGGGTTCTTCTTCGTGAAGAAAAAATATGGCGGCCTACGTCCCTGTTTAGATTTCTGGGAATTAAATCAAATTACCTTCCGAAATCTATACCCTCTTTCTCTGATTCCAGATTTGTTCAGCCAGGTTGTGGGAGCTAAGGTATTCTCCAAGTTGGATTTAAGGGGTGCCTACAATCTGGTTAGAATCAGAGAAGGGGATGAATGGAAAACAGCGTTCAATACCCCTGAAGGGCATCTCGAGAGTCTCGTTATGCCTTTCAGTTTGACCTATGCACCTGTGGTGTTCCAGCATTTCATAAATTATATTTTCCATCATTTGGTGGGGAGCTTTGTGGTGGTCTATCTGGACGATATTTTGGTTTATTCACCTAATTTTGAGACACTTCGGGGCATGTTAAACAAGTGCTCCAGATAATAAGGGATAACAAACTATATGCCAAACTAGAGAAATGTGTTTTCGCCATCCAGGAGGTGCAGTTTTTGGGGCACCTGTTGTCATCTTCGGGTTTTCGGTTGCATCCGGAGAAGATCTGTGCGGTCCTTGATTGGGACCATCCTGAGAACCTGAAGGCTCTACAATGTTTTCTGGACTTTACTCATTTTTACCGGAAATTCATCCAAAATTACTCAGTAATTGTGGAAACCCCTTACCAACATGACTAGGTAGGAATCAGATTTTTCCAAATGGTCAGATGCCTCCCTACAGTTTTTGATGTTTTTGCAGTTGATAATTAATTTTTAGCCAGAATGGGTTGAGTTTCCACCCCAGGGAACACCCAGATCCCAATGAGTCTATTTGTACTAAGAGCTGAAGAGGGGAATGGTCTGACAGCAATCTAGGAAGATACTCTATTTCTGTAACCAAGGGAACCATATGAGTTATAAGACACCATATATATTCTTGATAAAGCCTGATAAGTGGAAGAAGTGCAAGAGTAAATTTTTAAATTAGGAAACTTTTCCTTCCATATGTTTATCAGACCTACTTCACCAATAGGGCAACCAAAAGGCATTAAAGTGTCTGCACCTCTGGGAAATTTGTCCCTGTGTAGATTGCAACTATTATTGAAATCCCCCATAACTACCAGGGAGAGATCTGGTCATATCGCTAGTTTTTCCACAATAACTTTAAGCAGGAAATTCAAATAGGGGGAAGAGACATAAATCACAACTATAATGCATTCAAATTGAGTGATTTTACATCTTCTCCCACAAATCATCCTTCACTATCTTTAAAGGAGTCAATGCATTTGAATGGTACGTCCTTGTGGACCAGAAGACTTGTCCCTCTAGAATTGTTAGAATGAGAAGATGTGCAGGCTACATCCCATCCAGGACCTATGAAGTAAATTTAATAGTCTTTTGTTAAGTACCGGCATGTCTCTTGTAACCCAATTATTGCAGGATTAACCTTTTTAATATATATGAGCATTGCATATCTTTTCGAATTGTCGCTTATCCAGTTTACATTCCAAGATAGCAAGTTAACTGTTATACCCATTTTCCCATTTTTTGGTTGTGTAAAAATATATAACCATTTGCCCATTACTAAAACGACCTCAGAACAATGTACCATAATAAATATCTATTTAACGAAATAGCAGCACTTCCCACCCCACCTCTAACTCTGAACCACGAACCAATCCCCCTGTGAAGGATGGCACAAGAGAGATCACGCAGTATCCCACCGCTCTCCACCCCGCCTGACGTCACTATTACATCAGAAGGATCACATGATATAGATCCTCACTTGCATCAGTGTGACGTTCCGCAACCCCCGGGGTCACGTAAGGTCAGCTTGGCACAGTTTTACAGGGATACCCCCTTCCCACATGGGCAGAGAAAGGCAAAGAGAGTGAGAGGATGTGGCCCACACAGTCACTGACGTAGCACCACAATCGCTCACACCCCTGACAGGCTGAGAGGCCCCTTTCAGTAGCCCCAGTGAAACAGAACCTTATCGGCCCAGTAGAGCCGCCACCAGTTCCTCGTTCCATATAAGCCCGGTCTGTTAACGGGAATTATATCGGGCCAGAAACAAGCTCCGGTAACATGGAAAATCAATCCGAGCAATGGACGTGTGGATTTGTGGATCAAGATAAAAGAGCAGCCCAAGGTTAAATTATATATTTAATCTTTTTAAGGACGCACTAGACAATACACTATATGCACAATGGATAAACATATACAATGGTCGGATATGCAAATACAAATAGAAATGGTCCAAAAGGATGCAGCTATTAAGAGTCAGTTACCAGTCAGATGAATGGCCTGGCTGTCACATGGGAGGCTTGTGGACCCCTCTGTTCCTGGACTTCTCCCCACATGATATGTCGTCGTGACCTCCCCGTAAAAAAAGCAATAGGCCATGCTTTACATGAGCATTTAACCCCTTTAGTGTCAATCCCAGTGGTGTACCGCCAATGGCGGAAGGCCACGCAACTGCTATGGGGCCTGTGAGTCGAGGGGGTCCCATAGCAGTCCAGGGGCAGACATACCGCCGGTGAAGCTGCACCAGGGCCTGGAGGGTCAGGGGGGCCCTTGCCGGGTGGCTAATGAGGGCAATCTGGCCTGCTTCTCGGAGCCTGAAGCTCCGGGGGCCCATGGCCAGATTGCCCTCATCACACGTGGAGGGCAGGGAGTGATCCCTCCAGCTCTTCTGCTGACAGGAGAAGATGGGGGTGGTGGCGATGGGGACAGCAATGATGGGGATGGTGGGGTTGGGGAGAGAAATGATGGGAATGATGGGGCTGGAGACAGCAATGATGGGGCTGAGGAGAGCAATGATGGGGATGATGGTGATGGGGAGAGCAATGATGAAGATGGTGGCAATGGGGAGAGCAATGAAGGGGATGGTGGGGCTGGGGAGAGCAATGACTGGGATGTTGGGGCTGAGGAGAGCAATGATGGGGCTGATGGGGCTGGGGAGAGCAATGATGGGGCTGGGGAGAGCAATGATGGGGATGGTGGGGCTGGGGAGAGCAATGATGGGGATGGTGGTGATGGGGACAGCAATGGTGGGTCTGGGGAGAGGAATGGTGGGACTGGGGAGAGCAATGGTGGGGCTGGGGAGAGCAATGATGGGGATGGTGGGGCTGGGGAAAGCAATGATGGGGCTGGGGAGAGCAATGATGGGGATGGTGGGGCTGGGGAGAGCAATGTTGGGGCTGGGGATAGCAATGATGGGGATGGTGGGGCTAGGGAGAGCAATGATGGGATGGTGGCGATGGGGAGAGCAATGATGGGAATGGTGGCGATGGGGAGAGCAATGATGGGGATGGTGGCGATGGGGAGAGAAATGATGGAGATGGTGGCGATGGGGACAGCAATGGTGGGGCTGGGGAGAGCAATGATGAGGCTGATGGGGCTGAGGAGAGCAATGATGGGGATGGTGGGGCTGGGGAGAGCAATGATGGGGATGGTGGCGATGGGGAGAACAATGATGGGGATGGTGGCGATGGGGAAAGCAATGATGGTGATGGTGGCGATGGGTAGAGCAATGATGGGGCTGGGGGGACCAATGATGGGGCTGGAGAGAGCAATGATGGGGTTGGTGGGGCTGGGGAGAGCAATGATGGGGATGGTGGCGATGGGGACAGCAATGATGGAGATGGGGAGAGCAATGGTGGGGCTGGGGAGAGAGATGATGGGGATGGTGGGGCTGGGGAGAGCAATGATAGAGCTGATAGGGCTGGGGAGAGCAATGATGGGGCTGAGGAGAGCAATTATGGGGATGGTGGGGCTGGGGAGAGCAATGATGGGGCTGATGGGGCTGGGGAGAGCAATGATGGGGATGGTAGGGCTGGGGAGAGCAATGATGAGGCTGGGGAGAGCAATGATGAGGATGGTGGAGCTGGGGAGAGCAATGATAGGGCTGATGGGGCTGGGGAGAGCAATGTTGGGGCTGATGGGGCTGGGGAGAGCAATTATGGGAATGGTGGGGCTGGGGAGAGCAATGATGGGGATGGTGGCGATGGGGAGAACAATGTTGGGGATGGTGGCGATGGGGAGAGCAATGATGGGGATGGTGGCGATGGGTAGAGCAATGATGGGGCTGGGGGGACCAATGATGGGGCTGGAGAGAGCAATGATGGGGTTGGTGGGGCTGGGGAGGGCAATGATGGGGATGGTGGTGATGGGGACAGCAATGATGGGGATGTGGAGAGCAATGGTGGGGCTGGGGAGAGAGATGATGGGGATGGTGGGGCTGGGGAGAGCAATGATAGAGCTGATAGGGCTGGGGAGAGCAATGATGGGGCTGAGGAGAGCAATTATGGGGATGGTGGGGCTGGGGAGAGCAATGATGGGGCTGATGGGGCTGGGGAGAGCAATGATGGGGATGGTAGGGCTGGGGAGAGCAATGATGAGGCTGGGGAGAGCAATGATGAGGATGGTGAAGCTGGGGAGAGCAATGATAGGGCTGATGGGGCTGGGGAGAGCAATGTTGGGGCTGATGGGGCTGGGGAGAGCAATGATGGGAATGGTGGGGCTGGGGAGAGCAATGATGGGGATGGTTGGGATGAGGAGAGTAATGATGGGGCTGAGGAAAGCAATGATGTGGAAAGCAATGATGGGGATGGGAAAAGCAATGATGGGGCTGGGAAAAGTAATGATGGGGAGAGCAGTGATTGTGATGGGGAGAGCAATGATGGGGCTGGAGACAGCAATGATGGGGATGGTGGGGCTAGGGAGAGCAATGATGGGGATGGTGATGATGGGGAGAGCAATGATGGGGATGGTGGGAATGGGGAGAGGAATGATGGGGATGGTGGTGATGGGGACAGCAATGGTGGGGCTGGAGAGCAATGATGGGGCTGGGGAGAGCAATGATAGGGATGGTGGGGCTGGGGAGAGCAATGATGGGGATAGTGGCGATGAGGACAGCAATGATGGGGATGGTGGCGATGGGGAGAGCAATGATGGGGATGGTGGGGCTGGGGAGAGCAATGATGGGGATGATGGCGATGGGGAGAACAATGATGGGGATGGTGTCGATGGGGAGAGCAATGATGGGGATGCTGGCGATGGGTAGAGCAATGATGGGGCTGGGGAGACCAATGATGGGGCTGGAGAGAGCAATGATGGGGTTGGTGGGGCTGGGGAGAGCAATGATAGGGATGGTGGCAATGGGGACAGCAATGATGGGGATGGGGAGAGCAATGGTGGGGCTGCAGAGAGAGATGATGGGGATGGTGGGGCTGGGGAGAGCAATGATAGAGCTGATAGGGCTGGGGAGAGCAATGATGGGGCTGAGGAGAGCAATTATGGGGATGGTGGGGCTGGGGGGAGCAGTGATGGGGATGGTAGGGTTGGGGAGAGCAATGATGGGGCTGGGGAGAGCAATGATGAGGATGGTGGAGCTGGGGAGAGCAATGATAGGGCTGATGGGGCTGGGGAGAGCAATGTTGGGGCTGATGGGGCTGGGGAGAGCAATGATGGGAATGGTGGGGCTGGGGAGAGCAATGATGGGGCTGGGGAGAGCAATGATGGGGATGGTGGGGATGAGGAGAGTAATGATGGGGCTGAGGAAAGCAATGATGGGGAAAGCAATGATGGGGATGGGGAAAGCAATGATGGGGCTGGGAAAAGTAATGATGGGGAGAGCAATGATTGGGATGGAAAGAGCAATGATGGTGCTGCAGACAGCAATGATGGGGATGGTGGGAATGGGGAGAGCAATGATGGGGATGGTGGCGATGGGGACAGCAATGGTGGGGCTGGAGAGCAATGATGGGGCTAATGGGGCTGGGGAGAGCAATGATAGGGATGGTGGGGCTGGGGAGAGCAATAATGGGGATAGTGGCAATGAGGACAGCAATGATGGGGATGGTGGCGATGGGGAGAGCAATGATGGGGATGGTGGAGATGGGGAGAGTAATGATGGGGCTGGGGAGACCAATGATGGGGCTGGGGAGACCAATGATGGGGTTGGTGGGGCTGGGGAGAGCAATGATGGGGATGGTGGCAATCGGGACAGCAATGATGGGGATGGGGAGAGCAATGGTGGTGCTGGGGAGAGAAATGACGGGGATGGTGGGGCTGGAGAGAGCAATGATAGAGCTGATGGGGCTGTGGAAAGCAATGATGGGCTGAGGAGAGCAATTATGGGGATGGTTGGGCTGGGGAGAGCAATGATGGGGATGGTAGGGCTGGGGAGAGCAATGATGGGGCTGAGGACAGCAAGAATGGGGATGGTGGGGCTGGGGAGAGCAATGATGGGGCTGATGGGGCTGGGGAGAGCAAGTATGTGGCTGATGGGGCTGGGGAGAGCAATGATGGGAATGGTGGGAGAGAGCAATGATGAGGGTGCTGGGAGAGAGCAATGATGGAGGTGCTGGAAGAGAGCAATGATGGAGGTGCTGGGAGAGAGCAATGGTGGGGATAGGAAGAGCAATTATGGGGGTGCTAGAGAGAGCAGTGATGGAGGTGCTGGGAGAGAGCAATGATGAGGGTGCTGGGAGAGAGCAATGATAGAGGTGCTGGGAGAGAGCAATGATGGTAGTGCTGGGAGAGAGCAATGACGGGGGCGTGGAAGAGAGCAATTATGGGGGTGGTGGGAAAGAGCAATGATGGGGGTGGTGGAAGAGAGCAATGATGGGGGTGCTGGAAGAGAGCAATTATGGGGGTGATGGGAAAGAGCAATGATGGGGGTGGTGGAAGAGAGCAATGATGGGGGTGCTGGAAGAGACACTTTTGTTGGCATCACACTTTATGGGGCAATGAAAGAGGAATCTAGGACTTCAGCAGGAGGAAAATTATTATGTAAAGGATGGAAAGTTGTGAGATCTACTCTTCTGTGACCCCAACAATTATTTAAATTTTTTTGGGGGAGGGGGCAATTAGAACTTCTGCTATGGGGCCCCATGATTCCTAGGTTCACCCCTGGTCACTCCCCTCCTGTCCCCTGGGCTGAACCTAAGTCCCCTCCCCTGGAGGTTTATAGCTAAATCTCCCAAAACCCATGAAAGATCATAACTCCTTTCTGGACATTCCTAGGGCGGCGATTCTTGCACCATTGGATTCGGCCGGGCCCCTGCTACGCGTGGAGACTAAACACAGCTTGGCTGCCTGTTTGCTACAAGCTGTTCTACGTATCTCCATGCCCCTATGAGCTATTTCGGGTCGAGACCAGTGATTAAAGTGAAAATTATACATGTCCCTCAGTGGGACTTAGTGAAAAAGTAAAAAAAAGTGAAATAAAATATGTAAGAAAGGGGAAAAAAACACAAAAAAATGCACACAAATCATTAAAATCCATTCGTTACACAAAACGCAGCCTTTGTGACAAAACAAAAATAAACAAAAAAAGTACACATAATTGGTATTGCCATGTCCAGAACGACCCCCTCTATAAAACTGACATGTTATTTATTCCGTATGACGAATGCGTAAAAAAATAAAGAACATTTAAAAAATGACGCTTTTTCATGATACTGACTCACAAAAAAGTGAATAAAAAGCGATCAGAAAGTCGTATGTAAAAAAAAATTGTATAAATAAAAATGCAAAACCGTCCCGCAAAAAACGATCCCTAATATGGCTCATTCAGCAAAAAAAAAATAGAAAAGTTACAGCTCTCAGAATATGACGATGCAAAAACATATTAATTTTTGTAAAATATTATTTTTAGTCTGTGAAAATAGCAAAGCATAAAAATAAACGATAAAAATTTGGTATCGCTGTAATTGTACTGACCAACAGACAAATCTGTCTTATCACTTTTACAGCACGGTGATTGGCGCAAAAAAATAATAAGTGAATTGCTGATTTTTGTTCATTCTGTGCCTGAAAAATTTGAATAAAAAGTGATCAAAAATTATTATACGCCCCAAAATGGTACCAAAAAAAATCTGCAACCCATCCCGCAAACAATAAGCCCTCATACAGCACTGTTTGCCAAAAAATAAAAAAGTTACAGCTCTCAGAATATGGCGACAAAAAAAATACTTATTTATGAAAAAGCATTTTTACTGTGTGACAGCAGCAAAACCTAAAAAAAAACCCATATAAATATGCCCCCACTCAGGTTCGTCATCGGTCACTGGAACTATAGGGGATCCCACATTACTGGTAGAACAAAGACTGTGGGAAAGCAACATGGCTTCCACCCCCTCAAATAAAATCCAGTGAATTCTGCACTCCCAGATCCAAATGCCCTCCTCCTTCTGAGCCCCACTGTGCCTAAACTGCAGTAAGCAGCCACATGTCTGGCATTATTATAATGGGGAGAGAGCACTTAACAATTTACGGGGTGCATGTCTCCACAAGCACAAGCTGGGCACAATGTATGGTGGCGCTACAATATATAGAGCACAATGTATGGGCACTAACCTGTCAGAATTGCAATTCTCCAGAAAAAAATCATGGCTTGGATGTTACAAAATAGTCACTGCAGCCGTAGATGAATTTATTGAGAGGTGTGATTTCTACATTGGGATCACTTTTGTTTTTTTTCTGCTGTTCTGGCACCTTTAGGGCTCCGTAGATGTTACCCACAAACTATTCTCCAAAAGCCAAATAGCACTCCTTCCTTCCCAGCCCTGATGTGTGGCCTAACATTAATTTCTGACAACATATAGGGCAGCACTGCGTTCGGGAGAAATTGTGCAATAAATTATGGGGCCCAGTTTCACCTATTAACCCTTGCGTGCCTGACAAGTTTGCAGCAAATACAAAAATTAGATTTTTACCACAAAAATGTCATATTTTTACATCTCAATGTTATAAAATTCTGTGAAGCACCTATGGGTTCAAAATACTCACTACACCCCTGGATGAATTCCTTAGAGAGTGGAGTTTCCAATATGGTGTCACCTGGAGGGGGTTCTGCCGTTCTGGCACCTCAGGGGCTAAGCTAATAGAGCCCACAATTTATTCAAATGAAAATGATAATTACTTACAGGTAATTTGATTTTCCAGAACCCACGACATACAAGAGAGAGAGGATCCGTCCTCAAGGACAGGAAACCTACAGATTTAAAAGGCAGAGTATCTCTTCCCGCTTCAGTGGTTTACCGCGTGTGACAGTACCTCCATTTAATTAGTTAGTTAGAGAACATACACACATATATATATATATACAGTGGTGGCCAAAAGTATTGGCACCCCTGCAATTCTGTCAGATAATACTCAGTTTCTACCTGAAAATGATTGCAATCACAAATTCTTTGGTATTATTATCTTCATTTAATTTGCTTGCAAGGAAAAAACACAAAAGAGAATGAAGCAAAAATCAAATCATTGATCATTTCACACAAAACTCCAAAAATGGGCCAGACAAAAGTATTGGTACCCTCAGCCTAATACTTGGTTGCACAACCTTTAGCCAAAATAACTGCGAACAACCGCTTCCGGTAACCATCAATGAGTTTCTTACAATGCTCTGCTGGAATTGTAGACCATTCTTCTTTGGCAAACTGCTCCAGGTCCCTGATATTTGAAGGGTGCCTTCTCCAAACTGCCATTTTGAGATCTCTCCACAGGTGTTCTATGGAATTCAAGTCTGGACTCATTGCTGGCCACCTTAGAAGTCTCCAGTGCTTTCTCTCAAACCATTTTATAGTGCTTTTGGAAGTGTATTTTGGTCATTGTCCTGCTGGAAGACCCATGACCTCTGAGGGAGACCCAGATTTCTCACACTGGGCCCTACATTATGCTGCAAAATTTGTTGGTATTCTTCAGACTTCATAATGCCATGCACACGGTCAAGCAGTCCAGTGCCAGAGGCAGCAAAGCAAACCCAAAACATCAGGGAACCTCCGCCATGTTTGACTGTAGGGACCGTGTTCTTTTCTTTGAATGCCTCTTTTTTTTTTCCTGTACACTCTATGTTGATGCTTTTTCCCAAAAAGCTCTACTTTTGTCTCATCTGACCAGAGAACATTCTTCCAAAACGTTTCAGGCTTTCTCAGGTAAGTTTTGGCAAACTCCAGCCTGGCTTTTTTAGGTCTCGGGGTAAGAAGTGGGGTCTTCCTGGGTATCCTACCATACAGTCCCTTTTCATTCAGACGCCGACGGATAGTACGGGTTGACACTGTTGTACCCTCGGACTGCAGGGCAGCTTGAACTTGTTTGGATGTTAGTCGAGGTTCTTTATCCACCATCCGCACAATCTTGCGTTGAAATCTCTCGTCAATTTTTCTTTTCCGTCGACATCTAGGGAGGTTAGCCACAGTGCCATGGGCTTTAAACTTCTTGATTACACGGCGCACGGAAGACACAGCAACATTCAGGTCTTTGGAGATGGACTTGTAGCCTTGAAATTGCTCATGCTTCCTCACAATTTGGTTTCTCAAGTCCTCAGACAGTTCTTTGGTCTTCTTTCTTTTCTCCATGCTCAATGTGGTACACACAAGGACACAGGACAGAGGTTGAGTCAACTTTAATCCATGTTAACTGGCTGCAAGTGTGATTTAGTTATTCCCAACACCTGTTAGGTGCCACAGGTAAGTTACAGGTGCTGTTAATTACACGAATTAGAGAAGCATCACATGATTTTTCAAACAGTGCCAATACTTTTGTCCACCCCCTTTTTTAGGTTTGGTGTGGAATTGTATCCAATTTGGCTTTAGGACAATTCTTTTTGTGTTTTTTCATTGAAGACAAATTAAATGAAGATAATAATACCAAAGAATTTGTGATTGCAATCATTTTCAGGAAGAAACTGAGTATTATCTGACAGAATTGCAGGGGTGCCAATACTTTTGGCCACCACTGTATATATGCACTATATGATAGGAAATTCTTCTTTACTCCATTTCCTACTAACTCATATTTTTTTTCTCTGCTGCACCCAGTGACCAATTGTGAAAGGTAGAAAAGAATCCAAAGCCATATAAAAGGGAGGGAATAAGAAAGGTGCTGTCGTGGATTCCATAAAATCAAATTACCGGTAAGTAATTATCATTTTTCTCATCTCCACGACAGCACCATACGAGAGATGACAAATAAATCCTTAGGAAGGGACCACCGTTTAAAGAACCTTTCTCCCAAAGGAAAGATCAGAAGCACCCAAATCCAACCAATAGTGCTTAAAAAACGAGGATGGTGAAGACCAAGTTGCTGCTCTACTGATTTGTTCAAGAGAGGCATCAGCCCTTTCTGCCCACGAGGTGGAGAACCGCTCTTGTAGAGTGGCCTTTCAAATTTTCAGGAGCGGGGTGTCCACCTGAAGATTAGGCTTGAGAAATTGCCGATCTAACCTATATAGCAAGGGTCTTTTAGGCGCCGCCTGGCCTTTGATTGGACCCTGAAAAAGAACAAAAAGAGAAGTAGTTTTCCACCCCTCAGATGTGTTTTCTAAGTATTGTATTAAACACCTTCTGATGTCTAGGGAATGGAATCTAGCTTCCTTCTCAATTTTGGAGTTATCACAAAAAGAAGGCAGAATGATCTCTTGAGACCTATGAAAGGCTGAGGACACCTTAGAGAGAAAAGCCGGGTCTGGCCTAATGACCACTCTGTCAGAGAGAATATTGGTGAACGGTAGGATGACTGATATAGCTTGAAATTCCCCTATCCTTCTAGCTGAATTGATGACCACCAGTAAGGTAGTTTTATAGGTCAGTATTTTAGTCTGTGTATCTGCTAAAGGCTCAAATGGAGATCTAGTTAGGACATCTAAGACAAGATTAAGGTCCCATGGTGGAACCTGAGACAGAGCAACTGGTCTAGACCTGCCTACCGACCTTATGAATCTCACTACCCATGGGTGGTTAGCAATGTTTTGGTCAAACAAAATGCCCAAGACTGATATCTGTACTTTCAGGATATTAACAGACAGACCCAGCTCCAGTCATTCTGTAATTCTAAGATCTTAGCCCATGGTACAGGGTAACTTACAAAGGGATTTATCTCAGAGAGTTTTAAAAAACTCTTCCAGACCCTTGCATAAATCTTAGTTGTTACCTTCTTCTTACATTAACGCAAGGTGTGCAAAAGACTAAGTGCAACACAAAGGAAAGAAGGGAAGGGAGCCCAGACACTAGGGAAAGGGGGAGAGGAGACCTCCTAGGCTGATCTGATATCACCTTGTCTCCCCTGTCGTCCCTATATTGGTTCCTCACCAATCGCCGCACAGGAACCTAAACCCTGTATTCACCTAGTGCTTAGCCCTGGATAGGGAAAGGGGGGATGAGCACTAGTTAGTCCCCACTAACAACTAAAGACAACAAGGGAGACAAACCCGGGGGAAAGTAACTTAGCTTGAGCCAACTTCAGAGAATTACACCACTTGTCCTCCTAGTACCTGAGAGGACGTAAGCAGACTGCAATAGATCCAAGCCTTCACAAAGAAACATGTGAATATCACTGGCCCCTCCCTGTAGCAAACAGAAAGTATTTAAAAACCCAGGCCTGGGTGTCAATTAGCAGGAGGGAGGTAGCCTCTGGGTCCTAGAGTTAGACAGATCTAAGAAGGTGTCTGTAATGCCAAACGAAGAGATCTTCTGCAACCAACTGCAGGGCGACTATCTGTCACATCTGACACACCAGTGACACCTACACCCCATAAGGGGAAACTAGATTTTTGTTGATAGTTGATGTCATTCTACATCAACTAAGGAATGTGCTCCTCAGAACAGCCACCTTAGGGAGGGATCACCGCTTGTAACACCTTCCTCCCAAAGGATAGATCAGCAGATGAAGACAGATCAAGCCGG
Source organism: Phyllobates terribilis (assembly GCF_046119375.1). NCBI lineage: Eukaryota > Metazoa > Chordata > Amphibia > Anura > Dendrobatidae > Phyllobates > Phyllobates terribilis. Next base: position 412,338,613 of record NW_027362763.1, read on the forward strand.
TAATGATTATAGAAGGTGGAAGGAAGGAAATGACCATGTCGCTGCCTTACATATCTTGTTGATAGACACTTCCACCTTCTCAGCCCAGGAGGTCGCAACGGCCCTGGTGAAATGAGCCCTCAAGTTCTCTGAAATTGACACATTACTGGAAGAATATACTAAGCTAATGGTGTCCCTGATCCATCTAGCTATAGTGCCCTTTGTTACTTTGAGGCTCTTCCTCGCTTCCTGGAAGGACATAAACAAGGCTTTATTCTTCCTCAATGGCTTGGTTACTGTTATGATCTGCTACAAGCACTAAGGAAAGACAGGAGATCTGTCCCTACAATAGAACTAAACTAGAACTAAACCTCCTAGCTGAAATTGTAGCAGTAAAATACAAACACACAACATAGAACATAGAGGTCAGAAGACCTAGCAAAACCAACAGAGAAAGGTAACAGAGCACCAAGCTAGCTCAAGAGTAGTAATTACAATGAAGTCCAGCAAGGCCAGGAGGGCGGAGCCGGATTAAATAGGCAAAAAAGATCATGTGACCAGCAAACTAGAAAAGAACCAACAGGAGAGTTCTAACAGTACCCCCTCTTCTAAGAGGATCCTCCGGATCCCCTAGGCCCGGGCTTATCAGGAAACCTCCTGTGAAACGCTCTGACAAGTCTGGAAGCAGAAACATCATCCGACCTCACCCACGAGTTATCCTCGGGTCCGAAACCCTTCCAAGCGACGAGATACTGAAAACTCCCTCTATACCGTCTAGAGTTTAGGATGCGGGAAATTTCATATTCCCCGTCCTCCACCACCGGAGGAACAGTGGCAGAGGCATCACCAACCGACACATCAGCTCTTTTCAACAGAGAAACATGAAACACCGGATTAATCTTCCAGGAGGTAGGAACCTCCAACCTAACAGCAGATTGGTTAACTATCTGAAGCACCTTAAAGGGCCCTACAAACTTGGGACCCAATTTTTTAGAAGGAATCCTCAATCACAGATTCTTAGAGGACAACCAAACCATGTCACCAATAGCAAATGAAACCTCTTGCCATTTCCTATCAAAGTACCTCTTAGATTTTTTGTTAGCCTCCTGAAGATTATCACGCACATCCGTCCAAACTCTCTCTAAATCACCGGAAAAACTCTCCTCCTCAGGCACAGCCGATACCAATTTGGAGAATGACCCAAAAGACGGATGTCTCCCAGAACAACAAAAAAAAGGCGAACACCCAGCAGAAGAGGATGTATGGTTGTTAAGAGCAAATTCAGCAAGTGGCAGAAACTCAGACCACCCCTCTTGATTGTCTGCCACAAAGCAACGCAAGAACTGCTGAACATCCTGGTTCTTTCTTTCTGTCTGGCCATTAGACTCAGGATGATATCCGGATGAAAACGACAAATGAACTCCCAACCTGTCACAAAAGGCACGCCAAAAACGAGCCACGAACTGAGGTCCCCTATCAGAAACAATGTCAGTAGGAACGCCATGTAGTCTGACAATTTCCTTGACAAAGGCCTTAGCGAGTGTCTTAGCGCAAGGCAGTTTGATGAAGGGAACCAAGTGACACATCTTGCTAAAACGGTCCACGACCACCCAGATGACCGTGAAACCTTCAGAGGGGGGAAGGTCAGTAATAAAGTCCATAGCCAGATGTGTCCAAGGTGCACTAGGAATCTCCAGAGGGCAAAGTAACCCCGCAGCAGGAGCATGCGAAGACTTAGATCTAGCACACACAGTACATTGACGCACCCACTTAATGACTTCCTTCTGCCATCCAGGCCACCAAAAACTGCGACCCACAAGTCTCTTGGTCTCAGAAATTCCTGGATGACCTGCCAACCGAGACTCATGACACTCAACAAACAAATCTCTCCTAAAGGTCCTAGGCACAAACAACCTCCGATAGGGAGTGTTAGATGGGGCATTCTCCTGATCTTTAAGAATCTCATCCTCCAAAACGGAGTCCAAAGCAGCAATCACAACACCTTCTTGTAAAATGCTCTCCTCTTCCTCCTCAGCACCGACCATGGGAGAAAAGCTGCGAGACAAAGCATCCGCTTTAACATTCTTGGTAACCGGGATGTATGTAACGGAAAAATTAAACCGCAAGAAAAAAAGTGCCCACCTAGCCTGACAGGCATTCAAGCGCTTGGCAGCATCAAGATAGATCAGATTTTTATGATCAGTGAAAACCTGAATGGGAAATTCAGCACCTTCCAAGAGATGACGCCAGTGTTCAAATGCGAGTTTAATAGCCAGCAATTCCCGATTACCAATATCGGAATTAAGTTCAGTCTCAGAAATTTTTTTGGAAAAAAAGGCACAGGGATGTACTCCATCCTTGCTTTCCTGAGACAACACCGCACCGACCCCACAGAAGAAGCATCAACCTCAACCAAAAACGGCTTAGTCATATCAGGCAGCATAAGGATGGGGGCAGAGCTGAACCTCTCCTTTAGAAACACAAAAGCTTCAATGGCCTCAGAAGTCCACTGAACCGCATTAGCACCTTTCCTGGTGAGATCGGTCAGCGGTTTGACAATAATAGAAATTTTTTTTACGAATTTTCTGTAATAATTGGCGAAACCCAAAAACCTCTGTATCGATTTCAAACCAATAGGCCTAGGCCATTCCTGCACAGCTTGAACTTTAACTGGGTCCATCTCAAAACCTTCACTGGAGATAATGCAACCCAAAAAACTAATTCTCTGTACAGCGAACTCACATTTCTCTAGCTTAGCAAAAAGCGAATTGTCCATTAATAACTGTAAAACCTCACGTACGCTCCGCCAATGAGACTCCAGATCAGGCGAATAAATCAGAATGTCATCCAAATACACAACCACATTTTTGCCGATCAAAGGTCTAAGGATGTCATTAATACGATTCTGAAAAAATGCTGGAGCATTCGTAAGACCAAAAGGCATAACCAGATTCTCAAAATGACCCACAGGAGTGTTAAAAGCAGTCTTCCATTCATCACCCTCCTTCATGCGCAACAAATTGTATGCCCCCCGGAGATCAATTTTAGAGAACCACTTGGTCCCCACTAACTGGTTAAACAAATCAGGAATCAATGGCAGTGGGTAAGGATTGCGTACAGTAATTTTATTAATCTCACGAAAGTCCAGACAAGGACGTAAACCGCCATCTTTTTTTTTTACAAAAAAAAATCCAACAGCCACAGGAGACTTGGAAGGCCTAATGTGACCGGCGGCCAAGCTTGTCTGTATGTATTCCTCCAAAGCCTTTCTCTCAGGAATAGTAAGATTAAATAAACGACTTTTAGGAAGAGTCGCTCCAGGGACAAATTCAATGGTACAATCATAGTCTCTATGGGGAGGCAAAATTTGTGACTCCTCCTCAGAAAAAACTCTCCAAAAATCCTGAATAGGTACAGGTAATTCCCCTTTTTCCACCGCAGCAATACGTCCGTTACAACACTTGTCATAACATTTAGGGCTCCAGGACTTAATTTCATTGGTAGACCAATCCAGTACAGGATTGTGCAATTTTAACCAGGGCAACACCAAAATTACTGGAGAAGGCTAATTATTTAATACTACCAAATCCAAATTCTCTTGATGAATACCATTAATAGTGAGGGGAAATTCACAGACCTTGTGAGCAACACTCTTCAAGGGAGAGCCATCAACAGAAACCACAGCAATAGGGGATGACAAAGGTTTAGGTTTTAATTTAAGTTTTTCCAAGAATCCCCTATCAATCACATTCAGAGTAGAACCACAATCCACAAATACCCGAAATTCAATTAATTCTTCCTGAGCAGCGGTAGTAGCAGATAGGAATACTCCCTTAGTATTTAAACAGGCTATACGTGCATGACTGACCATTTTTTTTTCTTTGTTCATACGAAGCACACAGTTCTTAATAAAATGACTAGAATTTCCACAATAAAAGCACAAACCTCCAGAAAGCCTGCGGTCTTTTTCCTGAGAGCGGGGTGCCATCGCCCCAATCTCCATCGGCTCTCCTTTGTCAGCACAGACCCTCTCAAGACTCAGAGCTGACATGGGAGAGGATTTACTCTCATTAACCCTTGCACGCAGTCTCCTGTCCACCCGTATAGCTAATTGCATTGCCTCCTGCAAGTTTCCAGGTGTGGGATAAGCAATCAGCAAATCCTTAACCCTTTCACCTAGCTCTGCAAGAAACAAACTTTTCAAAGCTGAATCGTTCTACCCCACCTGGGCAGACCACCGACGGAAGTGAGAACAATATTTTTCCACATTACCTGATCCCTGCCTCAGACGTCTCAATTCAGACTCAGCAGATGAGACACGATCAGGATCATCGTACAACAAACCCAAAGCAGAAAAAAAACTATCCACTGATCTAAAGCACGGATCACTAGGTTGGAGAGAAAAGGCCCATCACTGAGGATCTTTGCGCAAAAGTGACATTATGAACCCTATGCGCTGTGATTCATCACCAGAGGATCTGGGTCTTAAATGAAAATACAATAAACAAGCATTTTTAAAAGAAAAAAAATCTTGTTGTTCACCAAAAAATAGATCAGGCAGACGTACCTTTGGCTCCACAAAATGTGCTCCAGAACAGCTACTCACGTGTTGTTGGAGCTCGGCCACCTCCAGAGAGAGTCCCTGCAAGCGTTGAGCCAAATCTTGAACCGAGACCATGATGGAAACTGGAGGTCTTTCCTTAGAGAATTTTTTTTTTTTTTTTTGGGCTGGACTTACTGTTATGATCTGCTACAAGCACTAAGGAAAGACAGGAGATCTGTCCCTACAATAGAACTAAACTAGATCCCTACGATGTAACGGGGAACCTGATCCTGCGATCAGACCCGCTAAAGTCCTCAGCTAGTCTGTACGAAGACCTATAGATGCAAGGAAGGGATCCCTACAAGAACTAGGGACTGGGATAAAGTTGGACACCTCCTAGCAGAAATTGTAGCAGTAAAAGACAAACACACAACATAGAACATAGAGGTCAGAAGACCTAGCAAAACCAACAGAGAAAGATAACAGAGCACCAAGCTAGCTCAAGAGTAGTAATTACAATGAAGTCAAGCAAGGCCAGGAGGGCGGAGCCGGATTAAATAGGCAAAAAAGGTCATGTGACCAGCAAACTAGAAAAAAACCAACAGGAGAGTTCTAACAGCTACAACCAAATATTCTATCAAGACCCGCCTCACGTCTAGTGTGTGAAGTCTCTTTTCTTCTGAATTCTTAGGATTACTATAGAATGAAGAGAGTATGATTTCCTGGGTTCTATGGAATTTAGAGGCCACTTTCGGGAGATAGGGTTACATTAAGACAGGACCTGGCCTATCTTCAGTGACCTGTGTGAAAGGGTGACTAACTGTAAGTCGCTATCTCTATGGGCTGATGTGAGAGCTACCAGTATTACCGTTTTCAGGGGGAGTGCCCTGACTGTCAGCTCTTCTAAAGGCTCAAAGGGTGGATTAGTCAGGGCTTCCAGGACCAGGTTCAGATCCCAGGGAGGCATTGTCGAGGTAGTAATTGGTCTGGATCTGTCATATGCTTTTATGAATCTCATGACCCACCTATCTGCTGCCAAATTGTAATTATATAGGGCTCGTAGAGCCGACACCTGCACCTTATGGGTGCTGGTAGTCAACCCCATTTCCAAGCCCCTCTGGAGAAATTCCAGTGTGGCCTTTATAGGAATTCTACCTTTCGCTGATTGGCCCGAACTGGACAAGAATTTTGCCCACATCCTACCATAGATTTTAGCCATTATAGGCTTTCTGCTTTTAAGAAGATTAGTGACTAGGTTTGGGGAAAAATCTTCCTGGTCATCAATGACCTCTCAATCTCCAGGCCATCAAATGTAGGCCCGACCTCTGAGGATGGAAGACTGGATCCTGCTTGAGGAGATCCGGAACATCTGGAAGGACCCACGGATCTGATTCGGACATCAACCTTATCCAGGCGAACCATGGTCTCCTGGGCCAGAATGGAGCGATCAAAATAACTCTTGCTCGCTGTACTCAGACCTTACTCAATACTGCTGGAATCAACATTAGCGGGAAAAAGGCATAGGCCAGGTTGAAGTTCCAGGGGAATTGCAGTGCATCCACTGCATAGGGTTTTTCTTTCGGATTCAAGGAGCAGAAGTTCTTTGTTTTTCTGTTCTGCCTGCTTGCGAACAGGTCTATCTCTGGCCAACCCCAGCAGTCCACAATTTGTTGAAATACTGCCGGATTTAGCTCCCATTCTACCTGTCTCAGTGTATTCCGACTCAAGAAATCTGCCTTTTCGTCTTCTTTTACTCGTATATGTAGCGCCGAGAGTGTTAACTGGTAATGCGCCGCAAATTGCAGAATTTCTTCAGTCACCAACATCACAGGGCGGGATCTTGTGCCCCCTTGATGGCTGATATAGTCGACTTTTGTGCGGTTGTCCGACATGATGCGAACATAACGCCCTTGCAAGTGGGAAAGGAACTTCAACACTGCATTCTTCACTGCCAACAACTCCTTCATATTTGAAGAGTAACTCCTTTCGGTGTCCGACCAAACTCCCTGGATTACACAATCACTCAGATGTGCTCCCCGTCCATCTGGGCTTGCGTCTGTTGTAATTAAGTCTTTGATTTGATAAGACCAAAGAACTTCCTGCCACAGGTTCTCTAATTCCAGCCACCATGTGACTGAACTGATAACTGACTGGGGAAATGTTATCTTCCCCTGCTGCAAATGTCGGGAGTGTATTTGAGCCCACTGTACTGCTGGAATACATGAGGTCATCATCCCTAGTAGAGACATTGCCTTCCTTAGTGTCAAATATGGCTTTTTGACTGCAGCTGGAACTAAGGTCACGATCTTGTCCTTATTCTCTTCCGATAGCGGACAAGTCTGTTCCCCTGAGTCCAAGGTAAGCCCTAAGAAAGACTGGACCTTCTGTGGTTCCAGTCTTGATTTTTCTAGATTTAGTATCCACCCTAGTTCGGCCAGACTGGTTCTGACCATGGTCAACTTGAGATTGCAGTGTTCTACTGACTTGCATACTACCAGAAAGTTGTCCAAGTAAGGGACTACCAGGGTATCCTGTTGCCGCAGGTGTGCCGTGACTTCCAGAATGATCTTCGTAAACATCCTTGGGGCCATAGACAGGCCAAAGGGCAAAGCTGTGTATTGAAAATGCTTGCTTGTTGATATATATATAGCCACTCTTAGGAATTGCTGATCCTTCGCATGGATTGGGACATGGTGATAGGTGTACTTTTAGTCCAGGATACTCATATAACATCCTGGGAACAGCATTTTTATGGCCGATCTCCATCTTAAAGGTTTTGTAGATCAGGAACTTGCTCAGGCCTTTCAAGTTGACTATAGTTCTGAAGGTGCTGTCTGTTTTTTTTTTTTATTAGAAACAAGGGAGAATAAAATCCCTTCCCTTGTTCCTTTACTGGTGTTTTCTTCAGAACTTGTTTTTCTACTATGCTTAACACTTCCTTTTCTGGAGCTGCTTGTTCCCTGGGACCCCTGGGAGATGAAATCTTGAAGCTTTGCCGAGGGACCGATGTGAACTCCAGCTTCAGTCCTGATTTTATTATCCCCAAAATCGAAGCACTGGATGTAATTTTTTCCCAGGCGGGTAGGAAGTGGGACAGCCTTCCTCCTACCTGGGGAGGCCCATCACTTAGAGGATTTTCTACTACTGTTTTTCTACTAAGCTTAACACTTCCTTTTCTGGAGCTGCCTGTTCCCTGGAACCCCTGGGAGATTAAATCTTGAAGGTTTGCCGAGGGACCGATGTGAACTCCAGCTTCAGTCCTGATTTTATTATCCCCAAAATCGAAGCACTGGATGTAATTTTTTCCCAGGCGGTTAGGAACTGGGACAGCCTTCCTCCTACCTGGGAAGGCCCATCACTTAGAGGATTTTCTATTCTCAGAGGAAGGATCGCCGAACATGAAGCCTCTGCTTTTTGGCTTCCTGTCCGTCCATTTCCCCTGTTCTCTGGAGAATTTGTTCCTGTTATATCTCCTCTTACGAAAGTTCTTGTAGGCATAGAAATACTTGGAAACCCTTTCTTTTTATCTGCCACCATGTCTAGTATGTCATCCAATGCTCGACCGAAGAAAAATTCCCCTTCACATGGGATTGAGCACAATTTGGTTTTGGACTGGACGTCTCCTGGCCAGCTCTTGAGCCACAGTGCTCTGCAGGCAGCATTGCACAAATTCGCTGACCTATCTGCCAGTCACACCGAATCTGCAGATGCATCCACGAGTAAGGCAGCAGCTCCTTGCATTAGTGGGAGATTGGCCAGGATGTTCTCCCTGGGAATGTCATCTTTTATCTGATCCTCTAGATGTTGCAACCAGATCATCAATGATCTGGCTGTGAAAGTGGCTGCGACTGCTGGTTTTAATGCTCCCGCTGAGGACTCCCATGTCTGTTTTAGATAAGTTTCAGCTTTCTTGTCTAGAGGATCTTTGAGAGCACCCAGATCCTCAAGCAGCAGGGTGGATCTTTTAGATGATTTTGCCACTGCCACATCAATTTTAGGGGTTTTATCCCACCTAGCTGTATCCTTTTTATCAAAAGGGTACCTTCTCTTTGATGATGGCAGCTGCCCTTTCTTTTCAGGTCTTTTCCACTCCTTAACAATAAGAATTTTTATTCTCTCATTGACGGGGAATATGCGCCTTTTATTTTGATCTAGACCCCCGAACATGATGTCCTGGACTGTTCTTGGTGTCTTGGTATCGGCTATGCCCATGGTCATTCTTATGGCCTTAATTAATTTATCTGTGTCTTCTGCTGGGAAACACGGTCTACCCCCCCCCCCCCGGTATCACTCTCTGAGGAGGAAGATGAGGACGAGGACGAAGAGGAGGTAGAAGAGGAGTTAGATTTCTCCCTGCCCTGTAATATTAATGATTCTCTTTCCCTTTTTCCATCTAATTAGGGTTTTAAGGGAGTTTCCAATTGACTATGGATTATGGACTTTAAATCCATGGCAAAGCTGGGGGTTTCTTCCTATTTGGTTTTTTGAATACACCCAGGGCAGAGTCTTTTGGTATATGTGTTAGGTAGATTAACCTCACAGAACGCACTTTCTGTGTTTTTCTGTTTGGAGCTACATTTCATGGTCCTTTCCTAGTAGAAAATACACAGGGAAAGGGACCTGTTTAACATGGTGAACTTTCCCAAAGTTCACTCATCACTCTTCCGTTCAGTCTAGGGTACCGTTGATAAAGGCTGAATCAGTTCACATGATCTTTCTCTCCTGGAGGTGGAGGACTCATGACCTGCCCTGTTCCAGTGGCTGGTCTTGAAGCCACTTGTCCGACTGACACTACTGCGTCCCTGACGGTGGCGCTGCCACGACTGCTGCTCCTGATCCATAGTTGTGGATAAGATGAGCAGGCATCACCATTCTGCGACTTTCCCTCTATTTTATACTTGAGGGAGGCCACTCCACCTCCAGTCCGGTCCCCCACTGGATATCCGGATTAAACATGAATCTCTGTACTTCGACCTCAGGGCGAACCGCTCATTCACCACGCGCTTTCCCAATGAATGCAGGAGGGAAAGCGTGTGAGAAGCCCCACCCACAGCCCATCAGTCAGCGGGGAGCGCATCACTGGCTAACGCCTTACTTGACGTGACGTATGTGGATGCCAGAGCCTGCTGCAGCCTGAGGTCACGTGATGCCTGTGAACGGTCAGCGATAGCGCCGCTCACAGGCAATAAAGAATACACAAGGTAATTAGAAAAAATCTTCTCTCCACAGTTTAAATACATTGGGGGGGGGGGGCATTTTAAATAGTAGTGGACAGCCTCTTTAAAGTTTTGTGAATCATCTGTAGATTAAAAATGCTCAGTACACCTCTAGATGAATTCCTTGAGAGGTCTAGTTTTCAAAATGGGGTCACTTGTTGGGGTTTTCTGCTGTTTTCGCATGTCAAGGGCTCTCCAACGGCGACATGGCATTCACAATCTATTCCAGACAAATAGCGCTCTTTCCTTTTCTAGCCCTGCCATGTGCCCAAACAGAAGTTTATTCTCACATATGGGGCATCATCGCGTTCGGGAGAAATTGCATAACAAATTATGGGGTCTGTTTTCTCCCATTATGCATTGTGAAAATTACAAATTTGAGGATAAAACTACATTTGTGAAAAAAAATGAAAATTTTCAATATGACGACCTAATGTTATAAAATTCTGTGTAGCACCTGTGGGTTCAAAATGCTCACTATAGCCCTGGATAAAATCCTTGAGTGGTGTAGTCTCCAAAATGGTGTCACTTTTGGGGATAATAATAATAATTCCACTGTTTAGGCATATCATGAGCTCTCCAAACGCGACATGGCGTGCGCTCTAGATTCCAACCAATTTTGCATTCAAAAAGTCAAATGGGGGACTTCCGGTTCCGGCTCTGACAGGGATGCAGGGACGTGTCTGAGCTCCCAGCGCCCGCGGCTGTCAAACAACAGCAGCGCATCACTCACCGTCGCCACATCGCTCGGAATGAGCTCCAAGAAGGCAGCGTCACCGGCGGCAAAGGAGGGTCGCATGGAGAGGTGGCTCCGCAACTCAGGGAGCGAGCACGGTTCCTCGGCGCCCCAGTCACAGTGGCAGAAGGTACCCGCCAAGATGGCGACGGGCGGGAAGCAGAGAGACGCAGCACGGGGACAAAATCAGCTTCAGCAGAAGAAACTGAGGGATGACGGGAGCGCTGATAATATTATAGATATGCCAGTCAGTGGAGGTGACTGCAGTGAGGGAGAGGAAGAATTGCCTTCATCTGGTCACAGGTGATGAAGGAGGCCCTGCTGGGCCTACAGATCATATCTGATCAACATGAATCTAGACTCCATACCTTGGAACAGAGGTTATTTGATTCGGAAGACAGAGTGTCGCAACTGGAGAATCAAGTCTCTGATCTTATCCAGCAGGCAGCTTACTCTAAAGACAAACTAGAGGATCTTGAAAATCGTTCGAGACGCAATAATTTGAAAATCATAGGGCTGCCTGAATCTATACCTAATGGGGCTCTAAATGACATTTGTGAAATTGAGATCCCTCGCGCCTTAGGGATTTCACATAAGTGCAAGGTGGAAAGAGCCCACAGAGTCGGTATGCCTCCAGCAACAAGATCAGATTCCTGCAAGTTTAGCAATTCTGAGCCTCAGTTGCGTGACAAAAATCAAGTTTCCCTCCAATCAATGCCAAGACAAGTGATTGTGCGCTACCTTGATTATAAAGACAAAGAAAATATCCTGCGCACTTTTAAAGGCATGAGGCGTCCAGTATTGATTGGTGAGCATAAGATCCTGATTTTTGGAGATTTTTCTGTGGCGGTCACCAGATTGAGAAAAGCTTTTAGCCCGGCAAGCAGCATCTTGTACAAGAGAAACATCCGTTTCCAACTCCTATACCCTGCTGTGCTTAAATATAGAGGCCCTGATGGCAAGCTTAAAGTGCAGCGTGACCCTCAGGAAGCGCTAAGACATCTCACACAAAGGGATCCTGCGGATAGAAATAATCCCAGATCTCCCAGATCGGAAGAAGCTGGTCCACCGAGATCTCCAGGGATTGGCTGTGATGTGGACTCCTGATCGCTCAGACTTTGACATGATGTGTACTTGTCCCAATCATCGGGAAAAGGTATTCAAATTTTGTCCCCGAAAGAGAAAGAAAAAGATAAAGAGGACGCATTTTGTTGGGTGCTACCACGAAGCCGGCTCTCAAACGCTCCTGGATCTCTTTTTTTTTTTTTTTTTAAGTAAAGACGCTGGAGAGACACTATAGATATGCAAAGACGGTTGTTACACTTTAAACTTTGTTCTTAAGCCGTCGGACGTCGGACGGGAGAAAAAGGAGGTTACCTGTCAGTATATGGAAGTTCGTTTACTTCGAGCAGTTAGAGGGATATTTGTTGAAGGGTGGGGGAGGGTATTCTCACAGGAGGGGGAAATGGGAATGTTTTTGCTGTTGTTGTATGAAGAGTCTTCTGAGCACGCTTCACTTAATGCAATGTTGTTTCAAATTATATTGTACCATTCCACTACAATGTATGCTTACCCAGCCAGAAAAAAGAATCATTTAATCTCACTTTATAAATTAGATCATGGTTAAGGTTATAACCTGGAACGTTAAAGGATTAAGATCCCTGGAAAAAAGATCAATGATATTACGACATCTGAAGCGACTTAACGCTGATATTTCTATGCTACAGGAAACTCATCTGTCCCAAAATGAGTTATTTAGAATGCATAGAATGTGGGTGGGGGCAGTATATGGCTCTGGGGCGATAGGAAGGAAAGCAGGAGTGCTAATTCTGATCAACAGGTCCTTTCAACACAAAATCCTCTCGGAAGTCAGAGATGACGGTGGACGACTGATTCACTTGGTATTAGATAGCATGTCAGGTAGATTGAGTCTCTATAATATCTATGCCCCTAACTCATTTCAGAAAGACTTCTTTACATACATTCAAAAGTTGGTCCTGGAAGACGGAGAGGATACAAAAATCTTGGGGGGGCGACTTCAACTCAGTAGTATCTAGACTAGAGGATAGAAGGAGGGGAGAATGTCATGAATTCTGTGCTACTGAAAACAAGGAGTTTCTGGAGGGGTCAGGTCCACTTCACAATTTGATTTCCTGCTCAGGCTTGGGGGATGTGTGGAGAATGCATCATCCTTTAGATCGCGATTTCACACACTATTCCCACCCTCACGACTCGTGGTCACGCATAGATATGTTTTTACTGGGGGGGACGCTGATAGACAGAGTAGAGGATGTGACCATAGAAGATATGGTTATTTCGGATCACAACCCAGTCTCTCTAAAATTGTCAGATTCTTCGCCAAGGGGGACAGATTACCTGTGGCGTTTCCCATCATACCTCAGACAAGACGAGAATTTTGACAAATTATTGGGAGAGTGGTGGACTGAATTCTCATTAGATAATGAAGCTCACAGATCCGATCCACGGCTATTTTGGGAGGCGAGTAAGGCTGTCATGAGAGGTAGAATCCTAGCATATACAAAGACACAGAAACGCAAGGCCAATGAGCAATTTAAAACGGCGAGTGAGGCCGTTAGGAAGGCATACACTCAATTCAAATCTCTACAAACATTGGAACTGAAATCCAAGTGGGTGTCAGCTAAACGAGAATTCGATACATGGGCCAAGAAAAAAGAGCTATTTTGGAAGGCCCAATGGGAGGTTGATTTATATAGATTCGGGGATAAAGCAAGAGAAATTTTAGCCAATTTAGCCAGAGGGAAGAGACCTAATATGGCTATTACCTCTCTGAAAAAGTCTGATGGTACTTTAGAATCTACTCCAAGGGGGATAAATAACCTATTAGGAAAATACTATTCTGATTTATACAAAGACAATCTAGGGCCAAAAGAGGGAGGAGAGGACTGGTTGAAAAAAGTGAAACTATCAATCTTAGTAGAAGAAGAACTGGAGGAGTTAAATAGAGAAATAACCCAAGAAGAGGTCCTTGAATCAATAAAAAACGTAGGTCCCCACAAGGCCCCGGGTCCTGATGGTTTCACTGGGGAATATTATAAAGCACTTAAAGATAAAATTGCCACCTGCATGGTTCCTTACTTTAATAACATCTTGAGAGGTGAACGCTTATCTGATCAAACCAATATGGCTTATATTAAACTTTTACCGAAAGGGGAAAAAGATACAACCGACCCTTCCAGTTATAGACCCATTTCACTAATCAAACAAGATCTCAAGATCCTGTCCAAGATTATGGCAGACCGCCTGGCATGAATCATGCCACGGCTTATTGGGAGCCAACAATCGGGATTTACAAAGGGTAGGTCGGCAGTGGGTAATATTAGGAAGGCCATTTTAATCCTGGACAAGGTGAGAGGGGGGAAGCTTTCCAGGGACGACTCACCGGCGTTACTATTGCTGAATGCCGAAAAAGCGTTCGATAATGTAAGTTGGGCATGGCTCGAATTGGTTTTGGATGCCTTTGGTTTTCTCGGATCGTTTAGGATTTTTCTGAAGACATTGTACCTCAACCCACGAGCAAAGGTGAACACTCCAGGCTTTCTATCCGCAGCCTTCCCCCTGGAGAAGGGAACACGTCAGGGGTGTCCCTTGTCTCCTTTGCTTTTCAATCTGGCAGTTGAACCTCTTTCTCGATTCCGTAATGATAGCGAGGTATTTGAGGGAATACGAGTATGGCAAAAAATTGTCCGATCTGCTTTATTTGCTGATGACATAATTCTATTTTTAAATAGACCAGGAACAGACATGGGCAATTTGCTTGCACAGCTTGATATTTACGGCTCCTTTTCGGGCTTTAAACTAAACAAATCTAAATGTGAGCTGCTTAGCCTGGGAGAGTCAAGCGGCAACTTACATCATGAGAAGTTGGCTGTCCAGATAGGTGGTATTAAGGTTAGACGTGATCACATAAAATATCTAGGGGTTTATCTGGGGAGGTCTGCCAATGCTGTATATTCCCTGAACTTTAATCCGTTGATTGTCAAGATAGAGAAAGAGTTGGAAGGGTGGAAAACCCCCCCTCTGTCTCTAATGGGGAGGTGCCATCTGATAAAGATGATTAGTTTTGCGAGACTGTTGTACCCATTGCAGACGATCCCTCTTCTTCGATTTTCAGATATCAAAAGGCTCAATGTAGCTTTCACAAAATTCTTATGGAGGGGAAAGAGAGCAAGAATAAAAATTGATAATCTGACGCTTCCCAGGGATAGGGGGGGATTGGGACTCCCGGATATCAGGGGTTATAATTTAGCTTGTCTTTCCCGGCATGTGCTAGATTGGCTAAAAAAATCTAGTAAACATTCTAATTATGAGTATGAAGTGGAACTATGTAAGCCATGGGATCCGGTTAGTCTCCTACATGCCTCTTGGTCTGACATCCCACAGCCTTTGAAAAATTCATTGATATTTAGGGACACAGCGTTAGGTTGGAAGGCGGTCCGAAAGAAACTTAAGTTGGCTTGGAAGGTCTCGAAATATTTGAATCCCTGGGCTCATATCAGTTTTAAATTGGGAAGGGAAAACATCTTATTCAAAGGGTGGAGGGTGGGTGGCATTCAGAAGTTGGGCGACCTGCTACATGTGCCTGAGAAAAGGTGGTTGTGTAGCACCCTGAGGATTCGGCTGCTACAGGGGTATTACACCTCAAGCCAGAGGTGTGGTATTCCACTCCCGGGTAAGGATGGAGTGTGGAACTGAGCTTAGTAGGCTGCATGCACTACATACATCCCATTTCCGGGGGACAGAACAACGGTACTCCCACCAGTATATGTGCAGGTACGACAGCGTCTGTCCCTGGCTGGAGTGGGAGGGGGGGTGGAACATCCCAGTAGTGTAGGGGCAGATAGGGGGAGTACTCTGGGTAAAGCTAGGAGCTCATTGGGTGCTGGTCACCTGGGCTCACACATAGAGGGAGTATATAAGGTGGGCACCATCTTAGGACAGGGTCAGTCAGTCTTTTGAGTCAGTCAGTCTGAGGAGGAGCAGAGCAGAGGAGCTCAGCCAGGAGGGCTGACAGGGAGCTGTGGCTCCGGCTGGGCCCAGCTCCAGAGCAAGGCCTGCAGAGAGAGGAGAAAGAAAGGCCCAGAGAGAAAGACAGAGGGAACCCCAAGAACCCAGAATCAGACCAAAAAGGGTGAAGGGTTGGCGGACACGGGTACCGGAACCCGAACTGGTGGAGGCCACTTATCCTCAGCCAGGAACCGGAGGTCGTGGTCAAGATTTGCCACGACCCTCACCAAATCCACCAGAAAGGCACACCAAGCATAGGGTCAGGGAACCCAGAGGAGGTTTGACCACTAAGAGACCCTAGGGAGCCGGCCAAAGGTGGATCCCTGGTGGGAATGGCCAGAGACAGAGAGGGAGAAGGGAGCTCAGGACCACGCTCCAGAACTGCCTGGGGGTTAGCCGAGTCCAGGACCTGGTGGACGCAGCACGGCTCGGGTGGTCACTCAAGGCCAGAGTGAATGAGAGAACACCCGTGAGTAAAAACCCTGAAACTGCATCTCCTGACTCTGACTCTTCTTACTGCACCGTCACAACCCCCATCATCTTCATCTGCTGCCCTGAGGCCATACCCCTCCCGTTGGGGGTTATACCATCATCGCTGCACCCATACCACCGGCCTCAGCGGACTGTTCTGCAGCGGCGGCTGCAAAGCCGCACTCAACGGGTGGCGTAGTCGACATCCAAGTTAACATCTACTGCCATAGACTGCCACTTAGTTTGACACCCTGGGCACGGACCGGGTTACTGCCACAAGGACTACTACCCCCGTCGAGATCCGGCTCCGGGTATCCCTTGCACATGGCCCAGGGGGCGCGTCAACTTTTGGCGTAGTCGGCAGGATTACGTGCCCGCAACCACCGGGTACTGCGTGCCTGAAGAAAAGTTCGCATTTACCTCAAAAAGAAGTCTCCCGCCGGTTCCGGAGGGTCCCCGCCATCGGACGCCATCTCGGATCGGTTCCCGCCATTTGCCCGCCATCTGCAGTCTTTTCCCACCATCTGCAGTGTTTCCCGCCACTGGGAAGCGATTCCCGCCATCTAAGAAGATTTCCCGCCCTGGCAGAGCGGACGCCATTATGGGCGTGCCAGAGGGTGGCAAGAGACCACCTCCCATCGTGGGCCAGGTCGAAGAATGGCGCCAAAAGCGGAGACCGCCCCCACCAGCAGAGACTGCAATGATTGAGATGTCCATCAGTGTGAGAGAACTGCCCCTGGAGCTGACAATCACCAAGTTGCCCCGGAACCACCCTGAATGGGGGCGGAGAGAGAACAAAAGAGAGAAGATGGGAGCAGCTTGGAGGAGTCTAGAGAGAACACACCCGGAGATGGAGGGAGAGTCAGGCAGCACCGACCCTGTGGTCAGGAGCCTGTTGCAGGCCGCCACTCCAGAAGGCCTGCTGGAGATTCTGGCGCAGCTCCCCGGAGATCGGGAGCGTGCACAGACCGCGCTGGAGGGCCTCGCACGGAAGATGGCCCGGGTACAGCAGGAAGCGCTGGCGGAGTGGAGCAAGGAGATGGCCCAGCAGGCTGGAACCCGCCAGCGAAGCACGCCACCCACGACAAGGAGCATGTCCGCCTCTGAGGAAGGTGCAGGAGGGACGACGGCCGGAGACGACGCCGCGGAGGGAGTTGAAGGAAAGGGAGCAGGTAATGGGGACGACAACACCCCGTGCCCGAGGGTCGCAAGCCTGCCCCAGCTCCCCGTCGCAGAGCCCGAGACCCCACTCACCACTCACGTTGCTGCATCGTCACCGCTCCGAGCTAGGCCTCAAGCGGCAGGAGCCGCGGCCACGCCCCCTGCTACGTCATGCGCCTCGACTCAGAGCGCGGCTAAGCAAGAAGCGCCCCCAGCCTGGTCGCAAGGCCAAGTACCCCCGGGCGCCGCCGTCTTCACAGCGCCCTCTACCTCCATCATGCCACCGGTCTGGTCGCAAGGCCTGGTAGACCCGGGCGCCGCAGCCTTTAAAGCGCCCTTTGTATTCAGACTACCTTCGGCCTGGACGCAAGGCCAGGAGCCCCTGGGCGCCGCAAACACCACAGCGCCCTCTGCCTCCACAGCACCCCGTCTGGGCGAAGACCGCTCCGCACAAAACACCACCCAGGACGGGCTGCTCTTCGTGTGGCCACCTGAATATATTCATCCTCGATTCCGGAGGGAACGGCCTCTGGATGAGCCTCTAATTCCGGCTCCTGCGCCCGCCAAACTCGATCCGCTTCCGTTGGAGGACGCCCAATTTGAGTGGGACCCTACCGGTGAGGACCTGATGGGATTCACCGAGGAGACCCGGGCAGCCGCAGCCCAGCGTACGGAGTGCTGCCGGCAACAATTGGAGGTTTTTGCTAAGGAGCGACGAGAGAGACGGGTCCGCGAGGAGCGGCTCCAAGTCCAGAGCGCCGAGCAAAAGCGCCGGGCCCGCAGAAACCCCCGTACTGCCCACGGTCCCCGTGCCAGCGGGACTGTAATAAAATTCCAAATGGAGCACGGGTGGGGTTTTATACGGGACCACAGAACCCCTGGCGACGTCTTTGTCACCCGCAGAGACGTAGAAAGCCATCTGCCGGAGGGACACAGAGGTCGTGACCTTTACCTGGGAGATGAGGTCACCTTCACCCGGCACCAGTGTGCCAAAGGACCCTATGCCCTTCATGTACATCGCCTGACTGAGGAGGAGCTGCGGTGTGAGGAGGAACAAGAGGACCCGGACGGGTCTGAAGATTACCCTCAGGCAGGAGCAGGAGGACGTCGCCACTGATGTACAGTAGGAGCACTGTAAATAGTTACCCGTGAATGTACAATAACTGTTGCCAGTAAGATATAGTCCCCGTTGGGACCAGTGAACTGTTCCAGTGTGTCCCATCTCCCCACAGGCTGAGGACTGTGAGCAGCCATCCCTTTTCCCCACTGGCCGAGGACTGAGAGCGGCCATATCCCTTGTAAATAGTTGCGCTTCTTAAAGCGCCCCCTACTGGTTTTATAGGAAACTGTTTTTTCTACCAGAGACTGTGGCACTTACCTGGTCACAATTTGCACAAGTGGCCAGAGGTCAAAAAATGTTTTATATGAAAGAGTTAATATTATTTTATGATGTGTCCGTAACATTTTAAAAGAGAAGTACCTCCCATAAAGGGATGATTGAAGGTTACTGTTTATATATTTTATATGTAGTGCACTTTAAAAAGCTTGTATGTTTTATGTTTTTGCTCTTTTACAGCCCGAGGACGTGCTGTGATTTACCAGGGGGGAATGTAGCACCCTGAGGATTCGGCTGCTACAGGGGTATTACACCTCAAGCCAGAGGTGTGGTATTCCACTCCCGGGTAAGGATGGAGTGTGGAACTGAGCTTAGTAGGCTGCATGCACTACATACATCCCATTTCCGGGGGACAGAACAACGGTACTCCCACCAGTATATGTGCAGGTACGACAGCGTCTGTCCCTGGCTGGAGTGGGAGGGGGGGTGGAACATCCCAGTAGTGTAGGGGCAGATAGGGGGAGTACTCTGGGTAAAGCTAGGAGCTCATTGGGTGCTGGTCACCTGGGCTCACACATAGAGGGAGTATA
This sequence comes from Phyllobates terribilis, assembly GCF_046119375.1. Taxonomy (NCBI): domain Eukaryota; kingdom Metazoa; phylum Chordata; class Amphibia; order Anura; family Dendrobatidae; genus Phyllobates; species Phyllobates terribilis. The sequence continues at coordinate 412,357,691 of NW_027362763.1, forward strand.
TAAGGTGGGCACCATCTTAGGACAGGGTCAGTCAGTCTTTTGAGTCAGTCAGTCTGAGGAAGAGCAGAGCAGAGGAGCTCAGCCAGGAGGGCTGACAGGGAGCTGTGGCTCCGGCTGGGCCCAGCTCCAGAGCAAGGCCTGCAGAGAGAGGAGAAAGAAAGGCCCAGAGAGAAAGACAGAGGGAACCCCAAGAACCCAGAATCAGACCAAAAAGGGTGAAGGGTTGGCGGACACGGGTACCGGAACCCGAACTGGTGGAGGCCACTTATCCTCAGCCAGGAACCGGAGGTCGTGGTCAAGATTTGCCACGACCCTCACCAAATCCACCAGAAAGGCACACCAAGCATAGGGTCAGGGAACCCAGAGGAGGTTTGACCACTAAGAGACCCTAGGGAGCCGGCCAAAGGTGGATCCCTGGTGGGAATGGCCAGAGACAGAGAGGGAGAAGGGAGCTCAGGACCACGCTCCAGAACTGCCTGGGGGTTAGCCGAGTCCAGGACCTGGTGGACGCAGCACGGCTCGGGTGGTCACTCAAGGCCAGAGTGACTGAGAGAACACCCGTGAGTAAAAACCCTGAAACTGCATCTCCTGATTCTGACTCTTCTTACTGCACCGTCACAACCCCCATCATCTTCACCTGCTGCCCTGAGGCCATACCCCTCCCGTTGGGGGTTATACCATCATCGCTGCACCCATACCACCGGCCTCAGCGGACTGTTCTGCAGCGGCGGCTGCAAAGCCGCACTCAACGGGTGGCGTAGTCGACATCCAAGTTAACATCTACTGCCATAGACTGCCACTTAGTTTGACACCCTGGGCACGGACCGGGTCACCGCCACAAGGACTACTACCCCCGTCGAGATCCGGCTCCGGGTATCCCTTGCACATGGCCCAGGGGGCGCGTCAGTTGCACGGGACGGAAGTGCTTGAGAAGTATGGCTTATCGGCCATGCAGGTGATGCAATATAGACAACTACAGTTCCATGTTTTAGACCAGCTGAAAGATGTCTCGAAGGAATGTCAATCCCAATGTTTGGGATTCACTGGTCAACACAGACCTGTCAGTTATAAACATCTCTTTCTTATACAAGCGTTTGAAAGACATATTCTCATCTGAAGGCACAGATAAAAGATTTAAGGGTTGGGAGGGACTAATTCAAATGAATGATCTGGAGGACAAAATACTTAAAGGCTGGGAATTGATGAGAAAATATATTCCCAATGAGAAGTGGAGAGATATGCAATTCCGTATCATTTATAGAGCGATATATGGCTTTATTATCCCACCAACACCACAAGCACCTGATAGGTTACAAAGCTGCCCTAAATGTAATACCCCTAAGACTGATATGATACATGGCCTGTGGTCTTGTGCAATTAATCAAGATTTTTGGAGACGGGTTATTATGGCTACACGAGATATGTATAATAATGACTTAGGTCACGATCCCTTGTCTTGGCTATTACACTTTCCAGTAGACAAATTGTGGAAGGGAAAAGAAGCTAGATTTTTGCATATTATAGCTATGTCGGCTAAAATACTTATTTTAAGGGACTGGTTGAGTGGGTCTTGCCCCAAGTTTCCAGACTTAATATCTTTGCTGAAGGACAATATGGCGACTGAGAGGTTGGAGGCAGAGAGAAACAAAGACACCTTGACAGAGAATTTTTTTAAGACTTGGAGAGCCTTTATATGTTTGCATCTGTCCCCAGACGAGTTGGTCCATACAGTCCTTCCATTTAAAAATTCCACCTGGTATTTACTAGAAGATCTGAATGGCACTTTGGGGATTTTAAAAATATAAAAATACAGATAAAAATTTATTTATAGATATATAAAAATAGAGATACAGAAGTGTTATCTTTCAAATCATTACTAGATTTATTTGTTATACAGGATTGATGGCTGCAATGCATTTTATGAATGTTTATATTTATTTTGGGGGTTTATGTTTTGACTTTGTTTTTTAGCTCTTATTTTGTGCTCTTATGATGCTATTTTGTTATTTAGCGGTTTTGTACCATTGATAAATCTCAATAAAAATGACTTTGAAAAAAAAAAAAAAGTCAAATGGTGTTCCTTCCCTTCCAAGCCCTGCCATGCGATCAGTGGTTTTCTCCCACATATGGGGTATCGGCATGCTCAGGAGAAATTGCGCAACAAGTTTTGTAGTCCCTTTTCTCGTGTTACCCATGAGAAAATAAAGACTGGCGTCTGAAGTAAAATTTGTGTGAAAAAAAGTTAAATGTTCATTTTTTCCATTTCCTGTGAAGCATGTGAACGGTTAATAAACTCCTTGAATGTGGTTTTGAGCTTCTTGAGGGGGTTGCTTTTAGAATGGTGTCACTTTTGGGGATTTTCTGTCATATACACCCCTCAAAGTCACTTCAAATGTGATATGGTCCCTATAAAAATGGTTTTGAAAATTTCGTTGGAAAAATAAGAAATTGATGGGCAACTTTTAACCCTTCAAACTTCCTAACAAAAAAAAATTTTGTTGCAAAAATTGTGCTGATGTAAAGTAGACATTTGGGAAATGTTATTTATTAACTATTTTGTGTGACATCTCTCTGATTTAAGGGTATAAAAATAAAAAATGTGAAAATTGCTAACATTTTTGACAAATTTCCGTTTTTTTTCATAAATAAACGCAAGTCCTATCGAAGAAGTTTTACCACTATCATGAAGTCCAATATGTCACTGTGACGATACAGCGTAAAATCTTAATTAGCCAGACGATTAGATTTGTTAATCCAAGAGAAGTACCTTATTGTGTTTTATTAGAGATTGCTGGCTGTGTTTTATTAATGTTCTGCTTGCTCGTCAGTTTATGTACACTAATTTAACTTGTAAAGTGTCCAGCATTCCACTAATCTCATTAGTATCTCAGGAGCCTCTAACCTTTGTTCAAAAATTGTCTAGGCACATTGTGTAAGTGTTGAAAGAAGATCCAGCAGAGCCTTCACCACAGGGAGTCTCACATGTAGACCCAGGTGATGCATTTGACCTGAGAAAGAGACCTCCATTAATGCACACTTAGCTTTGGTGGGGAGGGTGACAGCAGTTCTGCCATTCAAGGGGCTGAGCCCAGAGAAACAGAAAGGACATGTGTTTTTGTAGCAGTTTGACTTGAGAAGCAGAATCAAAGAGCATCTCAAAGACTTTACAATGAGAATGAGAGGCATCCTTCAGGAGAGTAGATAGATTGCATGGCATTATCCAAAGAGATACAGATTAGTATTCTGCATGATTCTAGCCTAAGGGTGCCGGCCCTGACTGGAAAGATTCGGATCTGCTCCATTAACCATTAGAGAGACATGGATACATTTTGGGGAGACCAGGGTGCGACAAGGAAGTCACCTGGCCCCATGGATATGTTATTTGGGGTTGCCAGGAGGGACCCACCAGTCATCTGGCCCCATGGAAACTCTCGGAGATGGCCGGGTGGGACCCTCAGGTCTCCTGGCCTTGTACCTCGATGGACTGCTAGCTTCCTAAGCTTGCCGCTACCTTCTCTCTGTGGGGGCCCGCAAGAAGCGGGGGGCCACTGGTTGAGGTAATCGGCCCTGGAAGTCTCCAAAGTCGCAGCTGTTCTATCCCAGGCAGGCAGAGAAGGAGGGGTGAGACTGTGTAATGTTGTACCTGCTTGGGTATTTTGCTGGGACTGTTCTGTGTGTTTATTGTCCGCTTTGTGGTTCAATAAAGTATTGTCACGCTGTTTTATCATTACCCTGTGTTGTCTGAGTAGCGTCACGCCCACAGAAGACCCCGGGTCTTCGCAGTAACGAAAACATCTCAGAATCAGTGGGATCCCTTGAAACATTCCAGTGTTATTACCTCAAAGTGACATTGGTTAGAATTGTAAAATTTGGCTTGGTCATTAAGGACAAAATTGGCTCAGTCACTAAGGGGTTAAAGGATTTTTAAGGGTTTTGTATATGCTCTTGCTTATCATGTCATGGTGTAGTTTCCAAAATGGGGTCACTTGTGGGGGGTTTAAGCACATCAAGGGCTCTACAAGCGCGACATGGCGTCCGCTCGATTCCAATCATTTCTGCATTCCAAAAAATCAAACAGGGCTCCTTCCCTTCCGAGCCCTGCTGTGCGCCCAAACAGTAGTTTTACTTCACATATGGGGTATTGGCGTACTCAGGACAAATTGCACAACAAATTTTAGTGTCTATTTTCTCCTGTTACACTTGTGAAAATTAGGACTTATTACTACCGTTAATTATATTTCCAGGAGTCCATCATGACAGCAGGACAGGAGGTAGTCCTACTTATCCTCTAGGGACAAGAAACACATAAGAGGTTAAAAGCCCCCCCTTCACCTCACCCTCAATGTTTGTACCGATCACCACACTCAGATGGATGCAACTCTATTATATTAAACATACACCAATGTTACATTCACATTAGTATCAAGACTAGGGGAAGGAATATAATGGTGCAGTCATGATGGACTCCTGGAAATATAATTAATGGTAGGAATAATTCCTAATTTACCAGGTCATCCATCATGACAGCTTTACAGGAGAAATACCAAATCAATGGCTTCTCAGGGTGGGACTACTGCTTGAAGGATTTTAAGTCCATAGGCTAGCTGTTGACCAGATAATACGTCTATCTTATAGTGTCTACAAAAGATAGAGATATTAGACCATGTTGCGGCTCGGCAAATCCGGTCCACGGATGCCCCCGCCTTCTCTGCCCAGGATATGGAAATTGCCCTAGTGGAATGGGCTCTAATGTTAGTTGGCAACTCTTTTCCCTCTGATTCATATGCAAGAGCTATAGTTCTGGTTATCCATCTAGCTAAGGTTGGTTTGGAGGCTTTTTTGCCTCTGTTCCTCCCTGAGTGTTGTAAGAACAAGTTTGAGTCTTATCTCCATGGTGCTGTTACTTCCACGTATCGGATCACCAATCTTCTTACGTCCAGGGTATGGAACAATTCTTGCTTGTCATTTTTTGGAAATTGGCAAAAAGATGGTAAAATGATTTCCTGATTTAGGTTTGTGTTGGATACCACCTTTGGGAGAAAGAGGGCTCTAGCCTGAAAACAATTCAGTCCTCTAGAATTCTTAGATACGGATCTAATACTGATAGTGCCTGGATCTCGCCCGCTCGCTTCGCTGTGGTGACTGTCACTAAAAATGCTGCTTTCATAGATTAATACCCGCCTATTCTAAGGGCTCAAAGGGAGGCTTACATAGGGCTCCCAGCACCAAATTTAGGTCCCATGGTGGAATGTGGTTTCTGATTGTGGGTTTTAGGTGAGGAACTGCTCTAGTGAATCTTGATATCCACGGGTGGTCTACGAGGGAGTAGTCCAAAAAGGCACTTAGGGCAGAGATCTGTCCCTTTAGTGCACTTGGTCTTAACCCCTTTTCAAACCCTCGCTGGAGGAATTCCAAGACCTTAGGGATATCTGGATGAGTAGACTCCAGAACTGTTTCCCCTGTGAAAGCACAAAACTGTTTCCATATTCTGGAATATATTGCTGATGTAATCGGCTTCCTACTAGCCTGCAATGTTGTTATTACCCGATCTGAGAGGCCTTTGGATCTTAGGATCCGCCTTTCAGGATCCATGCTGTCAGTTGTAGGAAATGGACATCCTGATGCAACAGAAGACCCTGGGACAGTAGATCCTGTCTGTCCAGAAGATTGAATGACATGTGGTGTAACAGCAGGAACCAGTTCCTCTTCGGCCAATAGGGGGCCACTAAGATCAAAGTTGCTCGATCTTACTGGACCTTTCTCAGGACTCTTGAGATAAGCGGAATTGGTGGAAATGTGTACAGTAGACCTGTTCCCCAGGGCTGAGATAGAGCGTCCACTCCCTCCGGGTTGTCCTTTGAGTTCATGGGAAAAAAAACCTTCGAAGTTTCGTATTCTTTCTGTTTGTGAATAAGTCTATGCTGGGTATGTCCCACCTCTGGACTATCAGCTGAAAGACTTCTGAGTTTAATTCCCATTCGGAGGACTAGATTCTCTCTCTACTGAGAAAATCTGCTATCCTGTTCTCGGATCCTTTGAGATGGACTGCTGAAACGAAAAGAACATTGCTCTCTGCCCATTGGAAGATCTGCTCTGCTAAGAGCTGCAGGAGTCTGTCTTTCGGGCCTCCTTGTCGGCACAAGAAGGAGACGGTTGTCCTGTTGTCTGAGAAAATCTTTACATGACATCCCCTGATCAGATCCTGGCACTGCTGGAACGATTCCCAGACTGCATGTAACTCCCTGTAATTGGACGATCTTCTTTGTATCTCGTGAGACCATGTGTCCTGAAGATGTCCGCCCCCTAAGTCTGCTCCCCAGCCTGTCTGGCTGGCGTCTGTAGTAATAGAATCTATAATTAGCACACATGCATATATATAAATTAAAATAACATATTTTATTATTCAATTTGAAACAATACATATATCACACAAAACAAAATATCCTCAATCAGGTAGGAGATGACTACAGAATTGCATCCCATTTCCAGAGGTTATACATTATCCCAATGTTCAAAGGTTCATCATTGCCATAAATATTATATAGATGAATATTTAGTACTCTATTGTATTAAATATGATAAAAATAAATAATTCAAAAGTGACTAGTGCATAGAATAAATATTCTCATCAAGTATTATGTATCAATAGACACTACGGCAAGGATAATACCTATAAAATACTCTTAATGTCAATCAAAAGTGCCTAATGCCTCTGCTCAGTTTCATCATATCAATTTCATCATATTAATTTCATCATATCAGTTCATATTATCATGTGCCGCAAGGTTAAAATCAATATAAAGGTGACCAATACACCACATAGCTTAAATCTAGATTATTGCACATGAGACATAAAGTGACTGATGCATATGATAGATAAGATAGTTATATCAATTCATGGGATCACCAGGACCTGTAAACATTCAGCAAAGTACGCTATTAGAAAATTAATGAGAAAAGAAGCATATAACAAAGGCAATAACAACCTAAGATAGGGAAATCAAAGTATAAGGATGTAGGATACAAATCGCAGCCAGCCCCGCAAGCCCGACGCACATTTCACCTAGCTTTTACGAGGGAATAATGAGGGAGGGAAAGGGAACGATATTTAAATGTCCACTGGCCAATCACACGCGGTCAATTCTCTTACCATGCATGGTAATTACTCGACGTCACATCCGTCCGGCTGGCACGCTTCCACTGGAGCGCGGCACCCTGGTAGGATATGATGTCAGTATGCGTTCCATGCTGGACTGCAAGGTAATACCTATCCTATTGCATTCACAGCAGAACTGACAATCTCATGCGTTCCAACTTGGAACGCATCGGGTGCTATTACTGGATATTAAGTCTGGCCAGGGAAAGCATGGATTTGAAAAGAGAAAAAAAGAAGAATAGGAATAATAAGAAGAAAATAATAAGAAAAAAGGGGGGGAGCACCTACTCAAAAGAAATATGTGAACCTATTAATTCCTAAACTACCATACATAAATTCAAAAAATACAAGTATAGTTCCAATATAAGTATAAATAAATAAATTAAGGAATAAATTACATAAGTACAAAGTGCAAAAAAGTGCAGATATAACAAATATTATTATTAACATCAATAAATAATAAGAATTTCATTCAAAATATAATAATAATTGTGCACATTATACATTATAGTCCATTCATATAATAAATACATTTAAATAATACATTGTGTAAACAGTATTTCATCTTTTCTTCATCCTTATGCCAACCGATCACTGTCATCATCCCTCCACTCTAATACTAAATAGGGTTCCATCAGATAGTGAAAGAACTAAAAAACAAAAATAAAAAGACACAAATAAAATAAGCACAAATTAAAACCATCATAAAACATTGTATGAACACCAACTAGAAAGAAGCTATTACTCACAAGAAGGGAACAATACTAATAGTTTCATTTAATCCTGACATTGATTCTAAAAAGGTAATCCACCAAATTTCCTTTTGTGACAGAATTTTCTTCCTATCACCTCCCCTTGAGTTGATCATTATTCTATCAATGCCAGTCACTTTTAATTTTGAAGAATCACAATTATGCTTTAATTTAAAATGCCGTAGGAGTGTTTTTAGTTTGTTACGGGTCCGGGTAGTGGAACCACTGTGCTGTGGTACTAGGAGGGACCAGAGGGGCGTAACTAAGTGCCTACCCGGACCGACCCTGGCTACACGGTGGCTTAGTCGACTCCGTGAACCAAGGAGGGACCGGGAAGGTGGACCAGGTGCCACTCTGGCACCAACCTCATGTGAGAGCAAGCGATTCCCACGGGACTGATGGCTGAAGCTGACAGGCACGGTAGATGAGCACGGCCGGTAGGCAGGCAGGTAGACAGGCAGGTTTGGCTGGCAGACTGATAAGTGGACAAGGCTGATAGACATGCTGGCGGGCACAGCTGATAAGATAGGCTGGCGGGCACGGCTGATAGACAGGCTGGTGGGCACGGCTGATAGACAAGCTGGCTGGCAGCACTGGAACCTGAGGGCTGGAGAGAGCGTTTAGCACACAAAGAACAACTTTGCACAGGCAACTCCATTTTGGGGGAGGTTCCTTAAAATAGCAGATGCCCTTCGGCCTTTGGCCGGGGACATCTTAGGACGGCGCGCGTGGCCCCTTTAAGACAGAGCCCTAAGCTCTGTGCCCGGGGATCTGTGCGCGATGCGCGCACCCCGGGCGGGCGCAGCACGAGAGCCAGGAGGAGGAAAGGCAAATGCCAGACCGGGGTCGCCATGGTAAGGTGATCGGCGTCTCTGCCAAGCAGGAGACAGAGACGCCGATGATACATAGTTCTTTAATCTCATCCACGTCAGCTGCCGCCTTAATGTCCAGGACATGTTCTCGGGTCATACGATGTAGTTCCCTTGTAGTAATGCCTATATATATCTTATCACAAGAACATCTTGCACTATATATCACCCCTACTGTCGTACATGTAATAGGTTGCGTTATTTTATAAACTTTTGTATTCGTTGCATCTGTAAAGGTTTTAGTTGTCTCTATGTTTGGGCATGCGACACATGAGCCACAGGGTTTGCACCCAAATGCAGGACCACTTGTGCCAAAAATTGTCTTCTGTCACTTTTTCGTAATGGCTATGAACCAATATATCCTTGATATTTTTAGATCTCCTATATGTAATAGCTGGATTTGTTAGGATATAGGAACTCAGTGTATGATCTATTTGTAGAATGTCCCAATATTTCTTTAATGCCTTCCACATTTCTCTGTTTCTTGTGTTATATGAGGAGATGAATTTTTCTATCTCTTGATCATCTTTTATTCCTGAGCTATACAGAAGATCTGATCTTTTAGAACATTTGGCTCTCGGATAACCTTTTTGTATGGTTTTCTCTTGGTATCCCCTCTCTCTAAATCTCTCTTTGAGATCATTGGATTGCTTTTCAAAATTAGATTCATTGGAGCAAATACGGCATATTCTCAAGAACTGACCAGTTGGTATGCTTTTTATCAGATTTTTAGGGTGCAAAGAATCTGCACGGAGTAATGTATTTGCCGCAATAGGCTTACGGTACACGTCTGTCTGTATATTTCCTCCAGCATCAATATTACATAATACATCCAAAAATTCAATATCTTTTCTGCTGGCTTTATAAGTCAGTTTAATATTAAGTTTATTCATATTTAAAATCTTCACAAATTCAGAAAGATCACCGGTAGAGCCCTGCCATAAAAAGAACACATCGTCAATAAAACAACCCCAATATAGTACTCGTTCTATCTTAGGTGTCTGATCCGATAAAAAAACCTCCCTCTCCCACAGCCCCAGGAATAAGTTGGCATATGAGGGTGCACATACAGCCCCCATTGCAGTTCCCCGGAGCTGTAGGTAGAGGGAGTTGTTAAACAGAAAAAAAATGTGAGTTAACACAAAATGCAAAAGTTCAATTATCAAATCACACATCTCTCCACTATTATTTGATGTTTCTAGAAAAAATCTCACTACTTTAATCCCGTCTTCGTGTTTTATTGATGTATAGAGAGACTTTACATCACATGCTGCCATTAGAGTACTCTCATCTATCAATTTTCCTTAGTAGATCTGATGTGTCCCTAAGATGTGAAGGCAGAATTTCCACGATAGGTCTTAGTATGTGGTCTATAAATCTGCATGTTGGCTCGCATAAATTTCCTAAACCAGACACTATTGGTCTTCCTGGGGGATTCTCACGGTTTTTGTGCAGTTTTGGCAAAAAAATATAAAAAGTTGTAATTGTAGGATTCTTATTAAATACGCAATGCATTCCTGTTTTGTAATGATTCCTTCTGCATTTGCTCGACTAAGAATCTGATAGTTGTTCTTGAAATTTATACAATGGATTAAAAGTAGTGTTGAGTGAGCACTAAAATGCTCGGGTGCTCGAAGCTCAGGCCGAACTCGCCGTGATACTCGGGTGCTCGACCCGAGCAACGGGCCCAATGTTAGTCTATGGGAGACCCGAGCATTTTTGCGGCGGCACCCCCGGCAGTCTGTAGAAAGCCTAAAAAGTGCCCAAAACGATAGTGACAGTGCTCAAAAGACATGGGGACAGCATGGGCATCGCCCCAGGAAGCATTTCTGACCCCCAGGTCACTGCTGTCAACAACGTGGTCAGAGGTATTAAGCCACTTTAACGGGCTCACAATAAAACGTTCAAAAACTAAACTGAAACTGTTTTCTTGTGAAATATGTTAAGGAACTTCCTTTCCAGGGTAAAGACTTGTGTATAAGGTAAAATAAATAGCCAAAAACAAAAATACTCCTCCACATCTTGGGCTATGTTCACAAGTAGCATTTTTTATGCGTTTTTGCACTTTTGTATTGCTTTCAACCGTGACAAATGCATTCACCGGGAAATGTCATTTTAATATTTTCCAATCTTATCTGGCCATGTGCTGTGTGACACATGCATACCGTGCTGAAAAGACATGGGAACAGCATGGGGAAGACCCCTGGAAGCATCTCTGACACCCAGGTCACTGCCTAAAAGTGTGCCCATCAGAAGTGATCCTTTCCGCATCAGAAGATGCAGACTTGCAACTATCCCCGTGCAAGTCCTTGTCCCAGGGAAGTGTTCAATTGTACCTGCCCATTCCTTGCAATGCAAGCGCAAGTATGCAGCCTGCCACCCACCCACCCCCAGGCTGCAATACCATACTGCTAGCTTGCTTGCACTTGAAATGGGGCCTTTTAGTTTGGAGGAGGCCGAAGCTGGCCACTATCTCATGGCTGCTTTGGCAGTGAGGTACTCAGTCCCTCGCCGCCCGGTGGCCAGGTGTCCACGCTCGGTCCCCCGCCGCCAGGCGGCGGCCGGGTGTACATACTCGGTCCCCAGCCACCCCGCGGCCGGATGTCCACACACGGTCCCCAGCCGCCTGGGGGCGGCCGGGTGTCCATAAACGGTCCCCAGCCGCCCCTATTTCTCCTTCAAACTTCTCCCCACACTTTTCTTTGCCTGGCCTGCTTTAGGGCAGCATTGGACGAGCCCACCAGAGAACCAGACTCCTCTGGTGGGCCCTGGCTTCTCCATCAGGGGAGTTGAGAGTGCCAAGGTGAGGAGCATGATGATGATGATAGAAGTTAGCATCTGCTTTGTTTTCTTGGAATGCAAACGTAAGTGAGCAACCTGCCACCCACCCACCCCTAGACTGCAATACCATACTGCTACCTTGCTTGCACTTCAAATTGAGCCTTTTAGGCATGTGGAGGCAGATGCCGGCCACCATGTCATGGCTGCGTCGGCGGCCTGGTATCCATACTCAGTCCCCAGCCGCCCGGCGGCCGGGTGTCCACGCTAGGTCCCCAGCCGCCCCGCGGCCAGGTGTCCTCACACGGTCCCCAGCCGCCTGGGGGCGGCCAGGTGTCCATAAACGGTCCCCAGCCGCCCCTATTTCTCCTTAGAACATCCACCCACACTTTTCTTAGCCCGGCCTGCTTTAGGGAAGCATTGGACGAGCCCACCAGAGAACCAGACTCCTCCAGTGGGCCCTGGCTTCTCCATCAGGGGAGTTGAGAGTGCCAAAGTGAGGAGCATGATGATGATGATATAAGTTAGCATCTGCTTTGTTTTCTTGGAATGCAAGCACATGTATGTAGTAGCGGCTAGGCCTGAGGTGGAAAGCGTTTTGGCGCATATCCTACCTGCTCCGAGGATTGCTGGATGTTTTCCTGCTACTATCCCAGTTCTATGTCTCCCGTTAAACCCATTATTGGTGTTCGCCTATGCATTGAAAAGGAAAAGATGACTAAAATAAGGAGGAAATACAATGTCCGTTGGAAAAATGGTGGAGTTCGCAGTGGAATAAAAAGACAATATTAATGCCCCTTGAAAAAGTGGTGGAGGTCACAGTAGCCTAACAAGACGGTTTTAATGCCCCTGGGAAAAGTGGTGTAGGTCACGGTAGCTTAACAAGATGGTTTTAATGCCCCTTGGAGAAGTGGTGGAGGGTGGAGGTCGCAGTAGCATAACAAGACGGTATTAATGCCCCTTGGAAGAGACGTGGAGGTCACAATGGAATGAAAAGACAATATCAATGCCCCTGGGAAAAGTGGTGGAGGTCGCATTAGCTTAACAAGATGGTTTTAATGCCCCTTGGAAGAGACGTGGAGGTTGCAGTAACTTAACAAGACAGTATAAATGCCCCTTGGAAGAGTGGTGGAGGTTACAGTAGCTTAACAAGACGGTTTTAATGCTCCTTGGAGAAGTGGTAGTGGTGGCAGTAGCTTAACAAGACGGTTTTAATGCCCCTTGGAAGAGATGTGGAGGTCACAGTGGAATAAAAAGACAATATCAATGCCCCTGGGAAAAGTGGTGGAGGTCGCAGTAGCTTAAAAAGACGGTTTTAATGCCCCTTGGAGAAGTGGTGGAGGTCTCAGTAGCTTAGCAAGACGGTTTTAATGCCCCTTGGAAGAGCGGTGGAGGTTGCAGTAGCTTAGCAAGACGGTTTAAATGCCCCTTGGAAGAGTGGTGGAGGTTACAGTAGCTTAACAAGATGGTTTTAATGCCCCTTGGAGAAGTGGTGGAGGTCGCAGTAGCTTAACAAGACGGTTTTAATGCACCTTGGAAGAGCGGTGGAGGTCGCAGTAGCTTAACAAGACAGTTTTAATGCCCCTTGGAAAAGTGGTGGAGGTCGCAGTAGTTTAAAAAGATGGTTTTAATGCCCCTTGGAGAAGTGGTGGAGGTCGCAGTAGCTTAGCAAGATGGTTTTAATGCCCCTTGGAAGAGACGTGGAGGTCAGAGTGGTTTAACAAGACAGTTTTAATGCCCCTTGGAAGAGACGTGGAGGTCGCAGTAGCTTAACAAGACGGTTTTAATTCCCCTGGGAAAAGTGGTGGAGGTCGCACTAGCTTAACAAGACGGTTTTAATGCCCCTTGGAGAAGTGGTGGAGGTCGCAGTAGCTTAACAAGACGGTTTTAATGCCCCTTAGAAGAGACGTGGAGGTCGCAGTGGAATAAAAAGACAATCTCAATGCCCCTGGGAAAAGTGGTGGAGGTCGCATTAGCTTAACAAGATGGTGTTAATGCCCCTTGGAAGAGACGTGGAGGTTGCAATGGCTTAAAAAGGCAGTTTAAATGCCACTTGGAAGAGTGATGGATGTTACAGTAGCTTAACAAGACGGTTTTAATGCCCCTTGGAGAAGTGGTGGAGGTCGCAGTAGGTTAACAAGACGGTTTTAATGCCCCTTGGAAGAGACGTGGAGGTTAGAGTGGTTTAACAAGATGGTTTTAATGCCCCTTGGAAGAGCGGCGGAGATCGCAGTAGCTTAACAAGATGGTTTTAATGCCCCTAAGAAAAGTGGTGTAGGTCGCAGTAGCTTAACTTGATGGTTTTAATGCCCCTTGGAGAAGTGGTGGAGGTCGCAGTAGCTTAACAAGATGGTTTTAATGCCCCTTGGAAGAGACGTGGAGGTCACAGTGGAATAAAAAGACAATATCAATGCCCCTCGGAAAAGTGGTGGAGGTCGCATTAGCTTAACAAGATGGTTTTAATGCCCCTTGGAAGAGACGTGGAGGTTGCAGTAACTTAACAAGACAGTATAAATGCCCCTTGGAAGAGTGGTGGAGGTTACAGTAGCTTAACAAGACGGTTTTAATGCCCCTTGGAGAAGTGGTGGAGGTCGCAGTAGCTTAACAAGACTGTTTTAATGCCCCTTGGAAGAGACGTGGAGGTCACAGTGGAATAAAAAGACAATATCAATGCCCCTGGGAAAAGTGGTGGAGGTCGCAGTAGCTTAACAAGACGGTTTTAATGCCCCTTGGTAGAGCGGTGGAGGTCGCAGTAGCTTAACAAGACGGTTTCAATGAGCCTTGGAAAAGACGTGGAGGTTGCAGTAGCTTAACAAGATGGTTTAAATGCCCCTTGGAAGAGTGGTGGAGGTTACAGTAGCTTAACAAGATGGTTTTAATGCCCCTTGGAGAAGTGGTGGAGGTCGCAGTAGCTTAACAAGACAGTTTTAATGCCCCTTGGAAAAGTGGTGGAGGTCGCAGTAGTTTAACAAGATGGTTTTAATGCCCCTTGGAGAAGTGGTGGAGGTCGCAGTAGCTTAGCAAGACGGTTTTAATGCCCCTTGGAAGAGCGGTGGAGGTTGCAGAAGCTTAACAAGACGGTTTTAATGCCCCTTGGAAGAGTGGTGGAGGTCACAGTAGCTTAAGAAGACAGCTTTAATGTTCCTTGGAAAAGTGGTGGAGGTCGCAGTAGCTTAACAAGACGGTTTTAAATGCCCCTTGGAAAAGTGGTGGAGGTCGCAGTAGCTTAACAAGTCGGTTTTAATGCCCCTAGGAAGAGACATGGAGGTCGCAGTGGAATAAATAGACAATATCAATGCCCCTGGGAAAAGTGGTGGAGGTCGGATTAGCTTAACAAGACGGTTTTAATGCCCCTTGGAGAAGTGGTGGAGGTCGCAGTAGGTTAACAAGACGGTTTTAATGCCCCTTGGAAGAGACGTGGAGGTTAGAGTGGTTTAACAAGATGGTTTTAATGCCCCTTGGAAGAGCGGCGGAGATCGCAGTAGCTTAACAAGATGGTTTTAATGCCCCTAAGAAAAGTGGTGTAGGTCGCAGTAGCTTAACTTGATGGTTTTAATGCCCCTTGGAGAAGTGGTGGAGGTCTCAGTAGCTTAACAAGATGGTTTTAATGCCCCTTGGAAGAGACGTGGAGGTCACAGTGGAATAAAAAGACAATATCAATGCCCCTCGGAAAAGTGGTGGAGGTCGCATTAGCTTAACAAGATGGTTTTAATGCCCCTTGGAAGAGACGTGGAGGTTGCAGTAACTTAACAAGACAGTATAAATGCCCCTTGGAAGAGTGGTGGAGGTTACAGTAGCTTAACAAGACGGTTTTAATGCCCCTTGGAGAAGTGGTGGAGGTCGCAGTAGCTTAACAAGACTGTTTTAATGCCCCTTGGAAGAGACGTGGAGGTCACAGTGGAATAAAAAGACAATATCAATGCCCATGGGAAAAGTGGTGGAGGTCGCAGTAGCTTAACAAGACGGTTTTAATGCCCCTTGGTAGAGCGGTGGAGGTTGCAGTAGCTTAACAAGACGGTTTCAATGAGCCTTGGAAAAGACGTGGAGGTTGCAGTAGCTTAACAAGACGGTTTAAATGCCCCTTGGAAGAGTGGTGGAGGTTACAGTTGCTTAACAAGATGGTTTTAATGCCCCTTGGAGAAGTGGTAGAGGTCGCAGTAGCTTAACAAGACAGTTTTAATGCCCCTTGGAAAAGTGGTGGAGGTCGCAGTAGTTTAACAAAATGGTTTTAATGCCCCTTGGAGAAGTGGTGGAGGTCGCAGTAGCTTAGCAAGACGGTTTTAATGCCCCTTGGAAGAGACGTGGAGGTTGCAGTAGCTTAAAAAGACGGTTTAAATGCCCCTTGGATGAGTGGTGGAGGTCGCAGTAGCTTAACAAGACAGTTTTAATGCCCCTTGGAAGAGACGTGGAGGTCAGAGTGGTTTAACAAGACAGTTTTAATGCCCCTTGGAAGAGACGTGGAGGTCGCAGTAGCTTAACAAGACGGTTTTAATTCCCCTGGGAAAAGTGGTGGAGGTCTCACTAGCTTAACAAGACGGTTTTAATGCCCCTTGGAGAAGTGGTGGAGGTCGCAGTAGCTTAACAAGATGGTTTTAATGCCCCTTGGAAGAGACGTGGAGGTCGCAGTGGAATAAAAAGACAATGTCAATGCCCCTGGGAAAAGTGGTGGAGGTCGCATTAGCTTAACAAGACGGTGTTAATGCCCCTTGGAAGAGACGTGGAGGTTGCAGTAGCTTAACAAGACAGTTTAAATGCCCCTTGGAAGAGTGGTGGAGGTTACAGTAGCTTAACAAGGCGGTTTTAATGCCCCTTGGAGAAGTGGTGGAGGTTGCAGTAGCTTAACAAGACGGTTTTAATGCCCCTTGGAAGAGACGTGGAGGTCAGAGTAGTTTACGAAGACGGTTTTAATGCCCCTTGGAAGATCGGTGGAGGTCGCAGTAGCTTAACAAGACGGTTTTAATGAGCCTTGGAAAAGAAGTGGAGGTTGCTGTAGCTTAACAAGACGGTTTAAGTGCCCCTTGGAAGAGTGGTGGAGGTTACAGTAGCTTAACAAGACGGTTTTAATGCCCCTTGGAAGAGACGTGGAGGTTGCAGCAGCTTAAAAAGACGGTTTAAATTCCCCTTGGAAGAGTGGTGGAGGTTACAGTAGCTTAACAAGACGGTTTTAGTGCCCCTTGGAGAAGTGGTGGAGGTCGCAGTAGCTTAACAAGACGGTTTTCATGCCCCTTGGAAGAGACGTGGAGGTCAGAGTGGTTTAACAAGACGGTTTTATTGCCCCTTGGAAGAGCGGTGGAGATCGCAGTAGCTTAACAAGATGGTTTTAATGCCCCTGGGAAAAGTGGTGGAGGTCGCAGTAGCTTAAGAAGACGGTTTTAATGACCCTTGGAGAAGTGGTGGAGGTCGTAGTAGCTTAACAAGACGATTTTAATGCTCCTTGGAAGAGACGTGAAAGTCGCAGTGGAATAAAAAGACAATATCAATGACCCTGGGAAAAGTGGTGGAGGTCGCATTAGCTTAACAAGACGGTTTTAATGCCCCTTGGAAGAGCGGTGGAGGTCTCAGTAGCTTAACAAGACGGTTTTATTGCCCCTTGGAAGAGACGTGGAGGTCGCATTAGCTTAACAAGACGGTTTTAATGCCCCTTGGAAGAGACGTGGAGGTTGCAGTAGCTTAAAAAGACAGTTTAAATGCCCCTTGGAAGAGTTGTGGAGGTCGCAGTAGCTTAACAAGACGGTTTTAATGCCCCTTGGAAGAGACGTGGAGGTCGCAGTAGCTTAACAAGACGGTATTCATGCTCCTTGGAAAAGACGTGGAGGTCGCAGTGGAATAAAAAGACAATATCAATGCCCCTGGGAAAAGTGGTGGCGGTCGCATTAGCTTAACAAGACGGTTTTAATGCCCCTTGGAAGAGACGTGGAGGTTGCAGTAGCTTAACAAGACAGTTTAAATGCCCCTTGGAAGAGTGGTGGAGGTTTCAGTAGCTTAACAAGACGGTTTTAATGCCCCTTGGAGAAGTGGTGGAGGTCGCAGTAGCTTAACAAGACCGTTTTAATGCCCCTTGGAAGAGACGTGGAGGTCAGAGTAGTTTAACAAGATGGTTTTAAAGCCCCTTGGAAGAGTGGTGGAGGTCGCAGTAGCTTAACAAGACGGTTTAAATGCCCCTTGGAAGAGTGGTGGAGGTTACAGTAGCTTAACAAGACGGTTTTAATGTCCCTTGGAAGAGACGTGGAGGTTGCAGTAGCTTAAAAAGACGGTTTAAATGCCCCTTGGAAGTGTGGTGGAGGTTACAGTAGCTTAACATGACGGTTTTAATGCCCCTTGGAGAAGTGGTGTAGGTCGCAGTAGCTTAACAAGACGGTTTTCATGCCTCTTAGAAGAGACGTGGAGGTCAGAGTGGTTTAACAAGATGGTTTTAATGCCCCTTGGAAGAGCGGTGGAGACCGCAGTAGCTTAACAAGATGGTTTTAATGCCCCTTGGAAGAGACGTGGAGGTTGCAGTAGCTTAACAAGACGGTTTAAATGCCCGTTGGAAGAGTGGTGGAGGTTACAGTAGCTTAACAAGACGGTTTTAATGCCCCTTGGAGAAGTGGTGGAGGTCGCAGTAGCTTAACAAGAAGGTTTTTTTTTTTTTAACCAATAAGTTTTTATTAGGTTATGAAGTACAATACAAACAGTGGTATCGCCGAAAAGGCAACGGCGATAACCGCAAATATAAACAGTAAACGATCTACAATATAAAGAGAGGAGGGGTATGGTTTAGGAAGAGGGAACAGGTGCATTTAGGGAAAGAGGGGAAGTGGGGTGGGCGGGGAGGGGTAGGAGTCAACAGTGAAAAGGTGCCCGAGAGTAGAACATATATAAGAGTTTTAAGGTGCCTGAAAGCAAACAGTGATCGTTAACCAAGGTGGTCCATAAGACAGTCATACTAGAAGTCAATGTGGGAGGGTAACAGAGTTCAACTCAGAGGTGATCCACGGGTCCCACCAGGTCAGCACTTTATTTTTCCTGGAAATATCGTGCGCTAAGATGAGTTCATACTGGAAATTGGTTTTAATCTTAGTCACCAATTCCGATTGAGGAGGGCAAGAGGATAGTTTCCAGTGTTTTGCAATGCATTGCCGTGCCGCGATAAGAATATTAGCTGTAATAGGATGTAAGGGCCTTGGAATGTCAGTCAGACCAATTCCCAGTAGTGCGAGTTGGCTGGTCAGAGTTATTGGAATATGCAGTACAGCATGCAGAATGCTCTCAACAGTAAGCCAAAATGCCTGTATCCGAGGGCAGAACCACCAGAGATGCTCAAGCGAACCAGTAAGTGAACTTCCCTTCCAGCACAATGAGGAAACTGAAGGATTGAATTGAGACAGACGGAGTGGGGATATGTACCAATTGAGTTGTAATTTCTTAGTTTGTTCCAAATGATTAATACATTCAGAGAATTTCGCCGTGTGGGACGCTGCTCTGCGCCAATCAGCCAATGAAGTAGTAAAAGAGAGACGGCGTTCCCAGATTGTCATGTATGGAAGTTTTGTTTGATCATTTGGAACAAGAAGAGCTCTATAGAAAATGGAAACTCCGTGTTGATCAGGGTACTCAGGTTTAAAGAAGCGAGGAAGTCTGTCATCAGTGGGCAGCCCGTCATCTAATGGGAGTCTACAGGTCTGTAATAGGTGTCGAATTTGTAAATATTGGTAAAAACAAGAGTGGGGTAAGGAGTAAACAGACGTCAGTGTGGAGAATTGCACTAGGCCCCTTGTGTCATAGAGGTGTTTTAGAGTGTGGATACCAGTGGCTTTCCATCGGAATAGTGAAAGATGTGGTATCATGTTTTCAAGTGTTGTTAGAGAAATGTGTTTGTATAAAAAGGCAAAGAGAACCATACCATGTTTGGCCCACACATTCACTAGAGCCGATATTGTGGACAATGGCAAGGAAGCAGGGAGCGCCTTCAACAGGCCCATTTCCAACAGTAGTCTGGTGGAGCCGGCTGGAGCAAATGACGACTCTATTTGCATCCACAAATGAGTAGTGTCCGAAGTCCACCACAATTTGGCAGCTTCTAGTAATGCAGCTCTGTGGTAGGCTTTAACATCCGGCACCCCCAGACCTCCCTCCAAATATGGAAGAACCATAATGCAGGAGGAAACACGGCATGGTCTAGATTGCCAAATAAAGCGGAAAATTAGATGTTGGAATAAAGAGATATCCACACAAGGAAAATGTAAAGGTAAGCAGCGGAAAAGATAGACTAGCTTGGGCAGGACAGTCATTTTTATTATCTGGATTCTGGCAATCCAAGAGAGAGAAACGGAGCCGAGAGGGTCAAGTTCTTCCTGAATAGCAGCAGAAATGATATTGCAATTTCTCCTAACTATATGTGACATGGAGGTGATGTAAATACCTAAATACGTAAAGCCTTCGGGCGACCAGGTGAAGGGGAATGTTTTCTGTAGAACCGATTGGAGTGAGGGTGAGATGTGGAGAGGGAAAAGTGTCAATTTTGTGAGATTCAATTTATAATACGAGGCAGCTGAGAAGTCCAACAAGAGGTGCACAATCTCTGGTATGGTGGTTTCTAAGTTCGTACAGGCAAAAATGACATCGTCTGCATAGAGGCCACTTTTATACTCATGAGAGCCTACTTTAATTCCACAAATGCGGGGGTTGAGGCGAACTATCGCTGCCAAAGGTTCAATTGCCATAGCAAAAATTAAGGGAGACAGGGGGCAGCCTTGTCGAACACCATTTGAGATGGGGAAATTCTTCAACAGGAAGCCAGAGGCTTTTACTGAGGCTGAAGGAGCGGAATAGAGTGCCATAATGGCAGTTTTGACTGAGCCCTGGAATCAGAATCTGGCAAGAACTGCATCGATGTACCCCCAGTGCGCCCTGTCAAACGCTTTTTCAGCGTCCAAGGACAGGAATGCACCGGGGGTCGTGCCCCGTTCTAAAATGTTGAATAGATCGATGACGCGCCGTGTACCGTCCCGAGCCTGTCGGCCCGGCACAAAACCCACTTGGTCAGACCCTATTAAAGACGGGAGGACATTAAAAAGTCTGGTGGCCCAGAGCTTAGCATATAGTTTAATGTCGCAGTTCAGTAGCGCTATTGGGCGGAAATTTGCTGGTGATGTGGGCGGTTTGCCAGGCTTGGGCAAAGTGGTTATGACGGCTTCGAGACCCTCCATACATACCTCCCCCCTGGACTGCCAGAATGTGAAAAGTTTGCAGAGAAAGGGAGTGAGAATAGAATGGAACTGCATATAATATTGGTATGGAAGGCCATCAGGGCCAGGGGCCGAGCGCTTCTTGGAGGCAAGGATCGTTTGGGTGACCTCTAGCGGCGTGATGGGGCGGTTCAGAGCTGAAAGTAGTGCAGAGGAGAGGGAGGGAAGGGCCGTCCTATCGAGAAATGCTTTAATAATGGAGGTGGTAGGTTGAGGAGTATCGTGATCAGTGTGCAAATTATATAAGGTCTCATAATATAATTTGAAGTCTTCCACGATATCCAAAGGGTTACAAACTTGGGACCCATCAGATTTGAGTAGGTATGCTATTCTAGTCTGTCCTTCCTTTTTTTTGATTCGTCTAGCCAGCAAAGTGCCAGCCCTATCCCCCATGCCATAGTACTTGGCTTTTGTTTTCTTCAGTGAATATTCCACCCTTCGTAAGAGAAGAGCACGTAATTGCTGTCGAGCAGTATTAAGTTCTGATAGCAATGAGGGAGTAGGGGAAGACTTATGCCGCTGTGCCAGGGTATGCACCTCAAGCGTTGCTTGCTTCAAAGCTGAGGTATATATTTTTTTGTCTGTGCTGCGAGTTTTAGGAAGGTGCCCCTGATGACAGCCTTATGCGAAAGCCACAGAACCTCATCAGAAACATCACCCGTGTCATTGTTGTGGAAGAAGTCTGATAGCTGCGTATCCACATGGGAAATATTGTCAGAGATGGTTAGTAAGTAATCATTCAATTTCCATTGAGTCGGGGGTCTGAGAACTGTGGATTCCTCGAAACAGAGTGTGGTGGGGGCATGGTCTGACCAGGAAATTAGCCCAATGGTTGCGTCTAAACAATGGTGTAGGAGAGAGTTATCTACCAGGATATAGTCAATCCTGGAGTACGTGTGAAAGCGGGGGGAGAAGTACGTGTAGTCCCTCTCCCCACAGTGTAAGTATCTCCAAATATCGTGCAGGCCGTGTTCGGTTACCAGACGAGATAGTTCAAGTCTGGCGCCAGAGGTATGGGAGCAGTCTATGTGTCTCTGCATAGGTGCATTAAGGTCTCAACATAAGAGCCGGTAGCCAGTGGCAACTGATTGCAAAGTGTTGAAAAATTTCCGGAGAAATCTGGATTGACCCACATTGGGGGCATATATAGATGCGATGGTATATGGGATATTGTTTAGGGTACAGGTAAGTATTAAATAAAGGCCTTCAGGATCTCTGAGCACACTCTGCATAGTGAAAGCAACTGTATTTTTAATGAAAACGCCCACACCTGATTTCTTCACGGAGCCATTGGCAAAGAATTGGTGAGGATAAGCCCCAGTGTACATTCTAAAATTATCCCTTGCCAATAAATGGGTTTCCTGTATGCAAAGAGCGTCACATTTGGAGCCATTAAGTTGTCGCCACGTCAAGGCACGTTTGCAAGCGGAATTAAGACCGTTAACATTGATGGAATATACAGATAAACTCATGGTGTCAGGGAAGGCGCGGACGGGTTGAGATATTAACAATGGTAATGCAAAATATGTTGACTCGTTTACACCTAAATTCAGGAGGGAGGTGGGAAGGGTAAAAAGGGAGGGAAGGGGGGTTAGGTAAAAGGGGGCAGGGGAATAACAGCAATAACAGTAACAGTAATCAAACACTAGTCCCGGCAGTACAAGTAGTGTGCCAGGCAGAGAAAAGGCGAGGTGGATACACCTCAGGAGAGTGAAACAATTCACCCTTGGGGCAGAACTTCCACTTATCACAGGTGTGAAAGAAGTGTGTCAGGGGGGAAAGGAGCTAAGAGATTTAGTAATTAGGGTAAATTAGGTAGAGAAGAATGGTGTCAGTGGGGGAGAGAGGGGGGGTGAGGAAGAAGGTATTGTAGAAGAAAAGAAGAAGAAGTGAGGGATCAGGAGGAGGGGGGGGGGAAGAGAAAGGTAGGAAGGGTAATCAGAGATAAAGACGAAGGAGAAAGGGCAGATAAGAGAGAGGGAGAGCGAGTAGAGGTAAGGAGGGAGTAGTTCGAGAGGAGAGGTTAAGAAGAGGAGAGATAAAAAAGAAAGAAAAGGAGAAGGTAAAAAAAGTGGAAGAAATTCATCAACAAGAGATTGCACCCAGTATCTGTAAAGGGAGGTCTTCACGCCACGCTCCATTCCCGGTCAATATGGCAGTCTCGGGGGGGAGACGGAGATGATTTCTGCGAAGTCGCCTTGGGGGATCGCATTCCCCATTGGATAAGAAGTTTCTCTGCTTGGGAAGGTAAGAGGCAAACATGGGTGGAGTTGTCCCTGGAAATAATCAACTTAGTGGGGAATCCCCAGCGGTAAGGGATTTGACGATCTCTGAGTACCGAGGTGTAGGGTTGGAATTCCCGTCTCAAGGCAAGAGTCCCAGGGGAGAGGTCGGCGTAGACTTTCAGGTGTGCAAATTTCGGAGGAAGCGGCGGATTCCCTCTCAGACAGTAAAGAAAATCATCCTTTAGTTCGTAAAAGTGGATAAGCGCCAGAACATCCCTTGGAAGATTTGGATTGATAGTGGAGGGTTTGGGGACCCTATGAATTCTATCTATAACAATGTCCTTTTTGTCCACGTCTGGCATAGCTGCTTGGATAAATTCTTGGAGGAAGGAGCGAAGGTCTCGGGTTTGCACCGCCTCATCTATTCCTCTGATGCGGATATTGTTGCGGCGGGATCTGTCTTCGAGATCAAAGGTCTTGGTGTGCATTTTATCCATCCGTTTCTCCAGCATTCCATACGCGTCTAGTAAATCGTTGTGTGATTTAATGAGGTCCACAAGTTTCTGCTCAATTTTGTCAGTACGACCTCCAAGTTCAGATACTTCTCCACGTAAGTCAGCCACCATAGCACTCATATCCTCCCGAAGGGACGTGCGTAGAGATCAAAGCAGTTCCTTCATGCTGCTCATGGTGAGGGGGGCTTCCCCAGTATCACGGGTTGTGGACCCAGAGGAGGCGACAGAGCCCCTACGGGAAGAACGGGGCATTCGTGGCGAAGGGGGCGCCATGTCAAGAGAGCCTGAGGTGGCGCGTTCTGAGGTAAAAAAAATCTGTTACCCGTTTAGGAGGACCCCTTTTGACAGGACAGACTTTGACAATATAGACACCAGCCTTTTATGCAGCAGGGGTTGACACTATGAAGATGCACAGTCGGGGATACACCAAACGTGGGGTTAGGAGCTTCTCCCTGTATATGTCGTAGATGTTGCTTTGGTAGCAAGTTCTAAGTATCGATGACCGACGGCGACATAGTAATAGAGATTAGAATCTGTGTATTTGTCAGAGGGAGGGAAAGCACAGTCCCATTACAGGTATACAGTCACAGTTGAGTCTTGCAGGGCAGGTATGAGAGCCCACGGGGAGGTGAAGAGTTAAGTCCCTGGCTGCTCAGCAGGAGAGGAGATCAAGGGTTTGAATAATGTCAGTACAGGGAGGATCCTAGCTCCGGCAGCAATGAAGTCTGCGTCCTGTAGCCTCAGGTCCCATTGCAGATCACCAGAAGTAAAGGAAGTAAAAGGAGGGGGCTCTCACCTCAAAAGCTGCTGATGGGTCCCTTCAGCCACCGCAGCTACATACGTGGGGGGTGTTAGAACCCTCCTGTTAGTTTTTTTCTATTTTGTGGTCACGTGACCTGCTGCCTATTTATTCCAGCTCCGCCCTTCTGGCTTTGCTGGACTTCAGTGTTACTTTGACTCTTAATCTAGCCAGGAGCTTTGTACCTATCTCTTAGTTTGCTTGGTCCTTGGACCTCTAAGTATTTTTGTCTGTTTGTCTTTTTGCTCCACTACAACTTCTGCTGGGAGGTGTCCAATTTTGTCCCAGTCCTTAGTACTTTTAGGGACCCCTCCCTTATATCTATAGGTCGGCGTTCAGACTAGCTGAGGACGAAGGCGGGTCTGTTCACAAGGAACAGGTTGCCCTCTGCATCGTAGGGAATCAGCTTAGTCCTATTGTAGGGGCAGTTTTCCTATCTTTCCTTAGTTCTTGTAGCAGATCATAACAGTAAGTCCAGCCCAAAATAAAAAAAATAAAATATCCTAAGGAATGAGATCCGGAGATCAGCATGGTGTCTGTTCAGGAATTGGCTCAACGCCTGCAGGGATTGTCTCTTGAGGTGGCCGACCTCCAGCAACACGTGAGTAGCTGTCCTGGAGCGCATTTTGTTGAACCGAAGGTAGGACTGCCTGATTTTTTTTATGGTAAACAACAAGATTTTTTTTCCTTTAAAAATGCTTGTTTATTATATTTTTGTTTGAGACCCAGGTCCTCTGGGAATGAATCACAGCGCATTGGGTTTATCATGTCACTTTTGCGCAAGGAACCACAGGGATGGGCCTTTTCTCTCCAACCTAATGATCCGTGTTTTAGATCAGTGAAAGATTTTTTTTCTGCTATGGGGTTGTTGTATGACGATCCTGATCGAGTCTCTTCTGCTGAGACACAACTGAGACGTTTAAAGCAGGGGTCAAGTGATGTTGAAAATTATTGTACACACTTCAGAAGGTGGTCTTCTGAAGTGAGATGGAATGATTCGGCGTTAAAATGTTGGTTTCTTGCTGGTTTAAGTGAAAGGGTTAAGGATCTGCTGATTGCTTTCCCAGCACCTGGAACCTTGCAAGAAGCCATGCAATTAGCTACACGGGTGGACAGGAGACTGCGTGCCAGGGTTAATGAGGAGAAAACTCCTGCTATGGCAACTCCTAGTCATCAGAGGGTCTGCTCGAACGACGGAGAGCCGATGGAGATTGGGGCGATGTCACTCCGCTCTCAGGAAAAAGACTGCAGGTTTTCCAAGGGATTGTGTTTTTATTGTGGTAAATCTGACCATTTTGTTAAGAACTGTGGGCTTCTGTTAAGCAAAGAAAAAAAAAAAGGTCAGTTACGCCCGTATTGCTTGTTTAAACTCTAAGGGAGTATTTCTTTCTGGGAGTACCTCATTGCAGGAGGAGTTGATTGAATTTCAGGTATTTGTGGATTGTGGTTCTACACTGAATGTGATTGATAAGAGATTTTTGGAAAAACTTAAATTGGAACCCAAACCTTTGTCATCTCCTATTTCTGTGGTTGCTGTTAATAACACTCCTTTGAAATATATTACTCACAAGGTTGCTGAATTTCCCCTCACTATTAATGGTATTCACCAAGAGAATTTGGATTTAGTCGTATTAAATAATTTACCTTCTCCAGTAGTTTTAGGTTTGCCTTGGCTAAAACTGCACAATCCTTTACTGGACTGGTCTACTAATGAGATTAAATCTTGGAGTCCTAAGTGTTATGATAAATGTTATAACGGTCGCATTGCTGCTGTGGAAAGAGGGGAATTACCTGTGCCTATTCAGGATTTTTGGAAGGTTTTTTCAGAGCAGGAGTCGCAAATTCTACCTCCTCATAGGGACTATGATTGTGCCATTGAGTTTGTTCCTGGAGTTACTCTTCCCAAGAGTCGCTTATTTAATCTTACTATCCCTGAAAGAAAGGCCTTGGAGGAATACATACAGACGAGCTTGGCTGCTGGTCACATTAGACCTTCTAAGTCACCTGTGGCTGTTGGATTTTTTTTTGTAAAAAAAAAAGGACGGCGGTTTACGTCCATGTCTGGACTTTCGCGAAATTAATAAAATTACCGTATGCAATTCCTACCCACTGCCGTTAATTCCTGACTTGTTTAACCAGTTAGTGGGGGCCAAGTGGTTCTCTAAAATTGATCTCCGGGGGGCATACAATTTGTTGCGAATGAAGGAGGGTGATGAATGGAAGACTGCTTTTAACACCCCGGTGGGTCATTTTGAGAATCTGGTTATGCCTTTTGGTCTTACCAATGGACCAGCGTTTTTTCAGAACCTTATTAATGACATCCTGAGACCTTTGATTGGTAAGAATGTGGTGGTGTATTTGGATGACATTTTGATTTATTCGCCAGATCTGGAGTCTCATTGGCGGAGCGTACGTGAGGTATTGCAGTTATTAAGTGACAATTCACTTTTTGCTAAGCTGGAGAAATGCGAGTTCGCTGTGCAGAGAATTAGTTTTTTGGGCTACATTATCTCCAGCGAGGGCTTTGAGATGGACCCGGTGAAGGTTCAGGCTGTGCAAGAATGGCCTAGGCCTATTGGTTTAGAATCGATACAGAGATTTTTGTGTTTCGCCAATAATTACAGAAAATTCATTAAGAATTTTTCTATAATTGTTAAGCCGCTGACCGATCTCACCAGGAAAGGTGCGAATACGGTCCAGAGGACTACTGAGGCCATTGAAGCTTTTGTGTATCTCAAGGAGAGGTTCAGTTCTGCCCCCATCCTTATGCAGCCTGATGAGACCAAGCCTTTTTTGGTCGAGGTTGATGCTTCTTTGGTGGGGGTCGGTGCGGTTTTGTCTCAGGAGAACAAGGATGGGGTTCATCCCTGTGCTTTTTTTTCGAAAAATTTTTCTGAAACCGAACTTAATTACGATGTTGGTAATCGGGAATTGCTGGCTATCAAACTCGCATTTGAACATTGGCGTCATTTCTTGGAAGGTGCTAAATTTCCCATTCAGGTTTTCACTGATCATAAGAATCTGATCTATCTAGATGCTGCCAAGCGCTTGAATGCCCATCAGGCTAGGTGGTTGTTTTTTTTTATTTTCGTGGTTTAATTATTCTGTTACTTACATCCCAGGTACTAAGAATGTTAAAGCTGATGCTTTATCTCGCAGTTTTTCTCCCATGGTTGGTACCGAGGAGGAGGAGAGCATTTTACAGGAAGGAGTTGTGATAGCAGCATTGGACTCCGTTTTGGAAGATGGGATTCTGAAAGCCCAGGAGGATGCCCCATCTAACACTCCCCATGGGAGGTTGTTTGTACCTAGAACCTTTAAGAGAGAGTTGTTTGTGGAGTATCATGAGTCTCGGTTGGCAGGTCATCCAGGAATTTCTGAGACTAAGAGACTGGTAGGTCGCAGTTTTTGGTGGCCTGGGTGGCAGAAGGAAATCATTAAATGGGTGCGTCAATGTACGGTGTGTGCTAGATCAAAGGCTTCACATGCTTCTGCTGCGGGGTTGCTTTGCCCTCTGGAGGTTCCTAGTGCACCTTGGACACATCTTGCAATGGATTTTATTACTGACCTTCCTGTGTCCGAGGGTTTCACTGTCATCTGGGTGGTCGTGGACAGCTTTAGCAAGATGTGTCACTTGGTTCCTTTCATTAAACTACCATGTGCTAAGACACTCGCTAAGGCTTTTGTCAAGGAAATTGTCAGACTCCATGGCGTTCCCACCGACATTGTTTCTGATAGGGGACCTCAGTTTGTGGTTCGTTTTTGGCATGCTTTTTGTGACAGGTTGGGAGTCCATTTGTCATTTTCATCTGGGTATCATCCTGAGTCTAATGGACAGACAGAAAGAAAGAACCAGGATGTTGAGCAGTTTTTGCGTTGTTTTGGGGCAGACAATCAAGAGGGGTGGTCTGAGTTTCTGCCACTTGCTGAATTTGCTCTTAACAACCATACATCGTCTTCTGCTGGGTGTTCTCCATTTTTTTGTTGCACTGGGAGACATCCGTCGTTTGGTTCGTTCTCCAAATTGGTGTCGGCTGTGCCGGAGGAGGAAAATTTTTCCGGTGATTTGGAGAGAGTTTGGACTGATGTACATTGTAACCTTCAAGAGGCTAACAAAAAGTCTAAGAAGTATTTTAACAGGAAACGTCAAGAGGTTTTGTTTACGGTTGGTGACATGGTTTGGTTGTCCTCAAAGAATCTGCGGTTGAGGATTCCTTCTAAGAAATTAGGTCCGAAGTTTGTGGGACCATTTAAGGTGCTTCAGGTGGTTAACCAGTCTGCTGTTAGGTTGGAGGTTCCCTTCTCCTGGAAGATTAATCCGGTGATTCATGTTTCGTTGTTGAAAAAAGCTGATGTATCGGATAGGGATGCCACTGTCACAGTTCCTCCGGTGGTGGAAGACGGTGAATATGAAATTTCTCGTATCCTGAATTCCAGAAGGCATAGAGGGAGATTGCAGTATCTCGTTGCTTGGAAAGGTTTCGGTCCTGAGGATAACTCCTGGGTAAGGGCAGGTGATGTCTCTGCTCCTAGACTTATCAGAGCGTTTCACAGGAGGTTTCCTGAGAGGCCTGGGCCTGGAGGATCCGGAGGTTCCTCATAGAAGATGGGGTACTGTTAGAACCCTCCTGTTAGTTTTTTTCTATTTTGTGGTCACGTGACCTGCTGCCTATTTATATCAGCTCTACCCTTCTGGCTTTGCTGGACTTCAGTGTTACTTTGACTCTTAATCTAGCCAGGTGCTTTGTACCTATCTCTTAGTTTGCTTGGTCCTTGGACCTCTAAGTATTTTTGTCTGTTTGTCTTTTTGCTCCGCTACAACTTCTGCTAGGAGGTGTCCAATTTTGTCCCAGTCCTTAGTACTTTTAGGGACCCCTCCCTTATATCTATAGGTCTGCGTTCAGACTAGCGGAGGACGAAGGCGGGTCTGTTCACAAGGAACAGGTTGCCCGCTGCATCGTAGGGAATCAGCTTAGTCCTATTGTAGGGGCAGTTTTCCTATCTTTCCTTAGTTCTTGTAGCAGATAATAACAGGGGGCCAGTCAGGAGGCGCCGTGTATGCATCGGCAGCGCAGTTCCCCACTAAACGGGAGCCAGAGGCGGCGGCCCGGCGGTCGGCGGGGCCACAGACAGTCTATGCCGCCACCCGCTGTCTGGGTGTGTGGGGGCCGGTGTCCGCACAGGGGCCGCGGAGGGACCGGGACGAACCCGCAGTGCAGCTCACGCAGCTGCAGGCCGGCGAAGGTCGCAGGCGGGAGAACCCAGAAGGCCCGTCAGGAGGCACCGCGTGTGTCCCGACAGCGCACTCCCGCGTCCGGGAAGGAGCCGAAGCAGCGAACCGGTGGCCGGAAGGTCCGCCAGCAGCCCGTACCGTCACCCGCAGTCCGAGCACGCAGGGGGGCAGGAATCCCCGTAGGAGCTGCGGCGGGGTCGGGGTGCACGTGCGGTGCAGTACACGCGGCTGCAGGCCGGTAGAGGCCTCAGATAGGGGATCCCAGAGGGGAGCTCCGCAGCTGCTGAAATGTCCAAGGGACGTCCTCACCGGGATCCCGGGTGATGTAGGGACCAGGAGCAGCGGGGTGGTGACAGGAGAAGGCGCGAGGGACCTCTGGGTGAGCCGTTTTAGGAGATAGGGTGCAGAAGCTGTTGTCTTATGCGGCCATCATGCTTCCCCGTCAGGCCACGCCCCCAACAAGACGGTTTTAATGCCCCTTGGAAGAGACGTGGAGGTTGCAGTAGCTTAACAAGACAGTTTAAATGCCCCTTGGAAGAGTGGTGGAGGTTTCAGTAGCTTAACAAGACGGTTTTAATGCCCCTTGGAGAAGTGGTGGAGGTCGCAATAGCTTAACAAGACGGTTTTAATGCCCCTTGGAAGAGACATGGAGGTCAGAGTAGTTTAACAAGATGGTTTTAATGCCCCTTGGAATAGCGGTGGAGGTCGCAGTAGATTAACAAGACGGTTTTAATGAGCCTTGGAAAAGACGTGGAGGTTGCAGTAGCTTAACAAGACGGTTTAAATGCCCCTTGGAAGAGTGGTGGAGGTTACAGTAGCTTAACAAGATGGTTTTAATGCCCCTTGGAAGAGACGTGGAGGTTGCAGTAGCTTAAAAAGACGGTTTAAATGCCCGTTGGAAGAGTGGTGGAGGTTACAGTAGCTTAACAAGACGGTTTTAATGCTCCTTGGAGAAGTAGTGGAGGTCGCAGTAGCTTAACAAGACAGTTTTAATGCCCCTTGGAAGAGACGTGGAGGTCAGAGTGGTTTAACAAGACGGTTTTAATGCCACTTGGAAGAGCGGTGGAGGTCGCAGTAGCCTAACAAGATGGTTTTAATGCCCCTGGAAAAAGTGGTGGAGGTCGCAGTAGCTTAACAAGATGGTTTTAATGCCCCTTGGAGAAGTGGTGGAGGTCGCAGCAGCTTAACAAGACGGTTTTAATGCCCCTTGGAAGAGACGTGGAGGTCGCAGTGGAATAAAAAGACAATATCAATGCCCCTGGGAAAAGTGGTGGAGATCGCATTAGCTTAACAAGATGGTTTTAATGCCCCTTGGAAGAGACGTGGAGGTTGCAGTAGCTTAACAAGACAATATAAATGCCCCTTGGAAGAGTGGTGGAGGTTACAGTAGCTTAACAAGACGGTTTTAATGCCCCTTGGAGAAGTGGTGGAGGTCGCAGTAGCTTAACAAGACGGTTTTAATGCCCCTTGGAAGAGACGTGGAGGTGGCAGTGGAATAAAAAGACAATATCAATGCCCCTCGGAAAAGTGGTGGAGGTCGCAGTAGCTTAACAAGACGGTTTTAATGACCCTTGGAAGAGCGGTGGAGGTCGCAGTAGCTTAACAAGACGGTTTTAATGAGCCTTAGAAAAGACGTGGAGTTTGCAGTAGCTTAACAAGACGGTTTAAATGCCCCATGGAAGAGCGGTGGAGGTCGCAGTAGCTTAACAAGACGGTTTTAATGCCCCTTGGAGAAGTGGTGGATGTCGCAGTAGCTTAACAAGACGGTTTTAATGCCCCTTGGAAGAGCGGTGGAGGTTGCAGTAGCTTAACAAGATGGTTTTAATGCCCCTTGGAAGAGTGGTGGAGGTCACAGTAGCTTAACAAGACAGCTTTAATGGCCCTTGGAAAAGTGGTGGAGGTCGCACTAGCTTAACAAGACGGTTTTAAATGCCCCTTGGAAAAGTGTTGGAGGTCGCAGTAGCTTAACAAGACTGTTTTAATGCCCCTTGGAAGATACGTGGAGGTCACAGTAGCTTAACAAGACGATTTTAATGCCCCTTACAAGAGCCATGCAGTACAGCATATTAAAAACATTATTCCCATTATTGGGGAGTGGGTCACCCATAGCCTTTGCCTATGCCTTCCAAGCAAAAGCTGCCAAAAATTAGGACGGAGGAAGTTGTAATGCTGGAAACACGGATAACGGTCACCCTGGTGGTATAGTGGTGGTGGAGGCTGAGGATAAGCAGAAGAGCAAAAAAAAACCCGAAAAGAGGAAGCGTATACCCATGTGTGAGTGTGAAGCGGTGCATGGGAATACACCTACTGAAATAACACAGTGGATTTGACTTTATGTTACTCTGCTGTCATTTGGTGGTGATGAGAAGTCTGGCCCAATCCAGCCCTTGTTCATTTTGATAAGGATCAGCTTGTCAGCATTGTCAGTTGACAGGCGAGTGCGCTTATCAGTTATAATTCCCCCAGCTGCACTAAAAACACGCTCCGATAACACGCTAGCGGCAGGGCAGGCCAGGACCTCCAAGACGTACAGAGCGAGTTCATTCCAAGTATCCAGCTTGGATACCCAATAATTAAAAGGCACAGAGGAATCACGGAGGACGCTGGTACGGTCGGCAAGGTACTCCTCACCATCTTTTGAAACTTTCCACTCCTTGTGAGAGTACCCCGCGCCTCAGGGCCTGTAAGCTGGGCGGGTCTCAGAAAACTGTCCCAGAATGTTGACAGTGTTCCCTTGCCTCTGCTGGATTGGAGTTGGGTCTCTCTCGCCTGTACGCCTTGGTTGGTCAACGAACTATGACCCCTGCCGCTAGCGTGTTCAGATGGGAATTTTTTTAAGAGTTCTGCAGCAAGGGCCTTCTGGTACTGCCACATTTTTGTAGACCTCTCCACCTCAGGAATAAGAGAGTGAAAGTTCTCCTTGTAGCGGGGGTCTAAAAGTGTCACCCAACATTTTGGCAACGCGAGGGTCACGGTTAAGGCAGCGTAGCATAAAGTCAGCCATGCGTGCCAGACTGGTAACGGGCAAGACTTCCGTGTCCTCACCAAGATGACGACTGACCATGCTCTCCTCCTCCTCCTCCCCCCTGTCCTCAGGCCACCCACGCTGAACCGACTGTATGACAGTTGTACAGGTACTACCGTCTACAGCGCATGATACCAGCTCCTGTTCTTCCTCCTCCTCCTCTCCCTCATTGTCCCCCAATGCACGTTGGGATGAGATGAGGCTGGGATGTGTGTAATCGCCCATTAAGGGCTCTTGATCCATCTCATCATACTCTGGCTGCAATGCCTCCTCTTTAATTCTCTGCAGAGAGAGTTGCAAAAGACAGACAAGTGGGATGCTGACGCTAATGATGGCGTCATCGCCACTCACCATCTTGGTGGACTGCTCAAAGTTTGTCAGGATGGTACATATGTCAGACATCCAGGTCCACTCCTGAGGTCTTATGTGTGGAGTCTGACCTGAATATCGACGACCTTGTTGCAGCTGGTACTCCATAACTGCTCTCTTCTGCTCACAAATCCTTTGCAACATGTGGAGGGTAGAGTTCCAACGTGTGGGGACATCACACACCAGTCGGTGTGCTGGAAGCTGCAAACGCTGCTGCAACACAGCAAGGGCGGTGGAAGCTGTAGCCGACTTGCGAAAATGAGCTGACAGGTGGCGTACTTTGACGAGCAGATCTGGCAACTAGGGGTAAGATTTAAGAAACCGCTGAACCACGAGGTTAAGCACATGAGCCAGACATGGTACGTGTGTGATCTCGCCTCGCCTCAGAGCCGCCACCAGGTTACAGCCATTGTCACACACGACAATGCCAGGATGTAGGTTCAGCGGTCTCAGCCACAGATTTGCATGCTCTTTCACAGCTGCCCACAACTCACAAGCAGTGTGAGGTTTATCACCTAAGCTTATGAGTTTCAGCACAGCCTGTTGCCGCTTGACTGAGGCAGTACTGCAGTGCTTCCAGCTTGTAACTGATGTGGTGATATCTGAAATGGAGGCTGAACATGAGGAGGAGGATGATGCGCCGGAGCTGTAAACTGTGGGGGCAACTCTGACTGACATATGGCCCGCAATCCCCGGTGTGGGGAGGATGTGTTCCGTCCCAAGGTCCAACTGGGTCCCGTCTTCCACTATGTTTACCCAGTGTGCCGTCAGGGAGATGTACCGTCCCTGGCCACAAGCACTTGTCCACGTGTCCGTTGTCAGGAGGACTCTCCCAGTAACTGCGTTGTTGAGGGTACGGTAGATGTTTTGGGACACGTGCTTGTGTAGTGCCGGGATGGCACACCGGGCAAAATAGTGTCGGCTGGGGACCGAGTACCGAGGGACGGCCACCACCATAAGGTTGCGGAAGGATTCTGTCTAAACAGCCTAAAAGGCAGCATTTCCAACGCAACCAGTCGTGAAATGTCCAAATTTAGGACTGTGGCCTGTGGGGCATGGGCTGTGAATTTGTGCTTTCGTTCAAAGCTCTGGGATATGGACAACTGAACGCTGCGGTGGTACGTGGACGTTGATGCTGTTTCTTGAGAAACTGCCATAACAAGTGAAGACTGAGAGGAGGGGGCATCTTTGCATTCAGTATGGACAGGGGATTGCCTTGCACGCACAACAGGGGGTTCTATTACACGCACAACAGCGGAAGAAGCAGTGGTGACACCCGCTGCCACTGGTTGTGTACCCTGGGGTTCGCCCCACAAAGTCGGGTGCTTTGCTGATCATGCTGGTGGTGGTCAGGCTGGTAGTTTTGTCACCCCTGCTGATGCTGGCATGGCAGGTGGTACAAATGGCCTTTTTGGGGTTATCAGCAGAGTCTTTAAAAAAATTCCAGACTCTGGAAGACCTACCGGTTGTACTGGCAACTTCCCTCGTGTTGGTGTTACGGGGTACCGTTGCCCGCCTTCTGTGTGCGGCCACCACACTGCTTCTTCCTGCCTGCTGGGTACTCTGCCTCCCTCCCCCTGTGTGCTGCTGGCCTCGCTCTGCGTGTCCTCCTGCCACGTTGGGTCAGTTACTAGATCATCCACCACCTCGTCCTCTTCCACTTGCGCACCATGATCCTCCTCCTCACTTCGTGGCAATTGTATCTCGCATTGTCCACCTCTTGTGACAAATTGCCAGCGTCGACTTCCTCTGGCAGTGGCTGTTCAAATATTTGGTCATCGCTACATGGGATTTCCTCTTCCACCACTTCAAGCGGAGCAGGCGAGGGGCACAAATATGGAAATGGACCAGTGAACAGATCTTCAGAGTGTCCATGTGTGGGATCAGTTGCTGTCTGGCGACACTCGGCATGGTGGGAGGAGGGAGCATCAGGGTGAGGAGGAGTATGCGGTCGAGACTCACGGCTACTAAAACTTGACAGTGTGGAAGACAGACCGGAGGTAGTGGTGCCCAGGTAACTGGAAGTATTATCTGCTATCCAATTAATAACCTGTTCACACTGATCAGTTCGCAATACTGGTGTTGTAGTGTGCTTCCCTAGCTCAAGAAGTGGGAGCAAGAAGATGTGGCTGTTGGTTGTGGCACATTTTAACCTTGGCCACGGCCACGTCCTCTACACGCACCATCACCAGAACGTCCAGTTCCACGTCACTTGCCACGTGCCTTGCCCATTGTAAATGAAGTAAAATAGCATACACTCGCACTATCAATGGAAAAAGGGTAATAAAAAGGAGATTTGACCCGTGGAACTGCAAAACCACAGTTATAGTTATGTGGCGTACACCAGACTCTTTTAAACAGATATATTGGTGTCTGACCAGTCAGGGAGAAACTATTACTGTTTTTTTACGGCAAAAAATGCCCAAAACAGCATAATACAGAGATTTGACCCGTGGAACTGCAAAACCAGTTCTATTTTTCTGGCCTACACCAGATTCTTTTAAACAGATATATTGGTGTCTGACCAGTCAGGGAGACACTATTACTGTTTTTTTTTTTACGGCAAAAAATGACAAAAACAGGATAATACAGAGATTTGACCCGTGGAACTGCAAAACCACAGTTATAGTTATGTGGCGGACACCAGACTCTTTTAAACAGATATATTGGTGTCTGACCAGTCAGGGAGACACTATTACTGTTTTTTTTACGGCAAAAAAAGCCCAAAACAGGATAATACAGACATTTGAGCTGTGGAACTGCAAAACCACAGTTCTATTTTTCTGGCCTACACCAGACTCTTTTAAACAGATATATTGGTGTCTGACCAGTTAGAGAGACACTATTAGGCTGTGTGCCCACGTAGCATTTTTCAAGCGTATATGCTGCGGAATTTCCGCAGCGTAAACGCTTGAAAAACGCATGTATATCCGCACCCCATGGTCCCCAATGGGATTCCGCAAGTTCTATGCACATGCTGCGGATTTTTCCGCAGCGTTTATGCCGCGTTCAAAAATCCGCAGCATGTCATTTAATTTTGCGTTTCCGCAAGCGGAATTGCCTTAGTCCAATGCATAAAAAACGCAAGGCAATTCCGCATGTGGAAAACGCGTGATAAACGCGCGAAAAATGCGCGATAAACGCGTGCGGAATTCCGCATGCGTTTTTCCGGGAGAGGACTTGCATTTATGCAGAAGAAATTTTCTGCTTCATAAATGCAACGTGGGCACATAGCCTTACAGTTTTTTTTTTACGGCAAAAAATGCCAAAAACAGGATAATACAGAGATTTGACCCGTGGAACTGCAAAACACAGTTCTATTTTTCTGGCCTACACCAGACTCTTTTAAACAGATATATTGGTGTCTGATCAGTCAGGGAGACACTATTATTGTTTTTTTTTACGGCAAAAAATGCCAAAAACAGGATAATACAGAGATCTGACCCGTGGAACTGCAAAACCACAGTTCTATTTTTCTGGCCTACACCAGACTCTTTTAAACAGATATATTGGTGTCTGACCAGTCAGGGAGACACTATTACTGCTTTTTTTACGGCAAAAAAATGCCAAAAACAGGATAATACAGAGATTTGACCCATGAAACTGCAAAACCACAGTTATAGTTGTGGCGTACACCAGACTCTTTTAAACAGATATATTGGTGTTTGACCAGTCAGGGAGACACTATTACAGTTTTTTTTTACGGCAAAAAATGCCAAAAACAGGATAATACAGAGATTTGACCCGTGGAACTGCAAAACCACAGTTCTATTTTTCTGGAATATACCAGACTCTTTTTAACAGATATATTGGTGTCTGACCAGTCAGGGAGACACTATTACTGTTTTGTTTACGGCAAAAAATGCCAAAAAAGGATCATACAGAGATTTGACCCGTGGAACTGCAAAACCACAGTTATAGTTATGTGGCGTACACCAGACTCTTTTAAACAGATATATTGGTGTCTGACCAGTCAGGGAGACACTATTACAGTTATTTTTACGGCAAAAAATGCCAAAAACAGGATAATACAGAGATTTGACCCGTGGAACAGCAAAACCACAGCTCTATTTTTCAGGACTACACCAGACTCTTGTAAAGAGATATATTGGTGTCTGACCAGTCAGGGAGACACTATTACTGTTTTTTTTTACGGCAAAAAATGCAAAAAAACAGGATAATACAGACATTTGACCCGTGGAACTGCAAAACCACAGTTCTATTTTTCTGGCCTACACCAGAATCTTTTAAACAGATATATTGGTGTCTGAACAGTCACAGACACACTCAATTTTTGGGGGGAGGGGGAAAAATACCAAAAGGTTAATAAGACGGGTATTTGTACAGTCTGACTGAGGGAAAAAAAAATACAGGATTTAGATGAAAAAAAAAAAAAATTTTCCTGGCCCCTGAGACCGGGGTGATAAGTCTAGCAATTTGATCAACAGGAGCACACAGGACTGTAATGCAGCGTTTGCTGGTATAACCACTGCGTCTCCTATGCAGCCTGCCTGCCTGATATCTGGGATGGATAATAGTCCTGAGAAGGACTGTTTGTTTGATTTGGCAGGCTTTAGAGACCCTACACTACCTATTTCGCACTATATATCTCTCCCTAACTCAGCAGCACTGACCCTACACTGGCTGATCCGGAGCGACTTTGTCCAAGATGGCGGCGCCCGGTTTTAAATACTCGAGGTGACGCTGTGCGGCCAGCCAATCACTGTAATGCCCACAAACAACATGGCTGAGGCATTACAGTGACTGGCTGGCAATCCCTGCATGTTCATTGGCTCTGTAAAGAGTGCCAAACGTGCAGGGCGGAGACCCGAGCTCCCGCCCAAGTAACCCGGAAATGCTCGGTGCTCGCCGAACATCCCGAGTAGTGTGATGCTGGGGCGAGTAACGAGCAGTGTCGAGCATGCTCGCTCAACACTAATTAAAAGTAAACTTTTTATACATTTCTCCATCATGTAGTTGACGTCTTACTTCCTTTTAATACATTGCTGTCGGTAGTACAACGTTACCCCCTTTGTCAGAGGGCTTTATGATCACATCTTCCATTTGTTTCAATTCTCTCAGTGCCTTCCTTTGCTCTCTTGTACAATTATCATAGGGTAATGTATGATGAATCTTTTTAAATTCTTCACTTACAAGTTTTACAAATAACTCTATGTTTGGGTACAATGAGAGTGTGGTGAAGTGCTGCGAGGTTGGTATAATTGATTTTGGTAACCTACCTCTAGACATCGTTTCTTGTTCTTCTAGTAAGCTTTCAAGAATATTCAAAGCTTTACATTCTTCTGAAGTGGAAAATATATTATCATCAGTGTTTTTATGGAAGATTTTTTTAAAAATTTATTTTCGAGAGAACAAGTGCAAGTCTCTTAATGCGGTAAAATAATCAAAACCACAGGTAGGGAAGAATGACAATCCTTTACTCAATATCTCTAATTGTGGTTTTGTTAGAACTCGATTAGTTAGGTTAATTACCTTCAAAGACGACTTGTGTCAAGGTTGTTTTCAGTAGTTCTTGTAGTTTATCAATCTCCTGATCTGTCTCAATCAGAGCTTTCCCATTTTTCTTGATTATAAGTTGTAAAAAATTTTTTTACAACCCTGACACAAGACCTTGTGAAATTCAATAATTTCTGGTTGGTATTCGTACAATGTTTTTATGATGGTTTTAATTCATTTTAATTTGTGCTTATTTTAATTGTGTCTTTTTATTTTTGTTTTTTAGTTCTTTCGCTATCTGATGGAACCCTATTTAGTATTAGAGTGGAGGGATGATGACAGTGATCGGTTGGCATAGGGATGAAGAAAAGATGAAATACTGTTCACACAATGTATTATTTTAATTTATTTATTATATGAATGGACTATAATATATAATGAGTAAACAATGGTGCAGCGGTCTCAGGGAGCGCCAAAGGAATACTGGACAATATAATAGATGGCAACCGACTTTTATTCTTCCTCCAATACCACTGCCACAACGCGTTTCAACGGTCTAAGCCGTTTTTTGTCAGCATGTCTTTTCATACGCTCGGATGACAGAAGGAGTGCGGACCGGGTACTCTCCCATGTGGAGGAAAATTTGTTAACAAGAGATTCCGCAGCCGGATTGTCCACCGTGGTGGAGACGGGAAACGGGATCCGAGGATGCTGACCGAAGACTACAAAAAACGGGGATCAATGGAAAAAGGGTAATAAAAAGGAGATTTGACCCGTGGAACTGCAAAACCACAGTTATAGTTATGTGGCGTACACCAGACTCTTTTAAACAGATATATTGGTGTCTGACCAGTCAGGGAGAAACTATTACTGTTTTTTTTTACGGCAAAAAATGCCAAAAACAGGATAATACAGAGATTTGACCCGTGGAACTGCAAAACCACAGTTATAGTTATGTGGCGGACACCAGACTCTTTTAAACATATATATTGGTGTCTGACCAGTCAGGGAGACACTATTACTGTTTTTTTACGGCAAAAAATGCCCAAAACAGCATAATACAGAGATTTGACCCGTGGAACTGCAAAACCACAGTTCTATTTTTCTGGCCTACACCAGACTCTTTTAAACAGATATATTGGTGACTGACCAGTCAGGTACACACTATTACTGTTTTTTTTATGGTAAAAAATGCCCAAAACAGGATAATACAGAGATTTGGCCCCTGGAACTGCAAAACCACAGCTCTATTTTTCTGGCCTACACCAGACTCTTTTAAACAGATATATTGGTGTCTGACCAGTCAGGGAGACACTATTACAGTTTTTTTTACGGCAAAAAAAGCCCAAAACAGGATAATACAGACATTTGAGCTGTGGAACTGCAAAACCACAGTTCTATTTTTCTGGCCTACACCAGACTCTTTTAAACAGACATATTGGTGTCTGACCAGTCAGGGAGACACTATTAATGTTTTTTTACGGCAAAAAATGCCCAAAACAGCATAATACAGAGATTTGACCCGTGGAACTGCAAAACCACAGTTATAGTTATGTGGCGTACACCAGACTCTTTTAAACAGATATATTGGTGTCTGACCAGTTAGGGAGACACTATTACAGGTTTTTTTTACGGCAAAACATGCCAAAAACAGGATAATACAGAGATTTGACCCGTGGAACTGCAAAACCACAGTTCTATTTTTCTGGCCTACACCAGACTCTTTTAAACAGATATATTGGTGACTGACCAGTCAGGTACACACTATTACTGTTTTTTTTATGGTAAAAAATGCCCAAAACAGGATAATACAGAGATTTGGCCCCTGGAACTGCAAAACCACAGCTCTATTTTTCTGGCCTACACCAGACTCTTTTAAACAGATATATTGGTGTCTGACCAGTCAGGGAGACACTATTACAGTTTTTTTTACGGCAAAAAATGCCAAAAACAGAATAATACAGAGATTTGACCCGTGGAACTGCAAAACCACAGTTCTATTTTTCTGGCCTACACCAGACTCTTTTAAACAGATATATTGGTGTCTGATCAGTCAGGGAGACACTATTATTGTTTTTTTTTACGGCAAAAAATGCCAAAAACAGAATAATACAGAGATTTGACCCGTGGAACTGCAAAACCACAGTTCTATTTTTCTGGCCTACACCAGACTCTTTTAAACAGATATATTGGTGTCTGACCAGTCAGGGAGACACTATTACTACTTTTTTTACGGCAAAAAAATGCCAAAAACAGGATAATACAGAGATTTGACCCATGAAACTGCAAAACCACAGTTATAGTTGTGGCGTACACCAGACTCTTTTAAACAGATATATTGGTGTTTGACCAGTCAGGGAGACACTATTACTGTTTTTTTTACGGCAAAACATGCCAAAAACAGGATAATACAGAGATTTGACCCGTGGAACTGCAAAACCACAGTTCTATTTTTCTGGAATATACCAGACTCTTTTAAACAGATATATTGGTGTCTGACCAGTCAGGGAGACACTATTACTGTTTTGTTTACGGCAAAAAATGCCAAAAAAGGATCATACAGAGATTTGACCCGTGGAACTGCAAAACCACAGTTCTATTTTTCTGGCCTACACCAGAATCTTTTAAACAGATATATTGGTGTCTGAACAGTCACAGACACACTCAATTTTTGGGGGGAGGGGGAAAAATACCAAAAGGTTAATAAGACGGGTATTTGTACAGTCTGACTGAGGGAAAAAAAAATACAGGATTTAGATGAAAAAAAAAAAAAAAAATTTTCCTGGCCCCTGAGACCGGGGCGATAAGTCTAGCAATTTGATCAACAGGAGCACACAGGACTGTAATGCAGCGTTTGCTGGTATAACCACTGCGTCTCCTATACAGCCTGCCTGCCTGATATCTGGGATGGATAATAGTCCTGAGAAGGACTGTTTGTTTGATTTGGCAGGCTTTAGAGACCCTACACTACCTATTTCGCACTATATATCTCTCCCTAACTCAGCAGCACTGACCCTACACTGGCTGATCCGGAGCGACTTTGTCCAAGATGGCGGCGCCCGGTTTTAAATACTCGAGGTGACGCTGTGCGGCCAGCCAATCACTGTAATGCCCACAAACAACATAGCTGAGGCATTACAGTGACTGGCTGGCAATCCCTGCATGTTCATTGGCTCTGTAAAGAGTGCCAAACGTGCAGGGCGGAGACCCGAGCTCCCGCCCAAGTAACCCGGAAATGCTCGGTGCTCGCCGAACATCCCGAGTAGTGTGATGCTGGGGCGAGTAACGAGCAGTGTCGAGCATGCTCGCTCAACACTAATTAAAAGTAAACTTTTTATACATTTCTCCATCATGTAGTTGACGTCTTACTTCCTTTTAATACATTGCTGTCGGTAGTACAACGTTACCCCCTTTGTCAGAGGGCTTTATGATCACATCTTCCATTTGTTTCAATTCTCTCAGTGCCTTCCTTTGCTCTCTTGTACAATTATCATAGGGTAATGTATGATGAATCTTTTTAAATTCTTCACTTACAAGTTTTACAAATAACTCTATGTTTGGGTACAATGAGAGTGTGGTGAAGTGCTGCGAGGTTGGTATAATTGATTTTGGTAACCTACCTCTAGACATCGTTTCTTGTTCTTCTAGTAAGCTTTCAAGAATATTCAAAGCCTTACATTCTTCTGAAGTGGAAAATATATTATCATCAGTGTTTTTATGGAAGATTTTTTTAAAAATTTATTTTCGAGAGAACAAGTGCAAGTCTCTTAATGCGGTAAAATAATCAAAACCACAGGTAGGGGAGAATGACAATCCTTTACTCAATATCTCTAATTGTGGTTTTGTTAGAACTTGATTAGTTAGGTTAATTACCTTCAAAGACGACTTGTGTCAAGGTTGTTTTCAGTAGTTCTTGTAGTTTATCAATCTCCTGATCTGTCTCAATCAGAGCTTTCCCATTTTTCTTGATTATAAGTTGTAAAAAATTTTTTTACAACCCTGACACAAGACCTTGTGAAATTCAATAATTTCTGGTTGGTATTCGTACAATGTTTTTATGATGGTTTTAATTCATTTTAATTTGTGCTTATTTTAATTGTGTCTTTTTATTTTTGTTTTTTAGCTCTTTCGCTATCTGATGGAACCCTATTTAGTATTAGAGTGGAGGGATGATGACAGTGATCGGTTGGCATAGGGATGAAGAAAAGATGAAATACTGTTCACACAATGTATTATTTTAATTTATTTATTATATGAATGGACTATAATATATAATGAGTAAACAATGGTGCAAGCGGTCTCAGGGAGCGCCAAAGGAATACTGGACAATATAATAGATGGCAACCGACTTTTATTCTTCCTCCAATACCACTGCCACAACGCGTTTCAACGGTCTAAGCCGTCTTCATCAGGTGGGGTCTGATGAAGACGGCTTAGACCGTTGAAACGCGTTGTGGCAGTGGTATTGGAGGAAGAATAAAAGTCGGTTGCCATCTATTATATTGTCCAGTATTCCTTTGGCGCTCCCTGAGACCGCTGCACCATTGTTTACTTGTGAAATATCTCCATACGGAGCCAAAGCGGCAGGAGCAGCCTGGTCTATTTGGATGTGTGAGGACCTGCGGTTATCCAGCCACCGGGTTAAACTACTGAGGACCTGCGGTGACGTGGTATCTGGTCCGGCAGGATCGTGTGACCACTTGAGGAGCACGGAGTTGCGAGGCAAGCACCGACAGGACGGTACTACAAATAGAGGTGACCCGGAGCCTCATTAATCACACTGTAACGGGTCTGGGAGGCGGAACCTCTAAGCTACTATACAAGGGGGCGGTCCTTGTAAGGGAGCGGGTGGCGACCAGGGTAGACGGGCAGGCAGTCACAGCAGGTGACTGGGACAGTCTCTGAATGAACGGACAGGAGGTCACGGCAAGTGACCGGGGCAGTCTCTGGATGAACGGGCAGGAGGTCACGGCAAGTGACCGGGGCAGTCTCTGGATGAACGGGCAGGAGGTCACGGCAAGTGACCGGGGCAGTCTCTGGATGAACGGGCAGGAGGTCACGGCAAGTGACCGGGGCAGTCTCTGGATGAACGGGCAGGAGGTCACGGCAAGTGACCGGGGCAGTCTCTGGGTAAAGGATTGGTACGACCTGTGGCGGCAGATGATAGACGTGAGCTCCCAGGTGAGCAGGCGAGAGTCTCTGGATAATCGGGTGGTCACAGCATGTGACGGCGGAGCCTCCAAGAAGACCAACAGACAGGTAGCAGATGAGCGCTCCCAGGTGAGCGGGCAAGAGTCTATGGAATAGCAGGTGGTCACAGCACGTGACGGCGGAGCCTCCAGGTAGGCAAGCAGGCAGGTAGCGGAGGAGCGCTCCCAGGTGAGCGGGCAAGAGTCTCTGGAATAGCAGGTG
Source organism: Phyllobates terribilis (assembly GCF_046119375.1). Lineage (NCBI taxonomy): Eukaryota > Metazoa > Chordata > Amphibia > Anura > Dendrobatidae > Phyllobates > Phyllobates terribilis. Next base: position 412,401,508 of record NW_027362763.1, read on the forward strand.
GTCACAGTACGTGACGGCGGAGCCTCCAGGTAGGCAAGCAGGCAGGTAGCGGAGGAGCGCTCCCAGGTGAGCGGGCACGAGTCTCTGGAATAGCAGGTGGTCACAGCACGTGACGGCAGAGCCTCCAGGAAGGCTAGCAGGCTGGTAGCAGATGTGCGCTCCCAGGTGAGCGGCCAAGCTGGTCCATAGACAGACTGACAGGAGTAGGAAGGCAGACCGTCAGACCTCAGGCTAGCAAGCAGGTAGCAGGAATATCAGGCAGGAAACAGACAGCAAACTGGCAGGACTCTGGCAGGAATCAGGCAGGTAACAGACAGCAAACTGGCAGGACTCTGGCAGGAATCACAATTGCAAAAAGAACTTCGGCACTCCATACATGAAAATATAAGAAATATTGTATCTGGACTAATGTCACTTTGAAAAATGAAGGTTTTTTGCGCATAATTTGGCCAATTTATGTGTGCCCATCAACCATGACAAGGTCACCTTCGTATGATGGGAAACTACGCTACACTACCACTGGATATGCCACTCTTGGGCTGTAAGCCTGTATGGACAATATGTCTCTGCTTGGGCTTTTAACCTACAATGTATGGGCTGGTAGAGCTAGTTAAAACCACCTGTGACTGAATGGGAGGGACACATGGTCAGAAAAAAGGCTGTCAAACTTCTAATAGTGTGAACACGTACCTGCTGCAATGCTCCAGGAGCGGGATCCCAAAAATGATTAATAGAAAAAAAGAGAGGGGTCGCTCACTGGTCTATTCGGGTGCTCTGAAGAAAAAAGTAATCTCAATTGCAAAAAGAACTTCGGCACTCCATACATGAAAATATAAGAAATATTGTATCTGGACTAATGTCACTTTGAAAAATGAAGGTTTTTTGCGCATAATTTGGCCAATTTATGTGTGCCCATCAACCACGACAAGGTCACCTTCGTATGATGGGAAACTACGCTACACTACCACTGGATATGCCACTCTTGGGCTGTAAGCCTGTATGGACAATATGTCTCTGCTTGGGCTTTTAACCTACAATGTATGGGCTGGTAGAGCTAGTTAAAACCACCTGTGACTGAATGGGAGAGACACATGGTCAGAAAAAAGGCTGTCAAAATTCTAATAGTGTGAACACGTACCTGCTGCAATGCTCCAGGAGCGGGATCCCAAAAATGATTAATAAAAAAAAAGAGAGGGGTCGCTCACTGGTCTATTCGGGTGCTCTGAAGAAAAAAGTAATCTCAATTGCAAAAAGAACTTCGGCACTCCATACATGAAAATATAAGAAATATTGTATCTGGACTAATGTCACTTTGAAAAATGAAGGTTTTTTGCGCATAATTTGGCCAATTTATGTGTGCCCATCAACCACGACAAGGTCACCTTCGTATGATGGGAAACTACGCTACACTACCACTGGATATGCCACTCTTGGGCTGTAAGCCTGTATGGACAATATGTCTCTGCTTGGGCTTTTAACCTACAATGTATGGGCTGGTAGAGCTAGTTAAAACCACCTGTGACTGAATGGGAGGGACACATGGTCAGAAAAAAGGCTGTCAAACTTCTAATAGTGTGAACACGTACCTGCTGCAATGCTCCAGGAGCGGGATCCCAAAAATGATTAATAGAAAAAAAGAGGGGTCGCTCACTGGTCTATTTGGGTGCTCTGAAGAAAAAAGTAATCTCAATTGCAAAAAGAACTTCGGCACTCCATACATGAAAATATAAGAAATGTTGTATCTGGACTAATGTCACTTTGAAAAATGAAGGTTTTTTGCGCATAATTTGGCCAATTTATGTGTGCCCATCAACCACGACAAGGTCACCTTCGTATGATGGGAAACTACGCTACACTACCACTGGATATGCCACTCTTGGGCTGTAAGCCTGTATGGACAATATGTCTCTGCTTGGGCTTTTAACCTACAATGTATGGGCTGGTAGAGCTAGTTAAAACCACCTGTGACTGAATGGGAGGGACACATGGTCAGAAAAAAGGCTGTCAAACTTCTAATAGTGTGAACACGTACCTGCTGCAATGCTCCAGGAGCGGGATCCCAAAAATGATTAATAGAAAAAAAGAGGGGTCGCTCACTGGTCTATTCGGGTGCTCTGAAGAAAAAAGTAATCTCAATTGCAAAAAGAACTTCGGCACTCCATACATGAAAATATAAGAAATATTGTATCTGGACTAATGTCACTTTGAAAAATGAAGGTTTTTTGCGCATAATTTGGCCAATTTATGTGTGCCCATCAACCACGACAAGGTCACCTTCGTATGATGGGAAACTACGCTACACTACCACTGGATATGCCACTCTTGGGCTGTAAGCCTGTATGGACAATATGTCTCTGCTTGGGCTTTTAACCTACAATGTATGGGCTGGTAGAGCTAGTTAAAACCACCTGTGACTGAATGGGAGGGACACATGGTCAGAAAAAAGGCTGTCAAACTTCTAATAGTGTGAACACGTACCTGCTGCAATGCTCCAGGAGCGGGATCCCAAAAATGATTAATAGAAAAAAAGAGGGGTCGCTCACTGGTCTATTCGGGTGCTCTGAAGAAAAAAGTAATCTCAATTGCAAAAAGAACTTCGGCACTCCATACATGAAAATATAAGAAATATTGTATCTGGACTAATGTCACTTTGAAAAATGAAGGTTTTTTGCGCATAATTTGGCCAATTTATGTGTGCCCATCAACCACGACAAGGTCACCTTCGTATGATGGGAAACTACGCTACACTACCACTGGATATGCCACTCTTGGGCTGTAAGCCTGTATGGACAATATGTCTCTGCTTGGGCTTTTAACCTACAATGTATGGGCTGGTAGAGCTAGTTAAAACCACCTGTGACTGAATGGGAGGGACACATGGTCAGAAAAAAGGCTGTCAAACTTCTAATAGTGTGAACACGTACCTGCTGCAATGCTCCAGGAGCGGGATCCCAAAAATGATTAATAGAAAAAAAGAGAGGGGTCGCTCACTGGTCTATTCGGGTGCTCTGAAGAAAAAAGTAATCTCAATTGCAAAAAGAACTTCGGCACTCCATACATGAAAATATAAGAAATATTGTAAAAAACCTTCATTTTTCAAAGTGACATTAGTCCAGATACAATATTTCTTATATTTTCATGTATGGAGTGCCGAAGTTCTTTTTGCAATTGAGATTACTTTTTTCTTCAGAGCACCCGAATAGACCAGTGAGCGACCCCTCTCTTTTTTTCTATTAATCATTTTTGGGATCCCCCTCCTGGAGCATTGCAGCAGGTACGTGTTCACACTATTAGAAGTTTGACAGCCTTTTTTCTGACCATGTGTCCCTCCCATTCAGTCACAGGTGGTTTTAACTAGCTCTACCAGCCCATACATTGTAGGTTAAAAGCCCAAGCAGAGACATATTGTCCATACAGGCTTACAGCCCAAGAGTGGCATATCCAGTGGTAGTGTAGCGTAGTTTCCCATCATACGAAGGTGACCTTGTCGTGGTTGATGGGCACACATAAATTGGCCAAATTATGCGCAAAAAACCTTCATTTTTCAAAGTGACATTAGTCCAGATATAATATTTCTTATATTTTCATGTATGGAGTGCCGAAATTCTTTTTGCAATTGAGATTACTTTTTTCTTCAGAGCACCCGAATAGACCAGTTAGCGACCCCTCTCTTTTTTTCTGGCAGGAATCAGGCAGGTAACTGGCAACGGGACCTGAGGGCTGAAGCAGAGTAGTGAACAGTGCAACAACATTGCTCGGGCACCTCCATTTTGGAGGAGGTGCCTTATATATGGTGAAGTCCTCCGGCCATTGGCCGGGGACTCCTTAGGACGGCGCGCGCGGCCCCTTTAAGAGGGAGGGAGCGCGCGCGCCCTAAGCACAGTGGCCGGGAAGGAGCGCGCGCTGCCAGCAGAGCGGGAGGAGGACGCCGGGCTCGGAGCAGAGAGGTGAGGGGAACAGCATCCCTGCCTAGCAGAGGGCAGGGACGCCGACGCTACAGTACCCCCCCCCTTTAGGCCCCCCCTTTTTTAGGCCAGACAGAAATTTAGCAAGGATGAGAGGGGCATGGATGTTCTCCCGGGGCTCCCACGTTCTCTCTTCAGGACCAAACCCCTTCCAATCTACTAGAAAAAAGGTCTTCCCTCTTACCCTTTTGGTGGCCAGAATGTTCTCTACCTCAAATTCGTTTTCAGCGGAAACCGGAGCAGGAGGCGTGCCTGTAGACTTGGAAAAAGAGTTAAGTACCACAGGTTTGAGGAGAGATACATGGAAGGAGTTAGGGATCCGCAAGTTGGCCGGGAGTTTCAATTTATAGGCCACCGGGTTGATCTGACTGATGACCTCCAGAGGACCGATGAACCGAGGCCCTAACTTATAGGAAGGAATCTTGAGCCGGACATACTTGGACGAGAGCCAGACCTTATCCCCTGGACGGAATTGAGGAGGATCCAGACGTTTTTTGTCAGCATGTCTTTTCATACGCTCGGATGACAGAAGGAGTGCGGACCGGGTACTCTCCCATGTGGAGGAAAATTTGTTAACAAGAGATTCCGCAGCCGGATTGTCCACCGAGGTGGAGACGGGAAACGGGATCCGAGGATGCTGACCGAAGACTACAAAAAACGGGGATTTGGAGGAAGATTCGCTCTCGTGATTGTTGTACGAGAATTCGGCCCATGGCAGGAGATCCACCCAGTCAGAATGGTGGGTATTAACGAAGTGCCGGAGGTAACTGGTCAGGATCTGATTGATCCGCTCCACTTGACCATTAGACTGTGGGTGGTAAGCGGAGGAGAAGTCCAGGGTGACGTCTAGCAATTTACAAGTGGCTCTCCAGAAACGAGAAGTGAACTGTACCCCACGATCCGACACGAGGTGACGGGGCAGGCCATGAAGACGGAAGATGTGGCGGATAAAGTCTTTAGCCAGCTCGGGTGCAGACGGGAGGCCTGGCAGGGGAATGAAGTGAGCCATCTTGGAAAAGCGGTCAGCGACCACCCAAATGACCGTACAACCGGCAGAGACGGGAAGATCAGTTATGAAGTCCATCGCTATATGCTGCCAGGGGGCAGCAGGTACTGGCAGAGGAAGAAGGCGACCGGCTGGCAGGTGTCTCGGAACTTTGTTGCGGGCACAGGACACACAGGCAGAAACAAAGTCTATTACATCCTTGCGCAGGTTAGGCCACCAGTAGTGCCGGGAAATAAGCTGGAGGGTCTTTTTCTGACCGGCGTGGCCAGCTAGTTTAGACGAATGACCCCAGTGTAGGATCTTCTCCCGATCAGGTACCGATACGAACGTCTTACCGGGAGGGAGACGATTTAGACTCACGGGGGCCACCTGCATTACTCTGGCGGGATCGATGATATGTTTAGGTTCTTCCTCGAGATCAGATACCAGAAAGGATCGGGACAAGGCGTCTGCTTTGATGTTCTTGTCAGCTGGGCGAAAATGTAGAACAAAATCAAAGCGAGCAAAAAACAAGGACCACCGGGCTTGGCGCGGATTAAGTCTCTGGGCATGCTGGAGATAAGCCAAGTTCTTGTGGTCAGTGTAAATTATTACCGGAATAAGAGCCCCCTCGAGTAGGTAACGCCACTCCTCCAATGCCAGCTTGATGGCCAATAACTCTCGGTCTCCTATGGAATAATTGCGCTCAGAAGAGGAGAAGAGTTTGGAGAAGAAGCCGCAAGTTACCATCCTCCCGGAAGAAGATTTTTGAGTAAGTACAGCTCCGGCTCCAGAGGAGGAGGCGTCAACCTCCAGAAAGAACTGCTTGTTGCCGTCCGGACGATGCAGCACCGGGGCGGAAGAGAAGGCCTGTTTTAAGGAAAGAAAGGCCTCCTCTGCTTCGGGCGGCCACTCTTTGGGATTAGTACCCTTACGGGTGAGCGCGGAAATTGGGGCAGTCCGGGAAGAGAAGTGCGGTATGAAGAGGCGGTAGTAGTTGGCGAAGCCCAGGAACCGCTGAATGGCCTTCAACCCCTCGGGTCGGGGCCATTTCTCGATGGCAGTTTCTCTGGATCCATTCGTAGGCCGGTCTGAGAAATAATGTAGCCCAAAAACGGAAGCGAGGTCTGCTCAAAGAGGCACTTCTCATATTTAGCGAAGAGGTGGTTCTGCCTGAGCCTGAGCAGGACCTGACGAACGTCCCTCCGGTGAGTCTGGAGATCCGGAGAGAAGACCAAGATGTCGTCCAGGTACACCACAACGCAGGAGTAGAGAAGGTCCCGGAAGATGTCATTGACCAACTCTTGAAAGACGGCAGGAGCGTTACAGAGACCAAAGGGCATTACCAGATATTCATAGTGGCCGTCCCGGGTGTTGAATGCAGTCTTCCATTCATCCCCTTGACGGATACGGACCAGGTTGTACGCCCAACGGAGGTCCAGTTTGGTGAAGACTCTAGCCCCCCTCAGGCGATCAAATAATTCTGGAATGAGCGGAAGGGGGTACTTATTCTTCACCGTGATCTGGTTAAGGCCTCTATAGTCTATACAGGGACGGAGAGAGCCGTCCTTCTTTTTTACGAAGAAGAAGCCTGCTCCCGCCGGGGAGGTAGATTTCCGGATGAATCCCCTGGCCAAATTCTCCTCAATATATTCGGACATCGACCGGGTCTCAGCAGCGGACAATGGGTAAATACGCCCACAGGGAGGAGTAGTACCGGGTAACAGGTCGATAGGACAGTCGTATGGTCTATGAGGGGGTAATGTCTCTGCCTCCTTTTTATTAAAGACATCAGCAAATGACCAATAGGGAATCGGAAGTCCAGGTAGATTAGTTGGGGTAGGAGAAGGACGGACGGGATGAACAGGAACCAAACAAGTCTTATGACAGTCCTGTCCCCAGCGAAGGACTTCTCCGGTCTGCCAGTCAAGCACGGGTGCATGTCTCTGGAGCCAAGGTAGACCTAGTAAGAGGGCGTGAGAGAGTCCAGGCAGAACATGAAAAGAGATGCTCTCAGAATGCAGCATTCCCACCTGCAGAGTTACAGATTCGGTGATGAGTTGGATGGGACGTGGTAAGAGGCCCCCATCCACAGCAGCGACAGATATTGGTACAGCCAGAGGTTTGGTGGGAATGCGGTATTTTTCTACCAGGGACTGTGAGGTAAGATTCCCGGCCGCTCCAGAGTCAAGTTGGGCTAGTTTGAAATAACGATTCTCCCCGCAGATAATAGAGACTGACAGTAGCAGAGATGGAGAGGATTTATTCTTGTCTAGGTTGACCTCTCTGAGCGAACCTAGACACAGGCGTTTCCCGACCTCTCCGGGCAGGTACGGATCCGGTGCTCCTTACTGCCACAGTAGAAGCAGCTCCCTTCGGCACGGCGTAAGTCCTGACGGGTTTTGACCATCTTGGTCTGGTCGACCTGCATAGGCTCAGGAGAGTGTACCTGGGGAGAGACGGATTTCTGAAAAGTAGGAGCTAGACGTGGAAACCTCCTCTCACGGGTGACCTCTTTGGCACGCTCCTGGAACCGTAGGTCAATCCGGGTGGCAAGAGTTATTAGGTCATCGAGAGTGGTAGGAATGTCCCGACCGGCAAGTTCATCTTTAATACGGCCGGACAGACCCTCCCAGAAGACGGATACCAGAGCGTCGTTATCCCAGGCCAGCTCCGAGGCAAGGGTACGGAACCGTATGGCATAATGGCCCACGGTGAGACTTCCCTGACGGAGGCGTAGCAGAGATGATGCGGATGAGGTCTTCCGTCCGGGTTCGTCGAAGACTTTCCGGAAAGCCATGAGAAAGGCAGGCAAGTAGGACACCAGGGGGTCTCCTCTCTCCCATAGAGGATTTAGCCAGGCCAGGGCCTCCCCGGTGAGATGGGACATGATGAAGGCAATTTTGGCCCGGTCGGAGTTAAACTGGTGGGACAGGAGTTCAAAGTGCAGGGTGCACTGATTTATGAAGCCCCGAGCCTGGGCGGAGTGCCCCCGAAGCGAGGAGGTGCAGAAAGCCGGGGTCCGGGGTAGGATACCATGGTATTGGTGGGCAGCGGAGCTGCCGGGTTGCTGGTGGAGCAGTCAGAGTGTCCAGGCGAGAATTGACATTCCGCAGGTGACCCAGGATGGACTCCTGTTGGGACCTCTGACGGGACAGTTCATGACAGAGGTCCGAGAGCGAGGGAGCTTGGGTGCCACCGGGTTCCATGGCCCGAGCAAACTGTAACCGGTCTGGGAGGCAGAACATCTGAGCTACTATACAAGGGGGCGGTCCTTGTAAGGGAGCGGGTGGCGACCAGGGTAGACGGGCAGGCATTCACAGCAGGTGACTGGGACAGTCTCTGAATGAACGGACAGGAGGTCACGGCAAGTGACCGGGGCAGTCTCTGGATGAACGGGCAGGAGGTCACGGCAAGTGACCGGGGCAGTCTCTGGATGAACGGGCAGGAGGTCACGGCAAGTGACCGGGGCAGTCTCTGGATGAACGGGCAGGAAGTCACGGCAAGTGACCGGGGCAGTCTCTGGATGAACGGGCAGGAGGTCACGGCAAGTGACCGGGGCAGTCTCTGGGTAAAGGATTGGTACGACCTGTGGCGGCAGATGATAGACGTGAGCTCCCAGGTGAGCAGGCGAGAGTCTCTGGATAATCGGGTGGTCACAGCATGTGACGGCGGAGCCTCCAAGAAGACCAACAGACAGGTAGCAGATGAGCGCTCCCAGGTGAGCAGGCAAGAGTCTCTGGAATAGCAGGTGGTCACAGCACGTGACGGCGGAGCCTCCAGGTAGGCAAGCAGGCAGGTAGCGGAGGAGCGCTCCCAGGTGAGCGGGCAAGAGTCTCTGGAATAGCATGTGGTCACAGCACGTGACGGCGGAGCCTCCAGGTAGGCAAGCAGGCAGGTAGCGGAGGAGCGCTCCCAGGTGAGCGGGCAGGAGTCTCTGGAATAGCAGGTGGTCACAGCACGTGACGGCAGAGCCTCCAGGAAGGCTAGCAGGCTGGTAGCAGATGTGCGCTCCCAGGTGAGCGGCCAAGCTGGTCCATAGACAGACTGACAGGAGTAGGAAGGCAGACCGTCGGACCTCAGGCTAGCAAGCAGGTAGCAGGAATATCAGGCAGGAAACAGACAGCAAACTGGTAGGACTCTGGCAGGAATCAGGCAGGTAACAGACAGCAAACTGGCAGGACTCTGGCAGGAATCAGGCAGGTAACTGGCAACGGGACCTGAGGGCTGAAGCAGAGTAGTGAACAGTGCAACAACATTGCTCGGGCACCTCCATTTTGGAGGAGGTGCCTTATATATGGTGAAGTCCTCCGGCCATTGGCCGGGGACTCCTTAGGACGGCGCGCGCGGCCCCTTTAAGAGGGAGGGAGCGCGCGCGCGCCCTAAGCACAGTGGCCGGGAAGGAGCGCGCGCTGCCAGCAGAGCGGGAGGAGGACGCCGGGCTCGGAGCAGAGAGGTGAGGGGAACAGCGTCCCTGCCTAGCAGAGGGCAGGGACGCCGACGCTACACACACGCTTAATCTTGGTTGTGTAGACGTACACAACCATCACAGGTGAGTGTACTGGCACTTTTTAAATTAATTAAATAGCCCTGTGAGTCTACACATGCACCCTTTCTTTTCTTTTCACATATAATATATAATGTGCACAATTATTATATTTTGAATGAAATTCTTATTTATTGTTGTTAATAATAATATTTATTATATCTGCACTTTGTACTTAAGTAATTTATTCCTTAATTTATTTATTTATACTTATATTGGAACTCTACTTGTATTTTTTGAATTTATGTATGGTAGTTTAGGAATTAATAGGTTCACATATTTTCTTTTGAGTATGTGCTCCCCCCATTTTTTTCATTATTTTCTTTCTCCTTATTATTCCTATTTCTCTTTTTTTCTTTCCCTGGCCAGACCCAATATCCAGTAATAGCGCCTGATGCGTTCCAAGTTCCGCTGTGACCGCAATAGGATAGGTATTACCTTGCAGTCCAGCATGGAACGCATACTGACATCATATCTTACCAGAGTGTCGCGCTCCAGCGGAAGCGCACCAGCCAGACGGATGTGATGTCGGATAATTACCATGCATGGTAAGAGAATTGACCGCGTGATTGGCCAGCAGATATTTAAATATCGTTCCCGTTCCCTCCCTCATTGTTCTCTCGTAAAAGCGAGGCGAAAGGCAAGTCGGGCTTGCGGGGCTGGCTGCGGTTTGTATCCTACATCCTATACTTTGATTTCCCTATCTTAGGTCGTTATTGCCTTTGTTATATGCTTCTTTTCTCATTAATTTTCTAATAGCGTACTTTGCTGAATGTTTACAGGCCCTGGTGATCCCATGAATTGATATAACTATCTTATCTATCATATGCATCAGTCACTTTATGTCTCATGTGCAATAATCTAGATTTAATCTATATGGTGTATTGGTCACCTTTATATTGATTTTAACCTTGTGGCACATGATAATATGAACTGATATGATGAAAGTGAAAGGCACTAGGCACTTTTGATTGACATTAAGAGTATTTTATAGGTATTCTTGCCATAGTGTCTATTGATACATAATACTTGATGAGAATATTTAATCTATGCTCTAGTCACTTTTGAATTATTTATTTTTATCATATTTCCTACAGTAGAGTTCTAAATATTCAACTATATAATATTTATGGCAATGATGAACCTTTGAACATTGGGATAACATATAACTTCTGGAAATTGGATGCAATTCTGTAGTCATCTCCTACCTGATTGAGGATATTTTGTTTTGTGTGATATATGTATTGTTTCAAATTGAATAATAAAATGTTATTTTAATTTATATATATATATATATATGCGTGTGTGCTAATTATAGGTTCTATAGCTGGGAAGCACACACTTATTGTGATATTTTTGGAATTTGTGACAAATGGCACCTGTAGTAATCTGAACGGAGAGTGAAAGGATCCATGCTAGGCTGCGTGTCCACGATGCGTTTTTTTAAGCATTTCCGCAGAGGCAATTCCACCGCGGAAACGTTTAAACGCATGGTAGAAGGCCTGCCATGTTCCCCAATGATAATCCGCATGTGCTGTGCACATGCTGTGGAAATTTCCGCTGCGGATTATCATTGCGGAAAAATCCGCAGCACTACCATTAATTTTGCGGAATTGCTGCGTTTTTGCCGCCATTGACTTGCATTGAATCGTTTAATATCCACATGACTACATGTGCACATGCGGATATTAAGAGATTCAATGTGCGGATGGTACCAGAGTCTGGAGAGGAGGAGACTCATCCAGACCCGGGTACCATAGTACCTTTAAAAAAAAATAAAAGAATTTAAAATAAAAAATAAACATTATACTCACCTTCTTATGGCACGGGGTCTTCTCTCCGATGCGTCCTGGCTCCCCGGTGGCTCGCGATGGTGTGAAAGGACCTTCCATGACATCATTTAGTCATGTGACAGGTCATGAGACCGCTGACGTCGCCGGTCACGTGACCTGTCACATATGACTAAATGACGTCATGGAAGGTCCTTTTACACCATAGCGAGCCGCCCAAGACACTGGACGCACCGGAGGAGACCGGGGGCCAGCGGAAGGAGAGTATAATGTTTTTTTCTCTTATCATTTTTTTTTTTTTTAACTATTAACTTGGTCACATTATATAAATCCATGCCGGTTGCATGGATTTATATAGTGTGACCAAGTTGTCAAGCACTTTTTCAAGTGATGCTAAAATCGCTTGGAAAAGCGCTTGACAACAACCCGCATGCGAAATCACATGCGCAAAACGCGTGACATACGCTTGTCCCTGGCTGAAAAAACGCATGTAAAATCCGCATGCGTTTTTTCTGCCAGGGAGATGCAGAAAAGCTCAGGAAAAATGCGGAGCATTTCTGCATCGTGAGCACATAGCCTTACTCCCATTTTTTAGATTTTTCCAGGAAGTCCACCATGATAGGGAAGATCTTTGTTCTGCGGACACTTTCCTTCTCTTGTCTAAGCCAGCCGTCTGTCTGTTCCAGATAGTTACATAGTTTATAAGGCAGAAAAAAGACAAGCGTCCATCCAGTTCAGCCTATTTCTTGTGCACTGCAGCTATTCCGCAGCGTTGATCCAGGGGAAGGCAAAAAAAAAAAAAAAAACCCATGCGGTATAGACCAATTTACATCATTGAGGAAAAATTCACTTCCCGACTCCAATCTGGCAGTCAGATTAAATCCCTGGGTTAATTAACTATCACTAAGCATAAAATGTAATTTTATTGTTCTCAAGAAAGGCGTCCAGGCCTCTCTTGAACTCATTAAGTGAGTTGGACATCACCACTTCCTCTCCCAGAGAGTTCCAGAGCAGAGTCTCACGGCTCTGACCGTAAAGAATCCCCTTCTATGCTGGTGCAGGAACCTCCTTTCCTCCAGACGCATAGTGTGCCCCCTCGTCTTTGTCACCTTTTGAACCTCCTGTATTTTACCCACTGATTTAGAGGTTTTAGGTTTATGACAGAACAATGTTTGCCAGAAGGTTTTCTTACTGAGAAAAGGGAGGAATAATGTCCCTGACCCAATTCTTTGGGAGGAACAGGTATGACCGCACCTAGTCCTATAAGGCCTACTATAATCCTGCCAGAGTCTGAGGCAGAGATTGATTGTGGACGGGTAAGCTGGAAATGTTGCGGGGGAAGGATGGGAAAAGATCCTACTTACTTACCGGTAACAGGATTTTACAGAGCCCATGACAGCACCATCTGAGAGGGGGTATCCGCCCACCCAGGACAGGAACCTACTGAATAAAAAGGCGGTACCTCTGTTCCACATCAGTTTTTGTTTCAGAGCATGAGAGGGCCTCCGAAAAATAGGTTAGTACACAACTACCACCTAAACATTTCTTAATAAAAACACCCTAAGAAGTGCACACCATAAGTGATAGAGGGAAGGGAATTAATAGGGTGCTGTTATGGGCTCTGTACAATCCCGTTACCGGTAAGTAACTAGGAACTTTTCCCCTTCTCCCATGACAGCACCACCTGAGAGATTTAGAGAGATCAGACACCAGAGGGAGGGATCACCGCTTGCAACACCTTCCTCCCAAAGGACAGATCAGTAGAAGAGGAAAGGTCAAGACGGTAATGCTTGTAAAATGTAGCGGGGGGATGACCAAGTTGCCACCTTACATATGATGTCGATGGGCACATCCGCCTTCTCAGCCCAGGAAGCAGTTACAGCCATGGTGGAGTGGGCCTTCAGGTTCTCTGGAACTGGCAGATTGATAGAAGAGTACGCTAAGCCAATGGTGTCCTTGACCCACCTAGCTATGGTCCCCCTTGTAACATTAAGCCCTTTCCTAGCCCCCTGAATAAGGCGTCGCTTTTCCTCCAGGCCTTCGTCACCTCCAAATACTGGTCTAATACCCTCTTAACATCTAAAGTGTGAAGCCTTTGTTCCTCCAAATCTCTAGGGTCAGGATAGAAGGAAGGGAGAGTAATTACTTGTGTCCTATGGAATTTGGAGGCTACTTTTGGAAGATAGGCCAGGTCTGGTCTTAAGGTTACTCTATCCATACACACCTGAGTGAACGGATGGTTAACTGACAGCGCGTGCAGATGACTAACCCTACGAGCTGACGTTAGAGCTACCAGCATGGCTGTTTTTAAGGTGAGAATTTTCTCCAAAACTTTCTCTAAAGGAGGCTTGGTTAGCGCCTCTGCAACCAGATTAAGGTCCCAAGGAGGCATCCTTTGAGTAGGAATGGGTTTAGATCTACTGCAAGATTTAATGAATCTGATGATCCACCTATTTGCTGCCAAAACTCAATTATACAGTGCCCCCAGAGCTGATAGTTGTACCTTAAGGGTACTGGTGGCTAACCCCATGCTTAAGCCTTTCTGAAGGAATTCCAGGATGGCCCCAATAGGAACCCTCCCTTTGGCGGTCTGACCCGAGGTAGACCGTATTGAATGATCTCTCAGGTGAGCTCCCCAGCCTTCTGCGCTTGCTTCTGTCGTAATCGTATCTGACACCTGGAAAGACCAAGGAATCCCCATAGATTTACCGGATTCCTCCACCAATCCAGCGAGTTGATTACTAAACTTGAAAGGGATATTCTTCCATCCAGGAGACCTCTGAGCCGCCTGTCTGCTGTCAGGATCCCCTGCTGTCTGGAATGGAACTGGGCCCACTGAACTGCTGGGATACAAGAGGTCATCGTACTCAATAGAGACATTGCATTTCTCAAGGTCATGGATGGATTGCCGATTACGAGTGACATGAGGGAACTGATCTTCAATTTCTTGTCCTCTGGCAGAAGACAAGTCTGGTTTTCTGAGGCCAAAATGAGACCCAGGAATGATTGAACCTTTTTTGGTTCTAGACTCGATTTTTCTAAATTTAAAATCCAACCCAGGCCATTTAGACTGGCCATGACTTCCGCCAGAGCGCAGAGTTCTTTTGATCTGCCCACCACTAAAAAATTGTCCAGGTAAGGGATGACTAGGATATCCTTCTCCCTTAGATGTGCTGTGACTTCCAGGATAATCTTTGTGACAACCCTTGGAGCCATGGAGATGCTAAAGGGAAGAGCTGCAAACTGAAAATGCTTTATGTGCTTGCCGAATTGTACAGCTACCCTCAGAAACTGTTGGTGTGCAGGAAAAACTGGGACGTGGTAGTAAGCGTCCTTCAAATCGAGGACGCACATACATAACACTCTGGAAACAACATCTTTATGGTCGATTTTATTGACTCCATCTTGAATGGCCTGTAAATTAAATGGTCGTTCAGCTTCAAGTTGACAATGGTTCTGAAGGAGCCATCCGGCTTCTTTATTAGGAAGAGTTGAGTAAAACCCTCTCCCTTGCTCGGGTACTGGTGTTTCTACTAGAACCCCCTTCACAACCAGAGCGAGTGCTTCCTGCTGCAGGGCCATCTGTTCCCTTAGGCTTCTGGGGGCTGAAATCCTGACTGTGTCTCGGGGAATGGTTTTGAACTCCAACTTCAGCCCCCTCCCGATTATCCCTAAAATCCAGGCGCTGGAGGAGATTTTTTTCCCAGGCGGGAAGGAAGTGAGACAACCTTCCTCCTAGCCGGGGAGGTCCGTCACTTAGGGGCTTTCTTATTCTCGGAGGATGGACCCCTGAACAAGAAGCCTCTGTTATTTGGCTTCCTGTCTCTCCAACTACTTTGGTCTCTGGAAAACTTGCTCCGATTATATTTCCTCTTCCGAAAGGAGCTCTTATATTGGGGAACAGATACAGTAGGAAACCCATGTTTCTTGTCCGCGGCCTTATCCAGGATGTCATCTAAGGCCATCCCGAAAAGAAAGTCCCCTTCAGATGGGATTGAGCAGAGTTTAGATTTTGACTGCACATCCCCTGGCCAGCTTGAGCCATAATGCCCTACGGGCTGCATTAGAAAGATTTGCTGACCTGGCAGCCAGCCTAACTGAATCTGCCGATGCATCCGCAAGGAATGCAGCCGCCCCCTGCAAAAGAGGAAGACCCGACAGAATTTTATCTCTAGAGACATTCTAGAGACCTGGCAGTGCAGGTGGCCACCACTGCCGGTTTCAGAGCCCCAGCTGAGGACTCCCAGGCCTGTTTTAAAAAAAGCCTCCGCCTTCTTATCGAGCGGATCTTTGAGGGCCCCCAAATCCTCAAAGGGCAGTGTGGATCTTTACGAGGACTTCGAGATGGCCACATCAATTTTAGGGGTTTTGTCCCACTTAGCTGCGTCCTACTCTTCAAAAGGGCATCTCCGCTTAGAAGGCGGCAGCTGGCCTTTCCTGTTTTTTTCCACTCCCTATCTAAAAGAGTCTTGATCCTCTCGTTAACTGGGAATGTGCGTCTCCGCTTCTGATCTAAGCCCCCAAACATGACATCCTGAACTGTTCTGGGAGCTTTGGCATCGGCAATACCCATAGCCACTCTAATAGCCTTGACTAATCTTTCAGTATTGTCCACCGAAAAACACGGCCTACCCCCTCCATCATCATCCAAAGACGATGACGAGAGGTCAGAGGGGGAAGGATATTCCCTCGTGAAACAGGACTCTGATTCCTCGGAGTCCGAGGAAACCAGTTTCTGCTTCCTCCTCTTACGAGAGGTCAAGTTCTTTAAGGAATCCCTGACCTCCATCTGGATTAAGGCTTTTAAATCCATAGAAAAGCTAGGGGACTCCTCTGCTGTAGTTTTCTGGATACAATCAGAGCAAAGGTTTTTAGAATAGGAGCTGGGAAGGCTAACTTTACATAACACACACTCTATTCTTAGAACTACTCTTTTTAGGTTCCTAACAACCAGAAAGAAATGAAGAGAAAAAACAGAGAAGAGCACATTACTAAGGTGAACTTCCACGAAGATCACTCACCACACTGCCGTTCAGACTAGGGTACCGGAGGCGGTGGTTGCCGTTCACATGAACGCTCCCATCTGGCGGAGGTGGATTCACGAGATTTCTTCTGACCGGTTCTTCCAGCACTCGTACGACCCCCACTGCTGTGGCTCTGATGGGAAGACTCCCTTTGCCTCACATTTTGCTTAAGCTGTTTAGGTGCCTGTGGCAGCTGCTGTTCCTCCTGCTGCGGCGGCTCCTCACTCATGATGACTGGGAAGCAGACACCGCCATCTTGACTGCTTCCCATCTTTTTAAAAGCATAATGGGGCTCCACCTCCTTTAGGCCCCTCCCCTTCCGGCAGCAGCATGCTTTTTTCTTCTTTCTTCTTCTTGCCAGCTGGCGCGCTACATTGCAGGATCCCTCCTGCGCAGACCCAGTGGCTCCCGGCACGCTTGCAAACGGGGATGTGCCTTGGTAATCGCACCCCGCGCAAGCGCAGACCCGGGCATCCGGCGCACTCGTGCCAGGGCACGACAAGACCCAGCGCGTGCGCAGCCCTGAGTTCCGGTGTGCTACGTCACTGGGCAGGGCACGACACGACCCTGCACGTGCAAGGATAGGAACAAAAACTGATGCGCAAGAGAGGTACCGCCTTTTTATTCAGTAGGTTCCTGTCCTTGGTGGGCAGATACCCTCTCAGGTGGTGCTGTCATGGGAGAAGGGGGAAAAGTCTATTTTTTAATCTTCCCCTATGGTCTGTAAAATCCATTGGTTCGTTATGGATTGCCAACCCTCCAGAAAAACCAAAGCCGCCTCCCATCTCCTATGGCATCAGGGTCTACCCGATGGACCAGAAGAAAACAGGGCTGATCTACCCTTGCCTCCTTTGGGATAACTCCACCTACCAGATTTACCCTTGCCCTGTAATCTCGCCTGGGGAACCGACTGAGTTTATATAAAGACTGGTAACTTTTGTTTTATCCTCTGGGAAACCCCTTTTTGTATCAGAGGCCCTCTCAAGGATCTCATCCATGACTGGACCGAAAACTTGAGTGTCCAGAGAATGGGATGGAGCAGTTTCTTTTTAGAGTAGCTGTAAACAGACCATGTTTTAAGCCAGATGGCTAATCTCGTTGACCTGGAAAGCACACTGCCCCTGGCTGCAAACTTGACAGATTCAGATGAGGCATCCGCCATGAATTGGCTTGCCAACTTTAGCATGGGTAGGGCATCTGACATAACCTCCTTAGTGGTATTAGATCTAGGGAGGACAGTACTGACTGGGTAACTGCGGTATCTGGGGTGGTGGGCATAAGGCTACAGACCATATTCTGGACCTCCTCTAATTATGGAACGCATGTCCGTTAGGAATGACGCCTGTTCATCCTTAAGAATTTTAGCAATGCAATCTGAGCAAAGCGGTTTCTTATAAGAGTCCTGAAGCTTAGTGTTACATGACAGGCATTTCCTAGGATTTTTCTGTGAGGAAGATCCAGACCTCTGGGTTCCTCTATCCTTGTTTAATAAGAGACACGAGAACTTTATTTAAAATTCTGTTCTACCAGGGAGGAGAGACCTAATGGATGGGGGGGGGGGGGGGGGGGTTTATACTCACACTATCCAGGGACAACTCCGCCAGTTTCTGAATGAGCAGGGATTAGTATCCATTTTATCAGAATGAGCACACACACCCTGTGTTAAGTACCCTTTTAAAGGGTCCTACCTGGTCATAGGACATCCACTGTGTTCCTGAGCAGGGACGCACGCATCCAATTGAGCCCCAGAAATGCATTCCACCTCTGGAACGCACACCAGAACCAGAAGTTGCCGGCAGACAGCGCAGCGTGGAGCCGAAAGCCCTCCGCAGACAGAAGCGGAATAGTCGGGAGCTCCCCTGCTTCCACCAGCATGGCTGAGGGACCCCCACCCAGTGGGGTATCAGAGTGGAGAGTCTTCAAAGGGGAGGGAGAGCTTTTAACCTCTTGTGTTTCCTGTCCCTAGAGGACAAGTAGGACTACCTCCTGTCGTGCTATCATGGATGACCCGGTAAATTTGGGTCTAAAGTAAAATTTCTGGGAAAAAAAAAAAGTAAGTTTATTTTTTCCTTCCACATTGCTTTAATTCCTTTGAAGCACCTGAAGGGTTAATAAACTTCTTGTGGTTTTGAGGGGTGCAGTTTTTAGAGTGGTGACACTTTCGGGGGGGACGGAGGGTAATAGATATTTTGGTGGAAAAATTAGAAATTGCTTATCAACTTTTTAACCTTTCTAACTTCCTAACTAAAAAAAAAAAAAAAGAATTTCAAAAAGTTGATGCAGATGTAAAGTAGACATACAGGAAATGTTAACTATTTTGTGTGACATAACTCTGGTTTAAGAGCATAAGAATTAAAAGTTTGAAAATTGCGAAATTTTTCACAAAAACGCATGTCATATTGAAGAAGTTTTACCACTAACTCCTAGAATAGCCCCTTTTTGTCATTCTCTAGTTAGAAATATCTTATCAGATACCACTGTTCAACAGTTTTCTCCTCGTCAGTCAAGACAAATGTACCTTTAACAAACTTGTGTTACTCATTCTTGTCTAAAGAATATTGATAATAGTAGCACTTCAGAAGGTCAAAAAAATTATATATATTTTTTACCACAATTAAAAAAAGGTCATACCCTTTTATTTTTATACCTTAAATGAAAAACAGAAAATAAAAACAGCAGATGGTCACAACAATTTAGTCATTTTCAAAACCACAAAACTAAGTACAAAACCACACTAATTATTGCTATAGAAAATGCCATGGAAAATTTCATAAATGCACAGTAAAAAAAAAATCACTATATGCACAAGTTTTTTTTTCTTTAGTTTTTAAAAGCAATAAAAGATATGTAAAACAGCCTCAAATGTACCCACTAACGCTAAAATGTTTATTTTTTTGCTTAAAACTTGCAGACAATGAGGAAAATCATAATCAGCAAAGCATGAATATGTAGAAGAAAATGTTCATGTACATTATATATGTAAAAGTTAAACTACAGTTGTCCTAAAAAAATTAGCATTTACAAAATACTTGAGAAAAATATTGTTTTTTTTTCTTAAAGTTCTTCAAGAGGTACGTAAAATCAACGAAAAATTTCCATGACCATTTCATTCTCTCTAGTCGTCCATCGCTTCAGTTTTCTGTGCCTAGGAGATTAAACAAAAACAAAAAGAACAGTGAATAGTTTGCGCAGTCCTAATGCAGACCCCAACCCTTTTCTACTCAACTAAAGTGTTTATAAAAAAAAATTGTTAGAAAAAAATAAAAATGAAGCTGCTCTAGAAGAAAATATGGAAATATGTAAAAAGACCTGCTAAAGGATACCTTTGTTCAACTGTCTCAAGTTAAGATTTACAAACCCAAGAAGCCTTACCTGAAAGCTTCCATTATTTTCCACACAGAATAAGCACCACACCACTAGCTTTCTATGCACTGCACACAAAAAATATTGATCTACCGTACCCTTAACCTTCACTGTTTCAATCTGCCCTTTTATTGACAGTGTGCTGGGCATGGCACCTCTGGATGTGGAAACATTAACAGTTGAGCGAGAGATGCGAATCTGTAATAACATTTCGGTCAATAAAAAGAAGTATTATGAACATGCAATCAATGGTTGTACGACTGTATAAAAAAACACCACCACTGATTCACTCTCTAAAAAGTACCTCATCAGCTCTATTTTCACCATTTTCAGAGGGAGCAGTACCTTCCTTTCCAGCTTCTTGTTTTTCTTCCTTCTTCCCTTTAGCACCTTTGTTACCCTTCGATCCTGGCTCCTTCTATATAATGAGGGAAAATGAACAAAAATAAAAATTGAAAAAGAAAAATAAATGTGGACATGCATTGTAAAACTGAGCAAAGGGGTGTTAAAGTTGTAGTATAGTTGAGCTATATACAGTTCTGTTTTCTGCATGGATTCCTCAGTTTAAGATCTTGCCTGCCATTTGATGGAAACCCTCATTGTTTACAAATTTGCAAGGGTCAGGCGATGATTACAAGAAAGCGCTGGCTTGTGGTATAATGAGCTGTGATCACGTGCAACAGGCTTTGCACTCTTGTGTCCACATGACTAGAACAGATTTATCCCCTGGAAGTTAACAATACAACTAAAAAGTTTAAAATGTATACCTCCTTATATGATAAAGTGATGACATGACAGTTTTGCTGGAAATAGACAAATGAATGTGGCTGCGCTGCAGTTCCCAGCACACCAAGTGGGCATGACATGCTATTCCGTGAAAACCAGATAGACGAAGTGCTATATTGGAGAGTAGATGGCTTTTCATTTTAAATTACTGCATATAAGCATTCTGGCTTGAGGGTGGCATGTGTCAAGCTTCAGGTGATTTAGTCCTTTTGGAAATCTTTGATAAAGGGTGAAGAAAAGGGAGGCATTAAAGCCACTCTTATAAGTTTTGCTCACGACGAGCCAAATGTGTATGAATGGTTTTTCAACATATTAAAAAGGTGTTGTCCGGTCCAAATCAATAAGTTTACAGTCACTGTGTGCTTGCGGACTTATGAATCCCCCCCAGCGCAGACATTGTGCTCTGCCTGTTTCCGACCCAGGATCGGAGGGTATGCATGTGTTGGACAGCTGCAGTTCTTGTGCGAGGATCGCACCGCAATGCACAGAATGGCCTGGCACCTCTCCTGACCCAAGCATGGCAGCGTGATTTATTTCTATGCAGCGGTCACGCTCTCGCTCCATACAAGTGCATGTAAGTGAGGCCATGCCGACTGTCCAGGAGTATGTATAACACATACATACCTCCAGTCCCAGGTCAGAATCTGTCAAATCCCCACAACAGTGGGTGCACTGAAGGAGGGGTGGGGGCAAATTCACAAGTCTGCAAGCACAGTGACTGTAGAATTATTTGGACAGGACAACCCCTTTAATATATTAGAAAGCCATTCATATAAATTTTGTACATGACGAGCCAAATGTGTAACAGTGGCTTTAATGCTTCCCTCCTTGTTCACCCTTTATCAAATATTGATTTGGACCAGGCAAGACAAGGTTGGGGTCTTGTATTTAAGAAAATAAAAATGTCTAGCATGGTTCCCCTCCTCCCCCTTTTAGGATTTTTATAGAAAAGCAAACATAGTAATCTTGAAATCTTCACATTGACCACTGGCACTTTAATACAGGTACTGCCTTTTTTTCATAAGAACAGTTTTCAGCAAAGTTCTTTGTGAGAGGCAGGATTACGATTATGGGTACCACCACTATACACAGCTGATCACCTATTGTGTTAGGCCTCTGCTGATATCCTAGAGACTTCAATACAAAATATAGGTGTTGGGTCTGAGCATTGTGGCTATTCACACACAAGAAACAAGTGGATTATAAAAAAAAAAAACAAAAAAAAAAACGCTTCAGTGACCCAAGTGTTCTATTTTTAGTACAGATTATCATACTTAATAGGTAATTTTCTGATAATATTAAACAGAAATGGTGTTTCACAAGAATAATCAAATTATGGGATATAGCATAGAAAAGTGTAAAAAAAAAAAAAGTTATAGTAGAATAAAGAGGTTTACCTTGGCTGCAGCTTTTTTTGGTTTTGCTTCAGGTTTAGGAGGGGCAGGTTTCTATAAGCAAGAAAACATTTTGGTAAAATGTAGAATCACAGTGAGGCTGTGTGCCCACGATGCATTTTTTAAATGGCAAAAAAGCTTAAAAAAACGCATGGTAGAAGGTTTGCTATGTTCCCCAATGATAATCCGCATGTGCTATGCACATGCTGCGGAAATTTCCGCTGCGGATCATTGCGGAAAAAAACGCAGCACTACCAATTATTTTGCGGAAGTGCTGCCTTTTCGCCGCCATTGACTTGCATTAGAACGCATGGAATCCGCATCACTAGATAAGGAAATGCGGAATCCATGCGTTCCAATGTGCGGATTGTACCCAGGTCTAGAGAGGAGAGGAGAGTCTCCTCCGGACCCGGGTACCATAGAAACTGAAAAAAAGAATAAAGATTAAATTTACCTTCTGACAGCCCCCGCTGCACTCATCCTTTCATGCCGGCAGATCGTGATGGACTGAAGGACCTGCGCTGACAACATAGTCATGTGATGGGTCACGCGACGCCGACAGGTCCTTCAGTGTACCGCTTCCAGAAGCCAGGACGGAGCAAAGCAAGACACCGGGGCCATCAGAGGGTAAGTATAGATTTATTTTTTACTATTCTTTAAGGTCACACTATATAAATCCATGCAGGTTGCATGGATTTTTATAGTGTGACCAAGTTGACAAGCACTTTCCAAGTGATGCTAAAAATCACTTGGAAAGAGCTTGTCAACCCGCATGCGGAAATGCAAACGAAGAACGCTTCACACCTGCATGTCCCTGGCAGGAAAACGCATGTACAATCCGCAAGTTTTTTTAGTATAAGAGCCAGGAAAAAAAACCTGCCATAATTATTGTTTGTTTTTCTATCATATCATAAAAGTTATATATTTCTTTCCTCAGTAAATAAATAATTTAGCCGCGGTTAATGACTAATCAATTTTTTGCCACTAAAAGGCAAATATGATCTATAAGACCTTTTTGTGAAAAAGACTTATGCAGATGCACCCAGGCTTGCACTGAAATCTTCAGTATAAAAAATGATCAGAATAGGAAATCCACACATTTAACAACTGCTGTGCATGATGAGTCAATCGGGGAGCAGGTACTATACAATACATCAGATAAATACTTACTGAAGACAATCTTGCTGATCTTCTAGTTGGCTAGGGAAGGGAAAAAAAGTGTCAAATGTATAAATCTTAATAGAGTGCACAAATTGATATTAACATTAGAGAACCTGTCAGCACAAGTGGCAAAAAAAAAAAAAAAAAAAGGCCAACGGGTTCCCTTTATCATCGAGGAAAACTCTTGTATCAGCAGACCAAGGTTGAAGACAACTATAGCTGTTGAGGTAAAGAAACATACTTACCTCTTGCTTAGTTACTTTGCCAGCATCCTTGGCTTCAGCACCCTCTGGAGACTGCAACACAAGAAAGCCAAACATTTAGAGCAGCCTCCTACTTAAACATATATTTGTAACTGGACTACAAATTTGTAACAACTTTAGTTCAACAAAAAGTCACAGAAATGTATAAAGATCTGCAACTAGATCTAAGTATTTGTGCAGAAAATTCCCAAAAGGTAATTGTTATACACCAAGTAGTCAACCTCAAAAACAGAATTGAGTGACAATTCCATTCAAAGTTCTCCTTACTCCAGTAGTGTAGCGGGGAAAAAGGGGGACATCAGACCCACATTCTGGTGATGAGTGGAACCTTCTTCCCTCAAATCACAGACCCCGTGGGTAAGTGGAGCTTCATTATTTGAACAGCCCCTAAAGCTGCCATACCTCTGACAGCTTTTCAGAGTAGGGGCAGGTGCAGTTGCCACAAGGTGCTCAAAAGGGCATGTTGGCATGACTACTGTGTTATCACATGGTTGAAAGAATCTGAGCAGGCTTTCACACCCCAGAATATTTAAATCTGCACCGATATGCAAATGAGTCTGTAGCTCTGAAGCCTGTCACTCCAGCTCTATTCCTCACCCAGTGCCACCTCCTGATTTACAGCTCCTATGCTGTTTGACTTCAAGCAAATCCATAGTCAGTAAAGCAGGAGGCAGCGCTGGGCGGAGAATAGAGCTGGAGTAACAGGCTTCAGATCTACAAATAGCTCTTCAGCCTCATTTGCATACAAACTCAAATGCTGGTTTCTCAATAATGGAAGAACAGATTGACCATGTGTTGCTCAACTTGTTTGAAAGAGCTACATGTGCATACAGTTTGCAGGTGAAATCTTACTGATACTACTACAAATCAAGTCATGTTGGCATGCAGATCAATATTGTTTTCAGCCATACAACTATGCTTAGGTTAAAATTTTAGTTACAGCTTGGGTACAGTAGCTCAATGCAGTATGTGCTGTAGATGTTTTCATAAGATTTTGGGAAAATTATGAAATGTCCTATAAATGTCTGTTCTATTCCTGATCTAAGGCTTTAAAGGAAATCTGACACCCTCTGGGAGATACGAGACCTCTAATATGGGCATACAGGTTATAGAAAAGTAAATCTATACATTTCAGTATGGCCCATAGTAGAGGTCTGCTTGCAGAGAAATTTAGTTTTATGATATCGGTATTTCCCACCTATCAGTTTATTTTGCATATCACCCTCCACTTGTCTCAATCACTTCCCACGCATGTGAAAATCGCCACCATCAGGAGCCCTTTTTTTTCTCCCAGCCCACTTAGTCTCTACAATGTTCTAGTGCGCAGTCGCCCAGAAGTCAGTGACATTTCTCTGCAAGAAAACCTCTACTACGGGCCATACAGGGATGTATAGATTTACTTTTCTATAACCTGTATGCCCATATTAGAGGTCTCACATCTCCTAGGGGGTGACAGATTCCCTTTAAAGGGAAGATGCCATCAAAATTTTTTTTTCACAATTGAGAACGTAAAGTATTATTGTTTTGATTCGTTTTTCCAATATTATCATATTTTTTAATGGAGTAAAATATGAAAAATAATTTAAAGGTTGATATGTTCCACTTTGAAACACTAGGGGGAGCAGCTACTGAAATTTGGCATGAAAACCTTGTGCAGAGCTGGCATGCATTAGGACTGCTGAAAATCTGGGCTGGATTTGCTCCATGTCTCCTCCTCCCCCCTCCCTTTCTGGGTGTTTACAAATGGATAAGACAATGAAGTTTAGGAATTAGGATCTCTCACAGTGAGGAGCCATTTTGTTGTAGACAAAGTGATACCAACACAACTACATGCAGATCCTTATGCAGCAAGGTCTGTTATTAGGCTATGTGCCCACTTTGCGCAAATTAAGCAGAAATTTCTGCATCATTTCCACATCCTCCTGCTGCGGGAAAGCGCAAGCCTAATTCACATGCGTTTTCCCGCAAAACACAAGCATAAATCAAGCGTTTTCGCATGCACATTGTCAAGAGCTTTCCAAGCGATATTAGCATCACTTGGAAAAGTGCTTGACAGGTTGGTCACACTGCATAGTGCTTGACAAGTGTGACCAACTTTTTACTATTGATGCTGCATATTGTGTTTTATCCTCCAGAGCTGCGGTGACTATTCTGTGTCATCATGTAACAGAATAGTGAATGCTGCTCTGGAGGTGACTGCAGAATAAGACATCATGTCTTATCCTCCAGAGCTGCACTCACTATTCTGTTGTTACATTGTGTCTTATTCTCCAGTCACCTCCAGAGCAGCATTCACTATTCTTTTACATGATGACACAGAATAGTGACCGCAGCTCTGGAGGTGTCTGTCTTTGTACCCCAGCGTCTGTCTGTCTCTTGTGCCCCTCTCTCCCCACAGCTCAATCATACAGTAGCTCAGCTCTCACACAACCTATCTCCTGCTTAGAGTCTGCAGCATGAGCACAAGGCAGCTTCCTGGAGGATAAGGCCCCGCCCACTGCTGTGACATCATCCAGGGGGAAACTGGAGCTCACAGCATAGCTGTGGGCTTCAGAAAGATGGCGACGATCTCCTCCCATAGGTGTGACCTGGACAGCCCAGTGGGCGTGCCCAGATCATATACCTATGTACAGGGGCTGCCATATTTGAGGTGTGTAACTGCTGTTACACACCAGCAAATGCAAATGGCAGCCCCCCAGCTGTTGACTAAAATAATAAAAAAAAACTGTTCAAACAGTGAATTTAATTTTGTATTAAAAATAACTGATTATATAATCAATAATTATTAATACAAAAAAAAAAACTGCAGCACCTTCCCTTTAAGCTTTTAGTTTAAGTGCTGTGCTAGTTGACCGTGAATAGAGAGCGATAGTCACTTAGGCGTACTGCAACTCCAAGACAACTAGGAGACCAAAGTCCTATTTGAATGCTTAGTGGCTGTCCCAGCTATAGGACCACCACAATAACATTTGTCCATTGGCTAGATAGGTTATATATGTATTTAGTGGCATGAACTCTTTTCTCAATCGAGAGAAAAAGAAAAAAAAAAGAAAATGAGGACGTTGCAGGGGTTTGACTTATACTGTGGGGAAGTGTTCCCCAACTCGTCTTCTTCAGCCACTGACCAATAATATTTTCAGGATTTCCTTTGTACTGCTCAGGGGGATAATGCTACCACCTGAACAACACTTAGGAAATCTTGAAAACATTATGTGAGAGTGGATCTTAATGATAGAAGTTGGAACCCTGTTGTAGAGCATATGAGTAAATGCATGATCGTGCCAATCTTTAGACCATGTGATCAATCTCAGAACATATCACAAGCCATGTGACACATTCAAACATATGTCTAAGACATCGCTCAAATTAATGAGCATTTTTCAAAGCCTTACATCTATCTGTCCCACTGTATTATGAATTACAAGGATTACAAACTTACCATGTGCTTCTGTAACTTGTCACTAGACAATGTTAAATCACTCAAATAGGCATATTAAGTGAATTTTTTTTTTCCAGGGATCCAAACGGTTTTCAAATTGTAAAAGCCAAGAACAGGTGCTAAAGAGAACAGTCCTAGAGCGCAGGGATGACAGCTGTTGTAAGCATGTGCTGAAATGTTGTATGCCTTTAAAACAATGAAAAGAATATGGTGTACAACAATCACACAGCTAGCTGGAAAAGCCCAGAGAGCTGGATGCTTTGTTTCCACTGGCTATTTAACGAGTAAAAAGGAATATACCTGAAAGTGTACTTTTAAATAGTGATGGTCACTAGCTCAGCTTTTGCTATACGGCCACTCAGGAGTAGTGATTTTTTTTTTCTTCTTTCTTTCTCAGAAGTGGGTAGTAATTATTGTATTAACATGATGTAAAATGTAATGGCAATATCAAATTGTCAGGAATTACATAAACAATAGCTCGTAAAAAACTCAGGAGTTTTAAGCTAAACCAATTACTGGAATAGCAGTTATAAGGCGATGTAGAATCCATGGCTTTATGGGGGCTGAACCATCGCAAAGAAGGTCCTTGTCGCTCCGCCATATATAGGCACTCTGGGCCCCCAGTCCAGATGGGCCGTGCAATGGGATGCACCAAATTCATTAAGAGGGTTATACACCTACTGAATTAGGAACATCTTTCACTAGTCCTGTACTACTGTCAGAAAGCATTGGAGAACATTTCTGTGATTAACTTGCCTGTTGCGACCTTGCCGTCCCCTGCGAAACTCCACAGACTTAAGACGTTGTCCAGGCTGGCAGAGACTGGAGTTAAAATGCCAAGAGTCGCAAAATGTGTGTGTAATTAGGTTACATTGTTTCTGATTTATGCTAGAATTCTGGCAAAAAAAATGAAGAATTGGAGACCTGCGTGAGCCTCAATGTGGAAAAATCCAAAAGCCAGTCAGAAACATACCAAAAGGTGCATTGTGCCAGCCATAATACAATTAAATGCACAAATTCTAATAGAAAAAAAAATTAAAAAAAACGAAAATCAAGTTTGACAAAAAAATACAAAAACAAAACAAGGACACAGTATGTGCCAAAATGTAAATTTAAAAAGTAGTTATAGATTATGCATAGAAATATAATACAAAGTGTTTGCTTTCAAGCTCAACAATAAAAAGATGACAGACGTTACAGCCTGAGGGTCAGTGAGCTTGGTTAACAATAGAGGGCATTACATCCCAGCTCCAGCACACGTGCCAACTGTTCAACGCCAAATCGCCAGTTTTAAAGACAAGTTAAATGACGTGACAAAGCTACTTACCAACATGGGCTCAGAACAATTAAAGTGAACATTATGGTCTCAAAACCTGCTCACTAGAACTGTTACATGCCGAGCCCCATGTGCTTAGGATCAGCCCTCAGTCTACACTCATATCAAGCATAAAAAAATATATATATATACATACATATATAAAAGAAAGCAGCAATCTAAAGATCTACATGACCCAAACATCTGACAATTCATCCTAACAGTAATTAAGCCTTTTGGAGATCACCACTAAGGATTGCATGCAAAGTGGTCTTCTAAAAGATGGGGC
Organism: Phyllobates terribilis; assembly: GCF_046119375.1. Classification (NCBI taxonomy): domain Eukaryota; kingdom Metazoa; phylum Chordata; class Amphibia; order Anura; family Dendrobatidae; genus Phyllobates; species Phyllobates terribilis. The sequence goes on from NW_027362763.1 coordinate 412,429,828, forward strand.
GAGTGTGGCTAACTTATGGTGGAAATGAAAAAGGTGGGCTGTATAAAAAATAAGAAGGGGGAGGGTGGATTTCTCTAAGGTGGTCTTCTGAGGGAGGTTCCACTACTAAGCCCCCCCCCCCCCCCCAAATCTGTTACCCCTCTCTATCCTGCATGTAAGAGCAAAAATTATATATATTTTTTGCTCATATAAATATGCATTTTTTTAATTATTTTACACACCCCAAAGTGTAGGCAGAGTATTCACATACATTATACCCCGGCCCTGCAGATAGACGCATTACTGTCCGCACACTGATGGCGCAGATAACGCACGGCCATCACTGCCATTCTGCAGCTCTCACAGCCCAGCGGTACCGCCACAGAGGACGTGACGCCTTGGCGGCCATGATAGCAGACATAACGTGCTCGTCTCCTCCATGTTTCCCGCTGGTGGCAGTGCAGGAATGCGGGGCCCGGAGGGCACAGGCGGCACTGGGGCTCGGCTCTGCTGCACACCCCGGAGGGCACAGGCGGCACTGGGGCTCGGCTCTGCTGCACACCCCGGAGGGCACAGGCGGCACTGGGGCTCGGCTCTGCTGCACACCCCGGAGGGCACAGGCGGCACTGGGGCTCGGCTCTGCTGCACACCCCGGAGGGCACAGGCGGCACTGGGGCTCGGCTCTGCTGCACACCCCGGAGGGCACAGGCGGCACTGGGGCTCGGCTCTGCTGCACACCCCGGAGGGCACAGGCGGCACTGGGGCTCGGCTCTGCTGCACACCCCGGAGGGCACAGGCGGCACTGGGGCTCGGCTCTGCTGCACACCCCGGAGGGCACAGGCGGCACTGGGGCTCGGCTCTGCTGCACACCCCGGAGGGCACAGGCGGCACTGGGGCTCGGCTCTGCTGCACACCCCGGAGGGCACAGGCCCTGCTGCTGTTGCGGGGTCTCCAGCCATCCGAGCGCTACAAACATGGACGCCACTTCTCCACTCTATCTAGGAGGCGCGAATAAGAGAACTATGGAGGAGAGAACCCCTCCCCCACCAGAGCCCCCGGGGCCAGCAGGGTGTATACAGGGCTATGAAGGAGAAGGCGCGGGCTGAGCGCTCGAGTGGGGAAACGCTCCAAAAGCAGAAACAGCGCAGCAGGGTTCTCCGGGAGCGGTGCTGCAGGCCGGGGCTGCACTATGCGCGGGGGGCACTCACCTTTCTCTTGGGCATTGTGAGCTGGGTGACGGCCTCGCCTGGACTTAGATGAGGAAACTGAGTCTGTGAAGGAAACGCAGCGACTGAAGCCTAACAACCGCTTTCCGCACAACTACAGTCTCCCCCTCTCCAATCCTGGTTCGTTCTTCATTACAGCGTTCTCATTGGCGGAGCCCAGTTTACAAATTCCACAAGACACGCCCTCCCCCAGAGCAAACCATCTAAAGCCGGACCCTAGATGGGCGTGACACGCCCTAATACGTCATGGGTGATTTACTACAGACTCGTTGTGTCTCCGCCTTCACCTTTCTTCGGACCAATAAGCGCTTCGGGTTCGGCTTCAGCAGTTCAAATGAGAAATTTCAGGGCGTGGACCAATCACTCTCCGTGGCGGGTTTTTTTTCCCTCGCCCCCTCAGCCGTTAGGCGCGCAGCGTGCAGTTGGCTCCTCCCCTCGGTGGAGTGCGCTATTTATTTTTGAATTGTGTGACGAGCGCTAATTTCCTGAGGTAATTCATTACCCGCCATTTTACAGCAGATGCGGAAACCACAATGCTGTCGTGTGTGTAAGCCCAGCACGCGGTGCACGTCACTCACTATAGCGTGGCTGCGAGACAGAAGGGCTTTATGTCTGATGTAATCATACTGTGATGGGACAGATGCCTGGGAGAAGCCATAGGGGGAGGAAGTTCTCATAGATGCCCCTAACGTGAATCGTTGTTACGGATTCACCACACGGGCAATGTCCTACTAGGTGGCTATTCATATTGGTGACATGCCAGAGCGATAACCCTGGTGCCCCAGAGGTCATGGCACATGCGGTACTGCACTTACTTTCTTACACTCTCTGTACCGGTTTATGTGCTTTTTCTTCACATCCAACAAACCTATAAGCGTTTCAGCCATAAACAGGAGGGGATCCAACAAGAAGGGTCAGCTGATCCTGTGATATTAATCTCTTGTTATTTGTAGCCCATTACCTTCCCAGTATCCTCTCATAACACAGAAATGAACCCACAGTTGTCAGGCTGCCAACCATTTTTGGAGACTTTATTGATTGATATTGAAGGGTTTGGCTGGGGCTTAAAGGGGTTGTCCACTGAAAACAAGTTAAGGAAAAGAGAGCAACACCTAAAACGATATACTTTGATGGTCAACCTGTCACTTACGGAAACACATGGTCAAGATATGAGAAGAAAAAGCAGTATGCATAAACGGGGGTCACCAAACCATATAAACTCAGAATACATTTTATTAAACACTAAACTAGACAAACATGAGTTAAAAACATTTAAAAAGCATAATGCTCAAACCAAATAACCAGCTGCAACATGGAATTGCATTGGCTGAACCTCAAGAAATGTCACCACAAAGAGAAAGAACATAAGATGGCTTAAACAATCAAAAAAGATACAGCTTATCCATGTCAAACATTAAGGCTGCGTTCACACATTGCTTATTTTTGCGCGCGCTTTTTCAAAATACTCAATGTGCCTTGTGTCTGCCAGCAAAGTGAATGGGAAATTCACTTTGCCGTTCAGACACTGTGTGATTTTACGCAGCGCGAAAGCGCAGCTGCGTAAAGAATTGACATGTCAATTCTTTACACAGCTGCGTCCTGCGCTTTCTCACATATTGTGCCCATTATAAGCGATGGAATTACGCAGCGGTGTTCACACACTGCGTAATTCCAGCGCTTTTTTACGGAGGTGCAGGAGAAACTACATAATACAGTATGAGTGTACACTGCAGAAAAAACGCAGCAAAAAACGCAGTGTGTGAATGGAGGTGCTTTTTTTACCTGCGTGAAAAAACGCAGGTAAAAACTGCAGGAAAATACGCGCACGTAAAAAAGTAGCAAATACGCAATGTGTGAACGCAGCCTTACAGTGCAAGACAGAATCCTACCCACCAGAGTTGGGGGGTCTTTCATGCCTCTGGTGTGTATTTGCACATGGTCACCTATGGTTTACCCTGTTACTTCTATGGGGCACAAGTGCAATAACTTGTTTTTTTTATGTATTCCTCTGACGGATAATACCACAGGCCACTTTCTAGTGAACAGAGTATAGATACTATTGGGATCACTGGTGTGAGTATGATTTTGTCTTGCACTGTTAATGTTTGACATGCATAAGTTGTACCATGCTGTATCTTTTTTGAGTGTTTAAGCCATCTTATATTCTTTCTCTTTGTGGTGACATTTCTTGAGGTTCAGCCTCATATATCCTGGAAACAAGTTATATTCTATCCACAGGATAGGTGCTAACTAGTGATGATCAAGCGTGTATTGTTAACTCTTTTGGTGAGCTCGCTCGGGTGCTTGCCGAGTATTTGCGGCGTGCTCGGCATCTATGTTAGTGTCGCCGTGGCTGCATGTGTCACAACTGTTTAACAGACGTGACACGTACAGCCACGACGACACTTAACATAGATGCCGTGCTCGCCTAAAGAGTTAACAATACACTCTCAATCATCACTAGTGCTAACTTGTTGATCGGTGGCAGTCTGACTGCTTGGACCTGCACTGATTGGCGGGACAGATCATTGTTATCCCCATTAGAATGTAGCGGCCGTGCGTACGCTTGGCTGTTGCTCCTTACATTCCCATGTTGTTCCAAAGCACTGCGTTTGGCTTTTTACAGTAGCCCCATAGAGAATAAATGGAGCAACAGTCGCACGTCCAGGCATAAAAGTTGCCTGCTCTGTGATTGGAACCTCAGCAATCAGCAAATTATTACCTATCCACCGAGTAGGAGATAACTTGTTTACCTCACACACCCCCTTATACAATTGACCTCTTTGCAATCAATATTAAATCTATGTGTGTTATCTCCCATTTCCTTGCATAGCAGATAAAGCGCAGTACTCTAGTTGCCACTGAACAATGTATGGGACGGGTGTGTTCCACCTTGTGCATTGCTTAGGCAGCCTTCACACATCGGTTTTCCTGTTGGGGCTTGCGGGTCATACGCTCAAATCCCCCGGCCAAATGGGATTTGGGCGCATGCACCGACATAGTGAACGTGTTCTCTGATGTGCATGATTTTCGGACATATACACTTACTGGAGGCGGACACTCGCATGCAGTAGACTACGTCTGGGTGTCTGCCTCCAGTAAGCGTATACGTCCGAAAATTATGCACATCAGAGCACACGTTGACTGTCGGCCCTTACACCTGAATCCCGGCGGGACCAAGGAACGTAGGCAAACCTGCTGTGTGAAGGGAGCCTTAGGCTCTGTTCACACTGTTTCTGCATAGTGTCTGGGTTTCCATCTGAATTCGCCTAAAACAGGATTCAGATGAACATAGAATACAATGGCAGGAACAGAGTTCAAATGAATTCCATTTGTGTTTTTGTGTTCTGTGAATGTGTCTGTTTAGATGGGAAAAAAAGTATTCTGATCAAATGGACACATTCAGAGAAAAAAACAAACTGTTCATTTGAATTCCTTTTGTGTCATTGTATTCTGTTTGAATCCCCTTTTTTAGGGGAAATCAGACAGGACCCTCTAACCCACTGCAGGAACAAGGTGTGAACAGCATTTTATATCTAGTCTTTGGCACAGCAGATTTCAGTTTATGCCAGGTATCGAACCACAACTGATAACTTAGCCATTAATATGAGACGTCCCAGAATACCCCTTTATGCTGCCTTCAAGTGCAGCTAGTCATGCTGCAGCTTTACATCACAGCAGCCCTGGATTGCTGCTGTCTTTTCACTTTTTCCCTGCACAGTAACTGAATCTTGGAGGGAAACAGCTGTTTTACCTGCAAGACTACTTAGCCATATGTAATGGCCATGTCCATGGTGAAACAGTTATTTCCCTGCAATATTCAGTGATTGCACAGGGAAACAATGGAAAGACTGCAGTAGCGCAGGGCTGCTGCGATTTATAGCCACAGCATGACCTCTGTTAACACAGCCTTAAGCTATGTTCAAAAGTTGCATTCTTGCTGCATTTTTTTTCCGCAGCCAAAACCTGATCTCTTGGCAGTAAAAAAGCTACAGCCAAAATGCTGGTTTTGCAACAATGGAGAAAGCCTGCACCACCTATAAGACAGTTAATGACCCCACCTGTTTCAAACGGGCCAGATACACTATATAAGTATAAATTGGCGGTGCTAGCTTAAGAAAAATGTAGAAATTCAATCAAAGCAATAGATAATAAAGCTGCACTCACCTTCTTCATACAGTAAAAAGTCCTTTATTTCATCATATTAATAAAAAACAGCGGGGAGGGGGAAAGGACCACAGCTGTTTCACAGTTCAGTTAGCGCTTCTGCGGGTCCAAGCGGACCCGCAGAAGTGCTAACTGAAGCGTGAGACAGCTGTCGCCCTTTCCTCCCTGCTCTCCACTGTTTTTTATTAATATGATGAAATGCAGGTTTTGCTTCTTTTGTTGTTGCGTTTTTGCTGCGTTTTTCAGGATCCCAAAGTTCAGCTTTGCTTCCGCCTTGCAAGCATAAATAATACAAGGCTTTTACTGGTACTGTAAAAAAGCAGCTTTTAATATGCATTAAAAAAAGTTGTAAAAATGTAACGTGTGATCGCAGCCTAAAGGGAAATGAAATTCTGCAATCAATTGGATTGTAATCCTGGTTTTCTTCCTCTCCTACGGTGAGACTTCTTAGTTTACCTGTGTCGAAATGTGACTGCTGTAGCCAATCATGTTTCCATTTCTAGATGCGTTAATACATCCTCTCCGGAGAAGGAAGCTTTGTGTTTTTTTTTTTTTTAAGACTAGCATATGCAATCCAAATAAAATCTATACAGTTTAGTACATAATCTTGTTGGATTTCTGTATAATATTGACACTTCTAATGTGAAAAGAACTCCTTAAAAAAAAAAATATATATATACTGTATACACAGTACAGACCAAAAGTTTGGACACACCTCATTTAAAGATTTTTTTTGTATTTTCATGACTATGAAAATCGTACATTCTCACTGAAGGCATCAAAACTATGAATTAACAAATGTGGAATTATATACTTAACAAAAAAGTGTGAAACAACTGAAAATATGTCTTATATTCTAGGTTCTTGAAAGTAGCCACCTTTTGCTTTGATGACTGCTTTGCATACTCTTGGCATTCTCTTGATGAGCTTCAAGAGGTAGTCACCGGAAATGGTTTTCACTTCACAGGTGTGCCCTGTCAGGTTTAATAAGTGGGATTTCTTGCCTTATAAATGGGGTTGGGACCATCAGTTGTGTTGTGCAGAAGTCTGGTGGATACACAGCTGATAGTCCTACTGAATAGACTGTTAGAATTTGTATTATGGCAAGAAAAAAGCAGCTAAGTAAAGAAAAACGAGTGGCCATCATTACTTTAACCCCTTTAAAGCCCAAGACGTACTAATATGATGATCTAGTGAATCCTGCTTTGAGCAGGGGGTTGGACCAGATGACCCAGGAGGTCCCTTCCAACTCTACCATTCTATTCTATTCTAATACGCGTCAGTGCCCTGGGCTTTAAGAGCCTGACCCGTATTATTACGTCATCGTGATCGCGCGCGCACACACAGGCTGTGCGGGCGCGATCACCGCCGGGTGTCAGCTGATTGTCACAGCTGACACCCGGTACTATGTGCAGGTGTAATTTTTCATTTTTACGAATCAATTTGTGAAGCACCTGGGGGTTCCAAGTGCTCACTATGCATCTAGATAGGTGCCTTGGGGGGTCTAGTTTCCAAAATGGGGTCACTTGTGGGGGGTTTCCACTGTTGAGGCACATCAGGGGCTCTCCAAACGCAACATGGCGTCCGCTAATTATTCAAGCAAATTTTACAATCAAAAAGTCAAATGGCGCTCCTTCCCTTCCGAGCCCTGCCGTGCGCCCAAACAGTGCTTTTTCCCCACATATGGGGTATCTGCGTGCCCAGGGGAAATTGCACAACAAATTTTGGGGTCCATTTTTTCTTGTTACCCCTGCGAAAATAAAAAAAATTGGGTCTAAAGTAACATTTTTGTGAAAAAAGTTAAATGCTAATTTTTTCCTTCCACATTCCAAAAATTCCTGTGAAGCACCTGAAGGGTTAATAAAGTTCTTGAATGTGGTTTTGAGCACCTTGAGGGGTGCAGTTTTTAGAATGGTGTCACATTTGGGTATTTTCTGTCATAAAGACCCCTCAAAGTGACTTCAAATGTGATGTGGTCCCTAAAAAAATAGTTTTGTAAATTTTGTTGGAAAAATGAGAAATCGCTGGACAACTTTTAACCCTTATAGCTCCCTAACAAAAAAAAATTTTGGTTCCAAAATTGTGCTGATGTAAAGTAGACATGTGGGAAATATTATTTATTAAGTATTTTGTGTGACATATTTCTCTGATTTAAGGGCATAAAAATTCAAATTTTGAAAATTTCAACATTTTCGCCAAATTTCCATTTTTTTCACAAATAAACGCAAGTGATATCGAAGAAATTTTACCACAATCATGAAGTACAATATATCACAAAAAAACAATCTCAGAATCAGGGGGATCCGTTGAAGCGTTCCAGAGTAATTACCTCATAAAGTGACAGTGGTCAGAATTGTAAAAATTGGCCTGGTCATTAACGTGCAAACCACCCTCGGGGGTAAAGGGGTTAAGAAATGAAGGTCAGTCAGTCCGAAAAATTGGGAAAACTTTGAAAGTGTCCCCAAATGCAGTTGCAAAAACCATCAAGCGCTACAAAGAAACTGGCTCACATGAGGACCGCCCCAGGAAAGGAAGACCAAGAGTCACCTCTGCTTCTGAGGATCAGTTTATCCGAGTCACCAGCTTCAGAAATCGCAGGTTAACAGCAGCTCAGATTAGAGACCAGGTCAATGCCACACAGAGTTCTAGCAGCAGACACATCTCTTCAACAACTGTTAAGAGGAGACTTTGTGCAGCAGGCCTTCATGGTAAAATAGCTGCTAGGAAACCACTGCTAAGGACAGGCAACAAGCAGAAGAGATTTGTTTGGGCTAAAGAACACAAGGAATGGACATTATACCAGTGGAAATCTGTGTTTTGGTCTGATGAGTCCAAATTTGAGATCTTTGGTTCCAACCACCGTGTCTTTGTGCCACGCAGAAAAGGTGAACGAATGGACTCTACATGCCTGGCTCCCACCGTGAAGCATGGAGCAGGAGGTGTGATGGTGTAGGGGTGCTTTGCTGGTGACACTGTTGGGGATTTATTCAAAATTGAAGGCATACTGAGCCAGCATGGCTACCACAGCATCTTGCAGCTGCATGCTATTCCATCCGGTTTGCGTTTAGTTGGACCATCATTTATTTTTCAACAGGACAATGACCCCAAACACACCTCCAGGCTGTGTAAGGGCTATTTGACCAAGAAGGAGAGTGATGGGGTGCTACGCCAGATGACCTGGCCTCCACAGTCACCAGACCTGAACCCAATCGAGATGGTTTGGGGTGAGCTGGACCGCAGAGTGAAGGCAAAAGGGCCAACATGTGCTAAGCATCTCTGGGAACTCCTTCAAGATTGTTGGAAGACCATTTCCGGTGACTACCTCTTGAAGCTCATCAAGAGAATGCCAAGAGTGTGCAAAGCAGTCATCAAAGCAAAAGGTGGCTCCTTTGAAGAACCTAGAATATAAGACATATTTTCAGTTGTTTCACACTTTTTTGTTAAGTATATAGTTCCACATGTGTTAATTCATAGTTTTGATACCTTCAATGCGAATGTACAATTTTCATAGTCATGAAAATACAGAAAAATCTTTAAATGAGAAGGTGTGTCCAAACTTTTGGTCTGTACTGTATATACATATATATATATATATATATAAATAATCAGTACAGACTAAAAGTATATATATGCACACACAGTCATGGCCGAAAGTGTTGGCACCCTTGAAATTGTTCCAGAAAATTGTGTTTCTCCCAGAAAATTATTGCAATTAAACATGTTTTTTTTGTTATACAGATGTTTATCTCTTTTATGTGTATTGGAACAACACAAAAAAAATGAGAAAAAAAGGCAAATTCAACATAATTTCACACAAAATCCCAAAAATGGGCTGGTCAAAATTGTTGGCACCCTCAACTTAAAGAAGTTGTCCACTACTTGAACAGCTCCTTGTCATACGCCACACTTGGCCCCAATAAAATAAAAAAAATTATACTAACCTCCCGTGCTGGCGCCGCTCCTGTGATGTCGGCACTTTCTTTCCCCCTGGGTTCCCGTGCTGTTGTTGTGACACATGAGCCCGCCGCCCAGTCAGCGCTGGCGTCACTGTTCCCGCCTCCTGTTGAATTGAACATGAAGGGGAAGTGAGAGAGCAGCCGCAGCCCGAACTTCCTCTTCATGTTCGATTTGTCCAAAGGCGAGACAGTGATGCGTGCGCTGATTGGGCGCCGGGGTCACGTGTCACAACAACCACACAATAGCCCCGGGACCGCGAGTGCTAACACCACTGGAATGGCACCTGCATGGGAGGTGAGTATAGGCTTTTTTTATTTTATCGGAGCCAAATATTTAGATCAAAAAGAGGTTGTCCAAGTAGTGGACAACCACTTTAATATTTAACCCCTACATATGTGTGTATGTGTATATATATATATTTGTGCATATTATACAGTTGCATCTAACTAAATTAGAATATCATCAAAAAGTTCATTTATTTCAGTTCTTCAATACAAAAAGTGAAACTCATATATTATATAGAGTCATTACAAACAGAGTGATCTATTTCAAGTATTTATTTCTGTTAAAGTTGATGATTATGGCTTACAGCCAATGAAAACGCAAAAGTTATTATCTCAGTAAATTAGAATACTTTATAGCAACAGCTTGAAAGATGATTTTAAAATTCGAAATGTTGGCCTACTGAAATGTATGTTCAGTAAATGCACTCAGTACTTGGTCGGGGCTCCTTTTGCATCAATTACTGCATCAATGTGGCGTGGCATGGAGGTGATCAGCCTGTGGCACTGCTGAGGTGTTATGGAAGCCCAGGTTGCTTTAATAGCAGTTTTCAGCTCATCTGCATTGTTGGGTCTGGTGTCTCTCATCTTCCTCTGGACAATACCCCATAGATTTTCTATGGGGTTAAGGTCAGGCAAGTTTGCTGGCCAATCAAGCACAGTGATACTGTTGTTTTTAAACCAGGTATTGGTACTTTTGGCAGTGTGGACAGGTGCCAATTCCTGCTGGAGAATGAAATTTCCATCTCCAAAAAGCTTGTTGGCAGAGGGAAGCATGAAGTGCTCTAAAATTTCCTGGTAGAAGGCTGCGCTGACTTTGGTCTTGATAAAACACAGTGGACTTACACCAGCAGATGACATGGCTCCCCAAATCATCACTGATTATGGAATCTTCACACTAGACCTCAAGCAGCTTGGATTGTCTGCCTCTCCACTCTTCCTCCAGACTCTGGGACCCTGATTTCCAAATGAAAATCGGAACTCTGGGACCTTGTGGAGTGTGTCAATGACTACCTTCTGGACATCTGTCAAGTCAACAATCTTCCCCATGATTGTGGAGGTTACTGAAACAGACTAAGGGACTTTTTTAAACGCTTAGGAAGTCTTTGCAGGTGTTTTTGGTTAATTATTTTAATTTACTGAGATAATGACTTTTGTGTTTTCATTGACTGTAAGCCATAATCATCAACATTAACCCCTTTACAACCCAAGGTGGTTTGCACGTTAATGACCACCCAATTTTTACAATTCTGACCACTGTCACTTTATGAGGTAATTACTCTGGAACTCTTCAACGGATCCCCCTGATTCTGAGATTGTTTTTTTTAACATATTGTACTTCATGATTGTGGTAAAATTTCTTCGATATCACTTAAGTTTATTTGTGAAAAAAATGGAAATTTGGCGAAAATTTAGAAAATTTAGCAATTTTCAAAATTTGAATTTTTATGCCCTTAAATCAGAGAGATGTGTCACACAAAAAAGTTAATAAATAACATTTCCCACATGTCTACTTTACATCAGCACAATTTTGGAACCAACATTTTTTTTTATTCGAGAGCTATAAGGGTTAAAAGTTGACCAGCGATTTCTCATTTTTCCAACAAAATTTACAAAACTATTTTTTTCGGGACCATATCACATTTGAAGTCACTTTGAGGGGTCTTTATGACAGAAAATACCCAAATGTGACACCATTCTAAAAACTGCACCCCTCAAGGTGCTCAAAACCACATTCAAGAACTTTATTAACCCTTCAGGTGCTTCACAGGAATTTTTGGAATGTGGAAGAAAAAAATGAACATTTAACTTTTTTCACAAAAATGTTACTTTAGACCCAATTTTTTTTATTTTCGCAGGGGTAACAGGAAAAAATGGACCCCAAAATTTGTTGTGCAATTACCCCTGAGCACACAGATACCCCATATGTGGGGAAAAAAAATGACTGTTTGGGTGCACGGCAGGGTTCGAAAGAGAAAAAGCGCCATTTGACTTTTTGAATGTAAAATTTGCTTGAATAATTAGCGGACGCCATGTTGCGTTTGGGGAGCCCCTGATGTGCCTAAACAGTAGAAACCCCCCACAAGTGACACCTTATTGGAAACTAGACCCCTCAGGGAACTTATCTAGATGTGTGGTGAGCACCTTGAACCCCTTGGTGCTTCACAGAAGTTTACAGCATTGAGCCGTAAAAATAAAATTTTCACATTTTTCCCACAAAAAAGTTTTTCAGCCCCCAATTTTGCATTTTCGTAAAGGTAACTGGAGAAATTGCACAATGCTGTTTGTTGTGCAATTTATCCTGAGTAAGCAGATACCTCATATGTGGGGGAAAACCACTACTTGGGCATACGGCAGGGTTTGGAAGGGAAGGAGCACCATTTGACTTTTTGAATGTAAAATTTGCTTGAATAATTAGCGGATGTGCCCTCGATGTGCCTAAACAGTAGAAACCCCTGTAAGGTAGCGCTATTCATCACGCTGGGGGATACTCGCTTCACGGTTAAAGCACACCAGCCACGTTTTCTGATAACACGACATCCAGCAGTTTATTACACTTCATAACTGCACATAACATAGTCCATCTCAGTGGCTCACCGGCATGGTTATACACATAACATCCAGGAGACCTTTCCAATGGCAGACATGCCCGCTTGGCTTTAGATACAGACTTCAGCAAGGTACAACATCAATGTCCATATAAAGAACCATTTTTACCTTTGCTGGGTCTTAGCTGCTTCTCTCAGCTCTGTTCTGCCACAGCTGTGGCTTTAAGGCTTCCCAGCCGTGGTCTCCAAGCCACGTGCCTTCCAGGGCTACTGCGTCCCAAACACAGGGATTTAGCCTCTTGCCTCACCAGGCCTCTCCAGGCCTCTCTCTTCCAGCCCCTCCAGGCTAATGGTGTCCCACACACAGGGATCAGGCCTCATGCCTTTCACACCTGTTTCAAAACTACCAGGGTTTATATATCTTTCAGTGCACATAGGACCTGAGCTGATGTCACAGTCATGTGATCAGTCACCTGAGGGGAGCTACATGGTCAGCCAGAACACACCCCCTGGACATTTTAGCAACGCAGCAAGGCGCTGCATTACACCCCCCACAAGTGACACCATTTTGGAAACTAGACCCCTCAGGGAACTTATCTAGATGTGTGGTGAGCACCCTGAAACCTCAAGTACTTTACAGAAGTTTATAACATGGAGCAGTGAAAATAAAAAAATCTAACTTTTTCCACAAAAATTATGTTTTAGCCCCAATTTTTTTTTATTTTCACAAGGGTAAAAAGAGAAAATGGACCCCAAAAACTTTTATGCAATTTCTCCTGAGTACGCCAATACCCCACTTGTGGGGAAAATACAGTGTGTGGGCTCACGGCAGAGTTCAGAAGGGAAGGAGCACTGTGTGACTTTTTGAACGCAAAATTGGCTGGAATCGAGAGCGGACGCCATGTTGCGTTTGGAGAGCACCTGATGTGCCTAAATAGTGGAAACCTCCCACAAGTGACCCCATTTTGGAAACTGCACCCCTTAAAGATTTTATCAAGGGGTATAGTGAACATTTTGAACCCAGAGGTACGACACAGAATTTGATAACATTAGGTCATCATATTGAATAAGTTGTCATTAGTCTTGAGCGCAAGTGCTCACTAGTTGAGTTTGCATCGGGTACTCAGGTATGCACCATGTATCGTGGGTGCTTGAATGACATGCTTGAGTCTCCGCCCACATATTTCACGGTTATTAGACACCCCAAAAAAAAACATGCGGGGATCGCTCGTGCATGGCAGGCAATCCCCGCAAGTTTTTTTGGGCTGCGAAGCATATGGGGCGGAGACTTCAGCATGTCAATCGAGCACCCGCGATGCTGAGTGCATACCCGAGCACCCGATGCAAACTCAAGTAGCGAGCACTTGCGCTGAACACTAGTCGCCATATCGTCATCTTTTTTTTTTTTTTTTTTTTTTTTACTTTTGAAAAAAATCCCAACCCTAGCCCAACCCTAACTCTAGCCCAACCCTAACCTTAGCACCGACCCTTTATTCTTCGGGTCGGTGCGATTACAGCGATACCAGAATCATATCGGGTTTTTATGATTGACAGCTGTCACACACTAAAAGACACATTTTTTTTGTAAAATCTAGTTTTTGCATCGTCATATTTTGAGAGCTATAATTTTTCCATATTTTGGCCAACAGAGTCATGTGACGGCTTGTTTTTTGCGGGATGAGTTGTATTTTTTTATTGGTGCCATTTTCAGGCACGTGACATTTTTTGATCGCTTTCTATTCCGATTTTTGGGAGGCAGAATAAACAAAAAACAACAATTCAGGAATTGTTTTTTTTATGCCGTTCCGCGTGTGGTAAAAGTTATAAGGTAGCTTTATTCTTCGGGTCAGTACTTTTACAGCGGTACCACATTTATATCGTTTTTCTATGTTTTGGCGCTTTTACACAATAAAAGCTATTTTATAGAAAAAATTATTTTTTTTGCATAGCTTTATTCTGAGAGCTATAACTTTTTTATTTTTCGGATCATGGAGCTGTATGGCAGCTTGTTTTTTGCGGGACAAGATGATGTCTTCATCAGTACCATTTTTATTTATATTCGTCATTTTGATCGCGTGTTATTCCATTTTTTGTTTGGCGGTATGATGATAAAGCATTGTTTTTTGCTTCGTGTTTTTTTTTTTTTACCATGTTCACTAAAGGGGTTAACTGGTGGGACACTTTTATAGATCAGGTCGTTCCGGACGCGGCGATACCAATATGTGTACTTTTATTGTTTTTTTTCATAATAATAGTTATTGATGGGTACATTATATTTTTATTTTTGGTGGATTATTTTTTTTATTTTTTTTTTATATTTGTACAATTTAATTTTTTTTTCACTTTCTGACACTTTTTTATTTTTATTCTTTGTCCCACTATGGGACTTTCACTTTTTTTATTCTGATCGCCTGTATAGCACAGGAATGCAGCACCATCCCTGTGATATACAGGCTGTCAGTGCTGCAGATGTAGAAGATATTTTGGTCATGCACTGCGCATGACCAAAATATCTTCCTGCTGTCTGGTAACCCGGATGTTGTCATGACAACATCCGGTCGTCATGGCAACATCCGGGAAGCCGCGGCAGACAGCGCTGGAGGCCGGCAGGAGAGGTGAGTATCCCGATCACCTCCCCTTGCCACTGCAATGCTGCGAGCGACTTAGATCACAGCATTGCGGGGGTTACTGTGCCGGGAGCGGTGCGGGACCGCTCCCAGCACATAGCACCGGGTGTCAGCTGTGACAATCAGCCTATGTGTGGGCGCGATCGCAAAGACATATTAATACTCGTCAGGCTCTTAAAGGGCTATTCCCATCTCCAAGATCCTATCCCAATATGTAGTAGGCGTAATAATAATAATATTAGCAAATATCTTCAATTATAAATGTAGTATAGTATTTTTGATTCGCTATCTCTCTTACCTCATGTGCAGGCATCGCAGGACCTCAGTTATCCATGGTTACGACAACTAGCAGCTAGCTAACTAACTGTGACTTCATCAGTGGATGTAACCATGCATACCTAAGGTCCTGCGATGCCTGCACATGAGGTAAGAGACATAGCGAATCAAAAATGCTATACTACATTTCTAATTGGAGGCATTTGCTAATATTATTATTATTACACCTACTACATATTGGGATAGGATCTTGGAGATGGGAATACCCCTTTAAAGCCCAGGGCACAGACACGTATTAATATGTCTTGGGCTTTAAAGGGGTTAACAGAAATAAACACTTGTAATACAGTACAGACCAAAAGTTTGTACACACCTCATTTAAAGATTTTTCTGTATTTTCATGACTAAGAAAATTGTACATTCACACTGAAGGCATCAAAACTATGACTTAACACATGTGGAATTATATACTTAACAAAAAAGTGTGAAACAACTGAAAATATGTCTTATATTCTAGGTTCTTCAAAGTAGCCACCTTTTGCTTTGATGACTGCTTTGCACACTCTTGGCATTCTCTTGATGTAATGTCCTTAAAACAAGTCAAAATGAGGCTCAGTATTGTGTGTGGCCTCCACGTGCCTGTATGACCTCGCTACAACGCCCGGGCATGCTCCTGATGAGGTTGCGGATGGTCTCCTGTGGGATCTCCTCCCAGACCTGGACTAAAGCATCCGCCAATTCCTGGACAGTCTGTGGTGCAACGTGACGTTGGTGGATGGAGCGAGACATGATGTCCAAGATGTGCTCAGTCGGATTCAGGTCTGGGGAACGGGCGGGCCAGTCCATAGCGTCAATGCCTTCATCTTGCAGGAACTGCTGACACACTCCAGCCACATGAGGTCTGGCATTGTCCTGCATTAGGAGGAACCCAGGGCCAACCACACCAGCAGATGGTCTCACAAAGGGTCTGAGGATTTTATCTCGGTACCTAATGGCAGTCAGGCTACCTCTGGCGAGCACATGAAGGGCTGTGCGGCCCTCCAAAGAAATGCCACCCCACACCATTACTGACCCACTGCCAAACCGGTCATGCTGAAGGATGTTGCAGGCAGCAGATCGCTCTCCACGGCGTCTCCAGACTCTGTCACGTCTGTCACATGTGCTCAGTGTGAACCTGCTTTCATCTGTGAAGAGCACAGGACGCCAGTGGCGACTTTGCCAATCCTGGTGTTCTGTGGCAAATGCCAAGCGTCCTGCACGGTGTTGGGCTGTGAGCACAGCCCCCATCTGTGGACGTTGGGCCCTCATACCACCCTCACGGAGTCGGTTTCTAACCGTTTGTGCAGATACCTGCACATTTGTGGCCTGCTGGAGATCATTTTGCATGGCTCTGGTAGTTCTCCTCCTTGCACAAAGGCGGAGGTAGCTTTCCTGCTGCTGTGTTGTTGCCCTCGTACAGCCCCCTCCACGTCTCCTGGTGTACTGGCCTGTCTCCTGGTAGCGCCTCCAGCCTCTGGACACTACGCTGACAGACACAGCAAACCTTCTTGCCACAGCTCGCATTGATGTGCCATCCTGGATGAGCTGCACTACCTGAGCAATTTTTGTGGGTTGTAGAGTCCATCTCATGCTACCACGAGTGTGAAAGCACAACCAACATTCAAAAGTGACCAAAACGTCAGCCAGAAAGCATTGGTACTGAGTTGTGGTCTGTGGTCCCCACCTGCAGAACCACTCCTTTATTGAGGGTGTCTTGATAATTGCCAATAATTTCCATCTATTGTCTATTCCATTTGCACAACAGCATGTGAAATTGATTGTCAATCAGTGTTGCTTCCTAAGTGGACAGTTTGATTTCACAGAAGTTTGATTCACTTGGAGTTATATTCTGTTGTTTAAGTGTTCCCTTTATTTTGTTGAGGCACAGAATTCCAGAGGATGGGGGATATTCATGAGAAGTCTTGGAGGCGATTGGATGAGGAACAAATAAGTGTGGAGGAGAGAAGGAGGTCTTGTGAGGATCAGTGATTATGTAAGGGAATAGATCGGGAGATTAGTTCAGAGATGTACGGAGGAGAAATGTTATGGACGGCTTTAAAGGTCAGTGTTAGTAGTTTGAACTGCATACGCTGGGCAATTGGGAGCCAGTGAAGGGATTTGCAAAGGGGGATAGCAGAGGAGTAGCGAGGCGAGAGATGAACTAGTCGCGCAGCAGAGTTAAGGATGGACTGGAGAGGTGCGAGAGTGTTAGCAGGTAGGCCACAGAGGAGGACGTTGTAGTAGTCGAGACAGGAGATGATGAGGGTATGCACAAGCAGTTTAGTAGATTGGGGGTTGAGGAAAGGACAGATTCTGGAAATATCTGTCTGGCGAGAGATTTTATGTGTGGTTTGAAGGACAGGGCCGAGTCAAGGGTTACTCCGACGCAGTGGATTGCCGGTACGGGGGAAATTGTGATGTCATTTATTATGATAGAAATATCAGGTGGGGAAGATACGCGAGATGGAGGAAAAATTATGAGTTCAGATTTGTCCACATTGAGCTCGAGGAAGCGAGAGGAGAAGAAGGAGGATATGGCTGATAGACACGCTAGGATTCTGGACAGCAGAGAGGTGACGTCTGGGCCAGAGAGGTAGATCTGAGTGTCATCAGCGTACAGATGGTACTGGAAGCCATGGGACTTTATGAGCTGTCCCAGGCCAAGGGTATAGATTGAGAAGAGTAGGGTTCCTAGGACTGAGCCTTGAGGGACTCCAACAGAGAGAGAACGGAATGAGGAGGTAGTGTGGGAGTGGGAGACACTAAATGTGCGGTTGGAAAGGTATGAGAAGAGCCTGGATAGGGCAAGGTCTTTGACGCCAAAGGAGAAGAGGATCTATAGTAGGAGGCGGTGGTCAACTGTGTCGAAAGCAGAGGACATGTCAAGAAGGAGGAGTATAGAGAATTGTCTGTTAGCTTTGGCTGTAAGCAAGTCAATGGTAATTTTGGTAAGGGCAGCGTCGGTGGAATGGTGAGGGCTTAAGCCAAATTGTTGGTTGTCGAAGAGAGAGTTAGATGAGAAGTGAGAGGAAAGTTCAGCGTGAACGTGTTACTCAAGGAGTTTGGAGGCGAATGAGAGCAGCGATATGAGACGATAGCTGGACAAAGCAGTTGGGTCGAGGCATGGCTTTTTTAAGATATGCTTGATATTCCATGTTTGAAGGCAGAGGGGAAGGTACCAGATTGCATGATTATGGATGCAACTCCGGTCGTATCGTCGAGGGATCGTCTGACACCCGCCCAGGACGAGGCCGGAAGAGAGGTTAAGATAAGCGATGCCCTCTCTAAACAGCAGCGATGGAAGGCTCGGAAGTTAGTGCAGCTGAATACGGACGTATTTTCAGAACTGCTCGGCCGTACATGTGTGATCCGACATGACATTGTCACCGAGCCTCAGGTAAGGGTACGTATGAAACCGTACTGTATGCCAGAGGCCCGGAGGCAAGCCATCGCGGCAGAGGTAAAACAAATGCTCCAGCTAGGAGTTATTGAGGAGTCCAAGAGTGAGTGGGCTAGCCCCATTGTACTGATTCGGAAACCAGACAGATCGTTACAATTTTGTAACGACTTTCGAAAATTGAATGAAGTGTCGAAATTTGACCTTTATCCAATGCCCCGGGTGAACAAGCTGATTGAGAGACTGGGGCAGGCCCAGTACTTCACGACGCTCGATCTGACCAAGGATTACTGGTAGGTGCCTCTGATAGAGTCGGCGAAAGAAAAGACCGCCTTTATAACACCAGAGGGTCTTTTCCACTATGTCGTCCTGTCTTTTGGTTTACATGGGGCCCCGTCCACATTCCAGAGGCTGATGAACAGTGTTAGAGCCTCATCAGAAGTATGTGTCAGCGTACTTGGATGATATTATCATTTTTAGTACCGATTGGCATACCCACTTGTCCCAGGTACAAGTGGTAATGGATTTGCTCAGAGCCATGGGATTAACGGCGAACCCAAAAAAATGTGCGATCGGTCTCGAGGAAGCCCAGTACTTGGGGTCCGTGATTGGCATTCCAATCCATGAAGTTGGTGTTGTGCGGACAGCCTGTCCTCAGCAGCCCCAACTTCAAGAAAGGCTTTATAGTACAAACGGACGCCTCTGAGGTATGCCTAGGAGCAGTTCTGTCACAGGAGGTGAATGGAGAAGAACATCCAGTCACCTACTTGAGTAGGAAACTTACCCCGGCAGAGGAAAATTATAGCGAGGTAAAGAAGGAGTGCTTGGCCATTAAGTGGGCCTTGGAGTTACTACGTTATTATTTGCTCGAGCGACAGTTTCACTTGGTAAAGGACCATTCACCCTTGGTCTGGATGAGAAATGCAAAGGAGAGGAATGCTCAAGTCACCAGATGGTTCCTGTCACTACACAATTTTAGCTTCACAGTGGAACATCGAGCGGGGAAGGTGCAAAGAAATGTGGATGCCCTGTCACGGGCACCCTGTATGTTGACAGGTGTTCAACCTCACAAGGGGGGATATGTGAGACAGTGAGGGGAATCAGTGAGATGGACAAGGCACCTTCAGTTATCTTGAAATTGTACCCAAGGATGAGCCAGACTTGTGCAAGTCCACAATTCTCTTCCTGATATCTTGGCTGATTTCTTTAGACTTTCCCATGATGCTACACAAAGAAGCAGTGTGTTTCAGGTGTGCATTAAAATACATCCACAGGTGTGTCTCTAATTAACTCAGATGTTGCCAAAAAAGCTATCAGAAGCTTCCAAACTCATGATATTATCATATGGGCAGTCCAGAATTTTTTAAAGGCATAGAAGTCTTATTGTATGTAAACTTTTAACTTTGCAGTAAGTAATAAAAATGCCTTAAAACATTCTATCTCTCTCATTATTCTGGCATTTGGCAAATATTAAAAATTATGGTAACCCTAATTGACCTAAAACGGGAAAGGTTTATTCTGATTTCATGTCAGATATTGAGAAAAACATGCATATGTGTCTTTTTAGATAGTGTATGTAAACTTCTGGTTTCAACTGTGTGTGTGTGTATTGTGACAAAGTCACTGGCAAAGTACTAGAGGGAAGATTTGTAGCACTGAGATTGTTAGCTCCAGTAATATAAACATAGAAAAGGTGTTCCTGCACACGAAGTAGAGAAAGGGGTTAATCAGCCATCTTTTGTGCTAGGGTGATTAAACACCTGTAGAGAGGAAGGAGGTCAGAGGATAAATTCCCAACCTTTTAGAGCATTTGGTGTGGGGTGGTCTTCAGACACAAGCTCTGGAGCTGTTTTGTCTAGTGAAGGAAAGCTAAACCTTGGATTGTTTGTTCCTGAAGCGAGCAGTTGCCCGTAGCAACAAGGACTGTGCCATACAGTACGTTATGTTTTGTTTTTCCTGTTAGGTCAGGAAGGCCGTGTTTGTTTTGCTAATGTTACCGTGGTTTATGCAGTGCTCTTAATAAACCACAGAAGATTTAAAGAGACAGTGTTCCTTTGTTTACCTCTATGTGCAGCCAAGTAAGCGGATCTAACACAGTTGGTGTTAGAAGTGCGGGCAAGATTCACAGGAAGCAAGTTTGAGGGCTGAGGACAAACTGCATGTCCTGGGTGAAGGCGGCTGTGATGATGGAAGACAAAATGGAGGAGCTGATCAAGCACCTGTTCCCCATCACGACATTGGAAATATAGGTACTATGATGCAGGCTCTGACGCTGAGCCTGCATCTCTCCCCACACATGACAGCTGATCTGATCAGTCATCTGATTCTAACAGGCACGGGTGGATCCAAGATCCACCCACGGCTGTTAAGCAGTTAAATGTCGCTGTCAATCATTGACAGCTGCATTTAACACGTGCCAGCTGAAAGCCTGTCACAAGTCCTGCCCATCAGAGCCCCTGTCACATGATCGCGGGGCGTTGATGGGTTGTCATGACAGCTAGGGGTCTGCTCATGGCCAGCGTTCATAGGAGATCGTGATTTCTGCTAAACATACTATAGCAGTGCTGATGCACTACTATGTGTAGCACTGGTGAACGGACGATCGCAGCTTCAAGTCTCTTAAGGGAACTATTGAAGCCAGTGAAAAAAAAAAGTTTTAAAAATATTAAAAAAATAAAAACAAAAGTTCAAATCACTCCCCTTTTGCCTTATTGAAAATAAAACAATTAAAAATACACATATTTGGTATTGCTGCATTCAGAAATGTATGAACAATCAAAATATTACTTTTTAATCAGTAAACTTCGTAACTATAAAAAAAAATTGAACCGCCATAATTATGTTTCTTTAGCCACCGCAACATTGCAATAAAATGCAATAACAGGTGATCAAAACAGGGCGCAAAAAAAAAAAGCCATCACCCCGCCCCATGTCCCGAAAAATGGAGACATAAGTGTAGCACCCTGAGGATTCGGCTGCTACAGGGGTATTGCACCTCAACCCAGAGGTGTGATATTCCACTCCCGGGTAAGGATGGAGTGTGGAACTGAGCTCGGTAGGCTGCATGCACTACATACATCCCATTTCCGAGGAACAGGCCGACGGTACTCCCACTTAGAAATGTGCAGGTACGACCGAGTCTGTTCCTGGCTGGAGTGGGAGGGGGGTGGTACATCCCAAGTAGTGTAGGGGCAGATAGGGGGAGCAGCCTGGGTAAAGATAGGAGCTCATTGGGTGCTGGTCACCTGAGCTCACACATAGAGGGAGTATTTAAGTTGGGCACCATCTAAGGTCAGTCTGTCAGTCTTTGCAGAGGAGTCAGTCTGTCAGAGTAAGAAGCAGAGGTCCAGATGAGCCTGCAGAGAGAGAGTGGAGCAGAGAAGGAAAGACCCAGAGGGGACAAAGAGAGGACTCTGAGAACCCAAATTCAATCCCCGGGTGAAGAGTCGGCAATAGGGTACCGGATCCCAAACTGGTGGGGGCAAAAGCACACCCTAGCCAGAGACCGGAGGCCGTGGGCAGCGTCTGCCACGGCCACCCACCATATCCACCCCGAAGGCAAACCACGTGGAGGGTCAGGGAACCCAAGGCCAAGGGTCTCCCAACAGAAGGCCCGAGGGAGCTGGACCTAGGTGGATCACTAGTGGGGACGGCCAGAGGAAAGGACAGAAGGAGAGCTCAGGGTCACGCTCCGGACTTGTTTGGGGGTTTGCTGAATCCAGGACCTGGTGGACGCAGCACGGCTCGGGTGGTCACTTGAAGCTGGAGTGACCGGAACATCAGCAGTGAGTAAATACCTTAAACTGCACAACCCGACTCTGTCTTCACTTAACATCTATGCTGCACCACCACAACCCCCATCCTCTGCACCTGACCCCCTGAGGCTATACCCCACCCGTTGGGGGTTATACTACCAAAAGCTGCACCAACACCATCAGCCTCAGCGGACCCTGCTGCAGCGGCGGCCATAGTGACCGCAATACAACGGGTGGCGTAGTCGACATAAAGAACTTTATAACATCTGTAGGACTGCCACATACTCTGAGCTTGACACCCTGGGCACGGACCGGGTCACAGCCACTCGGAAGACTACAACTCCCATCTGATCCGGCTCCGGGTATTCCCCTAAAGAATATGGCCCAGGGGGCGCGTCAACTTTGGCGTAGTCGGCAGGATAACGTGCCCGCAACACCCGGGTACTGCGTGCCTGAAGAAAAGAACAAGTTTACCTCAAAAAAGAAGTCTCCTGCCGGTTCCGGAGGGTCCCCGCCATCGGACTCCATCACAGGTCGATTCCCGCCGGTTGTCCGCCATTAACAGCTTTTTCCCGCCATCTGCAGAGTTTCCCGCCACTGGGAGACGATTCCCGCCATTTCCAAAGGTTTCCCGCCTTGGAAGAGCGGACGCCATTATGGGCGTGCCAGAGGGTGGCAAGAGGCCACCTCCCATCGTGGGCCAGGACCGAAAATGGCGCCAAAAGTGGAAACCGCCCCCACCAACAGAGACTGTGATGCTAGAGGTGTCTGTCAGCGTGAAAGAACTGCCCCTGGAGCTGACAATCACCAAGTGGCCCCGGGACCGCCCTCGAAGTGGGAGGACTGAGAAGAAGAGAACAAAGATGGGTGTCGCTTGGAGCAGTCTGGAGAGAGCGCACCCGGAGGCAAGAAGCCTGGAGAAGAGTATCGGAGGAGCTTACCCGGAGATGGCGAGAAAGCAGAGCAGCACCGGCCCGTTGGCCAGGAGCCTGCTAGAAACAGAGGAGGGAGAGCAGAGCAGCACCGGCCCGCTGGCCAGGAGCCTGCTGGAGACAACTGTAGGAGAGCAGAGCAGCACCGACCCGTTGGTCAGGAGCCTGCTGGAAACAACGACCCCACTAGGCCTAGTGGAGGTCCTAGCACAGCTCCCCCGAGACCGGGAGTGTGCACAGACCGCTCTGGAGGGCCTCGCAAGGAGGATGGCCCGGGTGCAGCGAGAGACGTTGGCGGAGTGGAGCCGTGAGATGGCCCAGCAGACCGAGACCTGTCAGCGGAGCACGCCACCCGAGACGAGGAGACAGACCGCCTCTAAGGATGGCGCGGGAGGACTGAAGGCCGGAGACGGCGCCGAGAAGGGAGCCGAACGAGTGGAGGCAGGTAAAGGGGACGTCTATACCCCAAACCGGGAAACCGCGTACCTGCCCCAGCTCCCCGTCGCAGAGCCCGAAGTCTATCCTGCCGTGCCCGTCGCTGCAACGTCACCGCCGCAGACTAGGCCTCAAACGGGAGCCGCGACCCCTGTGACGTCACACGCCTCGACCCCGAGCGTGACCAAGCAGGAAGTACCACCAGCCTGGTCGCAAGGCCTAGTACCCCCGGGCGCCGCAATACCAACAGCGCCCCCTACCTCCGCGGAGCCCCCGGCCTGGTCGCAGGGCCAAGTAGCCCAGGGCGCCGCCGTCCTTACGGTGCCCTTCACCTTCCAGATACCCCAGGCCTGGCCGCAAGGCCCGGGCAACCCGGGCGCTAACACCACTGCGCCCATAAGACCAAGCGTGCCGCATCTGGGAGAAAATCTATTTGCCCAGCATACGTGCCCGAACGGGTCTGAAGCTAAAGGAAAACATAAAGAAAGAGCAGGAGGACGTCGTCGTTAAGTACAGCGAAGCAGAAGCTGTATATAGTTGCCCGTCGGGGCACCGTGAACTGTTACTGCTGCTATCATAGTCCCCGTTGGGACCAGCAAGTGTGAACTGTTTACCCGTTTAACCCTTAAATCCCACTGACCGAGGACTGAGAGCGGTCATTCCTCCCTATTCCCATTACCTGGCCGAGGACTGAGAGCGGCCACCTTCCCTTTTGTAAATAGTTGCGCTTCCTAAAGCGCCCCCTACCGGTTTTATAGGAAAACCATTTTTCAAGAAAAGACTGTCGCACTTTACCCGGTCACACGTTGCACAGTGACCGGAGGAGGAGCCAGAGGCGACGAGAATGTTTTATATGAAAAGTTTTATTGATATATATATATATAATGTTTTGAATGATGTTTTTATATGTTTATGCAAAAATTTGTATGTTTTGTGGTGTTTTGTTCTTACAGCCCGAGGACGTGCTGTGATTTACCAGGGGGGAATGTAGCACCCTGAGGATTCGGCTGCTACAGGGGTATTGTACCTCAACCCAGAGGTGTGATATTCCACTCCCGGGTAAGGATGGAGTGTGGAACTGAGCTCGGTAGGCTGCATGCACTACATACATCCCATTTCCGAGGAACAGGCCGACGGTACTCCCACTTAGAAATGTGCAGGTACGACCGAGTCTGTTCCTGGCTGGAGTGGGAGGGGGGTGGTACATCCCAAGTAGTGTAGGGGCAGATAGGGGGAGCAGCCTGGGTAAAGATAGGAGCTCATTGGGTGCTGGTCACCTGAGCTCACACATAGAGGGAGTATTTAAGTTGGGCACCATCTAAGGTCAGTCTGTCAGTCTTTGCAGAGGAGTCAGTCTGTCAGAGTAAGAAGCAGAGGTCCAGATGAGCCTGCAGAGAGAGAGTGGAGCAGAGAAGGAAAGACCCAGAGGGGACAAAGAGAGGACTCTGAGAACCCAAATTCAATCCCCGGGTGAAGAGTCGGCAATAGGGTACCGGATCCCAAACTGGTGGGGGCAAAAGCACACCCTAGCCAGAGACCGGAGGCCGTGGGCAGCGTCTGCCACGGCCACCCACCATATCCACCCCGAAGGCAAACCACGTGGAGGGTCAGGGAACCCAAGGCCAAGGGTCTCCCAACAGAAGGCCCGAGGGAGCTGGACCTAGGTGGATCACTAGTGGGGACGGCCAGAGGAAAGGACAGAAGGAGAGCTCAGGGTCACGCTCCGGACTTGTTTGGGGGTTTGCTGAATCCAGGACCTGGTGGACGCAGCACGGCTCGGGTGGTCACTTGAAGCTGGAGTGACCGGAACATCAGCAGTGAGTAAATACCTTAAACTGCACAACCCGACTCTGTCTTCACTTAACATCTATGCTGCACCACCACAACCCCCATCCTCTGCACCTGACCCCCTGAGGCTATACCCCACCCGTTGGGGGTTATACTACCAAAAGCTGCACCAACACCATCAGCCTCAGCGGACCCTGCTGCAGCGGCGGCCATAGTGACCGCAATACAACGGGTGGCGTAGTCGACATAAAGAACTTTATAACATCTGTAGGACTGCCACATACTCTGAGCTTGACACCCTGGGCACGGACCGGGTCACAGCCACTCGGAAGACTACAACCCCCATCTGATCCGGCTCCGGGTATTCCCCTAAAGAATATGGCCCAGGGGGCGCGTCATAAGCAAATTTATTTTTTCTTACAAATTTTAGATTATTTTTTCACCTATACATGTTTGGTATCTACGTACTCGTATCATATTGCCAGGTCAGTTTTAGCATTTAGTGAACAAGGTAAATAAAAAATTAAAAAAACAATTGTAGAATTGCACTTTTTTTTGCAATTGCACCGCACTTGGAATTTTTTTCCCGTTTTCCAGTCCACTATATGGTAAAATCAATGGCGTAGTTCAAAAGTACAACTTTTCCCCCAAAAAACAAGCCCTCATCCAGCTATATTGACGGAAAAATAAAAAAGTTATGGCTCTAGGAAGAAGAGAAGAAAAAACAAAAGCGCATAAACGGAAAATTGTAAGGCGGTGAAGGGGTTAAAGCTATTCCACGCTGCCTCTTCGACGGACTGAAGTACGTCATCGAACTGGATATCCTTGTAAAGCTCACTAATTTTGGGCCAAAAAACATATCCTCTTTCAGCTTAATAAAGGAAATTTTGATGTCAAATACATGAAACCATCACATTCTTGTTGCATGCTGTTTACAAAGTTTTTCATTAGTCCTTCTTTGATGTGTAGCGGAAGGAGTACAATTTTGTTAGAATCAACCAATAGTTCATTTTGTATATTTTTTGTACCAGGCTGAAGTGTTTCTCTTCCCAGATATTGCCCACCTAATGCAACCTAATATGAAAAAATGTATTTGCTTCCATACATTTACTGCATTACAATTCTCCACGATCTACACATGTAAAAGAAAAACTAGAACTAATTCTCAATTTTTTCTGTCATTATCATTTTCAGCAGCATCTAATCTATACAAATTAGCTACTTTTGTTCAATTTACAATTTTGTTGTTGAACAGTGAATTAGTTTGATGAAAACTTCCTATAGCCCTTCACTGTCGGCAATGGTTGTGTGACGTCTGTACCTTCTGATGTAAGTTGGTCTCTATCGATCCTGTAATGGCCCTCCCTGATAAATTGATAGCGAAAAAACAGTTTAGGGTGTTCAGGGAGAGCTGTGGGTTATTTTTTACCTTGCTACCTTGGTCTTCAAGAGATCAGTTCCAGTGGGTGGGGATAATCATGTCCCTACTGCAAGGGGGTACTCAGACCTGGGCTTTTTTATTGTCCCCTCAACCCCCAGAATGGTTTTCTGTTGACACCTTTTTTGACACCTGAGGTGTCATCTATGACGAACCCGACAGGATCCAGGTCACTGAGGTAAAGATCATGAACCTGGCACAGAGTGGTCGCACTGCTGAGGACTACTGCACCGAGTTCTGGCAGTGATCCACTGAAGTTCTATGGAATGATGCAGCACTCAGGTGCTAGTTCCGCAAAGGTCTTTCCGAGACTCTTAAGGATGCTCTCATTTTTCATGACTCCGCTTGTTCTTTGACGAAGGCCATGACCCAGGCCATACGGATGGACCACATAATCCGTGAGGGACGTGGTGAGCAGCAGAGTGCCCGTTATGCTTCCCCAAAGCAGGTCCATTTACTTGAGGTGGAGACATTGGAGGTTGAAGTTGCCAGTTTATCTTTCTGTGGAGAAAAGACATAGACAAAATATTGGACTGTGTCTATACTTTGGTCTCGCTGGACATTTTCTCAAGAATTGCCCAACTTATCTTCAGGCAAGCAAACTTTCGGGAGAACGCCTAATTCTGGGTGATTGTCGAGGAGGTCACCCAGATTCACAGGTACCTTTTTCTTCCAATGATAAAATACTGCTGAATTACTGCTGTCTATAGTGGGTACAAATATTTTCCTCTAGTCTGAAGGGTCTGCTGAGGAAGCTGAAGGAAAAGATGCAGAGATAGTACCTCCCCATCGTTCTTATGATTGCGCTATTAATCTTGTCCCTAATGCCAAATTACCTAAAGCTCGCCTTTACGATTTATCTGTCCCTGAACTATGTTAATAAAAGTTTGCGGAAGAGTCATATTCATCCTTCCTCCTCCCCTGTAGCTGCCGGATTTTTCTTTGTAAGATAGAAAGATGGTAGTCTCCGTCCTTGCCTCGATTTTCGAGAACTGAACAAAATCACTGTTAAGTCTACATATCTACTTCTACTCATTCCCGACCTATATACAATAACAGCTAATGGGGCCTAAGGGGTTTTCCAAGCTTAATCTTAGATGGGCCTACAATTTGTTACGCATCCAGAAGGGTGATGAATGGAAAATGGCGTTTTTTAACGTCTGAGGGTTTATTTGAAAATCTTGTCATGCCATTTGGGTTATCCAATGCACCTGCTGTATTTCAAAATTGTTTGAATGATATTTTCTCTGACTGTATTGGAAGATTTGTTGTGATTTTCCTGGATGATATTCTTATTTTCTTGCCTGATTTGGATTCTCCCTAGGAACATGTCCATGTAGTATTACAAAGGTTGAGGGAAAACTCTTTGATTGCTAAATTAGAAAAATGTTTTTTTCTGTTTAGGAAATTTCATTCATGGGGTTTGTTTTGTCTGCAGAAGGGTTTAAGATGGACCCTGGGAAGGTGCAGGCCATAATTGATTGGGTTAAAGGGGTATTCCCATCTCCAATATCCTACCCCAATATGTAGTAGGTGTAATAATAATAATATTAGAAAATACTTCCAATTAGAAATGCAGTATAGTTTTTCTAATTCGCTATGTCTCTTTCCTCATGTGCAAGCATTGCCGGACCTTAGGCATCGATGGTTACCATGGATACCTAAGGTTTTGAAATGCTGCCACATGAGGAAAGAGACATAATGAATTAGAAAAACTATACTACGTTTCTAATTGGAGGTATTTGCTAATATTATTATTACATCTACTACATATTGGGATAGGATCTTGGAGATGGGAATACCCTTTTAAACCTCATGACCTTAAAGCATTGTTTTTTTTGGGGGTTGCCAACTATTATAGAAAATTCATCAAGGGTTTTTCTCAGATTGCTAAACGTCTTACTGACCTTACACATATGGGGACGGATCTCAGGGTTTGGTCGCCGGATGCCATTAGGGATTTTGAAAGATTAAAATAGTGTTTCATGTCTGCTCCTGTTCTCATTCAGCCAAATGTCCATCATTATGGAGGTGGATGCTTCAGTGATCAGAGTAGGGGCTGTTTTATTACAGCGGTCCAAAACTGACCAATTTACGTCCATGTGAATTTTTTTCTAAAAAATTTTCATCTGCTTAAATAAATTATGATGTTGGGAATCGTGCGTTACTTGCTGTTATATTGGCCTTTGAGGAATGGAGGCATTTTTTAGAGGGAACAGTTCATAAAGTTACTTTGTTCATTGATGATAAGAATCTAGCTTACATTGAATCAGCTAAACGATTAAGCCCCAGACAGGCCAGATGGTCCTTATTTTTTCTAGGTTTAATTTCTCTATCACATTCAAGCCAGGGTCCAAGAATGTGAAAGCTGACGCATTATCTTGCAATTTTGATTTAGTTTCTCCTCCAGAACCTCCATCCTCCATTCTTCCTCGGGGCATAGTGGTTTCCATGGTATCCTTGGAGTTGGCAGCGGAGATTTGTAAAGTCCAATTCTGGCTCCTTCTGCTACTAAAGGGTCCAAAGTATTTGTGTCTGTGTATCTAAGATTGCGTCTGTTACAGCAGTTTCATGATTCCGTCTTGAGTGGTCATCCTGTGGTCACAGCTACGCAGAAAGCCATTGCTAGACTTTTTGGTGGCCGTAAATGAATGTTAAAGATTTTGTATCCGCTTGTGAAGTTTGCTCACTCATCAAAGACTGTCATAACCAGCCGGCTGGCCGGGGCATTGACTCCATTGCCAATTCCAGAAAGACCATGGACTCATCTGTCCATGGATTTAATCACTGATTTGCCTCTGTCTGGTGGGAAAACTGTTATTTGGGTGGTGATTGACCAATTCAGCAAACAGGCTCATTTTGTTCCTTTGTCAGGATGACCTAATGCAGAGACACTCTGCTGGTTGTTTATTTCTCATATTGTAAGGTTACATGGGATCCCTCTTAACATTCTGTCTGATAGGTGAGAGCTTTTTGTAAGAAACTGGGGATTGAGTTGTC
Source organism: Phyllobates terribilis (assembly GCF_046119375.1). Lineage (NCBI taxonomy): Eukaryota > Metazoa > Chordata > Amphibia > Anura > Dendrobatidae > Phyllobates > Phyllobates terribilis. Next base: position 412,459,674 of record NW_027362763.1, read on the forward strand.
ATCTTCCTCTGCCTACCACCCTGAAACCAATGGTCAGACTGAGAGGACAAATCAATCTTTGAAACAAATTTTAAGGTGTTTTGTGCCATCTCAGCAGGACTGGTCCTCATTCTTACCTCTCACTTAGTTCACCTTTAATATTCATGTCTTATCAGTCTACTGTAACCTCGCCGTTTTTTTGTAATTATGGTTTTCATCCCCATTTTGGAGAATTTTCTAGGATTAGTTCTGAATGTCCAGGGGTGTAGGTCACCATACAGAAACTTGGGGTTGTCTGGAGGCAGGTTTAAAAGAATATTAGGGCCGCTCGGATTCGCCAAAAACAGAAGGCCTATAGAAAACATTTGGTGAGTCCTGTCTTTTAAGTTAGGTGATAAGGTTTGCTTGTCATCTAAAAATATAAAACTTAAAGTGCCGTCTGCGAAGTTGGGTCCAAAGTTTATTGGTCCTTATGAGATTCTCAAGGTGGTCAATCCGATGGCTTCTACATTGAAGCTTCCTCCATCTGTTCGGAGCCCTAAGATTCCATAGATTCCTATTAACGGAGTTTGTCCCTTCAGTAGTGTCTTCCTCCCTGCCTCCTCAGGTTTTGGTAGATTCTGGCTTGGAGTGTAAGGTTCAGATGATTGTGGATTCTCTAAGGATCTGAAATTCCCTCCAATACCTCATCCACTGGAGGGAATATGGAGCCAAGGAGAGATCCTGGGTCCCAGCTCAAGATGTGAAGGCCGATCGGTTAGTCAGGGCCTCCCATTTGAAATTTCCTAAGAAACCTGTTTGTCCTCTGCCCCCCCACAGAAGAAGGGGTATGGATGCAGTGAGTGACAGCTCAGCCATCCTATGGATTTCAGGGGCGTGCTCCGGGCTTTCAGCATTGTGTCAGTTCGGCCGTCCTATAGTATGCAGTGGCGTGCTGGGCTGTCAGTTTTGAGTATGGGATTTCCTTGCAGCCCAATTAGCCTGGGCCTTCTGGAAATCCTCCAGGTGTCGCCCTATCAAGGTGATTGCTTGGCCATTTAGCTGGCTGGCTATGCTTGGACTATTGCCAGTCGTAGCGTTCAGCTCAGTGGTTTGTTTGCTCTTTGCTCTAATATTTTGATTTATGTTGCCAGACCTTGTATTTGCCTTTTTACGACCAGTTTGTATTACCCCTTTTGCCTTGACACACTCTGATTTTGGCATTCTGACCCCGGACTGTGACCTGACTATGCCTTTGTCTCTTCTCTCTGTTTATAACGTACCCTTCTAGCTCTTGATCTTGGACTCCTTGACTTCCCCGATGTGACGAACACACTGTGATGTGGAGAAGTCATGGAGTCCTAGGTCAAAAGCCAAGAGAGTATGTCATAAACAGATTGGTGAGGTATACGCAAAGGCAGGTCACAGTCTGGGGTCAGAATTCCTATAAGATAGCTGATCAAGACAAAGGGGTTAGGCAAACACATGGTCAAAGGCAAAATCCAAGGTCCATCAGTAAAAGATCAAAGTACAGAACTCACAGCACAGAGGCAAACTCGCACCAAGCATAGCAGAGGTACAACTGGCCGAGACAAGAGGCAGACAGCCAGCTAAATAGCCTGGGAATCATTCTGAACAGGAGACACCTGTAGGAAACCCAGCACGCCCCGGCCCTGATTGGGAGGCTGGACTGTAACTCACCACGCTGACAGCTCAGGACATCCGAGTCTCAGATTGTATGGCTGAGCCGTATATCGAGATGCTGACAACTCAGCATGCCCCTGTCCCAGATTGGATGGCTTAGCTGCCACTCACCACACTGAGATGAGCAATCGTGACACAACCGATTCACAGCTTGTTCGTGAGAAGTGACTCAACGTCACACTGATGAGACGTAGTCAGTATCACAAATATTTACATTTAGGTACCTACCAGATGACATTTTCTCTGATTTAAGTCATTCCTATCCCTTTTGTGTCCATGTAATACAGACGGCATGAAGACATTTCATGCATTCAGCTTGTTTCTCTAGACTTCCTTCTTCTCCCATCTTCTGTTGCATATCTCGACATGGTGCTCTTAAAAATAAAAGTTAAATTATAGTGTGTCACTGTTACACACATATGCCGGGTATCCTGGGCTCTGCTTCCTTCACCTCCGTCCGCTGCCCTTTGTTGTGCTCCACATCAGGTTTTGCAGCTTGCCCGATGTGGCTCAGTCACGTGATATCCCTGATCCTATTTAAGGCCCTTTAGAATACAAACCTCTCACTTAGGATTGACTATAGTTTGGTGTTCTTCTCCTTCTGTGCAGACAGTGCTTTAAGTCGCTTCATTCCCTGCCAACTTCCATTTCATCCATCCTGCTGCTCCCAAGATTCCTGAGTGTGCCATGTCCCCGGATCCCAAATGCCATCCTGCCAACTGCATCAATGGCAGGGGTCTGTGTACCAACCTGGACCTGGAGATTATTGGGTCCATTTCACAAGGTGAGCCTCACAGAATCCTAAGACATGGATCCCAAAGGTACAGCAGCCACAACACCATTACCATGGGATACAGATGATTTGCCTGGACTTGTGGTGCAACTTGTTGTTAGCCAACGTGAACTTGTTCAGGCTGTGCAAAACCACTCAGATTGTACAGATGCACTGTCTCAGACTCCTGCAGTCTCGCCACCAGCTCCTCAAAACTTGCCATAGGCTAATATGTACCTGAAACACTCAGTTTGAGAAATAGCTCCACATTTGCCTGCCATTTCACATTTTAATGGCAATCCTCAGGCCTGCTGGTGCTTTGTGAACCAATGCACCATACACTTTGAGTTGATTCCTCAGCAGTTTTTTTCTGACTGGTTCAAAGTGGTATATATTTTTTCTTTCTTGTCTGGAGATGCCTTTACGTGGGCTATGCCTTGTGGGAATGGGACTACCATATGATGCATTTTCTACCATCCTTCCTGGCTGCATTTTGTGGAGTGTTTGATGAACCAGGTCATGTTCACTCAGCTGCTGATTCCATACTACGGCTAAGACAAGGAATTCAACTCAGTGGGATATTATGCCATCCAGCTCCGTACCCTGCCCTGTCGCCTGAATTGGCCTGGAACAATGATGCTCTTCTGGCTGTCTTCTATGCAGGCCTGTCCAGTCATGTCAAAGATGAACTTGCGGGTAGAGATTTGCCTTCTTTGCTAGACTATTTAATTTCCCTCGCGACTTGTGTGGAATTACTGTGTTTCCTTGAAAATAAGACAGAGTCTTATATTATTTTTTCCTCCTAAACATGGGTTAGGACTTATTTTCAGGGAATGTCTTTTTTTCCCATGAGCCACAATCCACATTATTCTTTAAAAAAAAAAATCAACATTTATTCAAATATACAGTAACCATGTCATCACACACACACTGCATATACATATGTAAAGTATATCACAAAAGTGAGTACACCCCTCATATTTTTGTAAATATTTTTTTTATATTTTTTCATGGGACAACACTGAAGATATGACACTTTGATACAATGTAAAGTAGTCATTGTACAGCTTGTATAACAGTGTATAACAAAGAAGTTGAATGCATGTGCTCAGCTTCGTGTCCAGAGGTTGTCATTTCAAAATAGGCGTTAGAGTGCTGCCAGCATTGCTGCAGAGGTTAAAGCAGGGGTCCTCAAACTTTTTAAACAGGGGGCCAGTTCACGGTCCCTCAGACCATTGGAGGGCCGGAATATAGTTTTTAAAAAAAACTATGAACAAATTACTATGCACACTGCACATATCTTATTTTGTAGTAAAAAAACAATACAGGAACAAATACAATATTTAAAATGAAGAACAAGTAAAGTTAAATCAACCGGTATTTCAATAGGTAGGTAACTGTACCCAATAGGCAGCATAGGTCCTCAATAGGCAGGTAAATGTCCCCAATAGGCAGCATCGGTCCTCAATAGGCAGGTAAATATCCCCAATAGGCAGGTAAATGTCCCCAATAGGCAGGTAAATGTACCCAATAGGCAGCATAGGTCCCCAATAGGCAGGTAAATGTCCCCAATAGGCAGGTAAATGTCCCCAATAGGCAGGTAAATATCCCCAATAGGCAGGTAAATATCCCCAATAGGCAGCATAGGTCCTCAATGGGCAGGTAAATGTTCCCAATAGGCAGGCTGTTTCCCCCTTATAATGCCATATGCAGGCTGTTCCACCCCTTATAATGCCCCATGCAGGCTGTTCCCCCCTTATAATGCCCCATGCTGGATGCCACCCCCATATAATGCCCCATGCAGCATGTCACCCCCCCATATAATGCCCCATGCAGCATGTCACCCCCCCATATTATGCCCCATGCAGCATGTCACCCCCCCATATTATGCCCCATGCAGCATGTCACCCCCCCATATTATGCCCCATGCAGGATGTCCCTTTCCCCCCATATAATGCCCCATGCAGGATGTCACCCCCCATATAATGCCCCACGCAGGATGTCACCCCCCATATAATGCCCCATGCAGGATGTCACCCCCCATATAATGCCCCATGCAGGATATCACGCCCCATATAATGCCCCATGCAGGATATCACGCCCCATATAATGCCCCATGCAGGATGTCACCCCCCATATAATGCCCCATGCAGGATATCACTCCCCTGTCTTTATAATGCCCCATGCAGGATGTCACCCCCCATATAATGCCCCATGCAGGATGTCACGCCCCATATAATGCCCCATGCAGGATGTCACCCCCCCATATAATGCCCCATGCAGCATGTCACCCCCCATATAATGCCCCATGAAGGATATCACTCCCCTGTCTTTATAATGCCCCATGCAGCATGTCACCCCCCCATATAATGCCACATGCAGCATGTCACCCCCCACTATAATGCCACATGCAGCATGTCACCCCCCCGTATAATGCCCCATGCAGGATGTCACCCCCCATATCATGCCCCATGCAGGATGTCACCCCCCCCATATTATACCCCTTGCAGGATGTCACCCCCCATATAATGACCTATGCCTCCATACATTAAAAAAAAAAAAAATCCAATACTCACCTCACTTCTAACTTGCTGCCGCTGCTCTGGTCTGGACTCCAGCGTCGCGGCGTCGTCGTCCCGCTCTGCGCTGCCTGTGACGGCACTCGGGAGGGCGCGGTGTAAAGATGTCACCGCACCCTCTGACCTGAGACGTCACAGGAAGCGCAGAGCAGGAAGACAGCGGATCTGCAGAGGCACGGGGAGAGGTAAGTATCCGCCTGCTGGGGCCCTGAGCAAGCGGGGGAGAAGGGCGGGCGCTGACACCGCTCCCCTCTCCTCCGCCCATAGCCCGGCGGGCCGGATAAAAGTCCTCCGCCGGCCGCATGTGGCCCACGGGCCGTAGTTTGGGGACCCCTGGGTTAAAGGGATGGGGGTTCAGCCTGTCAGTGGTCAGACCATACGCGTACACTGCTTCAATTTGGTCTGCATGGCTGTTGCCCCAGAAAGCAGCATTTTCTAAAGATGATGCACAAGAAAGCTTGCAAACAGTTTGCTGAAGACAAGCAGACTGAGGATATGGATTACTGGAACCATGTCCTGTGGTCTGATAAGACCAAGATAACCTTATTTGGTTCAGATGGTGTCAAACATGTTTGGCGGTAACCAGATGAGGAGTAGAGATTAGCGAACATGTTCGGAAAACGTTTGGTAATTTCAAATTTGGCACGAACATTGCATATTCGGATTCGTGATCGGACGCCCAATTGTTTTTACTCAAAATCGGCTGAAGTGCGGGAAATTATCACGTTTCTACTAGGGTATTTTTTAGGACTTTGGCTAGGATAGTGGTGCTGTATGATGAGGGGAGTAGGTGGGGAGAGGTCAGAGGAGTGCTGGACTGTTAATCTTATTTTTTTTTTCTTAACTTAATGTGTGCAGAATCCGCCCAATCAGGGCGCAGGAACCATGCACAACGTCCAGACACAAGGGCTTTTGTCACTGATTGCCGAAGTCACATGTCCCTCTCCATATAAAGAGTGGACATGTTGTTTTGGCGCCATTTTGACAGTGTAAGAGTGCAGATAGGCTGCTTCTGCTGCAGCTCCTGGATACTGGGAGAGTGAGATAGCTAGGCGGTTGCTTGTAAGTCAGATAGATAGGATCCTGTGTGGCTGTGAAATCGACCTGTTAGCAGATCAATAGTGTTTGATAATAGCGGGGTCCAGACAGAGACACCAGGCCACATTTCAGTATAGAACTCTGTTGTGCTGATATAGTGCTCCATGCAGGAGTACACCTTTGAAAGAACTATTTTTTTCTGATAATATCATGCTACATAAACAAGGCCACATCTGAGCTTGTAATTGTTTTGCGCTGAGATTAGTCTGTATCCATGGCTCTATAGTACAAAATCTAAATTGTTTCTGTTCCTACCGTGCTACTTGAAGAAGGCCACATCTGAGCCTGTAATTGTTTTGCGCTGAGATTCGTCTGTATCCAGGGCTTTACAGCACAAAATCAAATTTTTTTCTGTTCCTACCGTGCTACATAAAGAATGCTATACCCGAGTTTGTAATTGTTTTACACTGAGATTCGTCTCTATCCAGGGCTACAAATTTTTTCTGTTCCTACCATGCTACGTAAAGAAGGCCACATCTGAGCTTGTAATTGTTTTGCGCTGAGATTCGTCTGTATCCAGGGCTCTACAGTACAAAATTTTTATTTTTTTCTTTTCCTACCGTGCTACATAAAGAAGGCCATATCTGAGCTTGTAATTGCTTTGTGATGAGATTCGTCTGTATCCAGGGCTCTACATTACAAAATCTATTTTTTTTCTGTTGCTACCGTGCTACATAAAGAAGGCCACATCTGAGCTTGTGTAACGGGTCTGGGAGGCGGAACCTCTGAGCTACTATACAAGGGGGCGGTCCTTGTAAGGGAGCGGGTGGCGACCAGGGAAGACGGGCAGGAAGTCACAGCAGGTGACCGGGACAGTCTCTGAGTGAACGGGCTGGAGGTCACGGCAAGTGACCGGGGCAGTCTCTGGATGAACGGGCAGATGGTCACGGCAAGTGACCGGGGCAGTCTCTGAATGAACGGGCAGATGGTCACGGCAAGTGACCGGGGCAGTCTCTGAATGAACGGGCAGATGGTCACGGCAAGTGACCGGGGCAGTCTCTGGATGAACGGGCAGATGGTCACGGCAAGTGACCGGGGCAGTCTCTGGGTAAAGGGTTGGTACGACCTGTGGCGGCTGATGATAGACGTGAGCTCCCAGGTGAGCAGGCGAGAGTCTCTGGATGAACGGGTGGTCACAGCATGTGACGGCGGAGCCTCCAGGAAGACCAACAGACAGGCGGCAGATGAGCGCTCCCAGGTGAGCGGGCAGAAGTCTCTGGACAGGCGGGTGGTCACAGCACGTGACGGCAGAGCCTCCAGGTAGGCTAGCAGACAGGCAGCAGATGAGCGCTCCCAGGTGAGCGGGCAGGAGTCACTGGACAGGCAGGTGGTCACAGCACGTGACGGCGGAGCCTCCAGGTAGGCGAGCAGGCAGGTAGCAGATGTGTGCTCCCAGGTGAGCAGGCAAGCTGGTCCATAGACAGACTGACAGGAGTTGGAAGGCAGACCGTCGGACCTCAGGCAAGCAGGCAGGTGGCTGAAGTGCGCTCCCAGGTGAACGGACAGGCTGGTCCTTAGACAGACTGACAGGAGTAGTAAGGCAGACCGTCGGACCTCAGACTAGCAGGCAGGTAGCAGATAATCAGGCAGGAATAAGACAGCAAGCTGGCAGGAATCTGGCAGGTATCTGGCAGGTAACTGGCAATGGGACCTGAGGGCTGAAGCAGAGTAGTGAACAGTGCAACAACATTGCTCGGGCACCTCCATTTTGGAGGAGGTGCCTTATATATGGTGAAGTCCTCCGGCCATTGGCCGGGGACTCCTTAGGACGGCGCGCGCGGCCTCTTTAAGAGGGAGGGAGAGCGCGCGCGCCCTAAGCACAGTGGCCGGGAAGGAGCGCGCGCTGCCAGCAGAGCGGGAGGAGGACGCCGGGCACGGAGCAGAGAGGTGAGGGGAGCAGCGTCCCTGCCTAGCAGAGGGCAGGGACGCCGGCGCTACAGTACCCCCCCCTTTAGGCCCCCCCTTTTTTAGGCCAGACAGAAATTTAGCTAGGATAAGAGGGGCATGGATGTTCTCCCGGGGCTCCCACGTTCTCTCCTCAGGACCAAACCCCTTCCAATCTACTAGAAAAAAGGTCTTTCCTCTTACCCTTTTGGTGGCAAGAATGTTCTCTACCTCAAACTCGTCCTCAGCAGAAACCGGAGCAGGAGGCATACCTGTAGACTTGGAAAAAGAGTTAAGTACCACGGGTTTGAGGAGAGATACATGGAAGGAGTTAGGGATCCGTAAGTTGGCCGGGAGTTTCAATTTATAGGCCACCGGGTTGATCTGACTGATGACCTCCAGAGGACCGATGAACCGAGGCCCTAACTTGTAAGAAGGTATCTTGAGTCGGACATATTTAGATGAGAGCCAGACTTTATCTCCAGGACGAAATTGTGGAGGATCCAGGCGTTTTTTGTCAGCGTGTCTTTTCATCCGTTCGGACGACTGAAGGAGTGCGGATCGGGTACTCTCCCAAATGGAGGAAAATTTGCTAACGAGAGATTCCGCAGCCGGGTTGTCCACAGAGGTGGAGACAGGAAAAGGAATCCGAGGATGCTGACCGAAGACTACAAAAAACGGGGATTTGGAGGAGGATTCGCTCTCGTGATTGTTATAAGAGAACTCGGCCCATGGTAGGAGATCCACCCAGTCTGAATGATGGGCATTAACGAAGTGCCGGAGGTAACTGGTCAGGTTCTGATTGATCCGCTCCACTTGACCATTGGACTGTGGGTGGTAAGCGGAAGAGAAGTCCAGGGTGACGTCTAGCAGTTTACAAGTGGCTCTCCAGAAACGTGAGGTGAACTGTACCCCACGATCCGACACGATGTGGAGGGGCAGGCCATGAAGACGGAAGATGTGGCGGATAAAGTCTTTAGCCAGCTCGGGTGCAGACGGGAGGGCTGGCAGGGGAATAAAGTGAGCCATTGGAAAAGCGATCAGCGACCACCCAAATGACCGTACAACCGGCGGAGACGGGGAGATCAGTTATGAAGTCCATAGCAATATGCTGCCAGGGGGCAGCAGGCACAGGAAGCAGAAGGAGGCGACCGGCTGGCAGGTGTCTCGGGACTTTGTTTCGGGCGCAGGACACACAGGCAGAAACAAAGTCTATTACGTCCTTGTGCAGGGTAGGCCACCAGTAGTGCCGGGCAATAAGCTGGAGGGTCTTTTTCTGACCGGCGTGGCCAGCTAGTTTAGACGAATGGCCCCAGTGTAGGATCTTCTTCCGATCAGGTACTGAAACAAACGTCTTACCGGGAGGGAGACGATTTAGACTCACGGGAGCCACCTGCATTACTCTGGCGGGATCGATGATATGTTTAGGTTCTTCCTCGAGATCGGACACCAGAAAGGATCGGGACAAGGCGTCTGCTTTGACGTTTTTGTCAGCCGGGCGAAAATGAAGAACAAAATCAAAGCGAGCAAAAAACAAGGACCACCGGGCTTGGCGCGGGTTAAGTCTCTGGGCATGCTGGAGGTAAGCCAAGTTCTTGTGGTCAGTGTAAATTATTACCGGGTGAAGAGACCCCTCGAGTAGGTAACGCCACTCCTCCAATGCCAGCTTGATGGCCAATAACTCTCGGTCTCCTATGGAATAGTTGCGCTCAGAAGAGGAGAAGAGTTTGGAGAAGAAGCCACAAGTTACCATTCTCCCGGAAGATGATTTTTGAGTAAGTACCGCTCCGGCTCCAGAGGAGGAGGCGTCAACTTCCAGGAAGAACTGCTTGTTGCCGTCCGGGCGATGCAGCACCGGGGCGGAAGAGAAGGCCTGTTTTAGGGAAAGAAAGGCCTCCTCTGCTTCGGGCGGCCACTCTTTGGGATTAGTACCCTTACGGGTGAGCGCGGAAATTGGGGCAGTCCGGGAAGAGAAGTGTGGTATGAAGAGGCGGTAGTAGTTAGCGAAGCCCAGGAATCGCTGAATGGCCTTCAACCCCTCCGGTCGAGGCCATTTCTCGATGGCAGACAGTTTCTCTGGATCCATTTGTAGGCCGGTCTGAGAAATAATGTAGCCCAAAAACGGAAGCGAGGTCTGCTCAAAGAGGCACTTCTCGTATTTAGCGAAGAGGTGATTCTGCCTGAGCCTGAGCAGGACCTGACGAACGTCCCTCCGGTGAGTCTGGAGATCCGGAGAGAAGACCAAGATGTCGTCCAGGTACACCACTACGCAGGAGTAGAGAAGGTCCCGGAAGATGTCATTGACCAACTCTTGAAAGACGGCAGGAGCGTTACAGAGACCAAAGGGCATTACCAGATATTCATAGTGGCCGTCCCGGGTGTTGAATGCCGTCTTCCATTCATCCCCCTGACGGATACGAACCAGGTTGTACGCCCCACGGAGGTCCAGTTTGGTGAAGATTCTAGCCCCCCTCAGACGATCAAATAACTCCGGAATGAGCGGAAGGGGGTACTTATTCTTCACCGTGATCTGGTTAAGGCCTCTATAGTCTATACAGGGACGGAGAGAGCCGTCCTTCTTTTTGACGAAAAAGAAGCCTGCTCCCGCCGGGGAGGTAGATTTCCGGATGAATCCCCTGGCCAGATTCTCCTCAATATATTCGGACATCGACCGGGTCTCAGCAGCGGATAATGGATAAATACGCCCACGGGGAGGAGTAGTACCAGGTAACAGGTCGATAGGGCAGTCGTATGGTCTATGAGGGGGTAGTGTCTCTGCTTCCTTTTTATTAAAGACATCAGCATAAGACCAATAAGGAATCGGAAGTCCAGGTAGATTAGCTGGGGTAGGAGAAGGACGGATGGGATGGACGGGAACCAGACAGGTCTTATGGCAGTCCTGTCCCCAGCGAAGGACTTCTCCGGTCTGCCAGTCAAGCACGGGTGCATGTCTCTGGAGCCAAGGTAGGCCTAGCAAGAGGGCGTGGGAGAGTCCAGGCAGAACATGAAAGGAGATACTCTCAGAATGCAGCATTCCCACCTGCAGAGTAATGGATTCGGTGATGAGTTGGATGGGGCGTGGTAAGAGACCCCCATCCACGGCAGCAACAGACAAGGGTACAGCCAGAGGTTTGGTGGGGATGCGGTATTTCTCTACCAGGGACTGTGAAATAAGATTCCCGGCTGCTCCAGAGTCAAGTTGGGCTAGTTCGAAATAACGGTTCTCCCCGCAGACGATTGAGACTGACAACAGCAGAGATGGAGAGGATTTATTCTTGTCTAGGTCGACCTCTCTAAGCGAACCTAGACACAGGCGTTTCCCGACCTCTCCGGGCAGGTACGGATCCGGTGCTCCTTACTGCCACAGTAGAAGCAGCTCCCCTCGGCACGGCGTAAGTCCTGACGGGTTTTGACCATCTTGGTCTGGTCGACCTGCATAGGCTCAGGAGAGTGTACCTGGGTAGAGACGGAGGGAGTGACGGGTTTCTGAAAAGTAGGAGCTAGACGTGGTAACCTCCTCTCACGGGTGACCTCTTTGGCACGCTCCTGGAACCGTAGGTCAATCCGGGTGGCAAGAGTTATTAGGTCATCGAGAGTGGTAGGGATGTCCCGACCGGCAAGTTCATCTCTAATACGGCCGGACAGACCCTCCCAGAAGACGGATACCAGAGCGTCGTTATCCCAGGCCAGCTCCGAGGCAAGGGTACGGAACCGTATGGCATATTGGCCCACGGTGAGACTTCCCTGACGGAGGCGTAGCAGTGATGATGCGGATGAGGTCTTCCGTCCGGGTTCGTCGAAGACTTTCCGGAAAGCCGTGAGAAAAGCAGGCAAGTTGGACACCAGGGGGTCTCCTCTCTCCCATAGAGGATTTAGCCAGGCCAGGGCCTCCCCGGTGAGATGGGACATGATGAATGCAATTTTGGCTCGGTCGGAGTTAAACTGGTGGGACAATAGTTCAAAGTGCAGGGTGCACTGATTTATGAAGCCCCGAGCCTGGGCGGAGTCGCCTCCGAAGCGAGGAGGTGCAGAAAGCCGGGGTCCGGGGTAGGATACCATGGTATTAGTGGGCAGCGGAGCTGCCGGATTGCGAGACATGGCACTGGCGGAGGTTGCTGGTGGAGCAGTCAGAGTGTGCAGGCGAGTATTGACATTCCGCAGGTGACCCAGGATGGACTCCTGTTGGGACCTTTGACGGAACAGTTCATGACATAGGTCCGAGAGCGAGGGAGCTTAGGTGCCACCGGGTTCCATGGCCCGAGCAAACTGTAACGGGTCTGGGAGGCGGAACCTCTGAGCTACTATACAAGGGGGCGGTCCTTGTAAGGGAGCGGGTGGCGACCAGGGAAGACGGGCAGGAAGTCACAGCAGGTGACCGGGACAGTCTCTGAGTGAACGGGCTGGAGGTCACGGCAAGTGACCGGGGCAGTCTCTGGATGAACGGGCAGATGGTCACGGCAAGTGATCGGGGCAGTCTCTGAATGAACGGGCAGATGGTCACGGCAAGTGACCGGGGCAGTCTCTGGATGAACGGGCAGATGGTCACGGCAAGTGACCGGGGCAGTCTCTGGGTAAAGGGTTGGTACGACCTGTGGCGGCTGATGATAGACGTGAGCTCCCAGGTGAGCAGGCGAGAGTCTCTGGGTGAACGGGTGGTCACAGCATGTGACGGCGGAGCCTCCAGGAAGACCAACAGACAGGCGGCAGATGAGCGCTCCCAGGTGAGCGGGCAGAAGTCTCTGGACAGGCGGGTGGTCACAGCACGTGACGGCAGAGCCTCCAGGTAGGCTAGCAGACAGGCAGCAGATGAGCGCTCCCAGGTGAGTGGGCAGGAGTCACTGGACAGGCAGGTGGTCACAGCACGTGACGGCGGAGCCTCCAGGTAGGCGAGCAGGCAGGTAGCAGATGTGTGCTCCCAGGTGAGCAGGCAAGCTGGTCCATAGACAGACTGACAGGAGTTGGAAGGCAGACCGTCGGACCTCAGGCAAGCAGGCAGGTGGCTGAAGTGCGCTCCCAGGTGAGCGGACAGGCTGGTCCTTAGACAGACTGACAGGAGTAGTAAGGCAGACCGTCGGACCTCAGACTAGCAGGCAGGTAGCAGATAATCAGGCAGGAATAAGACAGCAAGCTGGCAGGAATCTGGCAGGTATCTGGCAGGTAACTGGCAACGGGACCTGAGGGCTGAAGCAGAGTAGTGAACAGTGCAACAACATTGCTCGGGCACCTCCATTTTGGAGGAGGTGCCTTATATATGGTGAAGTCCTCCGGCCATTGGCCGGGGACTCCTTAGGACGGCGCGCGCGGCCCCTTTAAGAGGGAGGGAGAGCGCGCGCGCCCTAAGCACAGTGGCCGGGAAGGAGCGCGCGCTGCCAGCAGAGCGGGAGGAGGACGGCGGGCACGGAGCAGAGAGGTGAGGGGAACAGCGTCCCTGCCTAGCAGAGGGCAGGGACGCCGGCGCTACAGCTTGTAATTGTTTGGCGCTGAGATTCATCTGTATCCAGGGCTCTACAGTACAAAATCTAATTTCTTTCTGTTACTACCGTGCTACATAAACAAGGCCACATCTGAGTTTGTAATTGTTTGGCGCTGAGATTCGTCTCTATTCAGGGCTCCACAGTACAAAATCTAAATTTTTGTTGCTAATAGCATGCTCTAGCCACACTAACTGAGTAAATAAATACTGATTGGTAATTTAGTGACAGGTGACTGACAGGTCTGGGCATAGGTTTATTAAACATCTGGTTAAAAGAAGGGAAGAGTGCATCCAACATGAGTGGGAAAAAGCGAGGTCATGGTGGAAGGAGGAATAGGCTTGGTGTTCAAGGTGTACATGGGGTAGGTGGTAATGTTAGTGAAAGGTCTACTAAACAAACACCCTCACGTCCTATCCAAAGACAACTGACAACTTCTGTTACTGGACGGGCTATTCCACTCCCTTTCTTGGGCAGTCGCACAGCGGTACGCGTTGTAGATGAGAGACAGAAAGAGCATGTGCTCCAGTGGATGGCAAGCATTGCATCAACTGGTCTCTACTCCTCTTCCTCACACACAGTACAGTCCTCAGAGGTGACACCCCAATTACCCTTGTTTCCCCCGTGTCACAACTCTCCAACCACCCAACTGACTGTAAGGAACCACAGATGGGCGAGTCTTTAGAGCTGTTCACACATTCTATGCCATGGGCATCAGACGTCTGCTCCAAAGATTCACAGTCTCAAGAGGAGGAAAGCATCTGCACCGATGCAAAAAAAAAATTTCTGTTGGATCCGGTACTGGACAAAGTGGGGTCCGAGCAGAATCCTGACCCTTGCCACCAGACGTTAACCCCGGGGGGTTATCCTGGTGAGACTCAGATACCTGAGGTGCATGCGGACTGTATAGTGCTGTCAGGGCAGGTAGAGGAGGAAGGTGACTCTCAGGGCGAGAAGTGGGAGAACAGAGACAATGACGATGAGGTTCTAGATCCCACTTGGTGTGAACCCAGAGGCGCTCAGCTGAGTAGCTCAGCAGAGGAAGTGGAGGAGGAAGATGAGGCGGTTACATTGCGGCCTACTGCACAGACACGAAGTGCTGCAACCACGACGATCACTGTATCCTAAGCCACAACTGTGGCTGTGGCCAGCAGCGGTCACGGGTCAGCAGTTCGCGGCGGCAAGGGCTGCCTAGCCTGGGCCTTTTTTGAGACCGCAAAGGATGACCCAACTCACGTTATCTGCCAACTTTGCAAAAAACGACTCAATAGAGGCAAAAATAATTGCAATAATTTGGCTACTACTTGCATGAACCGATACATGCGCGATTAACATGCATTAGTCTGGGAATCTCACTGCGATAGAATGCGGACTAGCGGGCCTCACCAACCACCGTCTGCCCCATCAACCACATCTGCTGCTTCTTCCTACTCCATTACTGTGGCAAGTGTTCTCAGACAGGTTTCCGGCCGCAGAACCTCCACTTGTTTACCCGCTACAGTCGGGGTGAGTGAGAGGCCGTCAACTCTTACAGACGTGGACATGACTGCTGTTTTTGTTTCACCGAGCACACCACATCTTTTTCAATCCACCATAACCTCTCTGCCTGCACCTCACTTACAGTCTAGCAGTTTGTCGTCTTCATCCTACTCCACCCACTCTCAGCACAGCAGCCAGCCCTCGGTCCCGCAGTTGTGATCATGTGGGGGAGGTGGTGGTCCCAGAGGAAGAGGAGGAAGCAGAGGAGGATGCGGAATGGGTAACAATATCTCTAAGTTCCAGACTGTCGTCGCACAGGCTGGTGCCAAGGGAGAGTGGATCATAGTGTTCAAGGGGGGCTCGTGGTAGCAGACAAACGGTTAGTGAAGGTGCAGGGGCCGAGGAACAAATAGAGGAAGACGAGGAGGAAGAGGTGATGGGCACGCAACAGTCAGGAGATGAAGAGGATAATGATTCCCTCTCTGTTGTCCATGATTGGCTGGAGGGGACGGAGGAAGCAAGCTTCAGTGTTACCCTGCCATCAACACACCATGGGCTTGGACCTCATGGAAGAGCCCAACACATGAGCGCCTTCTTGATGCACTATCTGCAACATCATCCCCGTATTGTTAGGATTCCAAATAGTGCTGACTACTGATTTGCCACTCTGTTAGATCCCTGGTACAAGAGTACATTTTGCTAGATGCACGCATGCTGGATTATCGAAACACGATTTTAGACAAATTTAAGAGTGGTTTTCCCCAAGACCCTGTATTGGCTCTTCACAAATCGCCGCACGCGTGCCTTGCTCCGTCTTTCCCTGGCGTATGGCTAAGGCTAGGGAAGGGAGGAGATGAGCACTAGTCAATCTCCACTAAACACTAAAGACAACAAGGGTGGACAAACGGGAATTTTCTTAGCTTTAGACGAATCCAGACAAATGCACACACGTCCTCAAGCTCCAGAGAGGAAGAAGTACTGCTCTGCTAAAGCCTTCACAAGTAGGAATGAACATCGCCGGCACCTCCCTCTGAAACACAGCAGATTAATTAATCAACACCCAGACAAGGTGTTAATTAATCAGAGGGAGGTAGGCTCTGGGTCCTAGAGACAGCCTCTAAGAAGATGTCTGTAATGCCAAATGTAGAGATCTCCTGCAACCAACTGCAGGGTGACTGTCTGTCACCTTTGACACACCCGTGACAGTACCCCCTCCTCTATGAGTGGCCTCTGGACAATCAGAGCCGGGTTTCTCAGGATAAGAGGTGTGGAATGATCGAACCAACCTGGGAGCATTCACCTTTGAAGCTGAAACCCACATCCTCTCCTCTGGACGATAGCCTTTCCAGTGCACCAAGTATTGTAGAGAACGACGTTGGAGAAGGGAATCTACAATCCTCAAAATCTGGAACTCCAGATTACCATCAACCATTACTGTTAGAGGTGGTAGAGGTGAGGGCTCAAGAGGTTCCACATACTTTTTGAGTAAGGACCTGTGGAACACATTGTGGACCTTAAGGGCCTGAGGAAGTTCAAGCCGAAACGTTGCTGGGTAAATGACGGTGGTTATTTTATAGGGACCAATAAACCTAGGTCCTAGCTTCCAAGAAGGAACTTTCAATGTTATATTCCTGGTAGACAACCACACAAAGTCATTCACATTCAGGCCCGGACCTGGCAAGCGTTTTCTGTCAGCCATACGTTTATACCTGTGTAACGGGTCTGGGAGGTGGAACCACAGAGCAACTATACAAAGGGGCAGTCCTTGTAAGGAAGCGGGTGACACCCAGGGAAGGCGGGCAGGCAGTCACGGATAGTGACGGGGACAGTCTCTGGGTAAGAGGGCAGGAGATCACGGCAAGTGACGGGGACAGTCTCTGGGTAAGAGGGCAGGAGATCACGGCAAGTGACGGGGACAGTCTCTGGGTAAGAAAGCAGGAGATCACGGCAAGTGACGGGGACAGTCTCTTGACAGGCGGGTGGTCACGGCAAGTGATGGCTAAGCCTCCAGGTAGGCTAGCAGGCAGGTAGCGGGTGGACGCTCCCAGGTGAGCGGGCGAGAGTCTCTGGACAAGCGGGTGGTCACAGCAAGTGACGGCTGAGCCTCCAGGTAGGCAAGCAGGCAGGTAGCGGGTGGACGCTCCCAGGTGAGCGGGCGAGAGTCTCTGGACAAGCGGGTGGTCACAGCAAGTGACGGCTGAGCCTCCAGGTAGGCAAGCAGGCAGGTAGCGGGTGGACGCTCCCAGGTGAGCGGGTAAGATTCTCTGGACAGGCAGGTGGTCACAGCACGTGACGGCAGAGCCTCCAGGTAGGCTAGCAGGCAGGTAGCAGGTGAGCGCTCCCAGGTGAGCGGGCAGACGGATCCATAGACAGACTGGCAGGGCTGGTAGGCAGACTGTCGGACCGCAGGAATAACAGCAGATAGACACGAGTCAGGCAGGTATCAGACAGGAAACTGGCAGGTAACTGGTAACGGGACCTAAGGGCTGAAGCAGAGTGATGACCTATGCTACAACATTGCTCGGGCACCTCCATTTTGGAGGAGGTGCCTTATATATGGAGAGATCCTCCGGCCATTGGCCGGGGACTCCTTAGGACGGCACGCGCGGCCCCTTTAAGAGAGGGGGAGCGCGCGCGCGCCCTAAGCACAGTGGCCGGGAAGGAGCGCGCGCTGCCAGCAGAGCGGGAGGAAGACGCCGGGCACGGAGCTGAGAGGTGAGGGGAACAGCGTCCCTGCCTAGCAGGAGGCAGGGACGCCGACGCTACAACCTGTCTCCCATGATCTTTAAATTACACAGAACACCCTGCTATACCGAGGAGTGCGACGAAACAAATCGTTCCTCTTCAGGAACCCCTGAAGCTCCTCCCCCACTAAAGGTACCAATCTGTGGGTGAATACCGTATGCACCGAAGAACGGTGATCTGCCAGGGAATTTTTGACGATGTTTATTAATTGCAAATTCTGCCAGAAGGTAAGTAGGATGCCCAATCCTCCTCATTTTCGGAGAAAAAAACACCTGAGGTAGGTCTCCAAATTCTGATTGACATGCTCGGTCTGACCATTCGACTGAGGGTGGAAGACAGAGGAAAAGGACAGCAGCACCCCCAGTCAAGAACAGAATGCCTTCCAGAACTTGGAAACAAACTGGGTTCTCCAATCTGACACCACATCGGAGGGAACCCCGTGAAGCTTCACAATCTCATTTATGAACACCTGAGCAAGTGTCTTTACATTTGGAAGTGCAGGCAATGCGACGAAGTGAACCATTTTACTGAACCTATCTACTACCACCAAAACCACCGTTTTGCCTGCAGAAACCGGTAGGTCAGTAATAAAATCCATGCACAAGTGTGTCCATGGCCTACTAGGGATAGGTAGCGGAAAAAGAGTGCCAGACGGACGGGTATGTGAAACCTTAGAACGAGCGCAAATACTACAAGCAGCTACGTGTTCAATCACATCCCGATGCAACCCCGGCCACCAAACCTTCCTGAAGGGCAGGAGGCAGGGTTGTTCCCCTGAGCCTCCAACACCTCACCCTCCAGTTTAGGATACAGTATCGAAATGACAACCCCTTTCTGTAATATCGGGGCAGGGTTCTCATGGTCACCACCACCAGGGAAGCTCCGGGACAAAGCATCAGCCTTGATATTTTTGACCCCTGGATGAAAAGTGGCAACAAAATTGAACCTAGTAAAAACAGGGACCATTTGGCTTGCTTAGGGTTGAGACGTTTAGCTGACTGGAGATATGACAGGTTCTTATGGTCAGTAATAACAGTAATAGGATGAATAGCCCGCTCCAACCAATGTCGCCATTCCTTGAACGCCAATTTGATCGCCAAAAGTTCCCTATTACCCACGTCATAATTTCTCTCAGCCGAAGACAATTTTTTAGAAAAGAAGGCTCATGGACGCCATTTACCAGGGGACGAACCCTGAGACAACACAGCCCCGACATCCGACGCATCAACCTCCACAATAAAGGGTTGGGAAACATCGGGTTGACTGAGTATCGGTGCAGGGGCAAAATTATTCTTTAAGGAAGAGGAAGCATCCGACCATTTGGAAAAATCAGACCCCTTCTTAGTCATGTCAGTAAGAGGTTTCATAATAACAGTAATTTTGGATGAATTTCCGGTAAAAATTAGTAAAGCCAAGAAAACGTTGTAGCGCTTTCAGGTTCTCGGGACGTTCTCAATCAAGGACTGCACGGATCTTCTCCGAATCCATCCGAAAACCTGAAGATGACAAGTACCCCAAAAACTGCACCTCCTGAACAGCGAAAACACATTTTTCCAGTTTGGCATAAAGTTTGTTATCCCTTAATATCAGGAGCACCTGCTTAACTTGCCCCCGATGAGTCTCAAAATCAGGTGAGTAATCCAAAATATCGTCCAGATAGACCACAACAAACCTCCCCTCCAATTGATGGAAAATATCATTTATGAAATGCTGGAATACCGCAGGTGCATTGGTCAAACCAAAACGCATAACCAGACTCTCGAAATGTCCTTCCAGGGTATTGAACGCTGTTTTCCATTTATCCCCTTCTCTGATTCTAACCAGGTTGTAGGCTCCCCTTAAATCCAACTTGGAGAATACCTTAGCTCCTACAACCTGGCTGAACAAATCAGGAAGAGGATATGGATCACGGATGGTAATTTGATTTAATTCCTGGAAATGTAAACAGGGACGTAGACCGCCATCTTTTTTCTTCACAAAGAAGAAACCTGCTGCCACGGGCGAACATGAGGGTCTGATATGTCCCTTCTCCAGACTTTCCGCAATGAAATCCTTCATTGCTTGTCTCTCAGAGCCAGAAAGATTATACAGTCTGGATTTCGGTAGTTTAGCTCCGGGGGTCAGGTTAATAGGACAGTCATAGGCACGATGAGGAGGCAAATCCTGACACCCCCTCTCAGAAAAAAATGTTCTTAAAACCAGACAGAAAAGCAGGTAATATTTCCGTAGAGACAGTAGCAAGGGAAATATCTAAACAGTTCTCATGGCAGTAATCTCCCCATTCCTATCATCTGCACTAACCTGGTATGGCACCCATCTTTCCATATGTGTGACCTATCTTGCCATTCCTATCAGCTGCACTAACCTGGTATGTTTGTAAGCTGACCACAGCACGACCCCTTGTTCAACACTTTCTTTTCTTTATGACCAGCCTGTTTTACTTTGCTTGTATTATATCCTGCTCTGGCCCAATTTGTAATTATCTGATAAACCTGGATCAGAGGCCTCTCCCCTCCCCTTAACAGCTGAATGCATTTGCTAACATATATATTGTGAAGCCTAAGTCTGGTTGACGTAGTCTGGCCAGTGTGAATTCACCAAGTGTGATGAAATAAGTGTGGCATTGAATTAATCCTGAATTGTACCTGAAGGGAACCAAAGGAAACAGGATACCCAGGCAAAGTAAATGATGTTCCTGTTTGTCTTCACGCTCTCCTCTATAGTCCTTCACTTTCTACTAACACCCCTAATCCCTACACCTAGTAAGGAACGCTTCATTTCTCCCTCCATCCTCCCAATTCATCTGACCTCCTCCTCAGAACTATTCCTCAATATTCACTCCTGTGTCTCCAAACACAGACAGCCACCTCATGCTCTCTCCTGCTCCCACCTGCTAACACTTTCCCTGCTCCTTCTGACTGCCAGTGATATCTCTCCAAATCCTGGCCCTCCTCACCACACCCCTACAATCACTTCCACCTCCTACCCACGATCTATCCCAAACTCTCGTAACCCTTCTAACCTTATACCCAATCGCCCAGCCCCTGCTTCCCCAATCCCTCTAACATGAGCTCTATGGATCGCTCACTCTGTCTGCAACAAACTTTCTGAAATTCATGATCTCTTCATCACAAACAAGCTTTCCTTCCTCGGCATCACTGAAACCTGGGTCACCCCCTCCGACACTACCTCTCCTGCTGCACTTTCGTATGGTTGATTTCACCTTTCCCACATCCATCCCCCACCGGCAAGCATGGTGGAGGAATAGGTTTCCTCCTATCTGATAACTGCTCCTTCACCCAAATCCTACTGCCGCCCTCCATTACTCTCCCCTCTTTTGAGGTGCACTGTGTGCGCATCTACTCCCCCTCCAACCTCCAACTGGCTGTCATTTACTGCCCCTCAGAATCAACCACCACCTTCTTTGACCACCTGGCAACTTCATTTCCTCTCCGTTGAGATCTCCACTATCCTCATGGGTGACTTCAACATCCCCATTGACACCTCCCACTCATCTGTCTCTAAGCTGCTATCCCTTACTTCCTTCTTTGGCCTTACTCAGTGGTCTTCCGCAGCTACCCACAAAGATAACCACACACTGGACCTCATCTTCACCTGCCTCTGTTCCCTATCTAACCTCTCTTACTCGCCTCTCCCTCTTTCTGACCACAACCTACTGACATTCTCTACCCTCTCCTCTCCAGGGCAACAATCCCCACTCCACAAGCTTGCACACCCTCGCAAAAATATTAAACACCTTGACCTACACTCACTCTCTGAATCCCTTCTCCCTCTTACAGACATTAGGTCCTTACATGATGCAGATGTTGCTGCCACTTTATACAACACCACAACAGCTGCAGCTCGCAATTCGGTCGCCCCCCTCACACATACCAAAGCTCGCACAATCAACAGTCAACCCTGGCACACCAGCCTAACTAAAGAACTGCGACGGACCTCCAGGGTTGCTGAGCGTAGATGAAAAAGGTCCCACTCCAATGAGCACTTCATCGCATTCAAACAGTCCCTCGCTACCTTCAAGTCCACATTCACTACAGCAAAACAAACATACTTCTCATCTCTCATATCCTCCCTGTCCCACAACCCCAAACAACTATTCAACACCTTCAATTCTCTTCTCCGTCCCCTATTGCCTCTTCCCTCTCCTCTTATTTCAGCCAAAGACTTTGCCTCATTCTTCAAGCAGAAGATTGACACCATCAGACAAAGCTTTTGCCTAAAATCCCCACAGCCACTCCCCATACCTACTCAATCCTCCTCCTCCATAACCACCTTCTCCACCAGTACTGAAGATCAACTTTCCTCTTTACTCTCCAAATCACACCTCACCATCTGTGAACTTGACCCAATCCCGTCCCACCTCATCCCAAACCTTACCACCCTTTTCATCCCAACCCTTTTCAACCTGTCACTAACAACTGGCGTCTTCCCCTCATGCTTCAAACATGCCTCGATCACACCCATCCTCAAAAAGCCTTCCCTTGACCCATCCTCTCTGACTAGCTATTGCCCCATATCACTTCGTCTCTATGCCTCAAAACTACTGTAACAACACATCCATTCTAAACTGTCCTCCCACCTCTCCTCCTGATCCCTCTTCGACTGCCTACAATCTGGTTTCTGACCGCACCATTCTACTGAAACTGCCCTGACTAAAGTCACTAATGACCTACTAACCGCCAAATCCAAGCGACACTACTCTGTCCTCCTCCTCCTGGACCTGTCATCTGCCTTTGACACAGTGGACCATTCCTTCTTACTCCAGACTCTCTCATCTCTCGGCATCACAGACTTGGCCCTATCCTGGATCTCCTCATACCTAACAGACCGGACATTCAATGTCTCCCACTCACACACCACCTCCTCATCTCACCCCCTATCTGTCGGTGTCCCCCAAGGTTGAGTTCAGGGACCCCTACTCTTCTCCATCTACACCTTAGGCCTGGGACAGCTCATAGAGTCTCATGGCTTTCATTATCACCTCTATGCTCACGACACACAGATCTACCTGACCAGCCCTACCCTCACCTACTGTATCCTCACCCATCCCTTATAGATTGTGAGCCCTCGCGGGCAGGGTCCTCGCTCCTCCTGTACCAGTCGCCATCACGTTTTGTTCAAGATTATTGTAATTGTTTTTGCTATGTATACCCCTTTTTCACATGTAAAGCGCCATGGAATAAATAGCTCTATAATAATAAATAATAATAATAATCTTGGATCTCCTCATATCTAACAGACCGGACATTCAGTGTCTTCCACTCACACACCACCTCCTCATTTCGCCCCCTAACTGTCGGTGTCCCCCAGGGTTCAGTCCTAGGACCACTGATCTTCTCCATCTAAACCTTCGGCCTGAGACAGCTCATAGAGTCTCATAGAGTCCCACGGCTTTCAGTATCACCTCTATGCTGATGACATACAGATCTACCTCTCTGGACCCGATAGCTCCTCCCTACTAACCAAAATCCCACAATGTCTGTCTGCTATTTCATCCTTCTTCTCTGACAGATTTCTAAAACTTAACATGGACAAAACTGAATTAATCATCTTTCCACCGTCTTACTCAACTCCCCCAACTGATCTATCCATCAAAGTCAATGGCTGCCCACTCTTCCTAGTCCCGCAAGCCCGCTGCCTAGGGGTAACCCTGGACGCTAACCTCTTCTTTAAACCACATATCCAAGCCCTTTCCACTTCCTGCCGACTCCAACAAAATATTTCCTGGATCTGCACATTCCTCAACCACAAATCTGTAAATACACTAGTGCACGCCATCATCATCTCCCGCCTCGACTACTGCAACCTCTTGCTCTGTAGCCTCCCTTCTACCACTCTCGCATCCCTCCAATCTATCCTAAACTCTGCTGCCTGACTAATCCACCTGCCCACCCGCTATTCCCCGGCTTCTCCTCTCTGTCAATCCCTTCACTGGCTCACCATTGCCCAGAGACTCGAGTTCAAAACCCTAACCACGGCATACAAAGCCATCCACAACCTGTCTCCCCCATATATCTGTGACCCAGTCTCCTGGGACTTACCCACACGCAACCACCGATCCTCACAAGATCTCCTTCTCTACTCCCCTCTTATCTCCTCTTCCCACAATCGTATACAAGATTTCTCCCGTGCATCCCCCCTACTCTGGAACTCTGTACCCCAACACATCAGACTCTCGCCTACCGTGGAAACCTTCAAAAGAAACCTGAAGACCCACCTCTTCCGACATGCCAACAACCTGCAGTAACCCTCTCTCCACCATTCGCTGCACTACCAGCTCTACCCTCACCTACTGTATCCTCCCCCATCCCTTGTAGCTTGTGAGCCCTCACGGGCAGGGTCCTGGCTCCTCCTGTTCCAGTCGCCGACTTGCATTGCTCAAATTTATTGTAATTGTTTGTGCTATGTATATCCCTTTCACATGTAAAGCACCATGGAATGAATGGCGCTGTAATAATAATAAATAATGTTAATAATTCATTAATCTCCCCGGCTTGCCAATCCACCAACGGATTATTTTTAACAAGCCTAGGAATACCCAAAACAATAGGTGTGGGAAGATTGTCCAGGAGATCGCGAGGGATTATTTCCCCCATGAACTGACCCCACCCTCAGTTTTACATTATGTACAATCTGAGTAAATGCTTTCTGTGCAAGTGGCGCCGAGTCAATGGCAAAGATGGAAATAGGTTCAGCTAAAGCACAGCAAGCAAGACCATGAGTTTTCACAAACTCAGCATCAACCATGCTGACTCCGGCTCCACTGTCAACAAACACAGACATTTTCACGGTTTTGCTCTCTAGCACCACCTCTGCTGACAGGACAAAGCGGGAACTGCAGGTTAGTAACAAATGCACCCCTTGTTTTTCCAACTCCAGACTACCATGAGTTAATCGAGACTCCTTTTGTTTAGGAATTGCAGGACAGGTCCCAACAAAATGTCCCTTTTTCCCACAAAAAAAACATACGCTTTTTTTCCTGCGAATCTCCGGGGAGATGTATGATGTAGAGACACCCCTTAACTGCATGGATTCCTCCACCTCCCCCAGTACTGGCTCAACCCCAGACCGCTCCCCCGGCAGAGGTACACAACCCCGACAAGAAGGCCCCGGAGAAGGTGGTCTCACCAGTCTATCCCGAAGGCGTCTATCAAGACGTATGGCCAATGACATGGCATCCTCCAAAGACTGAGGGGTTTCATATACTTCCAAGGCATCTTTCAACCTTTCAGTAAGCCCCTCACAAAATTGACTTCTAAGGGCTGAGTCATTCCATTTGGAATCCGCTGCCCATCTACGGAATTCCAAACTGTACATATCCACTGACCTATTCCCCTGCTGAAGGCAACGTAGCCTAGACTCAGCCAAGGCGGCTCGGTCAGGGTCATCATAGATGAGGGCCAGAGCCCCCCGAAAAAAACCTCCACAGACTAGAGACAAACTGAGTCCTGCGGTAAAGAAAACACCCTCGACTGAGGATCTCCCTGCAGTAGCGAGATCACAATACTAACCCGTTGCTCCTCATTTCCGGAGGCGTAAGGACGAAGTTTAAAATACAGTTTGCAGGCCTCCTTGAATACAAAAAACTTGTCCCTACCTCCTGAAAACCTGTCCGGGAGGGCAACCTTGAGTTCAGGCTGGGCAGGCCTACCTGTAGGGACCCCCATATTAGCGACCTGTTGCCGCTGATGTTGCTGCTGAGCCTCACAGTGAAAGTCATTCACCTCCAGGGACAGACAGCGGAACTCCTCTGCGAGCTCTGCAACAGTACCCATACCAAGGGAGAAAGGAAAAGAATAGTCCACGCCTAAAACACACAGGGGGGAGGGGGAATGTTAGTTTTTTTTTCTCCTTTTCAAAATGTGCTCGGTCGGCAATAATGTCACGCAAGGTGTGGGAAAGACTTAGTGCAATACAAAGGGAAGAGGGAAAGGGAGATCAGACTCTAGTGAAAGGGGGAAAGTGGAGACCTCCTAGGTAGATCTAGCGTCACCCTGTCTCCCCCTAATGTCCCTGTATTGGCTCTTCACCAATCGCTGCACGCGTGCCTCGCCCTGTCTTTCCCTGGCGTATGGCTAAGGCCAGGGAAGGGAGGAGATGAGCACTAGTCGATCTCCACTAAACACTAAAGACAACAACGGTGGACAAACAGGGGAATTTGCTTTGCTTTAGACGAATCCAGACAAATGCACACACGTCCTCAAGCTCCAGAGAGGACAAAGTACTGCTCTGCTAAAGCCTTCACAAGTAGGAATGAATATCTCCAGCACCTCCCTCTGAAACACAGCAGGTATTTATACACCCAGGCAGGGTGTTAATTAGCCATAGGGAGGTAGCCGCTTGGTCCTAAAAACAGCCTCTAAGAAGATGTCTGTAATGCCAAACGTAGAGATCTCCTGCAACCAGCTGCAGGGCGGCTGTCTGTCACCTCTGACACACCCGTGACAGGTGTGTTTCCTATAGTGGAAGGAGTGTCGGTCCCCATTTTACTATTTCTACTCTGAAGAAATTGATACCACTTTGGTGGTGTCTGCCTCTAATTTTTTGAAATGTGGAGACTTCTGGTTGGGTCTCCATCTGGTGTATTTCATGTAGTGGAAGGAGTGTTGGTCCCCATCAAAGTATTTCTACTCTGGTGAAATTGATGGCACTTTAGTGGCATCTGCCCCTAATTTTTTGAAATGTGGAGACTTCTGGTTGGGTCTCCATCTGGTGTGTTTCCTGTAGTGGAAGGGGTGCCGGTTTCATGCAAGGTGTGGGAAAGACTAAGTGCAACACGAAGAGAAGAGGGGGAGGAAGCCCAAACACTAGGGAAAGGGGGAGTGGAGACCCCAAGGCAGATCTGATATCACCCTGCCTACCCTCCAGTCCTTATATAGGTCCCACTCCTATCGCCGAGCAGGACCCTAAGCCCTGGATGTCCCTAGAGCTTGGTCCTAGATAGAGAGGGGGGGTGAGCACTGGTCAGGCCCCACTACAAACTAAAGACAACAAGGTAGACAAACAAAGGGGATAAACTTAGCTTGAGCAGACACCAGAGGAGTAACGCCAACTGTCCTCCAAGGGCACCAGAGAAGAAGCTAGGCGGCTGCTAGTGCTCCAAGCCTGCACAAAGGTACATAGAAGTATCATTGCTGGTTCCCGGAGCAAACTGAGTGTTTTAAACTCCCAGGCAAGGGTGTGTCAATCAGCAGCAGGAGGGAGGTTGCCACTGGGTCCTAAAGGAATAAGGACTAAGTAGGTGTCTGTAATGCCAAGCGCAGTGACCTTCTACAGCCAGATCCAGAGGGATTATCTATTACAACTGACACACCCGTGACAGTCGGTCCCCATTATACTATTTCTACTCTGGTGAAATTGATGCCACTTTGATGGTGTCTGCCCCTAATTTTTTGAAATATGGAGACTCCTGGTTGGGTCTCCATCTGGTGGGTTGGCTGTAGTGGATGGAGTGTCGGTCTCCATTATACTATTTCTACTCTGGTGAAATTGATGCCACTTTGCTGGTGTCTGCCCCTAATTTTTTGAAATGTGGAGACTCCTGGTTGGGTTTTCATCTGATGGGTTGGCTGTCATCATGACGACATCTGGGTCACCAGACAGCAAGAAGCTACTTTGATCATGCGCAGTGCGCGATCAAAGTAACTTCTGCCTGTGCAGTGCTGACAGGCTGTATAGCATAGAGATGCTACTGCATCTCAATGCTATACAGGCGATCAAACTGCAAAAAGTGAAAGTCCCATAATAGGACAAAATGTAAAAATTAAAAAAGTGTCAGAAAGTGAAAAAAAAAAATTTTGAAAAAAAAAATGAAAAAAATAATCCCCCAAAAAATAAAAATATATTGTACCCATGAATAAATATTATTCTAAAAAAAACAAAACAATAAAAGTACACATATCTGGTATTACCTCGTCCAGAATGACCTGACCTATAAAACTGTCCCACTAGTTAACCCCTTTAGTGAACGTGTTAAAAAAATAAAATAAAAAACGAAGCAAAAACGATGCTTTATCATCATACTGCCAAACAAAAAATGGAATAAAACGCGATCAAAAAGATGAATGTAAATAAAAATGGTACTGCTGAAAACGTCATCTTGTCCCACAAAAAAAAAGCCATCATACAGCTCCATCAGCCGAAAAATAAAAAAGTTATAGCTGTCAGAATAAAGCGATGCAAAAAAAATATTTTTTCTATCAGGCTATGTGCCCACGATGCAGAAATGCTCCGGATTTTTCCTGAGCATTTCTGCATCTCCCTGGCAGAAAAAAACGCATGCAGATTTTACATGCATTTTTCCTGCCAGGGACATGCGGAAGTGAAGCGTTTTTAACATGCATTTCCGCATGCGGGTTGTCAAGCGCTTTCCAAGCGATTTTAGCATCACTAGGAAAGTGCTTGACAACTTGGTCACACTGTATAAATCCATGCAAACGGCCTGGATTTATATAGTGTAACCGAAAGAATGGTAAAAAATATATATATATATATATATTATACTTACCTTCTAATGGCCCCCGGTGTCCTTGTCTTGGCTTGCCGGCAGCTTGCGGTAGACTAAAGGACCTGCCGACGTCAGCGGTTGTGTGACCCGTCACATGACTAAATGACGTCACCGCAGGTTCTTTTAGTCTACCGCGAGCTGCCGGCAAGCCGAGACAAGGACAACGGGGGCCATCAGAAGGTAAGTATAATATTTATTTTTTATTTTATTCTTTTTTTTACAGGTACTATGGCACCCGGGTCCGGAGGAGAGTCTTCTCTTCTCCAAACCCAAGTACCATCCGCACATTGAAACGCATGTTATCCGCATGTACAGATCCAGTGATGCGGATGACATGCGGTCCAATGCAAGCAAATGGCGGCGAAAACGCCTCGTTTCCACAAAATAATTGGTAGTGCTGCGGATTTTTTCGCAATGATAATCCGCAGCGGAAATTTCCACAGCATGTGCACAGCACATGCGAATTATCATTGGGGAACATGGCAGACCTTCTACCAAGCGTTTTTTTAGCGTTTCTGCAGGGGAATTGCCACTGCAGAAACGCTTAAAAAACGCATAGTGGGCTCACAGCCTTAAATAGTTTTTATTGTGTAAAAGCGCCAAAACATAAAAAAATTATATAAATGTGGTACCGCTGTAAACATACTGACCCGAAGAATAAAGCTACCTTATCAATTTGACCACACGCGGAACAGCATAAAAAAAAAATCCTGAATTGTTGGTTTTCGTTTATTCTGCCTCCCAAAAATCGGAATAGAAAACAATCAAAAAATGTCACGTGCCTGAAAATGGTACCAATAAAAACGTCAACTAGTCCCGCAAAAAACAAGCCATCACATGACTCTGTTGATTGAAATCTGGAAAAATTATAGCTCTCAAAATATGGTGATGCAAAAACTAGTCTTTGCAAAAAAAAGCGTCTCTTAGTGTGTGACAGCTGTCAATCATAAAAACTTGATATGAATCTGGCATCGCTGTAATCGCACCGACTCGAAGAATAAAGTCATCTAATCACTTATACCGCACGAGAAACGGCGTAAAAAATAAACTCTAGGGTTAGGCTTGTGCTAGGGTTAAGATTGTGCTAGGGTTAGGGTTGTACTAGGGTTAGGGTTGTGCTAGGGTTAGGGTTGTGCTAGGATTAGAGTTGTGCTAGGGTTAGGGTTGTGCTAGGGTTAAGGTTGTGCTAAGGTTAGGGTTGTGCTAGGGTTAGGGTTGTGTTATAGTTAGGTTTGTGTTGGGGTTGGGATTTTTTCAAAGGCAAAAAAAAAAAATGATGACGATATGGCGACTAGTGTTGAGCTCAAGTGCTCACTATTTCAGTGTGCATCGGGAGCTCAAGTGACATGCTTGCGTCTCCACCCCATATGCTTCGCGCCCAAAAAAACCTCACGGGGATTGCCAGCCATGCACGAGCGATAACCGCATGGTTTTTTTTGGGTGTCTACCAACTGTGAAACATGCGGGGTGGGGACTCGAGCATGTCACTCGACCACCCGCGATACATGGTGCATACCTGAGTACTCGATGCAAACTCAAGTAGCGAGCACTTGAGCTCAAGACTAATGACAACTTATTCAATATGATGACCTAATGTTATCAATTTATGTGTCGTACCTCTGGGTTAAAAATTCCAAAATTGGGTCACTTGTGGAGGGTTTCCATTATTTAAGTGCGTCAGGGGCTCTCCAAACGCGACATGGCGTCCACTCTCAATTCCAGACAATTTTGCGTTCAAAAAGTCACACAGTACTCCTTCCCTTCTGAACCCTGCCGTGCTCCCAAACAGTGTATTTTCCCCACATATGGGGTATCGGCTTACTCAGGAGAAATTGCGTCTGAGCAGCGTAACGCGTAGGGTCTCTGGTGCCAGCAGGTAATTATTCTTCCATATATTTTTTATTTACTTATTTTCTTGACTTGACCACTCAGGAATGCCTGGCTTGTTATTTATATGTGGATCAACTGTGCCACGTCATATATGACTTTGGTGACACAATCTGGCCAATACCTCTAAAATATGGGCCCCCATTGCCAATAGACCATCTCTCCTACTCATTCCTTGATTCACTTATATTATTTAGGGGGGTTTGCTTTGTCATAAACACATATTTTGACTGGTTGTGCTGTGCTATTTATAGCCAGGGTTGCTTAGTTGGTCTACATTAATCGAATGTTATATAAGTGATGTAAAATATACCTGTGGCACATAACATAGTGGGGTTTATTGCTATTTTTATGCATATTATCATGAATTCCCCCATATGAAGATTGCACATGTTTTTGTCTGTTTTAAATGCTTTTAAAAAAAATTTCTTTTGTTGTCTAAATGTAATCATGTAATAAAGATTTTTTTCACTTTTCCAACATTGGGTGTGCATGGTTATATATCCTGAGTCTTTTTCTTCCGAATAATTTTGTGTCTTTACATCAGGTTACTGTAGCACCCCTTTCTATTTGTGATTATTATTCCCCAGCAGTGCCCACTTTTTCTTTTTGTGTACAACAAATGGTATGGCGCAATTTCTCCTGTTACCCTTATGAAAATGCAAAATTGGGGGCTGAAAAACATTTTTGTGAGAAAAATGTGAAAATTTTATTTTTCCGGCTCAGTGTTATAAACTTCTGTGAAGCACCTGGGGATTCAAGGTGCACACCACACATCTCGATAAGTTCCCTGAGGGGTCTAGTTTCCAGAGTGGTGTCACTTGTGGGGGGTTTCAACTGTTTAGGCACATCAGGGGCTCTCCAAACACAACATGGCGTCCGCTAATTATTCAAGCAAATTTTACATTCAAAAAGTCAAATGGCGATCCTTCCCTTACTAGCTGTAACATACCTGGCGGCGTCCTTGCATGGTGGTCCATCTCCCACTGTGCAAGAGGGCGCACTTGATCTCCTGTCCAGAATGTCTCTCTGGCTTCCCTCCATGCTGTCTGTTTGTGTCTGTTTCTGCTGCTTAAGGGCGGCGCCCGATCACTTCCTGCCTTTTGTACCTGCTGTGGGTCACACCCCTTGTGCGTCCTCAGCCTATTGCTGTCTGTCACTTGGTATATAGCTCAGCAGCTCCCTTCTATCCCTGCCTGAGCATAGTGTTTCCTTCAGTGTGTGCTTGCACTCTGAAGGTGCCAGGTCCCGTCTCTTGTCTCCTGTTCTTTGTATCAGTTCCCGTGTCTGAACTGAGTCCTGTATGTCTCCTGCTTTGCGGTATCAGCTCCCGTGTCTGAACTGTGTCCTGTATGTCTCCTGCTTTGCGGTATTAGTTCCCGTGTCTGAACTGAGTCCTGTATGTCTCCTGCTTTGCGGTATTAGTTCCCGTGTCTGAACTGAGTCCTTTCTGTGTATCTTGTCTGTCCTGTCTGAACACGCTCCTAGCCTGTTCCCCCCGCCTTCTAGGGGCCGATTACCTAGACCCGCTCCTGTCTCTTGTCAGTCCTGTCTGAACACGCTCCTAGCCTGTTCCTCCTGCCTTCTAGGGGCCGATTACCTAGACCCGTTCCTGTATCTTGTCTGACCTGTCTGAACACGCTCCTTGCCTGTTCGTTCCGCCTCTCTGGGGGCCGTATTCCCAGACCCGCTCCTGTATCCCTCTGCAGTGTCGGTCTCCTCCGTACACTCAGTTCCAGTCTGAACTCTCTCCTGTCCTTTACCTGTTTTGCCTCTATGTCCGTTCCCTTCCTTTTTCTGCAGAGTCTGAACCCGTACCTAACTCCTGCTTGTTGTCTCTGCAAGTACTGTGTGAGTATCTGGCTCTGTCTTTCCCTTCCTGTCTGTTCCGTGTGAACAGAGCCCTGTCCTCCCTGCTCAGCCTTGTCTGCACTCTAGCTGTGCTTGCCTGTAACCCTCTGCCTGTATTGTTCCTGAGTCCCGGTGTGTACTGGGTCCTATCCCGCCTGTGTTCCTACCTGCTAGTGCCTCCCTGTCTGCACTCTAGCTGTGCTTGCCTTTACCCCCCTGCCTGCATACCCGCCTGCCTGCATACCAGTCGTGCCTGCCTATACCCTCCAGTCTGTGTGCCAGCCTACCAGCCTGTTCCTGTATTTCCCTGTGTGGGTCAACAGCCGTGTCCGGGGTCTGTCCTGGAGTAGCACCTGGTCCCTCTGCTCGGTTCCTCCTTGGTGCACTGGCGTCGTATGCCGTCGTGCGACCCTGGTCGGATCGGGTGAATACTTAGTCACGCCCCTCCAGGCATTCACTCTCCGGCACGGTCCAGTGGAATCACTACCAATCACACGCACACGCCGCTTAGCCCGGGCGTGTGCATAACAGCATGCTCAGGCCATGGTTCCCGTTGAGCCCCACGGCCTTCGCTCTTTGAGAAGTTTTTCCAGCGAATACATGCATTAAAATAAAATAAATAAATTTTTTTCCCCCTTTAGCTGAGTTCCAGGCGAGTTACGCACCCGTCCAGATGGATCTATCAGCCCTCGTTCCTGCGGATCCGCCACGTTACTATGGGGATCCAAGACAGTGTCGTGCATTTGTGGAGCAATGCATGCTACACTTTAAGGCCTACCCTCTCTATTTTCCTTCCGATTGGGCTAAAGTGGCCTTTATGATTGACTACCTAGCGGGTGATGCCTTGAAATGGGTCACCCCCCTATGGGAAGCATGGGATCCTGTCATCCTTGACCTGCAGGCCTTCCTGGTGGCCTTTCGTATGGTCTTCGAGGACCCTAACTCTGAAGCCCCTGCTGAAGCTTCACTTCCCAATATCCCGGAGCAGCCCCGACGGGTAATGTGTGTGGGTAGCGCAATAGTCCTCCAGCCCAATGAGACTACTGCCCACCCAGAATCCTCACAGGGTGACTACGCTTTCCGGAATACTTCTCTCAACCTCAAGAGGCAGCCCAGACGTGCTAGACTTAGAGGCAAGCCGTCACGCCAGGGTCTGTCCTCCCTGAGACCTCCTGACCCCAACCTTGAAGTCCCTACTGAAGCTTCATCTCCCTGTATGCCGGAGAAACCCCAATGGGTAATGTGCGTGGGTAGTGCACCAGTTCTCCTGGCCGAAGAGACTTCTGCCCATCCAGACTCCACACAGGAGAACTTCCTGCACCCGGCATCAGATGCTTCTTTCTCTTTAACCGGTGTGCATGTCCAAGGATGCTCCAAAGCTGTGGTTACCTCAGAGTCTGTGCACCTCTACTACCTGGCGGAGGATCCCCTGTTGCCTCCTGAACCCTCCGGGATACCACTCGATGACAAATGGAGAGAGACTTCTCTACACCCGGTACTCAATACTTTGTCCGCTTCGTCCTGTGAGCCTGACAATGGGTACTCCAAAGTGGTAGTTACCTCCGAGTCTCTACACCCCTCCGACCAGGCGGAGGATCTCCAGTTGTCTCCTGAACCCTTCGGGGTGCTACCTGGTAGCGAAAGGACAGAGACTTTCCTATACTCTGTACCTGATACCTCGCTCGCTTCGTCCAGTGAGTCCAACTTAGTGTACTCCGAAGCAGAGGTTACTCCTGAGTCTCTACACCCCTCCGACCAGGCGGAGGACCTCCAGTTGTGTTCAGAATCCTTCGGGGTGCCACCTGGTGGTGAATGGACAGAGACTTTCCTATATCCTGGATCTGATACCTCGCTTGCTTCGTCCAGTGAGTCCGACCTAGTGTACTCTGAAGCAGAGGTTACCCGTGAGTCTCTACACCCCTCTGACCAGGCGG
This sequence comes from Phyllobates terribilis, assembly GCF_046119375.1. NCBI lineage: Eukaryota > Metazoa > Chordata > Amphibia > Anura > Dendrobatidae > Phyllobates > Phyllobates terribilis. The sequence continues at coordinate 412,493,564 of NW_027362763.1, forward strand.
AGGACCGCCAGCTGTCTCCAGAACCCTTCGGGGTGCCACCTGGTGGTGAATGGACAGAGAATTTCCTATACTCGGTACCCGATACCTCGCCTGCTTCCTCCAGTGAGTCCGACCTAGTGTACTCTGAAGCAGAGGTTACCCGTGAGTCTCTACACCCCTCTGACCAGGCGGAGGACCGCCAGCTGTCTCCAGAACCCTTCGGGGTGCCACCTGGTGGTGAATGGACAGAGACTTTCCTATACTCGGTACCCGATACCTCGCCTGCTTCCTCCAGTGAGTCCGACCTAGTGTACTCTGAAGCAGTTGTTTTCTCTGAGCCTCTGCACTCTTCTGACCCGGCGGAGGACCTCCAGTTGTTTCCTGAATCCTCCGGGATACCACCAGATAACAAAGAGACAGTGACTTTTCCTCATTATGTACGTGATAACCCGTCTATTTCTTCCTGTGAGCTTGACAAGATGTACCTCGAAGCAGAGATTACCCTTAAGTCTCTGTCCCCCTCCAACCCAGTGAACGACTGGCCCTCGAATTCCCTGCGGAAGATTCTGGCAGGCCTGAAGAAGAGGGGGCGTAAGGGGGGAGGTACTGTAACATACCTGGCGGCGTCCTTGCATGGTGGTCCATCTCCCACTGTGCAAGAGGGCGCACTTGATCTCCTGTCCAGAATGTCTCTCTGGCTTCCCTCCATGCTGTCTGTTTGTGTCTGTTTCTGCTGCTTAAGGGCGGCGCCCGATCACTTCCTGCCTTTTGTACCTGCTGTGGGTCACACCCCTTGTGCGTCCTCAGCCTATTGCTGTCTGTCACTTGGTATATAGCTCAGCAGCTCCCTTCTATCCCTGCCTGAGCATAGTGTTTCCTTCAGTGTGTGCTTGCACTCTGAAGGTGCCAGGTCCCGTCTCTTGTCTCCTGTTTTTTGTATCAGTTCCCGTGTCTGAACTGAGTCCTGTATGTCTCCTGCTTTGCGGTATCAGCTCCCGTGTCTGAACTGTGTCCTGTATGTCTCCTGCTTTGCGGTATTAGTTCCCGTGTCTGAACTGAGTCCTGTATGTCTCCTGCTTTGCGGTATTAGTTCCCGTGTCTGAACTGAGTCCTTTCTGTGTATCTTGTCTGTCCTGTCTGAACACGCTCCTAGCCTGTTCCCCCCGCCTTCTAGGGGCCGATTACCTAGACCCGCTCCTGTCTCTTGTCAGTCCTGTCTGAACACGCTCCTAGCCTGTTCCTCCTGCCTTCTAGGGGCCGATTACCTAGACCCGTTCCTGTATCTTGTCTGACCTGTCTGAACACGCTCCTTGCCTGTTCATTCCGCCTCTCTGGGGGCCGTATTCCCAGACCCGCTCCTGTATCCCTCTGCAGTGTCGGTCTCCTCCGTACACTCAGTTCCAGTCTGAACTCTCTCCTGTCCTTTACCTGTTTTGCCTCTATGTCCGTTCCCTTCCTTTTTCTGCAGAGTCTGAACCCGTACCTAACTCCTGCTTGTTGTCTCTGCAAGTACTGTGTGAGTATCTGGCTCTGTCTTTCCCTTCCTGTCTGTTCCGTGTGAACAGAGCCCTGTCCTCCCTGCTCAGCCTTGTCTGCACTCTAGCTGTGCTTGCCTGTAACCCTCTGCCTGTATTGTTCCTGAGTCCCGGTGTGTACTGGGTCCTATCCCGCCTGTGTTCCTACCTGCTAGTGCCTCCCTGTCTGCACTCTAGCTGTGCTTGCCTTTACCCCCCTGCCTGCATACCCGCCTGCCTGCATACCAGTCGTGCCTGCCTATACCCTCCAGTCTGTGTGCCAGCCTACCAGCCTGTTCCTGTATTTCCCTGTGTGGGTCAACAGCCGTGTCCGGGGTCTGTCCTGGAGTAGCACCTGGTCCCTCTGCTCGGTTCCTCCTTGGTGCACTGGCGTCGTATGCCGTCGTGCGACCCTGGTCGGATCGGGTGAATACTTAGTCACGCCCCTCCAGGCATTCACTCTCCGGCACGGTCCAGTGGAATCACTACCAATCACACGCACAGGCCGCTTAGCCCGGGCGTGTGCATAACACTAGCCCTGCCGTACACCAAAACAGTGGTTTTCCCCCACATATGGGGTATTGGCGTGCTCAGGGGAAATTGCACAACAAATTTTGGGGTCCATTTTTTCCTGTTACCCTTGCGAAAATAAAAAAAATTGTGGTTTAAAGTAACATTTTTGTTAAAAAAGTTAAATGTTCATTTTTTTCTTCCACATTCCAAAAATTCATGTGAAACACCTGAAGTGTTAACAAACTTCTTGAATGTAGTTTTGAGCACCTTGAGAGGTCCAGTTTTTAGAATGGTGTCAAATTTGGGTATTTTCTGTCATAAAGGTCCCTCAAAGTCACTTCAAATGTGAGGTGGTCCCTAAAAAAATGGTTTTGTAAATTTTGTTGGAAAAATTAGAAATCGCTGGTCAACTTTTAACCCTTATAACTTCCTAACAAAAAAAATTTTGGTTCCAAAATTGTGCTGATGTAAAGTAGACATGAGGTAAATGTTATTTAATAACTATTTTGTGTGACATACAGTACAGACCAAAAGTTTGGACACACCTTCTCATTTAAAGATTTTTCTGTATTTTCATGACTATGAAAATTGTACATTCACATTGAAGGCATCAAAACTATGAATTAACACATGTGGAATTATATACTTAAAAAAAGTGTGAAACAACTGAAAATATGTCTTATATTCTAGGTTCTTCAAAGTAGCCACCTTTTGCTTTGATGACTGCTTTGCACACTCTTGGCATTCTCTTGATGAGCTTCAAGAGGTAGTCACCGGAAATGGTCTTCCAACAATCTTGAAGGAGTTTCCACAGATGCTTAGCACATGTTGGCCCTTTTGCCTACACTCTGCGGTCCAGCTCACCCCAAACCATCTCGATTGGGTTCAGGTCTGGTGACTGTGGAGGCCAGGTCATCTGGCGTAGCACCCCATCACTCTCCCTCTTGGTCAAATAGCCCTTACACAGCCTGGAGGTGTGTTTGGGGTCATTGTCCTGTTGAAAAATAAATGATGGTCCAACTAAACGCAAACCGGATGGAATAGCATGCCGCTGCAAGATGCTGTGGTAGTCATGCTGGTTCAGTATGCCTTCAATTTTTAATAAATGCCCAACAGTGTCACCAGCAAAGCACCCCCACACCATCACACCTCCTCCTCCATGCTTCACGGTGGGAACCAGGCATGTAGAATTCATCCGTTCACTTTTTCTGCGTGGCACAAAGACACGGTGGTTGGAACCAAAGATCTCAAATTTGGACTCATCAGACCAAAGCACAGATTTCCACTGGTCTAACGTCCATTCCTTGTGTTCTTTAGCCCAAACAAGTCTCTTCTGCTTGTTGCCTGTCCTTAGCAGTGGTTTCCTAGCAGCTATTTTACCATGAAGGCCTGCTGCACAAAGTCTCCTCTTAACAGTTGTTGAAGAGATGTGTCTGCTGCTAGAACTCTGTGTGGCATTGACCTGGTCTCTAATCTGAGCTGCTGTTAACCTGCGGTTTCTGAGGCTGGTTACTCGGTTACTCGGTTAAACTTGGTCTTCCTTTCCTGGGGCTGTCCTCATGTGAGCCAGTTTCTTTGTAGCGCTTGATGGTTTTTGCAACTGCACTTGGGGACACTTTCAAAGTTTTCCCAATTTTTCGGACTGACTGACCTTCATTTCTTAAAGTAATGATGGTCACTCGTTTTTCTTTACTTAGCTGCTTTTTTCTTGCCATAATACAAATTCGAACAGTCTATTCAGTAGGACTATCAGCTGTGTATCCACCAGACTTCTGCACAACACAACTGATGGTCCAAACCCCATTTATAAGGCAAGAAATCCCACTTATTAAACCTGACAGGGCACACCTGTGAAGTGAAAACCATTTCCGGTGACTACCTCTTGAAGCTCATCAAGAGAATGCCAAGAGTATGCAAAGCAGTCATCAAAGCAAAAGGTGGCTACTTTGAAGAACCTAGAATATAAGACATATTTTCAGTTGTTTCATACTTTTTTGTTAAGTATAAAATTCCACATGTGTTAATTCATAGTTTTGATGCCTTCAGTTTGAATGTGCAATTTTCATAGTCATGAAAATACAGAAAAATCTTTAAATGAGAAGGTGTGTCCAAACTTTTGGTCTGTACTGTATCTCTCTGATTTAAGGGCATAAAAATTCAAAGTTTGAAAATTGCGAAATTCTCACCAAATTTCCGATTTTTTCACAAATAAACGCAAGTCATATCGAAGTAATTTTACCACTATCATGAAGTACAATATGTCACAAAAAAGTCTTAGAATCAGTGTGATCCGTTGAAGCATTTCCGAGTTATTAACTCATAAAGTGACAGTGGTCAGAATTGTAAAAATTGGCCTGGTCATCAACGTGTAAACCACCCTTGGGGGTAAAGGGGTTAAAGAACCTTTGGAGACATCATGGTCACACGTGATGTCACCAAAGGTCCTTACGCAGTCTTAACCTTGCAAGAGAAACACTGGGGGCCCCTAAGAGAGTGGGGGCCATGGGCAATTGCTTAGTTTCCCTTTTCCCGAACTCAAGCTCTGACTATAAATAGGTCTTATTTTTGGAGTAATGCTTATCTTTCAAGCATACTTCAAAAATCCTGTAAAATCATGCTAGGTCACACTTTCGGGGAAACACTGTACGTTTAAAAAAAAACGATCTAAGGAAAAAACTCTGGATTCTCGTTTCTCACCTTCAATAGCATCTTCAAAATCCCCTCCCAGACTTGCCGCACAGAAACCTATGCAAATCAGTTGGAAGACATCCAGTTGACTTTCACAAGGACTCTGTTTATTTTTTTTACTTTAAATATTTTTATTGGAGTTTTACGTTCAATAATGACAATAAAAATATTAATATATTGTTAATATTAAGTTATTGTTAAACATTGGAATATAAGTATAACCAGCTTGATGAGGTAGTAATATAAGATCTTACATGAACCAAATAATTATGTATGTGCTAGAGGAAGTAAAGAAGAAAGGAGTGCGGAAATATAAAGAAAAGAATAGAAAAGATAAGGAGGTGTGGGGGGGTGACAAAAAAAAAATGACTTCATAAAACCAGCACTTCAGAGGAGACCACATCTATCGTAACATTCTATTTTAAGTATTATTTTCTGACAACCAGATTGCAATGTAATTTCCCTCCCTGAATAATATCCAACATGTCCATTGGCGATGAAAAGCTTTGAGGCGATTGTTATCATGTGCAATCATGTTTTCCATTTTTAGAATATTGTTAACCTCTTCCACCCATTCACCCAAAGTGGGAGTTTTTGTGGATTTCCAGTGACGTGGAATAATTTATTTAACAGATGCTAGAAAGTGCTTAAGGATATCTTTCTTTGCCTCTATGATTGAATCCGAAGTAATGGGAAGTAGGCCCAGTGGGGTGAGGGTGTGGCTCTGCTACCAGTGAGACTATTGTACAATGAGAAAGCTGAATTGGATAACCCACAAACCAATGGGCATTCCCACCATATATGTAACATAGACCCGGCTGAACTGCCATACCGCCAACACAAGTCTGACACAGAGAGGAAGATCCTATGTAGCATAGTGGGACAATGGTACCATCTCAATAGAATTTTATAGGTTTTCTCCTGAGCACAGCAAATAATAGGTAATTTGCGGTAGAGTATGAATACTTTTTGCCAATGCTCCTCTGAAATTTGACTACCAATTCCCAAACCTCAGGAAAGGGTAGAGGATCATTGCAGTTGTGCCTTTGTGTTGCTTTATACTTATAAAATAGAAGTTTAGAACAAGGACCTACATAAGTGATTAAGGTTTCAAACGAAGTGAGTTCATCCTTTATACCAGTTACAGATATGTGAGAATTTCTAACTGTCCTGAGCTGGAAATAAGCCAGACAGGATACACGCCTACCTTGACAAGAGCCACCAAGTTCTGTAAATGCAGGAAAAGAGCCTAATTTGTCCCAGATTTGAAAGGAATCCGCAGCTGAAGCAGGTGGGGAAATCTGGGTTGTCAAACAAGGGTGCTAATGGACCCAACCTACATGATCTAGATGATGAGATTAAGACTTGCTCCCATGTTTGCAAAAAGTGTTCAGTGAGTATTGATAGTTGTTTAGTTTGTACATGTATTTAGTTGATCCATGGTAGAGATGTGAGTGTCCAGGGAGAGAGGTCCCTTTCCAGTTTCACCCATTGCTTATGTTCCACAGACATCACCAGTCCACTGCTCTCATAAGAATCAGGACTCTGTTCATATTCTGTTGAACGGGATCACTCTTGCACAAACTGTTCCAAACTGAAGGCCAATCGGAGACCAGATGCAAGGCAAGGAGGGAGGTATCGTCCTGGGAGTAACTCTGTCCTCCACTAAAGATAAATTACACGTGCATATGTATTTTTCGTTTGATTCCTCTGTGTTCACAGGACAAGTATTCATTGAGTCTGGAGGAGCAGAGAATTTCATGGACTTCTCCCTGGCCAAAAGGCTAAAAATTCCTTTTGTTTCCCTGCAGACGCATATAAAGCTAATCTTTGCAAATAGCTCTGGAATTCCAGGTCGGTGTATTCAATTCCTAACAGAGAAGGTAATGTTCAGATTGGTGCACAACATGTTGAGGACATTTTCTTTTTAATTTTGCCACTTTCTGATGCACCAATGCTTTTTGGGGCTTCCGTGCCTACGTCTTTATGCTCAGGTCATTGACTGGTTGACTGACCAGATTATCCAGTGGGGTCAATCTTGTTTTTGAGGTAGAGCATTGAAGCAATTGCTTCAATGCTCTACCTCAGCCTCTTCCTCTGAAATTCTGCTCTGCATCCACCGCCTCCAATTTGCGTGCTTCCAATCAGGACTTTGCAGATGCCTTCTCCAAGCACAGGGCCCAGATACTACCTCCTCATCATCCATTTGACTGCGCCATTTCTCTTTTTCCAGGTATTAAACCACCCACAGGGTGAGTTTATCCTCTATCTCTCCCAGAGACTAAGGCAATGTCTGCCTACATTAAAGAGAACCTATAGAAGGGATTCATTCAAAAATCTTCATCCCTAGCCGGTGCAGATTTCTTCCTCATTAACAAGAAAGATGGGTCCCTGAGATAGTTCATAGACTATCGGGGCTTGAATAAAATCATTGTGAAAGACCTTTATCCATTGCCCCTTACTTGACATTGCCTCTTATTTGAGTTATTTGACAAGACTAAAGGTGCTACCAACTTCTCTTAAGTTAGACCTGTGAGGCGCTTACAGCTTAATCTGCATCATAGAGGGTGATGAATGGAATACTGTGTTTAACACCCTCGATTGTCACTATGATTATTTGGTGATGCCTTTCGAATTGTGCAATTTATCGTCTGTGTTCCAGCACTTTGTGAATGAGATCTTTCTTGATGTCCTGTATCAGTATGCCTTAGTCTATCTCGACGACATTCTGATCTTCTCCAGAGACTTGGACTCTCTTCGCCTTAATGTCCACTCAATACTAATGAGCCTGCGACAAAACCACCTCTATGCCAAGTTGGAGATATTTTGGAACAGGTCAGAATCTGCTGTCAAACCATTCAAGCACTCATGTCTTGTTATTTTACTGTTCCAGTCCTGCACCATCCTGATGTAGACAAATCATTCTTCCTTGAAGTGAATGCCTCTGTTATTAGTGTAGGAACAGTTCTCTCGTAAAATTCCGCTAGAGCAAGAAATCATCCCTGTGGTGTAACACTCGAGTAGTGATGAGATGACCGGACTGAAGGCCAGAAATAGTAGTATGCCAGAAACACTTGGCACAAACCGTCACGCTTATGCACACCCTTGAGGGCCACTAAAGGGAGGGGGACTTTTGCAGAGCCCTTCCCAGGTGCCAATTGCAGGATGGCTGGGCACACTGGCCACAGTTGGGTCAAACACACCAATAAACTATACCGATAAGGCAGAAACGAACCTAGAAAACCAAACTTGGAAGGTCAGGGAGCATAAACAGAGATGTAAGAACCAGAGGGCACAATTCACCAGAAACAAACCAAAGAAACACCTACCAAGAACTACCAACTGTCCCACTGAAGTGCAACTGAATAATCTGCGGTGAGCAAGACGATATGGCAGGTTTAAATATCCGTCTCATGTATCACCTGACACCATTGAGGTAATGCTCAATCTCCACCCTCTACCCAGAGAAACAGAGGAAGAGGCTAGGAGGGTGGAGAGAAAGGAACTTTCAACCACATACCTGAACCAGGAGACATAGTGTCACATGTCTCCAGGCAGCAGCTGATGCTGGGGAACCCGACGTCCCGGGACCCCTGAATAGCGTCAGTGCTGGGAGCGATGGCGTCCCGCCTTCCAACCACACCACGCCTTGAGGCCAGTCCCCTGGAATGGAGTACACTGGCAAGGCGAGGCCCTATACCAGCTCAGCCCCCTGAAGGCAACACCCCTTCCCGACTGCCTGACATGTGGATTCTTCTCCAAGAGATTTTCTCCAGCAGAGTGGAATTATTCCATTGGTGACCTTGAACTCTTAGCCATAAAATTGAGCCTTGAGGAATGGTGATATCTTCTTGAAGGAGCTAAATTCCCGGTGACTATCTATACTCACCATAAAAACCTGAAATATCTTCAGTTTGCTCATAGGCTGATCCCAGCCAACCTCGATGGTCACTCTTTTTCTCACGGTTTGATTTCATCATCACCTATCGTCCAGGTGAGAAAAAACGCAGGGCTAACATTCTATCCAGGTCCTTTGATCTGTCTCATGTTGCTAATAATCTGCCCTTACATGTAATTGAAAATGATCATATCATTGCTGCCATCTCTTCTTCCTACAATTCACCACCTTAGGGACGTTCTCTTGTTTCAAAAGTATTCTGCTGGGAGGTCTTATCCTGGGCTTATTCATCCCTCGTCTCTGGTCACCTATGAGTTAAACATAACACTGAACTTCTCTCCCATTTCTACTGGTGGCCCAAATGGAAACAAGACGTCAAGAATTTCATAGCATCTTGCACTCAGTGTGTGCTGTTCAAACTTTCTTGTTAAGTGCCTCTTGGTCTTTTTCAACCTCTTCCTATTCCACAAGAACATAGACTAATATCTCTATGGACATTGTTACTAATCTTCCTGAAGCCCAGGATTCACTATTATCTTGTTCATAGCGGACCAATTCTCTAAAATGTATTGTTTTGTGCCCTTACCACGTCTTCCATCTGCTCCACACTTGACTAAAGTGTTTTTTTTAAGAAATATTTCAGTTCCATTGTCTTCCACTTCATCACATTCAAACAGTCCCTCACTACCTTCAAGTCCACACTCACTGCAGCAAAACAAACATACTTCTCATCTCTCATATCCTCCCTGTCTCACAACCCTAAACAGCTATTCAACACCTCCAATTCTTTCCTCTGTCCCCCAGCATCTCCTCCCTCTAATCTCAACCAAAGAGTTTGCCTCATTTTCAAGCAGAAGATTGACACCATCAGACAAAGTTTTTGCCTATAGTCCCCCCAGCCCCTCCTCACACCCACTCAATCCTCCTCCAAAACCAGCTTCTCCACCATTACGGAAGATCAACTTTCCTCTTTACTCTCCAAATCACACTTCACGACCTGTGAACTTGACCCAATCCTGTCCAACCTCATCCTCAACCTTACCACTATCCTCACCCCAACCATAACCAACCTTTTCAACCTGTCACTAACAACTGGTGTCTTCCCCTCATAAAACAAACATGCCTTGATCACACCCATCCTCAAAAAGGCCTGCCTTGACTCATCCTCTATGACTAGCTACCGCCCCATATCACTTCGTCTCTATGCCTGAAAACTACTGGAACAACATGTCCATTCTGAACTGTCCTCCCACCTCTCCTCCTGCTCTCTCTTCGACCGCCTCCAATCTGGCTTCCGAATGTACCATTCTACTGAAACTGCCCTGACTAAAGTCACTAACGACCTACTAACTGCCAAATCCAAGCAACACTACTCTGTTCTCCTCCTCCTGGACCTGTCATCTGCCTTCAAAACAGTAGACCATTCCCTCTTACTACAGACTCTCCCATCTCTCGGCATCACAGACTTAGCCCTATCTTGGATCTCTTCATACCTAACAGACAGGACATTCAGTGTCTCCCACTCACACACCACCTCCTCATCTTGCCCCCTATCTGTCGGTGTCCCGCAAGGTTCAGTTCTAGGACCCCTGCTCTTCTCCATCTACACCTTTGACCTAGGACAGCTCATACAGTCTCACGGCTTTCAGTATCACCTCTATGCTGATGACACACAGATCTACCTCTCTGAACCCGATATCTCCTCCCTACTAACCAAAATCCCACAATGTCTGTCCGCTATTTCATCCTTCCTCTTTGCTAGATTTCTGAAACTTAACATGGATAAAACCGAATTCATCATCTTTCCACCATCTCATTCAACCCCCCACCTGACCTATCTATCAACGTCAATGGCTGCTCACTCTCCCCAGTCCCGCAAGCTCGCTGCCTTGGGGTAACCCTGGACTCTGATCTCTCCTTCAAACCACATATCCAAGCCCTTTCCACTTCCTGCCGACTCCTACTCAAAAATATCTCCCTTCCAACACTCTCGCACCCCTCCAATCTATCCTAATCTCCTGCTGCCCGACTAATCCACCTGTCACCTCACTATTCCAGGCCTCTCCTCTCTTTAAATCCCTTCACTGGCTCCCCATTGCCCAGAGACTCCAGTTCAAAACCCTAACCATTGCATAAAAAGCCATCCACAACCTGTCTCCTCCATACATCTGTGATCTAGTCTCCCGGTACATACCTGCATGCAACCTCCGATCCTCACAAGATATCCTGCTCTACTCCCCTATCTCCTCTTCCCACAATCGCATACAAGATTTCTCCCGTGCATCCCCCCTACTCTGGAACTCTCTACCCCAACATATCAGACTCTTGCCTACTGTGGAAACCTTCAAAAGGAACCTGAAGACCCATCTCTTCCGACAAGCCTACAACTTGCAGTAACCATCCCTCCACCATACCACTGCACGACTAGCTCTACCCTCACCTACTGTATCCTCATCCATCCCTCGTAGTCTGTGAGCCCTCGCAGGCAGGGTCCTCGCTCCTCCTGTATCAGTCACCGTCACGTTCTGTTCAAGATGATTGTAATTATTTTTGTATGTATACCCCTTTCACATGTAAAGCGCCAGGGAATTAATGGCGCCAAATAAAAAATAATAATAATAATTAAAAATCCCAATATGCTCAATGTTGGTTGCTTCTGATTGTACGAATGAAGAAACAATGTGAACACTATAGTGCACTTATATACAAAGGTGAACGACCAGGAATGTGCTGCTATGGTGGAAAGGTCAGAAAACCTGATTTACCTCTTCCATCATAAGAGTTCACAACTTTGCTTGAATAAGTGTGTCTTGATAATTGCCAATAATTTTCATCTATTGTCTATTCCATTTGCACAACAGCATGTAAAATTGATTGTTAATCAGTGTTGCTTCCTAAGTGGACAGTTTGATTTCACAGAAGTTTGATTTACTTGGAGTTATATTCTGTTGTTTAAGTGTTCCCATTATTTTTTTGAGCAGTGTATAAACTATGAATCCATTTTTTTTTAATAAAACTGATTTGGTGACATTTTTATTAGCTATAAAAATTTTTAAAATAGAGCAACTTCATGGAATTTAGCTGCCACAAGCCAAGGGCCTACTCACAGAGGTCACTTACTTTTAAAATTAAATATAATATCTATGGCTTAGAGCTATTGCATTAACCAGGTTTAAACCACAAACTGCTAAAAAACAACTCTATAAAAATATTATGCAAACAGACTTTGCAAAATAGTTTTATCAAAGAAGCACTCACATTACCTTTTTCCCCCTAAGCCTGTGTGAATGTTAGTGTAGTGTCAGTGTGTTAATATACTCCACGATCGATCGCAGTCTTCTCCGGTATCCAATGCCATTCCACTTCTTTGCTGTGTCACATGACAGCAATTCACACTCTTGACATCACACTGCACTCTGTGATCCTGATGTGTTTTTTTTACATTGTAAGTGTATAGAATATCAGAATGAGGCTCCATAAGCTTATTTCGTAAAGTAAATCCCGTCTCACACTTAGAGCATAGACACTTCACTAACATTTACACATGTCTAAGGGAAAAAAAAAGAGAAGCATAATAAGAATCCAAAAAAATAGCGATGGGGATTTTCCCTATGGAACCTCATTATGTTACTCACATCCCAGCCCAGGTGCCGGGCCTTGTTTAATTTCTTATGGCTGGCTCCCTTTGTATTAGTCCATGCTGGGTTACTGTATTATGGTAATCTGGCAAACTGTATTATGGTAATCTGGCAAACACTTCTGACATCAGCACTCAAGGCTTTTTATGTCCAGCTCAGGCCGCCCTGCCCTATCTTGAGCACTGAGAAAGTATTGCACTCAATTACCATGTGTTTGTCAGAAGTTTCTTCATCATCTACTGCTCAGCTTCAGCCATATGTCTCATTATCATTTCCAAAAAGAAACCACCATTTGAGATTTACAAGGAGTAATTATATATATTTATTTTGACAGAATCACTGATGTGATATATGAGGGGAGGTTTGTGTCACTCAGGTTGCTCTCCTGTGTGAAATGAAACCTAATAAATTTTTGCCAGCATGTTATATGCTGGGGGTTAACTCTCTTAAAGGGTGTGGTTTTATGGGAATGGCAAAGAGGGTGGGAGGCCATTCCCCTACCTCCCCTCAGGGTGTGGCTGAGCAAGGTTTAAATGCTAAGTCCTGTTTTTTTCTGTGGCTTTGGTGAGTCTGGAGAGACAAGTCTCCAGGCTGTGTAACTTCAGCTCAGAGAGGAGTTGAAGGTGCTGCAAATTGGTGCAGGGCGAACCTGCACACATATGGACTGTGTTACCATTTGTCTTTTGTTTTAACTTTATGCCAGCAAGCCTGAGTTTATTTTTGCTGAAGTCTGCAGTGTTTTATGAAGACATAATAAACCTGCAGATGAAACCGTTCCTGTGTCTACTTCCGACTGCAGCCGAGTGAGTCGTCTTGCCACAGTTGGTGTGAGAGTGTGAGCACGATTCCAGGAACACGTATACCCGCCACAGAGATCGGTGGATGTCCTGGGTAAAGGCCGCCAGCCAGCCAGAGATGTCCGGCAACATGGAGGAGCTCCTCAAGCACTTGCTTCAGATCCAACAACAGCAACATCAACAGCACTTGCAGAGCCAGCAGAGCCCACAACAGCAGTGCCAGGAGCTTCTACATCAGCAATGAGAGCAGCAGTTGCAGAGCCAGCAAGCACAGCAAAAAAACAATAAACTCCACATGCAGCTGATCCAACAGCAGCAACGGCAGATGGACCTCCTAGCAGGGGAGATCCGCAGCAGGGAGGCCGTCCCTCCCCCAAGTCCAGGTGACGTGTTGTACGTCCGGAAGGCGGTAAGGCATGCGTTGCAAAAGATGACCCCAGGGGATGATGTTGAGGCATTTCTGATTGTGTTCGAAAGGGTAGCAGAGGGGAAAAACTGCCGCCGGAGCAGTGGGCGGAGGTTCTGGCCCTCTGTTTAACGGGTGAACCCCAAAAGGCCTACTATGACCTGGCCCTAAAGGATGCACAGTAGTATGCCAAGTTAAAGACAGATGCTGGCACGCTCGGGAGTCCACAACTGGGCGTATGCTGGCGGCAAACCCCCTCGCTCGCAGATGTTTGACTTGCTACATCTAGTCCAGAAATGGCTGCAGCCAGAGTCTTCCTCGCCTGCCCAGATGGTTTAACGAGTGGTGATGGAGAGGTTCATCCATTCCCTACCCAGGCCGGTGCAGACCTGGGTTGCCCAGGACGACCCTCGGAATGTGGACAACCTCATGGGCCTAGTAGAAAGGTACCAAGTGGTCGAAAAATCCCTTGGGAAACAGTACATAGCCAATTCCCTGTACTGGAGTACCCAAAGAGGGGCGGGCTCACCACGTAAGGGGTCTAGAGTCACAAACGGGGGTTGTCCCAATCCCACTGAGGGTCCTGCAAGGACTGCTGTGAGGGATGTGGTATGTTGGCGGTGTCATAATCCTGGACACAGCCACCCGGTGTCATATGTCCCCTGATCCAATGGACTGCAGCCTAGGATGGCGTTATTCCTATTATGCTTAGGCGGCCTGTAGCGTGGATGGTCAACCTGGTGAGGGGCCGCAGGCATGTGCCATGTCCATTAATGGGGTGATGGTGCTTGGACTGTTGGATTCAGGGAGTCTAGTGACCCTAATCAGTGCCATGCTTCCCCGCCAGCTGATCTCTGCCAAGACTGTGGGTGTTTGCTGCATTCATGGGGACGCCAAGGACTACCCTGTGATCAGAGTGACAGTGGGAACAGACTGTGGTGTCCAGTCCCACGAGGTCGGGGTAGTCAAGGACCTGATATATCCCGTCATACTGGGGCGCGATTTCCCGTTGTTCTGGGACTTGTGGGGGAAAGCAACTGGACTGAGCCGCATGGACAAAATCCAGGTCCCTAGGGAAATACCCCCATCGACATCTGAAGGGGATGAGTTCCTATTGTGTGTCCTTGCCGAGGACGAGACTGTGACCTCCCTGAGTTAGAGGTGCCAGGAGAGAACTTTGGGTCTGTTCAAGTCCGTAATTTGACCTTGAAGGCGGCGTGGGACAATCTTACTGTATGTAATGGGGTTGCTCAAGAGCCGGGGGCAGACACCAAGTACCCACACTTCGCAGTTCAGGGGTAGTTATTGTATCGGGTGACCAAACCAAGGGATGAGAGACCCCTACACGCTTTTCGCATGCTGCTTTGTGAGGGGGCACTGAGGCAGTGTGCGAGCTGCCATTTATAGTGAAAGAGAGGAATCAATTACCCGGATACACTCTGTGTTCATGGTTGCGTGCGCACCGCTCACTTTGTGTTGCTCCCCGCAGCTGGTGTCCCGGAAATCAGATTGTTCATGTCCGCACGGCAAGAGATCCGATTGAACGCTGCGAACGGGGGGAGAGGTCACAGTGACGTGGCACACACACACACGCGCACCCAGAGAGCGACCCGGGATGCCATTTTAATTAAGGGCTGACATAAATTCAAGCCACAGTCATTATCCCCACAATACAATTGAAAACAACAGTGAATTACAAACTAATCTGAATAAACTTCTGCATAAACGTACCAGAATATAGTGGAATAAGGCATCACTGAAACAATATTTAAGTAGAGACATAACACCTAGGGGTTTCCGTATCCAGGTGTTCCCGTCCATTCCTGTTGATGATAGCAACTTTAACCCCATTGTGACGTAGGGTGCAATAATACATACCTGCGCCCTGGGCCTTATTGACCAGGTACGTATTATTACGCCCTACCTTTATTGCGGCACCGCGACCGGAGTCGCAGTGATCGCATTAAATTTCCGGCGCCATCTTACCTTAGGGTAGATGGCGTCGTCATCAAGGGGAGTAACGCCGTCCCCCTCTCTCCCCGCAACCATGATCGCTGTGATTAGCTGTTCAATTCTGAACAGTCAATCACAGTATTGCTCAGTGTTTCAGGCAATCAGATTGCCTGAAACACTGATGTGCAGCCTAGGATCGCCAGCCCTGGCCCTAGCCCGCTCTGATTGGTGCAATCAACGATTACATCGATCGCACCAATCAGAGCGCTTGACCGTGCTGTGACCCACCTGTGACAGCTCTGCATTTCCTCACAGTTGCTGAGCATTTGTACAGGGCGGTCATGCTGCTGATCTCTCCTGTGCTGGGTCTAGTGGTGCCACAGAAGCCTGTGACACCACAATCCCTGCTCCTGCTGCTTAAAGAAGAAGAGAGAAGACTTCGGTAAGTAGATCTCTGATCTCTCCTCATCCACCCCAATCCCCCTCTCCCTCTTCCCCCCTCTTTTTACCCCCCCTCCCAACCTCCCCTTTCTGCCACCGAGCGCTGATCAGTACTTGATCGCTGATCAGTACTTGATCGCTTGATTTTGGGCAGTTTTTTTCCTGCAGCGTCCGAACGCTGATCAGTGACCGCAGATCACTGATCCGCACTTGTGCTCGCTGTTTTACACTTTTTTCCCACCCCTCTTTGAACAACCTCCGTTCACACATCCAGCAGCCGCCGAGCATTGATCAGTGACGCAGTTCTCTGATCAGCACTTGTGCTTGCTGTTTGCACCACCTCCGACTGTTCCTTTTTTTTTTAATCTTTTTCTTTCAGAAAACAAAAAAAAGTTTACACCAAGCACACTGACACACACACACACACACCACACACACACACACACACACACACACACTGAATAAAGTACTGACACACACACACCACATACATACAAAAAAAATGTTCCGCACGTCCCAAACCCGCTATTCAGTGGAGGAGGCATACACTTTCCTTGCCTCCGACACTGACAGTTTGGGAGAGAATCCCACCTTTCATTATTTTTCTGACACCTCATCGTCGTCCTCCTCTTCCTCCTCGGGTGCTGCTGACACCCCAGGACAGAAGATGAACCAGCACCCTCCATTACTGACTCCGTATGTTCCTCGCTCCCCGAAAATTATGAGCCACTGATTCCTGATTTTGTAGCCTAATCAGGAATCAAGTTTGACACCACCGGCCTCACAGAAATAGACTTTTTCAAAGTCTTTTTCTCTGAGGATTTTGTAAATCTCATGGTGGGCAAAACTAATTTGTACGCTCAACAGCCCTCAACTCCAGTGTTCTGAATGGTCATGACCCGGACACGTTTTGAGGCCATCCAAATGTTTTTGCATTACAATGATAATGCACCGCGTCCTGCACACGATGACCTCAACTTTGATTGTCTTTTCAAAGTTCGGCCGGTCATCGAGCACTTCAACAACATGCTTGCTGAAGTGTATGTGCCCCAAAAGGACATCTGCATGGATGAGACCTTAATCCATTTTAAAGGGAGGCTTGGATTTTGGCAGTACCTACCCAGTAAGAGGGCCAGGTATGGAATTAAGCTGTATAAACAGTGTGAGAGTACACTCACAAGTTTAGAGTTTATGAAGGGAAGGACTCCCGAATTGAACCCCCTGAATGCCCCCCTGTTCTGGGAGTGAGTGGGAAAATTGTGTGGGATTTGGTGCACCCACTGCTGTATAAAGGTTATTACTTCTACGTGGATAACTTTTATACTAGCATCCCTCTCTTCAAGTCCCTCTCTGCGCAAGGTACCGCAGCCTGCGGTACTGTCCGCAAAAATCAAAGATACCTCCCGAAGACGCTAATTGGGCAGATGCTCTGAAGGGTTTAGAGCAGAGCCCAATGTAGCGACCACCTGCTGGTGGTCAAGTACAAGGACAAGAGGGATGTCCTCCTATTGACCAACATACATGGTGATGGCAGCACCCCCAGCACTGTACGAGGTTCTTCTACACAGGTCGTCAAACCAGACTGTGTACTGGGGTACAGCAAGTACATGGGGGGAGTTAATCTCTGATCAAGTTCTCCAGCCGTACAGTGCTTTGAGAAAGGCCAAGGTGTGGTACAAGAAGCTCGCCGTGCACATCGTACAGATGGCAATGCACAACGTTTTCCTTCTATCACGATGTGCAGGCCAGACTTCTACGTTGTACCTTCAGTTCCAGGAGGTAGTGATCAAGGCCCTAATATTTGGCAGTGGTGACAGAGCGGGCCCCAGTACTTTACTTCCGGAACTGAAGGGCCTCAAATCGTACCAGGCCAGCATTTCCCGGGGGAGGTCCCTCAAAGCAGAAAAAAAGGTAAGTCACAAAAGAAGTGTCGAGTGTGTTACAAAAGGGGAATACGGAAAGGACACCATGTATCAATGTGACACCAGTCTCGACAAACCTGGCCTGTGCATGAAAAAATGCTTCAGAAAGTACCATACTTCCATGCACTGCTAAATTCATTTCTGACTTACACAACTGACGTATGACAACCTGACGAACACTACACAACTGACTTATGACAATCTGACGAACACTACAAACTGATGTAGGACAACCTGACGAACACTACACAACTGACGTATGACATTACATTATAAAATTCACATATCAGGAATCAGTATATCAGTTCCAAAAAGGGGGCACTTGTTGGGCATTTTCACTGTTTAGGCACATCAGGGGCTCTGCAATCACGACATGATGACGCCCACAGACCATTCCATCAAAGTCTGCATTCCAAAACGTCACTGCTTCCCTTCCGAGCCCCGATGTGCATCCAAACAGTAGTTTTCTCCCATATATGGGGTATCAGCGTTCTCCGGAGAAATTGCACAACATATTTTGAGGTCTGCTTTCTCCTGTTACCCTTGTGAAAATATTTTTTTTTGGCTGAAATAACATTTTTGTGGAAAAAATGTGATTTTTTTTTATTTTCACAAGTCAAAGTTATAATTTTCTGTGAAGCACCTGTGGGTTCAAGGTGCCTACCACACATCTAGATAAATTCATTGGGGGGGTCTGGTTTCCAAAAAGGGGGCACTTGGACATTTTCACTGTTTAGGCATATCAGGGGCTCTGCAAACGTGACATGATGTGCACATACCATTCTATCAAAGTGTGCATTCCAAAACGTCACTCCTTCCCTTCCGAGCCCAGACGTGAGCATACTCAGGAGAAATTGTACAACAACTTTTGGGGTCCATTTCTCCTGTTACTTCGTGAAAATAAAAAAAATTGCGGCAAAAGATCGTTTTTGTGGGAAAAAAAAGAATTGTTATTTCATGGCTCTACGTTATTAACTTTTGCTAAACACTTTGAGGTTCAAAGTATTCACCACACATCTAAATAATTTCCTAAAGGGGTCTAGTTTCCAAAATGGGGTCACTTGTGGGGGGTTTTCACTGTTTAGGCACATCAGGGGCTCTCCAAACGCGACATGGCGTCCGCTCTCAATTCCAGTGAGTTTTGCGTTGAAAACACCAAAGGGTGCTCCTTCCCTTCCGAGCCCTGACGTGCACCTAAACAATGGCTTTCCCTCACATATGGGGTATCAGCGTACTCAGGAGAAATTGCACAACAACTTTTAGGGTCCAATTTCTCCAGTTATCCTCGCAAAGATAAAAAAATTGCGGCTAAAATATCATTTTTGTGGGAAAAAAAATGTTGTTTTTTTCACAGCTCTACGTTATAAACTTTTGTGAAACACTTGGGGGTTCAAAGTGCTCAACACACATCTAAATAAGTTCCTTAAGGGGTCTAGTTTCCAAAATGGAGTCACTTGTGGGGGGTTTCCACTGTTTAGGCACATCAGGGGCTCTCTAAATGCGACATGGCGTCTACTCTCAATTCCAGCGAGTTTTGCATTGAAAACGTCAAAGGGTGCTCCTTCCCTTCCGAGCCCTGACATGCACCCAAACAATGGCTTTCTCCCACATATTGGGTATCAGCGTACTCAGCAGAAATTGCACAACAAATTTTGGGGTCCAATATCTACTGTTACCTTTGTAAAAATAAAAAAATTGGGGTCTAAAGTAAAATTGTATTGAAAAAAAGTTAAATGTTAATTTTTTCCTTTCACATTCGTTTACTTGCTGTGAAGCACGTGAAGGGTTACTAAACTTATTGAATGTGGTTTTGAGCACCTTGAGAGGTGCAGTTTTTAGAATGTTTTGGGTATTTTCTGTCATATAGACCCCTCAAAGTGACATCAAATATGGTGTGGTCCCTAAAAAAAATGGTTTTGTAAATTTTGTTGTAAAAATTAGAAATCGCTGGTCAACTTTTAACCCTTATAAATTCCCCCCCAAAAAATTGGTTCCAAAACTGTGCTGATGTAAAGTAGACATGTGGGAAATGTAATTTATTAACTATCTTGTGTGACATATCTCTCTGATTTAAGGGAATAAAAATTCACATTTTGAAAATTGTGAAATTTTCTACATTTTCACCAAATTTCAGATTTTTTTTACAAATAAACACAAGTCATATTGAATAAATTTTACCACTATCAGGAAGTACAATATGTCACGAAAAAACAAACTCAGAATCAGTGGGATTCGCTGAAGCGTTCCAGAATTATTACTTCATAAAGTGACACTCGTCAGAATTGTAAAAATTGGCCTGATCATTAACGTGGAAACCACCTTCAGGGGTAAAGGGGTTAAACAACGTTGGGACTTATAAAATCTGATCTCGTACGATGTTGGAATTACTTATTGGCCTTGACAAAAAACAACTTGAAATATTGGAGACAGAAATTAGTGAAAGTCAAAAAGAACTTAAAAATAAGCTTTCAAAATATACTTTAGATGCATTTGATAAAGAACTGACTAAAGATTATGAAAAATGGAAGGAGGATATTAAACAATATAAAAAGAAAAAGTATCAACTCGATATTATGGATTATCAGAATGGCCGTGTATTTAAATGCCATTAGAATCTTTAAACTAATCCGAGATCTCGCTCACTACCTAGACATGACTCATTTACCTCCAGCGATAGTGCCTCTGCGGTCCGTTTTTTAGAAAAATGCCCAATAACAGTGGACGACCCTGGTCCAAAACAGGGCATAAGAATGGAAACTCGCAATACCACTAACAAAAAAAGTCTGGGACAGCATGGGGGGAGCGTCAATCCAAGATGAGTTGAAGGTAATTAACCTTTCTGATAAAACACTTAGTTAGGCTGTGTGCCCACAATGCGTTTTTTAAGCGTTTCTGCAGCGGCTAAAATGCTGCAGAAATGCTTAAAAAACGCATGGTAGAAGGCCTGCCATGTTCTTCAATGATAATCCGCATGTGCTGTGTACATGCTGCGGAAATTTCCGCTGCGGGTTATCATTGCGTAAAAAAATGCAGCACTACCAATTATTTTGCGGAAGCGCCGCGTTTTCGCCACCATTGACTTGCATTGGAACGCATGGATTCCGCATCACTGCATCTGTACATGCGGAATCCAATCGTTTCAATGTGCGGATGGTACCCGGGTGTGGAGGAGAGGAGACTCTTCTCCGGACCCGGGTACCATAGAACCTATGAAAAAAGGATAAAATAAAAAATACATATGATATTTACCTTCTGACGGCCCCCGGTGTCCTTGTATTCGCTTGCCGGCAGCTCGCGGTGTAAAATCGCTTGGAAAGCGCTTGTCAACCCACATGCGGAAATGCATGTGAAGAACGCTTCATATCCGCATGTCCCTGGCAAGAAAAACGCATGTACAATCCGCATGCGTTTTTTCTGCCAGGGAGATGCATAAAAGCTCAAAAAAAATCCGGAGCATTTCTGCATTGTGGGCACATACAGTGGTGGCCAAAAGTATTGGCACCCCTGCAATTCTGTCAGATAATACTCAGTTTCTTCCTGAAAATGATTGCAATCACAAATTCTTTGGTATTATTATCTTCATTTAATTTGTCTTCAATGAAAAAACACAAAAGAGAATGAAGCAAAAATCAAATCATTGATCATCCTCACAGACTTCTGGCTTAGGCCTGCCACATGGGGCTTCTCAGCACGCAGAGAACGCGTGTCCTCCTCCCTGCTGCTTGGCGCCAAAAACTCCTCAGGCTTGGCGCGCTGGCCTCTTATCTCCAGGAACTCCTTCCTGGAAGTCACCTGATCGGGTCCAGCGTCTAAATCTGCTCTCTCTTCAACTTCTCTTGTATATCTTGGTTCCGCTTGACTGTGTCTGGCCAGCAGATGGCAGTCTCTCTCCATCTTTGAAGCATCATATAAGAGTTCTCTTAAAGGCTCTCTCGCCTCTGCTACAAAGCAGCACAGGTAATAGAAGTATATTAGAAAATTGTTTATTAGGAAAAGTTATGACACATGAAAGGACGATAAATTAGTACTGGAAAACCTCTTTAAACATAATTTACTAATTTTCATAAAATAAATTATAATTTTTGGGGTTAAATTTAACCATGCACAGGCAGAAGGAATTATTTATTAAAAAAACAATTGAGATTAGTTATGGTTGCTTTCTACTTACATAAAAAATTGCTGGCATGTGAAAGTAAATATTGTATGTATCTGTTACTTTTCTATTTTATGTGCAATATCTTCAATGTAATGACTTCTATAAAAGAGGCAAAGAAAACGTTTTTTATATCTTATGGAAGAAACTTTTTGTTTATCTATGCAATTTAGAAAATTAAACTATTAAAAAATTGCAAGTCAGAATTACTTGTAACATTCATTATACCACGAAACAGTGAATTAATAATAATACTTCAGAGTACAATAAAGGCCAAACAAAATGAACTGTTCATGTGGCAAAAGAACGCTCAGGAATATTGACTAAAGGTTTGCTTAGCCATGCTATTTTTCAAACCTAGCGACCAGCGGCCTATAGTCACGTTCAAATACTGATGTGCCTTTCTTTCTTGTACAAACTGCTGGATAGTAGGGTGCTTTGAAAGGATTCCCTTTAACAATGGCCATAGCCCTTGGTGCTCGTATAATGTAGAAGGGTGTAGTAAAAGGGAAACCGCTAAAAAAAACTGAAAGACTGCTGGGTGAGCTTTTCCTTTTATTAAAAGAAATACAATAAATATCCTTATTCTTTATAATGGTTATAACTTATTTCTGTGCAATACTTCTACATGCAAATAATTAGAATCTGTAAAACTAGAAGTTCCCATGTGCCAAGGCTGACTTTGTTGCCTGCAGCCACCAATTATGTTACATTTCCATTGCAGTTAGGAAGTAAAAGCAATGAAATTAATTCTGATTGGTTGTGATGGACGCCAATGTCACGTTTTCTCTAAAACTGTATTTCAATATTGATTCATGAGACTTTAAAGGGGCATGCTTGATTAGAAAATATACCCCACCGTAATCCAGGAACTCCAGTTACCATAATGAGTAGAGGAACAAGCTTAGAAGCGTGCATAGCAACAGTTTTTGTTCGACAGCACGGTGGCTCAGTGGTTAGCACTGCAGCGCTGGGGTCCTGGGTTCAAATCCCACAAAGGACAACATCTGCACGGAGTTTATATGTTCTCCCTGTGTTTGTGTGGGTTTCCTCCCACACTCTAAAGATATACTGATAGGGAATCTAGATTGTGAGCTTCAATGGGGACAGCGCCAATAATGTCTGTAAATTGTCTGAATTGTAAAGCGCTGCAGAATATATTGGCGCTATATAAATAAAAAGATTATTATTAACCTTCATGCAAGGAATTATTCCTCTATCACTGTGTCAGTCATTTCCCTTAGGAAAAGGGTATGCAAACTGTCCTTTCAGAGAGGAAGAGGACTTGAACTCTAGTGCCACCTATTGGAAGTAGCAATCCTAAAAGTCAATATCAACCCAATAAAAGCCAAACCAGGATCTCAATTTGCAGACACGGTGTTTCGGTGTGTTACCACTCATCAGTGCAAGTATAAGATCTGATTTGGCTAGGTGAGAGGCTTAAGACTGTGATCTAAGGAAATAGCAATCCTACAAGTCATTATCGACCCTTTAACGAGCCTTGAAATATGACTTAGGATAAAAGCCAAATCAGAATCTCAATTTGTAAACACAGTGTTTAGGGGTATTGCCCCTCATCAGTACAACGATCTACTTTCGCTGGATGAGAGGCTAAGACTGAAATCTAAGGGGTAAGGTTTCTCCTTGTGGAGAGTGACATGACTGGCGTGCCAGACCTGTCACCTCACTATCCACAAGGAGAAACCTTACCCCCTAGGAAAAGGGTTTAATATCCCAATGCCTGGATACCTGGATGTCTTTGTATGTGTGATTGTTAGGTACTATGTGGAGGTTTGTGGTTTCCTTTTTCACCAATTTGCTGCAGGTACAGATAGGTGTAAAAAAAACAAAAATCAAACTGCGCTTTACTGACCCACACTGGGTCTAGCGCCTCATCCCCACAACTACCATGGTCTCAGTTGTTTGGGTCAATTGGCGGAACCGCTAAGCTCAGTGATTGACTGCAGCCAAATAACAGAGACCAGGGTACCGGAAACACAGTGCTGTACCTGGGGTGGTAAGTGAAGCACAGTTAACAGTTCTCTTCAATGGTTTATCTTTCTCACAACCAGTTGACAAATACCACAGTGTATTAGTCAATGCTGTATATTTCACTTTCATGTTTTTTTTTTCCAAGGAGCACATTTTGGTCTTTTGTATATTTTTATGTACAGTTTGATTTTAATTGTCTGATTATAAGTGAAGTTTTACTGAAAAAGTTCTGTTGTTATTAAACATTTAGTAAGACTTATGTAAATCACTGGGGACTGATATTTGGAGGTTGTGCTTGAACTTTAGACAACTAGCATACAAACCATGAGAGAACATATAGAAAGTTTTGAGATTTAAATGGGTTGTCCAGAACTTTTAAATTGATGGCCTATTTTTAGGATAGGTCAACAGCATCAGAACAGTGGGGTGTGACATCCGGCACCCCGCCAATCAACTGTTACTGGTGCTGGTGGCTACCGAATGTTATCAGTTGCACTGCGGTGGTCCAAAGTCATCAGTTACGAAGCGGAATCAACTATATAGAGGCCGTGGCTGGGTTCTGAACATATGCCCCTATGTGAATCAGTAGGGGTAGATCTACCATACTCCACTGCGGCCACTATACAGTTGATGGAGCTGTGCTGTTCCGCTTTGCAACTGATGACATTGGGCCATCGCCGGCACTGGGAACAGCTGATCGGCAGGGGTGTCAGTTGTCACAACCCCACTGTATCCTAACAACAGCCAATCAATATATAAGTACTATACAACCCCTTTAAACCTATACAGCTCCCTCCAGTGGTACATAGCAATAACAGCAGGAGTTCTTGAGTCACTACACAGTGTGATGTATTGTTGAAATATTCTGATACTCCAGCATTGATTATAAGGCTAAATGCTCACGAAGCAGAAATGCTCCGGATTTTTTCTGCATCTCCCTGGCAGGAAAAATGCATACGGATTGTACATGCGTTTTTCCTGCCAGGTAGAAGCATGCGAGTTATCAAGCGCTTTTCCAAGCGATTTTAGCATCACTTGGAAAAGTGCTTGACAACTTGGTCACACTATATAAATCCATGCAACCGGCATGGATTTATATAGTGTGACCAAGTTAATAGTTAAAAAAAAAGAATAAGAATGGTAAAAAAAAAACAACAACATTATACTCACCTTCTGATGGCCCGCGGTCTTCTCTCCGGTGCGTCCGGTGTCTTGGGCGGCTCGTGGTGGTGTGAAAGGACCTTCCATGACGTCATTTAGTCATGTGACAGGTCAGCGGTCGCGTGACCTGTCACATGACTAAATGATATCAAGGAAGGTCCTTTTACACCATCGCGAGCTGCCGGGGAGCCAGGATGCACCGTACAGGAAATCGGGGGCCATCAGAAGGTAAGTATAATGTATATTTTTTATTTTAAATTATTTTTTTTTTTAATAGGTACTATGGTACCCGGGTCTGGATGAGAGTCTCCTCTTCTCCAGACCCAGGTACCATCCGCGCATTGAATCGCTTAATATCTGCATGTGCACATGTAGTCATGCGGATATTAAGCGATTCAATGTAAGTTAATGGCGGCCATTACGTCTCGTTTCCGCAAAAATAATGGACATGCTGCGAATTTTTCCGCAGTGATAGTCCGCAGTGGAAATTTCAGTAATCAGTGCAGCCTTAGGCTATGTGCCCACGATGCGTTTTTTAAGCGTCGCACAGCGGCAAAAACGATTAAAAAACGCATGGTAGAAGGCCTACCATGGTCCCCAATGATAATCCGCATGTGCTGTGCACATGCTGCGGAAATTTCCGCTGCGGATTATCATTGCGGAAAAATACGCAGCACTACCAATTATTTTGTGGAAGCGCTGCGTTTTTGCCGCCATTGACTTGCATTAGATTGCATGGATTACGCATCACTGTATATGTAGATGCGCATTCCATGTGTTCCAATGTGCGGGTGGTACCCAGGTCTAGAGGAGAGGAGACTCTCCTCCGGACCCGGGTACCATATAACCTGTAAAAAAAAGAATAAAATAAAAAATAAATGTTATATTTACCTTCTGACGGCCCCAGCTGCGCTCGTCCTCCCTTGCCGGCAGATCGCGGTGGACTGAAGGACCTGCGCTGATGTCATAGTCATGTGATGGCAGGTCCTTCAGTGCAGTGTATCCTCTGCATTCTCAAGAGCGAAGGGAATTTTAATTCTATAGATTACTGGCCAACACTGCAGTGCATCAGAGGTGACAGTTTGCCAAGGCGATGAGTGCACTGCTTGCAAGCTCTTTGCTCTAGGGCCTACAAGCACAGCTTTGAAGCCCGTCAGATTGCTGGATCAGGCCAGCATGAGTCCCCCTGTGCTCCTCTGATGCTGCAGAAGCAAAGCTCCATCTGCTTGTAACATCAGAGACCGCACAGTTTAGGCCAGCAGTGCAGCCATGCCACAAGGCCCGAACTGTTACTAATCGGGATCTCACTCCCCCACCGGCAAGCTTGAAGCCAGGAAGCAGAGGAGTGGTGCACTCCAGAAGAAGGATCAGGAGACAACCCCTTTAAAGGAAATATTCTGGAGGCAGAAGAGGCTACGTTCATTCAAGGTATCATTTATTAAACTGTTCAGTTTATTATTTTACATTTTTCAACATTCCTTTTACATTCAGTTTGAACAAAACATCAACATTGATCATATAATTTAAGTTTATAATATACATACTGATATTAACTTTTACAGAACCTATGCCCCAGGTTAAAACTAATCATTCATTTATAAATGTAGCACAATGCAAAAGTGATAGGTTGTCCGGCTGTCAGTTTAGTGCAGACTTTTCAGCTACAGTTGAATGTAACAATCCAGGATGCATCTGCTAAACAGAGTAAGTGGCCATTACTATAATTAAAGTGCAATTATAAAAGGGTTGGAGGGAATTGTTTAATTAAATTAAAATGATTCAGATAACCTATTAATATTGTACTGAAAACAGGCATCTGAACTGTACTTAACACAGTCCAAATCAAATTATGGATATGAATCTTGAATTAAAAAAATAATAATTAAATAAAATTACTTAAGAAAATGGTAACAAAAAATACACAATATACAATATAAAGAGTCTGTCAGGACGATTTTACTGGTGAAGTCAGTGGTATGGCATAATTTCTAATGTAGATTCAGGTACAACAATAAAAATAAAACCCAGTGTGTGGCAAGCCAATGAGACCGCACTGTTGATACCCTCAGACAAATGACATGCCCCCAATGCATTTCCAGGCTAATTTGCATATTGCTTCAAGGCTTGAATTCTCAGCACTGGCACACTGGATTACTACAGAACAGGTACCATTTTTATTGGTGTACCAGGACCTACAGGATACAGCAATAACTCTAGTTTCAGTGGAAAATCGTCCTGACAGGTTACGTTTAAACAACCCTTACATCTGGAAAAGGCATGTTTACATCATTTCTATAGCGCTAATTCTTCTATTTCATCTTCCACAGAGCTAACAGCATTTACCGCGGTCCTTCCTGGTGTGTTCTGCGTGCGACCTCTACTGGAGCTTGAGATTTTCCTATCTCCAGATAAGAAATTATCACCTTTCCCTTTGATTTTGCTGTTTTGTTCCCAAGGTAAAGTGTTGCTGGAGTCCTGATGTGAGATTCTGCTGCTGTTTGAAAAGGGTCCATCTTGGTCCCCAAATTTGTGGACGGAAGGCAACGTACCATTAGAACTGTTTCCAAAGAGCTGCTCCATTAAATTAGTTTTTTTGTCTTTTTGTATCTCCAGCTTTGAGGTGCTTAAAATTGGCTCCTCCAAGACTTCCTTCCTTTGATTATTAACAGTTGATCTTCCCCTTCCAAACGATGGAGTGTAACTTCCAAATGTGAACTCCCCATTGGTATCACCTAGGTTTGCATGACTCTGGACATCTCTTTTTGATTCTCGTCCTCCCTGGACTGGAAGGCCGTTGAACAGGTTGTCAGTTGCCTCCGAGAATTTGTATGTTGTATTCTTTGAATCCGTTGTGTCGGTTTTTATGGAATTATTTATGAGAGGTGTTGGAGCAGATCTACAGTTGTCAGAATAAAATGGGTCTTGGTTTTCGCTGTCGATTTCAAACATTTTTGCCAATAACAGCTCCTTTTTAAGCCTTTCTTCTTCATTTTTGTTTCCATCTTTTATAATTTTATCTTTATTAAAGAAATCTTTGTTCTTTCTTTCAAATTCTTCTTTTTCAAATTCTGCAAGGGGAAAAAAAAGATACATTTAGATATACCACACATAGAAAGTCTGTTAGGTTAGCAATTCAGAGAGAGGTCTTAACAAAATTCTAGCGAAATGTCTAATTTTCTTTTCAATAAGAATTTTTATTGGGAGAAATTGCAGTGAAAGCTAATGCAAACATGCAATGGTATGCCAAAAATGGAAGTATGTATAGCAGTGATCTCTGGGGATGTGTTATACAATATTTTCTGGCATAGTAGCAATCATTTTTTTATATATTAAAAGGGAAGGAGCTCAATTTAAAGAAGCACTCCTATCAAAATCGTTATACTCATGATATATTGCAGTCATCATACTATATGGCACTGTGTACTTACAATTGCTCATTTTGCCTTTCTACCCAGCTAATTCTTCTCTTTTACATTAGGTCTGTGACATCACGTGATAAAAACTGACTAGTTGAATCGTTCTAAGCTCTATGTAGAAACAGGAAGTCTCTTTTCCCCGCACGACTCAATATTAGAACAAAAAATCTACATCACTGCAAAATTGTGGCAGGGTGACGGGGAGGAGCAGCTGGGACAAGAGTTGAAGAGGGGGGGTGACCCATGCAGGCAAAAGAGATTTCCAGTTTCTACATAGAGCTTAGAAGGATTCAGCTAGTCTGTTTTTAATCAGGTGATGTCATAGACCTAATGGAACAGAAGAATTAGCTGGGTAGAAAGGGAAAATGAGCAATTGTAAGTACACAGTGCCATATAATATGATGACTGCAATATACTAAGAGGATAAAAACTTTGATGTGAGTGCTTCTTTAATTTCCAATGTGTCTTCTCTAAGAGCACTCAACAGGTGGCTAAATTTAAAGGGAACCTATCAGGCGATTCATGCTGCCCAAACTGCAGCATGAATCGCAGCCTGGCAGCACTTTTGCAGCCAGGTATATTATTATGGTATACTTTGCAGAACCAACCGGGGGCTATAGCTGGTGAAGAGTCTAGTCTGGCTCCGCCCTCTGGCTGGCTCATCACAGAATTACTGCAGATGATTGACAGGTCTCTGTCTAGCATGAACATGTGAAGGAGACACCTGTCAATCACCCCTAGCAATGTTGGGAAGAGCCGGGCGGGGGTGAACCGGACTAGTCTCATGTCTGCCTAATTTTTCTCAATCAACAAAGTATATCTTCGCTGATCTTCCGGGGTGTTTCAGAGAATATTATACCTGGCTGTTCAGCCAAATTGTGTTTAATTTTGCCTGTGGTTTTTGAAGCATG
The DNA here is from genome assembly GCF_046119375.1 of Phyllobates terribilis. NCBI lineage: Eukaryota > Metazoa > Chordata > Amphibia > Anura > Dendrobatidae > Phyllobates > Phyllobates terribilis. Next base: position 412,522,946 of record NW_027362763.1, read on the forward strand.
AAATTGCCTACCAGGTTCCCTTCAACAATTGTCACACTGTACACTAATATGGGACAGTGTAAAGCTGGTTTACACTGCAGTTACAGTGAACAAAGATGATTGAACCATGGATTCTACTTTTTCTCAAAACAAATATTTTGCAGTTTGACTTTTTTTTTTTTCAACAAACTCACACTCTAATATAACTCAACATATCCTGGCTTCTACCGTCTGATCATGGCAAACATTTTGGAGGTACGCAAAACGATATTGGTCAAATATTAATGATTCTGATGGAATTTTGATGATCATCTGCAGCAGTGAGGTCTAGGCTGAAACTAATGAAAACTCAAGAGTTCCCAGCCCCCAGATAACAATTCCTAAAATTCTGATTGTGTTAACAACCATTAATTTTAAATATAATTCTAATAATGTACAGAATATTCATAATTTCATATTTCAGAATCGATACAAGTGTCACTTTATATTTCAAGGGGATTCTTACCTTCACGTAGTTTCCTTGCCTTGTCCTCCAAGATTTTTTGCTCCCTATTTTTATTCATCTTCTCTTCTTGATCCTGCTTTCGTTCTGCCTGTTCTCGTTCTCGCTTAAGTCTTTCGGCTTCTTGTTTCTCTCTTTTAATCTTTTCTGCCTCCTCTTTGAGCTGCTTTGCTAAATTTTCTTCTCCCTTTGGAAAAAAAAAAAAAAAGTGATTGAATGAACGAATGCTCACTAACGTCAGAGAAGTAGGATTTAACAAAAAACTGTATTTGGGAGCTTTTCTCATGCCAAGAGTAGTATCTCAGTAAAACATTGTATCGTAACTTGAAAGGTAGATCCACGTTTACTAAGACTTTCTGTATTACAGTTCAAATTTTTGACAATGGCTCCTCAGAAGCTGTCAATTTTTTTTTTATCCTGTTTTTATGGCAATTTTTCTTTTTGCAGGGCTACAGAGTAAACAGTATTCCCAGAGTTAATAGGGAGTAAATGACCTACGTTTACTCCCTGCTGTGTTCAACAAAGAGGGAACTAATTCTGAAAATATTTGCAACGGGTAATAAAACCTGGCTGAAAGTTAACAGAGGAAGGAAGAGAAAAAAAATACATTGTGGATCAGGAGTGGAGGGGTTTAGCATATCACAAAAAACTATGGCTGTCCATGTACTGCCCTGGGCCTCATGGTGGCACTTAAGCAGCAAAATAAAGAGGAGACAATTTTTTGGTTGTAGATGGGCGTGTTACATTTCATGCAGCAAAACTTACTGAATGTAAAGCTAAGTGTTAAAGAATTTAATACAAATGTTTTGAGACTAACACAAATTCTTGATTTTCATAAGGTTAGCAGCTTCAGTGTTTTTAGATTGTTTAGGCAGATGTTTCTATGGTTACTGAAGTACAATTATAAACATTTAATAAGTTTTTACAGGCAAACATCAAGTTTATGCAAACACTCAATATTTACACTGTTAATGGTCGTTTGTCAAGACTTCCGCAACGTTTCATATTGGCTTCTCAGCTAAATCCTGACTGATTATAACCCATTCTTACCTAATCAGCAGGGACGCATGTAAAAATCATGGTGCCCTATAGCAGATGTCCTATTGTCACCCCCCCCCCCAAAAAAAAACCCCCTCCAAAACAATATATACAGCAGTGTTCAAAATAATAGCAGTGTGTTCAAAAACATTAGTTAAGCACAAATTCTTTATACTAGGTTTTATTTCCACGCATTGGGAACATTGCACACTGTTTTCGAATTCAAAACATGAAGAGAAATGTATATAATTTTTAACTTCTTTACAGAAAATAGCAAAAAATAAACATTGGGCTGTTCTAAAAAACAGCAGTGTCTGCATTTGTCTTTACAAACTCACAATATGTACTCTTTTTTTTGAGGATTTAGCATGCCTGTGAATCACTAACCTAATATTTAGTTGTATACCCACAGATTTTTAGAACTGCTTCACATCTATGTTGCAGAGAGTCAACCAACTTCCGGCACGTGTCACCTGTTATTCCAGCCCAGGATGCTTTGACTACATCCCACAATTTTTTGGCATTTGTTGGCTTTACCTCAGAAACAGCATTTTTGATGTCACCCCACAAGTGTTCTATCGGATTAAGGTCTGGGGATTGGGTTGGTCACTCCATAACCTCAATTTTGTTGGACTGGAACCAAGATTTTTCTAGTTTACTAGTGTATTTAGGGTCGTTGTCTTGTTGAAACATCCATTTCAAAAGCATATCCTCTTCAACATAAGGCAACATGACCTCTTCAAGAATTTTAATATATGCAAACTGGTCCATGATCCCTGGTATGCGGTAAATAGGTTCGTCACCATAGTAAAAGAAACATGCCCATATCATGATGCTTGCACCGCTTCACTGTCTTCAGAGCGTACTGTGGCTTGATTACAGAGTTTGGGGGTCGTCTGACGAACTGTCTGCCGCTCTTGGAACCAAAAAGAACAATTTTACTTTCATCAGTGCACAATATGTTTCTCCATTTCTGTTTAGGCCAGTTGATGTGTTCTTTGGCAAATTGTATCGGCTTCAGTACTTTTTTTTTTATTATTATTAAGAATGGGACTTTGCGGGGACTTCTTGCTAAGAGATAAGCTTCACACAGGCGTCTTCTAACTGTCAAAGTACTCACAGGTAACTTGAGACTGTCTTTGATCATCCTGGAGCTGATCATTGGCTTGAGCCTTTGCCATTCTGGATATTCTTCGATCCATTCTACGATCCAGTCGTCTGTTTTCTTCCACATCTCTCTGGTTTTGCTTTCCATTTTAAAGAATTGGAGATCATTTTAGCTGAACAGCCTATAATTGTCTGAACTTTTTTATAAGTTTTACCCTCCCCAATCAACTTTTTAATCAAAGTACACTGTTCTTCTGAACAATGTCTCGAACGACCCATACTTCTCAGGCTTTCAAGGAGAAATGCATGTACAACATGTGTTGGCTTCACCCTTAAATAAGGGCCAACTGATTCACACCTGTTTCTTCACAGAATGATTGATCTCACTAACTGAACTCCACACTGCTATTATTTTGAACACACACCCTTACAATTAATTATTCATTCAAATACACAGACTCAAGAACATGCAGATCATGAATGCTGAGTCTGTTGGTTTTCTTAGACTCTACTGCACCAACTGGTAAATTGTTTGACATGTGGTAATATAATTTATACCAAAAACAGTGACTAATCTGGTTAGTCATATTGGACTGCTATTATTTTGAACACTACTGTAATATTTGGCAGGGTCACAGAAGAATATATCTCATAACTTTGCAGCCCCTAGAAAGTAATTTTGCTCCTATTGAAGCAACTTAGTGTTCACACGCGCTAAAATACTTTATGATATGGGTCATGAAAGGGGTATGATGTCAACAAAAGATGTGCCCTTGCAAACACAGTATGATACTCCCACATGAATTCTCCCACAGTACCCTACACATGCACAGTATGATGACCCTACAGTACCACCTTCCCCCAGCAAAGTATGATACCCCCACAGTGACCCCAACACAGGCTGCAGATCTGTGATGACAGGCATGGAGGTCTCCAACAGACCCTCAGCTGTCATAGCAACCCACTCCCGCCCTCGATCACGTCATGGGAGCGCAGATGAGCGCATAGAGTGACGTGTCCTCATGCCGCTGTTGGAATTTAAATGAGCATATACCCTACAGCAAGTAAATAGTAATAGGGTACTTAGTTAACACTATTTTGATAAAATTAAAAACATAAAAGCCATTCCACCACGACAAAGTGGTTCCATCTGTGAAATGGCCACAGTATGAACATGCTCTTACACTTTGAACGTATACCAGCTTATAGTCCGGCCCATTTCCATGGTTTGAAATAGGTGGAATGGCTCCCTTTTCTGAGCCAAGTATCTGGATAGCTGTCTCAACCTGGAACCTATCCTGCCCTGCCCTTATTCACACTGAGGTCGTTTGAAACAAGGTAAGGTTTTAATACTAGAGACGTTAGGACCATCCCGATGGTTACACCTTATCGTGTTGGGATGACTTTTATGATCATACACCCACTACCGACTTGCGCCATACATGTACGGCAGATGTCGGTAAGGGGTTAAAGAAACGTTGCTCAAGACAGGTGTCTTGACTTTCAGGCTGAGGAACAGTATTTCATCAGGCAGCAATCAATCAGTCTTAGTAGGTGACTTAGATGGGTTGCAGTCCGAAATAGGTGATGGTGGCAATCATGGGTTACTTCTTGAAGAAACCCTTTTACAGTTCCAAGGTAGAAAAACAAAACCCAATTAAAAAAAAAAAATAAAGGGTTGTGTCAAAGAATATTTTTATGAAAGTTTTAATTTATTACCAGAACTTCCTGCTCACTCTCCAGTTTATCTTCACTTAGAACTGGAGGTGGGGAAGGTGGAGGAGGGAAATCCAGCCAGGAGGCATAGTCATTGGTCTGAACACCTACGTTAACGCTATGGCTCGTCCCTATGAAGAAAACATTAGATTCATATTAGTTACAAATATCTTATAAAGTGTATTATACTCAGCTACTTAAAGCAGAATTTCTATATGCTTTGCATGAAAGATCTCTGTTACCTTTCTTCCTAGGTGTAATCTCAGTGTCCTTTTTAGGTGAAGGTTTGGACAAGCGCAAAGCATAGATGTTTTTTGCATCAAGTTCTCTTTCTTTGTCCTATATGGAGAAAAATAACCCTTTAAAATGTGCAAATAAATTAAGTTAAGTATTTTTAAGAAGTCAGTATAACTTAATATAAGAAATGCAGTAAATATGATTTATATTCCATTTCTAACACAGAATGATCAACACCACAATACCCCCTAAATAGTCTAATAGAAAAAAAATGAAATATATTACAGTATATACACACACACACACACACACACACAATTAGATCCTGACAGTGACAAGTTTTGACATTTTAGCTGTTTACCAAAACATATTCAAGATACACTGCTCAAAAAATAAAGGGAACACTCAAATAACACATCCTAGATCTGAATGAATGAAATATTCTCATTGAATACTTTGTTCTGTACAAAGTTGAATGTGCTGACAACAAAATCACACAAAAATCATCAATGGAAATCAAATTTATTAACCAATGGAGGCCTGGATTTGGAGTCACCCCCAAAATTAAAGTGGAAAAACACACTACAGGCTGATCCAACTTTGATGTAATGTCCTTAAAACAAGTCAAAATGAGGCTCAGTATTGTGTGTGGCCTCCACGTGCCTGTATGACCTCCCTACAACGCCTGCGCATGCTCCTGATGAGGTTGCTGATGGTCTCCTGTGGGATCTCCTCCCAGACCTGGACTAAAGCATCCGCCAACTCCTGGACAGTCTGTGGTGCACCGTGACATTGGTGGATGGAGCGAGACATGATGTCCCAGATGTGCTCAATCGGATTCAGGTCTGGGGAAAGGGCGGGCCAGTCCATAGCTTCAATGCCTTCATCTTGCAGGAACTGCTGACACACTCCAGCCACATGAGGTCTGGCATTGTCCTGCATTAGGAGGAACCCAGGGCCAACCGCACCAGCATATGGTCTCTCAAGGGGTCTGAGGATCTCATCTCGGTACCTAATGGCAGTCAGGCTACCTCTGGCGAGCACATGGAGGGCTGTGCGGCCTTCCAAAGAAATGCCACCTCACACCATTACTGACCCACTGCCAAACCGGTCATGCTGAAGGATGTTGCAGGCAGCAGATCGCTCTCCACGGCATCTCCAGACTCTCACGTCTATCACATGTTCTCAGTGTGAACCTGCTTTCATCTGTGAAGAGCACAGGGCGCCAGTGGCGACTTTGCCAATCTTGGTGTTCTGTGGCAAATGCCAAGCGTCCTGCACGGTGTTGGGCTGTGAGCACAACCCCCAACTGTGGATGTCGGGCCCTCATACCACCCTCATGGAGTCGGTTTCTAACCGTTTGTGCAGACACATGCACATTTGTGGCCTGCTGGAGGTCATTTTGCAGGGCTCTTGCAGTGCACCTCCTGTTCCTCCTCCACAAAGGCGGAGGTAGCAGTCCTGCTGCTGTGTTGTTGCCCTCCTACGGCCTGCTCCACGTCTCCTGGTGTACTGGCCTGTCTCCTGGTAGTGCCTCCAGCCTCTGGACACTATGCTGACAGACACAGGAAACCTTCTTGCCACAGCTCGCATTGATGTGCCATCCTGGATGAGCTGCACTACCTGAGCAACTTCTGTGTGTTATAGAGTCCGTCTCATGCTACCACGAGTGTGAAAGCACAACCAACATTCAAAAGTGACCAAAACATCAGCCAGAAAGCATTGGTACTGAGATGTGGTCTGTGGTCCCCACCTGCAGAACCACTCCTTTATTGAGGGTGTCTTGATAATTGCCAATAATTTCCATCTATTGTCTATTCCATTTGCACAACAGCATGTGAAATTGATTGTCAATCAGTGTTGCTTCCTAAGTGGACAATTTATTTTCACAGAAGTTTGATTTACTTGTTGTTATATTCTGTTGTTTAAGTGTTCCCTTTATTTTTTTGAGCAGTGTACAATTATATAAGCAAAATGGGCTTAAAGTGCAGACTCTCCGGCTTTAGGGCTTGCTCACACCAGCGTATAGATTGGACGAGTGCTATCTGATTTTTTTATCGGACAGCATTTAGACCAATGTTATTCAATGGGGAAGTGCTGATGCACAATATTTTTTTCACTAACAGAATTTGTCAGTGAAAAAAAAAATTGCAGCATGATGTTATTTCACTCTGAAATCACATCCTAGTTGGAGTAAGGCTATGTTCACATGTTGTGCTTCTGCTGTGTTTTTTATGCAAATTAAAAGCTGCTTTTTACAGTACCAGCAAAAGCTATGACATTTCAGAAATCTCATACACACACTTTTTTTTTCCTGACTGAATTGGAAAACTGGTGCTTTTTATGTTTAGTTCATAAAAAAAAACAAAAACACATGATTTAACTTCCTCTAGTTTTTGCACCAAATGCTCAGCAAAACCTGATACCTGCATTTTTTGCACTTACCCATTGCTTTCTATGTGTGTTCATGAGATTTCTGAAATCTCCTAGTCTATGCTAGTACTGTAAAACGCATCTTACATTTTGCATAAAAAAACACAGCAAAAACGCAATGTGTGAACATAGCCTAAATCAAAATGTCTTGGTATCCTCATATGAGAATGGCAGTTAGGATTAGTATAATTTAATTAAATTAGTGATGTGTTGAAGTAAACAATGCCTGACCAACTCAATGGCCCCAACCAATGTGTGTGAAAGTAAACAAAATGCTCTGCCAGTGTCTTAGGTAAACTATTCCAGACCAATTCAACTTTCCCCGCTATTATATTTGTAATTGTGTATTTTTTCATGAACTCATTAATAGTGATGAGCAAACTCGAATCGGAAAGTTCGGGGTTTATAAGTGACCAGGCCTGTATAAAGGCGGGATCAAGAGTGCCGCCACCATTATGCTCTTGCTATTGTAGAGATACGACGCAGCTGGAGTGAAGGACAGATAGCGACTGCGAACTCTGCAAACAAAACGCTGTGTGTACTCTGAAACCCATATATGTGTATTTCTGTGGAAAAAGCTGCTGTGTGTACTCTGCCCCCTCTGCCAGTGGGAGTACTGTTCCATTGAGCCTTTGTGTGTACTCTGCACTCCCCTGCCTGTGGGAGTACTGTTAATTTAAGCCGCTGTGTTTTTTCTAGTAGTCAGAGAAATTAATAATTGGCATAAGTCGTCTCATTGCTATTAGTAGGCACCAAAAACATTTTTTTTTCTGGCCTGCTGTCTGTATTGTAGTACTTTTGCAAATCAATATATCGCATCAGCCTTCTCGTTGCCATTTGTAAGCTCCAAAACTAATTTTTCAGGCCTTTAGGTGTTGTTTATAAGTCTGGGAAATAAAGAATTGGCATCAGCCATCTCCTTCCCATTTCTAGGCCAAAGAAATAAGTTTTCAGGACCACAGTTTTTTCTAGTACTGTTTCAAATAAATAAATCTACTCTTCCTCCATCTCTTTCCGAGTAGTGTTTAAAAGATTAAATTCCAAAAACGAGGAGAGCATCAAATAAGGGAAGTGGTGTTGCTGGTGTAGCTGCTGATGGTGGTGTAGCTGATGCAGGGAGATGACGTGGTCGTTCTGTACCTGCTAGGTGCTCAAATGCAAAACCTTCCTCTGATGCACAGCACACAAGTGACAGGACGTTATGTGTCCTTTTGTAGGCTCGAATACCGCTGCACGAATGGTGAGGCCACAAGATGTTGAAAAGGTGTTAGATTGGGTGGCTGAGAGTGGCTCCAGTTCCATTGCACTATCTTCCACATGGTCCAGTGCAGAAAGTGTGCAGTTGACACCTGAGGACCATGATCATCCAGCTTCCACCTCAACCCCTTGCAAATTAGCCAAGCAGTCTGAGCCCCAAGTCATGCAGCAGTCTCTTCTGCTTTTTGATGACTGCTTGCTGTAGTTCTGGGGCCCATCCACCTTGCCCTGCCCCATAAGTGGAAGAGCCTGAGTGAACTGATGCCCATCCAATTGTTAGTTTAGATGATAGTCAGTGGACCACCACAGCACATTTCAGATGATGACGAAACTCAGTTGCCAACTGCAGCGTCTTTCTGCAGTGTGCAGACTGGCATGGAGGTCAGGGTTGAGGAGTCGCTGGAAGATGAGGTGGGAGATGATGGGGTCCTAGACCACACATGGAGCGGAGGCCATCCTACTGACAAGAGCAGTTCGGTGGAAGAGAAGGTGGCCACACTGCCACAGCAAAAGAGGAAGCAGGGTGCAAAGGCACAGCAGGCAGCCCCTAGCCAGGACACCGGCTGCTACTGCCCACCTCGCCGCTAATATATACACACCAACGACAGCTCAAAAGAGCTCTCTGGCGTGGCATTTCTTCAGGGAATGTGCTGCTGACAAGTGACACGTGGTTGGCACACTGTGCTATCAAACCCTGCAGTGAGACATAAATGTTCTGAACCTATGTACCACCTGTATGACGAGGCATCTGAATTCCAAGCATGAGGTGCAGTGGAGTACATACTTTAAAAACCATGACAAATAGGAGCCTCTTCCTGCTCCTGCTTCTGCTGCATTTTCAGCCTCTTCCTCCTGCTCACGATCAACAGGGCCGCCTGCCTCCCCACATTTACCGGATGTGACAGCATCACCATCACCACCACAAGTGTCACCGTGCATCTCCACACCGTCCCATGGAAGTGTTCAGCTATCCATCCCCCAAATCCTCGAGAGAAAGAGGAGATACCAACCTAGCCACCCACGAGCCCTGGTCCTGAATAACTGCATTTCAAATTTACTGGCCTTTGAAATACTGCCATTCCAGCTGGTGCAGACGGGACAATTTTTAAAAAATTATGTCGATGGCTGTCCCCCAGTATGTTGTTCCCAGCTGCCACTACTTTCCAGGAGGGCCATCCCTGCTCTGAACACACATATTGTGGAACAAATCAAGTGTGCACTGTGCAACGCCATCAGTGGCAAGGTCAACATAACCATTGATAAGTAGACAAGTAAGCAAGGGCAGGGACAAAATACCTCCCTAACTGCTGTCGTGGTAGCCCTTCCAAGAAGAGCTAATTTGGATGGAGATAACAAATTATCTCTAAATCTGTCTGCCATTTTTGGTTCAAATTAAATAGAATCAATACGATGCATCGGAGAAAAGAAAAAACACACAGCCAGTGTCTGAGTGTACAATCCATGTCTGAGTCTCAGAAACCCAGTCACATATATTTATTACAACAACAGAGATATAAAAAGGGGAATGTGTTTACAGGCTTTACATTACCTAACGCTGCAGATATTTTAATTGGGGAAAGAAAGCATTTTAATTGGAAATAACAAAATCGTTGAACTCCAACTTGCATATGCTGGAGAGACTGTGCGAGCAGCAGCAGCAATATTGAAGTTTCAGCTGCAGCACGCACGGCTGAGTCGCACTGCAGAACACCTCTTCAACAATGACTGGGCCTCCATGCATTCCACCAATATGGCCAGCACTGATGACGCCATCAGTGTTACCATACCTGCTGGAAAAAAACAATTCAGGCCATGATGGATGAGGTGGTGGCACAGGAGGAAAAGGAGCAGGAGGAGGAGTAGAGCCAATTCACACCATTATCAGGCATGTCGTCCACACACGGCTCGGAGGGTGAATACTGTCCCAACAGCCAGGTACTCAACTGTACAGGCAGGGAACAGTTTGGGAGGATGATGATGAGGAGGAGGAACAACAGCTTTCACAGCAGGGTGGCACTCAGATCAGCTCTCGGGCATCACTGGAGCTTGGCTGGGGGGATACAAAGTACCCAGACGATATACCTTGCATCGAGGACAGCTGGTCATTGTCTGTAGGCAGCCTGGCACACATGAGTCAAATACATGCTGCTGTGCCTGCGGAATGACCGCCGATCTGCCCGTATGGTTACCAGTGCAGATTACTGGGAGGCTACCCTGATGGATCCCCGCTACAAGGAAAATGTACCATCATTACTTCAATCACTGGAGAGGGATCGCAAAATGCGTGAATACAAGCGCACGCTGGTAGAAAAAATACTAATGTCTTTCCCACCTGACAATGGAGCCTCAGTGGAACAACAAGGTAGAGGCAGAAGTTGGCAACGCAGCTGGGCACCGCCAGCACCTAGGAAGGCAGTGTTAGCATGGCTGAAATGTGGCAAAACTTTATGAGCATGCCACAACATCCTACATCACCATCTAATAAGGTCCGTATTAGCAGGAGGCAGCGTTGCAACAACATGGTGGAAGACTACCTGTCCACACGTACTAACAGATGGGTCTGCCTCATTTAACTTCTGGGCCTCCAAATTGGACTCATGGCCTGGGCTTGCCCTTTATGCTTTGGAGGTGCTGGTCTGCCTTGCGGAAAGTATACTGTCAGAACGGTTGTTTAGCACGGCAGTGGGGGTCATCACAGACAAGTAAGCAAAAAACCTGTTTTGGCTACCACCCGATGATGAAGGCATCGCCGAAATGCGCGTCATGGTGGGCGTATCACTAAGGAGGTCCTGCTGCTTCCTTGCTATGTTTAACCAACTTTAACTGGTACAATTTTGCTGGTTGTTTGTAAGTGCTTACATTTACCTATATAACTACCTGTATTTTACCCACTCATACCACACTTGCACAGCCAGATATATTCCGTCATCATATCTACATTGCCTTTAGCTATATACATCAACTTGGTTTTATATTGTATATGCATTTTTGCTATAACCATGCTATTACCATGCACCATGGCTCGTGTCTTACCCTTGAAACATGTCAATTTTATTACCCTCCTGTGATTTGCGTTCCTCTCCTTTTGTTTGTGTGTCCCCCTACAATTGTTTTACTTGAATAATAAAATCTAATTTTATAAATCACTTACTGTCCTACTGACCTTTCAATCTGTTTCTGTGTGTTTGATTATATCTACGGTAATTTACTGATAAGTCCCTGGATATTAAAATTCAGACGTATGCGCATATCTTTTGTATTATTATTTTTTTCTATACCTGTAGTCTCATTTATGTGCATATTGCTTCTGTTGGTTCCATGCAACCTTTTTTCCTGATTGTAATGTAGATATATAAGAGATGTTATTTATTAAATATTTTGTGTGGTATGACTATCTGGTTTAAGAACATAAGCATTTAAAGTTTGAAAATTTAACCTTTTTTCTACATTTTCTTAAAAAAAATGCAAAATTTAAATCAAGCTAAAAGTACTGTTAACAAAGTACAATATGTCACGAAAAAAAACCCCACAAGCTTAGAATCACTGGGATATGCTGAAGCATAAATTATTACCACATAAAGGGACATTAGATTTTACAAATGGTCTCTGTCATTAACTTAATATAAAAAATATTAATTCTCTAATAACTAAACTTATAAAGATTTTATATAATGAAAGGGCTTTACACAATATATTAAAGTAAGTTTAAAATAGTCATCAATGATCTTAACCCCTTTAGCCCTGAAGGCTGTTTGCACGTTAATGACCGGGCCAATTTTTACAATTCTGACCACTGTCACTTTATGAGGTAATAACTCTGGAACGCTTGAACGGATCCCCCTGATTCGGAGACGGAGACTGTTTTCGCGTGACATATTGTACTTCATGATAGTGGTAAAATTTATATCGATATGACTTGCGTTTATTTGTGAAAAAAAAATAAAAATATCGGAAATTTGGCGAAAATTTAGCAATTTTCAAAATTTGAATTTTCATGCCCTTTAATCAGAGAGTGAGGTCACACAAAATAGTTAATAACATTTACCTCATGTCTACTTTACATCAGCACAATTTTGGAACCCAATTTTTTTTTGTCAGAAAGTTATAAAGGTTAAAAGTTGACCAGCGATTTCTCATTTTTCCAACAAAATTTACAAAACCATTTTTTTTTTTTTTTTTTTTTTTTAAGGACCACATGACGTTTGAAGTGACTTTGAGGGGGCTTTATGACCGAAAATACCCAAAAGTGACACCATTCTAAAAACTGCACCCCTCAAGGTGCTCAAAACTAGTGTTGAGCGAATTTGTTTGGCATTTCAAATTTGGGTTCGTGTTCGGGGTTCCAGCTTGTTCGTGCCAAAAAAATAAATAAATATCGGCTCTGCCCATGAACATCCCTGATTTGCCACGCTGTCACGCAGATAACATCTGATTTTTTGACGCGAACAAGCCGGAACCCCGAACACGAACCCGAATTTGAAATGCCGAACATATTCGCTCAACACTACTCAAAACTACATTCAAGAAGTATATTAACCCTTCTGGTGCTTCACAGGAATTTTTGAAATGTGGAAGAAAGAAATGAACATTTATTTTTTTCACAAAAATGTTACTTTAGACCCAATTTTTTTTATTTTTGCAATGGTAACAGGAAAAAATGGACACCAAAATTTGTTGTGTAGTTTCTCCTGAGCATGCAGATACACCATATGTGGGGAAAAAAAACACAGTTTGGGTACACGGCAGGGCTCGGAAGGGAAGGAGCGCTATTTGACTTTTTGAATGTAAAATTTTTTGAATAATTAGCGGACACCATGACGCGTTTGAAGAGCCCCTGATGTGCCTAAACAGTGGAAACTGCCCACAAATGACCCCATTTTTGAAACTAGACCCCTCAAAGAACTTTTCTAGATATGTGGTGAGCACCATGAACCCCAAGGTGCTTCAAATTTTATAACGTAGAGCCGTGAAAATAAAAAAAAAATTAACTTTTTCCACAAAAATGATCTTTTAGCCCCAAATTTTTTATTTTCACAAGGGTAAAAGGAGAAAATGGACCCCAAAAACTGTTTTGCAATTTCTCCTGAGTAAGCCTATACCCCATATATGGGGAAAATGCACTGTTTTGGCACTCGGCAGGGCTCAGAAGGGAAGGAGCACGGTGTGACGTTTTGAACGCAAAATTGCCTGGAATCGAGAGCAGACGCCATGTCGCGTTTGGAGAGCTCCTGATGCGCCTAAACAGTGGAAACCCCCCACAAGTGACCCCATTTTGGAAACTAGACGATACTCGGTGCATACCCGAGAACCCAATGCAAACTCAAGCAGCGAGCACTTGCGCTCAACACTAGTCGCCATATCCTCAACACTTTTTTTTCCCCCTTTACTTTTGAAAAAATCCCAACCCCAACCCTAGAGTTTATATTTTATGCCTTTCCTCATGCAGTATAAGTGATTAGACGACTTTATTCTTCGGGTCGGTGCGATTACAGCGATACCAGATTCATATTGGGTTTTTATGATTGACAGCTTTCACTCAATAAAAAAAACCCTTTTTTTTGCAAAGACTAGTTTTTGCATCGCCATATTTTGAGAGCTATAATTTTTCCATATTTCGGCCAATAGAGTCATGTGACAGCTTGATTTTTGAGGGACAAGTTGACGTTTTTATTGGTACCATTTTCGGGCACGAGACATTTTTTGATCGCTTTCTATTCCAATTTTTGGGAGCCAGAATAAACAAAAAACAACAATTCAGGAATTGTTATTTTTTGCCGTTCCGTGTGTGGTGAAATTGATAAGGTAGTTTTATTCTTCGGGTCAGTACGTTTACAGCGGTACCACTTATATATATTTTTTTTATGTTTTGATGCTTTTACACAATAAAAACTATTTTACAGAAAAAATAATTTATTCGTATCGCTTTATTCTGAGAGCTATAACTTTTTTATTTTTCGGCTGATGGAGCTGTACGGCGGCTTGTTTTTTGCGGGACAAGATGACGTTTTTAACGGTACCATTTTTATTTACATTCGTCTTTGTAATCGCGTTGTATTCCATTTTTCGCTTGGCGGTATGATGATAAATAGTTTTTCGCTTTTTCCACAGTGTTCACTAAAAGGGTTAACTAGTGGGACAGTTTTATAGGTCAGGTTGTTCCGGGCGCGGCGATACCATATGTGTACTTTTATTATTACTTTACTTTATTTTTTTTCATAATATTTATTTATGGGTACAGTATATTTTTATGGGATTATTTTATAATTTTACAATTTTTTTTATTTATTTTTTCTCCACTTTGAGACTTTTTTTTACTTTTACACTTTGTCCCACTATGGGACTTTCATTTTTTGCAGACTGATCGCTTGTATAGCATAGGGATGCAGAAGCAGCATCTCTATGCTATACAGGCTCTCAGCCTGCATACAGAAGTTACTTTAATCATGCACAGTGCACGATCAAAGTAAGTTCCTGATGCCTGGTGACCCGGATGTCGTCATGACATCGAGTCATCATGGCAACTACCGGGACCCGGCACAGACAACGCGGGATGCCGGAAACAAGGTAAGTAAGCCGCGCTTACCTCCCCTTGCTCCCGAAATGCTGTGATCGACTTTGATCGCAGCATATCAGGGATTAATGTGCCAGGAGCAGTGCGGCACCGCTCCTGGCACATAGCACCGGGGGTCAGCTGTGAGAATGGCGATGGCGTGATGCGTAATAGTACGTACCTGGTCCAATAGGCCCAGGGCGGTGAGACGTACTATTATTGATCACGTCAGAAAGGGATTAAAGGAAATTTATCACCAGCTTTTTGCAACTTAATCTGAGAGAAGCATAATTTGACACCCAGATTCCAGCGATATATCACTTATTGGGTTCCTTGTTATAGTTTTGAAAAAATAAATAAATAAATAAAAAAACAAACAAAAAAAAACCCACAATTTTAATCAATAGGAGATTATCATTAAAAGGACTAGTAAACCTGCTGCCATGTAGTTCTCCATATTACTGAGCTCTGTATAACCCCAGCAGTAATTGGCAGCTTTCTGTGTACACTGTGCATAGGCAGAAAGCTGCCAATCAGTAGTGTGGGCTGGGTTATACAGAGCTCAGAGTTCAGCAGATAAAACAGTTATTTTATGAAAACTCCAGCAAGCAGCCCAGTAAGTGATACATCGCTGGAATCAAAGTTACTGACCCTAATGACAGGTTCGACCACAGACTAATGCATGGGGGCCTTAACTCTTTAGTAGAATTAGGCAGATTCCATATTTACAGCGCAGCAGATTCATATCAGACAGACTTAAAAACTATTCTACATTATAGAGGTTAATAAAAAGGACACATACCCTTAATTTCTGAGTCAATCGTTGAAGCTCCTCTTGTAACCCTTTGTTGTCCTCTTGAACATCATGTACTTTCTTTTTCTCAACTATCAGCTGCCTCTGGAAACTGCTTTGTGTCAGTTCAATGTTCTTCTCCAGCTCCTGTAACACACAGGAATCAGTCAGTATCAGCACTTTTGCTGGCATTTCACAAAGACAAGAACAGGTTAACATTTCTCAACCAACTCTTCTATATGCATGCAGCGATTAGCACACGTCCACAAGACCGAAGAGACAGACGCAACGTCTGAATGGAACAGATAAACGGGATTAATGTCCAAAAAGTATCCGTTGTATAGCCGATACCACCAGAAGCATTAAATATATTAAAGGGTCCGCCTGGCTTCTGTCATTAGCTTTAAACAGAAGAAAAATCACAGCAAGTAGAACTTTTTGTCGCTTGCTTTTGTTTGCATCAGCTATGCAACATTGTAGCAATGGATGAAAGGATGGTCATTATTCTACATTACATACAGTGGGGGAAAAAAGTATTTAGTCAGCCACCAATTGTGCAAGTTCTCCCACTTAAAAAGATGAGAGAGGCCTGTAATTGACATCATAGGTAGACCTCAACTATGAGATACAAAATGAGAAAACAAATCCTGAAAATCACATTGTCTGATTTGGAAAGAAATTGTTTTCAAATTTTGGTGGAAAATAAGTATTTGGCCAATTACAAACAAGCAAGATTTCTGGCTCTCACAGACCTGTAACTTCTTCTTTAAGAGGCTCCTCTGTCCTCCACTCATTACCTGTAGTACTGGCACCTATTTGAACTTGTTATCAGTATAAAAGACACCTGTCCGCAACCTCAAACAGTCACACTCCAAACTCCACTATGGTGAAGATCAAAGAGCTGTCGAGGGACATCAGAAACAAAATTGTAGCCCTGCACCAGGCTGGGAAGAATGAATCTGCAATAGGCAAGCAGCTTGGTGTGAAGAAATCAACTGTGGGAGCAATAATTAGAAAATGGAAGACATACAAGACCACTGATAATCTACCTCGATCTGGGGCTCCACGCAAGATCTCACCCCGTAGGGTCAAAATGATCTCAAGAACGGTGAGCAAGAATCCCAGAACCACACGGGGGAACCTAGTGAATGACCTGCAGAGAACTGGTACCAACGTTACACAGGCTACCATCAGTAACACACTACGCCGCCAGGTACTCAGATCCTGCAGTGCCAGATGTGTCCCCCTGCTTAAGCCATTACATGTCCGAGCCCGTCTGAAGTTTGCTAGAGAGCATTTGGATGATCCGGAAGAGTATTGGGAGAATGTCATATGGTCAGATGAAACCAAAGTAGAACTGTTTGGGGGTGGCAACATCATGCTTTGGGGCTGTTTCTCTGCCAAGGGACCAGGACGACTGATCCGTGTACATGAAAGAATGAATGGGGCCATGTATCATGAGATTTTGTGTGCAAACCTCCTTCCATCAGCAAGGGCATTGAAGATGAAATGTGGCTGGGTCTTTCAGCATGATAATGATCCCAAGCACACTGCCAGGGCAACGAAGGAGTGGCTTCATGAGAAGCATTTCAAGGTCCTGGAGTGGCCTAGCCAGTTTCCAGATCTAAACCCTATAGAAAACCTTTGGAGGGAGTTGAAAGTCCGTGTTGTCCACCGACAGCCTCAAAACATCCCTGCTCTAGAGGAGATCTGCATGGAGGAATGGGCCAACATACCAGCAACAGTGTGTGCCAACCTTGTGAAGACTTACAGAAAACGTTTGACCTCTGTCATTGCCAACAAAGGATATATAACAAAGTATTGAGATGAACTTTTGAAATTGACCAAATACTTATTTTCCACCAACATTTTAAAAAAAATTATTGACAAATCAGACAATGTGATTTTCAGGATTTGTTTTCTCATTTTGTCTCTCATAGTTGAGGTCTACCTATGATGTCAATTACAGGCTTCTCTCATCTTTTTAAGTGGGAGAACTTGCACAATTGGTGGCTGTCTGAATACCTTTTTCCCCACAGTATAGCAGTACTATCTTACAGCAGTGGGAGACTCCATAAAAGCAGGTCTGTGATTCAAGATATGAGGGGCTAGACCTGGAAAAATGACTGGCCAGTGCTGCACAGTAGTGGAGCTATTAAAGTGGTTGTCCAATCTGATTAAAATGATACCTGTATAGAGGAAATCCGTTTTCTGGCTTTTGTGTAATCATTGTTTGAAGTTTTCTTGTAATGATGTATTCGTGCATTGGGCCGGGATTGTGGGGGCAGAACCTTATCTTGGTGCTCTGGCCCCTCCTGTCTGCCTCCATCAGTGACCTGCCTCCTATTTTAAATATTGCGCCGGTGCCTACATTAGGTCTCCAATAAAGTGGCGCCGTCACAAATCATCGATGTATATTCGACCCTACCACAGTCCCACCCCGATGCACGAATATATCATTACAAGAAAACTTCAAACCCTGATTACACAAAAACCACACAACCGATTTCTTCACAACAGGTATTGTTTTACTCAGTATCACAGCGCCAATATGGCCATGTCTGTACTTAGCAAAATCCTGCTGACATGTTCCCTTTAAGCTACAAGAGTGCAGTCACTCACATCGCGCACACTGTGCTTTATGAGGATTCTCTGATGCCGGCAGTCATGTTACTGTAAGTACGCGATTCTGACTAGCCGTATCCAGCAATGGTATTGAGCGAGGCCGCGCCAATCTGGTTGACATGTGACCACATGTATGCAAATCACATACTTGTGGTCATGGGCTAACCACGCTGAGAGGATTCACATTACTGCAGACTTGTAGTTTAAGACCGGACAACCCCTTTAAGCGACAGCAATATAGATTAAGGACAGTATCTTCTTAGGAGTATTGTTACATAATGAGTAGGTAACCCATCATTCGCTGAGGAGTCCCAGCTGGTTCAAAAGTCTCCTCGGAGAAAACTGTCTATGTCCCCCCCCCACCCTCCTGCTTCGGGCAGCAGTCAGGTAAATCATGCACACCGTGGACCTTCTCTTGCTATCTGTAAAGCCCGCCCACCATGGTCCATGTGTCAGGTTGTACATTGCTACAAACAATACCTTAACTCTTCTTTCTCGATCATCCAGCCTGCTTTCAAGGAGATCCACTTTCTTCGTTAGCTCCTCGCGTTCAGCTAGGTGTTTATTTTCAGACAGCAGCTTTAACTTCTTTAATGCAACATTTGCCCTATACAGCTCTTCTTCTGTTTCCTTCAGTCTCTTTTCCGTATTCCTCTCCCTTTCCTGAGATTTGCGCAATCGTTCTCTTAGTATCCGGATCTCATTATTATGCCGGGATATAAGCTGGGAGACCTCATTTTCTGTATCCTCAAACTTATTTAAGGCCTTTTCCTGTCTGAACTGCAGCCTCTTTAGGGCCTTGTTTTCTTTCTGGCACTCTTCTAGTTTCATCTGAAGCTCCGTTACTTCATTTCTTAGTTCATTTATTTTCAAAAGCCGAGCTGAGAGCACTCTCTTGGTGACCACATCTATGTCCTTTGCTGGAGACTCTTTGTTTAGGCTCTGGGAACGAAATCCCCATCGTGGTGTCTTTTTACTTGACGAAAATTTGGTATTTACTTTTTTTAAACCTGAAACTAGAAAAATACCATGGTTATGTCATAGACTCACTCTATATAATGCATGCACTAAGCCTAATGGGAGAGTATAGATGCACCAGGCGACGTATAGAGGTGCCAAAAGGATAGAAATTGCATTGACATAGCACATGTTTGCAGTCAGATTATTTCTACGGTCAATGTCAGCCGCAGGGTAAACAATCATCTGCAAAGATTAAAATAGCTGGTAATCCATTTTAGCACAAGACTAGACAGTGGCTATAGAGTGCTCCAGCCATTTCATCCAAAAGCAGAATAAATGCATGGTCTTTCTTCTCTAATACCAGTCCCAATTCGAATGCTTTGCAACTTGCCTTCCACTCTTTTTGAGTGGGTGACTCTTCTTCATCCACATTCTGCCAGCACTAAAGGTGTTGGAACTTCTTTTCATTCACTTCCCAGCATGCATTGTGTCTGTCGAAACTCAAAGCCCACCTCTCTATATGCAGTCAGACAGGAGAGGTAGGAGCAGAGAGACATAGGTTCTAATGTATCAAAACCAGCGATTTTCTTTCATGTCTTGATGAGCAGGCATGGTAGTCAGACGCTCCTGATTCTGTGCACGCCTCTTCATGAATCAGAAACGTCTGACGAGTGGTGTGTGACATCGTGCGTCATGCCAGAAATCTTTCTCCAGTCCACTGGGGTTAGATTTCCGACGTAGGGCGCGTAAAATCTCGTCATGCATTAGACAAGCTGTAGCGTCATACACCCACCGCGACCCCATACCCGCGCATGTTGGCGGAGCTTGGAGAAACTGGTGTGAAAACGCCAAAAGTCACAAATTTTTTGCGTAACTCAGAGTTGCACCAATATTTTACGACTTTTCAGAGCAATTTACGCCAAAAATCTAGCGAAATTGCTTCGATGGATTGGGGCTTTAGTGGCAGCCATTTTGGTATGTTTTTTCAGGCAGAATGTCATTTTGGGTAAATAAAGTACTTTCTAATTTTGTTAGGCATTGCTTGGCTAACAGATAAGGGAAGTTTACTGAAAAAGCAGTGACCAGCTTTATTATGTCTCTTACATTACTAGTAGCATTTAGAGAAAAATATAAACATGAAATTTATTGTTTCATCTGTTGCAGATAAAGTTGATGTTTGAAGGTTTATTTTGATCCTAAAAGTGATGGCATATATAAAAATATAAATAAATATTAATATGATCTATATAAATGTTTGATATTTTTTTTTTATTATCAGTGAGGGTTTGATGTTTTGAACCCACACCAAATATGAGGATGAAGGAGACACAGTGGTCCCAGTCACCTACGTTAGGGACTGCAACTCCCTGGACAATGGGTTGCCACTCTGGGTGGTGTCACTGTGCAGGACAAACCACTATAGGGTACAGCGTCTAGTTCATTTGCAAGATCTGTGAAGGTCCCAAAAGGGACCACTGATCATGAATTAAGGTTCATCCTAGCGAATGTCATTACCCTAGAGGAGACCTGAGCAAAGTGCAACCCAGTGACCTTTGCTAGTTTAGGTATGGTCCACAAACCACTACAGCGGCGTATAGCACCATATGGCTGTCCCCACCAAGCATCTCACTTTCACTAATATCTGCATCCTCGGGATGCACACACAAGTGAAATTAGTGATGGAACAGGGAGCAGTCAGCTCTCTCGTCCATCACTGAGCCTGTGCTTCTGAGAGCGTAGCAGGAGCGATGATGTCACTAGATCACACCAGCTGTGCACAGGTACACAGCGCAGACCGGAGCAGCGGAGGAACAGGGTTAGGTGAGTAGTTTTATTTATTGATAGTACATTGTGGAAATCTGTGGGGACACAGTACAAGGGCTTGATCAAGTTACAAGGGCTGAATAACAGGTGCAGTAAATCATATGGTTTTGAATGGCTTCTATTGATAAGAATACATGTTATAATAAGCCCTATTGTAACATGTATTAGCACTAACAGCGAGTCAGCACACTTAATTCTGCTAAATATTAAGTGATAATTAATATAAAAACAATAATAATGAGCAAAATTAAGTTCTGCCCTCCACAACAGTCACAGTCCCTCATGTGGCCCCTTGGGAAAATGAATGGCCCATCCCTGTCCTAGAGGATTGGAAAAACCCTTTAGCTAAATGACAAAGGAGGTCAAAACATTTGCCACAGGGAGAAGAAAAAACAAAAACACCACAACTTACTTACCTCTGTTATGTAAAGGTGTGATAGATCTGAATTTATAGCCATGTTTTTTGGCACGAGGTGACAAGGTCTTGGAGCTTGGTGTTGGTGATCGGTCAGACCCATATGTTGTGTTCTCATAATCATCAGAGTAATAAGAATCACTACTTTTATCATCCTGGCTTCTATCCCGGTTGCCCCTTGTCCTCCCTCTGTCTGTTCTAGCCATGTCCTGGTCACCCTTCATGCTTTTCTTTGCAGTGTAAGTTTGTGAGCTTGTAGAATCCAGGCGGGATGAAGGACTCCTTCCTCTTCGTCCATCAGTCTCATGGTCCTGGGAGTGTGGGCTCCTGCTATTCATGTCAATGAATTATGCATTTCTGTCAGTAAGAGATAAAAATGGACATTCATTAAAAGGTAGGTATATACCATGCTTATGCTGTCAATCTAGAGCACATAGGGGAAAATTCTTTAAGACTGGAGGTTTGTACTCCGGTCTTCATCCAAAATCTGCTGGATTAAGATGCGCCAAATTCCTTAATAGGTTTGCACTTCTTAATGAATTTGGCGCATCTTTCAGTGGACCATGTGCCAGCATCAGAAAATGTACTGCAGTCGTGGACTGGAATGTATTTCTACCGTAATTGACACCACTGTGTAGTAAATTATAGTGAATGTTTAGGGCCTTGCTAGGTCAGGCCTCTTCCACTATTCCCTGTTCATTTTACAAAAAGATTAAAAAAAAATAAAAAAAAACAACAACCACCACACACCAAAAAAGTTTTGTGCAACTGAAAACTAGCAGGAAATGCTTGATGACTCAACCCCATTATAACACATTGGGGCAGATTAAAATACTGACAAATCGACAAGTTTTGACAGGAACTATCTGGTTAGCCAGATGCATCGTTGTACTTGGTTGTGACTGGCAATGCAGCTCTACACATTTAAAGGGAACCTGTCACGTCCAAGCTACTATCTACACTGCCCCTATAGCTTTGTTAGTGATGCAATGTGCATCACTGACGAGCTTTTTTCATTAAAATTGGTGGTAGTATAATGAGTCTATAACATTTTATGTACTTAGATCCTACCTGCTCGTATTCAGTCATAGGGGTGTGATCCTCATATTCAGTCATGGGCAGCGCCGCATTCAGTCACTGCTGGCGCCGCCCATGTATTTGAATATTGCTCCCGGCAAGCGCTATTGTTGTGGCGCATGCGCATTTCTACTTGTCCGGCCGCTGGTCCGCGCAGTGAGGTTACCAGCTTCACTGTGCACGCACTATGACTCTCTGTTCCCCGCACGTGCGCAGTTAAGTTAGTAACCACAGCCTCACTGCGCAGGCTCGGGACCAGCGGGCAGACATGTAGAAATGCGCCACAATAATAGCACTTGCCGGGAGCAGTATTCAAATACGTGGGTGGCACCAGCAGTGAGTGAATGTGGCGCCCGCCCCTGACTGAATAGCAGAATCACACCCCTATGATTGAAAATGAGCAGCTAGGATCTAAGTACATAAAATGTTATAGACTCATTATACTACCACCAATTTTAATGAAAAAAGCTCGTCAGTGATGCACATTGCATCACTAACAAAGCAATGGGGGCAGTGTACATAGCAACTTGGACATGACAGGTTCCCTTTAAGCGAACAAGCCCAAGCAGCAGTACCAGGTATTACCACGCCTATGACTGCGGCGCTGTGCCATGATAAACTACTGAAGTCCCCACACACTACTTTAATTTGAAACAGGCCTGCAAAGTATATATCTAGTCGTCTTTAACCCCTCAAGGACCGAGCCACTTTGTAGGTTAATGACCGGGCCAATTTTTACAATTCTGACCACTGTCACTTTATGAGGTAATAACTCTGGAACGCTTCAACGGATGCCCCTGATTCTGAGATTGCTTTTTCGTGACATATTGTACTTCATGATAGTGGTAAAATTTCTTCGATATCACTTGCATTTATTTGTAAAAAAAAAACAAAACGGAAATTTGGCGAAAATTTTGCAATTTTCAAACTTTGAATTGTTATACCCTGACATCAGAGAGAGAGGTCACACAAAATAGTTATTTATTAACATTTCCCACATGTCTACTTTATATCAGCGCAATTTTGGAAAGAAAAAAAAATTGTTAGAAAGTTATAAAGGGTTAAAAGTTGACCAGCGATTTCTCATTTTTCCAACAAAATTTACAAAAACATTTTTTTTTGGGGACATCACATTTGAAGTGAACCTGAGGTGTCTATATGACAGAAAATACCCAAACTTGACACCATTCTAAAAACTGCACCCCTCAAGGTGCTCAAAACCACATTCAAGAAGTTTATTAACCCTTCAAGTGCTTCACAGAAACTGACGCAATGAGGAAGAAAAAAAATTAACATTTAACTTTTTTCACAAAAAATTTAATTTAGACCCAATTTTTTTATTTTCACAAGGGTAACAGATAAAAATGGTCCCCAAAATATATTGTGCAATTTCTCCTGAGCACGGTGATACCCAATATGTGGCAGAAAACCACTGTTTGGGCACAGGGCAGGGAAGGAGTGCCATTTGACTTTTTGAATTCAAAATTTGCTGGAATAATTACCGAACGCCATGTCACATTTGGAGAGCCCCTGATGTGCCTAAACAGCGGAAATTCCCCCCACAAGTGACCCCATTTTGGAAACTAGACCCCTCAATGAACTTATCTAGATGTGTGGTGAGCACGTTGAATTTTCTTTAGCCCTAATTTTTTTATTTTTATTTTCACAAGGGTAACAGGAGAAAATAGACCTCTCATTTTGTTGTGCAATTTCTCCTGAGTACGCTAATACCCTACATGTAGTTGTAGGTGACATGACCCACTGGGAGAGCCCCTGAGGTGCCAGAACAGCATATCCCCCCCCATAAATGACCCCATTTTACAAACTACACCTCTAAATGAATTCATTTAGGGGTGCGGTGATCATATTGACACCACAGGTGTGTGTCACAGAATTTTTTACCATTGGGCAGTGAGGAAAAAAGAATTACATTTTTACCGCAAAAATGTTGTTTTATCCCCAGAGTTTACATTTTCACACTGGGTTAATGGATGAAAATGGCACCAAAATGTGTCCCATAATTTCTGCTGAATGTGGCAATACCTCATATGTGGCTGTGCAGTAATGCTTGGCCACACGGTGACACTCGGGACGGACAGAGCTTTCCTAGAATATTTTGCGGACTCCATATACAAAGCCCCTAAGTGCTAGAAGAGCAGAATCCCTCCTCAAGTGACCCTGCCAAACATGTGGACTCTAAATGTGGTTTACACACACTGCGGTGCTCAGAAGGGAGGGGGATTTGAATTTGGGAGTGCAGAATTTGCTGAATTTCTTTTGGGGGGCGAGGAGCCATTTTGTTTTCCAGTGCCTTTGTACTACCAGTAACGTGGAAGCCCCCTATATTTCCATTAACACATGATAGACCTGAGTGGGGGCTTTTATGTGAAGCTTTTATTGGGAACATTTTATATCACATTTATCCGGCGCTCTTTGCTGAGCACTTAGGCTATGTGCCCACGATGCAGAAATGCTCCGTATTTTCCCTCAGCGTTTCTGCATCTCCCAGGCATAAAAAACGCATGCGGATTGTACATGTCTTTTTCCTGCCAGGGACAAGCG
The DNA here is from genome assembly GCF_046119375.1 of Phyllobates terribilis. NCBI lineage: Eukaryota > Metazoa > Chordata > Amphibia > Anura > Dendrobatidae > Phyllobates > Phyllobates terribilis. The sequence goes on from NW_027362763.1 coordinate 412,548,021, forward strand.
GATGTGAAGCGTTCACATGCATTTCTACATGCGGGTTGACAAACGCTTTACAAGCAATTTTAGCATCACTTGGAAAGTGCTTGACAACTTGGTCACACTATAGAAATCCATGCAAACGGCATGGATTTATATAGTGTGACCGTAAAGAATGGTAAAAAATAAATATATACTTACCTTCTCATGGCCCCCGGAGTCCCTGTCTCGGCTTGCTGGCAGCTCGTGGTAGATTAAAGGACCTGCCGACGTCAGCGGTCGCGTGACCCGTCACATGACTAAATGACGTCACCGCAGGTCCTTGAGTCCACCGCGAGCTGCCGGCAAGACGAGACAAGGACACTGGGGGCCATCAGAAGGCAAGTGTATATTTATATACATATATATATTTTTTACAGGTTCTATGGTACCTGGGTCCGGAAGAGAGTCTCCTGTCCTCCACACCCGGGTACCATCCAAACATTGAAACGCATGGAATCCGTATGTACAGATCCAGTGATGCGGATTCCATGCGTTCCAATGCAAGTCAATGGCGGCGAAAACGCCGCACTTCTTAAAATAATTGGTAGTGCTGTGGATTTTTCCGCAATGATAATCGGCAGCGGAAATTTCTGCAGCATGTGCACAGCACATGCGGATTATCATTGGGGAACATGGCAGACCTTCTACCAACCATTTTTTAAGCGTTTCTGCAGCGGAATTGCCGCTGCGGAAACTCTTAAGAAACGGATAGTGGGCACACAGCCTTACTTTGGGGTTTCCATCTAAATCTCCGAATGACGTGATTCAGATGAAACCCCTGAGGGATCCATTCACTATAATGAGAGGAGGCAGCAGAGTTACTCTGGACTCAGTCTGGCCTCTGTTCAGCGTTGTCCTTCTTTTTAGAGGTGCACAAAACTGTGGCCGACCGCGCTTTTATCTACGCCTAAAAAGATGGACACCGCCAAATCATAGCTCAGACGGCATCCACAATGTCTCCATCTGCCTCATTACAGGGAATCTTCTGCCGGGGGTTCCGTCTGAATCACACATTTCAGAGATTTACACGAAAACCCCTGTGTAAGTGCTCAGCGTAGAGCGCAGGATAAATGTGAGCAGAGCCTTACTGAGATCTTTGGAAGGCAGAATAAACAAATCAGCAGCAGGTGAAGAATTGTTTTTATTTCTTTTTACGCCGTTCCTCATGCAGTATAAAAATGATCAGGTGACTTTATTCTTCGGGTCGGTGCAATTTTTTTTTAACTTTTTTTTAATTTTTTGTTGTTACTTGTGTGGAAAAGCTTTATTCTTCGGGTCAGTACGTTTGCAGCGGTACCACATTTATGTAATTTTTCTTTGTTTTTGCGCTTTTAGATAAAAACTTTTATAGAAAAAATAATTATCTTTGCATCTCTATATGCTGAGAGCTGTAACTTACATTTTTCAGCTGATGGAGCTGTATGGCGGCTTGATTTTTGCGGGACAAGATGTCGTTTTCAGCGGTGACATTTTTATTTACATCCGTCTTTTTGACAGAGTTTTATCCCACTTTTCTCCAGCGGTATAATGAAAAGGCATAGTTTGGCTATGTGCCCACGTTGCATTTATGAAACAGAAAATTTCTGCTTAATTTCTGCAAGTCCTCTCCCGGAAAAACGCATGCGGAATTCCGCACGCGTTTATCGCGCATTTTTCGCGCGTTTTCCACATGCAGAATTGCCTTGCGTTTTTTATGCATTGGACAAAGGCAATTCTGCATGCGGAAACGCAAAATTAAATGACATGCTGCGGATTTTTGAACGCAGCATAAACGCTGCGGAAAAATCCGCAGCATGGGCATTGACATTGCGGAATCCCATTGGGGACCATGGGGTGCGGATATACATGCGTTTTTCAAGCGTTTACGCTGCGGAAATTCCGCAGCATATACGCTTGAAAAATGCTACGTGGGCACACAGCCTTACCCACGTTTTTTTTTTTTTTTTTTTACGCTGTTCACTGAAGGGGTTAACTAGTGTGACAAGTTTATAGATTGGGTCGTTCCGGACGCAGCGATACCAAATATGTGTACTTTTTTCGTTTATTTTTATTGCATAAAAATATGTCTTTATTACTGTAATATATTTTATTATTTTTTAACATTTTCTTTTTAGATTTTTACAATTTTTTTTTTAAAACTTTTTTACTTTGTCCCACAATGGGACTTTCACTTTTTTCACGGGCATGATGTACTGCAATGCACTAGCATTGCAGTACATTATACCTGTAGTGAAAGCTCCTGAGACCATGCTGTGCATTGGTCTCAGGAGCCTTCCATAGCTTGGTGACCCAGGTCACCATGGCAACGGTTGGACGTCCGCAATGACGTCGCGGGGGGCGCCGACCTGAAGGCAGAGGGAGCTCCAATCCCTCTGCCTGCCTCCTGATCGCTGCGATCGCAGCATTTAGGGGGTTAACAGCCAGGGGCGGTGCTGACACCGCTCCTGGCTGTTTAGTGCCAGAGCTCAGCCACCAGCAGCGCTGAACTCCGTGACTGATCGGGCAGGAGAGGCTGAAATTTCAGCTTCTCCTGCGCGATCATGCTGTGATGGGTCACCGATCTGGGTGCAGGGACCGCCGGCATGGGTCCCTGCACCCCTTCTCGTGCCGCTCAGCTGTCTGTGACGGGGATAACCCGTCATAGTGCGCGAACGTTCCTCCAGCCATGACGGGTTATCCCCGTCATTGGGCGTTAAGGAGTTAATTGTAATACATGTTTAGAGACAGGCACAGGCTTACCTATGATATGTACGTACAGTCAGGTCCAGAAATATTTGGACAGTGACGGAATCCTTGTGATTTCGGCTCTGCCACTATTTTGGATTTAAAATTAAACAACTGAGACGCAATGGAAGCGGAGACTTTCAGGTCTAATAAAGGGGTTGAACAAAAATATCCTGTGAAATGTTTAGAAATTGCAACCATTTTTCTACAAAACCTCATTTCAGGGCTCAAAAGTAATTGGACAAATTGACTTTACTATAAAATAAAATGTTCATTTTGAATACTTTGTAGAGAATCCTTTGCAATGACTGGCTGAAATCTGGAGGCCATGGCCGTCACCAAACACTGGGTTGTCTCCTTTGTGACGCTTTGCCAGGACTTTTACTGCAGCTGACTTTAAATTGTTGCTTCTTTGTGGGTCTTTCTGCCTTAAAGGGGTTTTCCCCACGAACAAAAGTTAATGTAAATCAATGGCTCTGTCTGACAGTTTATGGAACATACCACATCTCCTGGGCAGGGGAGGAAGCAAAACAGAGGATTCATTTTGTGAGGTAAAATATTGTTTAAAAACAGGCCGTGAAATGTTTTACCTCACAAAATGAATCCTCTTTGATGCTGTGCTGTAATGTCTTGTATCCTCTCTTTTGCTTCCCCCCAGCCCAGGAGCTGTGGTATGTTCAGACCATGTTCTTGCATGGTCAGACACAGACATTGATTTTAATGAACTTCTGTTCGTAAAAAAAAACCTTTTAAAGGGAATCTGTCACCTCCTGAAACCTATCAGACTGCTAATATGGGCATACAGGTTATAGAAAAGTAAATCTATACTTACCAGTATGTCCCATATTAGTGGTCTTGTGGCTGTGAAATTGCTTTTTATAAAATCCTTTTTCCTAGGCTTGGCGTCTGAGGGAAGCCAAGAAATGCCCGTCTATATGCTTAATTTAAATATCCCCCACTCCCCTGCCCATCACAGGGCCCTGTGACGTCCAGTCTAGGGCTGCACATCCCGCGCATGCACAATGTGCCTATAGCTTAAGGTGCTTTTTTATTCTTCTCCCTGCGCTATTTTACTTGTCTGCTCCAGTGCGCAGGCGCCGGGAGTGAATGTGACTTCCGCTCCAGTGACGTCCGGAATGCGCATCCTGCTATCCAGGAGGAAGTGGGGACTAAACCTCATTGTTGAGCACGCCGGAGGTCACTGGAGCGGAAGTAAAATTGATTCCCGGCGCCTGCGCACTGGAGCAGACAAGTAAAATAGGGCAGGGAGGAAAAAAAAAAAAAAAAGCGCATTATGCTATAGGTGCATTGCGCATGCACGGGATGTGCAGCCCTAGACTGGACGTCACAGGGCCCTGTGATATGCAGGGGCGGGCAGGGAAGGGGGGGGGATATTTAAATTAAGCATATAGACGGGCATTTCTTGGCTTCCCAAGGACACCAAGCCTAGGAAAAAGGATTTTATAAAAAGCAATTTCTCAGCCACAAGACCACTAATATGGGACATACCGGTAAGTATAGATTTACATTTCAATAACCTGTATACCCATATTAGCGGTCTGATAGGTCCCAGGGGGTGACAGATTACCTTTAAGCTTTGTCTTAAGCATGTGAAATGCTGTTCGATGGGGTTGAGAGCTGATAACTGACTCGGCCATTGAAGAATATTCCACTTATTTGCCTTAATAAACTCCTGGGTTGCTTTTGCAGTATGTTTTGGGTCATTGTCCATCTGTACTGTGAAACGCCGTCCAACCAACCTTGCGGCATTTGGCTGAATCTGAGCAGAAAGTAAAGCCCTGCACACTTCAGAATTCATCCGGCTACTTCTGTTTTCAGTCACATCTACTATATAATCGGCTTATCCCGTCTGTCTGTCTGTCTAGGAAATCCTGCGTCACTGATTGGCTGCGGCCAATCAGCAACGCGGGATTTCAGAACAAGATGGCGGCCGTTAGCGGCTCATCTGCCGCACGCAGGTCAGCGGCGATGCAGCCGGGAGATGACCGGCACTAACCGGTCATCTCCCGGCTGCTCGCAGCAGAAGTACCCCGACTGGCGGCCTAGGTGGCGCCGCTCTCCGGTCCTGCCTTCACACTTGCCGTCGGGAGATCAGCAGCCCTAGTTTTTCTTTTTTAATAAATTTGCAAAAATGTCTACATTTCTGTTTTTTTTCAGTCAAGATGGGGTGCAGAGTGTACTTTAATGAGGAAAAAAAACTTTTTAGAATTTACCAAATGGCTGCAATGAAACAAAGAGTGAAAAATTTAAAGGGGTCAGAATACTTTCTGTACCCACTGTATGGAACATGTACTAATTATAATCTATGTTTTTTTGCAAATCAAGAAACATTTCCATTTTTGATCTAAATCTGTTTTTGATACAAGTCAGTGAGTCCGGGAAAAAAGGCAAATATTGCCATCTGAGTTATGCATAGGAGAAGCTTTGTAATTTATTTCACACAAGAAAATTACTGATGGTAAAAACTGATACACTGACCAAACACTGAGGAAAAATCGGTCCGTTTTTGGCATACCAAAAAAAAATCACTGACTGTGTCCTTATGAGACATTCACACTTCTGTATTATAATCACTTTGCTACATCAGTATTTGCAAGCTGAATCAAATAATGCAATAGACTGACCAAAACGTGCAGGTGTGATCAAGGCCTCAAAGGGGTGAGCTGCGATGTTTATACTGATGATTAGGGATGAACAGAGCCGTCGAAGTTCAGGTTCATCTGAACTTTAGTCCAAAGTTTGGTTCAGGTACCAGGACTATACCCGAACTTGAACCCCATAGAAATCAATGGTGACCCAGACTTTGGAGCTGGAATGGACTTCCAGGAGAAGCCAGTGTTTGGAGTTCAGCACTGTGTTTGGTAAGAACGCTACAGTTTGGGTTCGCTCATCTCTACTGATGACCCATTCTAAGGCCTCATTCAGCACTGTGTCACTATTTTACATCAGTATTCGTAAGCCGAAACCAGGAGTGGAACAATCAGAGACAAAGTATAATAGAAACACATCACCACTTCTTTATTTTTCACCCACTTCTGGTTTTGGCTTACAAATACTGAAGAGAAAAACTCACCAAATACTCATGTGAACGTGGACTTATGGTAGGGTCAAAATTCCACCCACTGAGATGCCCCTTCGTTCTCTCTGGCCCTACCCTTAAAATAGGTGATCAATATCAAATCACGAGGCACTCCCACTGACCATCAGCTTTGAATGGCTACGGTGTAATCACTGCTGAGCACGTGCAGCTCTGCACCTTTTGTACCTCTATGCCTGGTGCCCTTAAATGGGATTTATCTAGGGAGAGAGTCAATACCAGGATCCGCCACAAGTAAAAGCCCAGATCTCTACCTGGGGAACTATTAAGCAGGGCTGCGGAGTTGGAGTCGGTGCTCATTTTGGTGGAGCAGCGGTATAAAATGGACCGACTCCGAAAATATATAATAAATTGGGTACAGTAGTTCAATGCAGAATGTGCTGAATATTTTTTCATAGGAATTTGGGAAAGTTATGAAATGTCCTATAAATGGCTGTTCTATTCCTGATCTAAGGCTACATTCACACACACACATACAGCGTTTTTGCTGCGTTCTTTGAGGATACGCTTTTCAGCTGCAAAAGCAGATCAGCTTTTTAAAAAACCGCATCACCTGAAAGGTTTTTGAGCTCATAGATAATGTTTTCAATAGCAAAAGCAGATTAGAAAAACGCCGCACAAACTGACATGCTCATTCTTTGTGAGGATCCGTTTTTGAGCACAAAAACGGATCCTCACAAAACGATGTGTCTGAATGTCATATCTTGAAACCCATTGACTTTGCTGGGATGCCCAGTCACTGCATTTTACTGCAAAAACGGATCCGCAAAAACGCTGTGTGTGAATCATGGCCGTAGCCAACGAGGGGCAGGGGGGCAGCTGCCCCCCCCCCCCCCTTCCCTAGAAGCAGGGGCACGCACCTATCAAAACTCACTTGTATGCTGCAGTGCTCCCATCCTGCACCGGCTCCAGCCTGCAGGGGGCAATCTCCCCTCCTCTGTCCTGTCTTCTGCTGTCTTCACCAGAGAGAGGAGGGGGAGGGGCGCCTGCTCTGCACAGGATCCGATTCCTGGGCCCCAAGCTGGAGAAAGTGAGAAAGTGAAAGTACTACTGCTCAGCTCTCTCACAGGAAGGTAACTAATGCTAATATTGTAGGTGATTATTATGTGCTCTCTGTACAATTTGTGAACTATATGTGCAATGTACTATTTGCTGTCATCTGTCTATCACACTCTATCTATCCCTCCATGTATTCATTTATCTATCTATCCATCCATCCCTCTATCTATCCATCCATCCTTTCATCTATCTCTCCAGCTATCCATCCATATGGCTATCTATCCATATATTTATCCATCCATCCCTCAATCTCTCCATCTATCCAACCCTCTATTTACCTATCTATTCCTCCATCTATCCCATTATCTATGACTTTATCTATCTTATCTATCTAGCCATCCTTTCATCTATCCATACATATGACTATCATCTATCCATATATTTATCCATCCATCCCTGTATCTATCTATCTCTCCATCCCTCTATTTAAATTATCTATCTATTCCTCCATCTATCCCACTATCTATCGGAGTCGGAGTTGGTGTAAGGGAAATTGAGGAGTCGGAGTCGCAGGTTTGGCTTACTGACTCCACAGCCCTGCTATTAAGAGCCCCACCCTCCTGATCACCCGTGAGCGAGGACCCCCACCGATCACCCGTGAGCGAGGACCCCCACCGATCACCCGTGAGCGAGGACCCCCACCGATCACCCGTGAGCGAGGACCCCCACCGATCACCCGTGAGCGAGGACCCCCACCGATCACCCGCGAGTGGGGCTGCGGGAGCTGAACCCAGGGATCTGATATTGATGGCTTAGCCTAAGGATAGGTCAGTGATCGCACAGGAAAACTAGTCTGCACAGTACATACATGTCAGGGAATTCCACCTTCTTCAGCAGTGTGTATTGTGCCCCATCAATACCGCCATATGCATGGCACAGGGATGTGATCAGGACACATCTGACAATATGTCACAATCTGAGACTTCATCCCATGGACCCCTCTATCCCGGACATAGCAGCACGGCCGGGCGGGCCGCAGGCAGTCGTACCCCGCTTGTCGGTGAGCCGCGGTCGTCCACCAGTCCCCGGGCCTCTGATCTGTACGGGTCGCAGGTCGCTGAGCGGAGCCGTGTTAGCTCCAGGCTGCTGGCCGCTTTCTATTTACACGCAGCTCCACGGTAACCGCTCTGTAACCGCACCAACCACAGCGCGGAGTTCTATCCAGTCACGTGACCTGCACCAAGCAACCAGGCCGCGCTGCAAGCGCCCAGCTCATTAGAGGATGTGAGTCCCCGTGTGATTGGTCCGAGCTGCTGCTGGTCACCAGGCAGCGGCTGTAGTCAGCGGTGTGCCGTCCTTGTGTGCAGTCACTCATGGCACAATCACACAGGATGGCGGAGGCCGGCACTGTGCCTGCAGATGTCTCCATGTAGCACAGCAGCTACTGTACTGTGGGTACAAGCCATGCAGGTTACCGGCTACACTATGGTGCCCTCCTCTAAGAGATCGGGTTATGGGCATTGTGTGCCCCTGTCCTGACCCCTTGTGGATCATGGGGTAGTGCACTGGCAGCAGGGTTGCTAACTTGACTTTTTATTTTTTCTAGAAAGTTTCTCAAAACATACACAGACAATATTTTTTACTGACACATTAGAAAATCATAATAAATCATCTGATAAATCTGATTATAAGTGATACACATCTACAGCCTATAAATCCTATATGAAGCCATCAGCTGCAGTCACTGTGATCTGTAAAAGGGTGATAAAGCCAGTCATAAAATCTGTATAAGTCTCTTCAGCTTGAAAGAAATCCTGTAAAGGTAAAATACACTTCTCATCACCAGTAATGAGTTGGCGGTACTTCTGTATGGAAAGTATGCGGGTGCAGTCATGGTACTTCCTATTTGAATTGAATACTACACCTTCACTAGACCATGTAGCCCTACAGACGTCAGCACTAGTGATGAGCGAGCACGCTCGGGTGCTTACCAAGTATCTTCGGCATGCTCGTATATTATGTTCGAATCCCTGCGTCTGCATGATTTACAGCTGTAAGACAACCTGAACACATGTAGGGATTGCCTGTTTGTTAGGGAGTCCTCATATGTGTTGAGGCTGTCTTACAGCTGTAAATCAGGCAGGCGCAGGGACTCGAACATAATATATCAGCACGCCGACGATACTCAGTAAGCACCCGAAGAACCTCAACTTATCATCGAGCCTTCCAAAATGGATACCGTGAATCCCAGATTCCTCCAGGGAAGACTTTAGTGTCGGAATCGGATAAGAGGCAAGTTCTGCTATGGAGGAACTCCTCAAAGGTGACTGGCCATGCAAGGCAGAGAAAGACTTTGCAGCTCATCTCAAGTCACTATTGGTGGCCTACCATGTGCAAGGATATCATGGAATTTGCTTCTGCTTGTCCTTCCTGTGCGTGCAACAAGACTCCTAGGCATCTCCCGTCCGGGTGACTTCTACCACTTCCTGTGCCTTCGGTGCCTTGGCTACACATTGTCATGGACTTTATTACAGACCTCCCTGTGTCCTCTGGATGCTCCGTCATCTGGGTAGTGGTGGATCGTTTCTCGACTGGCTCACTTTACCTCATTGCCAGGCCTTCCGTCTGCTCATGAGCTTGCGGAGAAGTTTATTTAGCACATCTTGAGCCTTCACGGATTTCCTCTTCACATCGTGTCTGATAGAAGTGTCCAATTCACATCCAGATTCTGGAGAGCTATATGCCAGCTTCTGAATGTGGTGCTGGACTTCTCTTCTGAATACCACCCTCAATCCAACGGACAAGTGGAGAGAGTTAACCAGGTTCTGGGCAACTTCCTGCAGCATTTCACAAACACGCACCATGATGACTAGGGTAAGCTCTTACCCTGGACGGAGTTCTCCTATAAAAATCACGCAAGTGAGTCTTCCGCAAGGTCTCCATTCTTCATTGTCTTTGGTTTACAGCCAGGAATCTCTCTTCCGGTGTTGGGCGCTTCTGACGTGCCAGCAGCCGATGCTCTCACAAAGGATCTCACAAAGATCTGGGAGGACACCAAAGCCATTGTAGAGAAGTCTTCTGAATGTATGAAGAGGCATGCTGACAAAAGACGCTTGGATCTGCCTTGTTACCGTACTGGGGTGGCTGTCTTCTAAGTACATTCATCTTAAAATCCCATCCTACAAGTTGGGTCCTCTCTTCATCAGTCCCTTTTAGGTCATCAATCAAATTAATGCTGTGTCCTATAAATTGAAGCTTCAGCCTCATTATGCATACCCAATTCCTTCCATGTATCTCTCCTCAAACCAGTCATCTTGAGTTCCTTCTTCAAGGATCCTGGTGCCATGCCTGTTCCCATCAGCTCCGAAGATGTCTTTGAGGTGAAAATTATCCTTGCCATGAAGAAGGTGACAGGCAAAACCTTTTTCCTAGTACATTGGAAAGGAATTGGCCCCGATGAAAGATCGTGGGGACCTAAGGAAAATGTTCATGCTCTACTTCTTCTACAGAGATTCCTTGTGTGCTTGAAAAAGAGGGGACGTAAGGGGAGTACTGTTATGTCGGCGTCCCTGCACGATCCCTCTCCCTCCTCCTGTCAAGGACACAGACATGTCCATCCACTCGCCCACTCTGCTCCGGTCCCCACTGCGTCTGTTCCCTCCCAGGACCAGTGCAGGTCTCCTGGGAGTGTGTTTAGGGCGCACGCGATCGCGCTCCCCTCCTCTTAAAGGGGCAGCAAATGCACTTCTGTAATGTCCCCCAGCCAATAGCTGGGAGACATCAGATATTTAAGGCACCCTCCCCTATAGGATGGTGCCTGAGCAACTTTAATGTTTAGTGTCAGTTCATAGAAATAACAAACACTGTCACCGTTGCACCTACACAATCTCTGATTCAGCAGAACAAACACCTCTCCCTTGTGAACTGGGTGCTTTGCTTGAAAACAGAGTCCAGGCACATCATATAAAAGAATATAGCGTACACTCACCGGTAGATGAAAATCTCTTCTTTATTTCATCACTTTAAAACAGCAAGGTAGGGAGTCAGTGGAGCTGCTACCCTCTCCTGTCCAGTCTGGACCTCCACCCATGATTTCATACCTGAGTCTGTCCTGTGTTCCTGAACCTGTCAAAGGTGATATCTGTCCCTCCTTCTTACCAGTAGTGACTGGGTATTTGTTTGTTAAAAAGAAAGATGGTGGTGTCCGCCCTTGCCTCGATTTCCGTGAACTAAACAAAATCACGGATAAAAATACCCACTTCTACTCATTCCCGACCTACAGTACAGACCAAAAGTTTGGACACACCTCATTTAAAGATTTTTCTGTATTTTCATGACTATGAAAATTGTACATTCACACTGAAGGCATCAAAACTATGAATTAACACATGTGGAATTATATACTTAACAAAAAAGTGTGAAACAACTGAAAATATGTCTTATAGGTTCTTCAAAGTAGCCACCTTTTGCTTTGATGACTGCTTTGCACACTCTTGGCATTCTCTTGATGAGCTTCAAGAGGTAGTCACCGGAAATGGTTTTCACTTCACAGGTGTGCCCTGTCAGGTTTAATAAGTGGGATTTCTTGCCTTATAAATGGGGTTGGGACCATCAGTTGTGTGGTACATAAGTCTGGTGGATACACAGCTGATAGTCCTACTGAATAGACTATTAGACTTTGTATTATGCGAAGAATAAAGCAGCTAAGTAAAGAAAAATGAGTGGCCATCATTACTTTAGGAAATGAAGGTCAGTCAGTGCGAAAAATTGGGAAAACTTTGAAAGTGTCCCCAAGTGCAGTTGCAAAAACCATCAAGCGCTACAAAGAAACTGGCTCACATGAGGACCGCCCCAGGAAAGGAAGACCAAGAGTCACCTCTGCTTCTGAGGATAAGTTTATCCGAGTCACCAGCCTCAGAAATCGCAGGTTAACAGCAGCTCAGATTAGAGACCAGTTCAATGCCACACAGAGTTCTAGCAGTAGACACATCTCTTCAACAACTGTTAAGAGGAGACTTTGTGCAGCAGGCCTTCATGGTAAAATAGCTGCTAGGAAACCACTGCTAAGGACAGACAACAAGCAGAAGAGACTTGATTGGGATAAAGAACACAAGGAATGGACATTAGACCAGTGGAAATCTGTGCTTTGGTCTGATGAGTCCAAATTTGAGATCTTTGGTTCCAACCACCGTGTCTTTGTGCGACGCAGAAAAGGTGAACGGATGGACTCTACATGCCTGGTTCCCACCGTAAAGCATGGAGGAGGAGGTGTGATGGCATACTGAACCAGCATGGCTACCACAGCATCTTGCAGTGGCATGCTATTCCATCCGGTTTGCGTTTAGTTGGACCATCATTTATTTTTCAACAGGACAATGACCCCAAACACACCTCCAGGCTATGTAAGGGCTATTTGACCAAGAAGGAGAGTGATGGGGTGCTACGCCAGATGACCTGGCCTCCACAGTCACCAGACCTGAACCCAATCGAGATGGTTTGGGGTGAGGTGGACCGCAGAGTGAAGGTAAAAGGGCCAACAAGTGCTAAGCATCTCTGGGAACTCCTTCAAGATTGTTGGAAGACCATTTCTGGTGACTACCTCTTGAAGGTCATCAAGAGAATGCCAAGAGTGTGCAAAGCAGTCATCAAAGCAAAAGATGGCTTCTTTGAAGAACCTAGAATATAAGACATATTTTCAGTTGTTTCACACTTTTTTGTTAAATATATAATTCCACATGTGTTAATTCATAGTTTTGATGCCTTCAGTGTGAATGTACAATTTTCAAAGTCATGAAAATACAGAAAAATCTTTAAATGAGGTGTGTCCAAACTTTTGGTCTGTACTGTAGATGCCGAGCAAGCCGCAAATACTCGGCAAGCACCCGAGCATGCCAGCCGAAAGGGTTAACAATACACGTTCTCTCATCACTAGTACAGTCCAGCCTTTGGCCCCTTCTGCTACTCCAGGGTTCAAATTATTTGTACCTGTGTACCTAAAATTGCATCTGTTACAAAAGTTTCATGATTCCGCATTGAGTAGTCACTCTGAGGTCACAGCTACACGGAAAAAATTTTGGCAGCCGTCCATATATAATGATATTAGAGATTTTGTTTCCCCCTGTGAAGTTTGCGCACACACTAAATTCTGTCATAATCAACTGGCTGGGAATTGGCTCCATCACCGATTACAGAAAGACTGTGGACTCCTTTGTTCATGGATTTCATCACAGATTTGCCTTTGTCTGGTGGGAAATCTGTTATTTGGGTGGTGGTTGACTGATTCAGTAAACAGGCTGATTTTGCTCCTTTATCAGGGTTACCTAATGCTGAAATTCCAGGTTATTCATTAGTCATGTTGTGAGATTGCATAGAATTCCTCTTAACATTGTATCTGATAGGGGAGTGCAATCTCTCCATATTCTGGAGAGCTTTTTGTAGTAAACTGGATTGACTTGTCTTTTTCCTCTGCTTACCTTCCTGGAACCAATAGTCAGACAGAGAGGACAAATCAATCTTTGGAACAAATTTTAAGGTGTTTGCAGCCCATCAGGAGGACTGGTCCACATTTTTACCTCTGGCTGAGTTTGCTTTTAACAGTTAGGTCAATCAGTCTACTGGAACCTCGCCTTTTTTTTGTAATTATGTTCTTTTTGGTGAACTCTCTAGATAAGTTCCGGGTGTCCTGGAGTGGAGGTCGCCATACAAAAACTTGAGGATGTCTGGAGGGAGATTCAAAAAGAATATTGGGGGAGGCCAATAGGAAACGTTCACCCGGTCCTGTCTTTAAAATACCCTAGTATTTTAAATGATCTACATAAATGCTGGTGCATTGCAATGCATTATACCAGCGATCAGAGTAATGAAAGTTAAATTCCCATAGAGGGACTATGTTTAAAACTAAAAAAAAAAGTTTTAAAAATATATAAAAATAAAAAATGAAAAAAATATTATACCAATTGTAGGGATTGTACTCACTTGGGTGCGATGGGAGGCAAACAGGAGGCATGTTCCTTTAAATCTTCATAACGGTTTATTTGCTTCATAAACTGGTCAAAAGCGAAATGCAAACAAACAGCCTTTAGTGCAAGCAAAAACAAAGAAAATATTCCTTTGAGCAAAGTCTCTGGTTAGCCAGCGCTGTGGTCACACAGTCTGGTAGGCATCCAGTACACGGTCCAGTCTGGAGACAACCATACACAGGAGGCCTTCTCCCTCCATACACACAGACCATGTGCCAAACAGCCTCCATTTTATAAGCTGTTAACCACATTCAGAGGTGAGGTATGTGGGTCGCTGGACCCGCCCAACTCTCCAAGCTACCCATAACCTGGTCCCAGTGCACCAAACAGCCTCTTAGTGCTTACGTGCATTAGAGAAACACTCCGGGCTACATCACAGAGGACAGCCACCTCCATGATACATACCTCCCATCGACTATGCAACCATTAGCCACCTTACATACCTCCCCCTCTGCCTAAAGCCCCATGGCACCTTCTACCACTAGACAGGGGATTCTCGAGAGGGCATCGGCATTACCATGTAGCTCCCCTGCTCTATGTTCTACATGGAAATTGAAATCCTGTAGGGCTAAAAACCAGCGGGTGACCCTAGCATTTTTACCCTTTGTTTCCCTCATCCATCTGAGTAGGGCATGGTCAGATACCAATCTAAACTTACGTCCTAACAGATAGTACTGTAATGTGTCCACCGCCCACTTTATGGCCAAGCACTCTTTCTCTATGACTGAATAATTCCTCTCACATGAGGACAGCTTCCCACTCAGGTAGAGAACAGGGTGCTCATCTCCGTGATTCTCCTGGGAAAGGACCGCTCCCAAACCAATATCTGAGGTGTCCGTTTGGAGTACAAATTCTTTCTTAAAGTCAGGGCAACCAGAACCGGTTGCCTACACAGAGCCACTTTTATTTCTTGAAAGGCCACCTCTGCCTCTGCAGTCAACTTGGCCATGGCTGATTTTGTCCGCTTAAGGAGGTCAGTCAGGGGAGCGACCATCCTGGCGAAGTTCTGGGATGAACCTCCTGTAGTATCCCACGATCCCCAGGAAGGCTCTAACCTGCTTTTTTGACAGCGGTCTCGGCCTGGTTTTGATTGCCTTCACTTTACTGATTTGGGGTTTGATCTCGCTTATACCCACTACATAACCCAGGTATTTGGCTTCTTCTTTCCCCACATTTCTTTGGCACATTTCTTCGGGTTTATTGAAAACCCCGCCTTCCTTAAAGCATCAAACACCGCCTGGACCTTTTCCAGATGGCTCTCCCTGTCTGGGCTGAAGATAACAATATCGTCCTGGTATGCTGCGGCGTATTTCTTATGGGGTGCAAGGATTCGATCCATGGTTCTCTGGAAGGTTGCAGGGGCCCCCTGCAGTCCAAACGGCATCTAGACATAGTGGAAGCATCCGTCCAGCGTAGAAAACGCATCCTTCTCCTTGGCTCCCTGTGCCATGGGGATCTGCCAATATCCCTTCGTCAAATCCAAGGTGGTTATGTACTGTAACGGGTCCGGGTGGTGGAACCTCTGTGCCGCGGTGCAAGGAGGGACCCAGAGGGGCGTAACTAGGTATCAACCCGAACCGACCCTGGTCGGATGACGGCTAATGACTCCGTGACCAGGGAGGATCCGAGCAGAGGAACCAGGTGCTACTCTGGGGACGACCTTGTAGAGAGCAGGTGGCTCCCACGGGTCAGATGGCTGGGACTGACCGGTATGACGGATGGACACAGCAAGCAGGCAGAAGTCTCTGAGTTAGCAGACAGGTGGTCACGGCACGTGACGGCAGAGCAGGCTGAAGTCTCTGGGTTAGCAAACGGGTGGTCACGGCAAGTGACAGCAGGAGCCTCCAGGTAGGCTAGCAGGTAACGGGCAGGTAACAGGTGAGTGCTCCCAGGTGAGCAGGCTAGCAGGCACGGCAGGTAGCAGGCAGGTAACTGGCAGGTGCTTCCTGGTAGGCAGGCGGGCTTGCCCATAGACAGACTGGCGGGCAGTGCGGAAGGCAGACTGTCGGGCTGGAGAGTAGTCAGGCTGGTGGACTGGAACAGAAGTCAGGCTGGTAACGGGACCTGAGGGCTGAAGCTGAGGTAATATACTGTGCAACAACATTGCTCGGGCACCTCCATTTTGGAGGAGGTGCTTTATATATGGGAGGTCCTCCAACAATTGGTCGGGGACTCCTTAGGACGGCGTGCGCGGTCCCTTTAAGAGAGGGGGAGCACGCGCGCGCCCTAAGCACAGTGCCCGGGAAGGAGCTTACGCCGGCAGCAGCGGGGAGGGGAGCGCTGGAGGACGCCGCGCCAGGAGCGGAAAGGTGAGAGGGACAGCGTCTCTGCCTAGCAGTGGGCAGAGATGCCGATGCTACTGTACCCCCCCCTTTAGGCCCCCCCTTTTTTAGGCCAGAGAGAAATTTCTCAAGGAGAAGCGGGGCGTTGATGTTCTCCCTGGGTTCCCACGTTCTTTCCTCAGGACCAAACCCCTTCCAATCCACCAGAAAAAAAGTTTTCCCCCTTACCCTCTTGGTGGCCAGAATACTCTCTACCTCAAAGACGTCCTCAGCAGAAACCGGAGCAGGAGGAATACCTGGATTGTTGGAAAAAGTGTTAAGGACAACGGGTTTGAGGAGAGATACGTGGAAGGAGTTGGGAATGCGTAGGGTGGCCGGGAGTTTTAATTTGTAGGCTACTGGATTAATTTGCCTGAGGACTTCGAAAGGACCGATGAATCGAGGACTCAACTTGTAGGAGGGTACTTTGAGCCGCACATGTTTGGAGGAGAGCCAGACCTTGTCTCCTGGACGAAATTGAGGCGGATCCAGACGTCTCTTATCAGCATATCTCTTCATCCGCTCGGAAGACTGAAGAAGAGCGGACCTAGTACTCTCCCAAATGGTAGAAAATTCGCTGACAAGAGACTCCGCAGCAGGGTTGTCCACAGAAGCGGGGACGGGAACCGGAATCCGGGGATGTTGGCCACAAACTATGGAAGAAGATTCGCTCTCATGGTTATTATAAGAGAACTCGGCCCATGGTAGGAGGTCCACCCAATCGGAATGGTGGGCATTAACGAAGTGCCGGAGGAAGCTGGTAAGGATCTGATTGATCCGCTCCACTTGGCCACTGGACTGTGGGTGGTAAGCGGAGGAGAAATCCAGGGTGACGTCTAGCAGTTTACATGTGGCTCTCCAGAAGCGTGATGTGAACTGAACCCCTCGATCCGACAAGATGTGGAGGGGTAGGCCATGGAGACAGAAAATGTGGCGGATAAAGTCCTTAGCCAGCTCGGGTGAAGATGGGAGACCAGGCAGGGGAATGAAGTGGGCCATTTTAGAAAAGCGGTCAACGACCACCCAAATGACTGTATACCCGGCAGAAACAGGAAGATCGGTGATAAAGTCCATAGCAATGTGCTGCCATGGAGCAGCGGGTACGGGAAGGGGCAGGAGATGACCGGCTGGTAGAAGTCTGGGAACTTTGTTGCGGGCACAAGATGAACAGGCCGTGACGAAGTCTACAACATCCTTACGCAGGGTAGGCCACCAGTAATGCCGGGTAATGAGCATGAAGGTCTTCTTTTGGCCAGCATGGCCAGCTAGTTTAGAAGAATGACCCCAGCGAAGAACCTTCTCACGATCTGGTACTGCTACAAACGTCTTACCGGGTGGAAGACGAGTCAGATCCAAGGGGGCCACATTCATCACCTTGGAGGGGTCGATGATGTGCATAGGCTCCTCCTCTTGATCGGAGGACAGGAAGGATCGGGACAAGGCATCAGCTTTGACATTCTTGCCCGCCGGGCGGAAATGTAAGATGAAGTCGAAGCGGGCAAAAAACAAAGACCACCGGGCCTGACGCGGATTAAGTCTCTGGGCATTTTGAAGATATGCCAGATTTTTGTGATCCATGTAGATGATCACCGGGTATAGAGCCCCTTCAAGCAGACAGCGCCACTCCTCCAGAGCCAATTTGACGGCTAGCAATTCACGGTCTCCTATGGAGTAGTTGCGCTCAGACAAGGAGAAGATTTTGGAGAAGAAGCCGCAGGTTACCATTCTCCCGGTAGAAGATTTTTGGGTGAGTACCGCTCCGGCTCCGGAGGAGGAGGCATCAACCTCCAGGTAGAATTGTTTATTGCAGTCCGGACGGTGCAGGACTGGGGCAGAGGCGAAGGCTTTCTTTAAGGAAAGAAAGGCCTCCTCGGCTTTGGACGACCATACCTTGGGATTTGCCCCCTTACGGGTGAGCGCAGATATGGGAGTAGTCCGGGACGAGAAGTGTGGGATGAAGAGACGATAGTAATTGGCGAAGCCCAGGAATCGCTGTATCGCCTTCAACCCCTCCGGACGGGGCCACCTTAGGACAGCAGAGAGCTTCTCGGGAACCATTCGCAAGCCTGTCTGGGAGATAACATAGCCCAAGAATGGAAGGGAGGTCTGGTCGAAGAGGCACTTCTCATACTTGGCATAGAGGTGGTTCTGCCTGAGCCTAAGCAGGACCTGATGAACATCCCTCCGGTGTGTGGGGAGATCCGGAGAGAAGACCAAGATATCGTCTAGGTATACCACCACGCTGGAGTACTGGAGGTCACGAAAGATGTCGTTGACCAGTTCTTGAAAGACGGCGGGAGCATTACAGAGACCGAAGGGCATCACAAGGTACTCATTGTGACCGTCACGGGTATTGAATGCTGTCTTCCACTCCTTGATGGATAAGGACCAGGTTATATGCTTCCCGTAGATCGAGCTTGGAGAAGATCCTGGCGCCTTTGAGGCGATCAAACAATTCGGAAATGAGCAGCAGGGGGTATTTGTTTTTTACTGTGATTTGATTGAGTCCTCTATAGTCAATACAGGGACGTAGCGAGCCGTCTTTCTTTTCGACAAAGAAGAATCCGGCTCCAGCCGGGGAGGTAGACTTCCGGATGAATCCCCTAGCCAGATTCTCCTCTATGTACTCTGACATGGCCCGGGTTTCAGCCGCAGACAACGGATAAATACGCCCACGGGGTGGAGTGGCGCCAGGTTCCAAGTCGATCGGGCAATCATATGGCCTATGAGGTGGTAATGTCTCTGCCTCCTTTTTACCGAAGATGTCTGCATAGGGCCAGTAAGGAGCCGGAAGACCGGGTAAATTAGCTGGAGCGGGTAGTGGACGAACCGGGCGAACCGGAACCAGGCAGGTCCTATGGCAGTCCGGACCCCACCAGAGTACTTCACCGGATTGCCAGTTCAACACGGGTTCATGCGTCTGGAGCCAAGGTAGGCCTAGCAATAGGGAGTGAGAGAGTCCGGGTAGCACATGGAAGAAGATCTTTTCAGAGTGCAGCATTCCTACCTGCAGGGTTATGGGTTCCGTGACGAGCAGGATGGTCACCGGTAGGAGTCTTCCATCCACGGAGGCGACAGACAATGGTTCAGCCAGAGATTTGGTGGGAATGCGGTATTTCTCTACTAGGGACTAGGAAATTAGATTTCCAGCAGCTCCAGAATCTAGCTGAGCGAGTTCAAAGTGACGGTTCTCTCCCCAAGAGATAGAGACAGACAGAGTCAGGGATGGAGAGGGCTTACTTTTGTCTAGGACGACCTCTCCGAGCGGTCCTAGACACCGGAGTTTCCCGGTTTCTCTGGGCAGGAACGAATCAGGTGCTCCTTACTGCCACTATAGAAACAGCTCCCCTCGGCTCGGCGTGACTCTTGGCGAGATTTGACCATCTTAGTTTGGTCGATCTGCATGGGCTCAGGTGAGTGCGCCCGGGGAGTGACAGATGAAGAGACAGGTCTCTGGAAAGTAGGCGCAAGGCGGGGAAACCTCCTCTCACGGGTGGTCTCTTTGGTACGTTCGTGGAACCGGATGTCAATCCGGGTAGCTAGTGTCACCAAGTCATCCAGGGTGGTTGGAATGTCCTGACCGGCAAGTTCGTCTTTAATCCGACCGGAAAGGCCCTCCCAGAAGACAGACACCAGGGCCTCGTTATACCAGGCAAGCTCAGAAGCGAGGGTACGGAACCGTATGGCATATTGGCCCACGGTGAGACTCCCTTGGCGGAGACGTAGCAGAGAGGAGGCTGATGAGGTCTTTCGTCCCGGTTCATCGAAGACTTTCCGGAAAGCAGTGAGGAAAGCTGACAAGTTGGATACCAGGGGATCCCCTCTCTCCCACAGGAGATTTAGCCAAGCCAGTGCTTCCTCAGTGAGATGGGACATGATGAAGGCCACTTTGGCCCGGTCGGAGGTAAAATGATGTGCCAAGAGTTCAAAGTGCAGGGTGAGTCGTGCGACTGGAGGCAGGTCCTAAGCACAGTGCCCGGGAAGGAGCGCGCGCCAGCAGCAGCGGGAAGGGGAGCGCTGGAGGACGCCACGCCAGGAGCGGGAAGGTGAGAGGGACGGCGTCTCTGCCTAACGATGCTATATGTACCTTGCTGGCCCAAGTCTCTCGATCAACTCATCGACGTGTGCATGGGCGTACATAGGAATCATGGGGCCCCATAGCAGAAGTTTAAATTGGGCCCCCCCCCCCAAAAAAAAATGTAAATAATTGTCAGGGTCTCAGAAGAGCAGATCTCACAACTTTCCATCCTTTGCATAGTAATTTTTTTCTCCTGCTGAAGTCCTAGATTCCTCTTTTATTGCTCCATAAAGTGTGATGCCAACAAAAGTGTCCCCCCAAACACAGTATGATACTCCCATGGTGAATTCCTCCACATGCACAGTATGATGACCCTACTGTACTCCTCCTCAACTCCCAGGGCAAAGTATGGTGACCCCAACACAGTATGATCCCCCAACTGTGTCCCCCACACAGCTCTCCATGCAGTATAATGGGCCTTTAGACAGTATAATGGCCCCCACACAAACCTTCACACAACACAGAGTATAATACACTTCCCATGGTCCTCCACAGAGTATAGTGCACTTCCCATGGTCCTCCACACAGTATAATGCACTCCCCATGGTCCTCCACACAGTATGAGACACTCGCCATGGTCCTTCACACAGTATCAGACAGTCGCCATGGTCTTCAACACAGTATTAGACACTCGCCATGGTCTTCCACATATTATTAGACACTCGCCATGGTCCTCCACACAGTAAAAGACACTCACCATGGTCCTCCGCACAGTACAAGAGACTCGCCATGGTCCTCTACACAGTATAATGCACTCCCCATGGTCCTCCATACAGTATAATGCACTCCCCATGGTCCTCCACACAGTATAATGTGCTCCCCATGGTCCTCAACACAGTATAATGCTCTCCCCATGGTCTTGTACGCAGTATAATGCACTCACCAGAGGGTAAAATGCAGCCTCCACCATACGGTGAAAATTCGGCGCCCCACCATAGCGTAAAATGCAGCTTCCCACCATAGATTCAAATGCAGCCCCAGTCCTCCAGTATTATCAGTACTCACTGATTTAAAAAAAAATTAAATACATACTTACCGCTCCTCGTTCCCTGCTGCTTCAGTCTCTGCAGCGTATCTCTCTCATCACTTCAGCAGCTGCCAGCTCCACTGCCTGACACAGCATGGCGTGTCATCACGCCGCTGCATCAGACGCAGAGGAGGAATGATGGGAAAGGGAGTGTCACATGATGCTTCCTCCTCCATCATTGCTTTCAACCAGGGCTGGCTCCAGATTCCCGTGGGTCCCGGGTGAAAGAATCTCAGTGGCCCCTTTAACACATACCACGATTCTTGATGGACAGATACGGCAGAGAAATATAGGTATACAACACAGGGCCCAGCCTGCCCCCTCATCCTTCACATATGCAAACATGCACGCACACTCACAGTATGCAGACATGCGCACACACACACATACAGTACGCAGACATGCACACACACAGTACGCAGACATGCACACACACACAATACGCAGACATGCGCACACACACAGTACGCAGACATGCGCACACACACAGTACGCAGACATGCGCACACACACAGTACGCAGACATGCGCACACACACAGTACGCAGACATGCGCACACACACAGTACGCAGACATGCGCACACACACAGTATGCAGACATGCGCACACACACACTATGCAGACATACGCTCACATACAGTATGCAGGCATATGCACACACACAGTATGCAGACATACGCACACACAGTACGCAGTACGTAGACATGCACATACGACACTCAGTACACAGATATACGCACACACAGTACGTAGACATGCACACACACAGTACGCAGACATGCACACATGCACACACAGTACGCAGGCATACCTGCACACACACAGTACGCAGACATACGCACACACACAGTACGCAGACATACACACATGCACACATGCACACACAGTACGCAGACATACCTACACACACACAGTACGCAGACATACGCACACGCACACACACACAGTACCCAGACATACACACACACAGTACGCAGTACGTAGACATGCAAACACGCACACACACAGTACGCAGACATACGCACACACACAATACACAGACATACGCACACACAGTACGCAGACATGCACAAACATGGAAAGCAGACATGCACACACACACATGCACATGGTACACAGATATGCACACATACAATACACAGACATGCAAATACACAAACAGATATACAGATACGTGCACATACAGACATACATACATCTTTTAACACATTCTTAAAAACATATAAAACAGACATAAATATATATACACTGTCATACACACTGACATACAATTCTTAAAAACATATAAAACAGACATAAATATATATACACTGTCATACACACTGACATACACACACACACATTAGAAATATATTTAATATGGGGTTTGGGGAAGCTGGCAACAAGCCTCACTCACCTGCCCCCGGCCTGTGTCTCGTCCAGCTCCTCATGCGGCAGTGCAGGACCGCCGGCGTGTCTGATGACCGTCGGGGCCCTGGACCATCAGGGGGGCGCACTCGCCGTCGGGGCCCTGGACCATCAGGGAGGTCCACTCGCCATTGGGGCCCTGGACCCTCAGGTGGGTCCACTCGCCGTCGGGGCCCTGGACCATCAGAGGGGCCCCCTCGCCGTCGGGGCCCTGGACCATCAGGGGGGCCCACTCACCGTCGGGGCCCTGGATCATCAGGAGCCCGTCTGAGCTCGGGCCGCTCCCCCAGCATTTGTACAGGACCTCTCTCCGGCGCTGCTAGATTGCTGGCACTTACTACCAGACATAGCTGCGCGCAGTGCGCTGTTCGGCTGTGTCTGGTAGTAATGACGCGGCAGGGGCGACACACAAGCACAATTAAAAGTGCAGTGTCGCCCCTGCCGTGTCATTATCATTACTACCAGAAGAAAGAGAAAAGAGAAGCGCGCTGTGTGAAGCTCCGGGTGGACCAATATTAGATTAAAGACGGCCAAGAGGCCACTCACCTACTGGAGTTGTGCACCCTTGCACAACCCCGGTGACTGCTAAAGGGTGGAGAGATGGTGATTCTCACCGCATGGTACGGGCCAGTGGGTTTACCACGTGCTGCGGACCGCTGTCTGTGACTACTGCATCCTGGTTCCTGGTCGCGGACCACGTGACCGGCCGCAGACCACGTGACTCGGTACTGGGTGCGCGTCACCGCAGGTCCTGTGGGTTTAGGGAAGGCGGTTCCTTTGCCGCAGGTCCTCAATTGACGAAGTGGGGAAATTGCAGGGATGGTTGGCAATTGATCACAAAGCTGCTCCTGAGGCTAACCCTCTAAGAGGGAATGGGAAAAACTGTGTATAAGAAAAAACAAAAGCGGTCTGTGGAGCGCTGGAGTGATCACTAGAAATCAAATTTGGGGCTAAAAACATTTAATGAGCCCTCTCCACAACGCGTTTCGATCGCCAAACTATCTTCATCAGGAGGTACAAGGGTATGGACACAGAAAAAAACATATATAGACTAAGCTTCACAATGATTGGTTGACATACTGATTAGTTTTACAATGATTGGTTCACAAGCTGATTAGTTAACCCAGGGTTCACAAGGAACCCTTCATGTGCCAGTGTACATGTGCTTCTACCAGTCGCACATGGACAACCTTCACATGAATTCAAGGATCAACAACACATTAGATAAGTCGTGGAATATAGCACGGCCATAGTGGACATGTGTGAAGTGCTGGCAATCAAGCTGCAGCGCCGGTGGAGCGGGTGGTGCAGGAGGGAGGCCCAATGCAGACAACTGCTTTGGGGCCCCCGGCTCATGGGCCCCATAGCAGTCGTGTGGCTTCGCCATTGGCGGTATGCCACTGGACGCGTGGCATGGGATATGCGTCGAATTTGGAGACCTCATTTTTCCGATAGTTATTGCAGAATCTCCATTCACCATCGGGCTTTGGGACCAAGATAATCGGGCTCGACCAACCGCTCTTGGATTCTTCAATGACTCCGAGTTTCAGCATACGAGCCACTTCTTTGGAGATCAACTCTCGTAGGGCCTCAGGTATCTGATGGGGCTTCAAGTTCACCCGCACACGTAGCTCCGTCAGAACCTTGTGTTCTATGACCCTTGTGCAGCCCGGCAATTTCAAGAACAGATCCCTGTTCTTCTGCAGCAACTCCCGACACTGCTGTTTTTGGGTCTTCATTGGCGTCTCCACTATTGCGACTCCTCCAACCTCGCCTTCTGGTTTGATCAGCAAGCATGAAGCTTCAACCGCCTCTCTGTCTTGCCACGGCTTGATGAGGTTGACGTGGTATATCTGGTATGGCTTGCGTCGTCCTGGTTGATGAATCTTGTTCACTTCACCAACCTTTATCACCACTTCATACGGCCCTTGCCACTTGGCCAAAAACTTACTTTCCACGGTAGGAATCAATACAAGGACTCTGTTACCAGGACTGAACTGCCGCACTCTGGCTGACTGGTTGTAGACCCTGGCCTGCGCCTCATGTGCCTGCAGGAGATGTTCTTTTACTATAGGCATCACCTTCGCAATCCTCTCCTGCATCAGGGCGACGTGCTCAATGACGCTCCTGTGGAGCGTGACCTCGGCTTCCCAGGTTTCCTTTGCTATGTCCAGGATAGAGATGAGCGTTGTTCTACTCGAACTGTTCGCCAATCTCAAATTCGAGCTGTTTTGGGCGGTGTTCGAGCCGTTCAGCGAACAAGAACAATTTGAGAAAAATTTGGCTGTTCGAGGTTATGTTCGATAACTGTTCGTGCACCAAAATCATAACTGGATTTTTTCTCAGTAATGATGAAAATTAATGTTAATACGCAGTTTGAGTGTACAGCGGGGTGGGGGGAGGGGCAGGGGATGGATCTCTGCAGGAACAATGAAGATCTCCATTTTTTTTTTCTCTTTCCCGCATTTACAGTGGGGAGGTGCAATCTGTCAGCCTATCAGCAGCGCACACACGGAGCGAAGTGCTTTTTTTCACACAAGCAAGGGCATGTGTCATTGGCAGTGTATGTCACATGTCCTTGCCCTATAAGACCAAGCCATTTTCCCCGTCGCCACCATTTTCTCACTGCTGCAGCTGTGTGTTAGACGGCACCGCTGTTGCTGTGTGCGCTATACCTTGTTAATTTCAAGCCAATTTTCGCACAAATCTACAGATAGCTTGGGAGTAGGGAATAGTTGTGATTGCAGTCCTTTTAAGGACTAGGTTACAGCATTTCCTACGACTTTTATCAGGCAGGTCTGTGCTCTTAAATAGATAGATTGTGGGAGTAAAGACTAATTGTAATTGGAGTCCTTTTCAGGACTAGGTTACATCAGTTCCTATCAGTTTTTGCCAGGCAGGTCTGTGCCAGTGCTGTGCAAGTTTTTTTCACAGCATTTGGCTGAATCTACCAAAGCTAATCCTTTTTGGCCTATTGCAGAGTGTGTTAGTCAGTGGAGTAGCCTATCTGTGTTGCAAGATATACCACCTGTGTATAGAATACCAATTTTTTTACTGCATCTAGTGAAGTAAAATCTTTTGGGCATAGCATCATTCTATTAGTCCATCTATACTGACCTCCATCAGGTTGCAAATTGAATATAATTTTTTTCTGCATCTAGCTCTGAAAAAATATTGGGCTTCTAGCTGTGTGTGGGACTTGTTGTATTAGTCCATCTATACTGACCTCCATCAGGTTGCAAACTGAATATATTTTTTTCTGCATCTACCTCTGAAAAAATATTGGGCTTCTAGCTGTGTGTGGGACTTGTTCTATTAATCCATCTATACAGACCTCCATCAGGTTACAAACTGAATATATTTTTTTCTGCATCTACCTCTGAAAAAATATTGGGCTTCTAGCTGTGTGTGGGACTTGTTGTATTAGTCCATCTATACTGACCTCCATCAGGTTGCAAACTGAATATATTTTTTTCTGCATCTACCTCTGAAAAAATATTGGGCTTCTAGCTGTGTGTGGGACTTGTTCTATTAATCCATCTATACAGACCTCCATCAGGTTGCAAACTGAATATATTTTTTTCTGCATGTACCTCTGAAAAAATATTGGGCTTCTAGCTGTGTGTGGGACTTGTTGTATTAGTCAATCTATACTGACCTCCATCAGGTTGCAAACTGAATATAATTTTTTTCTGCATCTAGCTCTGAAAAAATATTTGGCCTTCTAGCAGTGTGTGGGACTTTCTCTATTAGTCCATCTATACTGACCTCCATCAGGTTGCAAATTAAAAATATTTTTTATCTGCATCTACAGTACCTCTGAAAAAATATTTGGGCTTCTAGCTGTGTGTGGGACTTGTTCTATTAGTCCATCTATACTGACCTCCATCAGGTTGCAAATTGAATATAATTTTTATCTGCATCTAGCTCTGAAAAAATATTTGGCCTTCTAGCAGTGTATGGGACTTTCTCTATTAGTCCATCTATACTGACCTCCATCAGGTTGCAAATTGAATATAATTTTTATCTGCATCTAGCTCTGAAAAAATATTTGGCCTTCTAGCAGTGTGTGGGACTTTCTCTATTAGTCCATCTATACTGACCTCCATCAGGTTGCAAATTAAAAATAATTTTTATCTGCATCTACCTCTGAAAAAATATTTGGGCTTCTAGCTGTGTGTGGGACTTGTTCTATTACTCCATCTATACTGACCTCCATCAGGTTGCAAACTGAATATATTTTTTTCTGCATCTACCTCTGAAAAAATATTGGGCTTCTAGCTGTGTGTGGGACTTGTTGTATTAGTCCATCTATACTGACCTCCATCAGGTTGCATATTAAAAATAATTTTTATCTGCATCTACAGTACCTCTGAAAAAATATTTGGGCTTCTAGCTGTGTGTGGGACTTGTTCTATTAGTCCATCTATACTGACCTCCATCAGGTTGCAAATTGAATATAATTTTTATCTGCATCTAGCTCTGAAAAAATATTTGGCCTTCTAGCAGTGTGTGGGACTTTCTCTATTAGTCCATCTATACTGACCTCCATCAGGTTGCAAATTAAAAATAATTTTTATCTGCATCTAGCTCTGAAAAAATATTTGGCCTTCTAGCAGTGTGTGGGACTTTCTCTATTAGTCCATCTATACTGACCTCCATCAGGTTGCAAACTGAATATAATTTTTTTCTGTATCTAGCTCTGAAAAAATATTTGGCCTTCTAGCAGTGTGTGGGACTTGTTCTATTAGTCCACCTATACTGACCTCCATCAGGTTGCAAATTCAAAATAATTTTTTGTCTGCATCTAGCTCTGAAAAAATATTTGGCCTTCTAGCTGTGTGTGGGACTTTCTCTATTAGTCCATCTATACTGACCTCCATCAGGTTGCAAACTGAATATATTTTTTTTCTGCACTACCTCTGAAAAAATATTGGGCTTGTAGCTGTGTGTGGGACTTGTTCTATTAATCCATCTATACAGACCTCCATCAGGTTGCAAACTGAATAAAAAATTTTTCTGCATCTACCTCTGAAAAAATATTTGGGCTTCTAGCTGTGTGTGGGACTTGTTCTATTAGTCCATCTATACTGACCTCCATCAGGTTACAAACTGAATATATTTTTTTCTGCATCTACCTCTGAAAAAATATTGGGCTTGTAGCTGTGTGTGGGACTTGTTCTATTAATCCATCTATACAGACCTCCATCAGGTTGCAAAGTGAATATAATTTTTTTCTGCATCTACCTCTGAAAAAATATTGGGCTTCTAGCTGTGTGTGGGACTTGTTGTATTAGTCCATCTATACTGACCTCCATCAGGTTGCAAACTGAATATATTTTTTTCTGCATCTACCTCTGAAAAAATATTGGGCTTCTAGCTGTGTGTGGGACTTGTTCTATTAATCCATCTATACAGACCTCCATCAGGTTGCAAATTGAATATAATTTTTTTCTGCATCTAACCCAGCCAATAGTTTTGGCCTAATACCACAGTTTGGCCACTCAGCTCTGCTCGGTTCCCATCCATTGTTTTTTTGTGCAAACAACTCCAGAGTTGTGAATTAGTTAACCACCAAAATGAGTGGAAAAAGGCCTGCTGCTGGTGGAAAGGGGAATAGGCGTGTTGGGAAGGGGAAAAAAGGTTGTGTCCGTGGGGTAGGTGTTAAAGCAACAGTAACATCTGCAGAAGAAAGACCATCTTCCAGCCAAACTAAAATGTCTACTTCTTTTAGCGGACAATGTGATAAGATCCCTTTCTTACGGCCACGCCAATCGCTACAAATTCCAGATGAGGCACAAAAACAGCAGGTGCTTCAACGGATATCAAGTGCTCCTTTAAGTGGGCTTTCCTCCACATCAACTTCAACATCACAAATACTCCAGTCCTCAAAGGTGTCACCCCAATCGCACTTGCTTCCTCACAGCTCCCAAATCTCCAGCTGCCCGTCTGAGTATGAGGTAGAACAGATGGTTGAGTCTGCAGAGCTGTTTACTCATACTATAGCCTGGGAATCAGAGGTCGACTCCAGCGCTTCTGTGAATCCAGACGAGGAAATGATCTGCACTGATGCCCAGAATCTTTATGAGTCGGATCCAGGACCAGACGCAGAAGGTTCTGACCATAATGTAGACCCTCATTCCCAAACTGTAACTCCTGTTGGTGGAGACAATGAGGAAGACGATGATGAGACTCAAATACCTGATTGGAGCGACAACTTTAGTTTTTTGTCAGGGCAGGAACAGGTTGGCTCTGAGGACGACTGGTGTGATAACGCACAGGGTGATGATGATGAGGTTGGAGATCCCACTTACTGTCAACCCACAGTCAGCCAAGAGATGAGGTCAGCAGAGGAGGTGGAGGAAGATGCTAGTGACGACGAGGTCAGGTTGCGCCTTCCTGGACAGAGATGTAGTACTGGAAGCACGTCAACAACTGCATCCTCAAACACAACTCTGCCTCTCACCACAAGTCGTGGTGGCTCTTCAGGTCGCATGGGTGCTAAGCCTTGCATAGCCTGGGCATTTTTTCAGATCGATAAAGATGACCCAACTCGTGTTATCTGTAACATTTGTCAGCAAAAGCTAAGTAGAGGCCAAAAAATACATAGTTTGAGTACTTCATGCATGAACCGGCACATGGACATGAAGCATAAGTTGCAGTGGGAAGCTCAGTGTGCTACAATGCGGCCTAGCCGGCCGGGCCAACCACCGTCTGCCATATCTTGTGCATCCGCGGCCTCTTCATCCTCTGTGACTGGGGGGACAGCAGTCACACCTGTTTTGGGGCGCAGACCTGCCACCTCTTTACCCGCAACAGCCAGCGTGATTGGCAGGTCATCATTTTCTTTGGAGGTGGTAACACCAGCTGGTGTTGAGCGCTGTCCGACATCGATAGCACCACCTTTGGATCAAGGCAACCTAACATGTCCGCCTGCATCTTCCTCACAGACCGGCAGTTTGCCGGGGACACCCTTATCAACCCCGTCTAAGCACAATAGCCAGCCCTCGGTCCCTCAGATGTGGACAAGTAAAAGACCATTTCCTCCTAGCCATGAGAAAGCTAAGAGGTTGAATTTCACCATCTGCAAGCTCTTGGCTACAGAAATGCTGCCTTTGCGCCTGGTGGACACAGAGGATTTTCGAGACCTTATGTCCGTCGCAGTGCCCCAGTACCAGATGCCCAGTCGGCACTACTTCTCAAAGAAAGGTGTGCCTGCGCTCCACCAGCATGTCGCACACAACATCACCGCTTCTTTGAGAAACTCTGTGTGTGACAGGGTGCATTTCACCACAGACACTTGGACGAGTAGGCATGGACAGGGGCGTTACATGTCGCTGACTGGGCACTGGGTAACTATGGTGACAGCAGGACAAGGGGCTGCTGTCCAAGTCTTGCCGTCCCCACGAGTTGTGCGTCAATCCTCTTTATGTCAAAGTTCCTCCACTGCTTCTGCCTCCTCAACCTCCTCTCGGTCTTCCACCTGCACCCAAAGCCTGTCTGGTCATGCCACAAGCTTTCTAACTGCGCAGAAGGGATCCTGCACACCTCCTTACTATGCTGGCAGTAGGGCTCAACGTCATCAGGCGGTTTTTACATTGAAATGTCTGGGAAATGTGAGTCACACAGCTGAGGAGTTGTGGTCAGCTCTGGAGAACCAATTTCATGAATGGTTGTCTCCACTGGACCTGAAACCAGGGAAGGCCGTGTGCGACAATGCTGCAAACCTGGGTGCGGCCCTTCGCCGGGGCAATGTCACACACGTGCCTTGTATGGCTCACGTGTTGAACCTGGTTGTCCAGCAATTTTTAGCCCACTATCCCAGACTAGATGGCCTTCTGCAGAGGGCACGGTCGCTGTGTGCTCACTTCCGCCGTTCGCATCCCGCAGCTCAGCGACTTACATCTCTACAGAAGTCGTTGGGCCTGCCACTTCACCGGCTAAAATGCGATGTGCCTACCCGGTGGAATTCAACTCTGCACATGTTGCAGCGACTGTGGCAGCACCGACAAGCCCTGGTGCAATACGTTCTGACGTATAGCCTGGGCCAACGAGATCCAGAGGTGGGGTAAATCACGCTGGAGGAGTGGTATCAGATCAGGGACCTATGCACCCTTCTGCACAGTTTTGAAATGGCGACGAAGATGTTTAGTGCTGACGATGCCATTATCAGCATGACTATTCCGGTGATTTACATGCTGGAGCACATGTTAAACAGAATTCGGAGTCAGGTGGTGGCACAAGAGGAGGTGGAGGAAGTAGAGGAGGAGGAGTTGTATGCGGAAGGGCTAACATCTGCAAGGTCCAGACGGTCGGCAGCACCAAGGCGGCAGGCATGTGAGGGTGGGGAGATGGTTTTACCAGGGCGCATGGTAGCAGCCAAACTAGTGAGGAAGGTGCAGGAGCCCAGGAAGAAGTGGAGGACGAACTGATGGAAGACTCATCAGATGAGGGAGACCTTGATCACATTTCTGTTGTGCGAGGTTAGGGGGAGAGGACAGAGGAAGGAAGCATGATTGTTACCTCCACCAACACAACAGGGACTTGGTGCTCCTGGATGCGCAACACACATGAGTGCCTTCTTGCTGCACTACCTGCAACATGACCCTCGAATTGTGAGAATTAGAAATAATCCTGACTACTGGGTTGCCACACTGTTAGATCCCCGGTACAAAAGTAAATTTGCAGAAATTATTCCTGCCATAGAAAGGGATGCACGCATGCAGGAGTATCAGCAGAGACTGTTGCAGAATCTTACATGTGCTTTTCCACAAAATACCAGTGGTGCACGTAGTGAATCTCACAGTTCCAACTTGCCAACCGTGGGACCGTCAAGTGTTCAGCACTCAAACCGTAACAGAACCACAGTATCTGCTGGTAACATCAATTTTGCGGAATCATTTCACCACTTTTTTAGCCCATCCTTTGCAAGGCCACAGGAGACAAGAAGTCTGACACATAGTCAACGCCTAGAGACGATGGTACAGGAGTATCTCCAAGTAAACATTGAAGCCATGACTGTGTCACTGGACCCTTGCTCTTTTTGGGCTTCCAATCTGGATAAATGGCCGGAGCTAGCCACTTACGCCTTGGAGATCTTGTCATGCCCCGCAGCCAGCGTTCTGTCTGAACGTGTGTTCAGCGCTGCTGGTGGTGTGCTGACAGATAAGCGCACGCGGCTCTCCACTGATAATGTAGACAGACTCACGTTCATAAAGATGAACAAATCATGGATCCGAAACGACTTTTCTACCCCTGTGTCATCCTGGGGAGAGTAAAAGCTTGATGATTGGTTAAAATCACCCTACCAACCGTTTTAAGCTTTCAAATTACTAATCATGTTTATCTGTATCTTGGCTGGAAAATAATTTGGGCTTTGTAGCAGTGTGCAGCACTGATTCTATTAGGCCATCTATAATAAGCTCCACCAGATTTAAAATTACTAATCATGTTTATCTGTATCTTGACTGGAAAATAATTTGGGCTTTGTAGCAGTGTGCAGCACTGATCCTATTAGGCCATCTATACTAAAGCTTCACCAGATTTAAAATTAATAATAATTTTTAGCTGCATCTAGCCCGGAAAATAATTTTGGGGCTCCGAGATGCGCAAGACACATAAGTGCCTTCTTGATGCACTACCTGCAGCATGACCCTCATATTGTCAGAATTCGAAGTAATCATGACTACTGGGTTGCCACACTCTTAGATCCCCCAAACTTTTCGATCAACCTTTTCATTTTAATAAAGACCAAAAAAATGGTCATTTTTGAAATTATAAGCATTAGCAGGTTGTTAGAAACTGAAATCAAACAGTTTTCAACTCAAAACTTTATTCTAGGTGATGTTACATTTTCACATAGGACCCCTTGTTCGAAAGGAGCTTCTGAACTCTCTCGTCCATTGAATTTGTCAGGTTTTGGATGGTTTCTGCTTCAATTGTTTTGCATGAGGACAGAATACCCTCCCAGAGCTGTTGCTTAGATGTGAACTGCCTCCCGCCATCATAGACACTCCTTTTAATGATGCTCCAAAGGTTCAGAATGGGGTAGAGGTCAGGGGAGCATGGGGGTCACACCATAAGTTTGTCCCCTTTTATGCCCATATCAGCCAGAGATGCAGATGTTTTATGTGCAGCATGAGATGGTGCATTATCATGCAAAAAAATGATCTTGCTGTGAAATACACGGTTCTTCTTCTTGAACCATGGCAGGAAGTGCTGTTTGAGAAAATCCACATACATTATGGAGTTCATCTTTAACGCCTTCAGGGATCCTAAAGGGGCCGACAATCTCTCTCCCCATGATTCCAGCCCAAAACATTACTCCACCTCCTCCTTGTTGGCGCTGTAGCCGTGTTTGCGTGGGGTGTCCATCAACCAGCCATCCTCCACTCCATCCATCTGGACCATCGAGCGCTGCACGGCACTCATCCGTGAACAAAACAGTTTTGAAATCAGTCTTCATGTAATGTTTGGCCCACTGGAGCCGTTTCTGCTTGTGTGAAGTGGATAGAGGAGGTCGACAGGATGGCGTATGCACAGCTGCAAACCTCTGAAGGACCCTGCATCTTGTTGTTCGGGGGACGTTGGAGGCACCAGCAGCTTCAAAAACTTGTCTGCTGCTATGACAAGGCGTTTTTGCCGCTGCTCTTTCAACCTGACGTAATTGCCTGTAGGAAAGAGTCCTCAATTTGCCCTTATCAGCACGCACACTTCTTGATTGCCAAGACACTTCATCCTGATCATCGCACAATGTTGATTGTAGTCATGCCTTGACCTAAACACTCCACAATTTGTTGCTTCTCAGCAACACATCCTTTTTCTTTCCCATTTTGGCAGAAAATGTAGGCTGCTTAATAATGTGAGACAGCCTTCTTAAGTAGTCTTGCCTTTCATTGGACACACCTGCCAAACTAATTAGCACAGGTGTCTGCAATTGCTTACAGTGATATAAAGAGCCCTGACACACATCACCATCAATGAGTTTAACTGACAAACAAACAAATTCTTCCCTTATCACTCCTAAACACTTTTTGCATAATAATTTGGAACACAGTGTACATGTGCTTTTCCACAAAACACCAGTGGTTCACGTAGTGAATCTTACAGTTCTAACTTGCCAACCGTGGTCTGTATGGAGTTGTTCAATAAAGGGCCCAAAATTAAGATAACATAGATGGGAGAGGTCTCTATGAATAGGAATTCCTAAGTATTTGATACCCTGTGAGGGCCAGGCAAAGGGAGAGTTGGACTGGATGGAATCCTATATGGATTTGGGGAGGGAGACATCGAGGGCCTCAGACTTCGCTGCATTGATTTTAAAATTTGACCATGTAACAAAGTGATCTATTTCAGCCATAACAGCATGGATGGATATATGTGATTGAGTGATATATACTAGGACATCATCAGCAAATAGAGAGCACTTGTACTCGGTGCCTTCCACCTCAATCCACCTAATATTGGGGTTATGGCGAATTGATGAGAGCAGGTGCTCCGTCACTAGGATGTATAAGAGAGGGGACAGAGAACATCCCTGCCTTGTCCCATTGGTGATTGTGAAAGGTGATGAAAATGTTCTGACGCGCCCCCTGGGCCTTGGGACACCCGGAGCCGGACCCTTTTTGGTGGATGCTGGTGGTTGTAGTCTCCGTGGCGGCGACCCGGTTCCGTGGCTCAGGGCGGTCAAACCAGTGGCGGAACTATTTATGTGGTTTTGATGTTTAAATGTCCGACTACGCCACCCGTGGATTGCGGTCAGAGTGAACCGCCGCTCCAGGGCAGACCGCTGAGGCTGGTGTTGTGGGTGCAGCAGAGCGTAGCATAACTCCCCACGGGAGGAGTATAGCCTCAGGGCAGTGTATGCGGAGAATGGGGGTGATGGTGCAGGGCAGCAGCAGTAACGACACGGAGTCAGTGATGCAGTCCAGGGCCTTTACTCACAGTTCTTATTATCCAGACCACGTCTGCAGGTAACGGCTGCCCACGTCGTACTGTGCTCACCAGGTGAGGGGCTCAGACAACTCCCAGATAACTTTGGAGCGCTTCACAGGACCCCCTTTGTGTGTCCTTTGTCTGGCCTTTCTTACCAACCCTTCTGTCCGGCTGCCTCGGGCCTCCTCTTGGTAAACTTGGCGCCAGTTTCCCTGACCCTATGTGGTGCCTTCCTAGCGGGTGTAGCGAGGGGCTGCGCCACATAAAATGTCACAGCCTCCTGTTTCTAGCTGAGGGTCGTTTCCTGCCTCCACTAGTTTCGGGGACCGGTCTCGCCCGTCCGCACCCCTGGGATCCCTTCGTTCCTCGTTCCTGGAGCCTTCTCCGCTCCTCTTCCTTCCTTCTCCCTCTTCAAGGCCTGGGCCTCTGTTACTAGGCCCGCCTCCGGAGCAGAGCTCATGCAGAGCCCCTGCTCCCTGCCACTTCTGCTCAGACTTCTCTGCACTGAACTAAGATGGTGCCCACCTTTTATACTCCCTTCTCAATGCACCCAGGAACTGCTTCCTCCCTGCTCCTGCACTACAGGGTTCCCCTTCCTCAGTGTTCCCTCCCCCCACTCCAGCCAGGGACAGGGACTGTCGTGCCCATCTCAGGGGCATATTGGTCGCCCTGCCCCACGGCAATGTGGTGTAATGCATGCAGGTGTCAGGTCCTGATCCACACTACATCCTTACCTGAGAGTGAGATATCACACCTCTGGGTGAG
The DNA here is from genome assembly GCF_046119375.1 of Phyllobates terribilis. Taxonomy (NCBI): domain Eukaryota; kingdom Metazoa; phylum Chordata; class Amphibia; order Anura; family Dendrobatidae; genus Phyllobates; species Phyllobates terribilis. The sequence goes on from NW_027362763.1 coordinate 412,583,428, forward strand.
GTGCAATACCTCTGTAGCAACCGAGCCCTCAGGGTGCTACAGTTCCATTTATCTTCAGCCTAGGTGACGTATTGCGATACAGGGCCGTGATTTTGGCTATAAAAGGGTCCCCTAGACCCCTACCCCAAGCTTTTTAAGAGAATCATATATGGCGTGCCAGGAGACTCTATGGAATGCTTTCTCAGCATCCAACGAGAGTATCTAATTACAAATTTTTAACTGCATCTAGCCCAGGAAATACTTTGTGCCTAGTAGCAGTGTCTGCTAGTCAGCGGATTATCCCGGCTGTTAAGCAAGCTACACCACCTGTAGTTTGGACACTTAATTTTTTCAAAGGAAATGCTTCGGGACCACGGGATACTCAGTGAAGAGCATCAGGAGGCACCCCAAGGCATAGGGGCTGGGACTGGCAGTAGGATGCCTTGCGGTGGACAGCCGAGCTCGATCCTTATAAAAGCTTTTTAACTGCAGCAGCTTTAGTGGATGCTACTGGAGCTGGAATTACGTGGCTGCTGGCATGAGACTTGCCCTCCAATAGATCCTTGTAAATGGATTTAAAGTGTATTCATTCAAATTAGAGAGACAATTTAAATTAAAAAGCTTAGAGCTGCCTCCACCACAGGGGGGCTCGCTCGACCCACCAGCGGACAGGCACCAGTATTGGGAGAGGGGGGCTGGCCGTCAGGGTTCACCGCGGCTCTGGCACAAACCCGGCGACGCGGAGGTGGCACGGGCAGGAGCGGACTGAACGTGTCAGCTTCTCACTTTTTGGATTTTAGAAGGGCATGACATGCCTATATCTGTGTCTCCCCCTCCTTTTACTCCTCCACCTCTTTTCTTTTCGCATGACTATATGTACTTGTCACTTTTCCATGTGTTAGTTGTGTCTTCTGAGCAGTTTGTCAGCTTTTGGACACCTTTGAAGGTGTTTTCTATGTGTTTCTATGTGTTTTTGTTTGCCTGCCATTGGTTTTAACGGTGTTCGAAGGTGTTCGACGAACAGTTCGGCGAACACACGGGTGTTCGACGAACCGAACCGAACTCGAACACTACGGGGGTGGCTCAACACTAGTCCAGGAGACCCCGCGGATGTCGGCCATACAGGAGTTCAAATGGCGAGAACCCAGTAGAGGCCTGTGGGACCTCTCGGATAGAAAACAATAGATACGGCAGGAGACAGTCACAGTCTCTCCCGTCCTTTTCTATGTCCTTCCTCAGCATACTCTTCAGGGTTTTGTTGAACCTCTCCATGAGGCCATCTGTCTGAGGATCGTATACTGATGTTCTCAGTTGGGAGATTTGCAGGACCTTGCACAATTCCCGCATCACCTTACTCATAAAAGGTGTTCCTTGGTCGGTCAGGATCTCCTTTGGCAACCCTTTCCAGGAGAAAATATGGACTAACTCATGAGCTATTCTCTTGGCGGAAATGTTTTTCAGAAGGATCGCTTCAGGATAGCGGGTGGCATAGTCCAAGATGACCACAAACAGATTTAACCAGGGGACCAACCAAGTCCATAGCAATTCTCTCGAACGGCACTTCAATAATGGGCAATGGCACGAGGGGACTTCGAAAGTGAGAGGTGGGGGAGGTTAACAGGCACGTAGGGCAGGACCTGCAATACTTTAATATTTCCTGGTGACACCCGGGCCAATAGAGCCTCTGCACAATCCGTTCCTGCGTTTTTTCCATTCCCAGATGTCCCCCCAAGATATGTGAATGGGCCATGTCCAACACCTTTTGTCTATAAGGCCCCGGCACCAATAACTGTTCAACAGCTCCTCCCTCACTTTCATAACACGGTACAACTCCCCACTCATCATAAAATGGGGAAACCTTGTGTCATCCCCTGGCTCCTGTGCAACCCCATTTATGACCAAGACATTATTAAAGGCTTCCCTCAGAGTTAGATGTTGGGCAGACCCAAAATTCTCTGTAGTCACCCCTAACTCCGGAATATCAGGCTCAGGGGACACTACCTCCTCATTCCCTACAAGGACACAAAAGGGAAACCCGTCTGACTCTGGGTGTGGTGATACCTCATCAGGGTTAACTGGTTTCTTATCCAAGCCAGCGAACCTGGAACCCTTCCCCCACAGATCCCAAAATAAACAAAAGTCCCGGCCTATAATAATAGGGTGCAACATGTCCTGAACAATGCCGACCTCGTGGGCCTCAGTACCGTGGGCCATTTCAATGTCCACTCTGGCCATGGGGTAATCCTTAGCATCACCATGAATGCACCGTACGCCAACCTTTTTCCCCAGGATCAATAGGAGAGGAAGCGTGGACCTCACAAGGGTCACCAGACTCTCAGAGTCTAGCAGTACCGTTACCTACCAACCGTTCACCTTTACGGGACATGCTTGTGGCCCCTCACTGGGTGGACAGTTCACACTGCAGTCCGGATACGCATAGTATGAACAGCGGCGTCCTATGCTGCAGTCCAACTGCTCGGGGGTGAGGGAACAACGGGTGGCTATATGGCCTGGGCCATGGCAACTCCAGCAAATAACATCACCCGTAGGGACCTTGGGCATTACCTCCCCCACCCCTTTGGACCTTGGATGCCCTACCCCCTTTTGGGACTCCACCCCTTGTTGGGACCCTCAGTATGTAGTGGGCTGCCTTCCCAAGGAACCCTCAACCCCCTGGTATCTCTCGACCAGTCCAATCAGTTCATCGGCATTCCGGGGATCACCCATGGCAACCCAAGTCTGTATTGGCTTCGGCAGTGAATGCACAAACTAGTCCATCATAACTCACTCTACCATCTGGGAAGGCGTAGAAGACTCTGGCTGCAGCCACATCTGGACCAGGTGCCAAAGGTCAAACATCTGGGAAAGAGGGGGTTTGTCCCGGTGATACGCCCAGCGGTGGACCCGTTGCACTCTGATAGTCATTGTTACCCCCAAGCGTGCCAGAATCTCAGTTTTTAGCTTGCCATACTCTTTAGAGTCCTACAAAGCTAAATCATAATAAGCCTTCTGGGGCTCCCCCCGTCAAGTATGGTGGCAGTACCTCTGCCCATTGCTCTGGCGGAAGTTTCTCAATGTCGGTGACCCTTTCAAACACCATCAGGAAGGCCTCTACGTCATCCCCCGGGGTCATTTTCTGCAAGGCCCGTCTTACCGCCTTCCAGAATGTCACGCAAAATGTAGGAAAGACTAAGTGCAACACGAATGGAAGGGTGAAAAGGGGGCCCAGACTCTAGGGAAATGGGGTAGTGGAGACCTCCTAGACTGACCTTATATCACCCTGTCTCCCCTAACGTCCCTATATTGGTTCCGCACCAATCGCCCTGTCTTTCCCTGGCGTTTGGCCCTGGCTAGGGAAGGGAGGGGATGAGCACTAGTCGATCCACACTGACAACTAAAGACAACAAGGGGGGACAAACAAGGGAAGATAGCTTGGCTTTAGTCGACATCAGAGAGATGAACACACGTCCTCTTAGCTCCAGAGAGAAAGAAGTACTGCTCTTGCTCAAGCCTTCACAAGGGGTCATGTGATTATCACTTGCACCTCCCTCTAGCAAACAGCAGATATTTATACACCCAGGCCAGGGTGTTAATTAGAAAGAGGAAGATAGCCGCTGGGTCCTAGAGAGACCGCTTCTAAGAAGGTGTCCGTAATGCCAAACAAAGAGATCTCCTGCAACCAACTGCAGGGCGACTGTCTGTCAATTCTGACACACCCGTGAAAGTACTCCCCCTCTACAAGTGGCCTCCGGACACTCAGGACCGGGTTTCTCAGGATAAGAGTGGAATGAACGAACCAATCTGGGAGCATTCGCCTCTGTTGCTGAAACCCACATCCTCTCCTCTGGATCATAACCCTTCCAGTGCACCAAGTATTGTACAGAACGAAGTTGGAGACAAGAATCTATAATCCTCGAAATCTGGAACTCCAGATTACCATCAACCATTACTGGGGGTGGTGGTAGAGGTAAGGGCTCAAGAGGTTCCACATACGTCTTGAGTAAGGACCTGTGGAAAACGTTGTGGACCTTAAGGGCCTGAGGAAGTTCAAGATGGAACGCTCCTGGGTTATTAACGGCAGTTATTTTATAGGGACCAATAAACCTAGGTCCCAGCTTCCAAGAAGGAACTTTCAATCTTATATTCTTGGTAGACAACTACACAAAGTCATTCACATTCAGGTCCGGAACTGGCAACCGTTTTCTGTCAGCCATACGTTTATACCTGTCTCCCATGATCTTTTAATTACTCAGAACACCCCCGCCATACCGAGGAGAGCAACGAAGCAAACCATTCCTCCTCAGGAACTCCAGAAGCTCCTCTCCCACTAAAGGTAGCAAACTGTGGGTGGTAACCGTATGCACTGCAGAACGGTGACCTGCCAGTGGATTCTTGTCGATGATTATTAATGGCAAATTCTGCCAGCGGTAAGTAGGATACCCAATCCTCCTGATTTTCAGAGACGAAACACCTGAGGTAGGTCTCCAAATTCTGATTGACACGCTCATCTGTCCATTCGACTGAGGGTGGAAGGCCGAGGAAAAGGACAGCTGCAACCCCATTCGAGAACAGAATGCCTTCCAGAACTTGGAACCAAATTGGGTCCCCCGATCTGACACCACATCGGAGGGAACCCCATGAAGCTTCACAATCTCATTTATGAACACCTGAGCAAGTGTCTTGGCATTTGGAAGTGCAGGTAATGCAACGAAGTGATCCATTTTTCTGAACCTATCTACAATCACCAAAAACACAGTTTTGCCTGCAGAAACTGGTAGGTCAGTAATAAAATCCATGGACAAGTGTGTCCATGGCCTACTAAGGATAGGTAGCGGAAGAAGAGTACCAGACGGACGGGTATGCAAAACCTTAGAACGCGCTCAAATACAACAAGCAGATACATGTTCAATCACATCCTGATGCAACCCCGGCCACCAAAAACGACAAGAGAGGAGGTCCGCGGTTGCCTTACCACCTGGATGACCAGCTTGCACAGAGTTATGATGTTCTTTAATAACCCTACGGTGCAGATTGGATGATACACATAACCTTCCTGGAGGGCAGGAGGCAGGGGCATCCCCCTGAGCGTCCAACGCCTCACCCTCCAGTTCAGGATATAATGCCGAAACGACTACCCCCTTCTGTAATATCGGGGCAGGGTTCTCATGGTCACCGCCACCAGGGAAGCTTCGGGACAAAGCATCAGCCTTGATATTTTTGACCCCTGGACGAAAAGTGACAACAAAATTAAGAACTGGGAAACATCTGGTTGACTGAGTATAAGTGCAGTGGCAAAATAATTCTTTGAGGAAGAAAAAGCCTGGAGGGAGACCTCCGATCATTTGGAAAAATCAGACCCTTCTTAGTCATGTCAGTAAGGGGTTTCAAAATTACTGAGTAATTTTGGATGAATTTGTGTAAAAATTAGTAAAGCCCAGAAAACGTTGTTGAGCCTTCAGGTTCTCGGGACGGTCCCAATCAAGGACTGCACGGATCATCTCCGGATCCATCCGAAAACTTGAAGATGACAACAAGTACCCCAAAAACGGCATCTCCTGAACGGCGAAAACACATTTTTCCAGTTTGCCATAGAGTTTGTTATCCCTTAATATCTGGAGCACCTGTTTAACATGCCCCCGATGTGTCTAAAACTCAAGTGAGTAAACCAAAATATCTTCCAGCTAGACCACCACAAACCTCCCCATCAAATGATATTATTATTATTATATGAATTACGAAATGCTGGAATACCGCAGGTGCGTTTGTCAAACCGAAAGGCATAACCAGACTCTCGAAATGCTCTTCTGGGGTATTGAACGCTGTTTTCCATTCGTCGCCTTCTCTGATTCTAACCAGATTGTAGGCTCCCCTTAAAACCAACTTGGAGAATACCTTAGCTCCTACAACCTGGCTGAACAAATCAGGAATCAGAGGAAGAGGGTGTAAAGATGTGCGGTTGTGGGTTGTAAGTAATCACCTAGGCAGATTAACGATGCAGTAATATTTTATTGATCACATCCATGGTAATAAGCAATTCCAGGTAAATGTCCAACAGGCAATTCTCTTAGTCCTCAAATTCCCAATCTGGGTTTAGTAGTTCCACTGGCTTTGTATAAGGCCATACTCACTGTCTCCATCCTCTTCCTTCCATCCTTCCACCCAACTCTCCTAAAACATGTCTGTCCTTTCTTCCACTGCGCTCAGTCCCCTCCCAGGTCAGAAGTGATCACACCCTCCCCCTTAAACATTCACTGTTCACTCAACAATGAAGAATATTCTAGAAGCCTTCACCTGAGACTGCATGTAAGACCCCCTGTGATGACGGCTCCACTGTGTCTCAATCCAAACTCACCTAATGAGACCATTGGCTGTTGAAACAATGGACTCCTGAGATACAGATTAGTGGAATGCTGGACATTTTACAAGTGAATCTAGTGCACATACTGACAAGTTAGCAGAACTATATAAAACATGACAAGTTAATCACTAATAAAACACAATAATAATATTAACAAAGATGGTGGTCCGTTGCTGGAAAAGTATCATAGTCTTTAGAAAATGGGCCGCTCCTCACAGAGGGTATGGATCTCGGATGGTAATTTGATTTAAGGCGCACCTGTCAGCAGGATTGTGCTTAGTAAACTACATACACTGTCAGGTGGGCGCCATTACACTGAATAAAATGATACGTTTCATGATGAAATCTGTTCAGTGGTTCTTCTGTAATCTTTATTTTCAGTTCTGCCATAATGATATGCATGTACTCTGGTGTTCTCATTATGTATTCATGTATTCCTATCTGTTCCTTGTGACACGTCACTGTGCTTTCAGCGACCTGCCTACTGTTTTAAATATTGCCAGTGTAATTTCTGTTCAAAAGTGAAAATTTACATCCCATTCCTGCTGTTGCTGCGACTGGACCAGGTGTTTCAGCAGGTCCTCCATTTTGTCTGGCGTAGCTTGCTGACTTGTAGCAGGTTTCACCCAGGACATGCAGTGCTTCCTGTAGCAGTCACACGTATCTGCTGGGAACACTGCCCGCACTGCTAACACCAACTATAGGGATTGTACTCACTTGGGTGTGATGGGAGGCAAACAGGAGGCATGTTCTTTTAAATGTCCATAACGGTTTATTTGCTTCATAAATGGTCAAAAGCAAAATGCAAACAAACAGCCTTAGGTGTAGGCAAACACAAAGAAAACAGTCCTTTGAGCAAAGTCTGGTTAGCCAGCGCTGTGGTAGGCTGGTAGGCATTCAGTACACGGCCCAGTCTGGAGACAACCACACACAGGAGGCCTTCTCCCTCCAGACACACAGACCTCCATTTTATAGGCTGTTAACTACACCCAGAGGTGAGGTATGTGGGTCGATGGACACGCTCAACTCTCCAAGCTACCCATAACCTGGTCCCAGGTGCACCAAACAGCCTCTTACTGCTTACGTGCACTACAGAAACACTCCGGGCTACATCACAGAGGACAGCCATCTCTGTGATACATACCTCCCATCGACTATGCGACCATTAGCCACCTTACACAATAGATATATTTATGTAAAAGCACAAATATCAAAAAAAAGTACACATATTTGGTAATGCCACATTTGTAACGAACCGAATTGTAAAAATGTCACACTAGTTAACCTTTTAAGTGAACACCGTAAAAAAAAAAAAGAGGCAAAAAACTATACTTTTTCTTCATACAGCCGAACAAAAAGTGTAATAAAATGCGATTAAAAAGTCAACTGTAAATAGAAATGGTATTGCTGAAAAAATCATCTTGTCCCGCACAAAACAAGCCGCAATACAGCTCAACGGACAAATAAAGAAGTTACATCTCTCAGAATATAGCAATGCAAAAACAATACTTTTCCCTACAAAATTATTTTTATTGTGTAAAAGAGCCAAAACATAGATAAAATTATATACTGTATATGTGGTATATCTGTAATCATATTGACTGGAAGAATAAACCTGTCCCGTCACTTTTACCACATTGAGAACGACATAAAAAAAAACAAAAAAACAATTCCTGAATTGCTGTTTTTTTGTTTTTTATACCTCCCAAAAATTGGAATAAAAAATTAAAAAATGTCATGTGCCCGTAAATGATACCGATAAAAACGTCAACTCATCCCGCAAAAAAACAAGCCCTCACATGACTCCGTCAGCAGAAATATAGAAAATTATAGCTCTCAGAATACGGTGATGCAAAAACGTTATTTTTGTAAAAAAAAGCGTATTTTGCTGTATGACAGCAACCAAATATTACAAAAACTATATAAAGCTGGTATTGCTGTAATCGCACCTACCCGAAAAATAAATCAGTCAAATCTCTTATACCACATGAAGAATGGCATAAAAAATAAATAAAACCAATTTTTGACCTGCTGTTGATTTATTTATTCTGCCTCCCAAAAATCGCAGTAAGGCTCTGCTCACATTTATCCTGCTCTTTATGCTGAGCACTTATACCAGGGTTTCCATCTCTGAAATACATGATTCAGATGGAACACCCAGCAGAAGATTCCCTATAATGAGGCAGATGGAGACATTGTGGACGCTGTCTGGTTTATGATCCGGTGGTGTCCATCTTTTAAGGTGCTCAGAAAAGCGCAGTTTTGTGTATTTCTAAAAAGAAGGACACAGCTGAAGAGAGGCCAGACGGAGTCCAGAGAAACTCTGCTGCCTCATTATAGTGAATCACGTCATTCAGAGATTTAGATGGAAACCGTGATGCAAGTGCTCAACATAGAGCTCAGTATAAATAAGATCCAAAATTTTATGGAAAATGTTCCCAATAAAAGGTTCAACTCAATCCACAAAAAAACAAGTTCCCATTCAGGTCCGTCATCTGTCAATGGATATATGGGGGCTTCTATGTTACTGGTATCACAAAGGCTCTGGAAATGCAAAATGGCTCCTCATCCCCTATAAGAAATTCAGCAAATTCTGTGCTCCCAAATCATAATGCCCCCTTACCTTCTGAGTCCCACAGTGTGCCTAAACCACAGTTAGCATCCACGTTTAGCATTTCTGTAACGATGAGAGCTGCTTAATTTATGGGGTTCATGTCTACAGAAGCACAAGCTGGGCACAATGTATGGGCACTACAACATGTTAGGCACTACAACTTACGGGCACTACAACGGCAGATTTGTAATTTTCATTCAGCAACATTCATTTCTTCTTATTTCTGGAAAACACCCATGGAGTCAAAACTGTCACTACACTTGTAGATAAACTCCCATAGGGGTGTTTTTCCAAAATATGGTCACTCTGAGGGGAGAATTCTTCTCTCCTGCCATTTAGGAGCTCTGTATATATTCTATGAAAATTTGCTCTCCAAGAGTCATTTAGCGCTCTGTCCCTCCTAGGTCTCGCCGTGTGGCTAAGCAGTACTATACAGCCACATATGGGGTATTGGCACTTTCAGTAGAAATTGTGTGACAAATTTTTGTTCCATTTTTACCCATTTTCCCATGTGACAATGTAAAATCTGGGGTTAAACAACATTTTTGTGGTAAAAATGTAATTATTTTTTCTTCATTGCTCAATGATATAAAATTATATGACACACCCATGGTGTCATTATGATCATTGCACCCTTAAATGAATTAATTGAGAGATGTACAGTACAGACCAAAAGTTTGGACACACCTCATTTAAAGATTTTTCTGTATTTTCTTGACTATGAAAATTGTACATTCACACTGAAGGCATAAAAACTATGAATTAACACATGTGGAATTATATACTTAACAAAAAAGTGTGAAACAACTGAAAATATATCTTATATTCTAGGTTCTTCAAAGTAGCCACCTTTTGCTTTGATGACTGCTTTGCACACTCTTGGCATTCTCTTGATGAGCTTCAAGAGGTAGTCACCGGAAATGGTTTTCACTTCACAGGTGTGCCCTGTCAGGTTTAATAAGTGGGATTTCCTGCCTTATAAATGGGGTTGGGACCATCAGTTGTGTTGTACATAAGTCTGGTGGATACACAGCTGATAGTCCTACTGAATAGACTGTTAGAATTTGTATTATGGCAAGAAAAAAGCAGCTAAGTAAAGAAAAACGAGAGGCCATCATTACTTTAAGAAATGAAGGTCAGTCAGTCCGAAAAATTGGGAAAACTTTGGGTTCAATGTGCTTGCCACACCTCTAAATAAATTCCTTGAAGGGTGTAGTTTCCAAAATGGGGTCACCTGTGGGGAGTTTTCACTGTTCAGGCACCTTAGTGGCTCTGCAAATGCGACATGGCGTCCGCTATCTATTCCAGCCAATGTTGCACTCCAAAGGTCATTTGGCGCTCCTTCCCTTCTGAGCCCTGCCGTGCGCCCAATACCCTACATGTGGGGTATCGGCATACTGAGGAGAAATTACACAATAAATTGTATGGTTCATTTTCTCCTGTTCCTCTTGCGAAAATAAAAAAATGGGGCTAAAGCAACATTTTTGTGAGGAAAAAGTAAAATTTTCATTCTTTCCTTCCAAATTGCTTTAATGCCTGTGAAACACCTGAAAGGTTAATAAACTTATTGAATGTGATTTCGAGCACTTTGAGGGATGCAGTTGAACCAAGTCTAAGGATAAGAGGTTTTGGCAAAAGGCTGGTCAAAATGCACAACAGGGAAACAGAGGGTTGCTTGTTTTCACGGCGTCAGGGAGCCCCGTGCCCATGGGTCCTTGTCCATGTGTCACATGGAAGCTCCTTGACGCCATGAAAATAAGCAACCCTCTGTTTCCCTGTTGAACATTTTGACCAGCCTTTTGCCAAACTTCTTATCCTTGGGATTGGTTCCATTGAATTCCATTTACTACTCTACATTTAAATGACGCTTTGAAAAAGACCCACCCAAGACCTAAACTTAAGTTATCAGAGCAGGATTTCTGCCTCCCTAGAGGTGCCCCACGAACAAATAGGGTTACCTCATCAGTGATGCATGCCCTGCAGACTGAAAAGCTCTGCACTAGAGGTTGTGACAGCTTGCAAAGGAAAAAATCCTTTGTTATATTAAAAAAACAAAGTACAGAGATTTGACAACCCTTAGAAATGTGATGCTGTCATATAGTTCTTTGTAGGAATTTACTATTCTGGTAATGGTTTATCCTGCAATATGATTTATTTGTTTAAGGAACTAAAGCGTTTAAACTATAGGTAAATGAAAGCGAATAAGAGAATAAGCCATTTAAATTGTTATTCCCTCATCATTAACGGGAACCTGACAGCTGAAACATGCTGCAGGCAATATGTATCAGACTGTGGCTACAAGATGTCAACCAGGTATGCTTAAAATTATGTTTTATGTATCAGCTGTCAAATTCCCTTTAATAATGTGAGAATAGCAATTTAAATAGCTTGGGACAAAATAAATCTATAAAAATGTGTATTCTGCTACAGAATCCATGCATTAATACCTTAACCCCCACTTCCCCTCCCAGCCTGTTTTCACCTTTCTGACCAGGCCAAATTTTACAATTTTGAACAGTGTCACTTTATGAGGTAATAACTCTGGAATGCTTCAACGTATCCCAGTGATTCTGAGATTGTTTTTTTTTTGTGAAACATTGTTCTTTATGTTAGTGGTAAATTTAGGTAGATATTTTTTGCATTTATTTGTGAGAATATATAAATTTTGGCAAAAATGTTGAAAATTTCGCAATTTTCAAATTTCTAATTGAATTGTTTTTGTTGGTATGTTAGAAGGATTAAAAGTTGATCAACAATTTCTTGTTTTTCCAACAAAATTTATAAAACCAATTTTTTTAGGAACCACGTCCCATTTCAAGTGGCTATATAAATTAAAGATTCACCGCACACTCTGGGCTTGGGTGATGAACAGTTTATTGATTCTCCGTGATAAGCAGAATTCAAAGGTGCAAGAACATTTTTGTGCTTCAATGTGACCAGATATAAATAAAGTTTTGGCCCTAGTGGGTTGTTTATTCTATTATATACAAGATACATTTTTTAAGTGTAGCCAGTAGGTGGCAGCATCACACATGGAAAGAGGCCACTGATGCTTCCTTCTGCTCACACATCCTCCTCCATCCATCCTGTTGGACAAGAGTGAAATACAATGAGATGACTGTGTATAGACCGAATTTGCAGTTTGCATTTGCTCCACAAACATGTCGCAATACCAATTAAGGGTTTGTAAAAACCCTATTCACATATAGCGGAAAACAAACGCACAAAAATCAGTGCCAGGTGTGGTTTTTCAAAAGATGTAGTATGTCCATTTTTGTGGATTTCACCCTATCCAATGCTTCATAATGGAGTGTGGCTAATTCCAAAATTAATACATACGAATTTTATGCAATATATACACTGCGTGATCAATTATTATGCAAGTGAGTATTTTGACCATATCATGCATATTTTCCAACTCCGAGCTGTGTACACTTGAATGCTTATTGGATGAAGCATATCAGGTGTATTTATATATTGAGGGAGGGTGTGGCCTAAGGATATCAACACCCTTTATCAAAGTGTGCAGAATTATTAGGCAGCTTGTTTTCCTCAAGCAAAATGGCCCTAAAAAGAGATTTATCTGACTCTGAAAAGTAAAAAAAATTGTAATTGTCTTACAGAGGGATGTAGCAATCTTGAAATTGCTAAGATATTGAGGCATATGTAAAGTGACCGAAGGCGGTAGCCATGGCCGAGCTTCTGCTCCATAACGCCCCGGCACTTTATAGGAAAATCGTGTCCCAGTCCCAATGTGCTATCATGTGTGGGGTGGATCACACTCATTTGTAGGAGGCCGCAAACCTTCGTCTTCACCTGACCTCCATCTTCTGGAGCCGCCGCACATACAGTGACAAGCAAAAAGGTAACAATGTCTTGAACTTTTGACTTTCAGGCTCCATATCTCACCATCCACTCCAACTTCGAACATGAGACTACCATCATTTTATAGACAATCATCTTGGCTATCTCATACTTAAATTTGACTTGAAACTATTTAGCATATGATTAGTTTTGCAGATTCTTGTCATGTCACTGCATTGTCAATGCAATGCATGTCACTGCATTGTCACGGCATTGCCAATGCAACGCAGTGACATGACAAGAATCTGCATAACTAATCATATGCTAAATAGTTTCAAGTCAAATTTACCTATGAGATAGCAAAGATGATTGTCTATAAAATGATGGTAGTCTCACGTTCGAAGCAGTAGAGGATGGAGAGATATGGAGCCTGAAAGTCAAAAGTTCAAAACATTGTTACCCTTTTGCTCATCACTGTAGATCAAGGGACACTCGGTTCGTTTCAACATGTAAAAGTTTACTGGAGAGTTCAAGTTCATCAACACGCAGTATTGAGCACCACACTTCCCGTTCCTTGTTTCCTTAACACCGAATACCCTCAGCACCGCAATCCGTTCCTCCTGAACTATCCCAACGTTCTCTGGCTCTCTCAGACCCTGAGATTTCCCGTCCAGTCCCACAGTCCACCTGGGATACTTTACCTTCCCTTCTCGCTGTTCCACGTCCATCGTCCCTTGTACGCCAGAGAATAAGGCACTTTCCATAGTACCCATACCGAGCCCTGAGCTCCAGATGTTACTGGAATGTTCTCAAGTTATTCTAGTAAGGCCTCCCACTGCCATGATACTTGCTGATACTAGCAGCCCACTGCACTTGAACTTGGTTACTGAACTTCCTATCTGACTAACTATTAGGAAGTGCCTGGATTTAGCTAGCACCAACCGCCTCCCACTGTGGGCTAGTCCCAAACATTATCTGTATCTTTTCCTATACCTTCAGCTAACTACAGTTACTATACTATAACAGTATGTACTAAGCCTATTGTCCTTATCTTATGTCCTGGATCCTAATCTATATCTCTACCATATGCTGTACACTACCATATCACAGTCTATTCACAATATATACTAAAACCGCAGTACATAGTTTACATTTCACATAACACATATGTATAAAACGCATGACATTATATACATGATGCGATTGGTGTCTTCAGGGGTAGGAACACAGTAGTACAGTCCACCACTCTTACACATGATCACAGAACCATCAAAAGGTTTTGTTACAGATAGTCAACAGGTTTGCAAAAGTTTGTTAAGAAAAAAGAAAAACATTAACTGCTAAGATTTGAGAAGACTCAAACATGATGCAACCGGAAACCCATTATCCTCCAGTGCTGTCATATCCCAGAGCTGCAACCTCCCTGGAGTATTCAGAAGTACAAGGTGTTCAGTGCTCAGAGACATGGCCCAGGTAAAAAGCGCTGAAACCTGACCACCACTGAACAAGACACCGAAACTGAAACATCAAGACTGGGCCGAGAAATAACTGAAGACAAATTTGTCAAAGGTATGAAATGAGAGTGACTCTTGACGGACCAGATGAATGAGTCTGTGGTGGATCAGTAATGGGCCCACACCTCCACTTCGACTCCGATGCCAGCAAAGAGGGGGTGTGGTACTGCTATGGGGTGGTATTATTAAAGATGAGTTAGTTGGACCTTTTTGGGTTGAAGATGGACTCAAAATCAACTCCTAAACTTTCTTCAAGCAGTGGTACAGAAAAAGGTCTGTATCTTTCAAGGAAACCATGATTTTTATGTAGTACAATATTCCATCCAGAACCGGTGTTAGAGGGTGGACAGACTGGGCAATTGCCCACTATTCCCATCCACAAATGGGGCCCCCTGCTTCTACAGTTAACCTCATAAAGTGAACATAGCTGTACAGCATTACTTACAGTGTGTAATACTGTGCATCCTCTGTAGTCCCAGGACCTCTGTCTCTCTGTCAGGTCAGAAGTTGAGAGGGAGAGGGAGTGGCTGGCTCACAGTAGACATCGCGGACTGGAAGCAGCACAGCCAGCAGTCCTGTTTTCCCTCCTCCTCATCATGGCTGACCCCTCCACGACTGTCCTGGAACCTGAACAAGTGAAGCAGCAGGACCTGGTAAGTGTGTATATATGTATATATGTATATATATATATATATATATATATATATATATATATATATATATATATATATATATATATATATATATATATATATATATACACACACACTATCGTTCAAAAGTTTGGGGTCACCCAGACAATTTTGTGTTTTCCATGAAAACTCTTACTTTTATTTATCAAATGAGTTGCAAAATGAATAGAAAATATAGTCCAGACATTGACAAGGATAGAAATAATGATTTTTATTTGAAAGAATAATTTTCTCCTTCAAACTTTTCTGTTGTCAAAGAATGCTCCCTTTGCAGCAATTACAGCATTGCAGACCTTTGGCATTCTAGCTGTTAATTTGCTGAGGTAATCTTGAGAAATTTCCCCCCATGCTTCCTGAAGCCCCCCCCCCACAAGTTGGATTGGCTTGATGGGCACTTTTTGCGTTCCATACAGTCAAGCGGCTCACACAACAGCTTAATGGGGTTGAGATCTGGTGACTGCGCTGGCCACTCCATTACAGATAGAATACCAGCTGCCTGCTTCTTCTCTAAATAGTTCATGCATAATTTGGAGGTGTGCTTTGGGTCATTGTCCTGTTGTAGGATGAAATTGGCTCCAATCAAGCGCTGTCCACAGGGTATGGCATGGCGTTGCAAAATGGAGTGATAGCCTTCCTTTTACAAAATCCCATTTACCTTGTACAAATCTCCCACTTTACCAGCACCAAAGCAACCCCAAACCATCACATTACCTCCACCATGCTTGACAGATGGCATCAGGCACTCTTCCAGCATCTTTTCAGTGGTTCTGCATCTCACAAATGTTCTTTTGTGTGATCCAAACACCTCAAACTTTGATTCGTCTGTCCATAAAACTTTTTTCCAATCTTCCTCTGTCCAATGTCTGTTCTTTTTCCCATATTAATCTTTTCCTTTTGTTAGCCAGTCTCAGATATGGCTTTACCTTTGCCACTTTGCCCTGAAGGCCAGCATCCTGGAGTAACCTCTTCACTGTAGACGTTGACAATGGCGTTTTGCGTGTACTATTTAATGAAGCTGCCAGTTGAGGAGCAGTGAGGTGTCAATTTCTCAAACTAGAGACTCTAATGTACTTGTCTTGTAGCTCAGTTGTGCAGCGGGGCCTCCCACTTCTCTTTCTACTCTGGTTAGAGCCTGTTTGTGCTCTCCTCATCAAGAGAATGCCAAGAGTGTGCAAAGCAGTCATCAAAGCAAAAGGTGGCTACTTTCAAGAACCTAGAATATAAGACATATTTTCAGTTGTTTCACACTTCTTTGTTAAGTATATAATTCCACATGTGTTAATTCATAGTTTTGATGTCTTCAGTGTGAATGTACAATTTTCATAATCATGAAAATACAGAAAAATCTTAAAATGAGAAGGTGTGTCCAAACTTTTGGTCTGTACTGTATATATATACTGTGTATATATACATACATATATTGTGGCAAAGCAACTTGCTCGACTCTCCGGAGGCAGATACAGGACACACGGGTTGGGTAAACTTCCTGCGGGTTTATTGTGCCGCATAAATTCCAGCAGCGTCCCATAAAAATAAACAGTCCCTCTCGGGGTTAATGGGAGACAAAAGATGAAATATAACAGAGTCCTCTAGCCAGCAAGGCCTTTGCTGGCTGCAGATAGTCCTGTGAAGTTTCAGCAACACCAGTCCTCCGGTGTTGCTCTCTGGCATCAGCCACACACAGCCTGGAGACTTCAATCTCCAGACCACACACTCCACCCAGGAAAACAAACCAACTGATCATTTAAACCCTGTTCAGTCACACCCTGAGGTGGAGGTATGGGGAAAAAATTCAGTAGGTCTTAGTTCACACAGGAAAGCATCCTGAGTGACACACACCTCCCCTCACATATAATACCAGTGACTCTATCACATATTCCCCCCCTCTGCCCAAAGCCGGGGAGTTGGGCACCTTCAGACACCAAGCAGGGAGTTCTGGAGAGGGCATCCGCATTAGCGTGTAACTTCCCGGGTCTATGCTCCACATGAAAATTAAAGTCTTGGAGACCTAAGAACCACCTAGTTACTCGGGCATTCTTACCCTTCTTTACCCTCAACCATCTCAAAGGGGCATGGTCTGACACCAATTTAAACTTCCGGCCAAGTAGGTAATATCTTACAATGTCTATGGCCCATTTTATGGCTAAGCATTCTTTCTCCACAATGGCATAATTTTTCTCGCAGGACGAGAGCCTCCGGCTTATATACAGGATGGCATGCTCTTCCCCATTTATCTCCTGCGACAGCACGGCTCCTAGGCCAACTTCTGAGGCATCTGGTAGTGGAACTAATGGACTACGGAAGTGGGAAGAGGGAGCGGTTATTTGGCAGGTGGGGCATGACCTACAATAGTTCTGAATTTCTCGGTAACACCCTGGCCAATAAAACCTTCTCAGTATCCTCTCCTGAGTCTCCTCGACCCCTACGTATCCCCCCAGAGCATGTGAATGGGCCATATCTAGTACACTCCATCTGTATGGCCCTGGCACTAACAGCTGTTCCACTATCTCACCGCCCCTTAGTTTGGCCACCAGATATAGCAACTCCCCCTGCACTGCAAAGTGGGGGAAAATGGTTCTGGCCCCCGGCTTTTGGGCAACCCTATTACATACAGTAACCTGGTCAAATGCCCCCTTTAAGGTCAGGTTTCGAACTTGAGCAGTCCCAAAGTTCTCTCTGGACATATCTAACTCAGGGAGGTTGGCCTCCTCGGTTACCGTCTCGCCCTCATCGCCGGCAATGACGCACAGTGGGAACTGTTCCACCTGAGACTTCATCGGGCATACTTCTCCAGGTACCTGGCTTTTGCCCACGCTACTTAGTCCGGTTTCCTTCCCCCACAAGTCCCAAAACAAAGAAAAATCACGGCCCAGTATGATGGGATGTATCAGGTCCTTAACCACCCCGAATTCATGGGATTGGGCACCACAGTCTATTCCCACTGTCACTGTGGCCATGGGATAGTCCTTGGCGTTCCCATGGAAGCACCGAATGCCCACAGTTTTGGAAGGGATCAACTGGTGGGGAAGGTTAGCTCTGATTAAAGTCACCAGAGTCCAACAGTCCAAGCACTTTTACCACTCACAACCTACCAATTCATGAAGGGGGTGTTTGCTTAGTATTAAAATAGCACACAAAAAAAGCTTATATAGGGCGCTGGTTACACACATATAGTGCACAGTATCTGACTTACAGCCTTTTAGTGACGCCCATACTATTAGATTAAGCGGGATGCCCAGCTCTATATAAGTGCTTCCAAAGAGGACAGACACCCAAGTTTACAAGGCCAACATTGATGAGCTTGGCTGAACCTTGAATGAAAATGGTTTTTATTTTTAGATTCTGTTTCTCACAGTGGAAGTGTACCTACGATAAAAATTACAGTCCTCTCCATTCTTTGTAGGTGGGAAAACCTGCAAAATCGGCAGTGTATCAAATACTTATTTTCCTATATATTTTACTATATGTATATAATGTATATATACAGTACAGACCAAAAGTTTGGACACACCTTCTCATTTAAAGATTTTTTTGTATTTTCTTGACTATGAAAATTGTACATTCACACTGAAGGCATCAAAACTATGAATTAACACATGTGGAATTATATACTTAACAAAAAAAGTGTGAAACAACTGAAAATATTTCTTATATTCTAGGTTCTGCAAAGTAGCCTCCTTTTGCTTTGATGACTGCTTTGCACACTCTTGGCATTCTCTTGATGAGCTTCAAGAGGTAGTCACTGGAAATGGTCTTCCAACAATCTTGAAGGAGTTTCCAGAGATGCTTAGCACTAGTTGGCCCTTTTGCCTTCACTCTGCGGTCCAGCTCACCCCAAACCATCTTGATTGGATTCAGGTCTGGTGACTGTGGAGACCAGGTCATCTGGCGTAGCACCCCATCACTCTCCTTCTTGGTCAAATATCCCTTACACAGCCTGGAGGTGTGTTTGGGGTCATTGTCCTGTTGAAAAATAAATGATGGTCCAACTAAACGCAAACCGGATGGAATAGCATGCCGCTGCAAGATGCTGTGGTAGCCATGCTGGTTCAGTATGCCTTCAATTTTGAATAAATCCCCAACAGTGTCACCAGCAAAGCACCCCCACACCATCACACCTCCTCCTCCATGCTTCACGGTGGGAACCAGGCATGTAGAGTCCATCCGTTCACCTTTTCTGCGTCACACAAAGACACGGTGGTTGGAACCAAAGATCTCAAATTTGGACTCATCAGACCAAAGCACAGATTTCCACTGGTCTAATGTACATTCCTTGTGTTCTTTAGCACAAACAAGTCTCTTCTGCTTGTTGCCTGTCCTTAGCAGTGGTTTCCTAGCAGCTATTTTACCATGAAGGCCTGCTGCACAAAGTCTCCTCTTAACAGTTGTTGTAGAGATGTGTCTGCTGCTAGAACTCTGTGTGGTATTGACCTGGTCTCTAATCTGAGCTGCTGTTAACCTGCGATTTCTGAGGCTGGTGACTCAGATAAACTTATCCTCAGAAGCAGAGGTGACTCTTGGTCTTCCTTTCCTGCTGCGGTCCTCATGTGAGCCAGTTTCTTTGTAGCGCTTGATGGTTTTTGCAACTGCACTTGGGGACACTTTAAAAGTTTGCCCAATTTTTCGCACTGACTGACCTTCATTTCTGAAAGTAATGATGGCCACTCGTTTTTCTTTACTTAGCTGCTTTTTTCTTGCCATAATACAAATTCTAACAGTCTATTCAGTAGGACTATCAGCTGTGTATCCACCAGACTTCTGCACAACACAACTGATGGTCCCAACCCCATTTATAAGGCAAGAAATCCCACTTATTAAACCTGACAGGGCACACCTGTGAAGTGAAAACCATTTCCGGTGCTACCTCTTGAAGCTCATCAAGAGAATACCAAGAGTGTGCAAAGCAGTCATCAAAGCAAAAGGTGGCTACTTTGAAGAATCTAGAATATAAGACATATTTTCAGTTGTTTCACACTTTTTTGTTAAGTATATAATTCCACATGTGTTAATTCATAGTTTTGATGTCTTCAGTGTGAATGTACAATTTTCATAGTCATGAAAATGCAGAAAAATCTTTAAATGAGAAGGTGTGTCCAAACTTTTGGTCTGTACTGTATATACATTATATATGTATAAAAATAGTGGGGAAAATAAGTATTTGCATACATATATTACAATGGTTTGCAAAAATATTCACCCCCTTGGCTTCTTACCTATTTTGTTACAACCACCTATGTAAATATTTTTGTAATCCGATTTGCGAGTGCAAATTTGTGCCCACTCGAATGCCCCCGGGAGCTTGGCTTATTTTAATGTCGAGTCCTGGCTGTCACTGCCAGAAGTGGTACCTGCACCGCCCTTGGCATTTTAACCCCCTAAATGAGTGATGGATATCGATATCGAGCTCTCTCTCCCTTTCGATTGGTGCCCTCCCGCAACATCATCGCAAGGGCCTGATCATTGCCATGGCAACCCAAGGTCACCATGACGACCCCTGGGTCAGTCAGCTATTGCAAGCCTGTTGGACCATGCTCAGAGCATGGTCTAAGAGGCTTTTGTGAGTGCAGCACTGACAGGTACTGTATAAAGCAATGCTTGTGCCAGCCATTACAGTACAAAAAGTTAAAGTCCCATAGAAGTTGAAAACGAGTTAAAAAAAAGTAAAAATATTTTTAAAAAAATCACAAAATAAAGAAAAAAAAATGAAAAAAATATTATACCAATAAATTCACATAGTTATATATAAAAAGAAAAATAAACAAAAAAAGTTCACATATTTGGTATTGCCACGTCCGAGAAGACACAACCTATAAAACTTTCACACTAGTTAACTCCTTCAGTAAAAAACATTAAAAAAAATTAAATAAAAAACTAGACAAAAACAATGCTTTATCATCATACCAAAATGTGGAATAAAACGCGATCAAAAAATCGAATGGAAATAAAAAGGTATCACTGAAAATGTCATCTTGTCCCGCAAAAAACAAGCTGCCACACAGCTCCATCATCAGAGAAATAAAAAAGTTATAGCTCTCAGAATATAGCGATTCAAAAACAATTCTTTTTTCTATAAAAAAAATTTTTGGGGGTAAAAGCGGCACAAAAAAAAACCAATGATATAAATGTGGTACTGACTGACGTCGTACTGACCTGAAGAATAAAGTTGCTTTATCACTTTACCACATAGTGAACAGCATAATAAAAAAAAACAATTCATGAATTAATGGATTTTGTTCATTCTACCTCCCAAAAATCGGAATAGGAAGCGATCAAAAAATGTAATTTGCTCAAAAATAGTACCAATGAAAACGTCAACTCGTCCTGCAAAAAACAAGCCCTCACATGACTCTGTCGGTAGATATATAGAAATATTATATCTCTAAAAATATGGCAATGCGAAATAAAAAGCGTTTTTTAATGTGTGACAGCAGCCAAACATAAAAAATATACAAATCTGGTATTGCTGTAATCGCACCGACCCCAAGAATAAAGTTGTCTAATCACTTATACCGTATGTGGATCGGCATAAAAAAAATAAATATAACCAATTCTTCACCTGCTGTCGATTTGTTCATTCTGCCTCTCAAAGATCGCTGTAAGATTTGGCTTACATTGATTCTGCGCTCTACGCTAAACGCTTACATCAGGGTTTCCATGTAAATCTCTGAAATACGTGATTTAGAGAGAACCCATGATGGAAGATTCCCTATAATGAGGCAGATGGAGACACTGTAGACGCTGTCTGGTCTATGATTTGGCGTTTTTTGTCTTTTTAAGTGTGTATAAAAGTGCACAGTTTTGTGCACCTCTGAAAAGAAGAACACCGATGAACAGAGGCCAGATGGAGTCCATAGTAACTCTGCAGCCTCATTATAGTGAATGGATCCCTCGGGGCTTTCATCTGAATCATGTCATTCAGAGATTTAGATGGAAACTCCGATGTAAGTGCTCAGCGTAGAGCACAGGATAAACGTAATCCAAAATGTTATGTAAAATGTTCCCAACAAAAGCTTCAACTCAATCCACAAAAAAAACAAGTCTTCACTCAGGTCCATCATCTGTCAATGGAAATATAGGGAGCTTCCACGTTACTAGTTGCACAAAGTCTCTGGAAAAGCAAAATGGCTCCTCCCTCTCAAAAGAAATCCAGCAAATTCTGTGCTCCCAAATCCAAATGCCCCTCTCCCTTCTGAGCCCCCAGTGTGCCTAAACGACAGATAGCATCCATGTTTGACATTTCTGTAGCGATGAGAGCCTGACTAATTTACGGGATGTGTGTCTCCAGAAGCACGAGCTGGGCACAACATACTGGTCACTACAACATACAGGCACTACAATGTACTGGGCACTGTAATATACAGGCACTACAACGTACTGGTCACTACAATGACAGATTAGCAATTTTCACTCAGCAACAGCCACTACTGCTTGTTTCTGGAAAACACATGTGGAGTCAAAATCGTCACGACACCTGTACATAAATTCCCATAATGGGGTCACTTGAGGCGGATTCTGCTCTTTTGGCACTTAGGGGCTTTGTATATGGAGTCCGTAAACTATTCTACAATAACACGTGTGCAAAACTTGGGTTTATGAACATTTTTTCAAATCCAATGACTGATCCCTATGTTTTCTTATGTCCTGATTTTAAAAAAAAACACTTCTATTTTTAACCATAACCTATTTCACAAAACTCGTGTGAAATTCGGTACAAGCGAGATGAACAAGAAAACTCTTTATTACAGCCAAAAATGTACACAATATTATATATAAAAATTTAATGAACATTGAAATTCTGCAACTTTATTGGAAATTAATTCTTGCACCTTTTCCTTTTCTCTACAAAGCTTCTCTTGTTACCTTTTCTCTTATAGAATGCGTGCAGATCTTCTCTGTGAAGCATCTAACAGTAGCTCCCATGATGTTCACATTCCATCTCCTTGATATCCTGATGAAATCTTTCTCCTTGCTCCTCGCTAACACCACTAAGGTATTCAGGAAAGTAGTCCAAATGGGAATGTAAAAAATGTAACTTCAAATTCATCAGACAACCCAACGCTTTGACATGTTTGAGCATGTTCTTCACGATGGATCTTTGTTGATACCTAGAAATTTCTTCATGACTTCTTTAAAAGAGTCTCAATGGCTTACGGGTGGTCCCGTCAGGGACGACGGCGATGACACCAAGGAGATCACACAATATCCCGCCGCTGCCGTCACTTTGTCAGGATTGAGCAGGGATTCGTGCACACACGATCACGATTACTCACTACGTAGGTATTGGCAAGCGCACAGTGAGCATATGGCGTATACACCTCCGGATTCCAACGCATGGAATATGTGTATATGCCCCGTACGGTCACTGCCAGCTTCATGATAGCCCAATTAATATTATTTGCTGCCACCACCGACCCAGTTTGAAATATAATACAGGCCTGATGGGTGCCTGCTTTCTGGTAGCGTATATGGCTTTGGGCGAGGGAACGATTACAGAATAAAAGAAATAGAACTATTACATTTTATATTTAATCCAAAAGGATTCAAGAAGAAACTTCTGGTTTCTGGGATAATTTCTCGCTGGTTGATCGCAGAAACCCGAAAGTGATACCATATTTTTCATTATGAATTTACCTTTCTCCAGAGCCTACACATAATACAGCTGCAGTCTGTCATTCTGCACTTTTGCGTTACCGCTCCCGGAGGGGCGTACTGCTACGGAAAATTATCCATATTGTTCCTTGGCAGACCCTGCCACTAAAAATATGGGTTCCATTATTTTCGGACGTATGGGACTCCAGATATTCCATATTTTGTGTCGGCGCCGGCCCGGCTGCAGATTTCTGTTGAATTCTTTTGAAGCTCGGGATTAATCTTCCTCAGCTAGATGTAAATTGTCGCAGGTCTGTGTCTCTGGAAACTACACTTGCATGTTAATTGGGTCAGTAGCACCTTTTGTGCTAGTATTTGCTTACAAGCTACTTCTGCTGTGTGGGCTAATTTGCATAGAGACAGCTGTGTGGAGTATCAGTTTTTCTCCTGTGACAAATACTATAGGGGAGGGGGGGTGAAGAGGGGCTTGGGGAGAGTGACATTTTCTTAATATCAATGACAGGAGAGAAGGAAGATTTTCAATATTTCCATGACATCTGGGTATATCATTTCCTTCTTATTTTTAAGGTTGAATCCCTCCATGTTGCATGTACAAAAATAGCAGTCATCACTATGATTTTGCGGTTCCCTCTAGACCATAGGCACTCCAAAACAAAAGCTCTCTTTCTTCTCTTTTAGATCACTGTCGTAGTTCTTCTACAGAACACCACAAATGTGGGGCCCACGACTTGTTCTGATCTCCTAGTATTGCACCAAAGTACGCATAATACACTTTTCTACCTAAGTCCGCAATTTTCCTTCTTTGTGTCTTCACTACAAAACAACCACAAATATAGCAAAAGTTGTTAGTTGAATTACGAAACCACCTTGTAGCCATTTCAATCACTTTGTTAGAAACAGAAGTTTAATCCACCACAACCACTACTGTAAATACTGAAAGGAATCGTGGTATGCACACCACCACACTATTATGAAATCTGTTTAAAAGAAAATCTGCCTCTGCTCCCCATAGCAACCAATCACAGTGCAGCTTTCAGCTCTTATTCTGCTGAGGTAAAATGAAATCTGTGCTCTGATTGGTTGCTATGGACACCACCACACTTATGAACTGTGACTAAGGCTAAGTGCCCACGATGCAGAAATGCTCAGGATTTTTTCCTGAGCGTTTCTGCATCTCCCTGGCAGGAAAAAACGCATGCGGATTGTACATGCAGATTGTACATGCGGATTGTACATGCGGATTGTACATGCGGATTGTACATGCGGATTGTACATGCGGATTGTACATGCAGATTGTACATGCGTTTTTCCTGCCAGGGACAAGTGGAAGTGAAGCGTTCACATGCATTTCCGCATGCGGGTTGACAAGCGCTTTCCAAGCGATTTTAGCATCACTTGGAAAGTGCTTGACAACTTGGTCACACTATATAAGTCCATGCAACCGGCATGGATTTATATAGTGTGACCGTAAAAGAATGGTAAAAAATAAAAAAATAAATATATACTTACCTTGTGATGGCCCCCGGAGTCTTGCTTCGCTCCGTCCTGGCTTGCCGGCAGCTTGCGGTACACTGAAGGACCTGCCATCACATGACTAAATGACGTCAGTGCAGGTCCTTCAGTCCACCGCAATCTGCCGGCAAGTGAAGAGAAGGAGACCGGGGGCCATCAGAAGGTAAATATAGTATTTATTTTTTATTTTATTCTTTTTTTTACAGGTATTATGGTACCCGGGTCCAGAGGAGAGTCTCCTCTTCTCTAGACCCGGGTACCATCCGCACATTGAATCGCTTGGATTCCGCATGTACAGATGCAGTGATGCGAAATCCATACGTTCCAATGCAAGTCAATGGCGGCGAAAAAGCAGCGCTTCCGCAAAATAATTGGTAGTGCTGCGTTTTTTTCCGAAATGATAATCCGCAGCGGAAATTTCCGCAGCATGTGCACAGCACATGCGGATTATCATTGGGGAACATGGCAGGCCTTCTACCATGCGTTTCTTAAGCGTTTCTGCAGTGTTTTTGCCGCTGCGGAAATGCTTAAAAAACGCATTGTGGGCACACAGCCTAAAAAAATCTGTCTTTACTGCCAATAATAACAACCAATCACAGCGTAGATTTAATTTCTTATACTGCTGAGGTAAAATTAAATATACAGTGGTGTGAAAAAGTGTTTGCCTCCTTCCTGATTTCTTGTTCTTTTGCATGTTTGTCACACTTAAACGTTTCAGATCACAAAACAAATTTAAATATTAGACAAAGATAACACAAGTAAGCACAAAATGCAGTTTTTAAATGAAAGTCTTTATTATTTAGGGAAAAAGTGATTGCCCCCCACCTCATTAAAACATAAATTAACTGTGGTTTATCACACCTTTGGGAAGCTGAGTTCAATTTCTGTAGCCACACACAGGTCTGATTACTGCCACACCTGTTCTCAATCAAGAAATCACTTAAATAGGACATGCCTGACAAAGTGAAGTAGACCAAAAGATCCTCAAAAGCTAGACATCATGCTGCGATCCAAAAAAATTCAGGAACAAATGAGAAATAAAGTATTTGAGATCTATCAGTCTGGAAAAGTCATAAAGCCATTTCTAAAGCTTTGGGACTCCAGTGAACCACAGTGATAGTCATTATCCACAAATGGCGAAAACATGGAACAGTGGTGAACCTGGCCGACCAAAATTACCCAAAAAGCGCAGTGACGACTCATCCAAGAGGTCACAAAAGACCCCACAACAACATCCAAAGAACTGCAGGCCTCACTTGCTTCAGTTAAGGTCAGTGTTCATGACTCCCCCATAAAAAAGAGACTGGGCAAAAATGGCATGCATGGCAGAGTTCCAAGACGAAAACCACTGCTGAGCAAAAAGCAAATAAAGGCTCGTCTCAAGTCATCTTGATGATTGCCAAGACTTTTGTTAGAATATTCTGTGGACTGACGAGACAAAAGTTGAACTTTTTGAAAGGTGTATGTCGTATTACATCTGGAGTAGAAGTAACACAACATTTCCGAAAAGGAACATCATACCAACAGTAAAATATGGTGGTGGTAGTGCAATGGTCTGGGGCTGTTTTGCTGCTTCAAGACCTGGAAGACTTGCTGTTGTAAATGGAACCATGAATTCTGCTGCCTACCAAAAAATCCTGAAGGAAAATGTCTGGCCATCTGTTTGTGACCTCAAGCTGAAACGCACTTGGGTTATGCAGCAGGACAATGATCCAAAACGCACCAGCAAGTTCACCTCTGAATGGCTTAAGAAAAACAAAATTAAGACTTTGAAGTGGCCTAGTCAACGTCCTGACCTTAATCGGATTGAGATGCTGTGGCATTACCTTAAAAATTACAACAATTTTGCAAAGACGAGTGGGCCAAAATTACGCCAGAGCGTTGTAAAAGACTCATTGCCAGTTATCATAAACGCTTGATTGCAGTTGTTACTAAGGGTGGCCCAACCAGTTATTAGGTTTAGGGGCAATCACTTTTTCACACAGGCCCATATAGGTTTGGACTTCTTTTTCCTTTAATTATAAAGACCTTCATTTAAAAACTTCATTTTGTGTTTACTTGTGTTATCTTTGTCAAATATTTGAATTTGTTTTGTGATCTGAAACATTTAAGTGTGACAAAAATGCAAAGGAATAAGAAATCGGGAAGGGGGCAAACACGTTTTCACACCACTGTATGCTATGATTGGATTGGATGCTATGGACACCGCCACGCTCTTTGGAAGCGCTTTTGCCTCATGGAGCGCAGATTTTCCTAGAATAGTTTGAGGACTCCATATACAGAGCCCCTACATGATAGTAGAGCAGAATCCCCCCTCAAGTGACCCCATTTTGGAAATTATACCCCTTTGTGAATTTATCTACAGGTGTAGTCACGATTTTGACTCCATGGGTGTTTTCCAGAAACAAGCAGCAGTGAATGTTGTTAAGTGAAGATTGCAAACTGCCGTTGTAGTGACCAGTACATTGTAGTGACTAGTACGTTGTAGTAATCAGTAGATTATGCCCAGCTCATGCTTCTGGAGACACGCTCCCGTAAATTAGGCGGGCTCTCATCGCTACAGAAATGCCAAACATGTAAACGCTAACTGTGGTTTAAACGCACTGTGGGGCTCAGAAGAGAGGGGGACATTTGGATTTGGGAGTGCAAAATTAGCTGGATTTCTTTTGGAGGGCGAGGAGCCATTTAATTTTTCCAGAGCCACTGTGCTACCAGTAACATGGAAGCCCCCTATATTTTTGTTAACAGATGATGGACCTGAGTGGCAACTTGCTTTTTTTGTGAATGGAGTTGAAGCTTTTAGGTGAAGAATTGGTTTTATTTATTTTTTACGCCGTTCCTCGTGCAGTATGAGTGACTAGACAACTTTATTCTTAAGGTCGGTGCGATTACAGCGATACCAGATTTATATTGAGTTTTTATGATTGGCAGCGGTCACACACTAAAAGATGCTTTTTATTGTAAAAATAAGTGTTTGCATCGCCATATTTTGATAGCTATAATTTTACCATATTTCAGCCAACAGAGTCATGTTACGACTTTTTTTTTGCGGAACTAGTTAGTACCATTTTCGGGCAAATTACACTTTTTGATCGTTTTCTATTCCATTTTTTGTGAGGCAGAATGAACAAAAACCAGCAATTCAGGAATTGTTTTTTGGAGATTTTTTTTATGCTGTTCCGCATGTGGTAAAATTGATAAGACATATTTATTATTCGGGTCAGTACGATTACAGCGATGCCACATTTATATAGTTTTCTTATGTTTGGGCGCTTTTACACAATAAAAACTATTTTATAGAAAACATTATTTTTGCATCGCTTTATTCTGAGAGCTGTAACTTTTATTTTTCGGCTGATGGAACTGTATGGTTGCTTGCTTTTATGCAGGACAAGATGACGTTTTCAGTGGTACCATTTTTATTTACATGCGTCTTTTTGATTGTGTTTGATTCCACTTTTTGTTTGGGGATATCATGATAAAGTATCGTTTTTTGCCTTGTTTTTCATTTATTTTTTTACGGTGTTCACTGAAAAGTTAACTAGTGGGTCAGATTTATAGGTCGGGTCATTATGGACGCGGCAATACCATAGAGCTGACACCCGTATGTGATCGTGGTGACGCTCAGCGTGAGCCCGCGCGAACACTGCGCTGTAAATATACTGCTCTTTGCTGGAACGCAGCTCCCGCGGAGCAGTATATGTACAGCACATGTCAGAAGGGGTTAAATGTGACATGGCATCAGCAATCTATTCCAGCCAAAATTGTGCTCCAGAATTCAATTAGCGTTCCTTCCCTTCCAAGCACTGCCGTTCGCCCATTCAGTAGTTTTCCCCTACATTTGGGGTCTTGGCGTACTCAGGAGAAACTGCACAAATTGTATTGTCCATTTTTTCCTGTTACCCTTTTGAAATGCAAGATTTGGGGCTAAATCAATATTTTGATGGGAAAAAGCAAAATGTAATTTTTTTCCTTCCACGTTGCATTAATTCTGATGAAGCCCCTAAAGGGTTAATAAGCTTCTTGAATGTGGTTTTGAGCACCTTGAGGGGTGCAGTTTTTAGAATGGTGTCACTTTTGCGTATATTCTGTCATGTAGACCCCTCAAAGTCACTTCAAATGTGACGTGGTCCCTAAAAAAAATGGTTTTGTAAATTTTTGTTGGAAAAATGAGAGATTGGTTTTAACCCTTCTAACTTCCTAACAAAAAAAATGATGTTTCAAAAATGATGATTATGTGCAGCGGGAGTTGTTACCTCATATAGTGACACTGGTCAGAATTGTAAAATGTGGCCTGGTCATGAAGGTGAAAACAGGTTCGGGGGTGACTTGGGTAAAAGACTGTATAAGTCCATAAAAAAACTCGGTGTGAACCTGCCCTTACGGGTGTGCAGCCTGTGGATGTAGCCTTGTAGGTCACCAGTACTAATCCTGGCTTACCCACCACAATACCATGTAATTCAGTAGGTGTCCAGCAGGTGGCGCTACATACTCGTATACGATAAGGTAATAATTGATATGACACGAGCCGTACATGTCGGTTTTTTATTACTGGCTCTCGGCTCTGCGACTGTTTCCCCGGGCTGCGCTTTTGCACGCTGAGGTAATGTTCGGTAAGGTGGCGGTGTGCGCCCATAGTCCTAGCTCGGCGCCCTTTGGCCGGCCCCTCCTCCCCGGCCTGGGCGGTGCAGTGGGAGGTAGCAGAGCGGAGTGGCGGCCGGGGCTTTAGGGACACGCACCCCGGTGTCCTCATCGTGTGCCAGTGAGTGTAATCGGGCGGTATCCCCGGAGGACACCCGTCTGCTGGAGAAGATGGTGACCCGAGTGTACACGGCATCCTCCTCCTGCTCCACCACGGTGAGTGCGGCTCTGGAGTTCCCCCGCACTTAATGCTGCTTCGCTAGTTTTTCTACCAAGTCCGTGATCTTTATGTGTCCAATGAATTAAAGACCTGGTGGATTATGTGTTTCACCTATGGGGGCGGCTCCAGCTTGGCCCCTCCATACACCTGAGCACATAGATGGGGGGGCAGACTCCAGCACTGGCTCCTGGGCTCTGCCACTCTCATTGTAGTTGGGGATCAGCAGTAATATACAGTGATACCAATGTGTTATATACAAGGGGGGGTCACCTATGAAACGCCTCTGCTTGTTGCCCCCTTTGTGGACCCTCCGGCCCAGGGTGGTCTTCTGTATGTAAGTAATGGGGCAGCTGAAGTTTAGTACATAGAGCTGATTGTATGAACCTAGTCTATGGCAGGTTAGACCTGTCCTACAGGCTTTCTTCCTGCTGCTTGAGACATTTTTGTTTATGGCGCCATAATTGTCAGGAAAGCACCAAATTCTCCGTTTATGGAAAATGTCACTATTAGGCCACGTTCACATGGTCAGTATTTTACCTCAGTATTTGTAAGCCAAAACCAGAATTGGTGATGTGTTTCTATTATACTTTTCCTCTGATTGTTCCTCACCTGCCTTTGGCTTATAAATACTGATGTAAAATACTGAACGTGTGAACATGGCCTCAGACATCAGTGACTTTCTTTCCTCATATGAAATGCAGTGGTCTGAGTTTCATCAGCATTTTGTGTTTTTTATCAGAGCTCGGTCCATCAGAATTTGGTCCGTTTTTCTCAGATGAAAAAATTAAAATAAGTTTTCTTCAGCTTCTCCTATCAACCAGTCTGTGAAAAATGGACAGCACAGCGATCACATCAGAGCGCTGTCCGAATTTTTTTTTTTTCACAGACCCATTGACTTGCATTGGCAATTTTGATCTGAGAATCGGATTAAGTTCGGACATGCCTCCATGATTTTATGCAGACCACTCAGTCCACCAAAATACACGGACCATAGATTATCATAGTTCTATATGTGAGAAGCTGACATCTGAATGAGCCCTTAGGTCTCAGTTCACACGAGCGTACAAAAAAAAACTGGCTGATTTTTCATCTGTTCTGTCATCCACATGATATCTGTAAAAATCATATGCAGTATGGATAACCCTTATGGGTCTATCCTTTTTTTTTTATTTCCTCACCAATAGACTTCAACAGGCGAATCCCATCTGAAATATAGAAGAGAACAGTGCATTTGCTTTTTTTTTTACGGACATATAGTCCAATTGAAAGAAAAAATAAATGGTCATCTGAACCGGCCAATTAAATAACTTGGGTCCGAGTGTTGTCTGTGTAATGGCCGTTTTTCCATAGACAGCGCTTCGATCGTAAATACGGTGGTGTGAACGTAGTCTCGGAGCTTATCAATATGATGATTTTCTATTTATTTTCCCACGGAAAATCGCTTTTGTGGATTGTGCTCTAGAAATTGTCCATGTACAGTCTAGTGTGAACTCAGATCCTGCAACAGTCAATGGCACAATTCACATGAACAATTTTCCCCCATAGAAATTATCCTAACTTATACCTGCTCAAGAGTCGGATAGAGTTGTGCCAAAAGGGACACAAAGCGTGCGCCACATGGACTGCTGTCACATCATCCACTTCTACTAATGTGACTGCTCCATACCTCTACAGTCCTATGAATAAGCCCTTATACTATTGGACCCCCTCTCCCTATGGCTGTGATTATACACATGGAACCGTGCATCGGACGTAGTCCTGCCGGTAGTGAACCACCCATGTCAGCCACTCCTTGTTTTCTCAGAGTTCCTCAATAGCTCTTCTTGAGTGTATTGTGATTTCTGTGTACAGTACCTCAGTGCAAATATTTGCTGCAATGTTTTCTCCTCACTAATCACAACTGCTGGGACAGATTGGAACATACTGACCAATATTAGCAACTTACTACATAGAAAAGCATGCTGCTCAGACTTTAGAAGCCAAGAAAATTTGCCAAACGCTAAAAAATGGCATAAAAGCTAACGAGACACTCTGAAAGACCTTACTGTAATGTCAGATCAGCGGCTTTATGGGATGTTGTGAAGGGTGGCGTATCCTTATAACTTGCTTTATTTACTAGACATATAGTTTTAACTCCTTTTTGTCACAGATTTTCCACAATAAGCCTAAAGCCACAGCCCCACTATCAGTATTTGGTCAGTATTTTTTCTCAGGAGTGGGAGCCAAAACCAGGTGAGGAACAATCAGAGGAAAAGTATAATAGAGACAAGTCACCAATTCTGCATTTATCACCCACTCCTGGTTTTGTCTCCCATTCGAGAGAAAAAATACTGACCAAACACTGATAGTGGGGCCGTAGTCTTAGTCCTCATTCAGACATCAGTTTTCCTCACGTATGAGAAAAACGGACTGATTTTGATCAGAGTGTGGTCCAAGTGTCATCAGTTTTTCCTCATACATGGAGAAAAAGAAAGTTTCTCCACCTTCTAATTTCTGACAGTCCGTGAAAATCGGTCTGATTTTTTTCACAGACCCCTAGACTTGCATTGCCTATTTTGATCCGACCCTTAGATCAAAATCTACCATTTTGTTGCGAAAAATCATATATGTGAACGGCCCCATAGACTATCATAGGTATGCGTTTTTTTTCTTTGAAAAACACAGATAGCACTTGTACGCAAAAAAAGCTGACTTCTGAATGAGACCTTATTGTAACCTCCACATTGTATAGGGGCTCGTGCAGACGACCATAGTTTGGTCCGAGTGTGATACGTCAAAAGATCAGATTGCATTTGGACTAATGTTATTCAGTGAGGCCATGCACATGAACATTTTTTTTTTCCTTGTGCCGAGTAGTCCGAGGAAAAAAATCGCAGCATGCATGATTTTCCTCCAGTTTGCACTCAGCCATTCAAGTCTATGGGTCCATGAAAAAAAATAAATTGCACTCAGATGATGTCTGAGTGTGGTCCGATTTTCATGAACTGAATTTTTTTTTTATTCCCCAAATGTGAGAAAAACGGTTCCCACTCTGATCGGCATAATCGGACTGTTTTTCTTGGATGGAAAACATACGGTTGTGTAGCCTTACAGTGCGTACCTGTGGAGGTGTTTTGGGGTCTTTTCTCATAAGGTAATGTGCAGGTGAATATATGAAAAATACTGTAGCTTGCAGCTCTTTGTGTGGATTGTGTGAACAATACAAGTAGTGTATTAAAAGAGAGAGGGGAAACACATTTTTCAAGGTATTTTCCCCACTAGTTCAATTGTACTTTTAAGAACAAAAATTAGTACTTCTAGACTATATTCACATTGCAGTAATTGGTCAGTATATAACACCAGTATTTGTAAGCCAAAACCAGGAGTGGGTGATAAATACAGAAGTGGTGATGTGTTTCAATTATACTTTGTCTCTGACCGTTCCACTTCTGATTTGGGCTTATAAATACTTTTGTAAAATACTGACCAAATACTGATTGTGTGAACGTAGCTATACAGATTCACACACCTATATGCAAACATCAGATTTTAGATGCTCAATTGGGAAAATATGGTATGGAGATCTCTATACGATAACATCAGCACAAAATTCCAGATCTAATACGGCCATATACATCAATTATTCTAGATATATTTATTAGCAATTCTAATGTGGCAGATTAGTTTTAGGCCACGTTCACACTTTCTGTATTTTTCATCAGTATTTGTAAGCCAAAACCAGGAGTGGGTGATAAATACAGAAGTGGTGACGTGTTTCTATTATACTTTGTCTCTGACTGTTCCACTCCTGGTTTTGGCTTACAAATACTGATGTAAAATACTGAACGTGTGAATGTGGCCTTAAAGCTATAACTTTATTCAAATTCCATAAATATATAAAGGCAAAGGGAGATCTGTTTGATAAACATGGAGAAAAAAATTCTTACCTGCTGTATGGAAACAGAAGGTCCCCCTGCCGTTTATTCCATGAACTAAATCAAAATGTCAGTGGTTTACAACACACTGAGAGATGGAGGACAGCTTAGGGTGTTTACATGTGCTTCTAACTTCCATCATGTTTCTTGCTCCCTCTTGCCCGTAGGAATTGTCTGCAGCATCAATTTCTTTTCTCTGCTGTTATGAAATATGAGAGAGGCTGCAGACATTACTGGATTGTGCATTCTCTTTCATTTCTGTGAATGCTGGGACAACGAGCATATGGAATTTGATTTTTTGTGGGACTCAATCAGTATTACATATGAATGAATGAAGTCTTGTCACATATAATCATATTATGGGCATTTTGCTCACTTTCCAGTATCCTACAGTTTCACTCATTGGTCATTAATTTGAGAAGGACACGCCAGAACTAGGAGTGGATCCTAAACATAGAAGAGGTTCATATCTTTCGATTATATTTATTCCCTGTTATGTTCCACTACTGCTTCTGTCTTATGACTAAAATAATGCCCAAAATACTGCTGTGTAAGCAGGGCTGTGGAGTCGGTATAAAATGGACCAACTCCGACTCCTAAAATATATAATAAATTGGGTACAGTAGTTCAATGCAGTTTGTGTGGAATATTTTTTTCATAAGAATTTGGGAAAGTTATGAAATGTCCTATAAATATCTGTCCTATTCCTGATCTAAGGGTCTAGACTTTTAGCTGAGATGAATCTGTGCTACAGTAAATTTATCACTTAAACATGAGCCATGTATGAGGGAGTCTGAGGTTTGGCTTACCGACTCCAAAGCCCTGCGTGTAAGTGTGTGGCCTCAGTCAATGTTCATATCACGATTTGCCTTACGTTCAATGGCTCTGTCGAGGCTTGTGTCCGAACCCACCAAAATGGGATTTGAGCATATGTGATAACGGGGCCATTGACCGTAATGATGCAAATGGAGTCAGAGTTTGCTCTGTCGTACACCATTTTGCCGCAATTGTTTTTTTTACATCCTAACTAGAGATTAGCGGATGAGGCAAAATTTGAATTTGCCTATTTGTACATTTTTTTTTTTTCCTGGAAAATTTGATTTACAGGGAAGTTATTCTCTGTGCATTTAATGTCCCTCATTATGCTCTACATAAGGCTATGTGCCCACGATCAGTCTGTAGTAGCGCTTTGGACGCAGCGTATATTCTCTGTGTCCAAAGCGCTGTGTCCGATCACGCAGGTAATCCGCACGTGTTCATTGAACACATGCTTAGTTACCGCATCCAATACATTCTACTGGGGAAATTTCTGTTGCCAATTGACATGCTGCTGCTCGTAAAGCTGCGCCGTGGGTGAGTTTACGCGGCGTCAAATTGAAGCACAGTGGGCATGGGATTTCTATAAATCCCATCCACTGTGCTTCTAATGTAGAATGCAACGTTTTGGACGCATACGTGGGCACGCAGCCTAATATGGAAAAAAAAACCGTTATACTCGCCCTGTGCTCACCATTTCAGCCCCTTCAATACTCACTGCCACGCGTCTGTTCCTTATTACATCTTCTGATCCCCTGCCGCTGGCGTTGAAATTTTCGGTCCTCTTTCGCTGTTCCGGACTTTCAGGTGTCATGGCGCACTTTGTGTAGTTATGATGCCTGTGCAGAGCCTTCCCGGGCGTCATGACACTGGGAAGTCCAGCATAGTATGACAGACAAAAGATTCAATCGCGAACAGCGGGGAATGAGAAGATGTGGTGAATTCTGGACAGGTGGCGGTGACCAGCTGAGGGGCCGAAAAGGTGAGTATAACAATTTTTTCAACCTTTAGATGGCCCAATATGGATCAGAAAAATAACGTGTATTTTGCTGAATCAGCACGGAAGCAAATTGCAAAGAATCCACATTTGGCAAATGTGGATTTTTGTAAAATTTCAGTAGAATTCAATTTGACTTGAATTTATTTGCTTATCCGTAATCCTAATTATAACATTAAATAAAAAGTGATCAAAAAGTTGTTGGTGAATGGTATTTAACTAAAACAAAAAGAATTCGGAATTGCTGGGTTTTTTTTTTTTGCTCTTTCCATCTCCCATAAAGTATAATAAAAAAACAACAAAAAGTTGTACATTCCCCAAATTTGGACCAATGATAATTAGATCCTGTCAGGCAAAAAATAAGCCCTCACACAGGTCAGTTGACCGAAAAATGTTAAACTTATGGCTCTTGAAATATAGTGATACAAAAACAAAACATTTTTTTTAAGCTGTGTATTTTTTGTATAAAGTGATACAGCTATATTAATTTGTTGCGCACACAGAATACAACTAATACTTTATTTATGTAGCATATGAATAGCATAAAAAACAGCAAAATGAATGTTTTTTTTTCTATTTCTCCCCATACAGAGTTAATAAGCATTGAAAAACAAGTTATATGTACCCCAACATACTGCCATAGCCAAATTCAACTAATCCCACAAAAACAAGCCCTCTTACAGCTATACTGACAACAACATAAAAAAATATGAATCCTGGAATACAACAATGAAAATAGATATTTAGAGCCAAATTAGGCCTGGTCCTTTAAAGGGTTATTGTGTGTGTGTGTGTGTGTGTTTGTTGTTGTTGTTGTCTTTTTGTAAAAAAAGAAAACCCAACAAGTTGTCAGTCCTGTACGTGTTTGATTCATGACATCGAAAAAAGGCAGTAAAGTGAGATTGTAAGTGCCGGTAAATGCCTGACGGATTTGTTTTGACAAATATAGTAATGTACTGAATGCAGGTTAAAATCTGATACAACAAGTGTGTACATGAGATCTGGGAATAATAATACTTTCTGTGTAATGTTTTTGTAAATGAGTGTTGTAATGTATTTGTTTTGTGTAGCTGTGCCCTGTGTGGGAGTTTCTGATGAATTGCTTATCATTCATGTCCACATCTTAAGGAAGTAGCCAGAGACAGCTGAGTTTTCATTTGTGTGCAGGACCTGAGTTTTGCTTACTATTCAGATTTTTTTTTTATAGTTTTGCATTAGTTGTGTTTTCATTACTAATGTATCTCAGTGATCAGGGACAGTGTGACATGTCAGCTGTTGCCATTGGTTTTTAAAGGCCAAGTTCATATTTTGCATTTTGATAATGATTTTAATTCAAGAGGTTTTCATTACACACTAGGAAAGATTTGTTAATACTGTCTTAAATGTAGACAGCCTAAAACTGGACAACACAGATGGAAACAGAAAATTTACAATAGTGTCACGTGCTGAATGATCATTTTCAAGCATCTTGCTAGATATGTCAGTTACTTCGTTATTGCACCTCTTGGTTGGCTTACTTTTAGTGTTGAGCATTCCGATACTGAAATATCGGGTATCGGCCGATATTCGCGGTATCGGAATTCCGATACTTTTACAATATCGAATACCGGAATCGGAAGTTCCCATAATGCCTGCGCTCTGCAGTGTCTCTGAAGGATGACAAGCTGGATGGCAATTCTCAGCTGCGATCCAGCCTGTCATCAGAATGCCATCCCAGCGTGAGAGAATTCTCCTAATTGTTCAAAAGCCGGCGGGCGGTAAAAAGCCGCCGGCTTTTAAACAATCACACAGCCCCATACTGCTTCCCCGCAGCCTCCCACCCCGATCCTCCGCTCCCCCCATCCTGATCGTAAGTTAGGACCGGGCGGGGAGCGCAGCACCAAGGAGCGGGGAGCGAAGGACCCGGGCGGGGAAGCCGGCAGTGAAAAGACTTCACCGCCGGCTTTCCCGCCGGTTATTTCAAATGAACAGCTGAGGTATCAGGTGATCTCCAGTTTAGAGCAGCCACATAGAATGTGACCGCTCTGAACCGCTGCCGCCGCTAGAATGATGGGGCCGTAAAGCAGCCCCGTCATTGCATAAGCGGGTTCGCCGGAGTTCAGGCAGCGCTGCTCCGGTTAGCTCCTTTACGGCCCTTTTGTACCGTGAGAAATTCCCACGGTACAGCAGTGCCGTAAAGGAGGTCTCCGGAGCTGCGCTGACTGAATGCACTGCGGTGACCTCAGTCAGTGGCTCCCGCTGCCGGGAGCGGACGTGTTCCCGGCAGTGTGAGCTTACAGCAGCCATGCACAGCTGTCACCATCTCCAGATGTGACAGCTGTGCATGGGACATCAGCGCAGGAACGTGGACCGGTAACTTTTTTTTTTTAGTAAACTAAGAATTAAATAAAATGGTGTGTTTTATTTCAAATAAATTATTTTTTTCTGGGTGTAGTGTGTGTTTTTTCTTTTTAACACTTTGTAGGTTAGTAATGGGGGT
This sequence comes from Phyllobates terribilis, assembly GCF_046119375.1. Lineage (NCBI taxonomy): Eukaryota > Metazoa > Chordata > Amphibia > Anura > Dendrobatidae > Phyllobates > Phyllobates terribilis. The sequence goes on from NW_027362763.1 coordinate 412,621,578, forward strand.
GTCTTATAGACGCCCATCATTACTAACCTGGGCTTCATGGCAGCTGGCGCTGACATGAACCCCAACCCTATTACCCCCTGCCACCGCACCAGGGCAGCGTGGAAGAGCGAGGCTAAGTGCCAGAATTGGCGCATCCTATCAATGCTCCATTTCTGGGGCGGCTGACGGCTGGTGTTTCTAGCCTGAGAGGGGGCCAATATTCATGGCACCCTTCCTGGGCTATTAATATCAGCCCCCAGCTGTCTGCCTAGCCTTTGCTAGCTATTAAAATAGGGGGGGCCCCACGTCATTTTTTTGGGGGGTCTCCCATTTTAATAGCTAGTAAAGGCTAGGTATTCAGCTGGGGACTGATATTAATAGCCTGGGAAGCTCCGTGGGTATTACCCCCTTCCCAGGCTTCAAACATCTGCCCCAGCCGTCTGCTTAACCTCCGCTAGAGACTAAAATTATGGGGGATCCCACGCCAATTTTATTTTTAATAAATCCTTTATTTTAACACTAAATGACACTTGAGGGGTTAATAAAGATGCAGTCCCTAAATTATTATTTATTTTTTAATTATTTTTTCCCAAAAATTTTGACGTGGGCTTCGCCATATTTTTGTATGCCAGCCAGGTACAGAATCCAGGAACGGGCTGCCCCCAACTCCCAGCTGCCTATTTGTACCTGGCCGGACACAACAATATAGGGAAGCCCTTTTTTTTTAAATTATTTCATGAAATAATTAAAAAAAAATTGACGTGGGGCTTCGCCCTGTTTTTGTGTCCAGCCAGGTACAACTAGGAAGCTGGGGGCTGGAATCCGCAGCGCTGGGAGGCCCAAGCTTTCTGGGCCACCCCCGCTGCAAATTGCAGTCTGCAGCCACCCCGGAAAAAGGCGCGTTCATAGAAGCGCCATCTTCTGGCGCTGTACCCAACTCATCCAGGGCCCTGGTGCGGTGGCTCACTGGGTAATAAAGGGGTTAGGGCCAGCTGATAATGCCAAGCTGGCCCTAAGCCTGAAATTCATGGGGTCACGCCAATATTAGACATGACCACCATGAATTTCTAGTAAAGTATTTAAAAAAAACACAACACCCAGAAAAAAGTCCTTTAATTGAAATAAACACACAATTCTTTATTGTTCTAAATTAAACCATACTTACCATCACGCCCATTCCAGCTGAAGCCAACGATCTCCTGCAATAAAAGAAAAATAATAAAGCAACATCATCCTTACCTTTCCATGGTTCCCACGACAGCTTCAGCTCTGCTACATCGAGATGACAGGCTGGACCGCAGCAGAACGCTGCCATCCAGCCTGTCATCCTGCAGACACTGAGAAGCGCTGGCTTGCTTGCGCTCCTCAGTGTCTCTCTGTGACGGCATCCAGATGAGCCTAGTTCATGTCCAATGAACTCAGCTGACCTCATGCACGTCACTGACAGCGTGGGAAAATTCTCACGCTGAAGCGCTGAGTGCAGGAGAATTTTCCCACGCTGTCAGTGACGTGCATGAGGTGAGCTCATGTCCAATGAACTTAGCTCACCTCATGCACGTCACTGACAGCGTGGGAGAATTCTCCTGCACTCAGCGCTTCAGCGTGAGAATTTTCCCACGCTGTCAGTGACGTGCATGAGGTGAGCCGAGTTCATTGGACATGAACTCTGCTCATCTGGATGCAGTCACAGAGAGACACTGAGGAGCGCAAGCATGCCTGCGCTTCTCAGTGTCTGCGGGATGACAGGCTGAATGGCAGCGTTCTGCTGCGGTCCAGCCTGTCATCTCGATGTAGCAGAGCTGAAGCTGTCGTGGGAACCATGGAAAGGTAAGGATGATGTTGCTTTATTATTTTACTTTTATTGCAGGAGATCGTTGGCTTCAGCTGGAATGGGCGTGATGGTAGGTATGGTTTAATTTAGAACAATAAAGAATTGTGTGTTTATTTCAATTAAAGGACTTTATTCTGGGTGTTTGTGTTTTTTTTTAGCTTTGACTATGGGGTTAGTAATGGGGGTGTCTTATAGACGCCTCTCCATTACTAACCTGGGCTTGATGTCAGCTGGCATTATAAGCTGACCTCAACCCCAGCCCTATTACCCAACTGCCACCGCTACAGGGCAGTGGGAAGAGCGAGGCTAAGTGCCAGAATTGGCGCATCCTATGGATGTGCCATTTCTGGGGCGGCTGACGGCTGGTGTTTCTAGCCTGGGAGGGGGCCAATATTCATGGCACCCTTCCTGGGCTATTAATATCAGCCCCCAGCTGTCTGCCTAGCCTTTGCTAGCTATTAAATTAGGGGGGACCCCACGTCATTTTTTTGGGGGGGGTCCCCCATTTTAATAGCTAGTAAAGGCTAGGTATTCAGCTGGGGGCTGATATTAGTATCCTGGGAAGCACCGTGGGTATTACCCCCTTCCCAGGCTTCAAACATCTGCCCCAGCTGTCTGCTTAACCTCCGCTAGAGCCTAAAATTAAGGGGAACCCCACGCCAATTTTTTTTTAAATAAATCCTTTATTTTAACACTAAATGACAAGTACAGTAATCATCACTGTCACTGTACTTCATATATATGTGACTGACATGTTTCTATCTATCTAATCTATGTGTGATGCTCTATTCCTTCTATTCTAAATTGTCGGGTACCGATGCTGAATTGCCGGCCGGCTTTTTTAAAGAGACAGTGCATGAAAACACTATTATTTTTTTAAATAAATCCTTTACACTAAATGACAAGTACAGTAAGCAACACTGTCACTGTACTTCAAATATATGTGACTGACATGTTTCTATCTATCTAATCTATGTGTGAAGCTCTATTCTTTCTGTTGTAAATTGTCGGGTACCGGTGTATGCCGCTGATGAATTGCCGGCTTTTCGCGTAATACATTCTGCATTATTCTTAGTTGTTTTCCTTCATGTAGAATTAACCTACAAGGAAAGAAAGGGTTTATTTTCATTCCGATATTTGTGTCCCATTGACTTGCATTGGTTTCTGGTATCGGAATCGGCGATACTTTTTGGGTATCGGTCCGATCCAATCCGATACGATATTTCCTGATATCGGAAGGTATCGCTCAACACTACTTACTTTACATTAGGGGTGGGGAACTTTTTTTCTGTCAAGGACCCTTTGGATATTTATACCATCAGTCGTGGACTATTCAAAATTATCATCTTAAAAATTATCCTGCTATCTTTGGTCAAACATTTAAATAACTCATCCTTAATGTGATAGCTGGAACTGCTTTTCTTTGGTGAGGCTGTGATGTTGGGTGATAATGATGATGCTGCTAACCGCATCTGATTTTCCAGGTTTGCGTAGGTCTGGAGTGCAGTTGACTTTTTGCGATAAGTTTTGTAAAGAACTCACACCAGTAAGTTGTTCTGAACACAGATGTATATTACATTACACTATACATTACCTTACATTACATTATATTATATTACACTGCATGTCTTCTCACAGTTGGAAATTCATCACTGCTCATGGTACATTTATTGAACTCAAGCAGTCTGCAATATGCATCACATAGGAGACCCTGAGACTATGGTATATACATCACATAGGAGATAATTACGTAAATTGCAGGATTAAGCTAAACAGGCACCAGTCTGTCTACTTGATTGATGACACTGAGACTGCTGTATACATGACATAGGATACACAGAGACTGCTACAGTCATGGCTGAAAGTGTTGGCACCCTTTAAATTGTTCCAGAAAATTATGTACTTTTCCCAGAAAATTATTGCAATTACACGTTTTTAAATACACATGTTTATTTTATTTGTGTGTGTTGGAACAACAGAAAAAAAGGCAAATTGTACATAATCTCACACACAACTCCAAAAATGTGTTGGACAAAATTGTTGGCACCCTCAACTTAATATTTGGTTGCACACCCTTTGGAATAAATAACTGCAATCAATCTCTTCCTATAACCATCAACAAGCTTCTTACACCTCTCAACTGGAATTTTGAACTACTCTACCTTTGCAAACTGCTCCAGGTCTCTCATATTTTGAAGGGTTGTAAACTTCTTGATTATGTTGCACAACGAGGACAAAGGAGTATCAACATCTCTGGAGATGGACTTGTAACCATTCCAAGATAATTATCTTTAGCTAATCTTCCTGGACGTGTACGGCAGAGGAAAATTGATGAAAGGTTGCAACGCAGGATAGTCCGGATGGTGGATAAGCAGCCCCAATCAAGTTCCAAACAAATTCAAGCTGTCCTGCAGGCTTAGGGTGTATCAGTGTCAGCGCACACTGTCCGTCGACATTTGAATGAAATGAAACGCTATGGCAGGAGACCCAGGAGGACCCTACTGCTGAGACCGAGACATAAAAAAGCTAGACTGCAGTTTGCCAAAATATGTGAATAAGCCAAAATCCTTCTGGAAAAGCATCTAATGAACAGATGAGACCAAGATAGAGCTTTTTGATAAAGCACATCATTCTACGGCTTACCGAAACTGGAATGAGGCCTACAAAGAACACAGTACCTACAGTAAAATATGGTGGAGGTTCAAAGATGTTTTGGGGTTGTTTTGCTCCTTCTGGCATTGAGTGCCTTGACTGTGTGCAAGGTATCATGAAATCTAAGATTACCAAAGAATTTTGGGTCGCAATGTAGTGCCCAGTGTCAGAAAGCTAGGTTTGCAACTTAGTTCATGGGTCTTCCAGCAGGACAATGACCCCAAACATACTTCAAGAAGCACCCAGAAATGTATGAAATCAAAGCACTGTAGAGTTCTGAAGTGGCCAGCAATGAGTCCGGATCTAAATCCCATTGAACACCTGTGGAAGAGATATTAAAATTGCTATTAGGAGAAGGCAGCCTTCAAATAGAGAGACCTGGAGCAGTTTGCAAAAGAAGAGAGGTCCACAATTCCATTTGAGAGGTATTAGAAGCTTGTTGATGGTTATAGGAAGCAATTGATTGCAGTTATTTATTCCAAAGGGGGTGCAACCAAATATTAATAATTTTCTGTGATAAATACTTCATTTTCTGGAACAATTTCAAGGGTGCCAACACTTTGGCCTCGACTGTGCATATGACAGGTCACTCCCTATATAGACATAGGGAGAAACTTGTGAGTCAAGCAAAGCCGGGCCAGGAAAAGTTGTTGGGGACCCGATCCCAATAACTGGTTCTCTTCGTCACCTTGTTCCTGGCTATCTGTTCAAATTATGTTTTTTGCAAAACATACTGATTTGTAATGATCGAGCTTGTTTCGGATTCATGCTGGCCGTGTAGCGTGCTGCATGAATAACCCAACAGGATCCTTTTAACGACAGTGCTTCCTTACCTACACCCTGATTCTCAAGAAATGAACCAGAGCATCTCTTTAATGCTTACAATGTATTACTTTGTCTAAAATCTTAAATTCTAATATAAATCACTTTTTAATTTCCTTCTATGTTGTAACTTTTATTTAGAGGTAAAAAAGGAATGGAAAAGTATAAAGCTTTCTTTTTATTGCCCTATCCCATCTGGGAGCCATTATTCTTTTTTTACATTTTTTTTTTTAATAAGTTATACAATTCTTACAATAAATCAGTCTTTAGATACGTCTTCATTTTTTCCTAACCTCTGTATGATCAAATTGAGCATAAATAGATTGGAATCTGGCTAATCTATTTCTCTATTGTTCTCCCAGATAAAGAAGCAGCAGCAGGAACTAATGCAGTACTTGGAATCCCATAATATCGCTTGTGAAATAGTGGATATCACCATGTCGGAGGAAAAGAAGCAGTGGATGTACAAAAACATTCCTAAGGATAAGTGGCCTGAGCATGGCAACCCCCTACCTCCACAGATATTTAATGATGAAACTTATTGTGGGGTAAGTGTCCTCTATTTTTACTCCTATAGTTGCTGTGTAAAAGAAAAAAAGCTTTCAATAATTGCTGTTCTACATATTTTCAAAAGTTGTAGGATTCAGTTATGAAATGAGTTATTTCATAATGATTTTGATCTCCTGAATTTAAATCTAACAATGAAAATTTTTAGTTGTCTCTTGTTTCTATGATATCAAAGAGTTTTCCTTTTACTGCTACATATAACTAAGGCATAAAAGTTTCAGTACTTTGAAACATTATTACTTTTGCAAATGTAAAGATGCATAATATTTTGTTATGCCAATTTTCTGATATTTATTTAGAGGAAACTTAACAACAATTCAAATAACTAAAACATGTATGTACACTATTGTGAATCATAAATGGTTACAGAAATTGCACTACAAAATGTGATCCTTGTTACTCCCGCTGGTGGCGCATGTGGATTAGTGGACCCACTGTGCCACAGGGCTAGGTCTGCCGAGGTAGGTGCATAGCTAAGCGGCTACCTTATGTTCACTGCAGCTCCAGATGGTGGACACAGGCTGGGCTGCAGGTAGCCGCCAGGTACCACTCCTAGGCAGATGCCGGTACTGCAGCAGCGGATCCCAGGCAACAGGTTAGCTGACACAGACTAGGGCTCCGTTCAGACTAATATGTTCAGTTTAGGATCACCATAGAATGGTTACTGATATAGATTCAGATAGGGAAACGTTCAGATAAAGGCCGCACTTGGACCTGGGGACTTTGGGAACAGGACTGGCCGTACCAGGACCAGGGGACAATATTCAGGCACTGGTCACACCGGCACCAGGGGACTTCGGGGACAGGACTGGCCGCACCAGCACCCGGGTACAATGTTCAGGACCAGGGGACTTTGGGAACAAGACTGGCTGCACCAGGGGAAAAATGTTCAGGCACTGGTCGCACCGGGACCACGGGACTTCGGGAACAGAACTGGCCGCATCGGGACCAGGGGACAATGTTCAGAACCTGGCCACACCGGGACCAGGGATTCAGGTTCAGAACCTGGCCACACTGGGACCAGCGGATCTAACAAATCACTAGCAAGGGAGATTGCATACTAATGAAAGCTGTTGCTTTGGCAACTCCCTAAGGGAGAGGGGGGGGGAGTCTCTAATGCAGGATGACTCTCCGTAATCGACTGAGAGCCATCCAGCAGGTGAACGCATTATTCTAAATGCCTCTCACCAACAAGGTGAGGGCATTTCACTATATGCGCTCTGCCCCTTTAAAAGCAGGGGAGCGTGCATGCCTTACACACACAGGACTCCAAACAGAGCAGGAAGTAGGAAGCAGGGAACGCCCCGTGGACCACACCGCGGGGCTGGGGCAGTGAGTAATGCTGCGTCCCTGCATATAGGGAGAAGGGGACAGCATGCAGGGGCGCCGGCCACAGCACTACAGTCCTCATTCAGTGACGACTCTTTTTTTTTGCTTGTACTCCTGCATCGGATCATCTCTTACAATAGTCCCAACAGTAATCTGCAAGCATTGATGGATTCCATTTTCCTTGATATCTTTTCTCCATAGCCGCAATATCTAGAGTTTCCCAAAAATTAGTTACCTCTAATGCCAATGCTACCCATGCAGCCTTTTCCTTGCCCTGCAACCAATGGAAAAACTCCTCATCTTGAAGAAGATTATGAATTTGAAGTCCAATAAAGACTCGTTCCTTGATCTTTGCTTCACTCAACCTTGGAAATTTATCAGTGAGATACTTAAATTCTTTTACATTTTTATCCATTGCCTTTACAAAGTTTTTCATTAGGTCCAACTTGATATGCAATAGTGGTAACAAAATCGTATGTGGGTCAACGAGTGCTGGATGCAGGACACTTTTACTCCCTGGCTGAAGTGAATGTCGGAGAGGCCAGTCTCTTTTATTGTAGTGATGTTCTCTTATATGACTATCCCACTCACACAGAAAGCAGCAGTACTTTGTATATCCACCCTGGAGACCAAGTAAGAGGCCAACCACCTTTAAATTACCACAGATGGGCCACAAATGTTGGTCATAGTTCAGGCATCTCAACAGCCGTTTCATGTTGTCATAGGTTTATTGATGTGGACTGCATAACTAACTGGAATTGAAGGTAGCACATTGCCATTATGCAGCAAGACAGCTTTTGGGCTTGTTTTGGACGAATCGATGAAGAGCCTCCATTGCCCTGGATTATGACTTATCTTCAAAGCTTTCATTAAACTGTTGATGTTGTTGCATGTCACAAGATCGCCCTCCATTAAGTAATTTTGCACAACATCTTTATCACGATTGCAGAACAAAGAAATCAGAACATTTCCTGCTAGGAGATTCCACTGCTGTTGACTGAAACAGAAGAGCTCCCCCTCATTCTTGGGCAGATCCAAATCTTTAAGATTGTTTAGTTCACTTTGTGTTATAAGGTGTAGTTCAGTTGAGGTTGCTGACAGAAAGTCTGGGTCATGAGAGGAAGATGCTCCATGACTTCGGCGCCCTCATCTTCCTCACTTGGCCTCTCCAAGGCCTGTAAAACTTTAAACTTTTGGTCGATGGGGCTTAGTAAGGGCTTATTTTTTGCGCCCTGCGCTGAAATTTTTGATGCATTTTGGGGTAAATATATTTTAATCACCCGATATTGCATTTTATTGCAGTGTTGCGGTGGCCAAAACACTAATTCTGGCATTTAGATTTTTTATTGTCTCATTGCGCCGTTTACCGATCATATTAATTTATTTCATATTTTGATAAATCAAACTTTTACAAATGCAGCCATACCAAACGTGTATTTTTTTTAGTATTATCTTTAATGAGGGGCAAAAGGGTCATTTGAATTTTTTTTTTTAGATTTTTTTTTTTTTTTAAAAGCATTTGTTTCTTCTTCTACTGTATGTTATTCCCCTTTGGCTGTGTGCATGGTGCATTTTTGGTGCTTTTTTTTCACCCAGAAATGGGCCAAAAACGGTAGGGAATCCTTGTGCCAGCTAATGCAATGACAATCCTGAAGTGCTGTGCTCATGATCAGGAATTTTCCTGTCAGGAGTTGCATTGCATTTAAATCTGCAGCATATCAATTCTCTCGACATGTGCCTCCCCATTATGGACCCCTAACAGTGCTATTGCCCCCTGGTGATTACATTTGGACACTGGAGAGCTGCGGTAAGCATACAATGGGGACATCTATGTTCCCTCTATTCATCTAGTGCACCGCACATGACAATAATAGTAGATAATAGGAGGGTGATATGGTAAATGACTTCTACTGGTTTCCACTATACAGCAGTGAGGGTAATCAGCATATATAGTATCCATTTTAATGCTTATGTGTGTTATATATATATATAGCAGATATGATATAATAAAACTAAATACATAGGATCTGGGTCTGCCATGGATTACCTATATTATGGGTCCCTGTGTGGAGTCACATGTAGAGAGGGCTGTTATTGATTTTATTGTCCTTTTTTATAATATTGTACTGACCTTTGTATATGTCTGATCTTTGTATCATAATAAATATTGACCATTTTTTGCTATAGAAGTGTTGATTCGGTCTTCGCTTTTTTCTCTGGTAGTTCCAGTCAGGCACTGTAGTAGCAATGCTGGCTTTAGAAATGCTACCACTATTGATGAATGTGACAGGTAGGCGGAGCTGCTACAAATTTAATGTGTAAACATCATGTTGCAAACAAATTTTGTCATTTTACAAAAGTTTTAAGGCATAAAAACTTTGATGAATCGAGGCCTTTCATTGAAACAAAATATTGGGGATGTTAAAAATCCAATAAGCCCACGCTATAGGCCTCCCATATATATTAAATACTTGGCCAATGCCATCAAATTCAGCAAGTTTGACTTTTATTTATTGTGTGTGACCAGTTACTTCATGGAGTCAACTAGAAGAAGAAAAGCTCGAGAGCATAACTACTAAGGAAAAGTTATTTTCATAAAATAATGATTGTCTGAGCAACTGAATGTGTCCCCTGCTCAAAAAAACAATTGGGACTCGCAGCCCATACTGCTTTCTTATCCTAAGATTAAGAAAACTCACTAGATATTGTAACTAGTGAGTTTACTGATGACTGGTGACACAAAAGTGACTATTTTCCTTTGACTCTCTAATAAAATATAAGCAGTGTTTGCTGCTATCATATTCTATATTTATCTACAAAAAGAAACCTTGCATACAAATATTGGATATGTTTTCTACACAATGTGTACTGGAAAGATAAGAGGCCTTGGTGAGCTCTAGAAAAATGTTTCCACTCTCATGTGGTTGGTGTCTGTGTACTTTCTTGTTTTTTTTTTCTGCAAGTAAATTTCAGATTTGAAACTCCAAAATGTATGACCTTGGATATTATAGCGTAATAAGGAATTCTAGGTATATACAAAATGGGCTTCCTGTAAACTATGTATAAAGATAATTTCACCACAATTTTAAGCAAGTTTTTGCAACCACCCAGCCCTAACACTACACTGTGCCTTTGTAAGAAAGCCAGCACCTATTCAAATACTAATTTTAACATGTAAAATATATCTCCAAATACAATGAGACATAACAAAGTGACATATAATTCAGGCAAGTGGAGTAAGGGCCATTATCACAAGCATACAATCGTATGAGGGAGACACAGAGGAAAAGGTGCTTGTATTGTATGGGCTAGCTATCCTAATATAGAACTGAAAGGCTGTGTGCCCACGTAGCATTTTTCAAGCGTATATGCTGCGGAATTTCCGCAGCGTAAACGCTTGAAAAACGCATGTATATCCGCACCCCATGGTCCCCAATGGGATTCCGCAAGTTCTATGCACATGTTGCGGATTTTTCCGCAGCGTTTATGCCGCGTTCAAAAATGCGCAGCATGTCATTTAATTTTGCGTTTCCGCAAGCGGAATTGCCTTAGTCCAATGCATAAAAAACGCAAGGCAATTCCGCATGTGGAAAACGCGTGATAAACGCGCGAAAAATGCGCGTTAAACGCGTGCGGAATTCCGCATGCGTTTTTCTGGGAGAGGACTTGCATTTATGCAGCAGAAATTTTCTGCTTCATAAATGCAACGTGGGCACATAGCCAAAGGCTAGATTAATGAGATGAGGCGATAGGCCTGCTTAAAAAGATGTTGTCCTGGGTAGTGAAAGAATGGCAAGGTAAGGGTAGGGAAGAATGTCTTGGAGATGGAAGTGGGAGGTTCAGATCCTGGAGGATGTTAGTCTTACATGATTGGTATCTAAGGAGTAACATTTCTCCTTGCGGAGAGCGACATGTTAAGCATTTCACGGTGAGGAGACTTTTAAAGCCGCAATGCTCCCCTGGGAAATATGCAAATTGTCTCTTCAGAGAGGAAGAGGACCAGAACTCTAGTGCCACCTACAGGTATCTAAGATACTGGTCTGACGCCTCTCATCCAGCCAAACTAGAACTCACACTTTGCACTGAGGAGGGGCAGTACCACGAAACAGTGTCTGCAAATTGAGTTTCTGGTTCTGGCTTATATCCCAAGTCATGTGATAAGGCTTGTTAAAGGGTCACTATTGACTTTTAGGATTGCTACTTCCTGTAGGTGGCACTAGAGTTCTGGTTCTCTTCCTCTCTGAAGAGACAATTTGCATTCTTGGATGATTAGCACAACAGAGAGCATAAGTAGGCTGGTAAGCAGAGATGAGGGGAGAGCAGAGCTGTGGAGAACTTTGTTGTTGAGTTTGTTATATTCTGCAGCAGAGGAGCTTACAGATCACCTCGAAGGAAATGTGTTTGTGGCGTGTGCCAGGGTTGCTGTCTTCTGTGAGAATTCTGGGTGTATGGAGTTCCTCTTCACCCTGAGACACTTAAAGGGGTATTCCCATCTCCAAAATCCTCTCCAAATATGTAGTAGTAGGTGTAATAATAGTATTAGCAAATACCTCCAATTAGAAATATAGAATAGTTTTTCTGATTCGCTATGTCTCTTGCCTCATGTGCAGTCATTGCAGGATCTTAAATATCCATGCTTACAACCACTTATATAGCGATAGTTATCTAGTTGCTAATGGTCATAACCATGGATACCTAAGGTCCTGCAATGCCTGCACATGAGGAAAGAGACATAGTGAATCAAAAATACTATACTACATTTCTAATTGGAGGTATTTGCTAATATTATTATTATTATTATTATTATTATTATTATACCTACTACATTTTGGGATAGGATCTTGGAGATGGGAATACCCTTTCAAGTGTCTTATTGTAAAGTTTTGCAGCTAAAATTGAAATGAGAGAAGTGACTGGAGACAAATAAGTTGCTGGGTGTTAAGTGTGAAGATTTCCGCATGTGTTTGATTTGTAGGGGAGTCCCGAGAAGGGCAACAAATCTTACTAAATTAAAAAGGCTAGGGCAGAGAGCGTGAATGGAGAGTTGGTGAAATTAGAAACTGAGCATCGAGATCACCAAATCCAGTTTATATTCGTCTTCATGTGTTGGAGAATTAGTAAACTGTGAAAGGAGGTTAGAGGTGAAAATGAGAGGCAGATGCTGAGATTGGATTAGTAATGGAGATGGTAAAATCTCATATGAGGAGAGTTAATACAGTGGTTTGCAAAAGTATTCACACACCCCTCCCCCTTGGCTTTTTACCTATTTTGTTACATTACAACCTGTGTTTTTAAATATTTTTTTCAGCACTAAATAGTATGTTAGTGAAGTGAGAAAAATATAGGCAAAAATTTTAATTTATGGGATCAAATAATTAAACATTGGCATGTGCATATGTATTCACCCCTTTTGCTATGAAGCCCCTAAAAACTTCTGGTGCAACAATTACCTTCATAAATCACATGCTTAGTGAAAGGAAGTCCACCTGTGTGCAATCTTAAGTGTCACATGGTCTGTCAGTATATACTCACCTTTTCTGAAAGGCCACAGAGACTGCAACATCATTAAGCAAAGAGGCACCACTAACCAAACAACACCGTGAAGACCAAGGAGATCTCCGAACAAGTCAGAGACAAAGTTGTTGAGAAGTACAAGTCAGGGTTGTGTTATTTAAAAATATATCCCAATATCTGATGATCCCCCTGAGCACCATCAAATCCATTATTATTAAATGGAAAGAACATGGTACCACAACAAACCTGCCAAGAGGGCTGCCCACCAAAACTCTCAGCCCGGTCAAGGAGGGCATTAATCAAAGAGGCTGCACAGAGACCAAAGGTAACCTTAAAGGGGCTGCAGAGTTCCCAAGCAGAGACTGGAGTATTTGTCTATATGACCACAATAAGCGGTACACTCCATAGAGTTGGCCTTTTTGGGAGAGTGGGCAGAAAAAAGCCTTTACTTACACACACAAATTATAAGGCTCGGTTTGAGTTTGCCAAAAGACATGTGGGAGACTCCCCAAATGTATGGAGGAAGGTGCTGTTGTCAGATGAGACCAAAATTGTACTTTTTGGTTCCAAACCAACACAGCTCATCACCCAAGAACACCATCCCTACAGTGAAACATGGTGGTGGCAGTATCATGCGTGGATGTTTTTCGGCAGCAGAGACAGGGAAAATGGTCCGAGCCGAGGGGAAGATGGATGGTGCGAAATACAGGGATATTCTTGAGCAAAACCTGTCAGTGATTTGACACTGGGACGGGGGTTCACCTTCCAACAAGGCAATGACCCAATGCTTACTATTAAAGCATCACTCAAGTGGTTTAAGGGGAAACATGTAAATGTTTTGGAATGGCTAGTCGAAGCCCAGACCTTAATCCAGTTGATAATCTGTGGTCAGACTTGAAGATTGCTGTTCACGAGAGGAAACCATCTTACTTGAAGGAGCTGGAGCAGTTTTGCCTTGATGAATGGGCAAAAATCCCAATGGTAAGATGTGGAAAGCTCATAGAGACTTATCCAAAGCGACCTACAGTTCGACTTGCCGCAAAAGGAAGCTCTACAAACTACTGACATTAGGGGGGTGAATAGTTATGCACCCTGAAGTTTTCAGTCATTTTGTCCTATTTGTTGTTTGCTTCACAATAAAAAGAAAGCCAAATGTTCACAGTTGTATGCATGTTCTTTACATAAACTGCTGCAAACCCTCAAAAAATGTTTTTTTTTCCCGGTTGTGAGGCGGTAAAACACGGAAAAATTACAAAGAGGATGAATACTTTTGCAAGTCACTGTATATCACTGGATAGAAAGTGAAGTAGCCAGTTTGTAAACTGATCCAGAAACTGGTGGAGTTGCCCAGAGTGCAATACACAACAGCCACTTGCAGGAAGGAGGAGTCGAAGTCTGATAATATGGACCTCAAAAAAGATGAATTTGAGTGAAGCTATTTGGGGGATGACCTGAATAGTACATTAAGAAGGAAGCAGGCCAATGCCTCCTCTGTGTTTTGTTTCTAGGTTTGTGGGTATAGGAAAAGTGTAGCCCACCATGTTAAAGAGGAGCAGTGGAGATGGTGTTCAATTTTGAGATTGTTCATTGTGACTAAGTGATTACAATGTGTCTTTAACCCCCTTACCGAGATCCGACATTCATGTACGGCGCAAGCTGGTGTATGGAGCCAGCCCACAGGGTGAGTCTGGCAATCATAGATTCAAGTCTCCTAAGTAGACTAATAAATACAGTATAAAAAAAAAAAGTTTTAAATATGAATTAAGTAAAACAACATAAGGTTGAATCACTCCCATCTTCCCCATTAAAAATAAAGATAATAAGTCAGATCTATCAAAATATAAAAATAATTAACCCAATCAGTAAACACCATAAGCAAAAATTCAAAGCTTCAAAATTGCGAGGTTTTTTGGTTGACACAAGACTGCACAAAAAACTGGTGCAAAATGTGATCAAAATCAGACAAATTGTGGTCACAAGCAGGTGACACGGGACTGGTGCGACACTGGGAACAGCTGAACACTGCGGCTGGTAAGTATAATACTAAGGTCAGGGAACTTACATTATTGGCACAACTCCAGCGCTGAAATAAAGAAAAACAAATGCTGGCCTTGTGCTGTAAATAAAAAAAAAATGTTGTGACAGCATGATATAGTGGGAAAAAAATCAGCTGTGAATATAGTATGCAAATCTGCAGCAAAATCTATGTTCCTTGTAATTGAACACTAATTTCACTATTTGCATTGCTAAGCTGAGTATTCAAGTATAGTCCTCTTGTTATCACAGGTAGGATTACTATGAAAGGTGACACAGGAAAACATTATTCACAATAGGTGATACACAGCTCACCTCCTCCCCTCCCTGCATAGGAATCTCATCACTGGTCACAGAGCAAGCCTAGAAAACTCACCACTGGACACCTTCAGCTTAATCACATCTGGACTTCATGCAAAATAATAAAAACTGTGTTTAGTCGCCTCCAGCAGCCCCGCTGTTCCTGGCAGGTCACGTGATATGGGCTTCCCCGTGACACAACAATCAGCGACCACTGACTGGTGCCGTAATTCATCAATAGTCCATCAGATCGGCCACTAATTGGTTGCAGCAGACCCGTGACACAACTATGTAATTTGATCTGCAGCAACTTCGACATCGCTGGAACAGCGCCTCTGCGGCGGGTGAGTTTACACTATTTTTATTTTATTTGTTGCCCTGAAGTGATTAAGTTGGGGTTGTCAAGTAGTGGAGGACCTATTTAAAACTAAATGAACATCTCCAGACTACAGGTTCCTGGGGTCAATGTAGCTGTTGTGAAGCATATCTCTGAATGCTGTTAACAGATATTCCAGGAAGATGGCCATCATCATAATCATGTACAGAAAATAAAATGACTGTAAATAAGTAAATGTATAAAACGGACTACAAAAAAAATGTCTCTTAGTTGATTTAATTAAAAAAAATATAGGTGATAAATTCCCTGAAACCAAGTGTATTTGCTATTCAGTGACTCATAAAGGGAATGATTGGCAGAAAACGACCTATTTGAATTTTTAGTTTTTCTCTTCAACATATTAAAAAATAAATAAAAATAAATAAATTACAAAATCCAAAAAAAAGCTAGTCATTGTTCTGTAGAGATCACATTGCAGTCTAAGGTGACACCTTTTAAAGGGTTGTTGCCATCTTCTATCTTCAGGAGCACGCTGCTCCCCAGCCTCTTAAGATAAATAAAGCTAAAAACTTAAAAAATCTTTAAAAATAGCCACAAACCAATTTTTTTTTGTTTACAACCTCTGTTTTTTTATACCACCTAAATAATAAAAAAAAAAATCTGTGTACGCTTGGTATCACCATAATGGTATTGACCAGGGGGATCATGTTTCCAGGTCATTTTTTACCATATAATAAAATGGCTCTTGGAAGAAGGGGAGGGGAAAATAAAAACAAAAAATTGGCTGTGGTGATAAGGGGCTAATGTCAACAGTAATGAGAGCGTTCACCAAGAGTGACCAGAAAGTTGGTCATGTATTAATCTGGGTGTTGAGCTTTGGTACATTATATAAATTCTGTATTGCTCACATTCAGCACCTATTTTCGCAGAGTCAAGGGAGTTACGTGATATTAACCATATGGATGCCATGGATTTCTTTTTCAGTTATTTTGTAATTGCTTTGTCATGCAGGCATAGTGAAGGCAGGATAAAACAGGCACACAAACACTAAAGTTCTGCTGTTACAGACAAAATATTTGTATGCTTCCTTTTATGGGTAGAACATGATCATCTGATGCTCCATTTTCTACATTGTTATAAACTACTATGGTATCCTATTCTCTGTCAGGACTGACCTTTTTAGTACCTTGTTCAGTGTTTGCTATTTTGTTAACCTTTTCTCTTATTTTAACAGGATTATAATGCTTTTTTTGAAGCAAAGGAAAGTAATACAGTGTCGTCATTCCTACGGATTTAGCCAAAATAATCAGCAATGGTAGATATTTGATTCTCTTATTTCTTTTGTGTAAACAGTGTTTTTTAAGCTGTTACTTAGTAGCCATGAGATGCGTTCATTCCTAGTGAGAGAGCTAGGCTACATTCACACATGCATGCTAGTGTTACCATCCAAGAGAAATGGGCCGATTATTCCCTCCAGGTGTCATTCTAGTTGCATCCGCCTTTCTTCACTGTAGCAGGGAGACTACCAGAACTTTTTTTCACTGACTATTAGCAATGGATCAGATAAAAACGAATGTAAAAACGAATGAAGCTAGGATGGAAAGCTGAAGTACACAGTCTATCTTCTGTGTTTCATTCATTTTGTATGGATCCTTGTACACTTTTAAAGGCTGGTTGTCAGAGCATGTCCTGTTCTCTTCAGTTTCTTAGATCAGACTCCCAAGAGTAAAGACACCAATCCATTTTAAAAATGATAGATCAGTAAAACTGTGAGTCAGTGTGCTGTCCGAGAAAAAAGGGGCAGCACACGGATGTGTCACACAGATGTGTGACTGTAGCCTAATGCCACAATCACACATCTGTGTGTCATGGTCTGCATACGGACCATGATTCACTAACCAATCCATAGTAGTGCTTAAATGGGAGCCTGTGAGGTTAAAAATAAGTTTTATGAAGTCACATCTTTATGTATAGCAGCTTTCCCTGAAAAGAAGCATTTCTCTGGCCTCAAGGTATCTGGGCCACGTATCAAGAAATGTATTTTTGAAGTAATATTCAGGTTAGTTGGCCTCTGCACCATGGGTGATCTGAAGCACCATCCGTCAGTCAGTCTTGTTTCCCAACTACTCCACTGCTTGATTAATCCAGGGAAGGTTTTGGAGCGGTCACATAGATGTTTCAATACACATCTCATTTTTTCATATTTCACATAAATTGGCTTCTTTTGAAATATTGTGAAAAGTTATGCCATTTTGATTTTTTGGACAAGAAGCATCATAAATCAGTCACTCACTAGAGAGAACTTATTTCTCAAATTATAGAAGCACTAATGAAAACAGATGACCTCTCCCTCTGGGAATCCAAAATTTGGAGGGTTAACGACTTAACGCTGGGTTTAAGCACTTAACATCATAATGCTGATTGGCATAATACACACACAACTTTTTCGGAGCATTAAAGAGCAATCAAGCTGTTTGTATTTCTAGCCCCCAAGTGGGACCAAAATAAAAAGTAAAAAAAAAAAAAAAAAAAATCACTGTCCATAAGGGCATATTATTTTGAGAGTCAGCCATTTCCCTCTATGTACTGTATATGTGCACATGTACTTTATTCAACAATGGATTAAATGATGCTTTTATGTACTTTAATGATGAAGAAAGAGCCTGTCTTTCAAAAATTAACTAAAACGATAACTGTTAATTGTGGGCCCAGATGTTACAGAAGTGGGTCCAATGCCATAGCAGCCGATTACTTTAAAAAGAACCTGCTGTCTCCAAAAATGCTATTTAGCTGTCGATATAGGGGTAATCTATTGATAAATTGCATTTAACTCATGCCTGGCTAAATTACTGGAAGAATGGCTACAGGGAGAAAATGAAATTCTGTTCTTCCTGTAGCAGCTCGCTTCCTGTCATTGAGGCAGTGACAGAAGCAGTTACAGTCGCCGATCACTATATAGTGAGTGCGCTGTAGCATTGATTGACAGCAAGCTCTGCACATACACACTATACACACACGCTGGAGTACTGGCTGTCGATCATTATGCTGGGGAGTGATAACGTGTGTGTATACAGTACAGACCAAAAGTTTGGACACACCTTCTCATTTAAAGATTTTTCTGTATTTTCATAACTATGAAAATTGTACATTCACACTGAAGGCATCAAAACTATGAATTAACACATGTGGAATTATATACTTAACAAAAAAGTGTGAAACAACTGAAAATATGTCTTATATTCCAGGTTCTTCAAAGTAGCCACCTTTTGCTTTGATGACTGCTTTGCACACTCTTGGCATTCTCTTGATAAGCTTCAAGAGGTAGTCACCGGAAATGGTCTTCCAACAATCTTGAAGGCGTTCCCAGAGATGCTTAGCACTTGTTGGCCCTTTTGCCTTCACTCTGCGGTCCAGCTCACCCCAAACCATCTCGATATGGTTCAGGTCTGGTGACTGTGGAGGCCAGGTTATCTGGCGTAGCACCCCATCACTCTCCCTCTTGGTCAAATAGCCCTTACACAGCCTGGAGGTGTGTTTGAGGTCATTGTCTTGTTGAAAAATAAATGATGGTCCAACTAAACGCAAACCGGATGGAATAGCATGCCGCTGCAAGATGCTGTGGTAGCCATGCTGGTTCAGTATGCCTTCAATTTTTAATAAATCCCCAACAGTGTCACCAGCAAAGTACCCCCACACCATCACACCTCCTCCTCCATGCTTCACGGTGGGAACCAGGCATGTAGAGTCCATCTGTTCACCTTTTCTGTGTCGCACAAAGACACGGTGGTTGGAACCAAAGATCTCAAATTTGGATTCATCAGACCAAAGTACAGATTTCCACTGGTCTAATGTCCATTCCTTGTGTTCTTTAGCCCAAACAAGTCTCTTCTGCTTGTTGCCTGTCCTTAGCAGTGGTTTCCTAGCAGCTATTTTACCATGAAGGCCTGATGCACAAAGTCTCCTCTTAACAGTTGTTGTAGAGATGTGTCTGCTACTAGAACTCTGTGTGGCATTGACCTGGTCTCTAATCTAAGCTGCTGTTAACCTGCGATTTCTGAGGCTGGTGACTCAGATAAACTTATCCTCAGAAGCAGAGTTGACTCTTGGTCTTCCTTTCCTCATGTGAGCCAGTTTCTTTGTAGCACTTGATAGTGTTTGTAACTGCACTTGGGGACACTTTCCAAGTTTGCCCAATTTTTCAGACTGACTGACCTTCATTTCTTAAAGTAATGATGGCCACTCGTTTTTCTTTACTGAGCTGCTTTTTTCTTGCCATAATACAAATTCTAACAGTCTATTCAGTAGGACTATCAGCTGTGTATCCACCTGACTTCTGCACAACACAGCTGATGGTCCCAATTCCATTTATAAGGCAAGAAATCCCACTTATTAAACCTTACAGGGCACACCTGTGAAGTGAAAACCATTTCCGGTGACTACCTCTTGAAGCTCATCAAGAGAATGTCAAGAGTGTGCAAAGCAGTCATCAAAGCAAAAGGTGGCTACCTTGAAGAACCTAGAATATAAGACATATTTTCAGTTGTATCACACTTTTTTGTTAAGTATATAATTCCACATGTGTTAATTCATAGTTTTGATGCCTTCAATGTCAATGTACAATTTTCATAGTCCTGAAAATACAGAAAAATCTTTAAATGGGAAGGTGTGTCCAAACTTTTGGTCTGTACTGTATGTATATCACATACACACTATTTTGTTTAATTGCAGATATGAAAAAATGGCTTATCTCAAAGTAAGGGTTTGCAATTCATTCTATTTTTTTCCCCACAGAATGAAGAAATATAGAAAGTATTTGATGTATTTAACAGAAAAGAAACACTTAATTCCTGTACAACTCGATACCATCCTGTCACATATTGTACAATCTGGATCCATCATTTTTCTACAAGTTTCTGTGGAATAAAATGAGTTCTTAAGCTACAAGTAACACATTCCTTATAGGTTCCTTTGTACAGTACATCATATTGTGCAGTAGAGTGAATGTTATTAAACCTACGGTTTCTTATATCTGTTATGTGCATACTTTTTTCTTTTTTATTCAAACCTGCACTCTTTGCCAAAATGCCCTTTTACTTAAATGGGTTATCCAGGACTTTGCTTTTTTTTTTATTGCTATGGGACTAAAGGCCCCGTCACACTTAGCGACGCTACAGCGATCCCGACAACGATACCACCTGGCAGGGATCGTTGCTGCGTCGCTATGTGGTCGCTGGTGAGCTGTCAAACAGGCAGGCTCTCCAGCGATCAGGGGAGCAGCGATATCGTGGAAATAATCTTTCCACAATGTCCTGCTCCTGGTTACCAGCCTTCTGAAGCAGGAGCAGGCTGGTAACCATGATAAACAGCGGGTTACTAGGTGCGCGTGTGCCCCTGGTAACCCGCTGTTTATCATGGTTACCAGCCTGATCGCTGCTCCCGCTGGTCACACACAGCGATGTGTGCTGACCAGCAGGAGGGCAAAGACCAAAAAAGGTCCAGGACATTCTGCAGCGATCAGCGACCTCACATCAGGGGCCTGATCGCTGCAAAGTGTCACACATAGTGACATCGCTGGTGAGGTCGCTGTTGCGTCACCAAAACCGTGACTCAGCAGCGATCTCGCTAGCGATCTTACAGGCAGATAGTTGCAAACTCCATGCCTATTCTGCCCTGGCCAGATCACTCCTGGGTATTGTTTCTGCTGCTTCAATTGACCTTATATCAACAGAGTCTGCTCTGTCAACGGGGCGTCACTGCCAACGTCATGCTGATTGATAGAGGGCTGCCCACAGTAGGGAGCGGGCTATCAGTCAGTATGATATTGGCAGAGAAGCCCCATCAACAGGGCAGAGCGGTAAAGAAGCTGCACTATCCAAATGACCTCACAGGAAGCCCGGGAATTTCCAGCAGGAGTGATCCTTGACCGCACTGAGCCTGCAGGGATCGGCGCCAGACAGAACAGGCAGGTAGTTAGCAACTACCTGCCTGTAAGTTCTTAGCCGCATAACAAAAAAAATCAGCAAATTCATGGGTCACTCATTTTAATATAGATGCATCCACTTAAGCATCAAAGGGGCATACAAAGTACATTAACCACAGTGGTTACAACACAATTGCATACAGAGGGGCACCCAATAAAATTTGACCACATTTCATTGTAAACATTAATTTGTGATTTTATTTGTTCCATTTTCGTTTTAGGAATAACTTCACTTTAATGATAAGTATTTTAGTGGAAAAAAAATTCTATGCACAAATGTGAATGTTACTATATACAGTGGAGAAAATAAGTGTTTGATGCTTCCAATTTTGCAAGTTTTCCCACCTCCAAAGAATGGAGAGGTCTGTAATTTTTATCGTAGTTACACTTCAACTGTGAGAGACGGAATCTTAAAAACAAACAGAAAATCGTATTGTATGATTATTTTCATAATTCATTTGCATTTTATTGCATGAAATAAGTATTTGATACAATAAAAAGACAGAACTTAATATTTGGTACAGAAACCTTTGTTTGCAATTACAGAGGTCAGACGTTTCCTGTAGTTCTTGACCAAGTTTGCACACACTGCAGCAGGGATTTTGGCTCACTCCTCCATACAGATCTTCTCCAGATCTTTCAGGTTTTGGGGCTGCCGCTGGGCACCATTAAGTTTCAGCTTCCTCCAAAGATTTTCTATTGGGTTCAGGCCTGGAGACTGGCTAGGCCACTCCAGGACCTTGAAATGCTTCTTACGGAGCCACTCCTTAGTTGGCTGTGTGTTTCGGGTCATTGTCATGCTGGAAGACCCAGCTATGACCCATCTTCAATGCTCTTACTAAGTTAAGGAGGTTGTTGGCCAAAATCTTGCGATACATGACCACATCCATCCTCCCTTTACTATGGTGCAGTCGTCCTTTCCCCTTTGCAGAAAAGCACCCCCAAAATATGATGTTTCCCCCACCATGCTTCACAGGATGGTGTTTTTGGGGTTGTTTTCATTCTTCTTCTTCCTCCAAACATGGCAAGTGGAGTTGATACTAAAAAGTTCTATTTGGTCTTATCTGACCACATGACCTTCTCCCATGCCTTCTCTGGATCATCCAGATGGTCATTGAACTTCAATGGGCCTGGGCATGTGCTGGCATGAGCAGAGGGACCTTGCGTGCCCTGCAGTATTTGAATCCATGATGTCGTAGAGTGTTACTAACAGTAATGTTTGAGACTGTGGTCCCAGCTCTCTTCAGGTTATTGACCGGTCCTCCCATGTAGTCTTGTACTGATTCCTGACCTTCCTCAGAATCATCCTTTCCCCACGAGGTGAGATCTTGCATGAAGCCCCAGACCAAGGAAGATTGGCAGTCATCTTATGTTTCTTCCATTTTCTAATAATTGTGCCAACGGTTGTTGCCTTCTCACCAAGCTGCTTTCCTATTGTCCTATATCCCATCCCAGTCTTGTGCAGGTCTACAATTTTGTCCCTCATGTCCTTAGACAGCTCTTTGGTCTTGGCCATGGTGGAGAGGTTGAAGTGTGATTTGAGTGTGTGGACAGGTGCCTTTTATACAGGTAATGGGTTCAAACCGGTGCAATTAATGCAGATAATGAGTGCAGAGTAGGGGGGCTTCTTAAGGAAAATCTAACAGATCTGTGAGAGCCAGAATTCTTGCTGGTTGCTAGGTGATCAAATACTTATTTCATGCAATAAAATGCAATTTAATCATTTAAAAATCATACAATATGATTTTATGGTTTTTCTTTTTAGATTGTCTCTCACAATTGAAGTGTACCTACAATAAAAATTACCGACCTCTCCATTCTTTGTAGGTGGGAAAACTTGCAAAATCAGCAGTGTATCAAATACTTGTTTTCCCCACTGTATATATTTTAGTGTTTGAAACCTAACACACAGAGGGTAAAACTAATGGTAACTATTAAAGGTGATGTTGAGATTCCCTTTGAATAGTTCTTATTTTGATATTTTAATTCCTTAACAGTCCAAATGACAAAAGGGTAAAATGCTTTGGGTGTCTGCTGTATGCTATAGCTAACACTTTGCTGCTGGCAGTGTTGGCGCTGATCGGGACCGTTTAATTCCTTACATGCTGCTGTCAATAGCGATAGAGGCATCTAAATGGTTAAAAAAAAGGAGGGGGCTCTCTCTTTAACCCCATTGTTATCTGCAAACTTGAGGACAAATGTTTTTTTCCTACAGTGGCCTGTTAAGTGCCACTATAAGCAGGGTCTAACAGGCAATATGTCAATATGAAATGGACAGTTCTTATGCACTGTAAAAAGAAGTATAGCAGTGTAGAAGATTTATGATCAGACCATTGAAAGTACAAATCCCACAAAATGACTAAATAAAAAAAAAATTAAATACATTTTGTAAATATGTAAAAAAAAAAACACAAAAATGACAAAAGTTTTTTTCCACTAAATAGGCAGTTTTAATAAAGCAGCAAGAATAAACAAAAAATCTTTACATATAATTGGTGTAGTTCCACGCTTGCACCAAACAGAACTATAAGACTGTCGCATTGTTTATCCTGTATATGAATACTTCAAAAAACACATGAAAAATTTAGCTTTTTCAACATATTGACACAAAAAATGGAATAAAAATGATCTAAAACTCGTTAGTTAAAAAAAATTGGATATCCCTAAAACATCAACTCGTCTCTCAAAAAAAATTCCTCATACCTTAAAAACAAAGCTGTCTTATCACTTATTCTGCACAGTGAACAGTGTAATAAAACAATTCCTGAATCGCTAGGTTTTATTCTTTCATGTTCATTCTTTTTCCAAAAAATCTGGTTTACCAAAAAAAAAGCAAGTATCAGGAAATGTTTACATTAAACTTTGAATCATCCTTGAAAAAGCTAGCCCTCATACAGTTCTGTGGGCTAATAAATAAAAAGTTACAGCTCTGAGATCAGAATACAGTGACGAAAAAACAAGTTGCTAAGGTTTGATTTTGGCAGAAATTTTTTTTTTTTTTAATTTTCATGGACCAATCTTATAACACTGACACATTTGTATGTTAAAAATGCTCTTCATACCCAGAGATGAATTCTTGCAGGGTTTAGTTTTCAAAATAAGATCACTATTGGGTGGTTTCATCTGTTTTGCCACCTCAGGAGCGCTGCAAATGCACCACGGCATCTGAAATCTATTCCAACCAAATTTATGCTCCAAAAATCAAATAGCACTTCTTCCCTTTCAAGGCCTGTTGTGTGCCCAAACTGCCATTTTTGACCACATATGGAATATTGCTGTGTTCGGGAGAAAACACTAATCATATTGTGGGGTCTATATTCTCATTAACCCATGAGAAAAAATGTTTGGACCTTTAGCAGTGTGTTAGTGGAAAAATTTAAATTTTAATTTCCTTACACTTTACGTTAATTCCTGTGAAGCAACTAAAGGGTTAACAAATTTCCTGACTATTTCTTATATGAAAATAAATTTCTCTTTTACAAGAAAATGTAAGATTTTATTTTTATGTATCTATATTTTTTTTTGTTTCAACCTTTTTTCTATTTCACTTTTCATTCAATATCCGATACTGTATGATCCTTTTTTAGACGTGGAAGGCAAATGGATAAATGTAATTTATTTTTAAAAGAAATGTTACTTTCATTTATTAATCCATGAAAATGGTTAATAGTTTGTTCTATTTCTTATATAGGAATGTAGAGAGAGACCCAAATTACACTATAGCAAAGCTTCTTGCATAACCGAGTATATGTTCACATGGTATTTTCACTGTTGTGCGGTTTAGTTTCTTAATAAAAATGATTAATGATATGTGATGCTGACTATGTTCTTATTTTTTACTTACACTAAACTAAATGTGGGTTTTAAACACCTATACACAGAGCACAGTTATAAAATATGAAAGTGGATTTGTTTTATTAATTGTATTGAATAGTTGGGGGGGGTGAAAAAAGAAAGATTAGACCCTCTAATGGAACATTGTAAATATATCTGATGGCAGATATAAGCGGAAACCATTATTCTTGTGTGAACTAAGTACAAAATAAATATGAAATTATTTGTATACATTTGACATAATTAGTTTTATTCGACAGCTGGCTACAAGTCCATAAAGGTTCAGAGCCGCGCCTAGCTCACTGTCTTGCTGTTATCCACCATCTGTCATTCATTGTCACAGGTGAACTTGGTTATTTTCTGTAAATTGTAATCATCCCTTTTTTTTTTTACAGTGTAATATCTGCCAGATATCCTATTAATCCTGCATTTATAGTAAGAAGTAATTCCATAGTTCTTTATCAGTTTATAATATGATCAACATGGTATGTGTTTTCAAAATGCAAAAAAAAGAAAAGTAAATTTGCCATCTTAAAGAGTGAATTGCCTTAAAGTTCTGATATCTGTTTAACCTAAAATGAATCTTAAGAACGTCACTTCTTATAATGTACACCATTTTTTATGGGTTTCCCATCTATGAAACTGCACTCCAGCCATTGTCAAAGGTTTCCACAAAGCGCTATAAGATCCATGTAGAAATTCATGCAATGCAAAGCTTTTACTTCCAGAAGCTGAAACATGATTTACTAATGACACTGCCTGGGAATAAAGGCCACATCAGTCATGGCCTAGATATAAGGACACAGGCTGTTGTGCTCTTCAGCATTGAACACCATAATGGAGAAAAGCCTAGAACTATACAAAGAAAAACGACGTAATTCACACACAAATCAATAAATAAGGAATATATAAAATCAATCCTTATTGTGGCATCATTACAAAAGAACATGGCCTATAAATGAGGAAATGCAGTGATGTTAAATCAGTACAGTATAATGTATCCTTGGAATAACTGTAATGGTAAATAAAATGATCCTAGGAATAAACACTGTTGTAACATTAAGGTAGTATATGCATTATTTATAAAGGCATGATATTCAGACATCATCACAATAAAACAGACATAAACAATAATACAACCAGAAATATAAATGGTCTGAACATTATCGTAGATATCCTTGCATCATAATCAAGAAAATATCAGTCACATTATTGCAACAGAACAAAGACTTGGTATAATTATAAATACTATTGTTACATCATTACAGTAAAATACCGCCTAGAAATAAGACACTGATGACTTCATCACAATATAGCACAGACTATAGTAAAAAAAAAAAAAAAACCTGCTAGGTTAAAATAATAAATTGAGGTTTTACTCATTCTCCTGAGCAGGGCTGGGGAGTCTGGATCAGAGTCGGTATAAAATGGACCGACTCCAACTCCTAAAATATATAATAAATTGGGTACAGTAGTTCAATGCAGTTTGTGGGGAATATTTTTTCATAAGCATTTGGGAAAGTTATGAAATGTCCTATAAATGTCTGTCCTATTCCTGATCTAAGGGTCTAGACTTTTAGATGAGATGAATCTGTGCTACAGTAAATTTATCACTTAAATATGAGCCATGTATGTCGGTGTCATGGAAATTGAGGAGTCAGAGGTTTGGCTTACCAACTCCACAGCCCTGCTCCTGAGGTCCAGCAATTACTCTCTGCTCCTGCTCAGGTCTTTAGTGACTGGGTTGAGCGGTGATGTCACGCCTACAGTGCACATGAACGCTGCAGCCAATCACATCGGCAGAGGCACTGTCAAAAGTGATTGTCTGCAATGGATACAGTATGTGTGCTGTAGTCGAAACATTGCTGCAACCTATTAATAAAGACTAGAGCTGCAGCAGAGAAGCAGCCCTGCATCTGGTAGGCTGAGTAACACCTGAGTTTATTACTTAATCTAATCAGAAGCTGATGGGATAAAAAAAAAATGTATGCCATTATGTATACAAATTGAGAGAGCACAGTCAGCACTAAACAGAGAAGATGTGAAAATGATGTAGGTGTTTTTGAAAGCATTTTCTAAACCAGTTCTTTGGCTGTATCCAGCTACAGATTATGGGGGAGTTATTGAAATTGTGGTAGAGGAAATTGTCATAGATACCAATCAGGTCACAGCTCTCGTATTACATGAGAAAATGACAACTGATCTTGTTTGCCTGAGTCAATCTGACCTGTCAGAATGTGACCTGGAATTAAAACCACAACAACAGGATCAGCAGGTGACTTTCCTGACTGGGCAAGGTATGGGAAGTGTGTCCATTGATCATTGGACAAAGTGTGTCCTATTAATAATGTGTTTGGCGATGCCTGCGATCGATGTGATTGTGACTACAATTATCACAGCAATTTATAGCACTAAAATGAACTATTGCACATAATATAGCCCAGTTTTGTAAAGAGGATACTCTTAAAATATTTTTTTCCCTACAGTTATCCCTAATTGCTAAGGATCCTGATAAGGATGTATGAGTAAATTAGAAGAGGCATTACAGAACATATAGGGTGTATATTTTGCTTGCTGAATCACTGCAGAATATGAAACCAATCCATATAGGTTTCCACATTTATAGCATTGGCCCATTTTCCTTTTTGTAATTTTTAAAATGTAAAAGATGAACAAATATATATATATATATATTATATAAAATATAAAGGAAATGTGTCATCTTTAACTTTAGGCCTTTTAGAGATCATTTCATCAACTTGCTTAACTGTTCATAATAACAAACTTTTACATGCCACTGTATATAGTTAATATATACTGTCCTATAAGGCGCTTTGCTTGCTTTTTTACCTTTACTAGGACCTCTCTGACCCCAATAAAGTATTGTTTTGTGTATTCCAAAGATACAGCTCTGTATAAAACTGTGCCATATATCATGCCCCATAAGTGCCCCATGTAAAATTGTGTCCTTACAAACTTTTTTAAATGTAATAAACTTACTAACGTAATGAGCAAATTACTCCCAAGTTTATCATGTTGTGGAGAAATGTGGCGCAGTTCATAATTTTTTGTACATTAGTAAATTTGTACACCTTCCAACGCTATTCATAAATGACCCCCATTTTCTCAGTCCAAGGATGAGTGTGAACTTGTGCTAATTGTCATTTCTGCTCAGATGTGTTTTCAAGCAAGGAGTTAAAGATTCACGGACTTCTTCATGGCTCACTCATAGCTGTTGGATTCTAATTCCCAAACAAAATCACACCATCACAAGACTGTGAAAGAAACACACAAAATACTTTTAATGGATGTTAAATGGACCGAATTTTATTACCAATCACATTATTATTTCATTCAGTGTCAGTAATTGGCTGATTCTAAATTTCAATGAAAAAGACACTGAAAATGGCAAACCTTCGACTCACGAAGAATCATCCTTCAGCACTCAGGAGAGGAAAACCCCCTGTGGAGGAAACCTCTAGAGAACCATGGCTGGAGGACCTGCCCTTCCCTTGGGCTTAGAAGGTTAATGCCAACATGTAACAGCAAATATTACCAGAATTTGTACATTGTATCATATTAACAATGAGACATAATATACATCCACTATAGATATGATAGCGGTGACATCACATAGTCGCACAAGTTACATGTTAAATCAGCAGAAAATACAGTATAAGCGAAGGCCAAAGCAGGTGCTCTGTGCAAGCGCCGTCTGGAGAAGCCTAATGCGACCCTCTCCAGGCCGTACTCATAAAGGTGAAGGCGACTAGTACCAGACGTGAGGGAGATCTGGCTGCATCATCTGTCACCCCATTGATCGCTAAGGTTAGTTTGATCTGGCTGGCTGGGCAGCATGGCTGGCTAGGTGGTATGGCTGATCTGGCTGGCTGGGCAGTATGGCTGATCTGGCTGGCTGGGCGGTATGGCTGATCTGGCTGGCTGGGCGGTATGGCTGATCTGGCTGGCTAGTGGGATGTCCCCTTCCTCCCTTACAGATGGTGGAGTGATGAAGCTTCCAGGTCTCCAGACACATCAAGTATGGCGCTTCATACGGCTGAATGACCTGTGGTTCCGGAATCTTCCTCTATATCATAGATGTATGTGTTTATGACATCAGCACAGTTGCCGTAGTTACCGCAGGTGTTTATTACTGATGCTTCATGGGCTAGAAAGTCTGTGTTCCAAAGTATTAACCCTAGAATGCCTGCCATTGTGCCTTTCTACAGAAGCCTGTTAAATAACCTTGTCACTAGACAGGACCATTATCACTGACATTTACAAGATGCTCCAACCACAATATAATTAGTGGGTGCATCTACAGATGTGAGGTGTAACATGCACATTAGCCCCTACAAGCCTTATAAAGAGCATAACTGTGTTATTTACATATATAGGTGGGCCGTCTTGGCCAGTCCAAAGTACTGAGAGGTCTCATGGGCCAGCTCCTCATTCTTTTTGGAAATTGTCTATATGGTCGGGAGAAGTTGACATGTGATACCATTTGATGAATGCTTGAATGTCTGTTACTCATTTACTTTATATTAGGCCACGGCCCCACTATCAGTATTTGGTCAGTATTTTTTCTCAGGAGTGGGAGCCAAAACCAGGTGAGGAACAATCAGAGAAAAGGTATAATAGAAACAAGTCACCAATTCTACATTTATCACCCACTCCTGGTTTTGGCTCCCACTCCTGAGAAAAAATACTGACCAAATACTGATAATGGGGCCGCGGCCTAACTCTCCAAATCTTGTGGCTTCGCTGGTAAGGCTGTGTTCACAATCTTGTTGCATGCAGCACCACGTTTCCCCATCAAAACAATTGATAATTTGGTAATATGGCAGTGTTTGCTCTCCTATAATGTATATCCATTAGGTTACAATAAACATACATTATATACAGAGTAAAAGTCCAAGACCAAACTATCTAGAGGGTTATATATCACAGTTTATTTCACACAAATTGATAGACATTAGTCAAATACAGCAGATAATGAGGGGGGTGGAGGTGGGGTGCCATGATCCTGATAATATTCTTCATGCACAATTGTATTAAATGTAGAAAGCTGAAGATCAGAAGAAGTTTAATAATCTGCATTTACAATGTGGTA
Source organism: Phyllobates terribilis (assembly GCF_046119375.1). Taxonomy (NCBI): domain Eukaryota; kingdom Metazoa; phylum Chordata; class Amphibia; order Anura; family Dendrobatidae; genus Phyllobates; species Phyllobates terribilis. The sequence continues at coordinate 412,651,870 of NW_027362763.1, forward strand.
AAAAACTGATACCAAGGTACTGGCGGATCCGATGGAGTGGGACACAAAAATAAGTGTATGTGCACACAACGACTTTTAGACACACAAGGATGGGTTAGTGCTGAACTGGTTAAGTAGATGCCCACATGATAGGGATTGACTGTGCGTAAAATAATGAGGGATAGGTGGTTATTGGATGGAAGCCGCCCACCCTATTTAATTGTATGTTTACATTTAATTTAGATAAAAAAAAAATAATTGTTTTTGCATTCTTAAACATTTTTAAATGTCGAGTCGTGGTGGATGTGGTCTTGGAGTTGGTGTGAAATTGGTTGTGGGGGGGAATATCGATGGTTCTCTTCAGGTTGAAAATTAAGAATGGCTGATCTGATACTTAGTGGGGCTCGGGATGTTGGTGGTCCCTGGGAGCCTGTGCTTGTGTTTATTTTACAACTGACAGTGGTGTGGTCAGTATTGATGAGCGAGTATGTGTCATTAACCCTTTCGGCGAGCACACTTGGGTGCTCGCCGAGTATTTTGGCGTGCTCGTCATTTCTTTTACTGTTGCCGCGGCTGCAAGTTTCACGGCTGTTAGCTAACAGCTGTGACACTTGCAGCAGCGGCGACAGTAAACAGCTACAATGGACGTTTTGCATCAAAGCATATTCATATGTTTGAATGGCCCAGTCACAGTCCAGACCTAAATCCCATTGAGAATTTGTGGAGGTACTTAGGTCTAAGGGGTAACGTTTCTCCTTATGGAGAGTGACACACCAGCTCTGGCACGTCAAGGTAAGGAGGCTTATTCGCCATGCAATGCTCCTCTGGGAAATTTAATATGCAAATTGCCTCTTCAGAGAAAAAGAGGACTTGTACTCTATAGCACCACCTAGCCAAATCAGAGCTCATACTTTGCACTGAAGAGGCAATTTGCATATTAAATTTCCCAGAGGAGCATTGCATGGCGAATAAGCCTCCTTACCTTGACGTGCCAGAGCAGGTGTGTCACTCTCCATAAGGAGAAACGTTACCCCTTAGACCTCAGTCCAGAGCCTCTCACCTAGCCAAATCAGAGCTCATACTTTGCACTGACGAGGGCCAACAGCCCGAAACACCGTGTCTGCAAATTGAGATTCTGATTTGGCTTTTATCCTAAGTCATATTGCACGACTCGTTAAAGGGTTGATTGTGACTTGTAGGATTGCTGCTTCCAAAGGTGGCACTATAGAGTACAAGTCCTCTTTTTCTCTGAAGAGGCAATTTGCATATGGAGGTACTTGAAAATTGCTGTTCCAATCTCACTTAGTTAGAGCTAGTTTGCAAAGAAGAATGGGCAAAAATGTTAGCCTCTAGATGTGCACAGCTTGTAGAAACATAACCCAAAAGGCTTGCAGCACTAATTGTAGCAAAAGGTGATTCTACAAACTATAGACTTAGGGGGGCTGAGAGCAAAGGTATGTCACAATTTTTAGTGTTATAGTTTTAAAATATTTATGAAACCATGTATCATTTCATTTACTCTTCTCAAATACGTGCTACTTTGTGTTGGTATATCACATAAAATCCCCCAAAAATACTGTTAAGTTTGCGGGTGTAATGTGAAAAAATGTGGAAACGTTCATGCAGTATGAATACTTTTTCAAGGCATTGTAAGTAACCCCCTCTCCTTTGTTTATTTGTTTGGCCATTCCTGAACAGACTATAGCCCTGGAAAGTAGTAGCTCCGTCATAGCTGTCACCCAGCTATAGTTATCCCAACTATATTGTAATTGCCTTCCAACACTATCAATTCTAATTCGTTAAAATACCACTCCGGGATATGTTTTTATTTCATCACCGGAGCTGTATCACCAAAGTATAATGTCCCTGCATGCTTCTCCCCTTCTCTGGCAGGGATGCCGACTCATTCACCGCCGCAGCTCCGCCCCGCACCTCCTTCTCCTCCGGCTGCTGCACGGAGTCTGCGCACGGCTCGCAGATGCCCTGGCACTGTGCTTAGGGCGCGCGTGCTCCCTCCTTCTTAAAGGGACAGCACAAGCCATCCTAAAGTGTCTTCAGCCAATGGCTGGGAGACCCTTATTATTTATTATCTCCACCTGATGAGAGGCGCCTGATCCATCTGTTAAGTAAGTTATCTGCACGCTTGCTAGTTGTCAGGTCCCCAGTACTCGCCAGTTAGTTTACCTGCTTTGTACCTGTCTGCCCATACTTGCCTTGTGTTCCTGTATTTCAGCCGTGCCCGCCAGCACCTGCCGTGCCAGCCTGTATATCAGCCATGCCTGCCAGCAGAAGAAAATAGCAAAAATGGGTATACAAGGGGAACCACTAATATCTAGGTACAACTCGAGCAGGTAGTGGTAGATAAATTAAAACATAACCTTTAATCTTAAATATATGAAACTTACTAAATCTTCTAAAAGGTCAAATAGACCAAAAGTGCAAAGATAGTGCTAAAGTGCAGTGAACCAAAAGAAGGTAATTGGTACAAACAGTACTGTCTGTGCACTGGCCTCTACAGGGTCAAGCATCCTGTGGAAGCAGTAGCCAGTCACATTTAACAACAGTTATGTATCTTATATTCCGTAGGATTCCGTATGGTTACTTTTGAAGTTTACACATAATCACATAATGGAACAATCTCACCATTTGTGGTATCAACTCCGGAAAAAAAGACTGCCAGAATGATCTCAGCCTAAACCTGCATGCCACCAATGTGTCCAGGTATTATGTATAGGAACATCACTCCCGATGCATTTCCTCTCGCTTCATAATTATCAGTGGATATTCAGGGCTGAGTCGGACTATATACACTATCTCCTAAGATCTACGAAACTTAATCTGAATGCATTGGAGGAAAAACTTGGGTTCACTCCCTTATTTTTAGACTATGGTATGCTGCGAGCATTAATTATATCTCATAATTAGAGATGAGCGTTGTTCTACTCGAACTGTTCGCCAATCTCAAATTCGAGCTGTTTTGGGCGGTGTTCGAGCCGGTCGGCGAACACGAACAATTTGATAAAAATTCGGCTGTTCGAGGTTATGTTCGATAACTGTTCGTGCACCAAAATCATAACTGGATTTTTTCTCAGTAATGATGAAAATTAATGTTAATACGCAGTTTGAGTGTACGGCGGGGGGAGGGGCAGGGGATGGATCTCTGCAGGAACAATGAAGATCTCCATTTTTTTTTCTCTTTCCCGCATTTGCAGTGGGGAGGTGCAATCTGTCAGCCTATCAGCAGCGCACACACGGAGCGAAGTGCTTTTTTTCACACAAGCAAGGGCATGTGTGATTGGCAGTGTATGTCACATGTCCTTGCCCTATAAGACCAAGCCATTTTCCCCGTCGCCACCATTTTCTCACTGCTGCAGCTGCGTGTTAGACGGCACCGCTGTTGCTGTGTGCGATATACCTTGTTAATTTCAAGCCAATTTTCGCACAAATATACAGATAGCTTGGGAGTAGGGAATAGTTGTGATTGCAGTCCTTTTAAGGACTAGGTTACAGCATTTCCTACGACTTTTATCAGGCAGGTCTGTGCTCTTAAATAGATAGATTGTGGGAGTAAAGACTAATTGTAATTGGAGTCCTTTTCAGGACTAGGTTACATCAGTTCCTATCAGTTTTTGCCAGGCAGGTCTGTGCCAGTGCTGTGCAAGTTTTTTTCACAGCATTTGGCTGAATCTAGCAAAGCTAATCCTTTTTGGTCTATTGCAGAGTGTGTTAGTCAGTGGAGTAGCCTATCTGTGTTGCAAGATATACCACCTGTGTATAGAATACCAATTTTTTTACTGCACCTAGTGAAGTAAAATCTTTTGGGCATAGCATCATTCTATTAGTCCATCTATACTGACCTCCATCAGGTTGCAAACTGAATATAATTTTTTTCTGCATCTAGCTCTGAAAAAATATTTGGGCTTCTAGCGGTGTGTGGGACTTGGTCTATTAGTCCATCTATACTGACCTCCATCAGGTTGCAAATTAAAAATAATTTTTTTCTTCATTTATCTCTGAAAAAATATTTGGGCTTCTAGCAGTGTGTGGGACTTGGTCTATTAGTCCATCTATACTGACCTCCATCAGGTTGCAAATTGAATAAAAAAAATTTCTGCATCTAGCTCTGAAAAAATATTTGGGCTTCTAGCGGTGTGTGGGACTTGGTCTATTAGTCCATCTATACTGACCTCCATCAGGTTGCAAATTAAAAATAATTTTTTTCTGCATCTAGCTCTGAAAAAATATTTGGGCTTCTAGCAGTGTGTGGGACTTGGTCTATTAGTCCATCTATACTGACCTCCATCAGGTTGCAAATTGAATAAAAAAAATTTCTGCATCTAGCTCTGAAAAAATATTTGGGCTTCTAGCAGTGTGTGGGACTTGGTCTATTAGTCCATCTATACTGACCTCCATCAGGTTGCAAATTAAAAATAATTTTTTTCTGCATCTAGCTCTGAAAAAATATTTGGGCTTCTAGCAGTGTGTGGGACTTGGTCTATTAGTCCATCTATACTGACCTCCATCAGGTTGCAAATTGAATAAAAAAAATTTCTGCATCTAGCTCTGAAAAAATATTTGGGCTTCTAGCGGTGTGTGGGACTTGGTCTATTAGTCCATCTATACTGACCTCCATCAGGTTGCAAATTAAAAATAATTTTTTTCTGCATCTAGCTCTGAAAAAATATTTGGGCTTCTAGCAGTGTGTGGGACTTGGTCTATTAGTCCATCTATACTGACCTCCATCAGGTTGCAAATTGAATAAAAAAAATTTCTGCATCTAGCTCTGAAAAAATATTTGGGCTTCTAGCAGTGTGTGGGACTTGGTCTATTAGTCCATCTATACTGACCTCCATCAGGTTGCAAATTAAAAATAATTTTTTTCTGCATCTAGCTCTGAAAAAATATTTGGGCTTCTAGCAGTGTGTGGGACTTGGTCTATTAGTCCATCTATACTGACCTCCATCAGGTTGCAAATTGAATAAAAAAAATTTCTGCATCTAGCTCTGAAAAAATATTTGGGCTTCTAGCAGTGTGTGGGACTTGGTCTATTAGTCCATCTATACTGACCTCCATCAGGTTGCAAATTAAAAATAATTTTTTTCTTCATTTATCTCTGAAAAAATATTTGGGCTTCTAGCAGTGTGTGGGACTTGGTCTATTAGTCCATCTATACTGACCTCCATCAGGTTGCAAATTGAATAAAAAAAATTTCTGCATCTAGCTCTGAAAAAATATTTGGGCTTCTAGCGGTGTGTGGGACTTGGTCTATTAGTCCATCTATACTGACCTCCATCAGGTTGCAAATTAAAAATAATTTTTTTCTGCATCTAGCTCTGAAAAAATATTTGGGCTTCTAGCAGTGTGTGGGACTTGGTCTATTAGTCCATCTATACTGACCTCCATCAGGTTGCAAATTGAATAAAAAAATTTTCTGCATCTAGCTCTGAAAAAATATTTGGGCTTCTAGCGGTGTGTGGGACTTGGTCTATTAGTCCATCTATACTGGCCTCCATCAGGTTGCAAATTAAAAATAATTTTTTTCTGCATCTAGCTCTGAAAAAATATTTGGGCTTCTAGCAGTGTGTGGGACTTGGTCTATTAGTCCATCTATACTGACCTCCATCAGGTTGCAAATTGAATAAAAAAATTTTCTGCATCTAGCTCTGAAAAAATATTTGGGCTTCTAGCGGTGTGTGGGACTTGGTCTATTAGTCCATCTATACTGACCTCCATCAGGTTGCAAATTAAAAATAATTTTTTTCTGCATCTAGCTCTGAAAAAATATTTGGGCTTCTAGCAGTGTGTGGGACTTGGTCTATTAGTCCATCTATACTGACCTCCATCAGGTTGCAAATTGAATAAAAAAAATTTCTGCATCTAGCTCTGAAAAAATATTTGGGCTTCTAGCGGTGTGTGGGACTTGGTCTATTAGTCCATCTATACTGACCTCCATCAGGTTGCAAATTAAAAATAATTTTTTTCTGCATCTAGCTCTGAAAAAATATTTGGGCTTCTAGCAGTGTGTGGGACTTGGTCTATTAGTCCATCTATACTGACCTCCATCAGGTTGCAAATTAAAAATAATTTTTTTCTGCATCTAGCTCTGAAAAAATATTTGGGCTTCTAGCGGTGTGTGGGACTTGGTCTATTAGTCCATCTATACTGACCTCCATCAGGTTGCAAATTAAAAATAATTTTTTTCTGCATCTAGCTCTGAAAAAATATTTGGGCTTCTAGCAGTGTGTGGGACTTGGTCTATTAGTCCATCTATACTGACCTCCATCAGGTTGCAAATTAAAAATAATTTTTTTCTTCATTTATCTCTGAAAAAATATTTGGGCTTCTAGCAGCGTGTGGGACTTGTTCTATTAGTCCATCTATACTGACCTCCATCAGGTTGCAAATTAAAAATAATTTTTTTCTGCATCTAGCTCTGAAAAAATATTTGGGCTTCTAGCAGTGTGTGGGACTTGGTCTATTAGTCCATCTATACTGACCTCCATCAGGTTGCAAATTAAAAATAATTTTTTTCTGCATCTAGCTCTGAAAAAATATTTGGGCTTCTAGCAGTGTGTGGGACTTGGTCTATTAGTCCATCTATACTGACCTCCATCAGGTTGCAAATTGAATAAAAAAAATTTCTGCATCTAGCTCTGAAAAAATATTTGGGCTTCTAGCGGTGTGTGGGACTTGGTCTATTAGTCCATCTATACTGACCTCCATCAGGTTGCAAATTAAAAATAATTTTTTTCTGCATCTAGCTCTGAAAAAATATTTGGGCTTCTAGCAGTGTGTGGGACTTGGTCTATTAGTCCATCTATACTGACCTCCATCAGGTTGCAAATTGAATAAAAAAATTTTCTGCATCTAGCTCTGAAAAAATATTTGGGCTTCTAGCGGTGTGTGGGACTTGGTCTATTAGTCCATCTATACTGACCTCCATCAGGTTGCAAATTAAAAATAATTTTTTTCTGCATCTAGCTCTGAAAAAATATTTGGGCTTCTAGCAGTGTGTGGGACTTGGTCTATTAGTCCATCTATACTGACCTCCATCAGGTTGCAAATTAAAAATAATTTTTTTCTGCATCTAGCTCTGAAAAAATATTTGGGCTTCTAGCAGTGTGTGGGACTTGGTCTATTAGTCCATCTATACTGACCTCCATCAGGTTGCAAATTGAATAAAAAAAATTTCTGCATCTAGCTCTGAAAAAATATTTGGGCTTCTAGCAGTGTGTGGGACTTGGTCTATTAGTCCATCTATACTGACCTCCATCAGGTTGCAAATTAAAAATAATTTTTTTCTGCATCTAACCCAGCCAATAGTTTTGGCCTAATACCACAGTTTGGCCACTCAGCTCTGCTCGGTTACCATCCATTGTTTTTTTGTGCAAACAACTCCAGAGTTGTGAATTAGTTAACCACCAAAATGAGTGGAAAAAGGCCTGCTGCTGGTGGAAAGGGGAATAGGCGTGTTGGGAAGGGGAAAAAAGGTTGTGTCCGTGGGGTAGGTGCAGAAGAAAGACCATCTTCCAGCCAAACTAAAATGTCTACTTCTTTTAGCGGACAATGTGATAAGATCCCATTCTTACGGCCACGCCAATCGCTACAAATTCCAGATGAGGCACAAAAACAGCAGGTGCTTCAACGGATATCAAGTGCTCCTTTAAGTGGGCTCTCCTCCACATCAACTTCAACATCACAAATACTCCAGTCCTCAAAGGTGTCACCCAAATCGCACTTGCTTCCTCACAGCTCCCAAATCTCCAGCTGCCCGTCTGAGTATGAGGTAGAACAGATGGTTGAGTCTGCAGAGCTGTTTACTCATACTATAGCATGGGAATCAGAGGTCGACTCCAGCGCTTCTGTGAATCCAGACGAGGAAATGATCTGCACTGATGCCCAGAATCTTTGAGTCGGATCCAGGACCAGACGCAGAAGGTTCTGACCATAATGTAGACCCTCATTCCCAAACTGTAACTCCTGTTGGTGGAGACAATGAGGAAGACGATGATAAGACTCAAATACCTGATTGGAGCGACAACTTTAGTTTTTTGTCAGGGCAGGAACAGGTTGGCTCTGAGGACGACGGGTGTAATAACGCACAGGGTGATGATGATGAGGTCGGAGATCCCACTTACTGTCAACCCACAGTCAGCCAAGAGATGAGGTCAGCAGAGGAGGTGGAGGAAGATGCTAGTGACGACGAGGTCAGGTTGCGCCTTCCTGGACAGAGACGTAGTACTGGAAGCACGTCAACAACTGCATCCTCAAACACAACTCTGCCTCTCACCACAAGTCGTGGTGGCTCTTCAGGTCGCATGGGTGCTAAGCCTTGCATAGCCTGGGCATTTTTTCAGATCGATAAAGATGACCCAACTCGTGTTATCTGTAACATTTGTCAGCAAAAGCTAAGTAGAGGCCAAAAAATACATAGTTTGAGTACTTCATGCATGAACCGGCACATGGACATGAAGCATAAGTTGCAGTGGGAAGCTCAGTGTGCTACAATGCGGTCTAGCCGGCCGGGCCAACCACCGTCTGCCATATCTTGTGCATCCGCGGCCTCTTCATCCTCTGTGACTGGGGGGACAGCAGTCACACCTGTTTTGGGGCGCAGACCTGCCACCTCTTTACCCGCAACAGCCAGCGTGATTGGCAGGTCATCATTTTCTTTGGAGGTGGTAACACCAGCTGGTCTTGAGCGCTGTCCGACATCGATAGCACCACCTTTGGATCAAGGCAACCTAACATGTCCGCCTGCATCTTCCTCACAGACCGGCAGTTTGCCGGGGACACCCTTATCAACCCCGTCTAAGCACAATAGCCAGCCCTCGGTCCCTCAGATGTGGACAAGTAAAAGACCATTTCCTCCTAGCCATGAGAAAGCTAAGAGGTTGAATTTCACCATCTGCAAGCTCTTGGCTACAGAAATGCTGCCTTTCCGCCTGGTGGACACAGAGGATTTTCGAGACCTTATGTCCGTCGCAGTGCCCCAGTACCAGATGCCCAGTCGGCACTACTTCTCAAAGAAAGGTGTGCCTACGCTCCACCAGCATGTCGCACACAACATCACCGCTTCTTTGAGAAACTCTGTGTGTGACAGGGTGCATTTCACCACAGACACTTGGACGAGTAGGCATGGACAGGGGCGTTACATGTCGCTGACTGGGCACTGGGTAACTATGGTGACAGCAGGACAAGGGGCTGCTGTCCAAGTCTTGCCGTCCCCACGAGTTGTGCGTCAATCCTCTTTATGTCATTTTTCCTCCACTGCTTCTGCCTCCTCAACCTCCTCTCGGTCTTCCACCTGCACCCAAAGCCTGTCTGGTCATGCCACAAGCTTTCTAACTGCGCAGAAGGGATCCTGCACACCTCCTTACCATGCTGGCAGTAGGGCTCAACGTCATCAGGCGGTTTTTACATTGAAATGTCTGGGAAATGTGAGTCACACAGCTGAGGAGTTGTGGTCAGCTCTGGAGAACCAATTTCATGAATGGTTGTCTCCACTGGACCTGAAACCAGGGAAGGCCGTGTGCGACAATGCTGCAAACCTGGGTGCGGCCCTTCGCCGGGGCAATGTCACACACGTGCCTTGTATGGCTCACGTGTTGAACCTGGTTGTCCAGCAATTTTTAGCCCACTATCCCAGACTAGATGGCCTTCTGCAGAGGGCACGGTCGCTGTGTGCTCACTTCCGCCGTTCGCATCCCGCAGCTCAGCGACTTACATCTCTACAGAAGTCGTTGGGCCTGCCACTTCACCGGCTAAAATGCGATGTGCCTACCCGGTGGAATTCAACTCTGCACATGTTGCAGCGACTGTGGCAGCACCGACAAGCCCTGGTGCAATACGTTCTGACGTATAGCCTGGGCCAACGAGATTCAGAGGTGGGGCAAATCACGCTGGAGGAGTGGTCTCAGATCAGGGACCTATGCACCCTTCTGCACAGTTTTGAAATGGCGACGAAGATGTTTAGTGCTGACGATGCCATTATCAGCATGACTATTCCGGTGATTTACATGCTGGAGCACATGTTAAACAGAATTCGGAGTCAGGTGGTGGCACAAGAGGAGGTGGAGGAAGTAGAGGAGGTGGAGTTGTATGCGGAAGGGCTAACATCTGCAAGGTCCAGACGGTCGGCAGCACCAAGGCGGCAGGCATGTGAGGGTGGGGGAGATGGTTTAACCAGGGCGCATGGTAGCAGCCAAACTAGTGAGGAAGGTGCAGGAGCCCAGGAAGAAGTGGAGGACGAACTGATGGAAGACTCATCAGATGAGGGAGACCTTGATCACATTTCTGTTGTGCGAGGTTGGGGGGAGAGGACAGAGGAAGGAAGCATGATTGTTACCTCGCCACCAACACAACAGGGACTTGGTGCTCCTGGATGCGCAACACACATGAGTGCCTTCTTGCTGCACTACCTGCAACATGACCCTCGAATTGTGAGAATTAGAAATAATCCTGACTACTGGGTTGCCACACTGTTAGATCCCCGGTACAAAAGTAAATTTGCAGAAATTATTCCTGCCATAGAAAGGGATGCACGCATGCAGGAGTATCAGCAGAGACTGTTGCAGAATCTTACATGTGCTTTTCCACAAAATACCAGTGGTGCACGTAGTGAATCTCACAGTTCCAACTTGCCAACCGTGGGACCGTCAAGTGTTCAGCACTCAAACCGTAACAGAACCACAGTATCTGCTGGTAACATCAATTTTGCGGAATCATTTCACCACTTTTTTAGCCCATCCTTTGCAAGGCCACAGGAGACAAGAAGTCTGACACATAGTCAACGCCTAGAGACGATGGTACAGGAGTATCTCCAAGTAAACATTAAAGCCACAACTGTGTCACTGGACCCTTGCTCTTTTTGGGCTTCCAATCTGGATAAATGGCCGGAGCTAGCCACTTACGCCTTGGAGATCTTGTCATGCCCCGCAGCCAGCGTTCTGTCTGAACGTGTGTTCAGCGCTGCTGGTGGTGTGCTGACAGATAAGCGCACGCGGCTCTCCACTGATAATGTAGACAGACTCACGTTCATAAAGATGAACAAATCATGGATCCGAAACGACTTTTCTACCCCTGTGTCATCCTGGGGAGAGTAAAAGCTTGATGATTGGTTAAAATCACCCTACCAACCGTTTTAAGCTTTCAAATTACTAATCATGTTTATCTGTATCTTGACTGGAAAATAATTTGGGCTTTGTAGCAGTGTGCAGCACTGATCCTATTAGGCCATCTATAATAAGCTTCACCAGATTTAAAATTAAAAATAATTTTTAGCTGCATCTAGCCCGGAAAATAATTTTGGGGCTCCGAGATGCGCAAGACACATAAGTGCCTTCTTGCTGCACTACCTGCAGCATGACCCTCATATTGTCAGAATTCGAAGTAATCATGACTACTGGGTTGCCACACTCTTAGATTCCCCAAACTTTTCGATCAACCTTTTCATTTTAATAAAGACCAAAAAAATGGTCATTTTTGAAATTATAAGCATTAGCAGGTTGTTAGAAACTGAAATCAAACAGTTTTCAACTCAAAACTTTATTCTAGGTGATGTTACATTTTCACATAGGACCCCTTGTTCGAAAGGAGCTTCTGAACTCTCTCGTCCATTGAATTTGTCAGGTTTTGGATGGTTTCTGCTTCAATTGTTTTGCATGAGGACAGAATACCCTCCCAGAGCTGTTGCTTAGATGTGAACTGCCTCCCGCCATCATAGACACTCCTTTTAATGATGCTCCAAAGGTTCTGAATGGGGTAGAGGTCAGGGGAGCATGGGGGTCACACCATAAGTTTGTCCCCTTTTATGCCCATATCAGCCAGAGATGCAGATGTTTTATGTGCAGCATGAGATGGTGCATTATCATGCAGAAAAATGATCTTGCTGTGAAATACACGGTTCTTCTTCTTGAACCATGGCAGGAAGTGCTGTTTGAGAAAATCCACATACATTATGGAGTTCATCTTTAGCGCCTTCAGGGATCCTAAAGGGGCCGACAATCTCTCTCCCCATGATTCCAGCCCAAAACATTACTCCACCTCCTCCTTGTTGGCGCTGTAGCCGTGTTTGCGTGGGGTGTCCATCAACCAGCCATCCTCCACTCCATTCATCTGGACCATCGAGCGCTGCACGGCACTCATCCGTGAACAAAACAGTTTTGAAATCAGTCTTCATGTAATGTTTGGCCCACTGGAGCCGTTTCTGCTTGTGTGAAGTGGATAGAGGAGGTCGACAGGATGGCGTATGCACAGCTGCAAACCTCTGAAGGACCCTGCATCTTGTTGTTCGGGGGACGTTGGAGGCACAAGCAGCTTCAAAAACTTGTCTGCTGCTATGACGAGGCTTTTTTGCCGCTGCTCTTTCAACCTGACGTAATTGCCTGTAGGAAAGAGTCCTCAATTTGCCCTTATCAGCACGCACACGTGTGTACTGTGAATCAGCTACATACTTCTTGATTGCCAAGACACTTCATCCTGATCATCGCACAATGTTGATTGTAGTCATGCCTTGACCTAAACACTCCACAATTTGTTGCTTCTCAGCAGCCGACACATCCTTTTTCTTTCCCATTTTGGCAGAAAATGTAGGCTGCTTAATAATGTGAGAGAGCCTTCTTAAGTAGTCTTGCCTTTCATTGGACACACCTGCCAAACTAATTAGCACAGGTGTCTGCAATTGCTTACAGTGATATAAAGAGCCCTGACACACATCACCATCAATGAGTTTAACTGACAAACAAACAAATTCTTGCCTTATCACTCCTAAACACTTTTTGCATAATAATTTGGAACACAGTGTACATGTGCTTTTCCACAAAACACCAGTGGTTCACGTAGTGAATCTTACAGTTCTAACTTGCCAACCGTGGTCTGTATGGAATTGTTCAATAAAGGGCCCAAAATTAAGATAACATAGATGGGAGAGGTCTCTATGAATAGGAATTCCTAAGTATTTGATACCCTGTGAGGGCCAGGCAAAGGGAAAGTTGGACTGGATGGAATCCTATATGGATTTAGGGAGGGAGACATCGAGGGCCTCAGACTTCGCTGCATTGATTTTAAAATTTTACCATGTAACAGTGATCTATTTCAGCCATAACAGCAGGGATGGATATATGTGATTGAGTGATATATACTAGGACATCATCAGCAAATAGAGAGCACTTGTACTCGGTGCCTCCCACCTCAATCCACCTAATATTGGGGTTATGGTGAATTGATGAGAGCAGGTGCTCCGTCACTAGGATGTATAAGAGAGGGGACAGAGGACATCCCTGCCTTGTCCCATTGGTGATTGTGAAAGGTGATGAAAATGTTCTGACGCACCCCCTGGGCCTTGGGACACCCGGAGCCGGACCCTTTTTGGTGGATGCTGGTGGTTGTAGTCTTCGTGGCGGCGATCCGGTTCCGTGGCTCAGGGCGGTCAAACCAGTGGCGGAACTATTTATGTGGTTTTGATGTTTAAATGTCCGACTACGCCACCCGTGGATTGCGGTCAGAGTGAACCGCCGCTACAGGGCAGACCGCTAAGGCTGGTGTTGTGGGTGCAGCAGAGCGTACCATAACTCCCCACGGGAGGAGTATAGCCTCAGGGCAGTGTATGCGGAGGATGGGGGTGATGGTGCAGGGCAGCAGCAGTAACGACACGGAGTCAGTGATGCAGTTCAGGGCCTTTACTCACAGTTCTTATTATCCAGACCACGTCTGCAGGTAACGGCTGCCCACGTCGTACTGTGCTCACCAGGTGAGGGGCTCAGACAACTCCCAGATAACTTTGGAGCGCTTCACAGGACCCCCTTTGTGTGTCCTTTGTCTGGCCTTTCTTACCAACACTTCTGTCCGGCTGCCTCGGGCCTCCTCTTGGTAAACTTGGCGCCAGTTTCCCTGACCCTATGTGGTGCCTTCCTAGCGGGTGGAGCAAGGGGCTGCGCCACATAAAATGTCAGAGCCTCCGGTTTCTAGCTGAGGGTCGTTTCCTGCCTCCACTAGTTCGGGGACCGGTCTCCCCCTTTGGCCTGACCCCTCCACGCAGGTGGATTCGGGCGTGCGGTGGCGACTCGCCCGTCCGCACCCCTGGGATCCCTTCATTCCTCGTTCCTGGAGCCTTCTCCGCTCCTCTTCCTTCCTTCTCCCTCTTGCAGGCCTGGGCCTCTGTTACTAGGCCCGCCTCCGGAGCAGAGCTCATGCAGAGCCCCTGCTCCCTGCCACTTCTGCTCAGACTTCTCTGCACTGAACTAAGATGGTGCCCACCTTTTATACTCCCTTCTCAATGCACCCAGGAACTGCTTCCTCCCTGCTCCTGCACTGCAGGGTTCCCCTTCCTCAGTGTTCCCTCCCCCCACTCCAGCCAGGGACAGGGACTGTCGTGCCCATCTCAGGGGCATATTGGTCGCCCTGCCCCACGGCAATGTGGTGTAATGCATGCAGGTGTCGGGTCCTGATCCACACTCCATCCTTATCTGAGAGTGAGATATCACACCTCTGGGTGAGGTGCAATACGTCTGTAGCAACCGAGCCCTCGGTGCTACAGTTCCATTTATCTTCAGCCTAGGTGACGTATTGTGATACAGGGCCGTGATTTTGGCTATAAAAGGGTCCCCTAGACCCCTACCCCAAGCTTTTTAAGAGAATCATATATGGCGTGCCAGGAGACTCTATGGAATGCTTTCTCAGCATCCAACGAGAGTATCTACTTACAAATTTTTAACTGCATCTAGCCCAGGAAATACTTTGTGCCTAGTAGCAGTGTCTGCTAGTCAGCGGATTATCCCGGCTGTTAAGCAAGCTACACCACCTGTAGTTTGGACACTTAATTTTTTCAAAGGAAATGCTTCGGGACCACGGGATACTTAGTGAAGAGCATCAGGAGGCACCCCAAGGCATAGGGGCTGGGACTGGCACTAGGATGCCTTGCGGTGGACAGCCGAGCTCGATCCTTATAAAAGCTTTTTAACTGCAGCAGCTTTAGTGGACGCTACTGGAGCTGGAATTACGCGGCTGCTGGCATGAGACTTGCCCTCCAATAGATCCTTGTAAATGGATTTAAAGTGTATTCATTCAAATTAGAGGGACAATTTAAATTAAAAAGCTTAGAGCTGCCTCCACCACAGGGGGGCTCTCTCGACCCACCAGCGGACAGGCACCAGTATTGGGAGAGGGGGGCTGGCCGTCAGGGTTCACCGCGGCTCTGGCACAAACCCGGCGACACGGAGGTGGCACGGGCAGGAGCGGACTGGCCGTCTCGGCTTCTCACTTTTTGGATTTTAGAAGGGCATGACATGCCTATATCTGTGTCTCCCCCTCCTTTTACTCCTCCACCTCTTTTATTTTCGCATGACTATATGTACTTGTCACTTTTCCATGTGTTAGTTGTGTCTTCTGAGCAGTTTGTCAGCTTTTGGACACCTTTGAAGGTGTTTTCTATGTGTTTCTATGTGTTTTTGTTTGCCTGCCATTGGTTTTAACGGTGTTCGAAGGTGTTCGACGAACAGTTCGGCGAACACACGGGTGTTCGACGAACCGAACCGAACTCGAACACTACGGGGGTGGCTCAACACTACTCATAATTGTTATGTTGTACTAAGAGCCATTCATCTCTTGCATTATCACCCATATTCTAATCTCTTCTGGGAGACAAAGTTTGTATTTTTATAATCAGATCACAATATTGGATCTCATATATATACCATTGTATTTTAATTATCTCATTATTCATACACACCTAAGAAACCCTTTATTGGACATTATGGTTCATCATCAGCACTGTGGTGTTCATAATATCCTGTTTCTACTCCTTAGCTTATCACCTCCACTTTCATCAGGTTTACCATTACCACTACGTCTCATTTGTTTTAACTGTAGCACCTTGTTTTTCATTATAACCATCACTTTATCACCCCCTCCCTCTGCATAATCCTATGATTATGTATTGATGACGAGATTACATTGTTGTCATTTGATTATACAATTTCTGCTACACTTACTAGTATGCATTTTACATAACTGAATTTGATTTAAGATTTATCACACTTCACTATCACACTCATTCACCTTACATATATTATCTTATTCACTATCTTCTTTTCCAAATATTACATAGATTAAAACTGTACTTTACATTTATATTCCATAGATAGGTTCGCACAAACTATGGTCCGTTTCTCCCCCACACAGACTCATTATTATTATTATTATCAATCACAGTCTCTCGGAGGAACCAGCCCATATTTACCTTCACCGTCACACTGCGCCCTTTTTGAACAACTCCACAGCTGTATGTAGATCCCTCTGGCTCGTGTACTGATGTCCGGACTATGCGCATGTCCGATTCGCTACCCTCTTTGACTTCTTGTCCTCAGCAACACAAACATGATGCGTTCTACACGTGCGTTTCAGCGTGGCTGACAGGAAGTCACTTTTTGGCACAGAGGGGATGCAAACGCTACACGCGCTAAAACAGCCGGTCAACGTTATACTGGACCCAATCACCACAGGGGCCGGGATATTTAGGAAGTACCAGGATACTATTAGGTTACGCTCCTTGGAAAAAGCAGAGGCGAAACAGCATCGTCAGGGTGGTAGCCCAGATAGCCATAGGTCTGCAGTAACAGTAAGTTTAAACCCTCAATAACTAGATCTAATATTCTTATCTGATTTTGTGCTTCTCTGAATGTCTTGAAACATTGAGTGTGTGACCAAACAATTACATAGGGATGACACAGAGTGTGTAACTAGCATTAGAAATGCTGATAAATTATAGGCACTTGCACTTTACATATAAACACAGTATTCCTATATCTAAACCCTAACTCAGCATCGTGCACTTTAGAAATGTAGCCAATCAGTGTATTTTGGTCCTCTCAATGCTGAACTCTGAGTAAAACTATAGAGGGGTTGCATGTATAAATATTGGACTTATACTGCTGTCTGTTTGCTAAAAATGGATACCTTACGCTTATTAAATTTTAACAATGAATTTTTATATTTATTATATCAATAAAAATCTAAGATTTTAAGAACTTGTGCCCTCTTGTATAGAGACGTATGATTCTCTGGTAGTGTTGTATAAATTGTAGTTCTGGAGGTGATCTATATATACTTTTGACAGTGCATTAATCAGTGAGTTTTTAGTAGTAACTCTTGGCATATTTATTTATTTAGTTCCTCAATTCGACAACAGCAAGACATGGATTAATAATTGTCATTTAATTTTTGTACCCTGTGTGGTTCCTGCCTCTGTCTGACGTCCTCGATTTTTAATAGTATTTTAATGTAATCGTATCTTTTATCAAGTTGCCTCCCGCAAGGATCACTTATGATGGGCACACTTTTAGGCAGTGACCTGGGAGTCAGAAATGCTTCCAGAGGTCTTCCCCATGCTGTTCCCATGTCTTTTCAGCACTGTATGCATTTGTCTGATGATGTGTTACACACCACATGGCCAGATAAGGTTTTAAAATGTTAAAATGACATTTCCCATTGAATGCATTTGTCACGGTTGAAAGCAATGCAAAAGTGAAAAAACGCATCAAAAACGCTACGCTTGAACATAGCCCAAGGTGTGGACGAGTATTTTTGGTTTTGGTTATTTATTTTGCCTTATATACAAGTCATTACCCTGGAAAGGATGTTCCTTAATATATTTCCCAGGAAAATCCATTTTGGTTTTGTTTTTGTATGTTTTATTGTGAGTCCGTAAAAGTGGCGTAATACTCTGACAACGTTGCTGACAGCAGTGACCTGGGAGTCAGAAATGCTTCCAGGGGTGTTCCCCATGCTGTTCCCATGTCATTTGAGCAGTGTTCCCATCGATTTGGGCAATTTTTAGGCCCTCTGCAGACCGCCGGGGGGAGCCGCCTGGAAAATGCTTGAGTTTCCCATAGACTTTCATTGGCTCGTTGCTAGGGTCGAGCACCCGAGTATTCTAATTTGCTCGACCCGAGCAACGAGTACCCGAGCAATTTAGTGTTCGCTCATCACTATCCCTAACCCATCTCTTCAATCTATCACAAACTTCTCGTACCTATCCCTCTGCTTTCAAACATGCCACGATCACGTCCATCCTCAAAAAGCCATCCCTCGACCCAACCACTTTGTCCGTCTTATCGCCCCATATCGCTGCTCCCATTTGCCTCCAAACTCCTTGAACAACATGTTCACGCTGAACTCTCCTCTCATCTAAATCTATTTTCGACAACCAATAATCTGGCTTCAGTCCCTACCATTCCACCGAAACTGCCCTTAGCAAAATTACTAATGACCTACTTACAGCCAAAGCTAACAGACAATTCTCCATACTCCTCCTTTTAGACCTGTCTTCTGCCTTTGACAAAGTTGACCACTGCCTTCTACTACAGATCCTATCTTCCTTTTGGTGTCAAAGACCTTGCCCTATTCTGAATCTCCTCATACCTTTCCAACCGCACTTTTATCGTCTCCCACTCCCACACTACCTCCTCATCCTGCCCTCTCTCTGTTGAAGTCCCTCAAGTCTCCGTCCTACGACCCCTACTCTTCTCCATCTATACCCTTGGCCTGGGACAGCTCATAAAGTCCCATGGCTTCCAGTACCATCTGTATGCCTATGACACCCAGATCTACCTCTCTGGCCCAGACGTCACCTCTCTGCTGTCCAGCGTCCCAGAGTGTCTATTAGACATATCCTCCATCTTCTCCTCTCACGTCCTCAAACTCAATGTGGACAAATCTGAGCTTATCATCTTTCCTCCATCTCATATCTTCCCCATCTGATCTATCTATCTCAATAAATGACATCACTGTTACCCTTGTACCAGAAATCCGCTGCCTCGGCGTAACCCTCGACTCTGCTCTGTCCTTCAAACCACACATCGCCACCTCCTGTCACCTCCAGCTCAAAAATATTTCCAGAAACCGTCCTTTCCTCAACCCTCAACCCTCAATCTACTAATCTGCTTGTGCATGCCCTCATCATCTCCCGCCTCGACTACTGCAACATCCTCCTCTATGGCCTACCTGCTAACACTCTTACACCTCTCCAGTCTGTCCTTAACTCTGCTGCCTGCCTTGTTCATCTCTCCTCGCTACTACTCTGCTACCCCCTTTGTTAATCTCTTCACTGGCTCCCAATTGCCCAGCGTATCCAGTTCAAACTACTAACACTGACCTACAAAGCCATAACCTTTCTTCTCCGTACATCTCTGAACTAATCTCCCAATATATTCCCTCATGCAATCTCCGGTCCTCCCAAGACCACCTCCTCTCCTCCACACTTATTCTTTCCTTACTCAATCGCCTTCAAGACTTCTCCCGAATATCCCCCATCCTCTGGAATTCTGTGCCTCAACACGTCCGATTATCCGCCACATTCGGATCCTTCAGATGGAACCTGAAAACCCATCTCTTCAAGAAAGCTTCCAACCTGCAATGACCCCCACTGCCACCTCACCACCACTAGAGCTGCTGCAACCTCTCACCTACTGTCTCTCTCCCCATCCTATAGAATGTAAGCCCGCAAGGGCAGGGTCCTCTTCCCTCTGTACCAGTCTATCATTGTTAGTCATTTACTGTAAGTGATATCAGTATTTTGTATGTAACCCCTTCTTATGTACAGCACCATAGAATCAATGGCGCTATATAAATATATTATAATAATAATGTTGCCACTGCTGCTGCGAGAAAATAAACGTTATTCCTCCCGGCAGCCTCCGGCTTTAAGTCACAGAGGCGTGTCTGGTGTGGCTTAAGTCACTGTGTAGTACATAATGAGTGGTGGCTGTAACAGCGCCCTGGCACATTGACTGACAGCTGGTTTATCTCTAATGAGTTCCTGAATTGAATAAACTTTAGAAATGGCACAAATAAAAATCAGGCAGAAATCAACAAAAAAACAAATGCAACAATGAATCATATTACGTCATTGTCTTTTTAAATTAGAGACATATCTGATAATAATAATCATCAAAACAGATGGATAGACTAAGATCAGATCCCTCCTCTGAAAAATTTCAGCAACATTTCTAAGTATATTCATTGATAAATCTAAGATGTTTTTCAGCTGCAGGCATCTGTCACCACGTCAAAAGTGGAAAGTTTTTGCTTTCATATTATTCCCACTGTTCCCCTTCTATTTTTTTTTAAACCAATGGTACAGTTTCAGAGGAGTGGGTCTTTTCTTATTAAATGCTATATTTTGCCGCCTTTTCGCATGTCCTTTTAAGCAATCAAGGAGCCTGAAAAATATTTAGTTGAAGAAGACTGGCCACCAGGTAGCAATAAGGCTAAATTCACACATCCGTTTGTTCTGGTCCGAGCACATATATGCCTATGAGGCTGCTGACCTTGGGTAAGGAGAGCCACAGCTGCTTTGTGCATCACGGTCCATGTTCAGACTGTGACAAATCTATCACAGAGCTCTCTAATATTGGAACCTGTTAGATGATACCATAGAACAATAGCTTACTGAGGGAAAAAACACACACACATAGGAAGAAGGGAAATGAGCAATAGCTCAAATAGTCATAATATGAATAATTTTACAGCCACAAGGGATTATTAAATATAATTAAATCGTCAAGAGACATAACGAGTTTCTGCACAAGCCCTTACACAGAAAAAAAACTAAAGCTCACAAGGGGCTTACAACACTTTACATAGCGGATTCTTAAACAGACTAGTAGCAAAGAGAAGACAGACAAGTCAAGTCGGCACTCATTGCTTAGGAGCTGGAAAACAGGAAACTTAACATTAGAAATACTGCAGCCCTGATCAAAATGAGCCACTAATGCAGGTAGAAGTGACCGGGTGATCCAGAAACACCGCTAAGCCTTATCTGCAATAGTGAAGATTAGATCTAGAAGTAAGTAAAGACCAAAAAAAAGAAAAAACTCCATTAGCCAGTTTGCCCATCCACCTATCCCATCATTGGTAGAAAATAAAAACCACAAAGAGGACACTGCTCGGGGCAGCTTATATAGCGTCCATTTTCCACATGTCCTATCAGCTCTCAGGGTAAAGGTATCACCGTTGGGCCTCTTTCACACATAAAATACTTAGGGTATGTGCACACTGTCCGGAGCTCAGGGCCGGCTCCAGGTTTTTCTGGGCCCCGGGCGAAAGAGTCTCAGTGGGCCCCTTTAACACATACCACGATTCATGAAGCAGAGATACGGCGGAGAAATATAAATAAATAAATAAATATATATATATATATATATATATATACAGTACAGACCAAAAGTTTGGACACACCTTCTCATTTAAAGATTTTTCTGTATTTTCATGACTTTGAAAATTGTACATTCACACTGAAGGCATCAAAACAATGAATTAACACATGTGGAATTATATACTTAACAATAAAGTGTGAAACAACTGAAAATATGTCTTATATTCTAGGTTCTTCAAAGTAGCCACCTTTTGCTTTGATGACTGCTTTGCACACTCTTGTATATATATAATACAATGCAAAGATTTCACTTCTTACATTACATGAGTGATATCTATTGTAAATTCCACAATAGCTCAGAAACCGGTGAATCGCTCCACACAGAATACTGGCCCCCATATAAGGCTCCATACGGAATACTGGCCCCCATATAAGGCCCCATACGGAATACTGGCCCCCATATAAGGCCCCATACGGAATACTGGCCCCCATATAAGGCTCCATGCGGAATACTGACCCCCCATATAAGGCTCCATACGGAATACTGGCCCCCATATAAGGCTCCATACAGAATACTGGCCCCCATATAAGGCTCCATACGGAATACTGGTCCCCATATAAGGCTCCATACGGAATACTGGCCCCCATATAAGGCTCCATACGGAATACTGGCCCCCATATAAGGCCCCATACGGAATACTGGCCCCCATATAAGGCCCCATACGGAATACTGGCCCCCATATAAGGCTCCATACGGAATACTGGCCCCCATATAAGGCTCCATACAGGATACTGGTCCCCTTATAAAGCTCCATACAGGATACTGGCCCCCATATAACACTCCATACAGGATACTGGTCCCCTTATAAAACGCCATACAGGATACTGGCCCCCATATAACGCTCCATACAGGATACCGGTCCCCTTATAACGCTCCATACAGGATACTGGCCCCCATATAATGCTGCAGGCAGGCTGTTACCCCCCACATAATGCCCCATACAGGCTGTCCCCCCCTTATAATGCTCCATGCAGGCTGTTACCCCCCACATAATGCCCCATACAGGCCCCCCCTTTTAATGCTCCATGCAGGCTGTTACCCCCCACATAATGCCCCATACAGGCTGCCCCCCCCCCTTATAATGCTCCATGCAGGCTGTCCCCCCCCCCACATAATGCACTATGCAGGCTGCCCCCCCCCCTTTATAATGCCCCATGCAGGCTGATCCCCACCTTATAATGCCCCATGCAGGATGTCACCCCCCCCTCTTTATAATGCCCCATGCAGGATGTCACCCCCCCTCTTTATAATGCCCCATGCAGGATGTCACCCCCCCTCTTTATAATGCCCCATGCAGGATGTCACCCCCCCTCTTTATAATGCCCCATGCAGGATGTCCCCCCCTCCCTTTATAATGCCCCATGCAGGATGTCCCCCCCTCTCTTTATAATGCCCCATGCAGGATGTCCCCCCTCCCTTTATAATGCCCCATGCAGGCTGTTCCCCACCTTATAATGCCCCATGCAGGATGTCCCCCCCTCTCTTTATAATGCCCCATGCAGGATGTCCCCCCCTCTCTTTATAATGCCCCATGCAGGATGTCCCCCCCTCCCTTTATAATGCCCCATGCAGGATGTCCCCCCCTCTCTTTATAATGCCCCATGCAGGATGCCCTCCGCCCTCTCTTTTTTCACCTGCGGACTTTCTGCGTAGAGGTTAGGTCTATGGGGAAAGCCCGAATGCGGACCCGCAAGACAAATTGACATGCTGTCGTCTGGAAAGACGCGCCACATGTCCGTGTCCGCAGGTGATCCGCAGGAGCACAGAGAAGCATAATGGACATGGAATTTCTACAAATCCCATCCACTATGCTTTTACCATCAGTGTGTCATCCGTGTGTCTGTTTTTACCATCAGTGTGTCATCTATGTGTCCGTTATTACCATTAGTGTGTCATCCATGTGTCCGTTTTTACCATCAGTGTGTCATCCATGTGTCTGTTTTTACCATCAATGTGTCATCTATGTGTCCGTTATTACCATCAGTGTATCATCCATGTGTCCATTTTTACCATCAGTGTGTCATCCGTGTGTCCGTTTTTACCATCAGTGTGTCATCCATGTGTCCGTTTTTACCATCAGTGTGTCATCCATGTGTCTGTTTTTACCATCAGTGTGTCATCCATGTGTCCGTTTTTACCATCAGTGTGTCATCCGTGTGTCTGTTTTTACCATCAGTGTGTCATCCGTGTGTCTGTTTTTACCATCAGTGTGTCATCTATGTGTCCGTTTTTACCATCAGTGTGTCATCCATGTGTCCGTTTTTACCATCAGTGTGTCATCCATGTGTCTGTTTTTACCATCAATGTGTCATCTATGTGTCCGTTATTACCATCAGTGTATCATCCATGTGTCCATTTTTACCATCAGTGTGTCATCCGTGTGTCCATTTTTACCATCAGTGTGTCATCCATGTGTCCTTTTTTACCATCAGTGTGTCATCTATGTGTCCGTTATTACCATTAGTGTGTCATCCATGTGTCCGTTTTTACCATCAGTGTGTCATCCATGTGTCCATTTTTACCATCAGTGTGTCATCCGTGTGTCCGTTTTTACCATCAGTGTGTCATCCATGTGTCCGTTTTTACCATCAGTGTGTCATCTATGTGTCCGTTATTACCATTAGTGTGTCATCCATGTGTCCGTTTTTACCATCAGTGTGTCATCCATGTGTCCATTTTTACCATCAGTGTGTCATCCATGTGTCTGTTTTTACCATCAGTGTGTCATCTATGTGTCCGTTATTACCATTAGTGTGTCATCCATGTGTCCGTTTTTACCATCAGTGTGTCATCCATGTGTCTGTTTTTACCATCAGTGTGTCATCCATGTGTCCATTTTTACCATCAGTGTGTCATCCATGTGTCTGTTTTTACCATCAGTGTGTCATCTATGTGTCCGTTATTACCATTAGTGTGTCATCCATGTGTCCGTTTTTACCATCAGTGTGTCATCCATGTGTCCATTTTTACCATCAGTGTGTCATCCATGTGTCTGTTTTTACCATCAGTGTGTCATCTATGTGTCCGTTTTTACCATCAGTGTGTCATCCATGTGTCCGTTTTTACCATCAGTGTGTCATCCATGTGTCTGTTTTTACCATCAATGTGTCATCTATGTGTCCGTTATTACCATCATTGTATCATCCATGTGTCCATTTTTACCATCAGTGTGTCATCCGTGTGTCCATTTTTACCATCAGTGTGTCATCCATGTGTCCGTTTTTACCATCAGTGTGTCATCTATGTGTCCGTTATTACCATTAGTGTGTCATCCATGTGTCCGTTTTTACCATCAGTGTGTCATCCATGTGTCCATTTTTACCATCAGTGTGTCATCCGTGTGTCCGTTTTTACCATCAGTGTGTCATCCATGTGTCCGTTTTTACCATCAGTGTGTCATCTATGTGTCCGTTATTACCATTAGTGTGTCATCCATGTGTCCGTTTTTACCATCAGTGTGTCATCCATGTGTCTGTTTTTACCATCAGTGTGTCATCTATGTGTCCGTTATTACCATTAGTGTGTCATCCATGTGTCTGTTTTTACCATCAGTGTGTCATCTATGTGTCCGTTTTTACCATCAGTGTGTCATCCATGTGTCTGTTTTTACCATCAGTGTGTCATCCATGTGTCCGTTTTTACCATCAGTGTGTCATCCGTGTGTCTGTTTTTACCATCAGTGTGTCATCCGTGTGTCTGTTTTTACCATCAGTGTGTCATCTATGTGTCCGTTTTTACCATCAGTGTGTCATCCGTGTGTCTGTTTTTACCATCAGTGTGTCATCCGTGTGTCTGTTTTTACCATCAGTGTGTCATCTATGTGTCCGTTTTTACCATCAGTGTGTCATCTATGTGTCCGTTTTTACCATCAGTGTGTCATCCATGTGTCCGTTTTTACCATCAGTGTGTCATCCATGTGTCTGTTTTTACCATCAATGTGTCATCTATGTGTCCGTTATTACCATCAGTGTATCATCCATGTGTCCATTTTTACCATCAGTGTGTCATCCGTGTGTCCATTTTTACCATCAGTGTGTCATCCATGTGTCCGTTTTTACCATCAGTGTGTCATCTATGTGTCCGTTATTACCATTAGTGTGTCATTCATGTGTCCGTTTTTACCATCAGTGTGTCATCCATGTGTCCATTTTTACCATCAGTGTGTCATCCGTGTGTCCGTTTTTACCATCAGTGTGTCATCCATGTGTCCGTTTTTACCATCAGTGTGTCATCTATGTGTCCGTTATTACCATTAGTGTGTCATCCATGTGTCTGTTTTTACCATCAGTGTGTCATCCGTGTGTCCGTTTTTACCATCAGTGTATCATCCATGTGTCCATTTTTACCATCAGTGTGTCATCCGTGTGTCCGTTTTTACAATCAGTGTGTCATCCATGTGTCTGTTTTTACCATCAGTGTATCATCCATGTGTCCATTTTTACCATCAGTGTGTCATCCGTGTGTCCGTTTTTACAATCAGTGTGTCATCCATGTGTCCGTTTTTACCATCAGTGTGTCATCCATGTGTCTGTTTTTACCATCAGTGTGTCATCCGTGTGTCTGTTTTTACCATCAGTGTGTCATCTATGTGTCCGTTATTACCATTAGTGTGTCATCCGTGTGTCTGTTTTTACCATCAGTGTGTCATCCATGTGTCTGTTTTTACCATCAATGTGTCATCCATGTGTCCATTTTTACCATCAGTGTGTCATCCGTGTGTCCATTTTTACTATCACTGTGTCATCAGTTACGACCACTAGCAGCTAACTAACTGTGACTTTATCAATGGACGTAACCATGGAAACCTAAGGTCCTGCAATGCCTGTGACGCGCCCCTGGGCCTGTGTCGCGCTGCGTTGCGCACACGGGAGCTTACCCGGAGCCGGATCTCTTGAGGGTTGTAGTCTCGTGGCGGTGACCCGGTCCGTGCCCAGGGAGTCAAACTGAGCGGCGATGTAACAGCGGTAGATGTAGGACGACTACGCCACCCGTTGAATGCAGCTATGGAGCTGCCGCTGCAGGACAGTCCGCTGAGGCCGGTGGATGGATGGTGCAGCGTAGATGGTATAACCCCCAACGGGAGGGGTATGGCCTCAAGGCAGCAGATGGATGATGGGGGTAGCAGGAACCACTCAGAGACGGTGCGGTGTAATTCAGGGTCTTTACTGGTAACAACGATAGACCCTCCCGGAGTACTTGCTAGTGAACGGGGCCTGGTCAGTCCTTGAGCAGATGGGATCTCCCCTGGCCAGGCGGAGTTGTAGGCCTCCCAAACTGACTGCACTCTTCTGGCTACCTTGCTAGAAGCGGATATAAGTAGCCCACGTTCCTGAGTGTACCGTGTGGTGCTCACCCGTATGGCCGGTGACTCGGGGCCTTCTAATGGCTTCCGCTCCACGATGGCGGTGCTGGTCCCACGCGTGTGACCGTGCCTTCGGGTTTCTGGGCCTGAGGACCTGAAATCCCCTGCCGGTCGGCTTCTGCTGCTGGGTAAGAGTTAGTCCCCACAGCCTCGGACGCCGGGTCCGGTAAGAAAGCTTCTCAGTCAGGGCGAGCTCTGCAGCTGCCAGCCCCTGACTCGTAGTAATATTGCTCCCACTGAGCTTCTGCTGTTTCTACTCTCCTTGACTGACTGACCCTGCCTCAGCCCAGGGTTTATACAGGGGAAGTTCTTCCCCTCCCAAGACTGGGCAGGAGGTGTGGCATGCACAGGATCCCTGACCAAAGGACCTCCCACCTGCTCTCAGACATAACATTACATTACTGTGGAAAACCAGACCCCTGGGGTGCCACATTCCCCCCTAGTGAAATTTAGTACTCCGGGACTAAACATATTTTTGTAACATAACAAAGTATAAACATTAACATTACAATAAGGAAACACATAAAGCTGGTCACGGCGTGTCCGTAACTGGGTGCAGTCTTTGAAGAAAGCAAGGTGTCCATTTCACCAAAACAGGGAGACGTAAACAGGTAGGGGTCTGTCCTACCCCGAGTCCTTAACAGTCTCTAGTCCATCCTGGGTTATGCTCCAACTATGTACAAGGATTCCCGGTAAATCCACCAAGGATTCCTAAAAATAACTGGAAACACAAAATTATACACAAGCAACAATACACAGATAAACATAAATAAAACAATTTATACACTTCAAATCCTCCAGCGTGCAGGTAACTGGCCTCTAGTGGCCCTAGTGGACCTACGGAGCTGACTGTCTAGCCCTGAACTACAGGGTGTAGGAGCTGTCAAGGGTAAACTGGGCAGCTGTCTACCGGCTCTTTGTCTCACTAGGGGTACGGCAGGCTCACTATAAGCAGAGGGTTGATCCTCCTGTTCTGCTTGTGTGGAGTCTTCTGCCTCCTGGACCGGCTGTTCTTCCAGCTCTACCTGTTGCTCCGTAGGTGCTTGGGATGCTGGTTGGAGGAAGGTGAGTACGGGTACCACAACTGCACCATTGACTTGAGTCCAAGACCGAGGGAAGTCTCCGAGCACAGTATTAACCATGTCTTCCCTTTCCTCTACGGGTCGAGGGTCTTCTTGTTCCTCTTCAGGGTTCCGTAGCTGTTCGGGACACTTCTTCAGGTGATCCCGGGATACAATGGTTGTGGTTTCCCCTCCGTCTTTACTGATGGTACAGACCTTTGGGTTGTCGTGGCTTGAGGGCAGTACGGTGTACGGGTCCTTCTCCCACTGGTCGTCCAACTTGTGGAGCCGTCTTTTTCTCTTCAAGACCTGCTCTCCGGGTACCAGGGGAACAGCGGGAGCATACTGGTTGTAAGTTTTCTCTTGTCTTTCCCTAGTCTGACAGAGACTTCGCTCCACGCTCTCCTGTACTCTCCGGTACTGCTGCTGCCTCTCTGTGTCCCAGTCTGTTTCTGGTGAAGTGTCCTCGGGTGTCAGGACTCCCATTTCCAGGTCAACAGGTAACTTACCAGGTCTTGCCCTCATTAGGTAAGCCGGGGTACAGTTGGTGGAACCTACCGGGATGTGGTTGTATAGGTCCACCAGATCGGGCAACTTCTCAGGCCACAGACTGCGTTCTTCCAGGGGCAACGTTTTTAGAAGATCCATTACCACCTGGTTCATTTTCTCACAAAGTCCATTAGTTTGCGGATGGTAGGGTGTCGTCCTTATGTTCCGGCAGCCATGCAGATTGCAGAATTCCTGGAAGACCTCCGCTTCAAAGGCAGGTCCCTGGTCCGTCAGCACTTGGTCCGGGTACCCGT
The DNA here is from genome assembly GCF_046119375.1 of Phyllobates terribilis. Classification (NCBI taxonomy): domain Eukaryota; kingdom Metazoa; phylum Chordata; class Amphibia; order Anura; family Dendrobatidae; genus Phyllobates; species Phyllobates terribilis. The sequence goes on from NW_027362763.1 coordinate 412,680,287, forward strand.
GTGGACGGCAAAAGTGCTGCTGGAAGGCTCTAGCTGCTGTTTGAGCCGTTAAGTCCTTGACGGGGACGACAACCAGAAACCGGGAGTAATGATCCACGATGGTTAACGCGTAGACGTAGCCACTTCTGCTTGGGGTCAGTTTTACATGATCCAAGGCTACCAGTTCCAACGGTTGCCGGGTGACGATGGACTGCAAGGGAGTCTTCTGGCTGGCACGGTCCTTCCTTCTCAGGTTGCACGGGCCACAGTCTCTGCACCACTTCTCGATGGTTCCCCTCATGCCTACCCAGTGGAACCGCTCGCGCAGCAGGAACTCCAGCTTCTTCCACCCGAAGTGTCCAGCTCCGTCGTGGTATGCCTCCATCACCATGGCTGCGTCTCTTCGTGGCACCACTACTTGCCAGAGTAATTCATGCGTCCGGGAGTTAACCATTCTGCGGCACAACTTCCCTTTGTAAAGGAACAGTCGACTCTTCTCTGCCCATAGTTGTTTGGCTTCCTCCGGAGCGTCTGGTTCAAGGCGAGCCTCCGGCCGAGTCAGCATCTCCTTCACCAGTCGGACGGCAGGGTCGCTGTCTTGCGTTTCCGCCCAGTTGTAGTGGGGTAAGGGGTTCAACGTAGCAGCCTGCTTACTCCTTACCCGGTGGGAATACTGGATAGTCCCATGACGGTGGAACGCAGGGAGTTCAACTTCTTCCAGTCCCTCCGGATCTTCTCCTCCGTCCGGCAGGTTGGGCATCCTGGACAGGGCGTCCGCGTTGGTATTGGAGCGTCCTGCCCGGTATTTGATTGTGAACTCGTAGTTGGACAGACGGGCCATCCACCTCTGCTCCAGGGCACCGAGTCTTGCCGTGTCCAGGTGTGTCAACGGGTTGTTATCCGTGTACACGGTGAACCGGGAAGAAGCGAGGTAATGCTTAAAGCGCTCGGTGACTGCCCATACTACGGCCAGGAACTCTAACTTAAATGAGCTGTAATTCTCGGGGTTCCTTTCGGTGGGTCGCAGTTTTCGGCTGGCGTAGGCGATTACTCGTTCCTTCCTCTGCTGGATCTGGGACAGTACGGCTCCTAGCCTGATGTTACTGGCGTCGGTGTAGAGGATAAAGGGCTGGCTATAATCCGGGTACGCCAGGATTTCGTCCCCCGTGAGGGCCATCTTCAGCTGGCGGAAGGACTCTTCTTCCAGCTCCTCCCATTTGAAGGGCGGCTTCTGGTTCTTGGCCTTCCGGGACTGGCCTATCAGGAGGTCCTGCATAGGTGCTGCCTTTTTGGTGAAACCGGGAATAAACCTTCGGTAGTAGCCTACCAACCCGAGGAACTGCCGCACTTCTTTTACGCTGGAGGGGCTTGGCCATTCCTTAATTGCGGTGATCTTATCAGGGTCGGGAGCCACTCCGTCAGCGCTCACCACGTGTCCCAGGTACTGCACCTTTGGTTTCAGGAGGTGACACTTGGAGGGTTTCACCTTTAGGCCGTAACTTGCCAGAGCTTCGAACACTTCCGCCAGGTGTTTCAGGTGGTCCTCATACGTCTTGGAATATACGATGACATCGTCCAGGTACAACAGGACCGTTTCGAAGTTTCTGTGGCCCAGACAACACTCCATTAGTCGTTGGAAGGTTCCCGGTGCGTTGCAGAGTCCGAACGGCATGCAGGTGAACTCGCTAAGTCCCATCGGGGTGGTGAATGCGGTCTTCTCCCGGTCCGCCTCTGCTACAGGAACCTGCCAGTACCCGCTAGTGAGATCCAAGGTAGAGAAGAAGTTAGCAGATCTTAAAGCAGCCAATGACTCCTCTATCCTTGGTAAGGGGTACGCATCCTTGTGTGTGATACGATTGATTTTCCGGTAATCTACACACATCCTCATGGTGTTGTCTTTCTTTCGGACTAAGACTAGTGGAGCTGCCCAGGGGCTACAGCTATCCCTGATCACCCCAGCCTCCTTCATGTCTCTAAGCATCCCCTTGGCGTGTTGGTAGTGGGCAGGGGGTACGGGTCGATACCTCTCTTTTATAGGAGGATGGTCTCCAGTGGGGATGTGGTGTTCTACCCCCTTGACTCGCCCGAAGTCTAACGGGTGTTTACTGAACACTCTCTCGTACTCCTGAACCACCCGATAGACTCCTTGTTTCTGGTGTGCGGGAGTGGAGTCAGTACCCAGATGTAGTTGCTGACACCAGTCCTCCATGTTTTTCTTAGAGCCGTTACCTTCCTCCGGGTGAGATGGAGGCAAGGGTTCCACAGATTGTATAGAATTTTGGTTAATGGTATATAATTTGGCTAGCGTGGCATACCGGGGCAGGTACACTTCCCTCTCCCCGATATTTATTATGCGAACGGGCACCCTCCCATGGCGTACATCAACCACCCCCCGTGCTGTCAAAATGGTGGGCCTACTGTCCGAGTAAACTGGTTCTACCATTGCCTGGTAATCTCTACCTCTCAGACCAATAGCTGCCCGGCACCAAATCATCATTTCACTTTTTGGGGGCATGGCAATAGGAAAAGGGTCACACATTCTTACGCTACCAATCTCACCGCCGGAGAGTTCCACCTGTTGCCGTCGCATCAGTGCCCGGATCTCTTTCTGGAGCACCCGCTGCTCGCCGGAGCTGGCGTTCTTGGCAACCTGCTGTAAAAGGAAAATCACCTCTGCAAGACAATTTTCAATTACATTAGTTCCTAGAGTTATTTTTGGGTGACTCTCATGCTTGTCAATATCTACAATGATCAGTCCCTGTGCTGCCAGTTCGACTCTACCGATTTTGATGGTCACCTCTTTAAATCCGATCTGTGGCACGGGCTGGCCATTGCTGGCGATGATACTCAAGTCGTCGTCAGGGTAGCGGGTAATATCCGAGTCATTCCAGTACTGCTTAAAGAGCACGTACGGGATGGTGGTGACCTGTGACCCGGTGTCCAGTAGGGCACTCATGGGAATGCCATCCAGTACCACAGGCAAGACTGGACGTCCTCCCACATATCTGTCGCGCCAGTTCGATGGGCCTGGTGATCTTTTTCCTGGGGGTTGGCCCTCTACCCCAGGTTGTGCCCGTTTAAAGAACAGTACCTTGCCATATGTCCAGGTTGATTGCAGCGGCGGCAGATGGGTCGTCCGTCCTCGCTGTATCGGTCACTGGGTCTTCCTCTGGCCGGTGGGGTCCTCCTTGGTCGACGCCACGGGATGTCCTCCGGTCCGGATGCCAGCTGGATCTTCCCTGGGGTGGAAGCCTGTAAAGACTGCACAGTTCGGGTTAGCGCAGCAACGCTCTTAGCTAGCTCTTGGACCTGATGGTGTAGGTCTGGAGCCGGGTCATTGTCCAAAGCCTGCGCATCAGCTCCCACAGGCCCTGCCGACAAGGGCGCCGCCTCCTGGTGGTAAGTGATAGCAGGGCGCTTGTGGGTCACAACGCCACCCGGTGCCGGTTCTCGGAGCACCCGGATGGCTCTGTCCTTGAACTGTGCAAAGCCCAGATGGGGATCCTGTAAGGCCATTGCCCGCAACTGGGTTCGGTGGGTATTACAATACAGTCCCTCTATAAACTGTTCGGTCAACAGCCTGTCCTCGTTTCCCACTCCATCAGGGTCGGTCTGCTTAATGGCCCTCAGGGCCTCTTGTAGGTTTAGTGCATAGTCCCTTACACTCTCATGCGCTCGCTGCTTGCACCCGTAGAATCTAAGCTTAATCTCGGCTGAGGTGCGGGTATCAAAGGTGTCCTTCAGCCGGGTTAGTATCCCTGCGACAGTCTTCCTCCCAGGTGGCCAGGATTTTACTTCCCTTTTGGCTGCCCCGGTTAGTTGGGCCACCAGGATGCTCACTTTTTGCTCTTCTGTGAGGGGGTACACCTGGAAGAAGCTATCCAGCTTTTCTCTAAAGTCATGCAGGGTATGTGACTCCCCTGAGTACTGGGGTAGCCAAGCTGCTCCCGGGATATAGGGCATGGTGAAGGGCATAACTGCAGCAGCGGTAGCGCTGGCGGGGGTTGAGGCAGTGAAGCTCTCCTCCGTATCCGACATCTTCCTCCCCCCTAGTGGACCGTGGCCTACCTTGCGATGATCCTCTTCCGTAGGCCGCGGCTCCGCAGTGGATCGTCAGGGTTGAGGACCTTCCGTCGCGCTCCTGTGACGTCGGCGTCTGCTGGGCTCCTTCCAGGACCTTACGCAACGTCCGGACGTGAGGCGGGGCTTCAGTTCTCGCGCGCTTTCGGAGTCCACGCCCCTCTTCTTCCCGCGCGGCGTCCTCAAGATGGCGTTCAATGGCGGGAAAACTCCACGGATGGCGGGAAGAAGGCAGAAGATGGCGCCGGATGGCGGGAAACTTCACCGATGGCGGGAAGAAGGCTGAAGATGGCGCCGGATGGCGGGAATCTTCACCACAGGGAAGTTTGAAAAGTCTCTTTTTCAGGCACGCAGTACCCGGTGGTTGCGGGCACGAAATCCTGCCGACTACGCCAAAGTTGACGCGCCCCTGGGCCTGTGTCGCGCTGCGTTGCGCACACGGGAGCTTACCCGGAGCCGGATCTCTTGAGGGTTGTAGTCTCGTGGCGGTGACCCGGTCCGTGCCCAGGGAGTCAAACTGAGCGGCGATGTAACAGCGGTAGATGTAGGACGACTACGCCACCCGTTGAATGCAGCTATGGAGCTGCCGCTGCAGGACAGTCCGCTGAGGCCGGTGGATGGATGGTGCAGCGTAGATGGTATAACCCCCAACGGGAGGGGTATGGCCTCAGGGCAGCAGATGGATGATGGGGGTAGCAGGAACCACTCAGAGACGGTGCGGTGTAATTCAGGGTCTTTACTGGTAACAACGATAGACCCTCCCGGAGTACTTGCTAGTGAACGGGGCCTGGTCAGTCCTTGAGCAGATGGGATCTCCCGTGGCCAGGCGGAGTTGTAGGCCTCCCAAACTGACTGCACTCTTCTGGCTACCTTGCTAGAAGCGGATATAAGTTGCCCACGTCCCTGAGTGTACCGTGTGGTGCTCACCCGTATGGCCGGTGACTCGGGGCCTTCTAATGGCTTCCGCTCCACGATGGCGGTGCTGGTCCCACGCGTGTGACCGTGCCTTCGGGTTTCTGGGCCTGAGGACCTGAAATCCCCTGCCGGTCGGCTTCTGCTGCTGGGTAAGAGTTAGTCCCCACAGCCTCGGACGCCGGGTCCGGTAAGAAAGCTTCTCAGTCAGGGCGAGCTCTGCAGCTGCCAGCCCCTGACTCGTAGTAATATTGCTCCCACTGAGCTTCTGCTGTTTCTACTCTCCTTGACTGACTGACCCTGCCTCAGCCCAGGGTTTATACAGGGGAAGTTCTTCCCCTCCCAAGACTGGGCAGGAGGTGTGGCATGCACAGGATCCCTGACCAAAGGACCTCCCACCTGCTCTCAGACATAACATTACATTACTGTGGAAAACCAGACCCCTGGGGTGCCACATTTGCACATGAGGAAAGAGACATAGCGAATCAAAAATACTATACTACATTTCTAATTGGAGGTATTTGCTAATATTATTATTATTACACCTACTAGATATTGAGATAGGATCTTGGAGATGAGAATACCCCTTTAATGAAAGCACCACAAGGAAAAACAATATGGCTTGAAGGCCGGATTCACATTGTATTTGGGCCATATCCCAGTAGCTCTGTTGGGGCTCCCATTTGAAGTAATTGACAATGGGAATTGGGCAGAACCCTTGATAAGACCATTAACTTTAAGGGTATGTGCTCACAATGCAGATTTGATGCAGAGCGTTTTTGCCTCTCCCTGGCACAAAAAAAACGCATGCAGATTTACATGCATTTTTTCTGCCAGGGAGAAACGTTTTTTCAGCGTTTTTACATGCGTTTTCGCATGCGTTTTTTCAAGCACTTTTCCAGGCGATTTTGAGCATAACTTGGAAAAGGCATGGATTTATATTGTGTGACCAACTTAGATGCTTTAAATGCTGCATCTATAGTAAAAAAAAAAAAAAAAAAAACAATTAAAAAGTTAAAAATAAAAAAACCTGTATACTCATTTAATCAGCTGATGGTCACGCGACCGCTGACGTCAGCAGTCAGGTGATGGTCGCGTGACCATCAGGTGATTAAATGATGTTGACGCGCCCAGGGGATGGGGGACCACTCGGCGCCCGGGCTTTGTTGTTGCCTGACCTTGGGGGATGTCGCAATGGTCAGCTCCCAGGCCTGTACCCTGGGGTCACTCTTAAAAGGAAAGAGGGGAAGTTATATGGGATAGGGGAATGTTCGTGACGCCACCTGTGGTGTCTGGTGAGGACCACCAGCGCTGCGACAGTCCTCTGAGGCCGGTGTTCAGGCAGCTTAGTTGGTGCGGCTCCCCACAGGTGGAGCTGGGCCTCAGGGCAGCATAGAAGAAGGATGCAGGACAGAGGGGACCCAGCCGGGTCAGAGGAAGAATAGGCACACACAACAGTTCACTTCAGTACCTTTACTGGTGGTGTTTCTGGCACGGTCCAGGGTACTTCAGGGTGAAGGGTGCATATCAGGACTCTCCCCAGTGAGCGGGTGTGGGGCCTCCTGTTCCTTGCCTTTCCTTGATAAGTTTCTGACCTGCCTGGAGCTAGGCCTAACTTGGTCTCTGTCTTGCACCTGCTTACCTGGTGGTAGGGCCTTCTGTTGGAGATCACACTCCCTGGTCTCTTGGGCCTCCGTGACTCCTGACCCTGGTATAACGGTCAGCTTTTGGTGTTCCTGGGACATATAGTTCGCCAGGGGTTCCGGTTGTTTCTGCTGGATGTAAGGAATCCCTGCAGATGCGGACCCGGTGTCCGGTAAATGGTTTTGGGGTGAGCGGGTAAAGCTCCTCTGCCCCCTATGTTACTTGCTTACTCCACTCGCCTTCGGCCACGCTCGGGGCCCTCACTAGGCTTCACACGGGCAGTAGGCCTCGCTACTCTTCACCGCTCTTTTGGCGTCGGCACGCCCTTGGCTCACTAATCTGAGCTCTCTGAGTCTGGACTGGACTGACTGAGCTCCACTGCAGGCTAGCTTCTGCAGGAGTTCCTCTCTGGCTGCAGCAGACTTCACACAGACTTCACTCTCTGTGGAATCCAGACTCTAGACTGACTGCCTAACTCCACCCTCCAGTATATATATCCCTATCCGGGCTCCCTCTGGTGGTCTGAGGTGGTAGGGTGGAGGTGTGTGAATGCTATGAGGGCCTCTTGTGGAGGAATCCATCCATGCACCCCTCAGGGATCTGTGGCACCAATGCGCAGCAGGGCGCCACATTCCCCCCTAGCAAAGCTCAGTACTCCCGGACTGAAGTAATTTTTATAACAACAATAACTCTTCCCTTTATGGGAGGCACTTTGCTTAAACGTTGCATATAAAACATTAGAGACAATAAATAGATATGTACAATTCAATAAGCAACCTCAGAATTCAAGTCTCTTCCGGTGAGGTCCCCTAACAGGGTGTCCGTCTCACAGGTTAAAGTACTTGGTAGCTTGAGGGACCTGCCCAAAGCAAACCCTCCACGTAGGCCCTGGGGTGGCTGCAGGGCATGGTGATCCTGAGTTGGACCTCCACTTGTGCCACACCAGACAGGTTTTTGTTCTGAGGTCACCTAAAGGGGCACTCCAGGGAGTGCAATTATTTACAGCAAACTGTTTTTTTGCTGCACACAGTCCTCAGCAACAAAGTTCTTTATGTACCCTTACGGGTAACTAGAGATAACAATGGAAGTGTCCATATCACTTAAATTGTCCATTGCAAGCATGACACAAAGTAATAAATACATATACATGAAAATACACAATATAATACCCCAAGGGCAACTATCTACACTGTCAGTTTCCTTCTTTATTCTCTGTATCTGACAGGGGTCTGACCTCGTGTGCTACGTGTCGACCTACGTGGTACTGGGATGCGTGAGGCACTAGTATTTGCACTACCTCCCATTCTGTCAGTTCTAAGTGTTGGGGGACTGCAGGGTTGCCTTAACCTCTCTACGGGACTGGCAAGTATACCATTGGCTGGGCCTTCTTGTTCTGCTCCAACCGGGGATCCTTCTTCCGGGGATTCTTCTTGAGCAGGCTCTTCTGAAACACTTACAGGTTCTACTTGCTGTGGAGGGTCTTCTGGCTGTTGAAAGAAGTGGATCACAGGTATTATTACTGCTCCTCCTAGTTGAGGCCAATCGTTCGGGAAATCTCCTAAGTCAGTATGGAGTACTGCTTCTTTAGGTTCCTCCGGCACGGTGAGAGGCACTTCTTTTTGGGGCTTTAGCAGGTCTGGACACAACTTCAGATGGTCTCTAGATACCGTTGCAGTCGCCATTCCTCCGTCTTTGCTAATCAAACAGGTCTTCTTGTTATCGAATCTTGAATTTAACACAGTGTAGGGTTCTCTCTCCCACTGGTCATCAAGTTTGTGGTTTCTCCTTTTCCTCTTTAACACCACTTCTCCTGGTGTGAAGGGTTCTGCGGGCGCACTTTTATTGTAGTGGGCTTCCTGCTTGTCCCTTACCCGAGTGAGACTGTCTTCGACACAGGCCTGTACTCTTCTGTACTGCTCCTGTCTGGTCGTGTCCCAGACCTCAGTGGACATATCTGCTTCTAGTTCTACTACACCAAGCTCCAGGTCCATGGGCAACTTCCGGGTCTTGCTCGCATGAGATATGCTGGAGTACAATTGGTGGAACTCACAGGTATGTGGTTGTACAGATTTACCAGGTCAGGTAGTAGGTCTGGCCACTGATTTCTCTCCTCTAGTGGTAAGGTCTTCAGCAGGTCGATGATGATGTTATTCTTATTTTCACAGAGACCGTTGGTTTGGGGGTGGTACGATGTAGTCCGGATCTTTTTACACCCGTACAGATGGCAGAACTCCTTGAACAATTCAGCTTCAAAGGCTGAGCCTTGATCTGTCAGCACCTGCTCCAGGTATCCATGGAGCCTGCAGAAGTACGCCTGAAACGTCTTCGCCGCAGTTTCTGCCGTCAGATCCTTGACGGGGGCGACCACCAGGAACCGGGAGTAGTGATTCACCATGGTCAGGGCATAAGAATATCCTGACCTGCTGGGTGACAGCTTGACATGATCCAGGGCCACGATCTCCAAAGGTCGAGTTGTCTTGATGGGTTGCAGGGGTGCCTTCTGGCTGCTGTAGTCTTTTCTTCTAAGGCTACAGGGTCCACAATTCCGGCACCACCTCTCAATGGAACTGCGCATTCCTACCCAATAAAACCGACACTTCAGCAGAGTTTCCAGCTTCTTCCAGCCAAAGTGCCTCGCCTGATCGTGGTAGGCTTCCAACACCATCTGGATGTCTGTCTTGGGCACCACTATCTGCCATACCATCTCATGGGTTTTGGGATTGACGTACCTCCGGCACAGTTTCTCTCTGTAGATGAACAGCCGGCTCTTTTCATTCCACAGCTTCTTGGCTTGTAGAGACGCATCCTTCTCCAGGGAGGAACCTTCCTGGGTTATCAGCTCTTTGATACGGCTGACAACCGGGTCACTGTCCTGGGTCTCCTTCCAGCTGTGGTGAGGCAGGGGGTTTAACGTCTTAACGCGATGCCTCCTGGAGGCTCGTTGCTCGTGGACGATCCCATTCTGATGAAAGGCTGGTAGTTCAATCTCCTCCAGGTCATCCACTTCTTCTTCAGTGTCCGACTGGTGAGTTACCCTGGACAGGGCATCGGCGTTGGCGTTCTTGCGGCCCGCCCGGTACTTAATAGTGAATTGGTAGTTTGACAGCCGAGCCATCTATCGTTGTTCCATGGCTCCTAGCTTGGCTGTTTCCAGCTGAGTCAAGGGGTTATTATCAGTGAAGGCAGTGAACTTACTGGAGGCTAGGTAGTGCTTGAACCGCTTGGTGATGGCCCAGACCAGGGCCAGGAACTCCAACTTGAAGCTGCTATAGTTCTCTGGGTTCCTCTCGGTCGGGCGGAGCTTCCTGCTTGCATAGGCGATCACCTTCTCTCGGCCATTCTGCTTCTGACTTAACACAGTTCCTAATCCCTCGTTGCTGGCATCAGTGTACAGCAGGAACGGTTGGCTGTAGTCAGGGTAGGCTTGGATCTCTTCGCCGGTCAGGATCTCCTTCATCACCTCAAAGGATTCAGCTTGCTCCTTTCCCCACTGGAACGGGGGGGGTTCTGACTCTCCCGGACTGTCCTACCAGGAGATCTTGCAAAGGCGCCACTTTCTTGATATAGTCCTTCACAAACCTCCGGTAATACCCGACTAGTCCCAGGAACTGACGTACCTCCTTGAGGCTCTTCGGCTCCGGCCATTTCTGGATGGCAGTGACCTTCTCTGGGTCTGGTGCTACTCCCTCTGGACTAACGATGTGCCCCAGGTACTGTACCTTTCGCTTGAGCAGGTGGCACTTTGAGGGCTTCAGCTTCATCCCATACCATGACAGTGACTCAAATACCTCCGCCAGGTGCTTCAAGTGGTCCTCATACGTTTTGGAGTACACTATCACATCGTCCAGGTATAGTAGTACAGTCTAGAAGTTGCGGTGTTCCAGGCAGCACTCCATCAATCTCTGGAACGTTACGGGGGCATTGCAGAGTCCAAACGGCATACTATTGAACTCGCAGAGTCCCATCGGGGTGGTGAAGGCCGTCTTCTCCCGATCCTCCTCAGCAACAGCTACTTGCCAGTACCCACTAGTGAGGTCAAGGGTGGAGAAGTAATTTGCAGACTTTAAGGCAGCCAGGGATTCCTCTATACGTCTTCATGTGTAATGCGATTCACTTGTCTGTAATCTACACACATTCTCATGCTTCGTCTTTTTTCCTGACTAGAACTAGGGGAGCTGCCCAGGGACTACAACTATCCCTTACTACCCCTGCCTTCTTCGTGTCGTGCAACATCTCCTTCGCCTTCTGGTAGTGTGCTGGTGGTATAAGCCTGATGGGTGGATGGTTATCTGTGGGGATATGGTGATGTACCCCTTTAATCCTCCCAAAGTCAAGTGGGTGCTTACTGAATACCTGCACGTATTCCTGAACCACCCGGTGTACATCCTGCTTCTGATGGGCAGAAGTGGTGTCTGTCCCAACATGGAGCTGTTGACACCAATCCTCCACCTGGGTTCCCGGGTCATTATGTTCCACTTCGTCTGGTGAGGTTAAGGACTCCGCCGTGTGTATGGAGTTGTTATCTACTGTGTACAGTTTGGCGTGGTAATCTAATCTTGTCCTCCCCATAGTTTAGGAGGCATTCGGGCACCCTCCCATTGCGTACATCCACTACCCCTCTGGCAGTTAAGAGTGTAGGTCTATGGTCTGAGCTAAGGGGCTCTACTACCGCCTGGTAGCTCCATCCTTTGAGACCTATTGCTGCTCTACACCAAATCAGCATTTCACTCATTGGGGGGATCACAATGGGTACCGGGTCTGTCACCCGTACATTACCAATTTCACCGCCTGTTAGCTTTACCTGTTGCTGGCACATAAGGGCTCGGATCTCTTTCTGTAGTGCCCTTCTCTGCCCTAGTCTGGCAGTGTCAGCTATCTGTTGGAGCAAGAACAACACTTCTCCCAAGCAGTTACTAACAATATTTGTGCCAAGTACCATATACAAGTCCCTTGTCCTTCAGTTACACTCTTCCCACCTTTACTGCCACATCCTTAACCCCCTACTAGGTTAAGGGGGAGGCCGTTTGAGGCATACACTGAAAGATTTGGATCTGGTAGGTGAAGTTCGTCTATGGACCAGAACCTTTTGTAGAGGACATCAGGCATGATGGTTACCTGAGATCCTGTGTCCAGCAGAGCGGGTGTCGCGATGCCATCCAGCACGATGGACAGGAAAGGTCTTCCTCCCACGAACCTGCGGTACCAGTTTGATGGACCTGAGGGGTCTACTCCTGGGTGTCGGCCCTCGGCCCCAGGGTTTGCTCGTTTAAAGGACAGCTCCAGATGGCGTGACCTGTCTTGTGGCAGACAGGGTCCTTCGGTGGGCGGCGTTGGTCGCTGGTCCTCCCAGGGGGTGGCGTTGTCCTCCTCCTCCTTCTCATCCAGGGGACATCATCAGGGCTGTCGGCTAGCAGGATCCTTCCTTCCTCCTCGGGCTCCATCCGCAGCTGCAGGGCACTCAGTACAGTGGTCAGGGTTTTGCTCAACTGACGCACTTCAGAGCGCAGGCTGTCCAGCTCACTAAGGGACGTTGCTTGCACCTTAGCTCCAGCAGCCACCGGGGAAAAGGTGGACGCTGCAGGCACTGGGGTGGCCCCACCCTGGTAACATTGGATAGCAGTTGTTTCCAGGGGCTGCAGTCCTTTTATAGCCATGTCCTTAAGGGTATCAAAGGTGGCATCTGGATGATCCAGGGACCACCAACGCACAGTCCTGCTCTCCTCTTGAGACCTCAGTCCCTGGATAAACTGTTCATTCAGCATTCTATTTTCATAATTGATGCTGGTTGGACTAACCTGTTTCAGAGCTCGCAGGGCCCCTTGTAAACGCCAGGCATAGTCCCGAGCACTGTCCTCCGGTTGCTGAGAGCAGTTGTAGAACCTCATCCAGAGGTCTGTCTCAGTACGATTCTCAAAGACAGTCTGTAACTTTTTAAAGATTGCGGACACTGACTCCTGGTCTGCGGCCAACCAGGTTTCTACTTCTCGCTCCGCAGCATCAGTCAATTGTCCCAATACAACAGCGGCTCTTTGCTTGCCTGTCATAGAGTACATGTCCAGTATACCGCATATTTTCCTTTTAAATCCAGACAGGGTATCTGGTTTGCCGCTGTACTGGGGGAGCCACTTCGCTCCAAGGATGTACGGTAGGGCCATGGGTATGACAGGGGTTACAAGCCCTGCTGGTGGAGCGGCTGCTCCGGCCTGCTTGGCGCCGAGCGCGGGTTGATCATCAGAGCCGGTAACCGGTACTCCGGCGTTGTGCTGCTCTTCGGACATTCTGGCGCCCCCCTAGCGAACCGTGGCCTACCTTCTTTTCTTTTCTTCCGGTAGGCCGCAGCTCCGCAGGTGACGGTCTTCCTTCAGGACCTTGCGTCGCTTGCGTCCTACGTCAGAGCGCTCATCAGGGCTCCTTCCAGGACCTGGCGCTTCCTGGCTTGACGTCCGGGGCTTTGCGCGCTTCAGCAGGTACGCCTCCCAGTTTCCCACGGTTACGCCCTTCTTCCCGCTCGGCGGCACAACAATGGCGGCGATCTTCGCCACAGTTAAATACACAGTTCTGATTTATTCGCACAGTACCCGGTGGCAACGGGCACAACACTCCGTCGTTGCAGCGGGCACGGAATCCTGTTCGTGACGCCAGGAAGAGATGACGCGCCCAGGGGATGGGGGACGACTCGGCGTCCGACCCTTGTTGTTGCCTGACCTTGGGGGATGTTGCGATGGTCGGCTCCTGGGCCTGTACCCTGGGGTCACTCTTAAAAGGGTATAGGGGAAGTTATATGGGATAGGGGAATGTTCGTGACGCCACCTGTGGTGTCTGGTGAGGACCACCAGCGCTGCGACAGTCCTCTGAGGCCGGTGTTCAGGCAGCTTAGTTGGTGCGGCTCCCCACAGGTGGAGCAGGGCCTCAGGGCAGCGTAGAAGAAGGATGCAGGACAGAGGACCCAGCCGGGTCAGAGGAAGAATAGGCACACACACAACAGTTCACTTCAGTACCTTTACTGGTGGTGTTTCTGGCACGGTCCAGGGTACTTCAGGGTGAAGGGTGCATATCAGGACTCTCCCCAGTGAGCGGGTGTGGGGCCTCCTGTTCCTTGCCTTTCCTTGATAAGTTTCTGACCTGCCTGGAGCTAGGCCTAACTTGGTCTCTGTCTTGCACCTGCTGACCTGGTGGTAGGGCCCTCTGTTGGAGATCACACTCCCTGGTCTCTTGGGCCTCCGTGACTCCTGACCCAGGTATAACGGTCAGCTTTTGGTGTTCCTGGGACATATAGTTCGCCAGGGGTTCCGGTTGTTTCTGCTGGATGTAAGGAATCCCTGCAGACGCGGACCCGGTGTCCGGTAAATGGTTTTGGGGTGAGCGGGTAAAGCTCCTCTGCCCCCTATGTTACTTGCTTACTCCACTTGCCTTCGGCCACGCTCGGGGCCCTCACTAGGCTTCACACGGGTAGTAGGCCTCGCTACTCTTCACCGCTCTTTTGGCGTCGGCACGCCCTTGGCTCACTAATCTGAGCTCTCTGAGTCTGGACTGGACTGACTGAGCTCCACTGCAGGCTAGCTTCTGCAGGAGTTCCTCTCTGGCTGCAGCAGACTTCACACAGACTTCACTCTCTGTGGACTCCAGACTCTAGACTGACTGCCTAACTCCACCCTCCAGTATATATATCCCTATTCGGGCTCCCTCTGGTGGTCTGAGGTGGTAGGGTGGAGGTGTGTGAATGCTATGAGGGCCTCTTGTGGAGGAATCCGTCCATGCACCCCTCAGGGATCTGTGGCACCAATGCGCAGCAGGGCGCCACAACGTCACCGCAGGTCCTGCCAGTACACCGCGGGATGCCGAGGAGAGAGGATTGCCGTCGGGAGGAGACCGGAGAGGTGTGTATACAGGTTTTTTTTATTTTTACATTTTTTATTTCTTTTTTTCACCGTGTCGTAGCTGGGATGAAGAGGAGTTGTTGTCTCCTCTTCATCCTGGGTACCACACGCACCGCGATTGCTCCGCAAATTCACGGCCATTGAATTTAATTGAAACGCAGGGTTTGCTGCGTTTCAATGTTCCTTAATGGCCGCGAATTTGTGGAGTAATCATGGTAGAAATGGTCATGCTGCGTTTTGCAACGCAATGCGAATTCAGCGCGCTAATTTGCTCATCTGAATTCACATTGCTTTGCATGGCAAACGGTTTTACAAGCGTTTTCACGGCCGTAAAAACGTTGCAAAAACGCTACAAGAACGCTACGTGGGCACATAGCCTAATGAGACTGGGGGAGTCACTTTGTGCTCCGTCTGGCCTTCTTTTCAGTAGTATTTGCCTTTCTGAGGCAGGTATAAAGCGTCATCAACAGAAAGGCCACAGCCTCACTATCAGTATTCGGTCAGTATTTTTTCTCAGAAGCGGGTAATAAATGCAGAATTGGTGACTTGTTTCTATTATACCTTTTCTATGATTGTTCCTCACCTGGTTTTGGCTCCCACTCCTGAGAAAAAATACTGACCAAATACTGACAGTGGGGCTGTGGCAAAAGGCTGACACTACCAAGACAGAGTCCAGACAGAGGACAAGTGACTCACTCTGCCTTATTAAAGTGAATATCCCCATCAGGGGTTTCGCCTGATTTTCAGGGCTTCAGATGCAACGTAATGTGAACATATCCTTCCAAGCACCAAAGAAAAGATACAAAAAAGTATGCAATATGATTTTCTTCCTGGATATTCGGAGAGCTAATCCACTGTGTTTTACTGTAGCAGTGATATAGATGATAGTTTTAAAAATATTATGCATACGATACGATACGTTACAAGAAACATCCAGGCCCAGGCATAAATTAACAATTGCTGGGGATCTGAAATTCGCAGCACAACAACTTATGCTGCAGATGCTAAGGGTGAAATTTGCGGATCAGCTGCACCATTTTCACTAGAATTCGCCCATAGCATAAATAGGACAGAAAATATACTTTTTTTTATGATAGATGTATATAACGTAGAAAAACAAAACATAAAAAAAAATCCCTAACAACAAACAACCTAATAAATAACGGATTCACTATAATTCTCTTAGATGCCCTGTTCTGACCCGCTCACAGGGGGCAGGTGAGATGGGCAGTAACTTCTCTGATTTTTCGTGAAGCTGCCTCACTTGGTTGTATGTGTACTAAGTCCATAACAAACAGCTTGAGTGAGGAGGTACAAACACAAGTGCCATTGTTCATTTCACCCCCCAGGAGTTAATGGAAGGGTTACAGCTTCATTGTGTGGACTGTTTACTGTTGGCCATGACAACAGCCGCAGCTTGACAAGGTGCAGCTCTCTATATAGGAGGCTGACTGCGAGAGATGCTCAGATTGTAATATTTGTTTCATTAAAGAAGAGCAATGGACGAGAGACACTGGTGGATATCAGGAAAAGTGCAGCAAGCAGTGGATAATGTTAGCGAAGAGAGCTCCGCTGCCTTAGAAGCCTTCATCCTGGAAGCTGACAATCTCCAACTTGTCAACAGGTTTCTGCAGGGTCAGTACACCTCACACTGGGAAGGGTGTATATTTGAGGGAAGATCGGCATAACTGCATCTGCAAGGAAAGGGTTAACTGCAGATATTCTTCTACTCTTGACACATGTTGGTGTTTGCAATGTTACCTGCATTTACTATGGGGGTCATAAGTACCAAAAATGTCTTTTGGGCAGCCTATTCTTTAACAATCTGGAGAAACTGAAAATTTGTAACTGAACAACTTTTTTTTTGGAGTGCATTTCCTATTTAATCATAGGAAAAAATAGTTTTACCATAATTTTTCTGACTCAAATAATAAAATGTGGGAAAAAAATCCTTCAGACTTGTGCACTGCTTATCGATCACCAGTCTTACAAAGTCTGTATACAGTTTAAG
The DNA here is from genome assembly GCF_046119375.1 of Phyllobates terribilis. NCBI lineage: Eukaryota > Metazoa > Chordata > Amphibia > Anura > Dendrobatidae > Phyllobates > Phyllobates terribilis. Next base: position 412,696,790 of record NW_027362763.1, read on the forward strand.
TGAAAAGATGGAGGAAAATATGCAAAACTGGCTGATAAAATCTTAAAAGGGTTCTCCAGTCCATCTCAAACCACCAGAATGGGGGTGCCAGAGCCTCATCTACTATGAGGCCAACCAACTTCTCATCTCAGGTGGGTTCTGCAGTTTCTATAAGGGGGTAACACTTGTATCAGGGCCTCCATTGACACAGTGACCACACATAATTCTGGTCAGCATCCTCCTGTCCTTGTGCTCCTGATGCTGCACAGGAGCTGTAGCATTTCTGGGCCCCTCACCCTTTGGCCTGGCTAGCATAGAGAAGCAAGCACCAAAGCTTCCTTCCAGCCACACTGAAAATGGACAGGACAGGTGGAGGTGTGGGCAGAACAGTATTCAGTTCTACATTGCAGAAATACATGTGTCCACTACTGCACTGAACAACAATGGCCGCGAATGTGGATGACGAGGAGATAAGGACAGACACTGCCCTGGGACAATAGCGATTCCAACAGCAGGGACATCTTCCATGCACTTCTCATCACTTCTGCTGCTCCTAATTTTTTCAACTTTATGTAAAATTTAGAACTACTGACCTACTGCTCAGTGCCCTGCACTCACACTGGAGCAGATAAACTCCACATCTCCATGACTCCGCACAAGTAGAGTGGAGTGGACCCTACTGTTAGATGACATTGTGGGAGTAAAGGGTACCCCTTTGCCAGATGACACTGTGGAGGGTAGAGAGAACCCCACTGCTAGATGACACTAGTGGGTAGAGGGAACTTTGTTAAGTAATTAAATTACAATTGTGAAGCACTCTATATGGTATATGTTAGGGGTTCTTGTGGTGAAAAGTTCTCACTTGAATCTGATCATGTAAGACGGGGTCCCAACTTAAAGATAACACTGTATTGAGGTGAATAAGTCGTAATATTCATGCATTATGTGTAGCTATTGTAAGCAGACGCCTCGTGTGGCTCATTCTGTAAAGGGTATATAAAGGACACTTTTTTTGTGACAGATCGAACGCCTTTAGTTGTTAGATAATTCTGTATGGAGAGTAGGGTTGGAAGGTGGCTTCAACCATGAGAACCAATTTTCTATCTTTATATTTTTATGAAATGCCCCATCTGATTCTGTATGGGTTTTATAAAGGGGAGCAGCTCCAGCTTCCAGCCAGATAGTCAGGCTTGTTTGTCCTGGGATCCTCTTCCTACCCAAACCATGGATACTCTGCTCCACTATATATACAATACTGTGGAAAAGTTTTAGGCAGGTATGGAAAAAATGCTGCACAGTGAAAATGCTTTCAAAATTAGAAGTGTTAATAGTTTATTTTTGTCGGTTAACAAAATGCAAAGTGAATGAACACAAAAAGAAATCTAAATCAAATTAATATTTGGTGTGACCATGCTTTGGGGTTGTTATTTTGCTGCAGAAGCCAATCAGATGCCTACATGATGTCATTGCATGTTGGATAAGTATCTGCCTGTATTTCTCAGCATTGTGGACAGCTTTATCCTGATCTAATCCCCAACTCAATTTGCTGAAATGCAGCCTCAAACTTGCAAGGAACCTTCACCAACCCTGTGTCCTGCAGACCTCATTATTGTACCGCTCTCCAGTCCTTCAGCCAACAAACTGCCTTCTGTTACAGCCAAATATTTCACATTTTGATATATCAAATCAGAGCAGCTCCTGACATTTCTCTTCGCATCCATTCCTATGTTTTCATTCATATTTGAGTCGCCTAGCCTTGTTTCCATGTCAAAGATATGTCAATTCTTCCATTAAGACCACTTCTGGCCAGTCTTCTCCGAACAGTAGATAGGTGTAGCTGGGTCCCACTGGTTGCTGCCAGTTTTGTTCATTATTACCTGTTTGGTAAAATTGGTCACTCTTATACCTAACTATAATCATGAAAAATCCCTGACTATGTGCGAGTATAGCTAAAAGAATTTAGGCTATTTTCTAGACAAAGAGTGGTGACATCAAATATTGGTTTGATTTAGATTTCTCTTTTGTTCAGTTTCTTATTTTTTTAAATCACTCTTACTTTGCAGCATTTTTATCCACACCTGCTAAAACTTTTTCACAGTACTGTACATATATGGTGTATCTATATATACTGCACAGATACAGTAAATACTGTATGTACAAACCTGATTCCAAATAAGTTGGGATGCTGTGTAAAATGTAGAGAAAGCAAGAATGCAATGATTTGGGAATCTCTTATAGCCATATTTTATCCACAACAAAACATGGAACACAGATCAGAAGGTTAGATATTTTTCCATTTCATTTGAAAAAATTAACTCAGTTAGTAATTGACGGCAGCAACACATCTGAAATAAAGTTGAGGCAGGGCTAGTAACGGCTGGAGAAGTAATTTACAGTCTTCCTTAAACAGTCCTGTTTAAAATATGGTAGCCAATAAATTGGAACAGAATGTCTCGTGATTGGATAGTATAATTTTTTTAAGACATAATGACATTTCATCCATAAGGGTATAATAAAGTATTTTACTTTTTTTGGACTAAAGTAAGACAATATAAAATAGTAGCCATCTTTTGTTAAAGGGAACATGTCACTTGATTCATACTGCCCAAATGACAGGCAGCATGGATCAGAGCCTGGCTGCACAATTGCAGCCAGGTAGGTTCTTCTCTGAAAAATTCCGGTGTATCAGAGTAAACATACTTTGAAGAGCCAGCTGTGGACCATATGCACAGACCATACTAGACAAGTGCGCGGCTGGTTTCTCCTTGTACTACTCTGCTGATTGACAGGTCTATCCCATGTTTGTACATAGGGAGAAACCTGTCAATCAACTACAGCACTGTGGAGAAAAGCTGACAGGAGGTGGAGTTGGACTACTTTCTTCTCTTCATATGGTCCCTAGTTCGTTCTTCAAACTATGGTTTATCTGAAATGCTGGAGCATTTCAGAGAAATATGTACCTGGCTGCACTCATGCAGCCAGGCTTCGATTTATGCTATCCGTGAATTCGGCAGTATGAATTGAAAATCTGATAATATAGAAGGTATTTCCCTTAACAGCTATTACCATCATTGCTTTCATCTTCTAATCTTGACTATGCAATGCTATGAAGTTGACTGATAAAATTTAATTTTTTGCTACTCAGATGGAGGTCACCAAGCCATCTTTTTTTTGGTTGAAGCTAACGACAAAATAAATCCATCTACTTGGAAATTCCAAGTTAAATCTGATCTCCAGAGTTTGGAAAGTGTGAACCGAAAGACATCTTTCCCCACATTACTTTATTTTCTACGCCTTGAGGTGAGTGCAAAGATGTTGCCTTACAATGTTGTCTTTTGAAAATTAAGATTAGATACTAATAACATGAAGTGATGAGTGAGCACTAAAATGCTTGGGTACTCGCTGCTTGGGTCGAGCAAATTGAAATGCTCGAGTGCTTGGCCCGAGCAACGAGCCCAATGTCAGTCTATGGGAAACTCGAGCGGCGCCCCCCGCCACCCTCCCGGCGGTCTGCAGAGGGTCTAAAAATGCCCAAATCAATGGGAAGTGCTCAATGGATTTTCCTGGGAAAAAAAGGTTAAGGAACATCCTTTCCTGGATAATGGCTGGTATATAAGGCAAAATAAATATTCAAAACCAAAAATGCTCCTTCACACCTTGGGCTATGTTCACACGTAGCATTTTTGATGCATTTTTGCACTTTTGCATTGCTTTCAACGGTGAAAAATACATTCACCGGTAAATGTCATTTTAACATTTTACTACCTTATCTTGTAATGTGGTGTATGAGACATCATCAGACACATCCTGTTTCATTTATGAAGGAGGGACTCTGAAAGTCACAAACACTAATTTTATAGGGCCATCAGGAGGCCCTTACTATTCTTAAAGGGCAAGCAGTCGGCTATGGTTTGTTGTTCCCATTATTAAACAGTGGGTCTACTATACTGTTATTGCGCATGCAGTGACTGCAAGGGCTGCCAAAAATTTGGATGCACCTCAATACCCCTTTGAAGTGACATAGAGAAGGGTCTCAGTAAAACAAAATGTTCCCATTATAAAGGAGTGGGTCTCCTATAGTGGTAAGCCCATGCAGTGACTGCAAGGGCTGCCAAAATTTGGGAAACACCCCAATAACAATTTAAAGACACATAGAGGTGGGCCACAGTAACGATATGTTCCCATTAGAAAGGAGCGGGACTGCTTTTCAGTTATAGTGTATGCAGTGAGTACAACGGCTGCCAAAATTTGAGAAAAACCTCAATAACAATTTAAAGACACATAGAGCTGGGCCACAGTAACAACATGTTCCCATTAGAAAAGAGTGGGTCTGCTATACAGTTATACGGTATGCAGTGAGTCCAACGGCTGCCAAAATTTAGGAAAAACCCCAATAACAATTTAAAGACACATAGAGATAGGCCACAGTAACAACATGTTCCCATTAGAAAAGAGTGGGTCTGCTATACAGTTATACGGTATGCAGTGAGTCCAACGGCTGCCAAAATTTAGGAAAAACCCCAATAACAATTTAAAGACACATAGAGATAGGCCACAGTAACAACATGTTCCCATTAGAAAGGAGCTGGTCTGCTATACAGTTATAGGATATGCAGTGAGTCCAGCGGCTGCCAAAATTTAGGAAAAACCCCAATAACAATTTAAAGACACATAGAGATAGGCCACAGTAACAACATGTTCCCATTAGAAAGGAGCTGGTCTGCTATACAGTTATAGGGTATGCAGTGAGTCCAACGGCTGCCAAAATGTAGGAAAAACCCCAATAACAATTTAAGGACACATAGAGGTGGGCCACAGTAACAGCATGTTCCCATTAGAAAGGAGTGGGTCTGCTATCCAGTTATAGTGTATGCAGTGAGTCCAATGGCTGCCAAAATTTAGGAAAAACCCCAATAACAATTTAAAGACACAGAGCTGGGCCACAGTAACGACATGTTCCCATTAGAAAGGAGTGGGTCTGCTATCCAGTTATACGGTATGCAGTGAGTCCAACGGCTGCCAAAATTTAGGAAAAACCCCAATAACAATTTAAAGATACATTGAGGTGGGCCTCAGTAATGATATGTTCCCATTAGAAAGTAGCGGGTCTGCTATACAGTTATAGGGTATGCAGTGAGTCCAGCGGCTGCCAAAATTTAGGAAAAACCCCAATAACAATTTAAAGACACATAGAGGTGGGCCACAGTAATGACATGTTCCCATTAGAAAGGAGTGTGTCTCCCATACTGTTCTTGCATATGCAGTGACTGCAACGGCTGCCAAAAATTGGGAGTCACTCCAATGCCCCTTGAAAGAGACGTAGATATGGTGATATGGTAGATATGGCAGTGATATGGTGGTGGAGGATGAGGAGAAGGAGGAGGAAAAGAGCAAATAGACAAAATCAGTAAGCGTATACCCATGTGTGGGTGAAGAGGTAGATGGGAATAGACCTCCCCAAAAAAAAGACACTGGATTTGAGTTTATGTTACGCTGCTATCATTCAGTGATGTTGAGAAATCTGGCCCAATCCAGCCCTTTTTCATTTTTATAAGAGTCAGCCTGTCAGCATTTTCAGTTGACAGGCGGATGTGCCTATAGGTTATAATTCCACCGGCAGCACTAAAAACCCGCTCTGACAAAATGCTAGCGGCAGGGCAGACCAGGACCTCCAAGGCGCAGAGAGCCAGTTCATGCCACGTGTTCAGCTTAGATACCCAATAATTATAAGGCACAGAGGAATCATGGAGGTCGTTGGTACGGTCGGCAAGGTGCTCCCTCAGCATCTTCCGAAACTTTTCCATCCTTGTGAGAGTACCCTATGCCTCAGGGCCTGTGCGATGGGAGGGTCTGAGAAAACTGTCCCAGAACTTTGACAGAGTCCCCCTGCCTTTGGATTGGATTTGTGTCTATCTCGCCTGTACTCCTTGGTTGTCCAACGAACGGTGACCTCTGCCGTCAGCGTTTTCAAATGGGAATTTTTTTTAATAATTCTGCAACAAGGGCATTCTGGTACTGCCCCATTTTATTAGGCCTGTCCAGCGCGGGAATAAGGGACAGAAAGTTCTCCTTGTAGCGTGGGTCTAGAAGTGTCACCAACCAGTAATGACTGTCACCCAAAATTTGGACAACGCGAGGGTCACGGGAAAGGCAGCATAACATAATCTCAGCCATGTGTGACAGACTGCTAACAGGCAAGACTTCCATATCCTCACCAAGAGGACGACTGACCATGCTCTCCTCCTCCTCTTCCTCCTCCTCTTCCCCCTTCCTGTCCTCAGGCCATCCACACTGAACAGACGGTGTGACAGTTGTGCAGGTAGTACCCTTTATAGCGCAGGAAACTAGCTTCTGTTCATCCTTCTCCTCCTCTTCCTCATGGCCACCCAATCCACATTGGAATGAGATGAGGCTGGGCTGTGTGTAATCACCCTGTATGGTTCCTTGCGCCATCTCATTGTGCTCCGCCTGCAATGCATCCTCTTTAATTGTGAGCAGAGAGCGTTTCAGAAGACAGAGAAGTGGGATCGTGATGCTAACTATGGCATCATTGCCACTCACCATCTTGGTGGAGTCCTCAAAGGATGGTACAGATGTCTGACATCCATGTCCACTCCTGAGGTCTTATGTGTGGAGTCTGACTTGAATACCAATGGACTTGTCGATGCTGGTAGTGAACAACTGCCCTCTTCTGCTCACAAATCTTTCCCAACATCTGCAATTTAGAGTTCTAATGAGTGGGGACATAGCACACCAGTCGGTGAGCTGGAAGCTGCAAACACTGCTGAAGCACAACAAGGGCGGCAGAAGCTGTAGCTGACTTTCTAAAATGGGCACACACGCGGCGTACTTTGACAAGCAGATCCGGCAGATCCGGGTAGGTTTTGAGAAACTGCTGAACCACGAGGTTAAGCACATGGGCCAGGCATGGTATGTGTGTGAGCTCACCTCTCCTCAGCGCCGCCACCAGGTTCCGGCCAGTGTCACACATGACCATGCCTGGCTGTAGCCTGTAGCGTCAGCCACTGATCTGCCTGCTCTTTCAGAGCTATCCACAATTCTTCAGCGTTGTGCGGTTTGTCACCTAAGCATATTAGCTTCAGCACAGCCTGTTGTGGCTTGGCTGAGGCAGTGCTGCAGTGCTTCCAGCTTGTGACTGATGTGGTCTTTTCAGAGATGGAAGCTGAAGAGGAGGAGGAGGTGCAGGATCTGTAGAATGTGGAGGCAACCCTGATTGACCCAGGGCCCGCAATCCTCGGCGTCGGGAGGACGTGTTCCGTCTCAAAGTCCGACAGGGTCCCGGAGTCCACTATATTAACCCAGCGTGCCGCCACAGAGACATACCATCCCTGTCCACAAGCACTTGTCCACGTGTCCATGGTTAGGTGGACTTTCCCAGTAACTGCGTTGTTGAGGGCACGGCTAATGTTGTGGGACACGTGCTCGTTTAATGCGGGGATGGCACACCAGGAGAAATAGTGGCGGCTGGGGACCGAGTACTGAGGGATCATCAGGTGTTGGAAAGCTTCCATCTCCACGAGCCTGAAAGGCAACATTTCGAGCTCAAGCATTCGCGAAATGTGGGAATTTTGTAGTGTGGCCTGTGGGGCGTTGTCTGCGTATTTGCGCTTGCGTTCCAAGGACTGGGGTAGGGACAACTGAACGCTGCGCTGGGACAAGGACGTGGACGTGCTTGCTGATGGTGCTAGTTGAGAGTGTGCAACGACACGTGCAGGGTGGGAGGCATCTTTGCATGCACCATGGACAGGGGATTGGCGAGCACGCACAACAGCGGGAGAAGCAGTGGTGTCATCTGCAGACACTGTTGCTGGACCCTGGGGTTCGGCCCACTTAGTTGGATGCTTTGCTACCATGTGCCTGATCATGCTGGTGGTGGTCATGCTGCTAGCTTTGCTACGCCTGGTGATGCTGCCCTGGCAGGTAGTACAAATGGCCTTTTTGGGGTTATCTGCCGAGTCTTTAAAAAACAACCAGACTCGGGAAGACCTAACAGTTGTACTGGCAACTTCCGTCGTGTTGGCGTTACGGGGAATGCTTTTCCGCCTTGTGTCTGCGGCCACCACACTGCTTCTTCCTGCCTCCTTCCCCCTGTGTGCTGCTGTCCTCGCTCTGTATGTCCCCCTGCCAGGTTGGGTCAGTTACTATATCATCCACCACCTCGTCTTTCACTTCTGCACCCTGGTCCTCCTCCTGACTTTCTGGCAATTGTGTCTCATCATCATCATCTACCTCTTGCGACAGTAATTGCACTTTCCCACCATTACCTTCGTGTGACCATGGCTGCTCAAATATTTGGACATCACTACACGCGTTCTCCTCTTGACTCGCTTGAATCTGGCCTGGCGAGAGGCCCAAATCTACAAATGGAAAAGTGAACAGTTCTTCTGAGTGTCCAAGTGTTGGATCAGTTGTCTCCGGGCACTCGGCATGGTTGGAGGAAGGAGGATCAGGGTGAGGAATATGCGGTCCAGACTCACGGCTACTGAGACTTGACCGTGTGGAAGACAAGGTGGTGGTGATGGCAAAGTGACTGGAAGCATTATCTGCTATCCAACCAACAACCTTTTGAAACCTTCTCTGTGTTCAATAGTGGTGTTCTGCAGTCCACTAGTAATTGGACAGGAAGGTCGAGCGACATGATGTGGGTGTTTGTTGTGGCACAATTTCAGCTTGCCCACGGCCATGGTCTCGGCCTCTGCATGCGCCATCACCAGCACGTCCACTACCCCGTACCTTCCCATTTTAAATGGAGGACAATATTTTCCACGTTCACTAGAAATGGCTGATTTTGAAACGCAGTTATATGTGATGTGTCTGACAGACAACCACGGTTTTAAATAGTAGGCCTGTAGTTTACTAATACTATTCTCCACAGAGACCTCGTGTGAATATCTTTACCGACACACTGCAACAAAATGGAAATGGAAGCCGGAAATGGCTGATTTTGGAACTCAGTTATATGTGATACGTCTGACAGAGAACCACGGTTTGAAATAGCAGGCCTGTAGTTTACTAATACCATTCTTCACAGAGACCTTGTGTGAATAGCTTGACCAACACACTGCAAGAAAATGGAAATGCAAGACAGGAATGGCTGATTTTGGAACGCAGTTATATGTGATACGTCTGACAGAGAACCACAGTTTTAAATAGTAGGCCTGTAGTTTACTAATACTATTCTCCACAGAGACCTCGTGGGAATAACTTTACTGACACACTGCAATAAAATTGAAATGGAGGCCAGAAATGGCTGATTTTGGAACGCAGTTATATGTGATACGTCTGACAGAGAACCACGGTTTTAAATAGCAGGCCTGTAGTTTACTAATACTATTCTTCACAAAGACCTCGTGTAAATAGCTTTACCGACACACTGCAACAAAATGGAAATGGAAGCCAGAAATGGCTGATTTTGGAATGCAGTTATATGTAATATGTCTGACAAAGAACCACATTTTTAAATAGCAGGCCTGTAATTTACTAATACCATTCTTTACAGAGACCTTGTGTGAATAGCTTGACCGACACACTGCAACAAAATGGAAATGGAAGCCAGAAATGGCTGATTTTGGAAGGCAGTTATATGTGATATGTCTGACAGAGAACCACAGTTTTAAATAGCAGACCTGTAGTTTACTAATACTATTCTCCACAGAGAACTCATGTGAATAACTTTACCGACACACTGCAACAAAATGGATATGGAAGCCGGAAATGGCTGATTTTGGAGCGCAGTTGTATGTGATACGTCTGACGGAGAACCACGGTTTTAAATAGCAGGCCTGTAATTTACTAATACTATTCTTCACAGCGACCTCGTGTGAATAGCTTAACAAAGGCTAATATTTTCCACATTTCATTCAAATTTCTGTTTTTTTATCGCTGTAATATGGAAAAGATCTGGCTGTATTCTGCAGTGCTAACAAGCAAATGGAGCACTAAAATGGTGTACTCTGAATTGCTTTTTAAGTAAATAATCAGGATTAAGGTAAAAAAAAAATTTGTCCTGGACCCTGATATCTGGGGCTATGTCTACAAATATTTGTCATAGCAGGATCAGTCAGAAGTTGAACATGCAATGGACCCTCTTGTGCTGTATCATGCACTGCAGTCTGTCACATACCCTGCCTGCCGAACTCCTGCTATCACCTTCACAACTAAAAATATGCAGCTTGATTAGTCCTCAGAAGAACTGTTAGTTCAGATGGATATATATATATACAGTATATGTTGTGGAATACCTATACTAACTATAAACAAGCAAATCTCTCCCTGACTCAGCAGCATCTCTCCTTACTTTGTCTGTTTCCGGGGTAGACTATGACGAGCATATAGACCTGATGACGCTGTGTGGCCAGCCAATCACTGTAATGCCCACAACCAACATGGCTACGGCATTATAGTGCGTGGCAAGCAATCCCTGCAAGTTCGTAGGTTCTCTAAAGAGCGCCAAACATGCAGGGTGGGAACCCGAGCTCCCGCCCAAGCAACCCTTAAATACTCACCGAGCACCATGATGCTCAGGCAAGTACCGAGCAGTGGCAAGCACGTTCGCTCATCACTAATAACATGCTTAAAGAATTGTCTCACTAAATACAATTTTCAGCTATTTAAGGATAAAACCGCTCTGCCCCTATTAATTCCATGTTTGCCATGTTCACTGCTATGGGACTGGCAGAACAGCTGTCTAGATACGCCCCATAAAAGTGAATGTAGAAGTGGTTGCTTATGCTCACTTCCACTCCATTCACACAGGGGACTTTGGCAACCTCGTTCTTGGAATCAGTGGGGACTCCAGCATTCGGACCCCCAGCAATCATACATTTATCACTTGTGGATCAGTGGGGATTCCAGCATTCGAACCCCCAGCAATCATACATTTATCATTTGTGGATCAATGGGGATTCCAGAATTCAGACCCTCTGCAATCATAGACGGATTATAATGAGGGCAATCTGCAAGTATGTGCGGCGCCGCGGCACATACCATCAGTCAGAGGTGCAGGGGGGCCCCGGACCGCTCCCCCAGCAGCAGCGCAGGGCCGCTGCTTCTTCTTCGGCCGGGCCAGCACTGCACCTGTTAACTTTCCTGTGCTGGCCCGGCCGCGTCACAGCTAGGAGACCATGTGCGTGGCCGTGTCTGCTAGTGTGACGTCACGCAGTGCGCGCCATGCACTGCTACTTACCACCGGAGAGGAGCTGGACGACTGGAGCCGAGCCGGGGGATGGTGAGTGAGTGAGTGTATGTGTGAGTGTATGTGTGAGTGTGTGTGTGAGTGTGTGTGTGAGTGTGTGTGTGAGAGTGTGTGTGAGAGTGTGTGTGTGTGAGTGTGTGATTGAGTGAGTGAGTCTATGTGTGTGCAGATATCATTGTGTGATGTCCGTTTATATGTATTTTTGTGTTTCAAATGTGTTTATGCGTGTATGTATACAGTACAGACCAAAAGTTTGGACACACCTTCTCATTTAAAGATTTTTCTGTATTTTCATGACTATGGAAATTGTACATTCACACTGAAGGCATCAAAACTATGAATTAACACATGTGGAATTATATACTTAACCAAAAAATGTGAAACAACTGAAAATATGTCTTATATTCTAGGTTCTTCAAAGTAGCCACCTTTTGCTTTGATGACTGCTTTGCACACTCTTGGCATTCTCTTGATGAGTTTCAAGAGGTAGTCACTGGAAATGGTCTTCCAACAATCTTGAAGGAGTTCCCAGAGATGCTTAGCACTTGTTGGCCCTTTTGCCTTCACTCTGCGGTCCAGCTCACCCCAAACCATCTCAATTGGGTTCAGGTCTGGTGACTGTGGAGGCCAGGTCATCTGACGTAGCACCCCATCACTCTCCTTCTTGGTCAAATAGCCTTTACACAGCCTGGAGGTGTGTTTGGGGTCATTGTCCTGTTGAAAAATAAATGATGGTCCAACTAAACGCAAACCGGATGGAATAGCATGCCGCTGCAAGATGCTGTGGTAGCCATGCTGGTTCAGTATGCCTTCAATTTTGAATAAATCCCCAACAGTGTCACCAGCAAAGCACCCCCACACCATCATACCTCCTCCTCCATGCTAAACGGTGGGAACCAGGCATGCAGAGTCCATCCGTTCACCTTTTCTGCGTCGCATAAAGACACGGTGGTTGGAACCGAAGATCTCAAATTTGAACTTATCGGCCAAAGCACAGATTTCCACTGGTCTAATGTCCATTCCTTGTGTTCTTTAGCCCAAACAAGTCTCTTCTGCTTGTTGCCTGTCCTTAGTAGTGGTTTCCTAGCAGCTATTTTACCATGAAGGCCTGCCGCACAAAGTCTCCTCTTAACAGTTGTTGAAGAGATGTGTCTGCTGCTAGAACTCTGTGTGGCATTGACCTGGTCTCTAATCTGAGCTGCTGTTAACCTGCGATTTCAGAGTCTGGTGACTCAGATAAACTTATCCTCAGAAGCAGAGGTGACTCTTGGTCTTCCTTTCCTGGGGCGGTCCTCATGTGAGCCAGTTTCTTTGTAGCGCTTGATGGTTTTTGCAACTGCACTTGGGGACACTTTCAAAGTTTTCCCAATTTTTCGCACTGACTGACCTTCATTTCTTAACGTAATGATGGCCACTCGTTTTTCTTTACTTAGCTGCTTTTTTCTTGCCATAATACAAATTCTAACAGTCTATTCAGTAGGACTATCAGCTGTGTATCAGCCATACTTCTGCACAACACAACTGATGGTCCCAACCCCATTTATAAGGCAAGAAATCCCACTTATTAAACCTGACAGGGCACACCTGTGAAGTGAAAACCATTTCCGGTGACTACCTCTTGAAGCTCATCAAGAGAATGCCAAGAGTGTGCAAAGCAGTCATCAAAGCAAAAGGTGGCTACTTTGAAGAACCTAGAATATAAGACATATTTTCAGTTGTTTCACATTTTTTTGTTAAGTATATAATTCCACATGTGTTAATTCATAGTTTTGATGCCTTCAGTGTGAATGTACACCTGCTGTGTATAGATGGCTACATGCGGCCTCCTGCTGTGTATAGATGGCTACGTGCAGCCTCCCGCTGTGTATAGATGGCTACGTGCGGCCTCCCGCTGTGTACAGATGGCTATGTGCGGCCTCCCACTGTGTATAGATGTGTACGTGCGGACTCCCGCTGTGTATAGATGGCACCGTGCAGCCTCCCGCTATGTATAGATGGCTACGTGCGGCCTCCCGCTCTGTATAGATGGCTACGTGCGGCCTCCTGCTGTGTATAGATGGCTACCTGCGGCCTCCTGCTGTGTATAGATGGCTACGTTTGGCCTCCCGCTGTGTGTAGATGGCTGCGTGCGGCCTCCCGCTGTGTATAGATGGCTACGTGCGGCCTCCCGCTGTGTATAGATGGGTACATGCGGCCTCCTGCTGTATATAGATGGCACCGTGCGGCCTCCTGCTGTGTATAGATGGCTACATGCTGCCTCCCGCTGTGTATAGATGGTTACGTGCGGCCTCCTGCTGTGTATAGATGGTGCCATGCAGCCTCCTGCTGTGTATAGATGGCTTCGTGCGGCCTCCCACTGTGTATAGATGGCACCGTGTGGCCTCCCGCTGTGTATAGATGGCTACGTGCGGCTTCCCGCTGTGTATAGATGGCTACGTGCAGCCTCCTGCTGTGTATACATGGCTACGTGCGGCCTCCCACTGTGTATAGATGGCTACGTGTGCGCAATATTAAGCCATACAATTAATGTAAGGCTATGTGCCCACAATGCAGAAATGCTCCAGTTTTTTTTTGAGCGTTTCTGCATCTCCCTGGCAGAAAAAACGCATGCGGATTGTACATGTGTTTTTCCTGCCCGGGACATGCGGATGTGAAGCTTTCTTCACATGCGTTTCCTATGCGGGTTATCAAGCGCTTTGCAAGCGATTTTAGCATCACTTGGAAAGTGCTTGTCAACTTGGTCACACTATATAAGTCCATGCAACCGGCATGGATTTATATAGTGTGACCGTAAAAGAATGGTAAAAAATAAAAAATAAATATATACTTACCTTCTGATGGCCTGCTGATGTCAGCGGTCTCGTGACCCGTCACTTGACTAAATGACGCCACCAGAGGTCCTTTAGTCTACTGCGAGCTTCCGGCAAGCCAGGACGCATCGGATAAAGACACCGGGGGCCATCGGAAGGTAAGTATAATATTTACTTTTTATTTTATTCTTTTTTTTACAGGTATTATGGTACCCGGGTCCGGAGGAGAGTCTCCTCTCCTCCAGATCCAGGTACCATCCGCACATTGAAACGCTTGGATTCCGCATGAACAGATGCAGTGATGTGGATTCCATGCGTTCCAATGCAAGTCTATGGTGGCGAAAACGCAGCACTTCCGCAAAATAATTGGTAGTGCTGCGGATTTTTCCGCAATGATAATCCGCAGCGGAAATTTCCACAGCATGTGCACAGCACATGCGGATCATCATTGGGGAACATGGCAGACCTTCTACCAAGCGTTTTTTAAGCGTTTCTGCAGCGGAATTGCCGCTGCGGAAACGCTTAACGCATAGTGGGCACACAGCCTAAAAAAAATTATTATAATTAATATATTAATATTGTGCCAAATTAATTTCACGTGAACTATCACATGATCTATCACAGGGGATCATGTGACATGTGATACATCAGGTGTGTGGGGGGGGGTGTGTGTGTGTGGGACATCTGTTACTACCTCTCCAGTACAGTCACTTCAGCTGACTTCGATCAATTTGCTTGTAAAAGATCTCCTTTAGATTCACAGCAGATTCTGCCACTGTGCAATATGTACAGTGATAGCGCCCTCCTTTGCCGCCTCTGGGCAGAAGTAATGAGCCCGCAACAGAGTGCACTATCAGTGCACATTCTAAGATTACCAAGCGTCATGCAGGAAAACCATAGACCAGCGCTAGTCACTGCTCTATCTATAATCTTAGAACGCGCACTAACATTGCGATGTCTTACTGTTACATTTCTAGTGATACCTGTAAAGGGAATCCGAGAGCAGATTTTTGCTATGTAATCTGAGAGCAGTGTGTAGGGGCAGAGACCCTGATTCCAGCGTTGTATCACTTACTAGACTGCTTGGTGCAGTTTTGATAGAATCCCTGTTTTCTTTGTTGTAGATGTAGCAGTGATCAAAATGCTGAAATGTGTCTAACACCAAGCACATTCCTAATTGGCAGCTTCCTGTGTACACTGCATTATCAGCAAACGGACAATCAGTAGTTGGGGTGGGATTACACAGATTAGCCTGACTGATTTTCATTTGAGACCTAGTCCTCAAGTGATAATCTCCTGCTGATAAAACACTAATGTACTGAAACTACAAGAGCAAGACCGGAAGGTGCTCCTTGTGTAGATCAGACAGGCTATGGAGTGTAGGTATGTTAGTACCACTTATCTGTCCTTGTGGCACCTAGCAGGATAAGAACTATACAATCCTCTGAGAAAAAACAATATAAATCTAGTATTGCTGTAATAGCACCGACCCGAAGAATAAAGTCGTCTAATCACTTATACCACATGAGGAATCGCGTAATAAATAAATAAAACCAATTCTTGACCTACAATTGATTTGTTCATTCTGTCTCCCAAAGATCGCAGTAAGGCTCTGCTCACATTTATCCTGCGCTCTATGCTGAGCCCTTACACCGGGGTTTCCGTGTAAATCTCTGAAATATGTGATTCAGACGGAACCCCCGGCAGAAGATTCCCTGTAATGAGGCAGATGGAGACACTGTGGACGCCGTCCGGACAATGATCCAGCGGTGTCAGTCTTTTTAAGCGTGCATAAAAGCGCTGTCGGCCACAGTTTTGTGCACTTTCTGAAAAGAAGGACACTGCTGAACAAAGGCCAGACGGAGTCCAGAGTAACTCTGCTGCCTCATTACAGTGATTGGATCTGTCAGGCGTGTAATCGGAATCACATCATTCGCCAATTTAGATGGAAAACCAGATGTAAGTGCTCAGCGTAGAGCGCAGGATAAACGTGATCCAAAATGTTATGTAAAATGTTCCCAATAAAAGCTGCAACGCAATCCACAAAAAAAAGCCCCCACTCAGGTCCGTCATCTGTTAATGGAAATATAGGGGGCTTCCACGTTACTGGTAGTAGAAAGGCTCTGGAAAAGTGAAATGGCTCCCCTCAAAAGAAATTCAGCAAATTCTGCACTCCCAAACACAAATGGCCATCTACCTTCCTTATCCCCACAGTGTGCCTAAACCACATTTAGCATCCACATGTTTGGCATTTCTGCAGTGATGAGAGCCCGCCTAATTTACGGGTGCGTGTGTCCAGAAGCACGAGCTGGACATAATGTACTGGTCACTACAATGTACTGGGCACTAAAATATCAGATTTGCAATTTTCACTCAGCAACATCCACTGCGGCGTGTTTCTAGAAAACACCCTTGGAGTCAGATCATCACTACACCTGTAGATAATTTCCCAAAGGGGTATAATTTCCAAAATGGTGTAATTTGAGGGGGGATTCTGCTCTCCTAACACTTAGGGCCTCTGTGAATGGAGCCTGCCTACTATTCTGGGAAAATCTGTGGTTCAGGAGATAAATAGCACTCTGTCCCTCCCGAGTCTCGCCGCGTGGCTAAGCAGTACTGTACAGCCGCATATTGCCACATTCTGCAGAAATTGTGTGACAAATTTTGGTGCCATTTTTACCCATTTTCCCCTGTAAAAATGTAAAATCAGGGGCTGAAACAAAATTTTTGTGGTAAAAATGTAATTATTATTACTTCACTGCCCAATGGTATAAAATTCTGTGACACACCTGTGATGCCAATATTATGATCCCTGCACCCTTAGATTAATTAATTGAGAGATGGAGTCACTTACGTGGGGGTCTGCTATTCTGGCACCACAGAGCCTCTTCCAGTGGGTTATCGAAACTGCAAACCATAACAGAAAAATCTGCACTCTAATATTGCGCTCCTTCCATTCTGAGCTTCCCACTGTGCCTGAAAAGTATTTCCCATTTACACATAGGGTATTGGCGTACTCAGGAGAAATTGCAAAACAAACTGCAAGGTCCATTTTTTCCTATTAGCCCTTATAAATATTAAAAACTTGTGGATAAAACAGCATTTTAGTAGTAAAAATGTAATTATTCTTTCTTCATTGCCCACTGGTATAACAATCTGTGAGACACCTGTAGTGTCAACATGTCAGTGCGCCCCTAGATGAATTCATTGGGGGGTGTAGATTGTAAAATGTGGTCACTTATGGGGGTTTCTCCTGTTCTGGCACCTCATGAGCTCTGCCAATACAACATGGCACTCTCAAACCATTCCAGAAAAATCTGAACTCCAATATGCCGCTCCTTTTCTTCTGTGCTTTGCACTGTGCCTCAAAAGTAGTTTTCGACCACATATGGGGTATTGGTGAACTCAGGAGAAATTATGTAACAAGTTTTATCATTCCTTTTTTTTCCTTTTATCCATTTTGAAAATTGAATCCTTGGATCCAAAGCAACATTTTAGTAGAATAAATTATAATTTTCCATTGACTCAGCCCAATGCTATACAATTCTGTGAATCACCTGAAGGTGAAAAAGGCTCACTACACCCCTAGTTGAATTTCTCAAGAGCTGTAGTTTCCAAAATGAGGTCAGTTGTGGGGGGTTTCTGCTGTTTTTGCGTGTCAGGAGCTCTTCAAATGTGACATGTCATCCGCAATCCAAAATTGCGCTCTAGAATTCAAATGGCACTCCTTCCCTTCCAAATCCTGCAGCGCGCCAAAACAAATTGAAAATTTGGGGCTAAAGCAATATTTTTGTGAGAAAAATGTATTTTCAAGTCTTAGCCTTATAAAATTCTGTGAAGCACCTTGAGGCGTGTAGTTTCCAAAACTCAAATGGCGCTCCTTCCCTTCCAAGCTCTGCTGTGATGCTGAGTCACTTCTCAATGTGACGCTGAGTCACTTATGAAGGACAAGCTGTGAGTCGCGGAAGTCAAGGAGTAAGAGGTCATAAGCCAGGAGGCTGTGCCATAAACAGAAGGGTGAGACATGAGGCATAGTCAGATCACGGTCTGGGTCACAATTCCAAGAAGGTAGCAGATCAAGACAAAGGGGCTAGGCGAACAGATGGTCAAAGGCAAATCCAAGGTTGAGCAAAAAATATCAGAATATAAGAACTCAGAGCACAGAGCAAACACAAACCACTTGAGTTGTGTTACATCTGGCAATGTTCATATCATTGCCCGCTAGCTAAATAGCCAAGTAATAACCTAGAACGGGCAAAAGCTGGAGGTAATCCCACAGGCCAGGCCAGACTGGACAGCTGAGCTGTCATTCACAGTACTGACAGCTCAGCATGCCCTTGCCTCAGATTTGGCGTCTGAGCTGTAAATCACAATCCGGACAGCTCAGCATGCCCTTGATCCTATAGGGCGGCTGAACGGTCACTCACAGAGTCCTTAGGACACTGTGAGTGGTGGAATCGTGACACCTGCCGTCACCCAAAAAGTAGTTTTCCACCACTTATGGGGTATCACACAACAAATCGTAAGGTCCATTTTCTCCTTTTACCCTTTAAAAATAAAAAAATTGGAGTTAAAGCAACATTTTTGTGTGAACAATTATTTTTTCATTTTCAACCAGTTTTCATTTTTGCCAGTTCAAGGTGCTCACAGCACACCTAGATAAGTTCCTTGAGGGGTGTAGTTTTCAAAATGGGGTCACTTGTTGGGGTTTTACTGTTTAGGCACATCAGGGGCACTGCAAAAGCAACATAACGTCCGCTAGCTTTTCCAGCCAGTTTTGCGCTCCAAAAGTCCAATGGCTCTCCTTCCGTGCCCTCCCGTGCACCTAAACAGTAGTTTTCCACTACAAATGGTGTACTGGCATATTGAGGAGAAATTGCACAACAAATTATATGGTCCATTTCCTCCTGTTTCCTGGGGTTAAAGGAACATTTTTGTTAGTAAGATTAAAATGTTCATTTTTTCCTTCCACATTGCTTTAATTCCTGTTAAGCACCTAAAGAGTTAATAAACGTACTGAATGTTGTTTTGAGCACTTTGAGGGGTGCAGTTTTTAAAATGAATTTACCACTAGCATAATGTACAACATGTCACGAAAAACACTCATAGAATCACTGGGATACGTTGAAGCGTTCCAGAGTTATTACCTCATAAAGTGACACCGGTCAGAATTGTAAAATTTATCGTGGTCAGGAAGGTGAAAACAATCTTCGGGGTGAAGGGGTTAACATACAAATCAGATTTAAACAATAGATCATTTTGTGATTGCACATTCCCTTTAATGTATTATATGTAAGGTGTTCACAGAATGTAAAATCTCTTTGGAGAATTAAGTTCAGTCAGATTTCTCCAATGTTTTTGTGCAGTCATAAATTGTTCAGAATTGTTTAATTATTGGATGATGCAGAAGAGGTTAATCCATGTGTGGGTAGGACTATGAGTAACCTTGACCTCTGCTATTTCTCTTTATTTTGTTCAGATAAATCATGATGTTGATGCTGGTTTGATGGAAAAAGAAATTCTCTGTGGTGAGATAAAGGAAAACCCAGTGGAGAGTCTTCGATGCTTATTGAATGATTTATATATTCCACTTCTGCGTGCTCAAAAAGAGTGGGGATCCTGCAGTCAGGAGAACGTGGCTAGTTTTCTTTCAGGCCTAGAGAAATATGTATCATCTATTGACGAAGCAGCCACTGTAACTAATTTAGAAAAACACCATATCACAGTACGTAAAAACAGCAACCAAAAAACAAAATTTTTCTAATTTTGTTTTTGGGTGATTTATTAGCTAAATAATAATGTCCAAGAGAAAACAGACCAGTTATATTTCACTATGTGGTCTTAGTCTTTTAAAACACATGCATAGAAATCTTTTACAATACATATTGCACAAATTGGTATGATTTGGATTACAATATGACATGATTTGGTCTGAATACAGTCATGGCCGAACGTTTTGGCACCCTTGAAATTGTTCCAGAAAATGAAGTACTTCTCCCAGAAAATTATTGCAATTACACATGTTTTGTTGCACAATTGTTGATTTCTTTTGTGAGTATTGGAACAACACAAAAAAAACTGAGAAAAAAGGCAAATTGGACATCATTTCACACAAAAAAACCAAAATGGGCTGGACAAAACTGTTGGCACCTCTCCAAAATTGTGGGTAAACAACTTAGTTTCAAGCATGTGATGCTCGTTCAAACTCCTCTATGGCAAGTAACAGGTGTGGGCAATATGAAATCACACCTGAAACCAGATAAAAAAGGGAGAAGTTGACTCAATCTTTGTATTGTGTGTCTGGGTATGCGCCACACTAAGCATTGGAGAACAGAAAGAGGAGAATTGTCTGACGACTTGAGAACCAAAGTTGTTGAAAAATATCAAGAATCTCAAGGTTACAAGTCCATCTCCAGAGATCTCTATGTTCCTTTGTCCACGGTGCGCAACATAATCAAGAAGTTTACAGCCCATGGCACTGTTGGTAATCTCCCTGGACGTGAATGGCAGAGAAAAATGGATGAAAGGTTGCAACGCAAAATAGTCTGGATGGTGGATAAGCAGCCCCAATCAAGTTCCAAAGAAATTCAAGCTGTCCTGCAGGCTCCGGGTGCTTCAGTGTCAGCGTGAACTATATGTCAACATTTGAATGAACTAAAACGCTATGACAGAAGACCCAGGAGGACCCCATTGCTGACACATAGACATAAAAATGCTAGACTGCAGTTTGCCAAAATGTATGTGAGTAAGCAAAAATCCTTCTAAAGGCCCCGTCACACTAAGTGACGCTACAGCGATCCCGACAACGATACGACCTGTCAGGGATCGTTGCTGCGTCGCTATGTGGTCGCTGGTGAGATGTCAAACAGTCAGATCTTCCCAACGACGCAGCAACGATGCGGCGACCCGTAACGATCTGTATAATGATGCACACCTATGTGTTTCTGTGTCTGAATCGTCAACAAGGTCGTTGGTAAGGTGTCAAACACACCGATGCATGCTACCCAGCGGGGCCTCAACGATCAAAAAAAGGTCCAGACCATTCCGACACGACCAGCGATCTCACAGCAGGGGCCTGGTCGCTGCTAAGTGTCAAACGTAGCGAGATCGCTACTGAGGTCGCTGTTGCGTCACAAAACTTGTGACTCAGCAGCGATCTCGCTAGTGATCTCGCTTAGTGTGACAGGGCCTTAAAAAAGCGTCTTGTGGACAGATGAGACCAAGATAGAGCTTTTTAGTAAAGCCAATCATTCTACAGTTTACCGAAAATGGAATGATGCCTACAAAGAAAAGAACACCGTACCTACAGTCAAATTTGGTGAAGGTTCAAAGATGTTTTGGGGTTGTTTTGCTTTTTCTGGCACTGGGTGCCTTGACTGTGTGCAAGATATCGTGAAATCCGAAGATTGCCAAATGATTTTGGGTCGTAATGTAGTGCTCAGTGTCAGAAAGCTTGGTTTGCGACCTAGGTCATGGGTCTTCCAGCAGGATAATGACCCCAAACATACTTCAAGAAGCACTCAGAAATGGATGGAAACAAAGCACTGTAGAGTTCTCAAGTGGCCAGCAATGAGTCCGGATCTAAATCCTATTGAACTCCTGTGGAGAGATCTTAAAATTACTGTTGAGAGAAGGCAGCCTTCAAATATGAGAGACCTGGAGCAGTTTGCGAAAGAGTAGTCCAAATTTCCAGTGGAGAGATGTAAGAAGCTTGTTGATGGAAGCGATTGATTTCAGTTATTTATTCCAAAGGGTGTGCGACCAAATATTAAGTTGAGGGTGCCAACAATTTTGTCCCGCCCATTTTTGGAGGTTTGTGTGAAATTATGTCCAATTTGTCTTGTTTTCTATGTTTTTTGTGTTGTTCCAATACACACAAAGGAAATAAACGTGTAATTGTAATAATTTTCTGGGAGAAATACTACATTTTCTGGAACAATTTCAAGGGTGCCAACACTTTCGGCCATAACTGTATATAGAAGTGTTATATCTTATGCCACAATATTACTTTTGTTAATGGGAATCTGTCACAAGGTTTTTACTAACCCAAATGAGAACAGCATGATCTAGGGGCACAAACTCTGATTCCAGCAATTTATATCATTTTCTGGACTGGGCTGCATGCTGAAGTTTTGATAAAATCATTGTTTTATCTGCTACAGATCTCTGAATGCTGAGCCCTGTATTATCTCTCCTATACAACTGATTAACAGCTTTCTGTAGACACTGTGCATAGGCAGAAAGCTGCCAATCAGTGGTGGGGGCAGTGTTATATTGAGCTCATGAATATGGAAGACTACATGGCAACAAGTTTACTACTCCTAGTGATAATCTGCTACTAATAAAACCGTGATTTTATCAAAACTACAGTAAGCAGCCCAGTAGGTGACACATCACTTGAATCAGGATGTCTGTCTCTATATTTTACTTCTCTCAGATTAGGTGGCAAAAACCTGGTGACAGTTTCCTTTTTTGTAAACAGAATGATCACTAATGAGATCACACAGACAGAAAGTTAATTAGTTTTGTTGTAATTTCATCCCAAATTGTTTCATTCCTTGTGACTGGATGCATTTTGTTGCTGCAGATTTTGAAGAGACCACAGAATATTATCAGTCCTGACTTTTTACTACAGAGATCTGCTGTTTTAGACCCAGAAATAGTCGGCGAAAACGAAACACTTATTTCTGAGTGGATAAAAACCATTGATCAGGTTTTGATGGAAGCCGTGGATGAAAGGTAAATTTGTTTAAGAAGCAAAAGTAGAGAACTGAGGAACATCTTTCAATATAGCGATATTTTAGTATAATAATACTACCGTTTTTAGAAATATTTGAGGTGAGAAAGTTTAGCTTAAAACCCTGATATGCTATAATAAAGCATATAGTAATAATATACTAATATAGTAATATCCATTGCTTTCTATATATTACAAGTAGACAGTCAAGCATACAGAGGAAAAACGATCATAGTCACATGGAGTGCGGTTGTGACTGGGCTAACGAGGCACGGCGGCTGTGCTGCTGAAGAAGCTCTCCATCTTTCATGCACAGCTTAGCAGGCCCAGCGTAGAGACGTGACCAAACTGAGTCACATGTTTAGTTTGTGATAGTGACTGGTCCTTCATGGTACTGTGTTACTCACCAGTCCTGGCACAAGCACTGGGCCTGGCTCCCTTCTCCAATGGCCCCTTTCCCTTGCAGTTCGTCCACCCCCGGTATCTGGGTTTAACATAATCACCTTTGGCTTTTTAAGTCTGTCTTTGGCCAAGTGTTGGGTATTATTTAGCATTTTTTCAGTTGTCTTAACTTTGTGAGGAGTTTACTACTACTTCTTTTTTATTATTGTTATAGGTTCTATATGCTTTATTAATCCTTAGAAAAAAAATAAACAAAACAAAATACCTGGAGTTTCCTTATCACCTGAAAAGACACCCATCTTTTGATGCTATCCCTTAGATTCCTAGTGCTTCACAATAGTATTCTTGTTATTTTCTAAAACAGCCATAAAATAGGAAGTAAAGAAAGAAAGAAAGTCAGAAAAAAAAAGAATAAAAAGAATGATCAAGGCTGGGGAGCAGCAGGGATGGGGTGTGCAATACCCGCCCATCAAATGTATTAATAGTGTTTGTGATCCTTGCTCCAGAAATGTAACTTCTGTCCTCTACTGAAGTAACATCTCTGTGAAGGCGCATGGAGGCAGATGCCACCAAAAAGATGTGCTAAATTCAAGTGGTGTGTGCCTGTTTATGAATTCAACGCATCTTATTCTTGCTCGCTCCTCAATAAGACTATTATATTCCAGAGTTTGGATGCTCCGGGCCTTTCTTAGTATTCAATCTCTATCTTTAAGGATATGGTTTTAAAATGTTGTGAAGCACCTGTGGGTTCATACATGCTCACCACACCCCTAGAGAAATGCTTGGATGGGTGTAGTTTCCAAGATGGGGTTGTCGGCAGGTTCTGTTGTTTTGGCAACTCAGCAGCTTTTCAAATGCAACATGGCGTCCGGAGTCTATTCATGACAAATGGGCACGCGAAAAGTCAAACAGCGCTTGTTACTTTCCAAGCCCTGCCATGTGCCCAAACAGTAGTTTTCCACCAAATATGTGGTATCGGTGTACTCAGGAGAAATTGCACAACAAATTGGATGATTCATTTCGTACCTTTGTGAAAATGAAAAATATGGGGCTAAAGCAACATTATTGTGTAAAAAAACATCATTTTTCATTTTTACGGTCCAATGTTTTAAACACCCCTAGATAAATTCCTTGAGGGGTGTAGTTTCCAAAATGAGGTGACTTGTGGGGTGACTTCTGCTGTTTTTGGACTTTGGGGATTCTTCAAATGTGACATGGGGTCCGCAATGTATTCCAGCCAAATCTCAGCTCAAAAAGTCAAATTGCGCTCCTTTCCTTCCAAGCCCTGCTGTATCACCAAACATTAGTTTCCCACCACATATGAGGCATTGATGGACCCAGGAGAAAGTGCGCAAAAAATGGATTGTCCTATTTTTCCTGTTAACTTTGTGAAAATTACAAATTTTAGTGAACTCCTTTTTCAATATTTTCTTCCACTTTGCTGTTACTCCTGTGAAGCACCTGAAAGGTTAACAAACATCCTGAATGCGGTTTTGAGTACTATGAGGGGTGCCGTTTCTACGAAAAGGTCCTGTTTGGGGTTTTCTGACACATAAAACCCTCAAAGTCACTTCAAAAGTGAAGTGGTCCCTAAAAAAATAGGATTTGTAAATTTATTAAAATAAATCCGAAAATAATTGTTTAAAAAATGATTGTGGCGACCTGTAAAGACAGGCGTCACAAATATCTGTGAACTCTGATGGTGTGAGAAGTCAATTCTTCAGCCATTTTTACATACACCGATGTAATTAGTGTAAGGGCTATTGTGAAGTCTGGTGGATGGCAGCCCCTACAGGAGAACTACTAAGCCGAGGAGAAGCAACCCTGCGCCCCTGGAATTGAGTGGTGCTAAAGATCAAGTAAGCCAGCCAGTGCCTTTTCAGTGGTCATAGTCGGGACTACAGTGAAATCTGTGCAGCCACATGGCACATTGGGTCCTGCGCGGTTCAACAAGTGCCCAACTGCCAGATGACGTCAGTTAGGGATCAGACAAGGGATGTCTATATACGATCCTTAGTTGTCAGTGGTGGGAAGAGAGCGGAAGTACTTTCCTGTTAAGCCTGAGGTGCTGTGGATTGGATGTCAAGGTCCAGGTTGAGAGGAGAAGTTTAGTGCACAAATAGTTCTATATGCAGCCTGAGTGAGGAGAGCTGCTACACATTGTAGGTATAGAGCTGCATTCATCACACCATGAGGGGCTGTTGGCTCAGTATACTGAATAACTGTGGCGAGCTGTAATCATCATCATCAACTGCTCCAGGAAAAAGCGAGTTTTTCTTCCTGTTGCACCTGAAGCCTGCTTTCCCCTTTTTTATTCTGCTGTGGACGGCTGGCCCAACGGCCGGCGAGGCCGCCATGACAGTTGGCTGCCGTTAGGGCCCGGCTCGATGAAGGCCGACCCAGACATGATGCTGACATAAAGTAGACATATGGTAAATATTATTTATTAATTATTTTGTGCAGTATGACTAGTTGTTTTTAAGGAATAAAGATTAAAAGTTCAAAAATTGTGAATTTTTTAATTTTTTTGCTAAATGAGATATTTTTATAAATAAATTATATTGACCTAAATGTACTGCTATAATGAAATTCAATTTGTCATGAAGAAACAGTCAGAATTGAAAAATTTGGGCTGGACAGGAAGGTGAAAACAGGCTGTGGGTGAATGGGTCAAAGAGCATCTGGAAATGGGGTTCATCTGAAAGTCTATATTTCTGGACGGTCTAGGCTAATTCTTTGCAGAGAAGAAAGACGAGTCTCTGAGGCCATACGTAGACTATCAGGATCTGTTTAAACTCATGCTAAAAGACCGTTACTTATTTCCATTCATCTCTGAGCTACCATCTTCACCAAATTAGATCTATGTAAAGCTTATAAGTTTATAACCTATTCTACATTAAAGATGGCGAAATATAGCAAGGTTGCTAACCATCCAAAAATTCCTGGACAGTCCGTAAAAATAGGGCACTTTTTTCACCTGTCCGTAAAAAAAAAATTGGGGTGTCCTTGACTTTTTTGAAGCTGGAGAGACAGCACAGATTATTATGATGGTACTTGTATCATCTTTATACAGTTCACACTGAAGGCAGCTAATGTATAACATAGGATTTACGGTCTATAGATATGTATCACTTAATATATCTTCATAATACCTTACGGTCATCTAATGCATCTGTAAAAAAAAAAGTTGTCTGTCCATGATTTTTTGAGAAGCTGTCCAGAAAAAATAAAAATATAAAGTTTGCAACACTGACAAATAGAAGACCATGATCTACATCAAGGGTCTCAAACACGCGGCCCGCGGGCCGCATGCGGCCCCTCCGGCTGCTTCATGTGGCCCACAGGCACATAGACCCCGTAATGATCGCGGCTCACTCCAGCAGCCGCCGACATCAGCGCTGTAGTGCAGTGTATTGCCGTGCAGAGACCGGCTCTCTGCACAGCAATACCAGTGCCAGCCGCAGGCCTATCAGAGGCTAGCAGATGACATCTGCGCATGTCAGTGACGTCATACGCACTGGGACGCAGATATCAGTTGCTGGCCTCTGATAGGCCGGCGGCTGGCACTGGTATTGCTGTGCAGCGAGCCAGTCTCTTCGTGGCAATACACTGCACTACAGCGCTGATGTCTGCGGCTGCTGGAGAGAGCCGCGATCGTTACGGGGTCTATGTGCCTGCGGGCCACAGGTGCAGAGAGGACGCCGAGGGAACGGAGGACAGAATCTTTTTTTTTTTTCTCTGTCATGTCTATGTGAAATAGTATGGGGGACGATGACCCTGTGCGCAGTATGGGGGGACGACGACCATGTGCGCAGTATTGGGGGGGAAGACGACCCTGTGCGCAGTATGGGGGGACGACGACCCTGTGCGCAGTATGGGGGGACAATGACCCTGTGCGCAGTATGGGGGGGACACGACCCTGTGCGCAGTATGGGGGGGACACGACCCTGTGTGCAGTATGGGGGAGGGACCCTGTGCGCAGTATGGGGGGTACATGACCCTGTGCGCAGTATAGGGGACGACGACCCTGTGTGCAGTATGGGGGACGACGACCCTGTGTGCAGTATGGGGGGGTTGGGACCTGGATGTGGGACATGTCTGCAATATGGTGGACCTGGATGGGGGACAAGTCTGCTATATGGGGGACCTGGATGGGGGACATGTCTGCAATATGGGGGACCTGGATGGGGGACATGTCTGCAGTATGGGGGACCAGGATGGGGGACATGTCTGCCATATGGGAGACCTGGATGGGAGACATGTCTGCAATATGGGGACCTGGATGGGGGCATGTCTGCAATATGGGGACCATGTCTGCAATATGGGGGACCTGACTGGGAGACATGTCTGCAATATGGGGGGACCTGGATGGGGGACATGTCTGCAAGATGAGGACCAGTTCAAAAGGTGTATAGAAAATAAAATTTGTCATGCAAATAATGCGGCCCCCCAAATTAAATGTTTTTTCGTGTGCGGCCCATATACCCAGCTGAGTTTGAGACCCCTGATCTACATGATGGTCATTATACATATCTTGTCATACCTTTTGGATTACGCAATTCACCGGCTATGTTCCAGCACTCGACGTGCCCTTGGAGACACACACCCCTTAATTTGTTGAGTAGGTTCTCCTGGGAACAGAAATGCCATATGTGTGAACATAAAAGGCTGTTTAGGCTCAGAAAGGGAGGTTTACCATTGGGATTTGGAGTTTGCATTTTGTTGGTTTGGTTCATGAGCGACATGGTACTTTTTCACAGACTTTCTGCTGCCAGTACCGTGAAAATATATAGAATATCCTAACTTGGATGCAACAAGTAGTTAAGGGAATCATGATCCCAACAAGATTAGACATAGGGGACTCCTAAATAATACATAATACCTACAGAATAGTGGAGTATATGAACCCCAATAAACTAGACAAAGAAAATATAATATAAAAAAGTATAACAATTTTATTAAATGTCACCAGAAATATTAAAAACACATATAACATACCTTTTTTATATATATTTCTGCCATCAGAGTTGGATGACCACTTTTTTTTGATGAACAAGCCATAGTTTATAGTTTGGTTGTAGAAAGATTTTTGATCACTTTTTGTTCCATTTTTCACAGCATAGAGGTGAAAAACAGCAACCGTGGCAAAATGTTTTCTCTTTTTTTATGGCGTTTACTGTATAAATTAAAAGCTAATGTTGTTTGGTGACTTGATGCTTTTCTAAAAATATCAAATTTATATTGCTTTTTATGTTTTACTATTTATGAACAATAAATTTACTTTGAAAATATTCTTTTTTTTTCTGCCGACAGTGCTCATTTTTTATAGGATGAACTGTAGTTCCTAATGTTACCATATTGGGGTACAGTGGCATGTAAAAGTTTGGACACCCCTGGTCAAAGTTAGTGTTATTGTGAACAGTTAAGTAAGTTGAAGATGAAATGATCTCTAAAAGGCCTGAAGTTAAAGATAACAGATTTCCTTTGTATTTTAGGCAGAAAATATTTATTTTTTAATCTTTTACATTTTAAAAATGACAAAAAAGGAAAATGGACCAATGCAAAAGTTTGGGCATCCTGCATGGTTAGTGCCTAGTAGCACCCCCTTTTGAAAGTATCACAGCTTGTAAAAGCTTTTTGTAGCAAGACAAGAGTCTTTCAAGTCTTGTTTGAGGGATTTTCATCCATTCTTCCTTGGAAAATCCTTCCAGTTCTGTGAGATTCCTGGGTCGTCTTGCATGCACTGCTATTTTGAGGTCTAGCCACAGATTTTCATTGATGTTCAGAAGAGGGGACTGTGAGGGCCATTGTAAAACCTTCAGATTGCAGCTTTTGAGGTAGCCTATTGTGGATTTTGATGTTTGTTTAGGATCATTAACCATTTGTAGAAGCCATCCTCTTTTCAACTTCAGCTTTTTTACAGATGGTGTTATGTTTGCATCAAGAATTTGTTGAAATTTTATTGAATCCATTGTTCCCTCTACTCGTGAAATGTCCCCTGTACCATCGGCTGCAACACAACCCCAAAGCATGACTGATCCACCCCCATGCTTAATAGTTGGCGAGATGTTATTTTCCTGAAATTTGGTGGCCTTTTTTCTCCACACATAACTTTGATCATTGTGGCCAAAGACTTCTATTTTAACCTTTTCGGTTGACAGAACTTGTTTGCAAAATGTATCGGGCTTGTTTAGATGGTCTTTTGCATACTTATGATGCTGAATTTTATGGTGAGGCTGCGGAGAGGCTTTCTTCTGATGACTCTTCCATGAAGGTCATATTTGTTCAGGTGTCTCTGAACAGTAGAACAATGAACCACAAAGCTAGAGTCTGCTAAATCTTTCTGTAGGTCTTTTGAGGTTAAGCAGGGGTTCTGATTTGCCTCTCTATCAATCGTACGAACAGCTCTCACTGAAATTTTGCTTGGTCTTCCAGACCTTATCTTGACCTTCACTGTTCCTGTTAACTGCCATTTCTTAATTACATTTCAAACTGAGGAAAGGGCAACTTGAAAACACTTTGCTATCTTCTTTTAGCCTTCTCCTGCTTTATGGGCCTCCACCATTTTCATTTTCAGAGTGCTAGGCAGCTGCTTAGAATAACCCATGGCTGCTGTTTTTTTGGCATAAAGTTAGAGGAGGCTTGGTTTTTATAAAGCTGGGAAATTTTCATCACCTGGCATTTCCTAACGATGGTAGTGAACAAGCCATAACCCTAACAGGCTAATTAAGGTCAGAAACCTCGGTCAAAATTATCAAAGCACACAAATCTCCAAGGGTGCCCAAACTTTTGCATAGGCCCATTTCCCTTATTGAAATTTTTTAAAATGAAAAAAAAAAAAGACAAAATATATATTTATTTGCCTAAAATGCAACTTAAATATGTCATCTTTAACAATATGCCTTTTAGAGATCATTTAATCTTCAACTTGCTTAACTGTTCACAATAACAGTGATTTTGACCAGGGGTGCCCAAACTTTTACATGCCACTGTATATGTAGCCTTTTTATTGAATGTTATATAATTTCTTCTGAGGGGGAAGTAATAAAAAGCAGCAATTCTGGCTTTGTTTTTTTTTACAGAGTTTACCGACGCGCGCATCAATACCTATCTATATGTATGTATGTGTATATTGTAGGGCAGCGCTAGTCATCATGCTGGGGGACACTCGCTGCACCGGGTCAATTAAAGCACACCAGCCACGTTTTTCAGTTTTCACACTTCAGCAGTTTATTGCACTTCATAACTGCTTATCACACAGTCCATCTTAGTGGCTCACCGGCATATTACACACATAACATTCGGGAGCCTTTCCAGCGACAGACACGTCCACTTGGCTCCAGTTACAGCCCTCAGCTAGGCAACAACATAAATGTCCATATAAGGCAGTGTTTTTTTTACCTTTGGCGGGTTTCAGCTGCTTCAGGTTTATTCTGCCACCACTATGGCTTTACGGCTTCCCAGATGGGGGTCTCCAGTTCTCGTACCATCCAAGGCTACTGGTATGCTTACACAGCCAACATCCAGCCTCTGCATTTCAGGCTCTTGCCTTCCAAGCCTCTGGCCCTCCAAGGCTACTGGGATCGCTTACACAGCTAAGGATCCAGCCTCCGCCTTTCAGGCTCCACCAGGCTTCAATAGGCCTCACTAGGCCTCTCACTCTAGCGGTGTCCCACACGGGAACAGGCCTCATGCCTTTTCACACCCTGTCTCAAGACTACCAGGGTTTATATATCCTGTAGTACACACCCACAGGACCTGTGCTGATGT
Organism: Phyllobates terribilis; assembly: GCF_046119375.1. NCBI lineage: Eukaryota > Metazoa > Chordata > Amphibia > Anura > Dendrobatidae > Phyllobates > Phyllobates terribilis. The sequence continues at coordinate 412,727,703 of NW_027362763.1, forward strand.
CACAGTCATGTGATCAGCCATTCTGTGTGCACAGGACCTGCACTATGCCACAGTCATGTGACCAGTCACCTGAGGGGGAGGTATATGGTCAGCCAAAACACATCCTGGACCACTACCGTAATGCTGCAAGTCGCTGCATTACAATATATATATATACATATATATATATATATATATATATAAATAAATAAATATATACTTTTTCTTTTACTGAAAAAAAGTATGACGATTATATTTTATTTCATACATTAAGATCTTTTTATTTTTATAAAACTTGTTTTAATATTTTTTCACTTAGTCCCTTAATAGAAGTTCAAATTTCAACAGTATGATCTCTATGGTACAATTTTTCATGTACTTGTTTAAACACGGACGTGTGAAGGAGGCCTTAGTTTCACACTGACATACAACCTAATAGACCCTGCTTTTGGCAAGGCCTAATAGGCTTCTGTAGATGACAGATCCTTGTTTGACTTCTGTCTGCTCATCTTGGGAGAGTGCCAATTAGGGTACATCCACACCCTCCTACCTCTGTAAAACACTTATCATTATAAACATTGGCTTATACAGGGTTAAACAATCACAATTAGTGCTAGAACAGAGTGTGGCCATGGCAGCAGAGTGTGAACAGTAACATACAGCATCTGAGTCGGCGCCATCTCCATGCCATATATGATGCGCTTTGCACTTTACAGCTGCACTGTACATGTATGGTGCTCATCACTAAGAGGTTAAAGGATATCCATATAAACATCACTAACATTCAGCAGAGAGTTAACAATAGTTTATGAACAGAGAAACGCTTTTTTTCCCTTAAATTATTAATTAAAATAAATGTTGGATTATTCTTACTATCTGTCTTTTACTCTCATTTTTTGTTTCTTTTTTTCTTCAGAGTACTAGATATAACCACATCACCCCTGACTGAACTTGACCGTTGGCACCACAGACAGAAAATTTTAGGTTTAATAATTGAACAATTACGAGGAAAAGAGTGTAAATCTGTGATTGGTATTATGATTTCAACAAAATCGCGTCTTCTAAAAAGATGGAAAGCCGTTGATATCAGGTTAGGACATTTTGCTATAAGATTCTTAAGAAGTCATATAAAAATATACAGTATTTAATTGTATAGTGACATAGAAAGTACAGATGACCAATGAGAGATTTTATGTGTTCCTCTGTACCTGCTCAATAGAAATAGTGCTTTATAGACAAATATGTCTTCAGATAATGACCTATTGTGTAAATCTGATTTTTATTGTGAAATTTTTTTTTTATGTTTTTTTTTTATCTATTTTCTACTAGTTATATAAAAAAAAATCTGAAAAGTTGTAATTTTCAAACGGGTCAATCCAGGGTCGTCGTGTCCAACCCCCTGCTCAATGCAGGATCTACTAAACCATCTCAGACAGATGTCTGTCCAGCCTCTGTTTGAAGACTTCCATTGAAGGAGAACTCACCCCCCTCTCGTGGCAGCCTGTTCCACTCATTAATCACCCTAACTGTCAAAAAGTTTTTCTAATATCTAATCTGTATCTTCTCCCTTTCAGTTTCATCCCATTGCTTCTCGTGTTTCCATGTGCAAATGAGAATAAAGCTGGTCCCTCTACTGTGTGACAGCCCTTCAGATATTTGTAGACAGCTATTAAGTCTCCTCTCAGTCTTCTCGTTTGCAAGCTAAACATTCCCAAATCCTCATTATTATCATAGACAGGATTACAATAAAATATAACACTTCTTTACTCAATAGATAACACAGAATCCATCATTCACAATAAGTGATGTTATTGCTCCTCCTGTTTCCATCATAATAACCTGTGTGCTGAAGAAAGCATGCTTATTAACCCTTTAGTGGAAAATGATGTACATGTGCATCAGTGTCTTGGTCCACGCGTGTGGCAGGCGCTCAAGAGCTGAGCTGCCTCCAGACACTGTAGATGGCAGCTATGTTAAATAGCCATCATCTGTCTCTAACAGCAGCAGCCCTAGCAGAGCTCTGAGCCACAATGACCGCAGGAACCGATGGGTTACTATGGCTACCCGAGGGCCTGCTGAAGGCCGTGGTTGCTGCCATCTGAGTACTCCTGTGAATCTTAGCCATAGATGTTCGCTATATATTGAATACTGCAATACTGCGGTAGTATAAGTGATCAGACGATCAAAGGTTCATGTCTCCTAAGGAAACTAAAAGATAAAAAATTAAAAAAAATAAATACATTTTTTTAAAAATATTTATAAATGCTCAGCACATAAAAATTTGTATCAGCCCCGAATAAAAATGAAGAAGTTGAAAAAAACTAAAAAAAATGTTTGATATTGACTTGTCCATAATAGCCTTGTCTATCACAAGATAACATTAATTAACCCAAACAGTGAACTCTGTATGGAGGAAAAAAATGCCAGAATTGTGGGTTTTCAGTTACGACACCTACCTACAGAAAAAAAAGAAAGCTGATTACAATTTTGTATTTTCACAAAATGGGTATTATTAATACCATGAGTTCACCAAGTAAAAGACAAGCCCTCAGAAAGCTCCATCGACAGAAAAAATAAAACATTACGGTTATTAGAAAATAGCGACACAAAACTCATTTTAAATTAGATTTTTTTTCACTATTTAAATAAAAAAAAATCTATACAAATTTGGAATTACCATAGTCACATTGACATGAGAAACATATTTCCATGTCATTTTTACCATACATTGAATAACGCAAAAAAAATTAAAAACTTTGGCAGAATTGCAAGTTTTTCACCCTTTCATCATACCTTTTTTTTCACATATTTCAATACACTGTATGGCAAAATGCATGGTGTCATTCAAAACTATAACTCACCTCGCAAAAACAACCCATCATACAGCTACGTAGATGGAAAATGTAAAAAATACGGCTCTTGGAAGAAGGGGAGGGAAGAATGTAAACATAAAATGAAAATTGGCTGTGGACACATTCTCTCTCACTCTGAGGGTTCGCTCACACTGCCGTATATTCTCTGATGCGAGAGAATTGGGCCGATTATGCTAATGACACTCGGATCAAACTCTGTCAGAGTTTGATCCGAGTGTCATCTGAGTGTGATCTGATTCTCTCACATGAGACAATCGCAGCACAGGTGTGGAGAAGAAGGTGGAGAACTTAATTTCTCCATCTTCACCATTGTCTCTGTGAGTGTACATCGGACTGCACTCGGATGACATCCTTGTGCAGTCCTATATTTCATACGCACCCATACACTTGTATGAGTGTTAGCCAATAAAACATCGGATAGCAGTTGGTCGTGTTATACGCCATTGTGAGCTAGCCCTTAAAGTCAGACATTCAACATAATTAGCTGTATACATTATTATTATTATTTATTATTATATATATTACATATTATTACATTATTATATTATTATTTAAATGCATCATGCAACTTTTTCTCCTTCAGTATTACAGAGGCAATGAATGCTACAAAGGATCGGGTGAAGTATTTAGAAGCCCTTCATCGTCATTTTAATGCTTTGAATACAGACAATGACCCAGAAAATCTTATAAACGGTATTCTACCAGGTTTCTTCAATAGCATCCAACAAATGGAGATACTATCGCAACATTTTTCTAAGAATGGATATCTGGGATTACTGCTTACAAAGGTGCAAACTGATAATATGATCAATATATTAATTTGTTCATTTGGAATATCCTGCTAATGTGATGTTTTTTTACAGGGCTGAGTTCAAATGATCACATATTGGTAATAGTGCAATCTGTTTTGTTTAAAGGGAACCTGTCATCAGATGCACGTTGGCTGAACCAAGGGCAGCATGAAATAGACCCTGACTGCACGATTGCAGCGGGTACTGTATGTTTTAATCTGAAATGCTGCACCATTTTCAGAGTTAACATATTTATAAAAGCCAGATGGGAACTATGTGTATTGGCTGTGCAGTCCAAGACTGGCCCCTGGCACCTTTTGACAATTTCCCTTTAAATTATATATGTATAGTATGAAAATTTCTCCTTATGGAAAGTGCAAAGCTGTCGTAAGGAAACTCATAGGCCATGTAATGCTCCTCTGGGAATTTAAATATGCAAATAGCCTCCTCAAAGAGGAAGAAGACTTAAACTCTGGCGTGACCTATTGGATGTAGTAATTCTAAAAGTCAATATCGACCCTTTAACGAGCCTTGCCATATGACTTAGAAGAAGAAGCCAAATCAGAAACTCCATTTTCAGACACATGTTTCAGGGTGTTTGCCCCTCCTCAGTGTGAAGAAGGAGATCTGATCTGACTAGGTGTGAGGCCTCTGACTATGGGTATAAGGGGGAACATCTCTCCTTGTGGAGAAGCATCCAATAGGTTGCGCCGCTGGAGTTCTAGTCCTCTTCAACTCTGAAGAAGCTATTTGCATATGTATAGTAAAGCGTTGGTAACCAGCAAGTAAAGGTTTCCACCTAAATCTACTTTTTAAAAATGTAATTATTGTGGCAGTAAGAAACAATGAAAAACTGAGTTTGAGTACTGTGAGGCCTTCTTGTATCTTCTATACTATTAGGCCTCAATCAGACATCCATACATAACATGTTTTTCAGGAATAAAATATATATATTATAGTCTATATTGCTGACTGATGAAACACTGATGGTAAAATCTGAAACAGTGAACAAACACCGATGAAGTCCTAAACACAGATGAAAATTGGACAGTTTTTTTTTGCAGATCAGTAAAATCAATGATGTCTGAATGAGGTCTAAAGCTGGAAATCACATATGTTTTTTAGAATTGCAGAGAAAAACAAATGGAAAATATGGGGAATTTACCAACAATTTAGCGCCAGTTTTCTGGCATCAAATAATCACAAATTGAAGCCCGTGTTTTTGTTATCAATTTTATAACTTTTTGCCAGTTTATGTTACTTTTGAAATTTTGGTGTGAAAGTGTTCACTCCTTTGCAACCATATCATTTAAAATACATCATATGAGGCAAGTGGCCAATGGTGCGGGCTCAGGAATTTAACCCGCACCATTCCCAGCAGATGCCAGCTGTGTTATACAGCTGTCATGTTACTGTAATAGAAGCAACCAGAGCTAGCTTCAATCAATCACTGAAGTTTAACCATTTAGATGCTGCAATCAGTCACTGACAAAGCCATTGAAATACCTTGGGTGAATAATGGGTTACCAAGGCATCCAGGGCCTGCTGACGGCCCCCATGGCTGCCTTTTTAATTTATATTTGAAGGCTTTGAGAATGGTAAATGTCTATTTAACTGTATATGGCAATACTGCCCTATATAGTATGAGTGATCAAATGATCACAGATTCAAGTCCCATAAGAGGACTAAAAAACAAAGTAAAATAAAACCTGTTTTAACAAAATATTAAAATAAGAGAAAAATATAGAACTGCAGAATGAACGCAATAAAAAAAAACTTCCCCACAATATTACCCAGCTTGGATTTTTTTTTCTCATTTTCCAGTACATTATATTTTAAAGTGATTGGTGTCATTAAAAACTACAATGAGTCCTGAAAAAAAACAATTCCTTACAAGTCAACAGAAAGATAAAAAAGTTATGACTCAAAAAAAAGGGAGGACAAAAGAAAGGCACAAAAACAGAAAAATTGTCTAGTCTGGAAACGGTCAAATACAAAATAACACATTGTTAGCGAAATTGGAAGATATCTTTTGCCACATCCATTTACGTTTTGCTTGCCTTTACACGCATGTATAGTCAAGTCGACCTGTATAGGATTATTGTTAACAAAACTAATATCCTTACTAATCCTAATTGATCCTGTTGATATAGAGTGGGGTTTCGTTTCTAGTGTTTTTGGGAGCAAGAATAGCAGTATAGACTATAATATTATTTCTGTCAAAAATATGTGAACAGACACAAAACTTGATCAGAACCTTATCTATAATTTTATTAAGAAAGTATGTATCCTGTATTTATCTCATTGTACTTACAAAAAGTGGGAGCAGGTCAGAATCAAATTTATTACTTATTTACTTTAAATAGATTTTAACAGTGTGTATTTTTTTATTTAGGTATCAAATCAGTTGGCTCTAAATAGCAAGTCTTTCCTAAAAGAAATTATTTCAACAGAAGATTCAAATGATCGACTTTGGAAAGTTATTAAAGAAGAAATTATGAAAGACCTGAAGGAAAAAGTATCAATGAGTGGTGTCAGAGAAGAAAGAATCCTTAAAAAAGAGAAATTAAAAATAAAGATGTTAAAAATTGACAGTGGTTTTTATGAACGGTAAGAGATAAGGAAGGAAGAACACATAAGTGCTCATATTAGTCACACCACATTATTATATCACATAATGACTAGTGTTGAACGATACCTTGCGATATCGGTAAATATCGGATCGGATTGGATCGGACCGATACCCAAAAAGTATCGGCTATCGCCGATTCCGATACCGGAACCCAATGCAAGTCAATGGGACAGAAATATCGGAATAAAAATAAACCCTTACTTTCCTTGTAGGTTAATTCTACATGAAGGAAAACAACTAAGAATAATGCAGAATGTATTGGGGGAGGTGGGGGAGACAATAAAGGCATAGAGGTTTAGCCCAATCAAATGGAATAGCAGGAATTAATATTAAGTTTTTTTATATTTTGTCAGATATTTATGTTTCACTACTTCCATGCTCTTCACCTTCTTTTTTACTTCTCCCACACTTTCTCCTTCATCATCCTCAGCATCTTTTTCATCTACTTCTTCTTCACCTTCTTCTTCTTCTTCTTCACCTTCTTCGTATTATTCTTTTTTTTTTTACATTCTTCATATTCTTCTTATTCAACTATTATTCTTCTTCATATTCTACTTCTTCATCTTCTTCATATTCTTCTTCTTCATCATATTCTTATTTGTGGCATTCCTGTAGTAGTTGTTATCTATAAAAGTTTGAACATTACACCTTTCGTTCTGCCCTTCACAAAAGATTTACAACAGGATTTGTCCGCGTTCAGTTTGGCCTGCAGCAGCAGGTCTTTTCCAGGGGCACCACGAGGAGGAACGGACTCACCCCCATACACTGCTTAGTCATCTTCTGCTTATAATTTATATAATATCTTTTGCTCTGATTTTTAGTCTTATGCTTAATGTTCTTCCGCTTTTTGTTCTGCAGCTTCTTGTACTTCTGCTTCTTGGTTTTCTGTCTCATGTTCTTCTGTATCTTGGTGGTTGTCTTCTTGTTCTTTGTCCTCTTGGTCATCTTCTTCAGGGTCATCTTCTTGGTCTTCTTCGGGGTGGTCTTCAGGGTCGTCGTCTTCGGGGTCCTCGTCTTCTTCGGGGTGGTCTTCAGGGTCCTCGTCTTCGGTGTCCTCGTCTTCTTCGGGGTGGTCTTCAGGGTCCTCGTCTTCAGGGTCCTCGTCTTCGGTGTCCTCGTCTTCTGCGGGGTGGTCTTCAGGGTCGTCGTCTTCAGGGTCGTTGTCTTCGGGGTCCTCGTCTTCTTCGGGGTGGTCTTCAGGGTCCTCGTCTTCAGGGTCGTTGTCTTCGGGGTCCTCGTCTTCTTCGGGGTGGTCTTCAGGGTCGTCGTCTTCAGGGTCGTTGTCTTTGGGGTCCTCGTCTTCTTCGGGGTGGTCTTCAGGGTCCTCGTCTTCAGGTCCTCGTCTTCAGGGTCCTTGTCTTCTTCGGGGTGGTCTTCAGGGTCCATCATCTTCAGGGTCCTCGTCAGTGAGATCCAGAGTGATTACCAAGAACCATTTCAAAAAGCTTGAACTTGGAAATGTAGCAGAAGGTACAAGAAGGCTGAGGAACTGCCGAGAACCAGCTGATGGTACTGGAACCCGGATGGGTAGCAGAAGGTACAAGAGCCAATGGAACTACCGAGGACCAGCTGACGGTACTGGAACCTGGTTACTAAGCAGGAGGTACCTGTGCCACAAAGCACTACCAAGGACCAGCAGACGTTGGTGGAACTTGGATACAGAGAAGGAGGCACCTAAGCCAAAGGCACTGCCGAGAACCAGGTGACGGTACTGGAACCCGGATGGGTAGCAGAAGGTACCCATGAAAAAAAATTTGCAAGGCCGCGAGCCGGCCGCAGTTACCGAAACCCACAGTCCTACAGGGGGTGCTTGTCTTATTGGCACTATGGAACCAGCCTTCATTGCCAGATCCCGCAGCCCACATAGGAGTCACCTAAACTGCAGGCACCATAGAGTCGGCTAACCCAACCACAACACGACAGGACAACGTATTGGAGGCAAAGTGACGTTGACACTACCCGGAAACAGCTGGCATGCTGGAACCAGGCTGGGCAGGAGAGAGTACCCGTGCCACAGACACTGCCAGGAACCAGCTGACGGTACTGGAACCCGGATGGGTAGCAGAAGGTACAAGAGACAATGGAACTACCGAGGACCAGCTGACGGTACTGGAACCCGGTTACTAAGCAGGAGGTACCTGTGCCACAAAGCACTACCAAGGACCGGCAGACGTTGGTGGAACTTGGATACCGAGAAGGAGGCACCAAAACCAAAGGCACTGCCGAGAACCAGCTGATGGTACTGGAACCCGGATGGGTAGCAGAAGGTACAAGAGCAAATGGAACTACCGAGGACCAGCTGATGGTACTGGAACCCGGATGGGTAGCAGAAGGTACAAAAGCCAATGGAAATACCGAGGACCAGCTGACGGTACTGGAACCTGGTTACTAAGCAGGAGGTACCTGTGCCACAAAGCACTACCAAGGACCAGCAGACGTTGGTGGAACTTGGATACCGAGAAGGAGGCACCTAAGCCAAAGACACTGCCGAGAACCAGCTGACGGTACTGGAACCCGGATGGGTAGCAGAAGGTACCCATGAAAAAAAAAGTTGCAAGCCCGCGAGCCGGCCGCAGTTACCGAAACCCACAGTCCTACAGGGGGTGCTTGTCTTATTGGCACTATGGAACCAGCCTTCATTGCCAGATCCCGCAGCCCACATAGGAGTCACCTAAACTGCAGGCACCATAGAGTCGGCTAACCCGACCGCAACACGACAGGACAACGTATTGGAGGCAAAGTGACGTTGACACTACCCGGAAACAGCTGGCGTGCTGGAAACAGGCTGGGCAGGAGGGAGTACCCATGCCAAAGACACTGCCGGGAACCAGCTGACGGTACTGGAACCCGAATGGGTAGCAGAAGGTACAAGAGCCAATGGAACTACCGAGGACCAGCTGACGGTTCTGGAACTCGGTTACTAAGCAGGAGGTACCTGTGCCACAAAGCACTACCAAGGACCAGCAGACGTTGGTGGAACTTGGATACCGAGAAGGAGGCACCTAAGCCAAAGGCACTGCCGAGAACCAGATGACGGTACTGGAACCCGGATGGGTAGCAGAAGGTACCCATGAAAAAAAAAGCTGCAAGGCCGCGAGCCGGCCGCAGTTACCGAAACCCACAGTCCTACAGTGGGTGCTTGTCTTATTGGCACTATGGAACCAGCCTTCATTGCCAGATCCCGCAGCCCACATAGGAGTCACCTAAACTGCAGGCACCATAGAGTCGGCTAACCCGACCGCAAAACGACAGGACAACGTATTGGAGGCAAAGTGACGTTGACACTACCCGGAAACAGCTGGCGTGCTGGAACCAGGCTGGGCTGGAGGGAGTACCCGTGCCAAAGACACTGCTGAGAAACAGATGGCGGTGCTGGAACCCAGGGTAAATACTAAAAACAGAGTGGAGCCAGAGGCCTAATTGGAGCAACTTTAAAATCTGTAGTAGTGTGAATGTGGACAGAGCAGGAGAAATTGCCATACACACAGCAGGGGAACAGCTGACGTTACTGAACCCCAATAACACGGCAGCAAGTGTTGACTGTGCAGACGGCACTTCTGAGCGCCAACTGGCGGTGTTGGAGCCCAGGGTAAATACTAAAAGCAAAGGAACCAGAGGTGTAATTGGAGCAACTTTAAAATCTGTAGTAGTGTGAATGTGGACAGAGCTGGAGAAATTGCCGTACACACAGCAGGGGAACAGCTGACATTACTGAACCCCAATAACACGGCAGCAAGTGTTGACTGTGCAGACGGCACATCTGAGCGCCAACTGGCGGTGTTGGAGCTCAGGGATAATACTGAAAACAGAGTGGAGCCAGAGGCCTAATTGGAGCAACTTTAAAATCTGTAGTAGTGTGTATGTGGGCAGAGCAGGAGAAATTGCCGTACACACAGCTGGGGATCAGCTGACTTTACTGAACCCCAATAACACTGGAGCAAGCGTTGACTGTGCAGACGGCACTTCTGAGCAGCAACTAGCAGTGTTGGAGCCCAGGGTAAATACTAAAAGCAGAGGAGCCAGAGGTGTAATTGGAGCAAGTTTTAAATCTGTAGTACAATGGATGTGGACAGAGCAGGAGAATTTGCCGGACACACAGCTGGGGATCAGCTGACGTTACTGAACCCCAATAACACTGGAGCAAGCGTTGACTGTGCAGACGGCACTTCTGAGCAGCAACTAGCGGTGTTGGAGCCCAGGGTAAATACTAAAAGCAGAGGAGCCAGAGGTGTAATTGGAGCAAGTTTTAAATCTGTAGTACAGTGGATGTGGACAGAGCAGGAGAATTTGCCGGACACACAGCTGGGGATCAGCTGACGTTACTGAACCCCAATAACACGGAAGCAAGCATTGACTGTGCAGACGGCACTTCTGAGCAGCAACTGGCGGTGTTGGAGCTCAGGGATTACAGTTCAGGTGGTAGAAACATGAACACAACAGGAGACCTGGATACTGTTGCCAACCAATTATTTATTCTGGAAGAGGACTGGCAAATTCATGCGAGATCCAGGCCTTGTTCATTTTGAGAAAAGTAAGCCGGTCAACGTTATCGGAGGATAGTCGCATGCGACGGTCTGTTAGTACACCACCTGCGGCACTAAAGACGCGTTCCGATAATACACTAGCAGCAGGGCAAGCTAGCACCTCCAATGCATACTGGCTAAGCTCTGGCCATGTATCCAGCTTAGAGACCCAAAACTTGAAGGGGGAAGAGCCGTCTGGGAGTACACTGAGAGGGCAAGACATGTAGTCTGTCACCATCTGACGGAAACGTTGCCTCCTGCTGACTGGAGCCGTCTGTGATGGTGTAGACATTTGTGGCGGCGGGGACAAAAAAACTTTGCCACATTTGGGCCATACTGGTCTTGCCTTGTGCTGAGGGGCTGCTTCTGCTCCCTCTTTGTGCAGAGCTTCCTCCACTGCCTCGACGCACTGAGCTGCTTTGTAAAGCACTAGCAGCACTGCTCTCCGTTGGAATGGAGAACATGATGGAATGCACCAGTGAGTCTTGGTACTCCCGCATTTTACGCTCCCGGTTCAACTGTGTTATGAAGCTTTGTAAGTTGTCCTGGTAGCGAGGATCTAGGAGGGTGGACACCCAATAATCAGCCGTGTTGAGAATGTGGGCGATGCGGCGGTCGTTTCTCAGGCACTGCAGCATGAAATCAACCATGTGCTGCAGACTGCCTACTGGCCAAGAAACGCTGTCCCCTGCTTGAGGCGTGATCTCTGCCTGCTCTGCATCACCCCACCCTCGCTCTAGATACTGACTACTAGAGCATTGTGTACCTCCCTCCTCTGGACAGATGTCTTCCTCCTCAATTGACTCCTCCTCATCCTCCTCACAAAGTGTCCCCTGCCTAGGACTTTGTGAGGAACCACGTTGCGCAGACTGTACAGAAGCAGATGGCATTTGTGACTCCTCATCCTCCACCTCTTCCAAAACCTCGTCCCTTAGTGCTTGCAGTGTTTTTTCAAGCAGGCAGATAAGGGGGATAGTCATGCTGACTAGTGCATCATCTGCACTCGCCATCCGCGTGGAATAATCGCAAAACGTGGCAAATGTCCTTCATAGAGGCCCACTCAGTGGTGGTGAAGTGTGAACGGCGCGCACTGCGACTTGTTTGCGCCTGCTGCAGCTGGTACTCCATTACTGCTGCCTGCTGCTCACACAACCTCTCCAACATATGTAGCGTTGAATTCCACCTGGTGGGTAGGTCACATATAATGCGATGTTCTGGAAGACGCTGCAATGCGCGATCTTGCGTTGCTGGAACGCCGCAAGTGAGCGCACTCTATGCGGACCTTGTGAAGCAGTGCTTCAAGATCCGGATAGTCCTTCAAAAAACTCTGCACGACCAAGTTGAGCACAAGTGCCAGACATGGGATGTGAGTGAGGTTGCCTATGCCCAGAGCTGCCACCAGATTTCGGCCATTGTCACACACTACCATGCCTGGCTGGAGATTCGCTGGCACAAACCACACGTCGCTCTGCTGCTTGATGGCATTCCAGAGCTCCTGCGCTGTGTGGCTTCGATTCCCCAAAGAAATTAATTTTAATATGGCCTGTTGACGTTTGGCCATGGCTGTGCTCATATCGGTCATCATAACAGGTAACCGTTCACGTGTCGATGTGGAGGTAGACCGTGATGGCTCCTGCAGCACTGATTCAGAGGAACTGGAGTATGAGGAGGAGTCAATGTGTACAGACTGGATTCCTGCAATCCTTGGAGTTGGCAGAACACGTACAGCGCCACTCTCAAGATCTGTACCCGGCTCCACAACATTTACCCAATGGGCAGAAAGGTATCGTCCCTGTCCATGCTTACTGGTCCACGCATCGGTGGTCAGGTGGACCTTGCTACTGACGGCGTTTTGTAGCGCATGTTTAATTTTTCCCTCCACATGCTGTTGCAGGGCAGGGACGGCTTGCCGGCTGAAATAAAAGCGGCTGGGCACGTTGTGGGACTGCCAATGCCATAAAGTTACGGAAGGTGTCAGTCTCCACCAGCCTGAATGATAGCATTTCAAGGGCCAGTAGTTTAGCAATGCCAGCATTCAGAGCCTGTGCTCGGGGGTGGTTTGCCGAGTATGGGCGCCTTTTCTCCCATGCCTGTGAGGATGACAGGGAAAGTGGTGCTGTGGGTGGAATTACATTGTGTCTCTGTACAACAGTGCCAGAGGTTCTTCCATGGCGATCCTGTGAGGAAGCCGAACCAGCTGTGTGTGAGCTGGAGGAAGAGGCTACAACACGAGCTGAAGAGGTGGTAGGTGGCGCTGCAGGTAGGCCTAGGTCTTCAGTGTGTTTTTGTAACTCCACCACGTGCTTGGTCCGCACATGTTTCCACATATTTGTGGTATTGAGGTTGCTGACACTTTTCCCTCTTTTCACCTTTTGATTACACAGCTTGCATTTGACAAAGCAAATGTCATCTGCAACTGTGTCAAAAAAGGACCAGGCACTGCAAGTCTTGGGAGCGCCCTCTTTGGATTTTGGAAGAGCCATGCTCCTAATGGGTGCCGAAGTGGAGGCTACAGGCAACCAAGTCTGCCCCCTCCCTCTCCCTCCTTTTTGGGCCATTCGGGGAATCTCTATCTCAGAGCTGCTCCCACCACCTTCCTGTCCCTCATGCCATGATGGGTCAAGGACCTCATCATCTACACCACCCTCTTCAAACAACTGCTTCTCCTGGGTAGTCTCGACAGCACAGTACGCACCAGAAAGTGGCACCTGAGTCTCATCATCAGATGCGTCCTGAGGTGTGCTGCTGACCATAGGCACTGGCCCACCCGCCTCTTCAGATTCAGAGAGACAAAACGGTTGCGCATCACTGCATACTACCTCTTCTTCAAATTCTCGAATTCTGCTTGGCTGGCCCCCTCTTTCTAAGCCAAGAGATTCAGAGAACAGAAGTAGAGATGACTCCTGTCCAGGGCTCTCTGATTGCCTGGGCAATTTGGCAGGTGGTGAAGAGACAGATGGGTGCTCTTCAGAGGATCTGGAACTAATTGAAGTCGATGTGTTAGCTGCCATCCATCCGACAACGGCTTGAATTTGGTCCTCCCACAGCAGTGGGGTACAGCTAGCTCCTACAAAGCTGCGCATAAAGGAGTGTTCCCTGGTAATACTGGGGGATGCTGAGTCACTGGTGCCCGCAGCAGGCACAGAATCCCCACGTCCTCTCCCTGCAGGCACAGAATCCTCACGTCCTCTCCCTGCAGAAACTCCACGCCCACGCCCACGACCACATGCCTTACTCCCTGCCTTCTTCATCTTGGTAGACTGATAAAGATAGGCAGAAAAGTACTAAGGGCTTAGTGTGCTTATTCCTGAACTGCTGCTAACAGGTATAAGAAACAATAATTTTATAAAGTGTGGACTAGACTTTAATAGGAGCTAATGTGGCCTACACAACTGTAAAGTGGAGTGTTTGGTGAACTTTATTTAGGTTTTTTTGTCACAAAAAGACACTGGATGTGCCCAAAGATGTAATACTGATAGTATCACAAACTTTTTGTAGCTATTACCATGCAGGAAGGTAACCTACAATGTAATAGATGAGGCTACAAAAAATAGGCTAATACTAATCTGGCTGGGGCTACAGGGCACAATGCTGCAGAAAGGCTCCTCTATCTACTCCTATATAGTGTGTTTGGAACCAATGTAGCTGAATACGGATGGAACCACCACACTAATAGGAGAAATCAGGAAAAATGATCAATTAGCAAAAAAGGACAATGTATGAGGCAGTGACACACACTGAGTGCACTACAACCAGACGTGGTTGAAGCACACACTACAGGGTGAGCTGCACTCACACACCAGACCTTGCAGATAGTGGTGAACAGTGCAGATGCAGAGCACTGTGCACTAGCGCTGCAAGACAAAAAAAAAAAATTCTCTATCTACTCCTATATAGTGTGTTTGGAACTAATTTAGCTGAATACGGATAGAACCACCACACTAATAGGAGAAATCAGGAAAAATGATCAATTAGCAAAAAAGGACAATGTATGAGGCAGTGACACACACTGAGTGCACTACAACCAGACGTGGTTGAAGCACACACTACAGGGTGAGCTGCACTCACACACCAGACCTTGCAGATAGTGGTGAACAGTGCAGATGCAGAGCACTGTGCACTAGCGCTGCAAGACAAAAAAAAAAAATTCTCTATCTACTCCTATATAGTGTGTTTGGAACTAATTTAGCTGAATACGGATGGAACCACCACACTAATAGGAGAAATCAGGAAAAATGATCAATTAGCAAAAAAGGACAATGTATGAGGAAGTGACGCACGCTAAGCGCACTACAACCAGACGTGGCTGAAGCACACACTACAGGGTGAGCTGCACTCACACACACAGAGAGCTTGCAGACAGGCGTGAACAGTGCAGAAGCAGAGCACTGTGCACTAGTGCTGCAAGACAAAAAATAAAATTCTCTATCAACTCCTATATAGTGTGTTTGGAACCAATTTAGCTGAATACGGATGAAACCACCACACTAATAGGAGAAATCAGGAAAAATTATCAATTAGCAAAAAAGGACAATTTATGAGGCAGTGATGCACACTGAGTGCACTACAACCAGACTTGGCTGAAGCACACACTACAGGGTGAGCTGCACTCACACACACAGACCTTGCAGACAGCGGTGAACAGTACAGAGAACTATGCACTAGCGCTGCAAGGCACAGCGATTTATAAAGTAGCTTGGGTAAAGCAGAATAGAGCAAATAGGTAGCTAAAACTGTCCCTCAGAACAACAGCGTCCTATCCCTAACTGAATTCACAGCAGAGTGAGCTCAAAATGGCGGCGGCGGCTTTTATAGTGCATCATGACATCATTTCAGCAGCCAATCACAGCCATGCCATTAGTTAACATGCCTACATGCCTAACAGGATGTGCCCACACTTCTTAGGATCCTCATTGGCTGAATAAAATGAAACTGGCTCATTGCATTATGGGAACTTCCGATTCCGTTATACGATATTCTAAAAGTATCGGAATTAAATATCGGAATTCCGATACCGCGAATATCGGCCGATACCCGATATTTCAGTATCGGAATGCTCAACACTAATAATGACATATATGTGGAAGTTATTATTTAGTGTTAAAATTAAAAGTCTGATACTGAACCATTTGAGAAAGTAAAAATAAATACTTAGACTTGTAGTCAAAATTATTCAACCACCAGTTAGATTCATTAGCAAAATTTCCAAACTTTCTGCAGTTTTCTATAAAGCAGTCAAACAAAAATTATTTAAATTGTTCAGCACAACTAATGCAACAAGAGGTATCTCCAAATTCAACTCAAAAATACCACTGAAAGTAGCTACTGCAGTCTCAGAGGTATTCAACCATTTCATAACAAACCTCTTTAGTACTTAGTACAGCACTCATATGACCTGCTTCACACATGATATATAACCAGACACCAGCTTCTGAAAGTGATTTTGAGGATTCTTTGTCCATTCCTCATGGGCAATGGCCTCTGGTTCACTAATATTCTTGGATTTGCATGCTGCACCTGCTTTCTTCAAATCCCACAAAAGCTTTTCTATGGGGTTCAAGTAGGCCACTGTGATTGCCACAAGAGAATCTTTCAGAACTTCTAAAACCAAGCCTTGGTGGGCTTTGAGGTATGCTTGGGATCATTGCACTGTTGAAAGGTCAAATGATGCCCAATCTTCAGCTTCGTCACAGAAAGTTCGACATTTTCTCCTAGCATTTCCTGATACTTGATTGAAACCATATTTCCCTCCACATGCTGCAGGTTCCCAGTGCCAGAGGAAGCAAAGCAGCCATAAAGCATCACAGAGTTACCACCATGCTTCACTGTAGGCATTGTGCTCTTTTCTTTGCATGTTTCATTCTTTTTGTCTCCAGACATACATCTGATCCATAGGCCCAAAAAGTTTGAGTTTTGTTTTATCGTTCTACAGAACAGAATCCCTAAATCCTAATTTGCAATGAGGATTTAATAATTTTGATTGCAACTACACTAAGAATTTGTTTCCCTTACTCATGTGAATTGTCCAGCCCTGATCTAGTTACTTTATTATGTCTACAATTATGTTTTTTGTTTTTATGCAGTATTCAAGCCTGCCTGGCAGTATGCACTTGCTTTCAAGAAGAAGTACAGCGTTTACGTGAATGGTTATTAGGGGCACATGGACTACAGAGATATTCATCTGTAAGTTCTGTTTCTACTGCTCCTGGGAGATTGTCTTCATTGCAAACTTCCAAAACAAATAAAACCAATGTGAGAGTGACAGTATCAGTACCATCCAGCTCTGGTAGGTAGATATTAAATTCTTTCCTTATTTATTTTTTACAGTTTTACTGGAAGTACCATTGTTCTTTTGCAAACCATCTTTTGCTTGTCAATTTGCCTGGAACCTTAAGGCTGTGTGCCCACGATGCGTTTTTTAAACGTTTCCGCAGCGGCAATTCCACTGCAGAAACGCTTAACAAATGCATGGTAGAAGGTCTGCCATGTTCCCCAATGATAATCCGCATATGCTGTGCACATGCAGCGGAAATTTCCGCTGCGGATTATCATTGCGGAAAAAAACGCAGCACTACCAATTATTTTGTGGAAGTGCTGCGTTTCCGCCGCCATTGACTTGCATTGGAACACATGGAATCCGCATGACTGGATCTGTAGATGCACATTCCATGCGTTTCAATGTGCGGATGATACCCGGGTCTGGAGAGGAGGAGACACTCCTCCGGACCCGGGTACCATAGAACTTGTAAAAAAAAGAATAAAATAAAAAATAAATATTATACTTACCTTCTGATGGCCCATGGTGTGCTTGTTTTGGCTTACCGGCAGATCGCGGTGGACTCAAGGATCTGCGCTGACGTCATTTAGTCATGTGACGGGTCACGCGACGCTGACGTCGGCAGGTCCTTCAGTGTACCACGAGCTGCCGGCAAGCCGAGACGCATCGAATAAAGACTCCAGGGGACATCAGAAGGTAAGTATGATATTTATTTTTTATTTTTTAACATTCTTTCGGTCACACTATATAAGTCCATGCCGGCTGCATGGATTTATATGGTGTGACCAAGTTGTCAAGTACTTTCCAAGTGATGCTAAAATCGCCTGGAAAGTGCTTGACAACCCGCATGTGGAAATGCATGTGAAGAACGCTTCACTTCCGCATGTCCCTGGCAGGAAAACGAATGTACAATCTGCATGTACAATCCGCATGTACAATCCGCATGTACAATCCGCATGTACAATCCACATGCGTTTTTTCTGCCAGAGAGATGCAGAAATGCTCAGGAAAAAATCCGGAGCATTTCCGCATCGTGGGCACATAGCCTAAGAGATTTTTAAATATTTATTATGTTAAGTAGGCAATTGATATAGATTGTGCTGTGATCTAATCACGTTGGACATAAATCCTACATACAGTAGCTTCACTTTCTATGTATCAGCTATGCTAAAACAACAGTTGTGGTCTTTGACCCTTCTTCTATACTTTTGTATACAGCTTGTTTTTCAGTTGTCGAAACTGCTTTTGTGATTGCACTGATCTGAATGTCTAATTATAAGCATTTATTTGCATAGAGTCCCAGAGTAATGAAAGATGTCAGATAAAAGGACAATAGAAATCAAGCAAACCACAGACCAGAATGTGACAAGAAGATGCTTAAGCTATTCTGTCTTAGTAGAACATGCCTAGTGAAATGTAATGAAATTCCACTGTAATGAGGTCACTACTTGGTGATGTGCATAATATAGAAAAAGCTAAAAAGACTGTGGGAAGATTTTAATATTCACAATATCAATTAAATGCTCAAAGAAACTGCAGAACGCCATTTTCAATGCCTTCTGACAGCTCAAAAAAGTAAAATCAAATGATCTATGTTCCACAATAAAATGTAGACATTGGGCATGGTTATACATTGTTGCTTTGTGCACTGCTACACCTCACCTAGTCATATGCTTTGTCTACCACCAGCAACCAGTTTGAAGAGGTTGTCCAGGAGTTTAGCACAGATGGCCTATCCTTAGGATAGGTCATTAATGTCTGATAGGTGGGGGTGCAACACAAGGCACCACCGCTGATCAGCTACTTCCTAATTTTCATTTGAATAAGAGGAGGATGTGTACTGCCTGGCGGCGGCCACTATACAGTCAACGAAGCTGTGCTGTGCAGCTACATAATTGAGCAGTTCCAGCAACCGCCGAAACCGGGAACAGCTGATCGGTGGGGGAGCTGGGTGTCACACCCCCACCTATCAGACATTGATGACCTATCTTAAAGGGATTGTCCGGTCCAAATCGATAAGTCTGCAGTCACTCTGTGTGACTTTAGACTTATGAATCCCCCCAGCACACACGCTGTGCACTGCGGGGATTTGCCGGTTTTTGACCCGTTAATGGAGTATATGTATGAGTTATACATACTCGTCCAGTTGGCGTGGCCTCACTCCATACATCCAGTGGGCATGGCCAATTAGAGGGCGCGGCCTTGCTCCATTCAAGTGTATGGAAGCGAGGCTGTGCCCACTGGCTGGGAGTATGTAAAACTCATACAGTACAGACCAAAAGTTTGGACACACCTTCTCATTTAAAGAATTAACACATGTGAAATTATATACTTAACAAAAAAGTGTGAGACAACTGAAAATATGTCTTATATTCTAGGTTCTTCAAAGTAGCCACCTTTTGCTTTGATGACTGCTTTGCACACTCTTGGCATTCTCTTGATGAGCTTCAAGAGGTAGTCACCGGAAATGGTCTTCCAACAATCTTGAAGGGGTTCCCAGAGATGCTTAGCACTTGTTGGCCCCTTTGCCTTCACTCTGCGGTCCAGTTCACCCCAAACCATCTCGATTGAGTTCAGGTCTGGTGACTGTGGAGGCCAGGTCATCTGGCGTAGCACCCTATCACTCTCCTTCTTGTTCAAATAGCCCTTACACAGCTGGAGGTGTGTTTGGGGTCATTGTCCTGTTAAAAAATAAATGATGGTCCAACTAAATGCAAACCGGCTGGAATAGCATGCTGCTGCAAGATGCTGTGGTAGCCATGCTGGTTCAGTATGCCTTCAATTTTGAATAAATCCCCAACAGTGTCACCAGCAAAGCACCCCCACACCATCACACCTCCTCCTCCATGCTTCATTGTGGGAACCAGGCATGTAGAGTCCATCCGTTCACCTTTTCTGCGTCGCACAAAGACACAGTGGTTGGAACCAAAGATCTCAAATTTGGACTCACCAGACCAAAGCACAGATTTCCACTGGTCTAATGTCCATTCCTTGTGTTCTTTAGCCCAAACAAGTCTCTTCTGCTTGTTGCCTGTCCTTAGCAGTGGTTTCCTAGCAGCTATTTTACCATGAAGGCCTGCTGCACAAAGTCTCCTCTTAAGAGTTGTTGTAGAGATGTGTCTGCTGCTAGAACTCTGTGTGGCATTGACCTGGTCTCTAATCTGAGCTGCTGTTAACCTGCGATTTCTGAGACTGGTGACTCAGATAAACTTATCCTCAGAAGCAGAGGTGACTCTTGGTCTTCCTTTCCTGGGGCGGTCCTCATGTGAGCCAGTTTCTTTGTAGCGCATGATGGTTTTTGCAACTGCACTTGGGGACACTTTCAAAGTTTCCCCAATTTTTCGTACTGACTGACCTTCATTTCTTAATGTAATGATGGCCACTCGATTTTCTTTACTTAGCTGCTTTTTTCTTGCCATAATACAAATTCTAACAGTCTATTCAGTAGGACTATCAGCTGTGTATCCACCAGACTTCTGCACAACACAACTAATGGTCCAAACCCCATTTATAAGGCAAGAAATCCCACTTATTAAACCTGACCGGGCACACCTGTGAAGTGAAAACCATTTCCAGTGACTACCTTTTGAAGCTCATCAAGAGAATGCCAAGAGTGTGCAAAGCAGTCATCAAAGCAAAAGGTGGCTACTTTGAAGAACCTAGAATATAAGACATATTTTTGTTTCACACTTTTTTGTTCAGTATATAATTCCACATATGTTAATTCATAGTTTTGATGCCTTCAGTGTGAATGTACAATTTTCATAGTCATGAAAATACAGAAAAATCTTTAAATGAGAAGGTGTGTCCAAACTTTTGGTATGTACTGTACATACCCTCTGGTCCCTGTTCAGAAACCGGCGAATTCCCTCAGTGCACAGTGCATGCCCTGGGGGGATTCATAAGTCTGCAGTCATACAGAGTGACTGTAGACTTATCAATTTGGACCAGACAACCCCTTTAAATATAGGCTGTCAAAGTTAAAACCCCAGATATCCCCATTAAGAAACTTGCCAAACATCACTCAGTAGCCCAAAATCTGCACAGAATACCAACAACTTCTCATCAGTTTTGTCATTTTGTTCAACCCTATAATTGCTCCTAACATTGCAGCATTTAATGTTAAAAATGTATGCACCCCCCATATGTATATTTTGACTTATTTCCATTGCAATATTGTTTTGTTAGACCAACAATATGACTACCAAAGCAGTGGTGTGGCTATAACAGATGATGTCACCATCATGTATCATTTGGAAGCACTGAGTGTCAAGCTGAAGCAGACATTGGACATAATGGACAAGCTCCAGCAGGTAGTATAATGCCTATGCCCAATGTCAAATTGTCTGTGTCTTAGACATGCTGCGTCATAAATCCTAATCTACTCATGAATGCGCTGGTTTCCAAAAAATGAGTTTGTTTTAAAATGTTTGAGCTCTAAAAGCACATAGCCGTATAGCAATATAAAGGACAGAAACATTACAATATTCAGTTTTTTGTGTTGTTCAAATACACACAAAGGAAATAAACATAAGAACATAACACAACATGTAATTGCAATAATTTTCTGGGAGAAATACTTCATTTTCTGGAACAATTTCAATGGTGCAAACATTTTCGGCCATGACTGTATACAAATATCATAAGCACAGGTACAGTGTCCATTTTAGGACATGATCAGATATCAAAATCAAACATCAGAATGATGTCAGTTTGAGGCTAAATACCCTGTCTGACAAGTGATCTTGACAAGTGATTCTGACAAGTGATTCTGACAAGTGATTTTGACAAGTGATTCTGACAAGTGATGTTGACAAGTGACTTTTACAACTGTAGTAATAATAAAAAAAATATTCACTGTTCGCTGATTGGACTTGAACCCAAAACTCTACGTCTAGAAGCCAGCGCACTAACCACTGAGCTATAAACTCAGTTGAGAAAAGCTAAGTGTTCTATTTGGTGATATGATTTTCAGTGCAAACCTTGTCTGAAACTGATTGGGACTTTCAGAAATACCTCCCCCAAGCTAAATTCAAATGATGTTTGATTTGTGAGTCTGATGTGTGACTTTCTTCAAACATCAGAATCAGAATCACAATGACTTTTAGTCACCCTGAGTATTTTCATGGTTGATCTCATAAGGCTATGTGCCCACGATGCAGAAATGCTGCATATTTTTTCCGCTTCTCCCTGGTAGGAAAAACGCATGCGGTTTTTACATGCATTTTTCCCGCCAGGTAGAAGCGTTTATCAAACGTTTTTGCATGCGAGTTATCAAGCGCTTTTCCAAGCGATTTTAGCATCACTTGGAAAAGTGCTTGACAACTTGTTCACACTATATAAATCCATGCAACCGGCATGGATCTATAGTAGTGTGACCAAGTTAGTTAAAAAAAAAAGAATAAGAATGGTGAAAAATAAAAAATAAAGATTTTACTCACCTTCCAATGTCCTCCAGGTGTTTTCTCCGCTGCGTCCGGTGTCTTGGGCGGCTCGCGGTGGTGTGAAGGACCTGCGGGGATATCATTGAGTCATGTGACAGGTCACATGACTCATTGACGTCATGGCAGGTCCTTCACAACACCGCGACCCATGCAGCAGACCAGACGGAGGGGAGAAAACACCGGGAGGACATCAGAAGGTGAGTATAATCTTTATTTTTTATTTTAAATTCCTTTTTTAACAGGTTCTATGGTACCCAGGTCTGGATGAGAGTCTCCTCTCCTCCAGACCTGGGTACCATCTGCACATTGAACCGTGTGATATCCGCATATACAGATGCAGTGATGCAGATGTCACGCGGTCCAATGCAAGTCAATGGTGGCGATTACGCTGTGTGTCCGAAAAATTAATGGACATGCTGCGTATTTTTCCGCAATGATAATCCGCAGTGGAAATTTCTGCATGTGCACAGCTCATGCGGATTATCATTGGGGACCATAGGGCACGTATTACCTAGTGTTTTTTAAGCGTTTTTGCTGCGGAAATTCCGCGTCAAAAACGCTTGAAAACTGCAAAGTGGGCACGCAGCCAAAGACAAGAAAAGCTACCAGTCAGTGTCACTTGACTGGATAGCTTAATGGTGAGGCATCAGCCTCTGAAACTACAGTGTCTGAGTTCAAATCCCATTGGGAATGATATATATGTTTTTTTGTAATATCCAGTGAATATTTTTTATATTATTATTACAGTTGTAAAAGTCACTTGTCAGGATCACTTGTCAGAATCACATGTCAGAATCACTTGTTAGAATCACTTATCAAAATCAGTTCTCAGACAGGGTATTTAGCCTCAAACTGGCATCATTCTGATGTTTGATCTTGATACCTGATTATGTCCTAAAATGGACACTGTACACAGGCTGCCTTTGTAAGTTCTGGAACATCGATTTGAGAGTTGAAAGATGGGCCCTTGGCTACCTGTATCAGTTTTGTATGTGAAAGCACTGCTATTCTTGGCGTGTAGCTTTCCAAAAGTATGCCATAAATAGTAAAATAATGGTTGTCAATTGATGTATTCCCCCAAAGCAGTAGCATTTTCAGGAGTATGAGACAAACTAATTTGTTGAACTGATACTCTGAGATTACCATGTGGCACTCTTAAGGGGTGAATTTAGTAGTATATATTTTCCTGCTACTTGATCAATGTGTCTAATAGGGTGAAATGTAAAGTCAGACAGCCACTTTTATAGATTAGCCCCTTAAAGGGAACCTGTCAGCAGGTTTTCACTATGTAATCTGAAAATGACATGAGGTAGGGGTTAAAACACAGATTTCAGGAATGTCTCTCTTATCAAGCTTCTTGGTTTTGTTTGCTTGCATTGATTATTTTAGAACCAGGAGCTTATCATTGCTGGGACACAGTTGGCCATGCATGCTAGTCCGACATGCCCCCTCCTATGATAGGCAACTCCCTGTCTATGGACTTTGTATATACAGAGTGGAGGCAGTTTCCTCAGCTCTGCTGTATTACCAAATCTAAAAACTCTGATTGTGTCAGAGTGGCTGCACCCAGTAAACTAAGTGATATATCATTAGATTCAGCTTCTCTTTGTCTATACGAGGTTGTCCTCAGATGAGGTAGCAAAAACCTACTGGCAGATTCCCTTTAACCCATATACAGCCTGGGGCATAATAGTACGCATCAGGCTGTCAACCCTGGTCAGCGCTTGCTCCGGCGCTGAGCCCATACTGAACCGGGCACATGTCAGCTGATTTATACAGCTGACATGTGCCCGCAACAGCCGCAGGTAGAATCGCGATCCACCCGCGGCTGTTAACATGTTAAATGCCGCTGTCAATCTCTGACAGCGGCATTTAACAGCGCCGGAAGGGCGTCACTTACCCCGCCCATCGGTGACCCCGTCACGTGATCGCGGGTCACTGATGGGTGGGCATGACAACCCTGTGTCTGCAGCAGACCCCAGTGGTTGTCATTTACAGATCGCTATGAGCGCCACCTAGTGGTCGGCGCTTATAGCACAGGAGCATTTCTGCTCATCACCTTTATGTAGCACAGGTGATCGGACAGTTGCTGCTTCTAGTCTCCTATGGAGACTATAGAAGCAAGCAAAAAGTGTAAAAAAATGGTTTTAAAAATATAAAAAAAATATAAAAGTTTAAATCACCCCCCTTTCGCCCCATTCAAAATAAAATGATAAAAAAACCAAAACACATTCACATATTTGGTATCTCCGCATTCAGAATTGCCCACTCTATCAATATAAAAAAAGAATTAATCCGATCGGTAGACGGTGTAACGAGAAAAAAAATCTAGACGCCAGAATTAAGTTTTTTGGTCGCCGCAACATTGCAATAAAATGCAATAACGGGCGATCAAAACATCATATCTACCCCAAAATAGTATAAATAAAAACGTAATCCCGGCGCGCAAAAAGTAAGCTCTCACCCGGCCCCAGATCCCGAAAAATGGAGACGCTACGGGTCTTGGAAAATGGCACTTTTTTTTTTTTTTAAGCAAACTTTGGATTTTGTTTTCACCACTTAAATAAAAAAGAACCTATACATGTTTGGTATCTACGAACTCGTAATGACCTGGAGAATAAGAATAGCAGGTCAGTTAAACATTAAGTGAACGTGGTAAAAAAAAAACATCTGTGGTATTGTACGTTTTTTGCAATTTCACCGCACTTGGAATTTTTTTCCCATTTTCCCGTACACGATATGGTAAAACCAGTAATGTCGTTCAAAAGTACAACTCGTCCCGCAAAAAATAAGCCCTCACACGGCTGTATTGACCAGAAAATAAAAACGCTATGGCTCTGGGAACAACGGGAGCAAAAAATGAAAATGCAAAAACGGAAAATCCCAGGGTCCTTAAGGGTTTAATGACTGCCGATATGCCTTTTTATAGCGGTCAATAAGAGGCCTTATTCCTCAGTGTTGCCTTTTTATGGTGCTGAGGATAGGTGTAAGTAATTAGTGGCCCCCATGTAGGGCAGCGGTAGTCATCATGCTGGGGGACACTCGCTGCACCGGGTCAATTAAAGTACACCAGCCACGTTTTCCAGTATTTCACAATCCAGCAGTTTATTTTACTTCATAACTGCTATAACCGAGTCCAACTCAGTGGCTCGCCGACATATTACATATAATGTCCAGGAGCCATTCAAGTGGCAGACAGGCCCACTTGGCTCCAGTTACAGCCTCCAGCAAAGTCACTTAAATCAATGTCCATATAATGCAGTGTTTTACCTTTGCCGGGTTTTAGCTGCTTCAGTCAGTTTTGTTCTGCCACCACTGTGGCTTTACGACTTCCCAGATGGGGGTCTCCAGCCCTCGTTCCTTCAAAGGCTACTGGTATGTTGTCTCACCTAACATCCAGCCTTTGCCTTCCAGGACTCTTGCCTTCCAAGCCTCTGGCCCTCCAAGGCTACTGGGATCGCTTACACATAAGGATCCAGCCTCTGCCTTTCAGGCTTCACCCGGCTTCACTAGGCCTCACTAAGGCTCTCCAGGCTAACGGTGTCCCACACAGGAACAGGCCTCACGCCTTACACACCTGTCTCAAAACTACCAGGGTTTATATATCTTCCAATGCACACACAAGACCTGTACTGATGTCACAGTCATATGATCAGACCTTCTGTGTGCACAGGACCTGTGCGATGTCACAGTCATGTGACCAGTCACCTGAGGGGGAGGTACATGGTCAGCCAAAACACACCCTGGACCATTACAGTAATGCCGCTGCATTACATATCCCCCCCTCTGTTCAAACTTGTGGGGTTGAACACATAATATACACAGTTCACACCGAGACCAGGTACTTGACAATTGCACTGCTCAGCCCCTGGAACATTAGTCATCGACATTAACCCATTCCTTAGGGACCTACCATCTGTCATTGTCACTGACTTCGTCAAGTCACCTTTCCGGGTCATAACCTTGTCAGACCTCCCCCGCTCCTAGCGGTCAGTCGTAACCTTGTCAGACCTCCCCCGATCCCAGCGGTCAGTCATAACCTTGTCAGACCTCCCCCGCTCCCAGCGGTCCATACAGCAGTGTGATTCACACACCCTGGTATCTAAGGTCCGGTTAGACTCCGTACTGTCCCGTACTCTATTGGGTCGTTTGTATGGGCCTCTCAAACCTGAGTTACTGGAGGTCTCACTACCTCTAAACCCACGCCCACTACTATCAGGACATCTTGAAAGGTTGCTAACTTCAGCTGTAGCTGTTCTGTTATTTAGGGGGCCCTTTCTCTGTCTGGTCTCACAATTTCTAGACGGCTGCCATCTTCTGCTGCTCAGGCGATTCTGTCTTTCCACTCGCAGTCTAGCGAGATTCAACTGTTCTACCTCTCGCAGGTAGGTCACTCAGTACTCCATCTGCATGCGTATACATAGAAAACTTTCTTCTGTTCCTACAGCGGAGAATGACACCATACCGTTTTCATCTGGTATCCAGTCCTGTCGATCACGTGGACTGCTTACTCTCATCACACCAGACTTCTTTACCATCATCTGCATGGCTCAGCCATTCCTCCGAATGAGCTTTCTCACCAGTGCATGAGGCACCCGGATGACCTCTTCCCGGAGACTGTGAGCTTTTCTCATAAGCTCCAGTTGTCTAACGGCTTGTTCCGTCTTCAACCGGAGAAACTGCTTCGTGCGAATACATCGCCAGTGCATGTCACTTAGGATCACCACCCTCTTCACTGTGACTTCAGTGAAGTCGACGACGAGAGGGGGACTCTCTCCCCTCGTCTAGCCCCTCCTGACTGAACTCTCCTTCTACTTTCGTAGTGTCACCATCAGCTACGGGGTCTGTGTCACTCCCCATGGTTTTGTGGACTAACAGGTCACCTCCCATTTTGACGTCAACCCCTTCTACTGGAGCTACCCCGTTATCAACGGTCAAATTGTCATTTTTAGGCGGTACCAACCCACAACCAGTAACAAATTTTGGTTTTCTATACTCCACGCTCTAGTGAAAATCCACCCCTTTTTTTAGACTCCGTCCACTTTTGAACAACCACACCGGTAGGGGAATTTTTACAAAAAAAAATCCGCAATAGTCTTAGGACCCAGTTCACAACATCTCTTACCATCTCCCGGGCACTCTGGGACAATACTGGCGCCCCCGGAGAGTTCACAGAATGGTTCACTGCTGCCATTCTATACGGTGCCCACAGCTCCTGCCGTTCCTGCACCATGTCCTGTAGACGTTTCTCAAATACCTGCTTCAGTTTTAACCGGCACTTTAATCGCTCAATAGCTTAATTTTCTTTTGCTGCTCCGTTCACAGCCATCGCGGTATACTATTCACACTAGACACTTCACCGCTTTCCCAGGAAAAATTTTCGCGGCCCCGCCGAGCCACAGCAAACCAGGTTTGAGTGCGAAGACAATTTTCGTAACCCCGCCGAGTTACAGTCAGATGCTTTAATTTTCGTGACCCCGCCAAGCCACAGCAAACCAGGTTTGAGTGCGAAGACAATTTTCGTAACCCCGCCGAGTTACAGAAGATGCTTTAATCTTCGTGACCACGCCGAGCCACAGCAAGATGCCTGTATCCACACTCGTCGTCCTGTGCCGTTGCCCCTAGCAACCGGGCTGCAGTTGCCCCTAGCAACCGGGCTGCAGTTGCCTGCATTCTCCAACCACATGTAGGGCAGCGCTAGTCATCATGCTGGGGGACACTCGCTGCACCGGGTCAATTAAAGTACACCAGCCACGTTTTCCAGTATTTCACAATTCAGCAGTTTATTTTACTTCATAACTGCAATAACCGAGTC
Source organism: Phyllobates terribilis (assembly GCF_046119375.1). Lineage (NCBI taxonomy): Eukaryota > Metazoa > Chordata > Amphibia > Anura > Dendrobatidae > Phyllobates > Phyllobates terribilis. The sequence continues at coordinate 412,756,037 of NW_027362763.1, forward strand.
CAACTCAGTGGCTCACCGACATATTACATATAATGTCCAGGAGCCATTCAAGTGGCAGACAGGCGCACTTGGCTCCAGTTACAGCCTCCAGCAAAGTCACTTAAATCAACGTCCATATAATGCAGTGTTTTACCTTTGCCGGGTTTTAGCTGCTTCAGTCAGTTTTGTTCTGCCACCACTGTGGCTTTACGGCTTCCCAGATGGGGGTCTCCAGCCCTCGTTCCTTCAAAGGCTACTGGTATGTTGTCTCACCTAACATCCAGCCTTTGCCTTCCAGGACTCTTGCCTTCCAAGCCTCTGGCCCTCCAAGGCTACTGGGATCGCTTACACATAAGGATCCAGCCTCTGCCTTTCAGGCTTCACCCGGCTTCACTAGGCCTCACTAAGGCTCTCCAGGCTAACGGTGTCCCACACGGGAACTGGCCTCACGCCTTACACACCTGTCTCAAAGCTACCAGGGTTTATATATCTTCCAGTGCACACACAGGACCTGTGCTGATGTCACAGTCATGTGATCAGACCTTCTGTGTGCACAGGACCTGTGCGATGTCACAGTCATGAGACCAGTCACCTGAGGGGGAGGTACATGGTCAGCCAAAACACACCCTGGACCATTACAGTAATGCCGCTGCATTACACCCCCTAATTGGTGAAAATGCAGTATATTATAGCTGACACCCAATTGTAACAGCCACGATCGATGTTATGACCGATCAAGGCCTCTCAATCCCCTAGAAGCAGTCGCCAGAGTGGCATCTGGATGCTTAACAGAAGTAGAGGGCTCCCTCTTTAAAACCATCAGCCCCCTATCAGCACCCTGCGATCATAACTTTTCCATCCCACCGATACACAAAAAAATTGAATAAAAAGTGATCAGAAAGTCGTATGTAAAAAAATATATATATATTACTGAAAATGTCTACTTATCCCATAAGAAAAGGCCTTCATTTGGCTCTGTCAGCAGGAAAGTAAAAGTTACAACTCCCAAGATATGGCAATGCCAAAGCAAATTATTTGTTGTAAAATATAGTTCTGTTGGGAGTTTAATGAATCACATTTTTTGGGGATGTAGAAGGAAAGCCCGGTATGAGTGCTCAAGTGAAGAGCACAGGATAAATGTGAAACTTGTCTTAAATGTAATCCAAAATGTATGCACTTCATAATGCTACCAATAAAAACTTCAACTCATCCCGAAAAAGTCCACTTCAAATTCATAATTTGTCAATGGCAAAATGGGGGTTTCTACATCACAGGTAGTTCAAAGGCTCTGGAAAAGTAACATAGCTCCCACCTAATAAAAGCCAGTGAATCTGCACTCCCACATACAAATGGCCTCACCAGGAAGTTTGAAAATTGATGCTGATGTAAAGTAGACATATGGTAAATTATATTAACTTTTTTTTGTGTGGTATGATTATCTTTTTTAAAGATTCAAAGTTCAAAGTTTGAAAATATCTAATATGCATAAATTTTCATCAAATTTCAGATATTTTTTATAAAAAACCACAAGCATATTGACCTAAATTTACGACTAACATGAAGTAAAATGTATCATGAAAAAAATAGTCTCAGAATTACTGGGATGTGTGAAAGTGTTACCACATAAAGTGATGTCATATTTGAAAAATTATCTTTGGTTATTAGAGAGAATATTTCACCACTTATAGCATATTAAACTGGCCACATCATGGTATAGTGGCTGCAAAGCTCAAAAAATTTATATTTTATTCTTCAATATCTAATCTCTGTTGTGGAGATAAATTAGCTTCGAATTTATAATAAACCCAATAGCACATTAGCAGAAATTCTTCTCTGGAGGCATGTACTTTTTCCTCTGCATGTAATTTACCAATCACAAGCAGGATGCGTCATCAGATGAAAGAAGAACATGTTTCTTATAAGGTCAGAAGAACATGCTTTCTCCTGTGAGATGTAATGTTAGACAGCCCTGCTCACAGCCCTGATCTCTGCAGCTGCTGTGTATTATAGAGCAGGCAGAGTGTGATTACACCTTCAGCTTTAATCCCACAGCAGTCAGTTTGGGGGGAGGGGATACAGCTGAGATCCCTGTGAGAAGAGAGCTGCAGAAGTGTTTGTAATAATAACTAGCTGATAGGATTCTCTTAAAATATAACTTTTAATAACATTCTAAAATAGCATATCCCCAGTCTGACTAGATTAGACAAGATTACTCAAAAAACGCCCCCCCCCATGATTATCCAGATATGAAATTTGACACATTATGATCAATCTTAACCAACAAGACCCATATCAGATCCACTAGTTCCTAAAGATACATGATAGGACATATAATATATAAAGTGTCATTGTGCATACAAACTAAAAGAAAATGTGTGGCTCTCACCCATTTGAGCTGCAGGGATGTAACATGCCAGTGATTTTCTTCCACAGTGGTAGGCTTGGTCTAATTATTCTACCCTGTTGTGCCCCTTGTGATAGCTCCCGCCCTAACAAGGGCAGTACCCAAGTGTATTGCCCCAGAAGAAAATCCCTCCTGACGCGTTTCTTTCTCCTTCAGGGGAGTGTACTTGCTATGGGGGGAGGCACAAGTAAATAGAGGCTCAAATTGCTCCAAACAAATAGCAAAAAAGTGTCTCTGTGCGGATAAAGTGCCTAGTGTCTTCCAAAAAAAAAACCAGACTGATAAAAAAGTAAGTAGAAACCCCATAGTGGTGGGTATTTCTTATCAGAGGTACAGAGTACTGCCACACTTCTCTGGAAAATGGGAAGATAACCAATGTGTCCCTTTCATAAAATGTGGGTTATATTATATACTGTATTATATTTAATCGATCTGAGGAGTAGATCCTGCGTAATCCCAAGCAGGTGGTTGTGCTATGGTGTTTGTAATCACACTCAGCTTGGCTCTTCTACCTCCATACTGACTGCTTTGAGATGAAACCTCAGCTGTTCAGCTGTTCTATACCCCCTTCCGTCCACACTGGCTGTTCGGAGATGAAAGCTGGAGATGTTTGTAATGACCCATAGCTCTGCTGTAACCCTTTTCTCACAATGTCTGCAGTGACCAATGACATGTAAGCTGAATGTATAATCACACTTAGTCATGCTATACCCCTTCCCCCAACACTGATTGCTGTGATATAAAAGCTGGATGTGTTTTGTAATTACACTCAGTTCTGCTTCACTCTATACAGTAGTTTCAGAGATCAGGGCTAAGAGCAGGGCTTTCTATCATTACATCTCACAGAAGAAAGCATAACCTTCTGTCCTTCTTGTGGCATGTTCTTTTTTCCCTGCATGACTCCTCCTGCTTATGATTGGCCAGCATCATGCAGGAGACAAAGTACATGCCCCCAGAGACAAATCTCTGGTAATGTACTGTTGGGTTTAACATGAATTATAACCTAAACTTTACTGTATATGCTAATATCTCCGCAACAGAGATGAGAAATTGAAAAATGAAAACTAAGTTTTATTCAGTCCTGCGGCCATTATTCCATGAATGTGGCCAGTTTAACATGCTCAAACTGTTGAAAGGTCCTCATTAAGGCCAAATTTGTCTCAGTCACTAAGGGGTTAGTAATGCATTTCAATTGTCAAACATGTCTTATCTTTCCAGTACAACATATTATCTAAACAGACAGAAGGCCTGAGAAAACCTGCCCCGGAAGATCTTATGGAAGATGAAGATGTTGAATCAGGAAGTATCTTTGATAGTGTTTTACTTGACGATCCAAGAGATTCAGGTGTGAATATAGAAACATATAGTTCAATATTTGTTTGTAAAATTTATTAAGCATACCCTATTAACATTTAAACTAAAAACTATTTACAGCCTTGTTATTTATGTGCTTTCACCAACTTATCTAGGAGCTCAGTCATTCTATCAGTTGTGTGCAATCTTGTGATCACATTTAGGGCTCATTCAAATGTTAGTTATAGAACTCATGAATATTATAGTATATGGCGCTGTTGATATTTCCATGTATTTTTGGAGATGGAGTGGTTCACACCAAAACACAGAGACATGTCTGATTTTGATCCAAGTCCACTATTTTTACATTGATGCCCTATCCTCAGTCGACACCCGGCACCCACGCCAATCAGCTGTTATTGGTGCCGGCGGTGGACCTCCAGAAGTAATTACTTGCGGAGCTTGGCCATCTACTTGTGTCGGACCCTGGCCGATCAGACATTGATGATCTATCCTAAGGATAGGGCATCAATGTAAAAGTAATGGATAACCTTTTTAACAAACAGCAGGAGAAAAGCAATAGAATCAGTATATAGTTATAACTGACAAAGACTGAGTGTTGGGGAAGATTTAAGCGGGGCTCTGTGCTTAGGAATGGTTCTGCTAACCAGCCTTTCAAAAGCCTGACAGCACAACTTAATATACAGATTTAAAATGATAATCAACTAAGCTGGAGCACAGGCTAAAGAAGAAGGAGCACAAACTTTACTGATAAAAAAATGTAATGACAATGATGCCAGCACCGCACCTGATAGTGGAAATAGATGGTGCTGGGCCACCGATTGGTAAGTATGTGACACCTGCTTAAAGAGATATTCTCAAGTTTGAAAGTTACCCTCTCCCAGTGCGCATGATTGACATCCGTCCCATTCACATTGGCTCGGATTGGTTGGGGTCTCAGCAGTCAGACCGCTAGTAATCATAAGTTTCCACCTATCTAATGGATAGGAAATAATTTTCCAACTTGAAATTACTCCTTTAAGACAGTTTTAACTATATCTAAAAAATTAACTGAATAACTAAATGAAAAAGGCATCTAAATAAGTATATATAGTTCGTGATAACCTGTCAGTACATATCATGATAGTCTGTAGTTTTAAGCGCGGTGTGTAGTTTATGATTGTATCAATAATCTAACGTGTAGCTTAGCCATTATGCCTTGAAGGTCTGACTAGTGTTGAGCCACCCCCGTAGTGTTCGGGTTCGGTTCGTCGAACACCGGCATGTTCGTCGAACACCGTTAAAACCAATGGCAGGCAAACAAAAACACATAGAAACACATAGAAAACACATAGAAAACACCTTCAAAGGTGTCCAAAAAGCTGACAAACTGCTCAGAATAGAATAGAATAGAGTATCACACATAGATTAGATAGATAAAAAAAATGTCAGTCACATATATAATAAGTTCAGTGACAGTGTTGGTTACTGTACTTGTCATTTAGTGTTAAAATAAAGGATTTATTAAAAAAAAATTGGTGTGGGGTTCCCTGTAATTTTAGTCTCTAGCGGAGGTTAAGTAGACGGCTGGGGCAGATGTTTGAAGCCTGGGAAGGGGGTAATACCCACGGAGCTTCCCAGGCTACTAATATCAGCCCCCAGCTGAATACCTAGCCTTTACTAGCTATTAAAATGGGGGACCCCCCCAAAAAATGACATGGGGTCCCCCCTATTTTAATAGCTAGAAAAGGCTAGGCAGACAGCTGGCGGCTGATATTAATAGCCCAGGAAGGGTGCCATGAATATTGGCCCCCTCCCAGGCTAGAAACACCAGCCGTCAGCCGCCCCAGAAATGGCACATCCATAGGATGCGCCAATTCTGGCACTTAGCCTCGCTCTTCCCACTGCCCTGTAGCGGTTGCAGTGGGGTAATAGGGCTGGGGTTGATGTCAGCTTATAACGCCAGCTGACATCAAGCCCAGGTTAGTAATGGAGAGGCGTCTATAAGACGCCCCCATTACTAACCCCATAGTGAAAGTTAAAAAAAACACAAACACCCATAATAAAATCCTTTAATTGAAATAAAGACACAATTCTTTAATGTTCTAAATTAAACTATACTTACCGTCACGCCCATTCCAGCTGAAGCCAATGTCTTCTGCAATAAAAGTAAAATATTAACCAACCTCATCCTTACCTTTCCATGGTTCCCAGGACAGCTTCAGCTCTGCTACATTGACATGACAGGCTGGATCGCAGCAGAAAGCAGCCATCCAGCTTGCCATGCCGCAGACACTGAGAAGTGCAGGCATGCTTGCGCTCCTCAGTGTCTCGCTGTGACGGCATCCAGATGAGCCGAGTGTAGCGTCGGCGTCCCTGCCTCCTGCTAGGCAGGGACGCTGTTCCCCTCACCTCTCCGCTCCATGCCCGGCGTCTTCCTCCCACTCTGCTGGCAGCGCGCGCTGCTTCCCGGCCACCGTGCTTAGGACGCGCGCGCTCTCCCTCCCCCTCTCTTAAAGGGGCTGCGCGCACCGTCCTAAGGAGTCCCCGGCCAATGGCCGGAGGACCTCACCATATATAAGGCACCTCCTCCAAAATGGAGGTGCCCAAGCAATGTTGTTGCATAGCCTATCACTCTGCTTCAGCCCTCAGGTCCCGTTACCAGATACCTGCCAGCTACCTGCCAGTTACCTGCCAGATTCCTGCCTGATACTTGTCTATCTACTTGCATTCCTGCGGTCCGACAGTCTGCCTACCAGCCCTGCCAGTCTGTCTATGGATCTGATTACCCGCTCACCTGGGAGCGTCCGCCTGCTACCTGCCTGCTAGCCTACCTGGAGGCTCTGCCGTCACGTGCTGTGACCACCTGCCTGTCCAGAGACTCTTACCCGCTCACCTGGGAGCGTCTGCCTGCTACCTGCCTGCTAGCCTACCTGGAGGCTCTGCCGTCACGTGCTGTGACCACCTGCCTGTCCAGAGACTCTTACCCGCTCACCTGGGAGCGTCCGCCTGCTACCTGCCTGCTAGCCTACCTGGAGGCTCTGCCGTCACGTGCTGTGACCACCTGCCTGTCCAGAGACTCTTACCCGCTCACCTGGGAGCGTCCGCCTGCTACCTGCCTGCTAGCCTACCTGGAGGCTCTGCCGTCACCTGCTGTGACCACCTGCCTGTCCAGAGACTCTTGCCCGCTCACCTGGGAGCGTCCACCTGCTACCTGCCTGCTAGTCTTCCTGGAGGCTTAGCCATCACTTGCGTTGACCACCTGCCTGTCCAGAGACTCTTGCCCGCTCACCTGGGAGCGTCCACCTGCTACCCGCATGCTAGCCTATCTGGAGGCTTAGCCGTCACTTGCCGTGACCACCCGCCTGTCAAGAGACTGTCCCCGTCACTTGCCGTGACCTCCTGCCCTTCTACCCAGAGACTGTCCCCGTCACTTGCCGTGACTACCTACCTGCCTGCCTACCCTGGGAGCCACCCGCTTCCTTACAAGGGCTGCCCCTTTGTATCGTTGCTCAGAGGTTCCACCTCCCAGACCCGTTACATCGAGTTCATGTCCAATGAGCTCAGCTCACCTCATGCACGTCACTGACAGCGTGAGAGAATTCTCCTGCGCATGCGGTGCCGGCAAATGACGTCACCGCTTGAGCAGGAGAATTTTCCCACGCTTGGACGGCATTGAGATGGCAGGCTGGACAGTAGCAGAACGCTGCCATCCAGCATGCCATCCTTCAGAGACACTGCGGAGCGCAGGCAATATCTCTGAAGGATGACAAGCTGGATGGCAGCGTTCTGCTACCATCCAGCCTGCCATCTCAATGCCATCTCAGCGTGGGAGAATTCTCCTGCTCAAGCGGTGACGTAATTTTCCGGCACCGCATGCGCAGGAGAATTCTCCCACGCTGTCAGTGATGTGCATGAGGTGCGCTGAGTTCATTGGACATGAACTCGGCTCATCTGGATGCCGTCACAGTGAGACACTGAGGAGCGCAAGCATGCCTGCGCTTCTCAGTGTCTGCGGCATGGCAAGCTGGATGGCTGCTTTCTGCTGCGATCCAGCCTGTCATGTCAATGTAGCAGAGCTGAAGCCGTCCTGGGAACCATGGAAAGGTAAGGATGAGGTTGGTTTATTATTTTACTTTTATTGCAGGAGATCGTTGGCTTCAGCTGGAATGGGCGTGACGGTAAGTAGAGTTTAATTTAGAACATTAAAGAATTGTGTCTTTATCTCAATTAATGGACTTTGTTCTGGGGGTTTGTGTTTTTTTTAACTTTCACTATGGGGCTAGTAATGGGGGCGTCTTATAGACGCCTCTCCATTACTAACCTGGGCTTGATGTCAGCTGGCATTATAAGCTGACATCAACCCCAGCCCTATTACCCCACTGCCACCGCTACAGGGCAGTGGGAAGAGCGAGGCTAAGTGCCAGAATTGGTGCATCCTATGGATGCGCCATTTCTGGGGCAGCTGACGGCTGGTGTTTCTAGCCTGGGAGGGAGCCAATATTCATGGCACCCTTCCTGAGCTATTAATATCAGCCCCAGCTGTCTGCCTAGCCTTTGCTAGCTATTAAAATAGGGGGGACCCCACGTCATTTTTTTTTGGGTCCCCCATTTTAATAGCTAGTAAAGGCTAGGTATTCAGCTGGGGGCTGATATTAGTAGCCTGGGAAGCTCCGTGGGTATTACCCCCTTCCCAGGCTTCAAACATATGCCCCAGCCGTCTGCTTAAGCTCCGCTAGAGACTAAAATTACGGGGGGGAACCCCACGCCAATTTTTTTTTTAATAAATCTTTTATTTTAACACTAAATAACAAGTACAGTAACCAACACTGTCACTGTACTTATTATATATGTGACTGACATGTTTCTATCTATCTAATCTATGTGTGATGCGCTATTCTTTCTGTTCTAAATTGTCGGGTACTGATGTATGCCGCTGATGAATTGCCGGCTTTTCATGTTTCACTGTGAGCACTGTTCCCATCGATTTGGGCATTTTATTATTATTATTATTTATTATTATAGCGCCATTTATTCCATGGCGCTTTACATGTGAAAAAGGGGTGTAATACAAGAACAAGTACAATAATCTTGAACACAATGTGACAGCGACTGGTACAGGAGGAGCGAGGACCCTGCCTGCGAGGGCTCACAATCTACAAGGGATGGGTGAAGATACAGTAGGTGAGGGTAGAGCTGGTCGTGCAGCGGTATGGTGGAGCGGTGGTTACTGCAGGTTGTAGGCTTGTCGGAAGAGGTGGGTCTTCAGGTTCCTTTTGAAGGTTTCCACGGTAGGCGAGACTCTGATACGTTGGGGTAGAGAGTTCCAGAGTAGGGCGGAAGCACGGGAGAAATCTTGTATGCGATTGTGGGAGGAGGAGATAAGAGCGGAGTAGGGAAGGAGATCTTGTGAGGATCGGAGGTTGCTGGCGGGTATGTAACGGGAGACTAGGTCAAAGATATATGGAGGAGACAGGTTGTGAATGGCTTTGTATGTCATGGTTAGGGTTTTGAACTGGAGTCTCTGAGCAATGGGGAGCCAGTGAAGAGATTGACAAAGAGGAGAGGCCGGGGAATAGCGGGGGGACAGGTTGATTAGTCGAGCAGCAGAGTTTATGATAGATTGGAGGGGTGCGAGAGTGTTAGAGGGCAGGCCACAGAGCAGGAGGTTACAGTAGTCAAGGCGGGAGATGATGAGGGCGTGCACTAGTGTTTTTGCAGATTCATGGTTGAGGAATGTGCGGATCACTGTAGTGCCACAACCACCATGGCTGTGACATTACAGTGAGTGGCAGACAATCCCTGCATGATTGGTTCTCTAAATAGCGCTAAACATGCAGGAAGGGGACCCGAGCTCCCGCCCAAGCATCGCGCAAGTACTCGGCGAGCTCCAAGCATCTCGATTACTGAGATGCTCGGGCAAGTACCGAGCAGTGGCGAGCATGCTCGCTCATCACTAATTAACAGTATTACTGTGAAAAAATCCAGTTATGCTTTTGGTGTACGAACAGTTATCGAACATAACCTCGAACAGTCGAATTTTTTGAAAATCGTTCGAGTTCGTCGAATGACTCGAACACCGCCCAAAACAGCTCGAATTTGAGATTGGCGAACAGTTCGAGTCGAACACCGCTCATCTCTAGTTCTGACACTCTGCATTCTTTCTTTCTTATTAGTAGATGCCCAGACTGAACCTTCCTCCTACCAGCCTCAAATTCTCAGACAAATTACAAGTACCCCAGGGAAATTGCAGACTCTTATAGAAGAGGATGAACAACAGGTAAAATAAAAGTTTAATTTTAAAACAATGGAACAGAGAATTCTCATAAAATATTTTTTTTTCTCATTGAGTCCTAATTCAGTTTGAATGAATATATCACATGATGGCGCTAATCAATGACTGTACGTATCCAATGTGTCTATTTATGGCAAGGTCAGGGATTTATTTAACATCCCTATTGATCTTGTGCAAGGCAGTGGTATTATGTAACCTTCAGGTGGTTACGTTTATTTACAGTATTTTAAAGGTAAGTCTATCATCACTTATAAGCATAAGTACACACACTGGAAGCCACTTCAGGAAACATTCCTTCTGTTGTTTTTTTCATTTCCTGAAGTATTTCTAAAAGTGGTTTTTAAAAGATTTTCTAGCATTTTGGAAGAGTTTTATTTTTTTCCTGAAGCAATTTTTGCAACTTTTGGATTGGACGATATCTAGTTTGAAGTTAATTTCATTAGGAACCACTTTAAAGAAGCGACATGCGCTTTCTTTACTCCCATCAAAAAACAAAAATGTTCAAAAGACTGAGCATTTGAACATCAAGCTGTTTTACAATAAAAATAAATAGGAAAAGTCTTTCAAATGTTTTTTGAGCATTTTTTTCCAGGTGTCTTTTGGATTCAAAAGACTCCCCCAAAAAACAGGGGCTGTCATATGCTTCTCCCTCTCTAAACAGTGTTCGTGCAAAATGTGTGCTGATTTGTGACTCTTATTATATGTGGAATGTATAGAGTTCTATGAGCACTAATGTGCTCAGTTAATATATTGTAATGTATAATGTTTTTATGTATAACATATAGGGTTAAATGTAGGACCTAGGTATAGTATAGGGTTCATAATTTAGGTTAGTAATGGGAAAGGCACAGTGGAGGGCACTGTAGTTCAGGAAGTTAGGTAAGTTCAGTACAGAAGTAGTTATGCATTACACCCACAGCACAAGGGGAATTGCCAGTTGGGAGGAGTTAGAACAGTTTTATAGAAAACAATTCCCAGGTTGCAGTTAGTTGGAAAGTTAGGCAGAGAGTCTGCCAGGGTGTAGTCCATGACAAGAACACCCGAGTTCTGGGTCACGACCCTTATAGAACGGGATCGGTGCAGGTCCCATACCAGAGAGTGTGAAGTGTAGAAGGAAGACTGAACGGACAGGGAGACAGATTCCAACAGCAGATACAGCAATGGAGAAAGTGTTTTAATAGTACAAGTTGTCTGAACAGAATGAGGACATGTTTGATACTCGATCTGGACGCCGGCACAGTCCTGGGCTTACAGCCCACCAGAGGTGTTCAGAAGGAGGCCTGTATATCCCTCATGGGGAGACTCTCAGCTGGGTCGCAGAGGAAGTGGAAGATGTTGGGTCTCAGGACAGGATGAGGACGAACACTTTAAAGGCACATAACCAAGGGTACTTCACTAACTAAAGACTATGTCTTAATCTGTATGCTGCAGCTGTGTATAGAAGAATTGCACAGTAAAAGTGAGTCTGTCAATCTGGATCTAAGATCTCCTGTCTTGTTTGAAGTCAGTTCCGGTCCCATGGACAATGTAACACTGAGTACAGAAAATCCTCCATTACACCACACACTCCACTCTCAGTCCTTTATAGAAGTGCGGACACAGGGTAAAGAGAACTCAGTTACGGCCCTGTGCCTCCACCTTCAAGTGGCGCTGCGAGCAGGGTCAGGCCCTGGAAAGTGAAGAAAAGAAAGAAAATGAAGAAAGTAAAGAGATCGGGGAAACCAAGGAAAAATAAAGAAACAAATACCTCAAAGGTAAAGAATATGGTGAATAGTAATAAAAAGGAAGAATTCAATTCAATACCTTCAGAAAAAGGAAGAATTCAGGATATACAGTCCGTGCCTCATTGACTACTATAGCTGCGCTACTATTCCTCAATGCAAAACACAGCCATAGTGCCGGCATGTCGGTAGTAGAATTGTAGTGGTGAGATTATGTGCCTCTCTATCTGTTCTTGTTTCCATCTGTTCATTTCTCTGTCTATCTTTTTTCTTACAGCCTATTAATCAGTTTTACTACTTCATTTGTAGTCTGGTACCCAATTACAAGTTTATTTTTTCTACATTAGCTGTACATGTTTTTCATTATTAGATTCACTTTTATGCTTTCCAGTTTCATTTTTACAGCCTAATTAAAGATGCTGTAGACTAAATGTTCTCACTGGTTTAATAACATGGTTGAAATGTAAAGCGAAGCACAAAGCGTTATTGGCAGACAGGTCTGCATGTTATTAATTGACTGAATCTCACATGCACTGTCTTATTCTAGATGTTTGTGAAAGACTCCTCCACACTAAATATCCCGTCTGTGAAATGTCAGGATAGCTCTACTAAATCAGCATTGGATTTAAGAAATGATCAACTCTCACCAAATATGGAAGAAGATAGAGAAATTGGGCTTACCAATGAGGAGAAGCACATGTTAGGTATGTATGAGTAGGGCTGGACTCTGAATCAACCTATATTTGACCTCCTTCAAAACCTTTCCACATAGATGTTCATTCTGATGAGCTATGGTTGTCTTAAAAAAAAGTTAATAAGAAAGGAGTTCACAATACAAGGTCTGCAGGCTAAAGCTGGATTTACACCTTTACCAGTCAGCAGTCGTTAATAGCTTGTTTAGACAGGAAGCCCACCCTTCAGATGCGCACAGAACAATCAGTGATAGATCATTCAGTGCACATAGGCTGGCTTTCCCTTGTGATGAAGCTAGGCGAAACATGCGTCAGGGTAACTCACCACAGAGGGTCAATATGGATATTCTGACTACTATTTTGTATTTCTTATTGTTTTGCTAGCATTATCCTATCTTCAGTGCTAGGTGACTTGTATATACTGTTTAGTATCTTATCAAGGGGCGTAACTACTTACTTTATAGAGCATTAGGTTGGTTATTTGTATTTGTAAATTTTATCACACTTTTTTTCATATTCACTTTCCTTAGTGCTGATCTTGCACATAATATATGACCTGAGTGGTCAGGAGTAGTTTGCAATATAATTATTTTTCTGCACATGCATTATATATCCTGTGCAACCCTTTAGTGATTTTCTTTGTGTAATTCTCCCATTTTTATTTCATGGTTTTTATTTATTAATAATGATACGTTAAATTTGTACATATTTAGCCATTGGCTATTTCTTCTATAGGTCCTTGGATAGTTATTGGTTGCTTTAGAACTTTACTTTGGTGTCCATCTAATTGTGGTACATTTAATATACAGTATATGGAGATATTCTCCTCTAGAACCAATGCTGCTAAAGAAGTCTATCTCTGTATGTACTGCACCTAAGTATGGCAGCCCATGCAGGCTATGTGGTTCTGCACTAGTAAGCCATATGGACTTCATGCTCTACTGTTTGGGCTCTGTACATCTGACTGAACTTATACTTTGTGATTATTACCTGAAAGTACCTATTGGAACTAGATCCTGAAAACTTTGTTTTGTCTAGTGATTACTGCCATTGAACAGTGATCACTCCTGACATCACAGTTTAATAACCATCACTCTTTAAGATGGTTCATAGATGGATATTGTTGGATAGTGTTTGTTATTTACTGCTTATTAAAATTTACAACAGTTCTTGAGATATTTACACTTTTCTTTTTTTTCCTGCCTAGGAGACCGACCACCACTGCTGTCTACCTTATAAACACTGGCAGGCTGGGATTAGTTAGTAACATCATGCTCCAATCAAGGTCATCTTCAAAGCTGTGCTGACAAGCTCAAAATAGAGAGATTATAAATCCATGTTCTGCTGTCTAGCAGCAGTGGTCGGTCTCCAAGGCAATGAGATGCAAAGAAAGGAAAAGTGTTAATATCTCAAGAAAGCTTCAGAGAAAACAAAGTTTAAAAAGCCAGTTGGGGACTATCGGGAGAGTGGAGATTAGTCCAGGGCCAACATAGGCTAATTTCTCACTGTACTGCTCTAATTGATTGACAGGTTTCTGCCTGTGTACATACATGGGAGAAACATGTCAGTCAACTTGAGTGGCGCGTAGTGAAACCGGCCAAGGGCAGTGCTGAACTAGCCTCCAGTCTCCCTATAGTCCCTAGAGAATTTCAGAGACAATATCTGCTGCAATTGTACTATCAGATTTAGGCCATGTTCACACGTTAAGTATTTGGTCAGTATTTTGCATCAGTATATGTAAGTCAAAATTAGTAGTCGAACAATCATAGGAAAAGTCTAAGGCCATGGCCCCACTATCAGTATTTGGTCAGTATTCGGTCAGTAATTTTTCTCATGAATTGGAGCCAAAGCCAGATGAGGAACAATTAGAGAAAAGGTCACCAATTCTGCATTTATGACCCACTCCTGGTTTTGGCTCCCACTCCTGAGAAAAAATACTGACCAAATACTGACCAAATACTGATAGTGGGGCCGTGGCCTAATAGAAACATGTCACCACTTCTGCATTTTTCACCCATTCCTGGTTTGGGCTTACAAATTTTGATGTAAAATACTGAACAAATACTGTGAACGTCACCTTAGATTCATGTTGCTTGTGGTTTGGGCAACATGAATCAACTGACAGGTTCCCTTTAACAGACATTTTTGGATATTTCTTCTCGACAGAAGACATAAAGGTGTCTTATGTGTATTATACAGTAGATTTATGAAATAAAAAAATAAAATGACGGTTACTCTTTAAGTGAGCTATAAAATCTATATAAAACAGCTCAAAGCCAGTAATATATTGATCTGCTTTGTAGCAAACCTGTACAACAGAGAAGATGTAGATGCCGATGACTGCACTCTGTCCTCTGTTCTTCTGGAAAAGCTGGAGCAGATGATTGTACTGCTGACGCAGTACCTAGATGCAGATATATTACTGGATACTGAGAGGAGGTGAGTCGTACAAATATGATACAGGCATCTTACAATATATTTGTTACCCATTCCATGTTAGTTCAGGAATTAAGTTTGAAATAATTGATCATTTAAAATAGAAATTATTATATGGACGTATATTTATGATTATGTTTACAGGAGATACTAATTTAATGGGGTTGGACAATACTTTTTTTTTATTGATGCCTATCCTAAGGAGAGGCCATCAATATCTGATCAGTGGGGTTAGTGGGGACAACAACACCGAACAGCTGTTACCGGCAGCGGCCAGAAGTTCTCGGACGCTGCCAGAACACAACAGTCATTTCTATAGTGGTCACGGCCAGGTACTATTCAAGTGTATAGGAGACAGATGTGCAGTACCCGCCCGCTGCCATTATAGTTTTGACAGAGCTGCTGCGTTCCGTCAGCATGTGAGAACTTCCGGTTGCTGCAGATGCCGGTGACGGCTGATCGGTGTGGTTGCCGGGTGTCGCACCCCCACTGATCAGATATTGAAGGCCTATCTTAAGAGTAGATGATCAACAAAAAAAGTAGTGGGCAACCTCTGTAAGTTAAAAAATGAATCATGCTGTATATTTGATAAAAAAAAACTTGTAGAAACTGGTTTTGGACATGCCATAACTGGCAACCATTCGCATCCTGTATAGTGAAGGAGTTATTGTTAATTAACATGTTGTTGTGCATTTAAATAACTTGTCCTTGGTGGGACTTTAAGCAAGGAATCTTACCTGCTTAAGAAATATCTGCTCCTTATATAGGCTGTAGCTGTATGGTAAAATATAATAAAAAATAAATTCATGGCCAAAATGCATATTTCTCTATTATGCATGCCTCTTTGCCAAAACAATCCATATCCCTTTTGGTCATTTGCAATCTAAATAATAGTAATATCGATTTTATTTTCCTTTTTTTCCCACTTTTTGTAGGGACCATGACCCTTTTGAAGAAGGTTACTCAGAATTCTTAGTAATGAACCAACAAGCAGAAAAGTACATTTCTGTGTATATACAAGCTTTGTTCCTTAGACAAATTCCTTGCAAGGATGCCCTTTCTATTATTCAAAGGTAACAATAGATTTCTTCAGCAAATATTTTTAGCATTATTATGACATACTAACAATATGTCTTTAGTAATACTGCATTATATAAGTTGCATTGTCAAAAGTAAAGTAAATGGGCAGGCAGGTTAGTAGTGGGACCTGGCACTCTTACTCCCTCCAGTACAGATCTTGCTTACGTTCTCATTAAGCCCAGGTGAATCTGCTCGGTTCATGAAATATAGACTGCATTTAAGGCCAAGTTCACACAACCGTATTTTCGGTCTAAGTGAAAAAACTGACTGTACTCGGACAAATATTATTCAATTGGGCTGTTCACATGTGTGTGTTTTTCAGTGACCAAATCTGCATGTGAAAAAAATCACATCACATTATGCATTCGTTTTTTCTGTGTGACGGATGAGACTCGCCCATTCAAGTCTATGGGTGCATAAAAAAAATCGGATCCCAATGGGATCAACCTTATAGCATTTAATTTTTACGAAAACATTGCCATTATTAATATAGGGAACTGAATTTGGACTTGTAAATTTTAATACCTGCTGATGTATAGAAACGGACGCCATACGGATTGCAATTAAGATGAAAATCACTTGTTATTTTTCTGGATGAATCTCAGATCAGACAATTTTTTATACGTTTGTGTGAACTTAGCCCAAAAGGGTTTTTCCATGTCAGAGATATGAGATATCGAGAAAAATCCCATGCACTACATGAAGAGCAAGCTTGGCTGAACCCTGCACCCAGCTTAGAAACATGCACTCTTCAAGAATCCAAGGCATCAGAGGTGATTTAAAACTTTGGGTCAGATTCACTAAGATGTACAGTATACGTAAAGTGCCAGAGGGCGGTAGCCATGGTCGAGTTGCTGCTTTAAGATGCCCTGGCACTTTACAGGAAAATCGCGTCCCAGTGTTCTATCATGTATGCGGTGCATCACACTCACTTGTAGGCCGCAGACGTCCACTGTCTCCAAGTCTTCGGCTATGGGAGCCCCCACACACAGTTCAGGGGATACCCAGTTCATTTTAACCCTTAAAAGTTTACTGGACAGTTCAAGTACATCAGGTTGTATCACACAGTACTGGGCACAGCATCCTTCGTTTCTTGGTTCAGTAACACAGTACATTTGACGCTTAACCGGTCAACTTAACCGTTCCGCCTGGATTATCCCTATGCTTACTGGTCCCTCTGTAACGAGTCTGGGAGGCGGAACCTCTGAGCTACTATACAAGAGGGCGGTCCTTGTAAGTGAGCGGGTGGCGTCCAGGGAAGACGGGCAGGAAGTCACAGCAGGTGACCGGGACAGTCTCTGAGTGAACGGGCTGGAGGTCACGGCAAGTGACCGGGGCAGTCTCTGGATGAACGGGCAGATGGTCACGGCAAGTGACCGGGGCAGTCTCTGAATGAACGGGCAGATGGTCACGGCAAGTGACCGGGGCAGTCTCTGAATGAACGGGCAGATGGTCACGGCAAGTGACCGGGGCAGTCTCTGGATGAACGGGCAGATGGTCACGGCAAGTGACCAGGGCAGTCTCTGGGTAAAGGGTTGGTACGACCTGTGGCGGCTGATGATAGACGTGAGCTCCCAGGTGAGCAGGCGAGAGTCTCTGGATGAACGGGTGGTCACAGCATGTGACGGCGGAGCCTCCAGGAAGACCAACAGACAGGCGGCAGATGAGCGCTCCCAGGTGAGCGGGCAGAAGTCTCTGGACAGGCGGGTGGTCACAGCACGTGACGGCAGAGCCTCCAGGTAGGCTAGCAGACAGGCAGCAGACGAGCGCTCCCAGGTGAGCGGGCAGGAGTCACTGGACAGGCAGGTGGTCACAGCACGTGACGGCGGAGCCTCCAGGTAGGCTAGCAGGCAGGTAGCAGATGTGTGCTCCCAGGTGAGCAGGCAAGCTGGTCCATAGACAGACTGACAGGAGTTGGAAGGCAGACCGTCGGACCTCAGGCAAGCAGGCAGGTGGCTGAAGTGCGCTCCCAGGTGAGCGGACAGGCTGGTCCTTAGACAGACTGACAGGAGTAGTAAGGCAGACCGTCGGACCTCAGACTAGCAGGCAGGTAGCAGATAATCAGGCAGGAATAAGACAGCAAGCTGGCAGGAATCTGGCAGGTATCTGGCAGGTAACTGGCAACGGGACCTGAGGGCTGAAGCAGAGTAGTGAACAGTGCAACAACATTGCTCGGGCACCTCCATTTTGGAGGAGGTGCCTTATATATGGTGAAGTCCTCCGGCCATTGGCCGGGGACTCCTTAGGACGGCGCGCGCGGCCCCTTTAAGAGGGAGGGAGAACGCGCGCGCGGGCCCTAAGCACAGTGGCCGGGAAGGAGCGCGCGCTGCCAGCAGAGCGGGAGGAGGACGCCGGGCACGGAGCAGAGAGGTGAGGGGAACAGCGTCCCTGCTTAGCAGAGGGCAGGGACGCCGGCGCTACACCCTCTAGCCCCCGAAAACTTCTGTCCTGCGCCGCAGTATTGCCGAGATCCGTTACCTTTCCCTTACGTGATTCCACGCCCATCTTCCTCTGTACGGAAAGTGTTAAGATGCTCTCCATAGCACCTATCTCGAGCATTAGGCTCCGGACGTTGCAGGAATGCCCACAGGGAGTCTTGTAAGGTCTCATACCGCCCATAGCAATATGTACTCGTCCTTGCTTCAGCCCACTGCACCTTCAACTTGACCTTGTCACTGTTTATCAACGAACTCACTATCTCTATCTCCATCTGATCTACTATCAGGAAGTAATCTCCCTTTTACTGGCACTATCCCCTCCCATTGTGGGCTAGTCCCAAATATTAACTGTCTAGTCCTAATGTCCTATTTTACCTAGAGTCACTATCTGTCTATCCTAAACACTATACTAAGACTTATCCTATGCCAACCCTATGCACATTCTGCACTATACACTACTCACATTGTGTATTAACTCTTCACATTACTTAAACACTGTACACTACCATAACACAATACATGGTAATTCCCATCATATCACATGACACAATACCTGTAGGAAAACGCATGACACTATTCACATTACACAATTGTTGTCTTCAGGGGCAGGAACACAACAGTACAGTCCACACCCTTACATATATGCCAGAATTCTGGTATAAGTCCCCGTTCACCAGAGTCTATTCTATAGCATAGGACTGCGGGAGGTCCTCCGGTATCACGTACACTCAGGCCACTTCCTTCTTGGGAATCAGATGTAGACTGGCCCCACTCAGGTTAATGCATCAGCAGACCGACATCATGAGCACCATCTGTCCTAGTGGTAGAATCAAGGCAGTGTTGGGAGATACCACTACTTTTCCTAGATGTTGAGAAGTAGCACACAGCTTTTGGATCTGACTAACCCGGATGAGCTGCTGGAATATTTTTTTACTTGGATGATGTCGAGTCGTGCGGGTACAATCACTTTGACTGTCTGTTAGAAACTGTCCCACTTCTTTCAGAACATTCATCCCCAGAGTCACGATGGGTCCTCCCCAACAGGGCCTTTCACTAGCACAATCCACTTTTTCCCAAGATTATTTACACACACTCGTATCTTCATTCACACTACTCCTGCTACGGGAATGGGCGGCTAGTTGGCAGCCATCAGCCATATGGTCTGTTCTCCTCTGAAGTGGCCAGCTTCAGGGTAGTGCCGCCGGAACTATTCTTCGGGCCTGGTGGTCACCTGAGATCCTGTGTCCATTAAACAGTGAATTCTTTGTCCATTAAATTCGGCCCAGGTCGTGGGTCTCTCTGAAACTATGTCTTTGTCGTCTACGTCCCCTTCTCTAGGGGTACAGTGCCCCATGGAGTGATCCTCGACCATGGGGCGCTGTTCTTTCTGTTGGTTGCGTCAAGTCAGGCAATACATAGAGCTGTGCCCTTTTCCGCCACAGGTCCAGCATTCGACCCTACGCTCTCTGTGTGTGCGGTGTCACCGGTACGGCTTGTCTATGGATGGATGACACCACTGCTCAGGTCTTTCTTCATATCAGGGTGCAACATTTACCTCTGTGTTATTGGCAGGTGTTCCCCTTATACTGTGCAGTACCCCTGATTTATCTCATTTCTTGCTGCAAATCCCGCGCTTAGTCCGGCTCAGCATTAGGTAACTCGGAAGCTGTGACTTCATGGCTCCGGACCACACCTGTCCTAGCTGGCGCTTCTCGCTCTCGAACTGTAGCTTCTGCTCTGACATCCAGGAAATTCATATTTGGGTTATAACGTAAGCATTCCTTCACAGCTTACCTCTGGTAGGGATCCCTTAAACCTGCAACTAGCTGGTCCCGCAGCACCTTGTCCAGCGAACCCAGTCCCCGATATTCTTCAGGAGTCTTCGTAGTGATGTGGGCCATTACCTCCTGCAGAGTGTTCGCATAATGTGCCACTGTCTCTCTTTCCCTCTTTTTCCCCGACGGAATAATTGAATACGCATATTTCCCAAATCAGAAGTGTTGCCATGCATGTCCTCTAGGGTTTTAATCACTTTGTCTACAGTATCACTGTCTCGTGGTTGTCTGAACATGACCATCTGGTGTAAGCCTCCTCTCCATCCTCCCAAAACCCCATTACTGTACCAAAGAAGAAACCACCCTTTTCAACTCTTTTTCACGTCTGCACTTGTGTTTCTGTTGAAACCCCTTAGAAGCAATACCTGTTTCCGTCTGTATGGGCACAAAACAAAATCCTGTCAGTTTTCATTCGTGTACAAAATCGCTAAATGATCACTATACTAAATTGTTTATTCACATTCAAATGCTCATGTGAATGCACGAGGCCAACCTGGCAGAACGCTAGTCTTGCCATATTAGCCAAACAAACAAGAGAACTCCCCAAGAAAGCAGGTATTGCTTCTAAGGGTTTTTTAACCCTCTCCCAACCCCGTCTAAGGGCTAACAACTCTTTTTAAGGTGTATCTGTAAGGTATATCTGTAAGGAAAACAAAAACCCAACAGACACCTGAAACAATGGTTAAAATCACAAGTTCAGCAGAAACACAAGTGCAAACGTGAAAAAGAGTTGAAAGGGCTGGTTTCTTCTTTCGTACATAATGGGGTTTTGGGAGGATGGAGAGGAGGCTTACACCACCTTTTGACCCAAGTTTCCAAATTTTCTCTCCACTATGAAAAGTCATTTCATGGGGTTGAAATTTGGGGTCCTTTTTGTGTTCCCCCCCCGAAATAAGGGTTGGGGTGCCAGTTGTGCCACAAAAATGTTGGGCATGCCTTACTACAGCATTACACACCACAATCCATGCTGAATGTGTCCAAAATGCCACAACCCCCCACTTTTACAAGGGGGGGTGTTAAGGGTGTTTTTACCCCTTAGTAGCTTTTGACAGGTAATCAAATGATGCAACTTGGTTAGAATGGTCAGTAGATGTGAGGAGATGAACATAATGTTTTCCTCTTTGCATAACATGACATTTTAGGGGGTAAATTCTAAGGGGTACACATGAAAAACCCCTGTAAATGGGAATAAATATTACAATTTCTTGACAAGCTTCCAAACATTTTTGGGCGCCTTTGAAAGCATACTGATTCAACCAAGGTTATCATTATCGCCCCATTTTCAACCCTTTGGGGAGGGTTTGAGTTTAGGGGTGCACCGGAGGGGTAAGTTTTTATCGTAGGCGGTTGAACTTGACAGGATCACAAATGATAGGCAATCGGCCATCACTGACGAGATTTTTAAACCAATCAATTCAACAGTTTCAGAGAAAAGTCAACTTCTTTGGAATTGTTCTAGCCACTTTCCAATTTGGGGTTGCAGCCCCTAGAGTTGAATTGAAAACAGCAAAATAATTTCCATATCATGAAATTCAGGGTCTGGCCTATAGCCATGCAAAATTTTGTTTCAATCCGACCACTGTTTCCATTTCAAAACGAATTTGGAAATATTCATGCTTTAATTTTTCACACGAGTGTATGTATAATATATACAGTGGGGGAAATAAGTATTTGATCCCTTGCTGTTTTTGTAAGTTTGCCCACTGACAAAGACATGAATAGTTTATAATTTTAAGGGTAGGTTAATTTTAACAGTGAGAGATAGAATATCCAGAAAAAATCAAGAAAACCACATTGTATAAATTAGGTAAATTTATTTGCATTTTGCAGTGAGAAATAAGGATTTGATCCCTATGGCAAACAACACTTAATACTTGGTGGCAAAACCCTTGTTGGCAAGCACAGCAGTCAGACGTTGCTTCTTTTTGAGCTACTCCTTTGTTGCCTTGGCTGCATGTTTTAGGTCATTGTCTTGCTGGAAGACCCAGCCACGACCCATCTTCAATGCTCTTACTGGGGGAAGGAGGTTGTTGGCCAAAATCTCGCAATACATAACCCCAACCATCTTCCCTTCAGTACGGTGCAGTCGTAATGTCCCCTTTGCAGAAAAGCACCCCCAAAGTACAGTACAGCCCAAAAGTTTGGACACACCTTCTCATTTAAAGATTTTTCTGTATTTTCATGACTATGAAAATTGTACATTCACACTGAAGGCATCAAAACTATGAATTGACACATGTGGAATTGTATACTTAACAAAAAAGTGTGAAACAACTGAAAATATGTCTTATATTCTAGGTTCTTCAAAGTAGCCACCTTTTGCTTTGATGACTGCTTTGCACACTCTTGGCATTCTCTTGATGAGCTTCAAGAGGTAGTCACCGGAAATGGTTTTCACTTCACTTCACTTCAGGTGTGCCCTGTCAGGTTTAATAAGGTTAAATAAGATTTCTTGCCTTATAAATGGGGTTGGGACCATCAGTTGTGTTGTGCAGAAGTCAGGTGGATACACAGCTGATATTCCTACTGAATAGACTGTTAGAATTTGTATTATGGCAAGAAAAAAGCAGCTAAGTAAAGAAAAACGAGTGGACATCATTACTCAGACAGTGCGAAAAATTGGGAAAACTTTGAAAGTGTCCCCAAATGCAGTTGCAAAAACCATCAAGCGCTACAAAGAAACTGGCTCACATGAGGACTGCCCCAGGAAAGGAAGACCAAGAGTCACCTCTGCTTCTGAGGATAAGTTTATCCGAGTCACCAGCCTCAGAAATCGCAGGTTAACAGCAGCTCAGATTAGAGACCAGGTCAATGCCACACAGAGTTCTTGCAGCAGACACATCTCTTCAACAACTGTTAAGAGGAGACTTTGTGCAGCAGGCCTTCATGGTAAAATAGCTGCTAGGAAACCACTGCTAAGGACAGGCAACAAGCAGAAGAGACTTGTTTGGGCTAAAGAACACAAGGAATGGACATTAGACCAGTGGAAATCTGTACTTTGGTCTGATGAGTCCAAATTTGAGATCTTTGGTTCCAACCGCCGTGTCTTTGTGCGACGCAGAAAAGGTGAACGGATGGACTCTACATGCCTGGTTCCCACCGTGAAGCATGGAGGAGGAGGTGTGATGGTGTGGGGGTGCTTTGCTGGTGACACTGTTGGGGATTTATTCAAAATTGAAGGCATACTGAACCAGCATGGCTACCACAGCATCTTGCAGCGGCATGCTATTCCATCCGGTTTGCGTTTAGTTGGACCATCATTTATTTTTTAACAGGACAATGACCCCAAACACACCTCCAGCTCCAGCAAAGGGCTATTTGACCAAGACGGAGAGTGATGGGGTGCTACGCCAGATGACCTGGCCTCCAGAGTCACCAGACCTGAACCCAATCGAGATGGTTTGGGGTGAGCTGGACCGCAGAATGAAGGCAAAAGGGCCAACAAGTGCTAAGCATCTCTGGGAACTCCTTCAAGATTGTAGGAAGACCATTTCCAGTGACTACCTCTTGAAGCTCATCAAGAGAATGCCAAGAGTGTGCAGAGCAGTCATCAAAGCAAAAGGTGGCTACTTTGAAGAACCTAGAATATAAGACATATTTTCAGTTGTTTCACACTTTTTTGTTAAGTATATAATTCCACATGTGTTAATTCATAGTTTTGATGCCTTCAATGTGAATATACAATTTTCATAGTCATGAAAATACAGAAAAATCTTTATATGAGAAGGTGTGTCCAAACTTTTGGTCTGTACTGTATAATGTTTCCCCCACCATGCTTCATGGTTGGGACAATGTTCTTAGGGTTGTACTCATCCTTATTTTTCCTCCAAACACGGCGAATTGAGTTAATGCGAAAGAGCTCAATTTTTGTCTCATCTGACCACAACACCTTCTCCCAATAACTCACAGAATCATCCAGGTGTTCTTTGGCAAACTTCAGACGGGCCTGCACATGTGCCTTCTTGAGCAGGGGGACCTTGAGGGCACTGCAGGATTTTAAACCTTTAAGGCGTAATGTGTTACTAATGGTTTTCTTGGTGACTGTGGTCCCAGCTGCCTGGAGATCATTAACAAGTTCCCCCCGTGTAGTTTTAGGCTGATCTCTCACCTTCCTCATGATCAAGGAGGTGAGATTTTGCATGGTGCCCCAGATCGATGTTGATTGACAGTCATTTTGTATTTCTGCCATTTTCTTATTATTGCAGCAACAGTTGTCTTCTTCTCACCCAGGGTCTTACTTATGGTTTTGTAGCCTATTCCAGCTTTGTGCAGGTCTATGATCTGGTCCCTGACATCTTTAGAAAGATCTTTGGTCTTGCCCATGTTGTAGAGGTTAGAGTCTAACTGATTAATTGAGCCTGTGGACAGTAGTCTTGTATACAGGTGGCTATGTAAGACAGCTGTCTTTAATGCAGGTAACGAGTTGATTAGGAACGTCTAACTGGTATGTAGGAGCCAGAACTCATAATGGTTTGTAGGGGATCAAATACTTATTTCTCACTGCAAAATGCAAATAAATTTATCTAATTTATGCAATGTGATTTTCTTGATTTTTTCTGGATATTCTATCTCTCAATGTTAAAATTAACCTACCCTTAAAATTATAGACTGTTCATGTCTTTGTCAGTGGGCAAACTTACAAAAACAGCAAGGGATCAAATACTTATTTCCCCCACTGTATATATATAGTAAAGGGGTTGTCCGGTCAAAAGTGATAAGTCTGTAGTCACTCTGTGTGACTGCAGACTTATGAATCCCCCCAGCGCAGGCACTGTGCACTGCGGGGATTTGCCGGTATGAGACCCGGTTACGAAGGGTATGTATGTGTTATAAATACCCCCGGCCTCGCTGCCCATACTCTTGTATTGAGTGAGGCCGCGCCTTCTAGTTGGACGCGCCCACTTGCCGTCCATGTCACCAGGCGGGTCGTGGCCTCGCTCCATGCAGGTGTATGGAGCGATGCGGCCCTCAATGGCCGGGGGTATGTATAACGTATACATAGCCTCTGGTCCCGGGTCTCATACTGGTGAATCCCCGCAGCACACAGTGCCTGCGCTGGGGGGATTCATAAGTCTGCAGTCACACAGAGTGACTACAGACTTATCACTTTTGACTGGACAACCCCTTTAATGTAAGCACAATCTGGGAGGTGACAATCAATGTTCTATTATATGAACCATTCCTATTATCTAGCAGTTAAACAACAGTTAATGGGTAATTCTTAGCCTTTATATTCCAGCAGTAAGTCCTAAATAAGTGAATCACTTGGTACGCAGAGTGCTCGTCACATTAGCCATCTCTGTTCTCTGAAGCCTGTCCCCGGGCAGCAACATGTACCGTACATCTACGTTGGAAGTAATGGCCCGATTCATTCACAACTTTTTTTAAGCACGACAGGCGTTCCTCCTTGTTTGGAGATCAGCGTCTGGATTTTGGTGCTTGACCTACGAAGTCAGGAGTTTGGTACTTAACCTGCGAAGTCGGGTCTTCGGTACTTAACCAATGATGTCTTACTCCTTGCTCCTTGATGAAGTCACTCTCATGTAGTTCCGCTGCAATGGTGGCCACTAGCTCGTTCCACTTTTCACTTGTCCTCTCCTTCTCACATCTTGGCGCCAACTGAACTGTGCTTTGCCGTCCCGACCTTTTTATTTAGCAACTACACTACAGCTGTCTCCTGACCTGGCATCCTCCTCAAATTCTTTCTTCCAGGGAACACACTCTTCGTCTTTCAGTTCCTGCCTATCCAGTCCAACCAGCAGATGGCGGCATTTACTTACAGGTGCTGTGCGATGTTGACCGAATGCATATTCTATTTGTGCCCCCCTTACATATGCACAGCTCATTCATATCTATGGGAGCTCTGAAAATTACCAAGTGCTTGTGTGGTTGTTGTTCTACTGTACAATGCAATGCACATGGTGTTTTACTACAAGCTGCAATTGCTAATTACTATGCTGATTATGACTATTATGAGCTACTTTCAGCTTATATCAGCCATATTTGTATTGTTATTATTGAGACAATAGAACTACTGTGAATTGTGCAAAGTGTGGTCTCAACTTTATTAAATATTCAAATCAACTTGTGATGGCTGTGGTATCTTGGGATAATAGAGGGAGTTGCAAACTGTATTATATAAAAAATTACAGCCCTTGAGTATGGCTAGTGGCATGTCATGAATAATGGTGGTGTCATTTCTACCTTAGGTAGTAATAAATCACTGAGAAAAAGCAATTCTCTACCATGTGCTGGAATGATATAATACAATATATAGGAAAAAGAGTTTATCATTACAAAGTGAAGATTCAGGTCTATCCCGGGCTGCTTTTATTTACACCATAGGCACATGACAATTTAAAATGAAAAGGTAATGAAAACAGTAGTGGACATTTATTACTGCATTGACGTCAGAAACTGGCCTCAAATAGTAGCAAATGACGGACGCTATATGCACACCATAGTTTGTGACATTTTTTCTAACATTTTCCACTGTTCACAGCAATTTTTTAGATATGTGTGGAGCAGAAGAGGGTAGGGTCATACCCTGACAAATTTACTATCATTTACTCCAAATAGTGGTGTAAATTATACTGCAAATCTGTTTTTTTTTTTGTGCACATACAGAAAGCAATGACCCTGAGGCACTCGCCTCTTAGTAAATCAGGCATACCAATGTGCTTTTTATTAAGACCGGCATAAAGTACAGACAGCAAAGACATGGCATTAATAAATCTCCCCCAGGGTTTTAATTTAAGTACTGGGGTTCTGTGTCACCCCAGGCCTGGATGCCACAAACTTGTAAGGCTGTATCTGAGAGCAGGAGGGAGGTTCTCTGGTCATAGACCATTTGCATGCAGCACCTCCTGTCCCAGGCCAGTAGGGGGAGCAGGCTGCCCCTATAAAAACTGGTACTGAGGGCAGGGTTAGAGAGACCAGGATCCACTTCTGAAGCATCCAGAAGGGTTCCCAGAAGAGCGGGACAGGTCAGCCGCAGCTGAGGAGTCCAGGAGGTAAAGGAGGAACAGAAAGCCAGGGACAGAGGCGACGAGAGCCGGTCCTGGCAGAAAGAGACTACACAACCGGACACTGGGGTCCGAGGCTGTCAGGGTTGCAAGCCCTGCAGCAGATAACCAACCCACAAGGGATTTCAGGTCCCTTGGCCAAGAAGCCTGGAGGCTCCGCCACACAGAGGGACCGGTACAGCACAGAGAAGCTACAGGTACCTAAGGCCCGAGTCACAAGCGATACAGGCGTAGTACACGGCAAGCTCAGGGATGTGGGCTATCGTACCACTAAAGGGGGAGATAGTCAGCAAGGGCAGAGAGAGAACGGTAGGCCTACCCACTCACCCTGACCAGCGGAGCTCGCCCGAATGCCCTCAGACACCCAGGTCCATTCCTACCCTGTACTCCTGGTGGGTCTGTGATAAGATCTGCATTAAAAGACCCTGGACTGCATTATTGGACTCTGTGTGGTTACTGCTGCGACTGCACCATCACCCCCAGCATCCTATTACACTGCCCTAAGTCTACACTCCTCCTGTGGGGAGTTGTACTATTCCCTGCTGCATCCCCAACACCAGCCTCAGCGGTCTGCCCTGCAGCGGCGGTCCTCCCTGACCGCAATCCACGGGTGGCGTAGTCGGACATTACCTAAAACATATAAGAGGCTGCCACTGGTCTGACCACCCTGAGCCATGGGACCGGGTCGCCACTACTACTCCCAGCATTGCCCTGAAGCCTGGTCCCGAGTGGCCCACGGCCCAGGGGGCGAGTCAGCTTTGGTGTAGTCGGCAGGATTGTGACCAACCCGCCACAAACGGGTATTGCGTGCCTGAAAAAGACTGTACACGTACCTTAAGAAGGAGTTTCCTGCCATCTGGAGCCATTTCCCGCCGTTTTCAGCTGTCTCCCGCCATCTTCAGCAGTTTTCCCGCCATCTTCAGCTGTTTTCCCGCCATCGGATGTCATCTTCAGGACGCCGCGCGGGAAGAAGAGGGGCGTGGACGTCCAAAGCGCGCGAGACTTGAAGCCCCGCCCTACGCACTGACGCTGCGCAAGGTCCTGGAAGGGAGAAAGAGCGACGCTGACGTCACCAGGACGCGACGCAAGGTCCTCACACGGAGCAGCACCAGCGGAGCCGCGGCCTACAGAAGAGGATCGTCGGAAGGTAGGCCACGCTTAACTAGGGGGGGGAGATGATGGACATGGAGGGGCCTTCTACAACCAGCGGGGCTGCAGCAGCGGTGATGCCGTTCTCTATGCCCTACATCCCCGGAGCAGCCTGGCTACCCCAATACTCAGGGGACCCCCATACCTTAACTGACTTTAGGGAAAGACTGCACAGTTTATTCAAAGTTTATCCCCTGACAGAAGAACAGAAAGTGAGCATTCTGACGGGGCAGCTCACCGGTGCAGCCCAGCGGGAAGTGAAATCATGGTCAGATGAGGAGAAAAGGACAGTAAAGGACATTCTGACCCGGCTGCGGAGTACTTTTGACACCCGTACCTCAGCAGAAATCAAAATGCGGTTCTATGGCTGTAAGCAGCTGGCCCAGGATAGTATCAGAGACTATGCCTTGAACCTGCAAGAAGCCCTGAGAACTATCAAACAAGCTGACCCTGGTAGCGTGCAGGACACTGATAAACTATTGACTGACCAGTTCATAGAAGGTCTGCTGTCCAGCGCCCACAGAACCCAGCTGCGCCTCATGGCCCTACAGAACCCCGATTTGACTTTTGCGCAGTTCAAGGATAGGGCCATCCGGGTGCTCAGAGAACCCGCACCAGGTGGCGCTGTAGCTTGCCGGCGCCCTGCCTACACTTACCACCAGGGGGCAGCGCCCTACCCCGCAGACCTTGTGGGGGCTGATGCACAGGCCCTAAATCCATCCCAGCCTGCAGCCCTGCACCATCAGGTCCAGGAGCTAACAAAGAGTGTGGCTGCATTAACCAGGACCGTACAGTCGTTACAGGTGGAACCGTCAAGACCCATCAAGCTGGCTTCCAGTCCGGAGGATGTCCCGTGGCGTTGACAGAGGAGGATCCCGCCGTTCAGAGGGAGGCCCGCCGACCGCTACACTGAGGATGGACAGCCGATTTGCCGCCGTTGCAGTCAGCCAGGACACATAGCAAGGTACTGTACTTTAAATGGGTCCGACCTGGGGCAGAGGGCCAACCCCCAGGCATAAGGTCATCAGGCCCATATAATTGGCGTGATAAGTACGTGGGGGGACGCCTGGTCTTACCCGTAGTGCTGGACGGTATCCCCATGAGTGCACTGCTGGACACCGGGTCTCAAGTGACTACCATCCCCTATGTACTTTTCAAGTGGTACTGGAATGACGCAGATATAACCCGTTATCCAGACGATGACTTAAGCATCATCGCCAGCAATGGCCAACCCGTGCCGCAGGTGGGGTTCAGAGAGATGACCATCAAGATTGGTAAGGTGGAACTGCCGGCACAGTGAGTGATCATTGTGGACATTGACCGTCGTGAAAGTCACCCTAAAATAACCTTGGGTACTAATGTGATTGAAAACTGTCTTTCAGAAGTAATTGTGATTTTACAGCAGGTGGCGATGAATGCGAGCTCCAGCCAACAGAGGGTCCTCCAGAAAGAGATAAGAGCCCTGATGAGACGGCAACAGGTAGAACTGTCTGGTGGTGAGATCGGTAGCGTAAGAATGAGTGACCCATTCCCCATTTCCATGCCTCCCAAAAGTGAAATGATGATCTGGTGTCGGACTGCAATCGGGTTGAGAGGTAGAGACTACCAAGCCATGGTAGAACCCGTGTACTCAGACAGCAGGCCCACCATTTTAACAGCCCGGGAGTGGTTGATGTCCGTCATGGGAGGGTGCCCGTTCGCATTCTCAATATTGGGGAGAGGGAGGTACACTTACTCAGGTACGCTACACTTGCCAAACTGTTTGCTGTTGAGCACAAAGCTATCAGGGCCATGGAACTTTTGCCTCCATCTCCACAGACGGAGGGTAATGGCTCCCAGAAACAACAGGAGGACTGGTGCCAGAAACTCCATGTGGGTGCTGACTCCACTCCCCTGCACCAAAAACAAGGAGTCTACCGGGTGGTTCAGGAGTACGAGAGAATTTTTAGTAAGCACCCGCTAGACTTCGACAGAGTAAAAGGGATAGAACACCATATCCCCACGGGGAGCCACCCACCAATAAAAGAGAGACACAGACCTGTACCCCCTGCACATTATCAGAACGCAAAGGGTATGCTGAGAGAAATGAAAGAAGCTGGGGTCATTAGAGATAGCTGTAGCCCCTGGGCAGCTCCCTTAGTTTTGGTAAAAAAGAAAGACGGTACCATGAGAATGTGCGTGGACTATAGACAAATCAATCGTATCACCCATAAAGATGCGTACCCGTTACCTAGGATAGAGGAGTCTTTAGCAGCTCTAAAATCAGCTAATTTCTTCTCTACTTTGGACCTTACTAGCGGGTACTGGCAGGTTCCTGTGGCAGAGGCTGACAAGGAAAAGACAGCCTTCACCACCCCGATGGGACTGAGTGAGTTCAATTGTATGCCCTTCAGGCTCTGCAACGCACCAGCGACCTTCCAGAGGCTGATGGAATGCTGTCTAGGGCACCGAAACTTCGAGACGGTCCTCCTTTACCTGGACGACGTGATCGTCTATTCGAAGACTTACGAGGACCATCTAAAGCACCTGGCCGAGGTGTTCGAAGCCCTGGCAGGCTATGGCCTGAAAGTGAAGCCTTCAAAGTGCCACCTGTTAAAACCAAAGGTCCAGTACCTAGGACACGTGGTGAGTGCAGAGGGAGTAGCCCCCGACCCCGACAAAGTTACAGCCATCAAGAGCTGGCCAAGTGTCACGGGTGTGTTGCCACGAAGATCGTCACGAGTACACAGCCTGACTTCTCGCAGCTGACTTGTTGGTGCTTTGTGTTTTCTCGGCAGTGTAGGAGTTAATTCTCTCTCTCTCTGGGCTAGCTGAGGTCCAGCCTCGCCCAGCTGCAATCAATGCTTCTTTAGTGAGACTCCTTTATATTCCTGCAGGTCTGTTTGGGAGGTGTCGGTGAAAGCTTTTCATTCAGACTTACAGAGCGGATCGTGGTGTTTGGAGTTGCTGAGATAAGTGTATTTGGAAGTGTTTTTTCCCTTTCCTCGCTTTATCATTTATCTCCTTTCCCGTTGGTGTTCCCTCTGTTGTAGTTGTGTAGAAGTTGTATGCAAGGTGGTTATGGTTTTCACCCCCAGTTTTGTACTTTCAGTAGGGGGGGCTCTTCGGGGGTTCCGGAGGAGGAACGATTTTCCTCATCTCTCGCTTCAGTATGGAGAGGGGTGCTGAAGAATCTGAATACTATGGGGAACCGATACAAACGTATGGCTGATAGGAGGAGAGTGTCTGGTCCGGACCTAAGTGTGAACGATCAGGTATGGTTGTCTACCAGGAATATTAAACTTAAGGTTCCCTCCTGGAAACTGGGTCCCAGGTTCATCGGGCCGTACAGAATCAGTTCTGTTATTAATCCGGTGGCATTCCGTCTTGACCTCCCCCCTACGTTTAAAATTCACAACGTGTTTCACAGATCATTGCTTAAGAGGTATGTGGCGCCGGTGGTACCGTCACCTTTACCTCCCCCTCCTGTGGTTGTCAATGGTAACTTGGAGTTCCAGGTATCGAGGGTCATTGATTCACGCTTTAATCGCCGGTCCCTTCAGTACTTGGTTCATTGGAAGGGGTATGGTCCTGAGGAGAGGATGTGGGTTCCTGCATCGGATATTAACGCAGACCGATTAGTTCGGGCCTTCCACTCGACTCACCCGGATAAACCTGGCCCTGAGGGTCCGGAGGCCCCTCGTAGAAGGGGGGGTACTGTCACGGGTGTGTTGCCACGAAGATCGTCACGAGTACACAGCCTGACTTCTCGCAGCTGACTTGTTGGTGCTTTGTGTTTTCTCGGCAGTGTAGGAGTTAATTCTCTCTCTCTCTGGGCTAGCTGAGGTCCAGCCTCGCCCAGCTGCAATCAATGCTTCTTTAGTGAGACTCCTTTATATTCCTGCAGGTCTGTTTGGGAGGTGTCGGTGAAAGCTTTTCATTCAGACTTACAGAGCGGATCGTGGTGTTTGGAGTTGCTGAGATAAGTGTATTTGGAAGTGTTTTTTCCCTTTCCTCGCTTTATCATTTATCTCCTTTCCCGTTGGTGTTCCCTCTGTTGTAGTTGTGTAGAAGTTGTATGCAAGGTGGTTTTGGTTTTTCCCTTGTACTGTCTCGTTCGTCTAAATACTGTGTGTGGGCATATTATTTCTGGTTCCCTATTGTTGTGATCGGGGTCCTTCTCAGGACTAGATTACTTAGGTGCAGGGATCCTCAGGAGGTAGGGGTTACGCTGGCGGCCTGGACCTCTGTACCTTTAACAGTACCTCCAGGTTGAGGGGTTAGTCAGGGTCCCAGCTTAGGGTCAGCTTAGGCCCCCTACCTCCAGTATTCTGTGACAGTGTGACACCAAGCCCCTCTAACATCAAGGAAGTGAGGCAATTCCTCGGGTTGGTAGGCTACTACCGAAGGTTCATCCCCGGGTTCACTAAGATGGCAGCCCCTATGCAGGACCTCCTGATAGGGCAATCTAAATCCAGAAGTCACAAGCCACCCTTCAAGTGGGACAAACCGGAAGAGGAGTCCTTCCGCCACTTGAAGATGGCCCTCACGGGGGATGAGATCCTGGCCTACCCTGATTATGGCCAGCCTTTTATCCTCCACACAGATGCCAGTAATGTGGGGCTGGGAGCCGTACTGTCACAGAACCAACAGGGCAGAGAAAGGGTGATCGCGTATGCCAGCCAGAAGCTGAGGCCCACTGAAAGAAACCCGGAGAATTACAGCTCCTTCAAACTAGAATTCTTGGCAGTGGTGTGGGCCGTCACAGAACGGTTTAAGCATTACCTGGCCTCCGCAAAGTTCACCGTGTACACGGACAACAACCCGTTGACACATCTGGACAATGCAAGACTAGGTGCCCTAAAACAGCGGTGGATGGCCCCGCTATCCAATTATGACTTCACAATCAAATACCGGGCAGGCAGAACCAACGTCAACGCAGACGCCCTATCAAGAATGCCTCACCTACCTGAAGGAGAAGACGACTCGGGAGAGCTGGAGGAAATAGAACTCCCTGCGTTCCACCGGTATGGGGCCACTCAGTACTCTCACCGGGTAAGAGACAAAGACCTAACCACCGTCATGTTCAACCCCTTACCCCACCAAGGCTGAGCTGAAACGCAAGATAGTGACCCTGCAATACACCTGGTGAAAGACATGTTAACCCACGAAGACGCTAGCCCTGGCCTGGACGCTCCAGAGGAAGCCAAGTAGATATGGAAGGAGAAAAGCAGGCTATTCCTCTACGAGGGTAAGCTGTGCAGAAGGCTTGTCAACCACCGGACGCACGAGCTGACCTGGCAGATAGTGGTCCCAAGGCGAGATGCAGCAATGATCCTGGAGGCCTACCATGACAGAGCGGGACACTTCGGGTGGAAGAAACTGGAGTTCCTACTGAGAGAGCGGTTCTACTGGGTCGGCATGAGAAGGGTCATTGAGAAGTGGAGCAGGGACTGCGGCCCATGTCACCTCAGAAGGAAGGACCGCACCAGCCAGCAGACACCCTTGAGGCCCATCATCACCAGGCAGCCTCTTGAGCTGGTAGCTCTGGACCATGTGAAATTGGCTCCAAGCCGGTCGGGCTACGTCTATGCCCTGACAATTGTGGACCATTACTCCCGGTTTCTGGTAGTGGTTCCTGTTAAAGACCTGACAGCCCAAATTGCGGCCAGAGCCTTCCAGCAACACTTCTGCCGTCCACATGGGTATCCGGAACAGGTCTTGACAGATCAAGGTCCAGCGTTTGAGGCTGAAGTATTCCAGGAGTTCTGCAACCTCTACGGCTGTAGGAAAATTCGGACAACGCCTTACCACCCGCAAACCAACGGGCTGTGTGAGAAAATGAACAATATTGTGATCGATCTCCTCAAGATGTTACCCCTGGAAGAACGCAGCCTGTGGCCGGAGAAGCTGCCAGACCTGATTGACTTGTACAACCATATCCCGGTGAATGCTTCAAATTGCACCCCGGCTTACCTGATGCGAGCAAGACCAGGTAAGCTGCCGATCGACCTGGAGACGGGAGTCCTGACACCTGAGAACACCTCCCCTGACGCGGACTGGGATACAGTACAAGAAGGTACAGGAGAGTGTGGAGAGGAGTCTGGCTCAAGTGAGAGAAAAGCAAGAGAGACTCTTCAACCAACACGCCCCTGCTGGTCCCCTGGAACCTGGTGAGCAGGTCCTGAAGCGGAAGAGAAGGCTTCACAAGCTGGATGACCAGTGGGAGAGAGACCCGTACACAGTACTGCAGTCCGACCACGACAACCCGAAGGTATGTGTGATTACCAAGGATGGAGGAGAAACCACTAGCACCGTCTCCAGAGACCACCTAAAACGGTGCCCCGAGCAACTACAGAGTCCAAATGAAGATCAAGATGACCTTGAACCCGCAGAGAACAAGGAAGAGATGATCAGCACAGTTCTCGGAGAGTTCCCCCGGACCTGGACTTAGATAAATGGCGCAATAGTGGTACCCGTCCTACACTTCCTTCAGCCTACCCTGCAGGAGCCTACAGGAGGACAGGAAGAACAAGAAGAGCAAGCGGCCCCAGAGGCGGAAGAACCCACGCCAGCAGCCCAGGAGAGTCAACCCTCTGCTGACAGTGAGCCTGCCATGCCTGCGGTAAGCCAAAGGACCCCCAGACAGCTGCCTGCCCTGCCTGTACACCCAGCTAGTAGCTGTACCCTCAATGATAGTGGGGAAAGCCAGGTTGGTCCACCACCAGACAGTGGGTTAAGGAGGTCAACCAGGAGCACTAGGGGTCAAACACCAGCTCGCTGGAGGTTATAGGTACAAGATCTAAATGTACCATGTATATATTTAATATGTTTGTTACCTGTAACTAATAGTGTTTTCTCCAGTTTTTCTAGATATATGGACTGACAGGTTATGAACTTTGGATAACCGGAACTACCTTGTAAATAGTTGCACTTTGTGCCTTTTGCGAAGACGGCCAAGGAAGAAAAACCTGTCTGGCGTGGTCCCGAGTGGTCCAAAGTAGTTTGCTTCGCCTTGCAGCCACGCCCAGGGCCAACGTTTAGGGTTTGCTTTGGACAGGTCCCCGCACCGGTTGAGACTTCGCCTTATTGGGTGAAATGGACACTCGGTCACAGGCCATACTGTGACCTAAAGAACTCAATATGTGGTGTTGTTTGTTATTTCTTTCTCTGTTGTGTTTATGTTATAATTTATACCCTGTATCGTGTTTCTTGTTTAGTCCCGGAGTACTAAGCTTTACTAGGGGGGAATGTGTCACCCCAGGCCTGGATGCCACAAACTTGTAACGCTGTGTCTGAGAGCAGGAGGGAGGTTCTCTGGTCATGGACCATTTGCATGCAGCACCTCCTGTCCCAGGCCAGTAGGGGGAGCAGGCTGCCCCTATAACAACTGGTACTGAGGGCGGGTTAGATAGACCAGGACCCACTTCTGAAGCATCCAGAAGGGTTCCCAGAAGAGAGGGACAGGTCAGCCGCAGCTGAGGAGTCCAGGAGGCAAAGGAGGAACAGAAAGCCAGGGACAGAGGCGACGAGAGCCGGTCCTGGCAGAAAGAGACTACACAACCGGACACTGGGGTCCGAGGCTGTCAGGGTTGCAAGCCCTGCAGCAGATAACCAACCCACAAGGGATTTCAGGTCCCTTGGCCAAGAAGCCTGGAGGCTCCGCCACACAGAGGGACCGGTACAGCACGGAGAAGCTACAGGTACCTAAGGCCCGAGTCGCAAGCGATACAGGCGTAGTACACGGCAAGCTCAGGGATGTGGGCTATCGTACCACTAAAGGGGGAGATAGTCAGCAAGGGCAGAGAGAGAACGGTAGGCCTACCCACTCACCCTGACCAGCGGAGCTCGCCCGAATGCCCTCAGACACCCAGGTCCATTCCTACCCTGTACTCCTGGTGGGTCTGTGATAAGATCTGCATTAAAAGACCCTGGACTGCATTATTGGACTCTGTGTGGTTACTGCTGCGACTGCACCATCACCCCCAGCAACCTATTACACTGCCCTGAGGCTACACTCCTCCTGTGGGGAGTTGTACTATTCCCTGCTGCATCCCCAACACCAGCCTCAGCGGTCTGCCCTGCAGCGGCGGTCCTCCCTGACCGCAATCCACAGGTGACGTAGTCGGACGTTACCTAAAACATATAAGAGGCTGCCACTGGTCTGACCACCCTGAGCCACGGGACCGGGTCGCCACTACTACTCCCAGCATTGCCCTGAAGCCTGGTCCCGAGTGCCCCACGGACCAGGGGGCGAGTCAGTTCCACATCCAGCCAGAGAGTGAATAAAGTAGATGAGTCTGAAAATGTGCTTAATTCTCTCCATTTACTTTTAAGGGAATTGTGGAAATGTTCTGGGATGGATGTGAATCCCAGAGGTGGGACCCACATCAATCAGACATTTATAGCTTATCCACAGACCATGTCTAAAGTTACAGTATGTGCATACGACATCTTTTAAACGCGTTTTTTTTTCTTTCAGCGTTTTAAAACGCTACATAAGATGCTTGGCATCTTTCATCTGTCTTTTTGCGCTACCCACAGGCTTCTTTCTTTAGCTTGTGGCGTCTTCTAGGTGGAAAATGCCAGAAGGATGGTCACTTCTTTGGAACGCTTTGGGTATTTTGATACCTTAAGCGATTAAAAGGTAATCAAAAGACTGAACATCTGAACAGCACGTCGTTTTTACATAAAAATGCATGTGTTCAATATTTTCTGCATTTTTAGTGCGCTTTTTCAGGTGGATTTCAGAGCGGACCCGCCTGAAAAAGACATCTTATGCATGTGACTAACCCTTTAAATCAAGATCTTAAAATCAGTAGGTGATACTGAAAGTAATAAGACTATAAATAATTGCACAATATATGCAACTAATATGCAAAATAATTGCGCACAACTTCTGTGGTTTGTTATGTTTTTGTTGAGATCAGAAACCTATATAAGAGTTCAAATATTCCTTTTATTTCTGCAGGTTTTCTATTGTCAGCCATAGGCAAGGGATACAGCACATTGTCAATGAGTGCTATGTGGAGGTATTTGACTGGTTTTACCTTGAACTCAAGGATGTTCAGAATGAATATGAGACCTTTAAGGTAGTGAAAATTTTAATTTATCTGTTATTTAAAATGTAACTTTTCATTGTAGTCAAATGCCCTAATAGTAGTAGAATAGTAGACAACTCGTATTATGTACCTTTTAATGATGGAGAATGAGGGTAAAATATAATATTACTCAGCAACATACCCACCATATATCTATCTGGATGCATTCTAGCCTTCCTTTATGGTGGTCGTCTATAAAGTCATAGTGCCACCTAGGTTATTACTTGGTTGTCTAAGATTTGATCTGGGTTTTGGGTATACCATATGATCACTCCCTACATTTTCATCATTAATTGATGTTGTAATTAACAATCATGTTCTTGATTTCTTGATTTATGTATTAATTTACTGGCTGTAAGATTATTTGGATTTGGGTACATTGTATTTATTGAGTTTAATATTCTTACTTCTGTGATTATTCATAGTGATCATGTTCTTGATTTTTTTTGGATGTATATTAATTTCATAGCTAAGTATGTATGTAATGACCAATAAGAGATTTTAGTGGCTTTATTATATGATACTAATTGGAGTTCGTGCATTAAAGGGAACCTGTCACCAGGTTTTTGATTTGTAAACTAGGAGCAGCATGATGTAGAGACACTGATTCCAGTGATGTGTCACTTAATAAGCTGTGCTTTTCTGTTACAATACAATCAGTGTTTTGTCACTCCGCCCTCCCCACTGATTAGCAGTTTTCTGTCAATATACAATGTAGCTGCCAATCAGTGGTTGGGGTAGAGTTATACACAGCTCAGCATTCTGCGATCAGCTAGTACCGCAGCAAAGAAGACTGTGACTCACAACTGCTGCACCCAGTAAACTAAGTGATACATTGCTGAAATCAGGGTCTTTGTTCCCACATTATGCTGCTCTCAGATTACATAGCAAAAACCTGCTGAAAGATTCCCTTTAACAATGTGGTTTTAAGTTGTTTCATCATGTTTATCACGTTTTATTTTGGATACTAATAAAATTATATTTTTTATACATTTTTGGTGTACCAAATTTGATCATTTTTGGTATATCTCTTTGTTTTTTTATAAATGTTTTTCTACACCAGTCCACTCCATATTATTACTACGTTTGGTGCCTGCCTGAGTTTTCTTTTGGCTTAACTGGTTTTACTTAGACAAAGTGTTCCGCAGGGGAAACGCAATAAAAACATATAAAAAACACACAATTGTGTCCATAAAGTTGTGTCAAAGCCAAATAACAAGAAGTATCATAAACAAAGTAGTTTCATTTAACCCGTTAAGGACTGCCAATATACATAAAAACGATGGCTGAAATTCGCACAGGTGACAGCTGTACGCCCTGCCTAAATCACAGTAAGCGGCCATATGTTTGGCATTACTGTAGCAGGGAGAGCCCAGTTAACAATCGACGGGGTGCGTGTCACCAAAAGCCCAAGCTGGGCACATTATAAGCAGACACTACAGTGTATGAGGGCACAATGTATGGACACTCAACTGGCATATTTGCAATTCTCCAGAATAAAGCACGGCGTGAATGTTACAAAATAGTCATTGCAATGGTAAATGAATTCATTGAGAGGTGTAATTTCTACAATGGGGTCAATTTTGGGGTTTGTCTGCTGTTCTGCCACCTCAGGGGCTCTGCAAACTATTCTATAAAAATCTGTGCTCCAGAAGCCAAACATCACTCCTTCCTTCTCAGCCCTGACATCTGGCCTAACAGTAGTTTAAGGCGACAAATTGTTAGAACCCTCCTGTTAGTTTTTTTCTATTTTGTGGTCACGTGACCTGCTGCCTATTTATTCCAGCTCCGCCCTTCTGGCTTTGCTGGACTTCAGTGTTACTTTGACTCTTTATCTAGCCAGGTGCTTTGTACCTATCTCTATAGTTTGCTTGGTCCTTGGACCTCTAGTATTGTTGTCTGTTTGTCTTTTTGCTCCGCTACAACTTCTGCTAGGAGGTGTCCTATTTTGTCCCAGTCCTTAGTACTTTTAGGGACCCCTTCCTTATATCTATAGGTCTGCGTTCAGACTAGCTGAGGACGAAGGCGGGTCTGTTCACAAGGAACAGGTTGCCCGCTGCATCGTAGGGAATCAGCCTAGTCCTATTGTAGGGACAGTTTTCCTATCTTTCCTTAGTTCTTGTAGCAGATCCTAACAGTAAGTCCAGCCAAATACAAAAGAAACTCTAAGGAAAGAAATCCAGAGATCAGCATGGTGTCTGTTCAGGAATTGGCTCAACGGCTGCAGGGATTGTCTCTTGAGGTGGCCGATCTCCAGCAACACGTGAGTAGCTGTCCTGGAGCGCATTTTGTGGAACCGAAGGTAGGACTGCCTGATTTTTTTTATGGTAAACAACAAGATTTTTTTTCATTTAAAAATGCTTGTTTATTATATTTTCGTTTGAGACCCAGGTCCTCTGGGAATGAATCACAGTGCATTGGGTTTATCATGTCACTTTTGCGCAAGGAACCACAGGGATGGGCCTTTTCTCTCCAACCTAATGATCCGTGTTTTAGATCAGTGGAGGATTTTTTTTCTGCTATGGGGTTATTGTATGACGATCCTGATCGAGTCTCATCTGCTGAGACAGAACTGAGACATTTGAAGCCGGGGTCAGGTGATGTTGAAAATTATTATACACACTTCAGAAGGTGGTCTTCTGAAGTGAGATGGAATGCATACATAGTTAGTAAAGCCGAATAAAGACTTGCGTCCATCAAGTTCGACCTGTTAGTTCTGTAATTGCTAAAGTTGATCCAGAGGAGGGCAAAAACCCCAAATGATTTAGCCAATCTTCACCTGAGGAAAAATTCCCTCCCGACTCTGAAACCAGCAGTCAGAATAAATCCCTGCATCAACCTACTATTTTATTCTATTTTTAAGTATATGCAGAAATCTGCCTGGTATCTAATGATTCGGCGTTAAAATGTTTGTTTCTTGCTGGTCTAAGTGAAAGGGTTAAGGATCTGTTGATTGCTTTCCCTGCACCTGGAAATTTGCAAGAAGCCATGCAATTAGCTATACGTGTGGACAGGAGACTGCGTGCCAGGGTTAATGAGGAGAAAACTCCTGCTATAGCAGCTACTGGTCATCAGAGGGTCTGCTCGGATGGCGGAGAACCGATGGAGATGGGGGCGATGTCACTCCGCTCTCAGGAAAAAGACCGCAGGTTTTCCAAAGGATTGTGTTTTTATTGTGGTAAATCTGACCATTTTATTAAGAACTGTGAGCTTCGGTTAAACAAAGAAAAAAAAAAGGTCAGTTACGCCCGTATTGCTTGTTTAAACTCTAAGGGAGTATTTCTGTCAGGGAGTACCTCAGTGCAGGAGGAGTTGATTGAATTTCAGGTATTTGTGGATTGTGGTTCAACACTGAATGTGATTGATAAGGGATTTTTGGAAAAACTTAAATTAGAATCCAAACCTTTGTCATCTCCTATTTCTGTGGTTGCTGTTAATAACACTCCTTTGAAATGTATTACTCACAAGGTTGCTGAATTTCCCCTCACTATTAATGGTATTCACCAAGAGAATTTGGATTTGGTGGTATTAAATAATTTACCTTCTCCAGTAGTTTTAGGTTTGCCTTGGTTAAAATTGCACAATCCTTTACTAGACTGGTCTACTAATGAGATTAAATCTTGGAGTCCTTAGTGTTATGATAAATGTTGTAACGGTCGCATTGCTGCTGTGGAAAGAGGGGAATTACCTGTACCTATTTACGATTTTTGGAAGGTTTTTTCAGAGGAGGAGACGCAAATTCTACCTCCTCATAGGGACTATGATTGCACCATTGAGTTTGTTCCTGGAGCTACTCTTCCCAAGAGTCGCTTATTTAATCTTACTATCCCTGAAAGAAAGGCCTTGGAGGAGTACATACAGGTGAGCTTGGCTGCTGGTCACATTAGACCTTCTAAGTCACCTGTGGCTGTTGGATTTTTTTTTGTAAAAAAAAAGGACGGCGGTTTACGTCCATGTCTGGACTTTCGCGAAATTAATAAAATTACAGTATGCAATTCCTACCCTCTGCCGTTAATTCCTGACTTGTTTAACCAGTTAGTGGGGGCCAAGTGGTTCTCTAAAATTGATCTTCGGGGGGCTTACAATTTGTTGCGAATGAAGGAGGGTGATGAATGGAAAACTGCTTTTAACACTCCGGTGGGTCATTTTGAGAATCTGGTTATTCCTTTTGGTCTTACCCATACACCAGCGTTTTTTCAGAACCTTATTAATGACATCCTGAGACCTTTGATTGGTAAGAATGTGGTTGTGTATTTGGATGACATTTTGATTTATTCGCCAGATCTGGAGTCTCATTGGCAGAGCGTACGTGAGGTATTGCAGTTATTAAGTGACAATTCACTCTTTGCTAAGCTGGAGAAATGTGAGTTCGCTGTGCAGAGGATTCGTTTTTTGGGCTACATTATCTCCAGCGAGGGCTTTGAGATGGATCCGGTGAAGGTTCAGGCTGTGCAGGAATGGCCTAGGCCTATTGGTTTGAAATCGATACAGAGACTTTTGGGTTTCGCCAATTATTACAGAAAATTCATTAAGAATTTTTCTATAATTGTTAAGCCACAGACCGATCTCACCAGGAACGGTGCGAATACGGTCCAGTGGACTACTGAGGCCATTGAAGCTTTTGTGTATCTCAAGGAGAGGTTCAGTTCTGCCCCCATCCTTATGCAGCCTGATGAGACCAAGCCTTTTTTGGTTGAGGTTGATGCTTGTTCGGTGGGGGTCGGTGCGGTTTTGTCTCAGGAGAACAAGGATGGAGTTCATCCCTGTGCTTTTTTTTCGAAAAAATTTTCTGAAACCGAACTTAATTACGATGTTGGTAATCGGGAATTGCTGGCTTTCAAACTCGCATTTGAACATTGGCGTCATTTTTTGGAAGGTGCTAAATTTCCCATTCACGTTTTCACTGATCATAAGAATCTGATCTATCTAGATGCTGCCAAGCGCTTGAATGCCCGTCAGGCTAGGTGGGCACTGTTTTTTTCGCAGTTTAATTTTTCTGTTACTTACATCCCGGGTACTAAGAATGTTAAAGCTGATGCTTTATCTCGCAGCTTTTCTCCCATGGTTGGTACCGAGGAGGAGGAGAGCATTTTACAGGAAGGAGTTGTGATAGCAGCATTGGACTCTGTTTTGGAAGATGGGATTCTGAGAGTCCAGGAGGATGCCCCATCTAACACTCCCCATGGGAGGTTGTTTGTACCTAGAACCTTTAGGAGAGAGTTGTTTGTTGAGTATCATGAGTCTCGGTTGGCATGTCATCCAGGAATTTCTGAGACTAAGAGACTGGTAGGTCGCAGTTTTTGGTGGCCTGGGTGGCAGAAGGAAATCATTAAATGGATGCGTCAATGTACGGTGTGTGCTAGATCAAAGGCTTCACATGCTCCTGCTGCGGGGTTGCTTTGCCCTCTGGAGGTTCCTAGTGCACCTTGGACGCATCTTGCAATGGATTTTATTGCTGACCTTCCTGTGTCTGAGGGTTTCACTGTCATCTGGGTGGTCGTGGACCGTTTTAGCAAGATGTGTCACTTGGTTCCTTTCATTAAACTACCCTGCGCTAAGACACTCGCTAAGGCTTTTGTCAAGGAAATTGTCAGACTCCATGGCGTTCCCACCGACATTGTTTCTGATAGGGGACCTCAGTTTGTGGCTCGTTTTTGGTGTGCCTTTTGTGACAGGTTGGGAGTCCATTTGTCATTTTCATCTGGGTATCATCCTGAGTCTAATGGACAGACAGAAAGAAAGAACCAGGATGTTGAGCAGTTTTTGCGTTGTTTTGTGGCAGACAATCAAGAGGGGTGGTCTGAGTTTCTGCCACTTGCTGAATTTGCTCTTAACAACCATACATCCTCCTCTGCTGTGTTCTCCGTTTTTGTGTTGTACTGGGAGACATCCGTCATTTGGTTCGTTCTCCAAATTGGTGTCGGCTGTGCCGGAGGAGGAGAATTTTTCCGGTGATTTGGAGAGAGTTTGGACTGATGTACGTTGTAACTTTCAAAAGGCTAACAAAAAGTCTAAGAAGTATTTTAACAGGAAACGTCAAGAGGTTTTGTTTACTGTTGGTGACATGGTTTGGTTGTCCTCAAAGAATCTGCGGTTGAGGATTCCTTCTAAGAAATTGGGTCCGAAGTTTGTGGGACCATTTAAGGTGCTTCAGGTGGTTAACCAGTCTGCTGTTAGGTTGGAGGTTCCCTCCTCCTGGAAGGTTAATCCGGTGTTTCATGTTTCCTTGTTGAAAAAAGCTGATGTATCG
This sequence comes from Phyllobates terribilis, assembly GCF_046119375.1. NCBI lineage: Eukaryota > Metazoa > Chordata > Amphibia > Anura > Dendrobatidae > Phyllobates > Phyllobates terribilis. The sequence continues at coordinate 412,799,714 of NW_027362763.1, forward strand.
GATAGGGATGCCACTGGCACAGTTCCTCCGGTGGTGGAAGACGGTGAATATGAAATTTCTCGTATCCTGAATTCCAGAAGGCATAGAGGGAGATTGCAGTATCTCGTCGCTTGGAAAGGTTTCGGCCTTGATGATAACTCCTGGGTAAGGGCAGATGATGTCTCTGCTCCTAGACTTATCAGAGCGTTTCACAGGAGGTTTCCTGATAGGCCTGGGCCTGGAGGATCTGGAGGATCCTCATAGAAGAGGGGGTACTGTTAGAACCCTCCTGTTAGTTTTTTCTATTTTGTGGTCACGTGACCTGCTGCCTATTTATTCCAGCTCCGCCCTTCTGGCTTTGCTGGACTTCAGTGTTACTTTGACTCTTTATCTAGCCAGGTGCTTTGTACCTGTCTCTATAGTTTGCTTGGTCCTTGGACCTCTACTATTTTTGTCTGTTTGTCTTTTTGCTCCTCTACAACTTCTGCTAGGAGGTGTCCTATTTTGTCCTAGTCCTTAGTACTTTTAGGGACCCCTTCCTTATATCTATAGGTCTGCGTTCAGACTAGTTGAGGACGAAGGCGGGTCTGTTCACAAGGAACAGGTTGCCCGCTGCATCGTAGGGAATCAGCTTAGTCCTATAGTAGGGTTAGTTTTCCTATCTTTCCTTAGTTCTTGTAGCAGATCCTAACACAAATGAGACATCACCGCATTCGGGAGACATTGTGCAATAAATTATGTGGTCCAGTTACACCTATTAACACATTTGCATCAAATACAAGAATTACATTTTTACCACTAAAATGTTTTATTTCCTTGCCCTTATGTTATAAAATTCCGTGATGTTCCTGTGGATTCAAAATACTCATTACACCCCCAGATTAAATCCGTAAGCAGTGAAATTTCCAAAATGGGGGAGTTTCTGCTGATCTGACACCTCAGGGGGCTCTGCTAATGGAGCCCACAATCTATTCAAATGGAATCTGCATTCTAAAAGTCAAGTAGCACTCCTTCTCATCCAACCTCTAGTGTACAATTACATATGGGGTATCACTGTGTTCGACAAAATTGGATAACAAATTATAGGGTCCATTTTCTCCTACTACCCCACATGGTAATTATAAATTTGGTGCTAAAACAGTATTTTAGTGGAAAAATTATTTTTTTTGTTTTTACATCTATATGTTATAAAGTTTCATGAATCACCTGTAGTTTAAAAATGTTCAGAACACCTCTAGATGAATTCCTTGAGGGGTCTAGTTTCCAAAATGGGGTCAGTTGTGGGGGGATTCTGCCGTTTTGGCATGTCAGGGGCTCTTCAAATGCAACATGTCATTCACAATCTATTCTTGACAAATTTAAGCTACAAAAATCAAATAGCTCTCATTCCTTTCCAAGCCCGGCCATGTGCCCAAACAGCAGTTTTTGACCACATATTAGGTACCTTCGTGTTCGGAAGAAATTGTGTAACAAATTGTGATGTCCATTTTTTCTTATTATCCATTGTGAAAATTACAAATTTGGGGCAAAAAACAACATTTTAGCAGAAAAAACGTAATTTTCGTTTTCACATCCACATTTTAAAAAGTTCTGTGAAGCACCTGTAGCACCCTGAGGATTCGGCTGCTACAGGGGTATTGCACCTCAACCCAGAGGTGTGATATTCCACTCCCGGGTAAGGAAGGAGTGTGGAACTGAGCTCAGATAGACTGCATGCACTACATACATCCCATTCCAGAGGAGCAGGCCGACGGTACTCCCACTTAGAAATGTGCAGGTACAACCGAGCCTGTTCCTGGCTGGAGTGGGAGGGGGGTGGTACATCCCATGTAGTGTAGGGGCAGATAGGGGGAGCAGTCTGGGTAGTGATAGGAGCTCATTGGGTGCTGGTCACCTGAGCTCACACATAGAGGGATATATAAGGTGGGCACCAACTAGAATCAGGGTCAGATGCAGAGGATCAGATGCAGGAAGTGAGTCAGCTGCAGGGAACAAGTCAGGAGCAGAGGAGAGAAGAAAGACCAAGACCCAGAGTGAGAGAGGAGAAAAGAGAAAGACCCAGAGCACAGAAGAGAAGGGACCCAAGAACCCAAATCAGAGCACCGGGTGAGGAGTCAGCAAGAGGGTACCGGAACCCAAGCTGGTGGGGGCAAAGACATTCCCCAGCCAGAGACCGGAGACCGTGGGCAGTGTCTGTCACGGTCACCCACCACATTCACCCCGAAGGCACACCACATGAAGGGTCAGGGAACCCAGGGCCAAGGGTGTCCCAAAAGAAGGCCCGAGGGAGCTGGACCTAGGTGAATCACTGGTGGGGACGGCTGAAGAAAGGACAGAGGGAGAGCTCAGGGCCACGCTCCGGACTTGTTTGGGGGTTGGCTGGATCCAGGACCTGGTGGACGCAGCACGGCTCGGGTGGTCACTAGCAGCTGGAGTGACCAGTACAACATCAGCAGTAAGTAAACACCCTTAACTGCACAACCCGAGTCTGTCTTCATTGCCGGCTGCATCGCACCACCACAACCCCCATCCTCTGCGCCTGTCCCCTCTGAGGCTATACCCCTCCCGTTGGGGGTTATCCCACCAAGCTGCACATCCACCATCAGCCTCAGCGGACCCTGCTGCAGCGGCGGCCACAGTGACCGCATCACAACGGGTGGCGTAGTCGACACAAAAGAACTTTTAATAACATCTGTAGGACTGCCACATAACACTGAGCTTGACGCCCTGGGCACGGGGCCGGGTCACAGCCGCTCGGAGACTACAACCCCCCATCTGATCCGGTGCCGGGTATTCCCCTCAAAAAGGAATATGTCCCAGGGGGCGCGTCAACTTTGGCGTAGTCGGCAGGATTACGTGCCCGCAACACCCGGGTACTGCGTGCCTGAAGAAAAGTGCAAGTTTACCTCAGAAAGAAGACTGCCGGTTCCGGAGGGTCCACGCCATCGGACTCCATCACCAGTCGTTTCCCGCCGATTGTCCGCCATTTCCAGCTTGTTCCCGCCATCTGCAGAGTTTCCCGCCACTGGGCGACGCTTCCCGCCAAAACCGCAGATTTCCCGCCTTGGAAGAGCAGCGGACGCCATTATGGGCGTGCCAAAGGAGGGCAAGAGGCCACCTCCCATCGTGGGCCAGGACAGAAAATGGCGCCAAAAGTGGAAACCGCCCCCACCAACAGAGACTGTGATGCTGGAGGTGTCTGTCAGCGTGAAAGAACTACCCCTGGAGCTGACAGTCACCGAGTTGCCCCGGGACCGCCCTCGAAGTGGGAGGAGACGAAAGAGAAGAACAAAGATGGGTGTCGCTTGGAGCAGTCTGGAGCGAGCGCACCCGGAGGCAAGAGGTCTAACAAGGAGTAGCGGAGGAGCTCACCCGGAGATGGAAAGAAAGCAGAACAGCACCGGCCCGCTGGCCAGGAGTCTGCTAGAGACCGAGGAAGGAGGGCAGAGCAGCACCGGCCCGCTGGCCAGGAGCCTGCCGGAAGCAGAGCAGAGCAGCACCGACCCGATGGTCAGGAGCCTGCTAGAGTCCACAACCCCGCTAGGTCTAGCGGAGATCCTAGCGCAGCTCCCCCGAGACCGGGAGTGTGCACAAACTGCCCTGGAGGGCCTCGCAAGGAGGATGGCCCGGGTACAGCGCGAGATACTGGCGGAGTGGGGCTGGGAGATGACCCAGCAAGCAGAGACCAGTCAACGGAGCACGCTACCCTGGAAGAGGAAGCAGACCGCCTCTGAGGATGGCGCAGGAGGACCCAAGGCCGGAGACGGCGCCGAGGAGGGAGCCGAACGCATGGAGGCAGGTAAAGGGGACGCCTATACCCCAAGCCGTGACACCGCTTACCTGCCCCAGCTCCCCGTCGCAGAGCCCGAAAGTCCCCCTGCTGTGCCCGTCGCCGCCACGTCACCGCTATGGACTAGGCCCCGACCGGAAGCCGCCGCAGCGACCCCTGTGACGTCACGCGCCTCGACCTGGAGCGTGACAAAGCAGGAAATACCACCAGCCTGGTCGCAAGGCCTAGTACCCCCGGGCGCCGCATCACCAACAGCGCCCCCTACCTCCGCGGAGCCTCCGGCCTGGCCGCAAGGCCAGGTAGCCCAGGGCGCCGCCGTCCTAACGGTGCCCTTCACCTTCCAGGTGCCCCAGGCCTGGCCGCAAGGCCTGGGCAACCCGGGCGCCACCACCACCGCGCCCGCGCCCGCAATACCTAGGGTGCCACACCTGGGGAAGGACTTGTTCAGCCAGCTCACATGGCCGGACGGGTCTGAAGTTACCACCAGCTATAAGCAAAGAGCAGGAGGAAGACGCCGTTGAGTGCGGCAGAGCAGGAGCTGTAAATAGTTACCCAATCGGGGTATATAGAAACTGAAACTGTTGCTGCTAAAATAGTCCCCGTTGGGACCAGTGAACTGTTACCCGTTAACCCCTTAATCCCACAGGCTGAGGACTGTGAGCAGCCATTCCCTTCCCTCTACCTGGCCGAGGACTGAGAGCGGCCAACTTCCAACTTCCCTGTATATAGTTGCGTGTCCTAAAGCGCCCCCTACCGGTTTTATAGAAAACCAGATTTTCTAAGAGACTGTCGCACTTTTCCCGGACACACGTTGCACAGTGTCCGGAGGAGGAACCTGAAACCAGAGAAGTCTACGAGAATGTTTTATATGAAAAGTTATATATAATGTTTTATATGTTTTATTATGTTTATATGAAAAATTTTGTATGTTTTGGTGTTTTTTGTCTTTACAGCCCGAGGACGTGCTGTGATTTACCAGGGGGGAATGTAGCACCCTGAGGATTCGGCTGCTACAGGGGTATTGCACCTCAACCCAGAGGTGTGATATTCCACTCCCGGGTAAGGAAGGAGTGTGGAACTGAGCTCAGATAGACTGCATGCACTACATACATCCCATTCCAGAGGAGCAGGCCGACGGTACTCCCACTTAGAAATGTGCAGGTACAACCGAGCCTGTTCCTGGCTGGAGTGGGAGGGGGGTGGTACATCCCATGTAGTGTAGGGGCAGATAGGGGGAGCAGTCTGGGTAGTGATAGGAGCTCATTGGGTGCTGGTCACCTGAGCTCACACATAGAGGGATATATAAGGTGGGCACCAACTAGAATCAGGGTCAGATGCAGAGGATCAGATGCAGGAAGTGAGTCAGCTGCAGGGAACAAGTCAGGAGCAGAGGAGAGAAGAAAGACCAAGACCCAGAGTGAGAGAGGAGAAAAGAGAAAGACCCAGAGCACAGAAGAGAAGGGACCCAAGAACCCAAATCAGAGCACCGGGTGAGGAGTCAGCAAGAGGGTACCGGAACCCAAGCTGGTGGGGGCAAAGACATTCCCCAGCCAGAGACCGGAGACCGTGGGCAGTGTCTGTCACGGTCACCCACCACATTCACCCCGAAGGCACACCACATGAAGGGTCAGGGAACCCAGGGCCAAGGGTGTCCCAAAAGAAGGCCCGAGGGAGCTGGACCTAGGTGAATCACTGGTGGGGACGGCTGAAGAAAGGACAGAGGGAGAGCTCAGGGCCACGCTCCGGACTTGTTTGGGGGTTGGCTGGATCCAGGACCTGGTGGACGCAGCACGGCTCGGGTGGTCACTAGCAGCTGGAGTGACCAGTACAACATCAGCAGTAAGTAAACACCCTTAACTGCACAACCCGAGTCTGTCTTCATTGCCGGCTGCATCGCACCACCACAACCCCCATCCTCTGCGCCTGTCCCCTCTGAGGCTATACCCCTCCCGTTGGGGGTTATCCCACCAAGCTGCACATCCACCATCAGCCTCAGCGGACCCTGCTGCAGCGGCGGCCACAGTGACCGCATCACAACGGGTGGCGTAGTCGACACAAAAGAACTTTTAATAACATCTGTAGGACTGCCACATAACACTGAGCTTGACGCCCTGGGCACGGGGCCGGGTCACAGCCGCTCGGAGACTACAACCCCCCATCTGATCCGGTGCCGGGTATTCCCCTCAAAAAGGAATATGTCCCAGGGGGCGCGTCACACCTACAAGTTCAAAAAGCTCCACACGGCCCTAGATGAATTTCTTGATGGGTCTAGTTTCCAAAATGGAGTCGCTTGTGTGGGATCCTGCTGTTTTGGTACCTCAAGGGCTCTGCAAATAAGACATAGTGTCTGCAAACTATTACAGCCACATTTACATTCCAAATACCAAATGTCACTTCTTCCGTTCCGAGCCCTGCCGTGTGTCAAAACAGAACTTTTTGACTACATGTGAGGAATCACCGTCTCAGAATCACTGGGATCCGTTGAAGCGTTCCAGAGTTATTACCACATGAAGTGACACTGGTCAGATTTCAAAAATTTGGTCTAGTCACTAAGATCAAAATTAGCTCTGTCACTAAGGGTTTAAAATATGACACTCCAACAAGAGAAACATGATAAAAATGCATGTAAAAAACATCATGAAAACAATGCAAGTAACCTAATAAACCTAATAGGTGCAGAATTACTGCAGAAAATATGCAACATTAAATAATCACCAAAATCTCATAGTGGGAACATAGTCTTATTTAGGTACCATATGGAATGTATTACATAATTAGTAATATGGCAATATCACTCTTGCACAAAATATCACAAAAAAAGTGACATATCCTCTGACTTCTGTGATCAATATATTCCTATTTTACAATAAGTGCACTTTTGTTTTTGTTTTTCAGGAAGATCCAGTTTTGCCAAGAAACATGCCTCCTGCAGTGGGAGCTATTATCTGGTCAAGAAAGTTGATGTCGCGGATTGAAAACACCATGAAGGTTAGAGTAAATGTGCACATAATTCTCTTTAACTGCTTACTTATCTATCAAAGTACAGGAGTAAGGTGCAATTCTACACTATTTAAAATGTCATTGATTTGTAGACCTCGCGGGTAGGATCCTCTCTCCTCCTGTACCAGTCGGTGACTTGTATTGTTCATGGATTATTGTACTTGTTTTTATTATGTATACCCCTTTTCACATGTACAGTGCCATGGAATAAATGGCACTGTAATAATAAATAATAATTGATATGCCTTTAATACAAATAAGATACAGGTGTTCATGTTGTATTCACTTAACTTTCATACTTTTTCCTTTTTTTTAAAGGCATTTAAAAATGTGCGAATTGTAGCGACTGGTCTCACATATTTAGATACTGTCAAGCTGTACAATAAAATAGCTTCTGCCCTGGTGTCATATGAAGACATGTGGTACCAGAAGTGGAAGTCACAAATAGACAAAAGTCTGAATGGACTGAATTTTACATTACTTGTCCGGGAACCTGGTACACAGAAGCTTATGGTGAACACAGATATGAGGTAAGTGTAACGGCCTATGTGTTACATTTGTATCATTGTGCACTCTTAGGGGAGAGTCACACAGCCGTATAACTCAGATGGGGATTGCAGCGCAATGCTCGGACTGGCCATCGGCTCTCCTGACAGGAGCAGGACAACATGTATTCCTATACAGATGTGGGTTGGGAGAGCCGATGGCCAGTCCAAGTAACACGTTGCGATCCTCGTTCAAGTTATATGGCTGTCTAACTCTCCCCTTTGTGGAAACATTTATTTATTGATTTGTAAGTCACCTATATATCTTCAGGTGATCCAAATTGTTTTATTATTTATACTAGAATGCTTCAACTGATTGAAGAGACAAAATGGATGTTGAGACTTGGGATCCGTGTTCCAGAAGCAGCTCTGCTGGCATTTCATCAGGTACCTCGCTAATGGCCACATGGTGTAACCGGCATGGCATATCGATGGGAAGCTTTAGCTGACGGATGTTCAGATGACTGGAAATCTGCATTAAATGCAGTACATACTGAATCTTATTCATCATTTTCCTTTGTGCAGTTACATTCAGAAAACAGATCTGATAACTGTCTCATGTACATTTTTCTAGAAGGAACCGCGATCATGGTACTACTGTACATTGCGTGATGCAGTAAAAAATGATTACATGATTTGCTTTTTTACGAAGTTGAATATTAAATAGTTCCTCGTGGAAAACTTTTTTAGCATATTGCTCACATTGAACATTTAGGCGACAATTCATCATTGTCTTGTGGTATTCACTGACATTTTATGCGCCTAATTCATCAAAATGCCACAAGAGGTACACAAATTTTGTGCGAAGTCAAAAGTGGACTTTTTTCTTATAATTAATAATTTATTGAACCTTTTGAAGAAAAAGTTACATCTGTCTCAAAATGTTGCAAAGGATGGTACTTTTTGTTTGATGTGCAAAAAAATCACTCCGGGGGATATTGGAGAAGAGTTGCGCCAAATTTTGCGACTTTTTAAAAAGTTGCACAAAATGTATGAGCTGAAAACATCTGGAGTCACTATACTCTGCCCATAAAGTGGAAAACAAAAACAAAATAGGCAAGCACCTATAAAATAGACTTAAAAAAGGCACAAATAGAAAAAAGAATTAAATGGTGTTTGGGGTGGGTGTCCAAAAACACAGCTGATATCAAGCTCTGGTGCTAGTAATGGAGAGTTGTCTATCAAACACCCCCATTACTAACCCAGTAATAAAAAGGAAACACACATAAAAAAATACTTTACTAAAATAAACACTCCCCTACACTTTCCCTGGTTCGCCACTTTATTTAAAAAAAAAATCCCACACAGGTCTGATGTAGTCCAAGCGAGTCCAACGAATCTGCTGTACAAAGCCTATGGAGACTCGTTCTGATGCTCTGTAGACTTTGCAAGCAACAATTTCCGAGTCACGTGGTGCTGCACTTTGAAGAACAGTAACGTCAGTACCTTTTTTTCATGTATTTATTTATTAGGTTGATACAAAGCTGTACAATAAACTCCACAAGAAAGGCACTAAACACTAAAGGGTGCAATTTTATAATGTGCCATGGGGTTATGAAATTATATATCTGACGGATATATTTTATTCCGGTACGTGTCACAAGGATGGCACACGGATGACACACGGATGGCACACAGATGGTGCACATGTAAACATGGATGACACACGGATGGCCAACAGAAAATCACATGGATAGTAAAAATGGACTGTCTCAGGCGAACATTTTAAGCGGGCGTGTGAAGGTGGCCTAAAGCTGAAGTTTTTTCCAATAAATCTATATTTTTGTCCTGTTCAGCATGTCTTTTATTATATCATGCTACCAACAGATACAACAGCATGTGCCTGACTTCCTGTGAGAGTTACAGGGTGAAAAAGAAAATTAACTTATATCTTCAATGGAGCCGCTCACATTCAGTGATAGGGTGTGCAATGAACTGTTCACAGTCAATACTCAATAGCCAGTGAGCTGTAATTATTCCCCAGCATGTTGACTGACAGCCAGCTCTGCACACACATGCTGTACACACATTGTAGAGCAGGCTGTCAGTCAAAGTGCTGGGGAGTAATTATAGCTGCGCTATTGAGCAGTGTCTATAAATGCCCCCTGCACTGCCTTTGTGACTGAAAGTGAGTGGGTACATGGAGGATGTAACTTCATTTTCACCCTACAAGAATACACAAAAGTACCAAATAATGCATGTAAGAAATAAGTGGGTATCCTAAACTGAAAAGACCTACAAAAAATGGATAGCCACAAAAATAACTATAAATATAATTTGATTGACATATACAATTATTAAAAAACTACATTTAACACACGGGGAGTGTTACATAGAAGAAAGTTCATGGAAAATGTTTCAGATATGGTTATAGTATATATAGTCAGTGTTGCACTCTATATAATAAATTGAAAAGATTAAATAGAATATAGTCAAATGCCAGTAAAATATGTTCATCCAAAAACTAAAATATAGCATGACTAAATAATAAACACCAGAATTCAATGCAAATGTCAAATAATAATATACCATTAATGCAAAAGATAGAAACTGCCCAGACAATTAAGACCATAGGACACCAATGTACGTTTCGCCTTGGCTTTCTCGAGCCTTGGCTTCTTTCTTCTATGTAACACTCCCAGTCCCCATGTTTTAAATGTAATTTTTTAATATTTCTATGTCAATAAAATTGCTGTTATGATTTTTGTGTGTGTCCAATTTTTGTAGGTCTTTTCATTTTCACCCTGTAGCCATGCTTCCAGTAAGGTAGGCATGATTTTAACGCCATTTTCCTGCAGATTAACCTGATATCTGCAGGTTAAACGCATTTCTGGACTTGACAGGTCCCTTTTAGACCCAACAGAGCGTTACAACAAATAATCAGTAAAATCTGTATAGGGAAACCCATGTTCTCGGCTTGGTTGTTTTTGCGAACAAACCTCTACTGATCAGACTTCATAGGATATAAAGCCATTACTGTTATCCAGGTAATTTCAGTATAGATCTTCTATTACAGGCAGAAAAATTAAAAATGTATAGAAGCAGTTTAGAAGATGTTGTGAAAGAGTATGGAAGAATTCAACAAGAGATTCCTGAGAAATTTGCAGCATTGTTCTCTGTTCATCTGGAGCAAGTAAATCATCAGTTCCAGCCAGGCTTGTCTACTTTATCATGGAGTAGTGTGAACATAGAGGGATTCCTCCACCAGACCAGTGCTGCTGTGAAGCGGTAAATGCTTATTAGGGTCTAGCAGGCCTCTCACAAAATAGACCCCTTGACCAGCCCCACAAAGCTTGATGTAAATTGGGCCTTGAGATTTTCATGGGTCAAAGTAAAAAAAAAAAAGTATATAGTGTATATTTTTATTATTATATATATTGTCTGTTTGTTGCTTTCCATGATGGCTAATCAATGCTGAATCTGTTGTCACTATATATGGTAAATGCTTCTGTAAAATTCCTTTAACCTGGCATCTAATGACCAAACAGAAGCCACGAATTCTGAAGTAAAACAACCATAGTAGGATATTTGGCTTTCTTACTTAAAGCATTTTATTTTTACATGGCAGTGTTGTTTTACGACTTCAGCATCTATCAGGCCCAGGCTTGGACTGGCCCACCGGAGAATAGGTATATCCCCTGGTGGGCCACTGTAAAAGAGTGGGCAATACACATCTACAAAAGCAGTGCTAATTCACTTGATTTCCAATTCACAGACAAAATCAGCTTCTAATCATTCATTAAACAAAGCTCCCAGTTTATAATTATTATATAGAAGCATAAGTACATTTGTGTACTAAGAGCAGGTTACTTTTGTGTGTAACACTATGCTGGGCCACCAGAATCAAATTTATAGGCCCTTGCTGTCCCTGTCTGACACTGATTAGGTCCCACTTATGCAAGAATAAATATATTTTTTTATTTAATAAATCTTTGTTTATTTCCAAGAAACATTATGTCTGCTGTTTTCATGATGAGGTTTACAGTATAATTTACAAGAGGACAGTTAATAACAACAATTTACAACCTTGATTTGGAATGCTGTATAGTCACCACAAACTGCTTTTCCACCTGATATTACAGATTGATAGATTTGAAAGAGAATCTGTCAGTAGGATCAAGTTTCCTAAGCCGTCTACATGGTCATGCAGATCATAGGAAGTTGAGTAAAATGATACCTTGATATCTGCGATCTGATGTTTTATTACAGAGAAATCCACATTTTTTAAATATGTAGATGAGCTGTTAAGGTCTATATCCTGGACATAGATCTCTCTGAGAATCTGCCTCCAGAGCACATTTTAAATGAAAGGGGGCGTTACCTGTGTGAGACATGTAGTTCAGGAGAGTAGACTGTCAGTCATTACATGTCTCACTTTGGTAACTCCCCCTTTCATTTAATATGTGCTCTTGAGGCAGATTCTCAGGGAGATTTAAACTTTCTTGCTAAAAAAAAAATCTCACATATCATCTACATTTTCCTTTATTTCATAGGCTGCAAGCTATTGTTACTAAAGTAAGAGAAATCAAAGAGCTGATTATTGAAAAGACCCTTGAAGAGATCTCCTATTTTGATATGATTCCAATGGATGAAATTACAAGTGCACCAAAAGTACAGTATTGCAAACTGTTCATAACCTGTTCACAATGGCTGCAACAATACATCTTGTTAAAAGAGGTCTCCACTAAATATATTTCTCGCTTATCCACAGGATAATTAATAAATTGATAAATGTAGGAGTGATAGTATTTCTATGCTGCGACCCCCCCTGATCTAAAAGATGGGGTCCCAAAGTCCCCTGTGTGAAAGAAGCTGTAAGGCATATGTCCTATCACCTCTCCATTCATTGTCCATCAAAATATATACAGCACTCTGTCAATTCTATAGACAGTGAATGGAGCATTGGTTCCATACGCTCACCACCGCTCCATTCACAATGGGACCCACATTCTTGACATCAGTCGGGTTCCTGTAGTCAATCTCCAGCATTTACACTTTTATTGCTTATCCTGTTGCATGTATTTAGTGGGAAACCTCCTTTAAAGTGTAACTACTACGGAAATGTTTTATTCATGACATATACATGAAATGTGTTGATTTGTATAACCCTTTCACCCTCAGGCGATTTTCCGTTTTTTTCTTTTTCTTTCTTTCTTCCCCTTTTTCCAAGAGTGGCCATAATTTTTTTCCATCAATAAAGCCGTATGAGGGCTTGTTTTTTGCAGAACGAGTTGTACTTTTGATAAACACTATTCACTTTAGCACATCGTCTACTGGAAAACAGGAAAAATTTCAAAGTGCAGTAAAATTCTACAATAGTTTTTTTGGTTTTTATTTATCACGATCACTATATGGTAAAACTGACTTGGTAATATGATTCTCCTGGTCAGTACGAGTACACAGATACCCAATATGTATAGTTTATTTTTTATTAAAGTGGTGAAAAAAAATAAAATACATTTTTTGAAAACATTTTTTTGCTTTTGTCACCATTTTCCGAGATTCGTAGCGTTTTTATTTTTTGGGATATGAGGCTGTGTGGTGACTTATTTTTTGCGACCTGAGCTCACATTTTTATTGATACTATTTTGGTGTAGATATTATGTTTTCATTGCCTCTTACTGCATTCTATTGCAATGTTGCAGCTGCCAAAAAAACGTAATGGAGTTTTTCTTTTTCGTTACATTGATTAACAATCAGATTCATTTATTTTATATTTTTATAGATTGGACATTTCTGAATGCTGCAATATCAAATATGTGTTTTTTTGTATTGTTTTATTTTCAATGGCGCAAAAGGGGGGAGATTTGAACTTTAAAAATTAAAAAAAAATAATAAAACGCTAAAAACTTTATTTTTACTGAATTTGATAGTCCCCTTAGGGGATGTAAAGCAGCGATCGTCCGATCACTTATGCTATACATAGCCGTGCAACAGCACTGCTATGAATAGCACGAATCATGATCTCCTAAGAATGCCGGCCAAGGGCCAGCGTTCACAGGAGAATCGTAAACACAAGCCAGGTTCATCTGCAGACTCCGACTGTCATGACAACCCATTAGCACCCCGCAGTCATGTCACAGGTGCGCCGATGGGAGCGTGGAATGATGCGCTCCCTGCCGGCACGTGTTACATTTAACAGGTTAACAGCTGCAGGCGGAGCAGCACTCCATCCATGGCTGGTAGAAGCACATGACAGCTGATTAAATCAGCCGTCATGTGCCAGGAAAGATGTGGGCTCGGCGGGCAAGCCCGCATCAGAGGCGGGGACAAGACATATGACGTAAATATACGTGTGACGCTCACAAGCCCTGCCTTGGGAAGATGGGGTACTCGGAGCCGGGTCCGACGTTGAGAACGGGGATGCAGTCGTGGCCTGGACCCGTTCCGTGCCCAGGGCCGTCACATTAAAAATGATATTAGGGCTTTCCGGGTTGAGTGGTAATTGTCGACTACGCCACCTGTGGTGTCTGGTGATGCGCCACCAGCGCCGCTACAGTCCGCTGAGGCCCGATGTCATGGCGGCTAAAGTTCTCGCTGCTCCCCACAGGCGGAGCGCGGCCTCAGGGCAGGCAAGGCAGGATGAAGGGGGTAGTAGTAGCGCGGGGAGTATGGGCACCCGTCGCGTGGTATGGCGCGTAATGAACAGTCCGGAGGCCATAGGGATGAATTTCCAAGGCTTTACTCACAGTTCTCATAAGCAGCGCAAGGCTTCTCCCTGCTCCTCGCGGAGTCCTGCGGCCACCAGGGACGGGGGTCCGACTACCTCCGAGGAAGTCCAGTGTTAGGTAGCATCCCTACACCAGAGTGTTCCTGCACTACAGACTTTACCCCTTCCCGTCTGTGCGTGTGTAGATAGGCCGGGTCTCCCTCTGAGCTCCTCTCAGGTGTAGGGCTCGGGTGGCAATTCCTCTCCATCCGAGGCCCGGCGGGATCCTCAGGGCCTAACCGGGCTTTCCCGTCCTGGACATAGAGTTCGAGGTCGGGTGTCGGGGGCCGGTACCCCTCTCGCAGCCGGAATCCCTCTGAATAGATCAGGTAGGCGAGGACAGGTGGCGTACTCCGCTCCGTCTGCATCCTCCCCGGGACCCATTTGCTAGGGAGCCACACTCTAAAGCTCCCGGGCCTTCTTGATCCTGGTCCTTGGCCGGGTTGAGACATTCCTCGTCTGCAACCTACCTCTCGTCCCATAGATCGGGGTACAAGGGCTGTGTTCCTTGCCGGTGCAGGCCCACACAGGATCTGCACTCCCGGAGGGAAGTCACTTTACACACAGTAGTTTAGACCGCTTGACAGCCCAAGAACCAAGATCAAAGATGGCATACTATTAAATATGAAATTAGAAGTGTAACTAACTGTTCCTCCACCCACACCCACTAACTGGTTCCTACCACTTTGTGTTCCCCAGTCTCCCTGTAACCAGGGGAGCAGCACCTAGTGCATACTAGCTCCCTCTGGTGGAAATGTGGTGTTGAATGCAAAAGGCTAGGTAACTACCATCACACTGGCCTTACCTCAGAGTAGGAACTCCACACTCCATTAAAGAAGTGCAGCATTCCTGTGGTGGCCGAACCCTCAGGGGCGCCACATTCCCCCCTGGTAAAACACAGCACGTCCGCGGGCTGCAAAGGAATAGCACCCAAGAAAATTTCTTTTTATATAACAAGTAAAACTATCATCCCTTTTTGGGAGGCACATTTCTTGTAACGTTGCATAACAGTTATAAAAGTACAAAAAGTGCAAGAGTATAAAATTATAAAAATACAGAGATATAAAAGTGCAAAATTATAAATTAAGACAAGAGACTTTTTGATCAAGACAGCGGACTGCATAAAGGTGACGACGGTCAGTTCAGTAGCAAGAGGGACCTGCCCTAAACCCTCTACGTGGGCCCTGGGGTGGCTGCAGAGCATGAAGATCCGGAGCTGGACCCCACACAAGCCACTCCAGACAGGTTTTGCTTCTGAGGTCTGAGGTAGAAAGTAGGCACGGTTTTGTATAAAACCAATAGGGAGCACCTAAATAGATGCATAACTATTTACAATGCAGTCCGCCGCCTGCCATAGTCCGCAGGGACCAAAGTCTCTATAGGAAAAGGAAAACACACGAAATAGCAGCAATAATTAAACTTCAAACAATAACTACAGCAGCCAGGGCTGCTTTAGACTTGGGGCTCACGTGGAGGGAAGGGCTCATTCCTCCCGACAGAGGCTAGCCGGTCACCTGAGGCTGAGGGCGGGGTGGCGTCACTCCCAGACACTTTGTTGACGTCCAGGGCGTACCACCCACGCTCCCCCTGGTGGCGAGTGAAAGTCACTGTGTCGCTCGGGAAGAGGTTCCGGCCGGGATGTCCCTTCTTAAGGCGCGGCTCGACGTCCCGCCTGCTGACGAACACATCGTCCTGGAACATGGGACACCGGATAAACCCCCACCCCGCCTCATGGTGAAATCGCACAACCTGGCCTTCATACCGGGGACTGGGACGGGTGGCCTCCTCCAGTCGCGCCCGAGTATTTGTAGCCTTGGTCCTCACCTCGAGGCGCTCGCAGCGTTGCTCCCGCCGACGTTGCTCCCGTGCCAGTTGGAAGATCTGGTCGCTGCACCATTGGCTCCTCCTGCGCGCTTCAGATCTGGTCTCCGGCGGGAAGCCCATAAGGTTGCCCCCCTGGTTTTACCAGTCCCACTCCTCAGCCTCGGGCCAGGTTACCGCCGGTGCAGGTAGCGGGGTTAGGACGGGTTGCTGCAAGTCCTCTACCGATGCGGACCAGTCCGGGTTGGAGCCAGTAGCCTCCTCCGCAGCTCCAGGCACCTCCGTTACCGAGCTCTTGTGACAGCGTAAGTCCCCACCAATAGCTGCCGGTTGCAGCTCAGGAGCTAGTGCTTGCTCCCAGGTGACTGCGTAGGGGACTATGTACTCCGCCATGAGGTCCAGGATCGTCTCTGATGGCTCCGCAGCCGGGGCAGAGGTTGCACTCTTACCTGCCGCTCGGTCACCCTCGACTTCGACCTCCGGGCCGACTGGTCCTGGAACCTCCTCTCCTCGACGGCAGTCTCGGATCCACTGCAGCATCTCCGCTTTCCACGCAGCTGTCGCCGCCTCCTGGGCCTCCTTCTGCCTCCTAGCAAGCCCCGGAGCTTCCGAGTGGCGAAACTCTATATCTCCCGGTGTTAATACGCTGCCTCTTCGCTCTCTGCTGGGTGAAGGGCCTGAACCGGGTTCAGTGGTCTCGCTCCCCAGAGGCATCCATGACTGCCTCCGTTGACTGCCAAGCTCCGACTGACATGGCCGCACCTTGTTGCTTTCCTTCTTCTTCCTCCTCTTTCGGGGCGATTCCTGGGCGGCATGCTGACAGGCCCGCCTTCGTTCAGCCCATCCTGTTTGACGGGCATTACCCCGCGGACAGTCTCTGATGGAAGGGGCAGTCCACATTTTTGGCGCCAAGCGGGAGCCCAGCCCACGATGGGAGGTGTACAAAGACAGTCTTTTCACAGCAGTATGGCACCTGTTCTTCTTGGGCGGGCGCCATTTTAAGTGTAAAATGACAGTTCAAGGTGTAAGGCACACAGTGCCCGATAGCAATGGGCACTTTTCTCCTTTGCTGCGGGCACGCAATCCTGCCGACTATGCCAGTGATGTGACGCTCGCAAGCTCTGCCCTGGGAAGATGGGGGATACTCGGAGCCGTGTCAGATGTTAAAGGGATGCAGTCGTGGCCTGGACCCGTTCCGTGCCCAGGGCCGTCACATTGAAAATGATGTTAGGGCTTTCCGGGTTGAGTTGTAATTGTTGACTACGCCACCTGTGGTGTCTGGTGATGCGCCACCAGCACCGCTACAGTCCGCTGAGGCCCGATGTCATGGCGGCTAAAGTTCTCGCTGCTCCCCACAGGCAGAGCGCGGCCTCAGGGCAGGCAAGGCAGGATGAAGGGGGTAGTAGTAGTAGCGCGGAGAGTGCGGGCACCGCGTCGCGTGGTATGGCACGTAATGAACAGTCCGGAGCCCATAGGGATGAATTTCCAAGGCTTTACTCACAGTTCTCATAAGCAGCGCAAGGCTTCTCCCTGCTCCTCGCGGAGTCCTGCGGCCACCAGGGACGGGGGTCCGACTACCTCCGAGGAAGTCCAGTGTTAGGTAGCATCCCTACACCAGAGTGTTCCTGCACTACAGACTTTACCCCTTCTCGTCTGTGCGTGTGTAGATAGGCCGGGTCTCCCTCTGAGCTCCTCTCAGGTGTAGGGCTCGGGTGGCAATTCCTCTCCATCCGAGGCCTGGCGGGATCCTCAGGGCCTAACCGGGCTTTCCCGTCCTGGACATAGAGTACGAGGTCGGGTGTTGGGGGCCGGTACCCCTCTCGCAGCCGGAATCCCTCTGAATAGATCAAGTAGGCGAGGACAGGTGGCGTACTCCGCTCCGTCTGCTTCCTCCCCGGGACCCATTTGCTAGGGAGCCACACTCTAAAGCTCCCGGGCCTTCGTGATCCTGGTCCTTGGCCGGGTTGAGACATTCCTCGTCTGCAACCTACCTCTCGTCCCATAGATCGGGGTACGAGGGCTGTGTCCCTTGCCGGTGCAGGCCCACACAGGATCTGCACTCCCGGAGGGAAGTCACTTTACACACAGTAGTTTAGACCGCTTGACAGCCCAAGAACCAAGATCAAAGATGGCATACTATTAAATATGAAATTAGAAGTGTAACTAACTAACTGTTCCTCCACCCACACCCACTAACTGGTTCCTACCACTTTGTGTTCCCCAGTCTCCCTGTAACCAGGGGAGCAGCACCTAGTGCATATTAGCTCCCTCTGGTGGAAATGTGGTGTTGGATGCAAAAGGCTAGGTAACTACCATCACACTGGCCTTACCTCAGAGGAGGAACATCACACTCCATTAAAGAAGTGCAGCATTCCTGTGGTGGCCGAACCCTCAGGGGCGCCACATACGTCATGTTGTGAAGAGGTTAAAGAAAAATATAGCTTAGAAATATACCCTAGCACATCCATACCATAGTTAATATTCAGAACTACAAAAATGTATGTTTTAAAATATTTAAATTTCAGTAAACTGTGTTTTGTGTGGCAAAAGTGTGTTGCTCATTGATATTGCGATCCAGTGAAGGTTTATTCTCAATGTTTAGTCTCAATATAAAATGTCTTACTTAGCATTTTTTTGTATATTTTGAAAGCACTTTACATGACTGCAGATCAGTGGGAGTCAGTTCCCGAGACCCCACCACTTGCTTAAAAATCGACAGGGAAATGTGCAGCTCGGCAGGCAGGAGCACACATCTCCTACCTGAGCATGAATAAAGCTGCATTTACACTGAAAGAAGATTGTGAATGAGAGTGCTTAAACGCTTGTTTAACAATTATCTTGCCCTGTAAACAGACTGCTGATCACCCAATAAATTAGCAAAATGCTTGTTCATTGATTGAAATGATTTTTTGTGCAGCACAAAAAAATCCTCATTCTCAGCGGTGCATCATCCTGTGTAAACAGGACTTGTACTCCGGAGAACCACGGCAGTCAATGCACACTGAGCGATCTATTACAGATTGCTCAGTGCCCATTGTTTACCTTGGTCTGCCTGTGTCAACAGGCATTTAAACGACTGTCAAGACCTCCGAATGGTAAACCTTTATCAATTGTCGTGCTGTAGATCCTTGTAAACGGACCCTAAAGCCCCCGTCTCACATAGCGAGATCGCTAGCGAGATCGCTGCTGTGTCACTTTTTTGGTGACGCAACAGCGACCTCATCAGCGATGTCGCTATGTGTGACACTTTGCAACGATCAGGCCCCTGCTGTGAGGTCGCTGATCGCTGCAAAGTGTCCTGGACCATTTTTTGGTCGTTGCTCTCCCGCTGGTCAGCACACATCGCTGTGTGTGACCAGGGGGACCAGCGATCAGGCTGGTAACTATGGTAAACATCGGGTTACTAGGGGCACACGCGCTGGTAACCTCCCGCTCACTGTAGCAGAGTGGTAACCATGATAAATAACGGGTTACTAGGAGCGCGTGTGCCCCTAGTAACCCGATGTTTACCATAGTTACCAGCCTGCTCCTGCTTCAGCAGGCTCGTAACCAGGAGCAGGACATCGCGGAAAGATTCTTTCCACGATGTCGCTGCTCCCCTGATCGTTGGTGAGCCTGCCTGTTTGACAGCTCACCAGCGACCACATAGCGACGCAGCAACGATCCCTGACAGGTCGTATCGTTGTCGGGATCGTTGCAGCGTCGCTAAGTGTGACGGGGCCTTAAGAATAGAGTGTGGCTAGAATAGAAAGCTATGACTTGGGTCTCAGAATCCAGACCCCAACCGATCTGCAGGCATGTAAAGTGCCTGCAAAATATACAAAAAATGCATAAAGGTTTAATTACTCTTTAAATATAGGGGTTGTCTGGCTTTAGGGTAGAAGTCTGCCGTCACTCTATGTGACTGCAGACTTGTGAACCCTCACAGTGTCGTGAGTGGCTGACTTGCATACTTCTGGCCACATTCCGACTAGACGTGTCCGGCCTTTTTCAGTACACTTGCATTGAGTGAGGCCACCAACATCTAGTCGGTACCTAACCGCATGTATACAAAACGCGTACTTGCGGTCATACACCCGCCTCCTAGCGCCGGCACCAGAGAATCCACACAGCGTGTAGTGTACCCTCAAGACGGACAACCCCTTTAATGGTTATCAATACTTATTGCAGTTTATTTAGTGATGGACAAGGTACGGTAACGTTTAGGAGCCAGTTAGAACACTCCTGAAACTGACACCACTTTTTCACAGTCCAACAAGTAGATCTCTTGGTATACTGTATTTATCAACCTCTTACATGTGCGAATTACACATTTTACATTATATGTTATATGGTGTTGTCATTTTAAATCATAGACTATTTTTCTTGCTTGGCTATTCTCAATAGAGCGCCAAATGTAAAGGGTTACATTAGTCACAAGCTACTTATATGTCCTGCATTATCTTTTCAGAGTCCTGATGAGTTTTTGCAGCTGATGCAGATTTCCTTGTTAACAAATAAAACCAAGGTACAAACCATGGAATGTCTCATTAAAAAAGGTTATGAAGATATCTTAACAATACTGAAGAAGTTTCAGGTAATGTAAATTATACAATGTACAAGTACCCTAGTACTACATAAGAACCTACATGGATTGGTATATATACCAAACTATCATCTTTGAAGGAAGAACTTCTAGTGGGTGGGATAGATATTTAAAAAATTAACTGCCCCCATAGCACCACATTACACAGAAGCTTAAGGACGGACCTTTAAATTGGCGTACCTTTTGTATGGTGGCCTGGACATGATTTGTCTCCAGCCTACGGTATGTTGAAATATAGAATGCATGACTTTTCCCTACTCTACCTTAGAGTTCTTTATATCTGCTGTTCATTCTGTCTTTTGACATTATGTATTTCTACTAAATGGTGTTCCAGGATACCATTCAAGAAAACAGCAGATCATCTAGCCATATAAGGAATACGTCTTCTAGTTCCCAGGCTAAAAAAGCTTCACGGAAATCTCAAACATTGTCTGTGGTTTTGTCCAGCAAGACACTCCCTGAAGAAATTACCAGTCAAGTCCTAGGTGTGTATCACATTTTCTCATTGTAACTTTTTTATTTTCATATAAATATTTTGTCAGCTCCAAAATTCATACCAAAGAAAGCTCCGCTTCTTGTAGTTAGCTTTGCGCTAAGAAGAACCATACCTTTCCATGAGAAATCCACTTTATAATTTTGTCAAAAACATTTTTAATGTTTATATGTAAATGAGTTGATCATAGGACCATGGATTGGGCCATGTGGTTCAGACCACCTTTCCTCCGATAGCTCCTTCCCCACTGAATTTACAGTAGTGAGCTAACTGGCAAAGCTATAAGAAGAAGGTTGCTGTGGACTACGTTGCCCACACTGCTTTGAGTATTTAATTTGGATATGAACAAAAATATTTTTTTTCTCCAAAACTGTTCATTGGATTTTTAAACTAAAGGTATGGCTATTCTTAGCACAAGGTTTCCTAAAAATACTTGTGCTTATTTTGATTCAGATTTTCTAGCTGACAGACCCTTTTTAAGGGGAACTATTGATAGCCAACAAAAAGATAGACCATCAATATGATTGTCCACACCATTCAACTGTTTAGGGTTTGCATAAGGTTCCCAGCTGTCAACATCCCTGCCAGTCGGCTGTCTGAAGGGGTTGTGGCAATTTCTTTCATTGTTAACCAGGCAAAGCTTCATGCTTAATATTTGGTTCCACACCCTTTGGAATAAATACCTGCAGTCAATAGCTTCCTATAACCATCAACAAGCTTCTTATACCTCACAACTGGAATTTTGGAAAATTCTTCTTTTGCAAACTGCTCTAGGTCTCTCATATTTGAAGGATGCCTTCTCCCAAGATCCGGACTCATTGCTTGCCACTTCAGAACTCTCCAGCATTTTTGTCTATTTCTGGGTGCTTCTTCCAGTATGTTTGGGGTCATTGTCCCGCTGGAAGACCCATGACCTAGGACGCAAACCAAGCTTTCTGACACTGAGACCTAAAATCCTTTGGTAGTTTTCAGATTTCATGATGCCTTGCACACATTCAAGGCACCCAGTGCCAGAGGCAGCAACACAACCCCAAAACATCTTTGAACCTCCACCATATTTGACTGTAGATACTGTCTTCTTTTTTTGTAGGTTTCATTCCATTTGCAGTAAACAGTAGGATTTTGGCTTACTCACATACATTATGGCAAACTGCAGTTTAGCGTTGTTATGTTTCTGTGGCAGCAGTGGGGTCCTCCTGGCTTCCTGCCATAGCCTTTCGTTCAAAGGTCGATGGATAGTTTGCGCTGACACTAATACACCCAGAGCCTGCAGGACAGCTTGAATTTATTTGGAACTTGATTGGGGCTGATTATCCACCATCTAGACTATCCTACTTTGCAACCTTTCATCAATTTTTCTCTGCCGTCCACATCCAGGGAGATTAACTGCAGTGTCATGGGTTGTAAACTTCTTGATTATGTAGCGCACTGTGGAGAAAAGAACATCAGGATCTCTGGAGATGGACTTATAACCTTGATTCTCAAGTCACCAGACAGTTCTCTTCTCCTCTTATTATTCTCCATGCTTAGTGTGGCACACACAGACACACAATGCAAAGACTGAGTCAACTTCTCCTCTTTTTATCTGGTTTCTGCTGTCTCGTTTCATATTGCCCACACCTGTTACTTGCCACAGGTGAGTTTGAATAAGCATCACATGCTTGAAACAAAGTTGTTTACCCACAATATTGGAAAGGTGCCAACAATTTTGCCCGACCCATTTTGGGGGTTTTGTGTGAAATTATGTCCAATTTTCCTTTCTTTCTCTGTTTTTTTTGTGTTGTTCCAATACATACTAAGGAAATAAACATGTGTATAACAAAACATGTGTAATTGCAATTATTTTCCTGGAGAAATACTTCATTTTCTGGAACAATTTCAAGGGTGGCAATACTGTCAGCTATGACTGTATTTAACAGTCTTCAGATCTCGAGCCATGGCGATTTGATGGATGAGTGATCTGTAAGAAGACCGATCTTGTGCAATCCTAGATAGGTCCACAAGGGTCTTCTCTGTAGTTATCTTGATAGTATCAAGCCAACAGGTTGCGGGTCTTTCATTTAGCCTTGTTCCTTCTATTCTCCCAACCATGATCTCCTTCTCCAGTGATTGCTCTCTTCGTATGATATGTCCAAAGTAGGCAAGTCGTAGCTTGATGATCCTTGGTTTCAGTGACATGTCTGGCTTGATTTGTTCCAAAACTGATTTATTTGTTCTTCTTGCCATCCATGATATTGATAACATCCTTCTCCAGCACCACATTTAAATTCTTGTTTCTTTATTATCCAGGTTTCACATCCATATGTTACTGCAGATAAGACCTGACTATGTACGAGCAGTGTCTTTGTCGCCAGTGAAATGTTCCATGATTTGAAGACCTTGTCCAGTGACTCCATTGTTTATTTGCCCACAGCTATTTTCCTATTAACTTCCTTTTGAGCTAAAATGTATTCCACACAAATAAATAACTGCCTGTTAAGCCACTTATTTATTTGTATGGAATACATTTTAGCACAAAAGTGATATATTTTGCTCGATATATTCAGAGAAGTAATAAAATGTATCTCATGTTTCATTCACACCCTCCACATAGAGAACTGTTTGCCTCAGTTTGATTCTGTTTGATTTATTTATTGCTATTTATCAACTCATTTATTTGTGGTTGAGATCATCCTTTATCCATAGTGAATACATTTGTTTTTCTTGCATTTGGTACATTTATTTAAGGAAGACACCATTATGTGATTTACTGACTGTTTTATGCAATTACTATGTTTTTTTTCAGAGTCGGTTAGTGATCAACTCTATCAAGCAGTGTACATTTGCATTTTGCGCTCCTTAGTCATCCTAGCACAGCTCGCAGGATGTGAAATGGAAAGTATTACGAGAGGCCTCTTACATCTATTAAATAAACCAGCAGATGGTCCTACCACCCTAGAGAATAAGCCTCTAGTTAATGAACATATGCTGAAAGATATGCTTTTCAGATCTAGAATTCAGGCACAGAAATTAAGGTGAGGATGAACTAAACACCATAATGGTATATGTAGCATGTATTACTTAGAGGTGAATAATATTGTAACCCAATAAATATACGCAAGGAAACATGCCAAGAGTGCACAAAATGAGAAAAAAACACAAAAGTGCTTCATTTTGTTTTGCCTTCGCACCATTCAACTCCCTCACTGTTAAATCTCGAACCTTCATTCACTTAATATTCCTAATGTTCCTACCTTTAGTTTACTTTTGAATGTCTAAGACAACCCTTTGAGCTAATTGTCAATCTGCACAACTTTCCTCAAACCCCTGAAACAAATGAATTATATATATAAATATGTATATGTATATGCATATATATACAGGTGGGGGAAAAAAGTATTTAGTCAGCCACCAATTGTGCAAGTTCTCCCACTTAAAAAGATGAGAGAGGCCTGTAATTGTCTTCATAGGTAGACCTCAACTATGAGAGACAAAAGGAGAAAACAAATCCTGAAAATCACATTGTCTGATTTGGAAAGAATTTATTTTCAAATTTTGGTGGAAAATAAGTATTTGGTCACCTACAAAAGTTCATCTCAATACTTTGTTATATATCCTTTGTTGGCAATAACAGAGGTCAAACGTTTTCTGTAAGTCTTCACTAGGTTGGCACACACTGTTGCTGGTATGTTGGCCCATTCCTCCATGCAGATCTCCTCTAGAGCAGGGATGTTTTGGGGCTGTCGCTGGGCAACACGGACTTTCAACTTTCTCTAAAGGTTTTCTATAGGGTTTAGATCTGGAGACTGGCTAGGCCACTCCAGGACCTTGAAATGCTTCTTACGAAGCCACTCCTTCGTTGCCCTGGCAGTGTGCTTGGGATCATTATCATGCTGAAAGACCCAGCCACGATTCATCTTCAATGCCCTAGCTGATGGAAGGAGGTTTGCACTCAAAATCTCACGATACATGGCCCCATTCATTCTTTCATGTACACGGATCAGTCGTCCTAGTCCCTTGGCAGAGAAACAGCCCCAAAGCATGATGTTGCCACCCCCAAACAGTTCTACTTTGATTTCATCTGACCATATGACATTCTCCCAATACTCTTCTGGATCATCCAAATGCTCTCTAGCAAACTTTAGATGGGCCTGGACATGTAATAGCTTAAGCACGGGGACATGTCTGGCACTGCAGGATCTGAGTCCCTGACGGCGTAGTGTGTTACTGATGGTAGCCTGTGTAATGTTGGTCCCAGCTCTCTGTAGGTCATTCACTAGGACCACCCGTGTGGTTCTGGGATTTTTGCTCACCGTTCTTGAGATCATTTTGACCCCACGGCGTGAGATTCTGTGTGGAGCCCAAGATCAAGGGAGATTATCAGCATTCTTGTATGTCTTCCATTTTCTAATTATTGCTCCCACAGTTGAATTCTTCACACCAAGCTGCTTGCCTATTGCAGATTCATTCTTCCCAGCCTGGTGCAGGGCTACAATTTTGTTTCTGGTGTCGTTCGACAGCTCTTTCGTCTTCACCATAGTGGAGTTTGGAGTGTGACTGTTTAAGGTTGTGAACAGGTGTCTTTTATACTGATAACAAGTTCAAACAGGTGCCAGTTCTACAGGTAATGAGTGGAGGATAGAGGAGCCTCTTAAAGAAGAAGTTACAAGTCAGTGAGAGCCAGAAATCTTGCTTGTTTGTAGGTGACCAAATACTTAATTTCCACCAAAATTTGAAAAAAAATTCTTTCCAAATCAGACAATGTGATTTTCAGGATTTGTTTTCTCATTTTGTCTCTCATAGTTGGGGTCTACCTATGATGTCAATTACAGGCCTCTCTCATCTTTTTAAGTGGGAGAACTTGCACAATTGGTGGCTGACTAAATACTTTTTTGCCCCACCTGTATATACACTGCTCAAAAAATAAAGGGAACACTCAAATAACACATCCTAGATCTGAATGAATGAATGAAATATTTTCATTGAATACTTTGTTCTGTACAAAGTTGAATGTGCTGACAACAAAATCACACAAAAATCATCAATGGAAATCAAATGTATTAACCAATGGAGGCCTGGATTTGGAGTCACCCCCAAAATTAAAGTGGAAAAACACACTACAGGCTGATCCAACTTTGATGTAATGTCCTTAAAACAAGTTAAAATGAGGCTCAGTATTGTGTGTGGCCTCCATGTGCCTGTATG
Source organism: Phyllobates terribilis (assembly GCF_046119375.1). Lineage (NCBI taxonomy): Eukaryota > Metazoa > Chordata > Amphibia > Anura > Dendrobatidae > Phyllobates > Phyllobates terribilis. The sequence goes on from NW_027362763.1 coordinate 412,825,820, forward strand.
ACCTCCCTACAATGCCTGGGCATGCTCCTGATGAGGTTCCGGATGGTTTCCTTTTATATCTCCTTTACAATAACGTCTACTGATAATGCAAAAATGGATATGCAAGTACAAATCCAGCAAAGTAGTCCCAAATCATGATATGTCTATCACAAAGCTTTACAGTTAGAATCGGTGATTATTTTGTGAAATGTCTTTGTCCCCTGCGATTGTGACCAGATAATCTTTGCTTCATCTGACCAGAGTACAATTTTACATTACAAGTCCTGGTGGTTGCCTGATTGTTGGTAAACTGTAATCTGATTATGTTCTTTTTGTTCTGTAAAGGACTCCTTTCATGTAAGTCTATTTTTTACAGCCTCTTTCTAATAGTAAACTCATGCATTTTAACAGTGACATTATGGATTGCTTCTTGTAGGTTTCAATTGTATACTGTAGTTTTAAAATAAGATCAAATATTGGTTTGTTGACATGTAAAAAAAAATAAAAAATTACATGACGTGTTCTCATTTTTCATATGACAGTACTGTATATACCTTCCAGATTCTCATACAATGTTACCCTATTGTTCAACTTGGGTTTATAGTATAGTCATATTTACAAGATATTTTTCATATGATGACATGGTTGACTCTACAAAATGTAATTTCTATGTCATGCTTTCACCCAATTTTTCATATTGAGCTGGACAGAGGATGTAATAGTGGCTGCAGAGTTTTTGTTTTTTTTGTCTCTCCGTTGTAGAGATATTAGCAAAGTATTTGCCCCCTAGTGATTTAATTTTTGTTCAAGAAGCATACCATCAAAGTTTTTATTCGCTTAATATATCGCAAACATCATATTATATTGCACTGTGTACTTACAATTGCTCATTTTGCCTTGTCCACCCAGTTAATTCTTCTGTTTTTCTTTAGGTCTATGACATCATGTGATTAAAAACTGACTAGCTGAATCCTTCTAAGATCTAGGTAGAAACAGGAAGTCTCTTTTCTTTGTATGAATCAGCATTAGAACTACAATTCTACATAACTGAAAAGTCCCTGGCCAGCCCTGTTCCACCCCCTATTCAACTCCTTACCCAGCTTCTTCCCCAACACCTTTCTTTTATGTCTCTTCCTTGTTTCCTTTTGTCAGTGATGTACAATTGTAGTTCTAATGCTTACTTGTAATCGCTCTACAGTGAGATCAGGCTGTCATTACGTCTCCCACAGAAGTAACCTGCCTGTTCTGGGCTACTCCTGTATGAGATGTAATGGTGGTCTGCTCCTCCGCTGTGCAGCCACTATTACATCGTGTGTCCAATTCCACAGGAAAACTTTGGTGAAAGGTCCTCTTTAAAGTAATACATTTGTGGGAATTACTCAATTAATATTTTTATTTTACAGGTTTAAGTTGTCCCTCAAGTTTCAGATACCACAAATTCTGATAGATCCTTCTATAGACGTAGCTGAAGATGCCTTGCATAAGGGTGTTCTTTCCATAACAGATGTCAGCAGTTGTTTGAACTGGTGGTCAGGAGAGAGCAAAGGGCAATCATTCCATGTACATATGGCTACAGATGAGTTGCTGCAATACATTGCAACAAAGGTGGTGGAATCAGTAAGAGGTATTTTATCTACCCCCTCTCTTTTACATGTGACATGTATGCTTGACTTGAAAGAGTTAAAGCACCACTCCAGCAATTTGTTTTTATGTCAGGGCTGGAGTGGTGCCACTAATCTTAGTTTCCTGACCCTAGTCTTATGCTTACCAGTTGCCGTCTTCACCTTCAGCTCTGTTCCCGCGCCACTATCTTGTGACCGCAACTTCTGACTGGCCGGACCTCCATCTGACTGGCTGCGCTGCTATCTTGTGACAGCAACTTATGACTGGCTGTTACGGTCACAAGCTCTCAATGCAAATCTATGAGAACCTTGTTCTGGCCTCTTTGTAGGTATCTTAGACTTACATTGAGTTGTGACTTACAGATTACTCCAGCAAACACTGGAACGATCTGCTGGTCACAAACTTCTGGAGACCGACCGGGTGGGTGCAGATAAAAGATTAAGATGGCGGCTGGTAAGTAAAAGACTAGGTGCAAGGAACTTAAATTAGTAGCACCACTCCAGGGCTGCAAAAAAGGCAGGAGTGGTGCTTTAAGGTGTTATCATCAGTATATCCAAAAACATGTTAACTTAATTACAACCCTCCAATTTAAGCATCTTAAGGCTATGTGCCCACTATGCAGAAATGCTCAGGATTTTTTCCTGAGCGTTTCTGCATCTCTCTGGCAGAAAAAAAACGCATGTGGATTGTACATGCGGATTGTACATGTGGATTGTACATGCGTTTTCCTGCCAGGGACATGCGGAAGTGAAGCGTTCTTCACATGCATTTCCACATGCGGGTTGACAAGCGCTTTCCAAGCGATTTTAGCATCACTTGGAAAGTGCTTGTCAACTTGGTCACACTTTATAAATCCACGCAAACAGCATGGATTTATATAGTGTGACCGAGAGAATGTCAAAAAATAAAAAGATAAATCTATACTTACCCTCTGATGGCTCGCGCTGTCTTGCTTCACCGTACCGGCTGCCGGCAGCGGTACACTGAAGGACCTGCCAACGTCAGCATCGCGTGACCCGTCACATGACTATGACGTCAGCACAGGTCCTTCAGTACATCGCAAACTGTCGGCATGCGAGGAGGAGTGCAGTGGGGGCCGCCAGAAGGTAAGTATATATTTATTTTTTATTTTATTGTTTTTTTTTACAGTTTTCTATGGTACCCAGGTCCGGAGGAGAGTCTCCTTTTCTCTAGACCTGGGTACCATCCGCACATTAGAACGCATGGAATGTGCATCTACATATACAGTGATGCGTAATCCATGTGGTCTAATGCAAGTCAATGGCGGCGAAAACGTAGCTCTTCCGCAAAATAATTGGTAGTGCTGCGTTTTTTTCCGCAATGATAATCCGCAGCAGAAATTTCCGCAGCATGTGCACAGCACATGCGGATTATCATTGGGGAACATGGCAAGCCTTCTACCAAGCGTTTTTTAAGAATTTCTGCTGTGGAATTGCCGCTGCGGAAACGCTTAAAAAACGCATTGTGGGCACACAGCCTAAATATTATCTGCACATACTTTTCACAGCATATCATGAACATAATTAATATTTTTTGCTTTTTAAAATGTTTAAAATAAAATAATCTGATATGTACTATATGTAGATGTTTAAAATAAAACAATATGTATATACGATCTGTCAGGTATTTTGTTTTCTTTTCATAGATCTCCACTCTGTGGTTAAGAAGCATGTATTCTCCCTAAGCTGCTACAACTTCTTGTGGGCAGATAACATGTATAGACAGAGTCAAGAGTTTTTAGCTAGTTCTCCAAACCTAGTTGCAATGCACAAAGAAGTCAAACATTTCCTCAAGATTGAAGAACAAATTAAGGAATACTCAGAAGTAAGCATCTAACATAGTATGAAAGAAGCATAACATTATGGGATGACATTATGTCCATTTGCCATTTCTATTATGGTCACGTGCAGTAGTCAAGCTCTGTTATGGTTACATATAGTAATATTAGTGCAACCCCTGGCAAAAATTATGGAATCACCGGGCTCGGAGGATGTTCATTCAGTTGTTTAATGTTGTTGAAAAAAAGAAAAAGCAGATCACTGACATGGCACAAAACTAAAGTAATTTCAAATGGCAACTTTAGGGCTTTAAGAAACACTTAGTGAAATCAAGATTAAAAATGTGGTACTCAGTAAGGGTAATTTTTTTCAGACCAAGCAGAGGGAAAAAATTATGGAATCACTCAATTCTGAGGAAAAAAATATGGAATCATGAAAAACAAACACACAAAAGAACACTCCAATACATCACTAGTATTTTGATGCACCAGCTCTGGCTTTAATAACAGCTTGCTGCCTCTGAGGCATGGACTTAATGAGTGACAAACAGTAATCTTCATCAATCTGGCTCCAACTTTCTTTGATTGCTGTTGCCAGATCAGCTTTGCAGGTTGGAGCCTTGTCATGGACCATTTTCTTCAACTTCCACCAAAGATTTTCAATTGGATTGAGATCCGGACTATTTGCAGGCCATGACATTGACCTTATATGTCTTCTTTCAAGGAATGTTTTCACAGTTTTTGCTCTATGGCAGGATGCATTATCATCTTGAAAAATTATGTCATCATCCCCAAACATCCTTTCAATTGATGGGATAAGAAAACTGTCCAAAATATCAATGTAAACTTGGGCATTTATTGAAGATGTAATGACAGTGCCTTTACCTGACATGCAGCCCCATATCATCAATGACTGTGGAAATTTGCATGTTCCCGTCATGCAGTCATCTTTATAAATCTCATTGGAACGGCACCAAACAAAAGTTCCAGCATCATCACCTTGCCCAATGCAGATTCGCGATTCATCACTGAATATGACTTTCATCCAGTCATCCACAATCCACGATTGCTTTTCCTTAGCCCATTGTAACCTTGTTTTTTTCTGTTTAGGTGTTAATGGTGGCTTATGTTTATCTTTTCTGTATGTAAATCCCATTTCCTTTAGGCGGTTTCTTACAGTTCGGTCACAGACATTGACTCCAGTTTCCTCCCATTTGTTCCTCATTTGTTTTGTTGTGCATTTCTTGTTTTGGAGACATATTGCTTTAAGTTTCCGGTCTTGACGCTTTGATGTCTTCCTTGGTCTAACAGTATGTTTACCTTTAACAACCTTCCCATGTTGTTTGTATTTGGTCCAGATTTTAGACACAGCTGACTGTGAACAACCAACATCTTTTGCAACATTGCGTGATAATTTACCTTCTTTTAAGAGTTTGATAATCCTCTCCATCTCTCGTGTTGGAGCCATGATTCATGTCAGTCCACTTGGTGCAACAGCTCCCCAAGGTGTGATCACTCCTTTTTAAATGCAGACTAACGAGCAGATCTAATTTGATGCAGGTATTAGTTTTGGAAATGAAAATTTACAGGGTGATTCCATAATTTTTTCCTCAGAATTGAGTGATTCCATAATTTTTTCCATTTGCTTGGTCAGAAAAAAATTACCCTTACTGAGTAACACATTTTTAATCTTGATTTCTTTTAGTGTTTCTTAAAGCCCTAAAGTTGCCATTTGAAATTACTTTAGTTTTGTGCCATGTCTGTGATCTACTTTTTTTCAACAACATTAAACAACTGAATGAACATCCTCCGAGCCTGGTCATTCCATAATTTTTGCCAGGGGTTGTAGTAGTAGAAGTTGTAGTAGTAGTAAAGGATCAAGGCTACGAGTAAAAATAAACCAGTTCTTAGTTATTAATAAATAAATTGTCCTAATATTAAAACCTCTTATTGAACACCAATGCCCTTTTACTAACCTGAGAAATAAGAGAATAGCATGTCTTGATGGATGAAAATGCAGCAGCTGTCAGCTGTACACTATAGCTACACCTTGCTACATAGGCCACATCCGGTCTTGGCACAGATCATGGCCGTTTCACCCCCTAGATGCTGGTGTCAATAGCAACATAGGCATCCAGATGGTTAACAGGGGGAGAGGGCTCACTCTTTAAACCTATCGGCACACTGAGATCTTGATTGTGTGGTACTGATGGTTTCCAAGTAACCTTGGAATTTGCGAGCTATGGTGGCCTGTTTGGATGTTAGCAGCATTTTGGTGGAAATAATATATGTTTTATCTAATTCAGTCTACTTTGCGTTTACTCCTTTGAAGCACCTAAAGCGTTAACAAACTACCTTACAATAGTTTTGAATACTTTTAAGTGGTGCCTTTTGAAAATGGTATCAATTCTGACTTTTATTTCAATTTCAAAGTCGCTTCAAAACTGAATAGGCCTCTAAAAGATAAAAGTGTTGTAAATTTCCTTGAAAAAATGAAAAATTGCTGAATAATATTTAAATCTTCTAACATTCTAACAAAATATAACGACATTTGAAAAATGATGCCGATGTGAAGTAGATATATGGAAAATTATATTTATTCATTTCTTTTTGTGTGGTATCACTATCTGAATAAAGAGTATAATATTGAAAGTTTGAAAATTGCAAATTTTTCAACATTTTCCTCAAATTTCCGATATTTTCAGAACAAAACGTAAAACATATTGACCTTAATTTACCACTAACATAAAGTAGAATTTCACAAAAAAATCCTTCTGACAATCACTGAGATATGTTTAAACATTTCAGAGTTATTACCACATAAAGTGATATGTCAGAATTAAAAAATTTGGCCTGGACACTAAGGTGGTTAAATAAAACAGACTTTTGGTCACATACCGTATTTTTCGGACTATAAGACGCACTTTTTTCCTCCAAAATTTTGGAGGAAAATAGGGGTGCGTCTTATAGTTCGAATGGTGCTGGGGGGGGGGGGTATATATACAGTACAGACCAAAAGTTTGGACACACCTTCTCATTTAAAGATTTTTCTGCATTTTCATGACTATGAAAATTGTACATTCACACTGAAGGCATCAAAACTATGAATTAACACATGTGGAATTATATACTTAACAAAAAAGTGTGAAACAACTGAAAATATGTCTTATATTCTAGGTTCTTCAAAGTAGCCACCTTTTGCTTTGATGACTGCTCTGCAAACTCTTGGCATTCTCTTGATGAGCTTCAAAAGGTAGTCACCGGAAATGCTCTTCCAACAATCTTGAAGGAGTTCCCAGAGATGCTTAGCACTTGTTGGCCCTTTTGCCTTCACTCTGCTGTCCAGCTCACCCCAAACCATCTCGATTGGGTTCAGGTCTGGTGACTCTGGAGGCCAGGTCATCTGGCGTAGCACCCCATCACTCTCCTTCTTGGTCAAATAGCACTTACACAGCCTGAAGCTGTGTTTGGGGTCATTGTCCTGTTGAAAAATAAATGATGGTCCAACTAAACGCAAACCGGATGGAATAGAATGCCGCTGCCAGATGCTGTGGTAGCCATGTTGGTTCAGTATGCCTTCAATTTTGAATAAATCCCCAACAGTGTCACCAGCAAAGCACCCCCACACCATCACACCTCCTCCTCCATGCTTCCCGTGGGAACCAGGCATGTAGAGTCCATCCGTTCACCTTTTCTGCGTCGCACAAAGACACGGTGGTTGGAACCAAAGATCTCAAATTTGGACTCATCAGACCAAAGCACAGATTTCCACTGGTCTAATGTCCATTCCATTTGTTCTTTAGCCCAAACAAGTCTCTTCTGCTTGTTGCCTGTCCTTAGCAGTGGTTTCCTAGCAGCTATTTTACCATGAAGGCCTGCTGCACAAAATCTCTTCTTTACAGTTGTTGAAGAGATGTGTCTGCTGCTAGAACTCTGTGTGGCATTGACCTGGTCTCTAATATGAACTGCTGTTAACCTGCGATTTCTGAGGCTGGTGACTCGGATAAACTTATCCTCAGAAGCTGAGGTGACTCTTGGTCTTCTTTTCCTGGGGCGGTCCTCATGTGAGCCAGTTTCTTTGTAGCGCTTGATGGTTTTTGCAACTGCACTTGGGGATACTTTCAAAGTTTTCCCAATTTTTCGGACTGACTGACCTTCATTTCTTAAAGTAATGATGGCCACTCGTTTTTCTTTGCTTAGCTGTTTTTTTCTTGCCATAATACAAATTCTAACAGTCTATTCAGTAGGACTATCAGCTGTGTATCCTCCAGACTTCTGCACAACACAACTGATGGTCCCAACCCCATTTATAAGGCAAGAAATCCCACTTATTAAACCACCTGACAGGGCACACCTGTGAAGTGAAAACCATTTCCGGTAACTACCTCTTGAAGCTCATCAAGAGAATGCCAAGAGTGTGCAAAGCAGTCATCAAAGCAAAAGGTGGCTACTTTGTAGAACCTAGAATATAAGACCTATTTTCAGTTGTTTCACACTTTTTTGTTGAGTATATTATTCCACATGTGTTAATTCATAGTTTTGATGCCTTCAGTGTGAATGTCATGAAAATACAGAAAAATCTTTAAATGAGAAGGTGTGTCCAAACTTTTGGTCTGTACTGTATATATACTGTGTGGGGGGGGGGGGCGGTTTCAGCGGAGCAGGGGGGCAGGAGGCAGCAGCCGCCTGCTGAATCCTACAATGTCCCTGCTGCTAAAAAAAATGAATATTCACTGCTCCCCATGCCCATAGGCATGGGGAGCACTGAATATTCATGGTCCTTAATAGCCGGAACACAGCGTAGCCCCAGCGTGGCTCCTGCTGCTGCCGGGCGATCGCGTGTGCCCGCTTTTAAAGGGCATGAATATTCACCCCCTCTACACGCCCATGGGTGAATATTCATGCTGTTTAATAGCGGGCACACGCGATCGCCCGGCAGCAGCAGGAGCCGCGCTCGGGCTACGCTGTGTTCCGGCTATTAAGGACCATGAAGTCACTGCTCCCTGCGCACACAGTTCTGGCGTGGGGAGCAGTGACTTCTGGCTGCTGATCTCTCCTTGTGAGCCGCGCATGGCAGTGACGCTGGAGGAGAGAGAAGAGAGGTGAGTAGGAGTGTTTATTTTTTTATGTGCAGCGTGATGGGGATTAGGGGGACCATGCATACTAGGATAAGGCTGAGGGGGCCATACATACCAGGATAAGGATGAGGGGGGCATACATACCAGGATAAGGATGAGGGGGATCATACATACCAGGATAAGGATGAGGGGGATCATACATATCAGGATAAGGATGAGGGGGCCATACATACCAGGGTAAGGATGAGGGGGCCATACATACCAGGATAAGGATCAGGGGGCCATACATACCAGGATAAGGATGAGGGGGCCATACATACCAGGATAAGGATGAGGGGACCATACATACCAGGATAAGGATGAGGGGGATCATACATACCAGTATAAGGATGAGGGGGATCATACATACCAGTATAAGGATGAGGGGGGCATGCATATCAGGATAAGGATGAGGGGTGCCATGCATACCAGGATAAGGATGAGGGGGCCATGTATACCAGGATAAGGATAAGGGGTGCCATGCATACCGGGATAGGGATGAGGGGGGCCATGCATACCAGGATAGGGATGAGGGGTGCCATGCATACCAGGATAGGGATGAGGGGTGCCATGCATACTAGGATAAGGATGAGGGATGTCATGCATACCAGGATAAGGATGAGGGGTGCCATGCATATCCGGATGGAGGGGTGCCATGCATATCAGGATGGAGGGGTGCCATGCATACCAGGATAAGGATGAGGGGGCCATACATGCCAGGATTAGGATCAGGGGGCCATACATACCAGGATAAGGATGAGGGGGCCATACATACCAGGATAAGGATGAGGGGACCATACATACCAGGATAAGGATGAGGGCGATCATACATACCAGTATAAGGATGAGGGGGATCATACATACCAGTATAAGGATGAGGGGGGCATGCATATCAGGATAAGGATGAGGGGTGCCATGCATACCAGGATAAGGATGAGGGGGCCATGTATACCAGGATAAGGATGAGGGGTGCCATGCATACAAGGATAGGGATGAGGGGGGCCATGCATACCAGGATAGGGATGAGGGGTGCCATGCATTCCAGGATAGGGATGAGGGGTGCCATGCATACTAGGATAAGGATGAGGGATGTCATGCATACCAGGATAAGGATGAGGGGTGCCATGCATATCAGGATGGAGGGGTGCCATGCATACCAGGATGGGGAAGGGGGCCACGTATAATAGGAAGGGGGGCATATCCACCAGGATGGGGGATATTATCAGAATTGGGGGTCATTACCCCTATACCAGTGTCAGCAACAGACCCGCTCCCCCTTAACAGTGCATCGTGACCACATTTTTTGCTTAAATTTTTTTTTTATTTTCCTCCTCTAAAACCTAGGTGCGTCTTATGGTCCGGTGCGTCTTATAGTCCGAAAAATACGGTATGTGCTTCTGCAAATATAGCAAAATAAAAAAAATGTACCCTTGGTAATTAATAACTCTTAATGTAGAAATGCCTTTCATTCGCATTATTATAATTCTTTTTCTGCTATACATAATTGATACATTAATACATGCACTTTGCTTACTAGGTTTTGCAGTTGGGCTGTATTTCTCTTGATTACTCATTAATAAAAGAGACCTTAAAAGGTTTTGTTGGAAGTTGGAAGTCTCATTATGCAACTATTTTACATAAACGTGTAAAAGTAAGTGCACTTTCTCTTCTAATCTACTCTGTAGAATAGATTATTTTTACTAATATTAATGACATTGCAAACTTATTTTCCTTCCAGGAAGAACTTCTACATGTTGTACAATACCGAGAGGAAGCATGGCAGCAACTTGCAATGCCAGTAGAAAGCCTGGAACAATTGAACTCTATTTTAACACTTTTAGAAGAACTACAAAATATGGAAAATAAGATTGATGAGTTGTACCAACCTATAGAGAGCACATATGAACAACTAAGGTATATCTGTCAGGTCCATATCCTGTATATATTTAAATGATAAACATATAATCCTTTGTCAGCAGATAAGAGGGTTGTTCTCATCCAATTAAATGTCTTCCCTGGCTTCAGTTTGCTATAGAAAACAAACAAACTGCATTGTACAGTGGTGGCCAAAAGTATTGGCACCCCTGCAATTCTGTCAGATAATACTCAGTTTCTTCCTGATAATGATTGCAATCACAAATTCTTTGGTCTTATTATCTTCATTTAATTTGCTTGCAAGGAAAAAACACAAAAGAGAATGAAGCAAAAATCAAATCATTGATCATTTCACACAAAACTCCAAAAATGGGCCAGACAAAAGTATTGGCACCCTCAGCCTAATACTTGGTTGCACAACCTTTAGCCAAAATAACTGCGAACAACCGCTTCCGGTAACCATCAATGAGTTTCTTACAATGCTCTGCTGGAATTGTAGACCATTCTTCTTTGGCAAACTTCTCCAGGTCCCTGATATTTGAAGGGTGCCTTCTCCAAACTGCCATTTTGAGATCTCTCCACAGGTGTTCTATGGAATTCAGGTCTGGACTCATTGCTGGCCACCTTAGAAGTCTCCAGTGCTTTCTCTCAAACCATTTTATAGTGCTTTTGGAAGTGTGTTTTGGGTCATTGTCCTGCTGGAAGACCCATGACCTCTGAGGGAGACCCAGCTTTCTCACACTGGGCCCTACATTATGCTGCAAAATTTGTTGGTATTCTTCAGACTTCATAATGCCATGCACACGGTCAAGCAGTCCAGTGCCAGAGGCAGCAAAGCAACCCCAAAACATCAGGGAACCTCCGCCATGTTTGACTGTAGGGACCGTGTTCTTTTCTTTGAATGCCTCTTTTTTTTTCCTGTACACTCTATGTTGATGCTTTTTCCCAAAAAGCTCTACTTCTGTCTCATCTGACCAGAGAACATTCTTCCAAAACGTTTTAGGCTTTCTCAGGTAAGTTTTGGCAAACTCCAGCCTGGCTTTTTTATGTCTCGGGGTAAGAAGTGGGGTCTTCCTGGGTATCCTACCATACAGTCCCTTTTCATTCAGACGCTGACAGATAGTACGGGTTGACACTGTTGTACCCTCGGACTGCAGGGCAGCTTGAACTTGTTTGGATGTTAGTCGAGGTTCTTTATCAACCATCCGCACAATCTTGCGTTGAAATCTCTCGTCAATTTTTCTTTTCCGTCCACATCTAGGGAGGTTAGCCACAGTGCCATGGGCTTTAAACTTCTTGATGACACTGCGCACGGAAGACACAGGAACATTCAGGTCTTTGGAGATGGACTTGTAGCCTTGAGATTGCTCATGCTTCCTCACAATTTGGTTTCTCAAGTCCTCAGACAGTTCTTTGGTCTTCTTTCTTTTCTCCATGCTCAATGTGGTACACACAAGGACACAGGACAGAGGTTGAGTCAACTTTAATCCATGATAACTGGCTGCAAGTGTGATTTAGTTATTGCCAACACCTGTTAGGTGCCACAGGTAAGTTACAGGTGCTGTTAATTACACGAATTAGAGAAGCATCACAAGATTTTTCAAACAGTGCCAATACTTTTGTCCACCCCCTTTTTTAGGTTTGGTGTGGAATTGTATCCAATTTGGCTTTAGGACAATTCTTTTTGTGTTTTTTCATTGAAGACAAATTAAATGAAGATAATAATACAAAAGAATTTGTGATTGCAATCATTTTCAGGAAGAAACTGAGTATTATCTGACAGAATTGCAGGGGTGCCAATACTTTTGGCCACCACTGTACTCATTTTCCCTGGGTCCACCAGTGAGTTCCTGATGCTGTTCCTAGTGCCTGGTATTGGCAGTGGTGCTGATGTCACTTTGACAGCCTGGCAGCCAAACAGTGTGCTCTACGGCTCTAGCAGGATATTTGTTCCCTTTTGATCAGAAAGCTCCGTTCAGAGCCACTGAGTTCACTGATTGGCTGCTGCACCGTCGACGTGACATCAGAGTTGCGGTCAAAGCAAGACAACGGGAACAGTGGCAAAAGATCCTTCTAAATATATTAATCTAAATTGAATATTGATGTAAACGTAAAGAGACATATGGCACATTTTAATTTTCTAGCCTAAAATCAGATTTTTGTCTTTTCCAGTTGTGATGATTTTATAAATATACATAAAATGTAGACATAGGCCTAAGTGACATGCATGCACGTGTTGAACTTTTAATTTAAGGAGGTGTGATGAATCTAATTTTCTATTTAATTAACACTTTGAGGCACTAATTTCAATTTTTTTTTTATAAAAAAAATTAGTTTGATGCAAATTTGCATGAAGGTGTCTGCATGAATAAAATGCTGAGTGGCATTTTGACAATGTGCCAGGTGTGTACTTTCAGAAAATGTAAAGATATGGGGGTTTAATATCAAATTTATATTTTATAATTTAGATTATACTTGTGTGACGCTCCTCTCTCGTGGAAGCCCTTACCCTGGGAGATGGGGGACTCGGAGCCGGGTCCTATGTTGTCGATGGGGTGCAGCCGTGGCCTGGACCCGCTCCGTGCCCAGGGCCGTCACATTAAAAAGGATGGTACGGGCTTATCCGGGTTGAGTGGCTGATCTCGACTACGCCACCTGTGGCACCTGGTGAAGGCCACCAGCGCCGCTACAGTCCGCTGAGGCATGGTGTTATGGCAGCCGCAGTTGTTACTACTCCCCACAGGCGGAGCAGGACCTCAGGGCAGAGAGACAGGACGACGGGGGTAGTAGTCTAGGAGGCCTGGTGCTGCGTAGTGCGGTGTGATGCAGAATAAAGAGTCCGGAGGACATAGGGGTGAACTTCCAAGGCTTTATTCACGAAAGAGATGGCAGTAGGAAGGCGACTCCCTGCTCCTCGCGGAGTTCTGCGGTCACCAGAGACGAGGGTCCGACAACCTCCGAGTAAGTCCAGCGTTCAATCAGGACCCCGCACCAGAGTGTTCCTAGACTTCAGACCGGGTACTTTCCTGTCTGTGTGTGTGTAGATAGGCCGGGTCTCCCTCTGAACTTCTCTCAGAAACAGGGTACGGGTGGCAACTCTGCTCTTTCCATCACCCGGTGGGATCCTCAGGGCCTACCGGGCTTTCCCGACCAGGACGTAGAGTAGCAAGGTCAGGTGTCGGGGGCCGGTTCCCCTCTTGCAGCCGGAGTCCCTCTGAATATATCAGGTTGGCGAGGACAGGTGGCGTATACCGCTCCGTCTGCATCCTCCCTGGGATCCATTTGCGGTGGAGCTACACTCTTAAGCTCCGGGCCTTCTTGGTCATGGTCCTTGACCGGGCTGAGACATACATTATCTACAACCTGCCCCTCTACCCAAGGCAAAAGTACGAGGGCTGTGTCTCCATCCGCTGCAGGTCCATACAGGATCCACGTTCAGGGTGGGAGATTACAATAAAGGACAGTCATAGGACCATTGCTTAGGACGGACTGCCTAGACGACGACGACAACCAACGACCAAAAGACCAATGACCAAGAAGGCTGTGTATTAAATATCAAATATTAAGTGTCACAAAAATGTGAGTCCTCCACCCTCACCCACTAAATGGTTCACCTAGCTCTTGGTTCCCCAGTCTCCCTGTAACCAGGAGGGCAGCACCTAGTGCATTCTAGCCCCCCTCTGGTGGGAGAAGTGTGGTGTTGGATGTGGAGGTGGAGTCCTGACCATCACACTGTTCTTACCTCAGAGGAGGAACACTACACTCCATTAAAGAAGTGCAGCATTCCTGTGGCGGTCGAACCCTCAGGGGCGCCACACTTGATCGTGTCAAAAATGCAAAAATTGTCCTTGATACCAGAGGCACAAATTATCTAGAAAGGCAGTGATAGGATTAAATGTGTATATAGGCTGCCACTCCAGTCCTATGGTCATGATCAGCTTCATCCAGCAGTTGAAGATGGTGATTATGGTGTATTGTGGACATGCTCATGTTTTGTAGAGACAGAGGATGGACCATAATAATCATTTATTCGGGTGGGTTTTTTACATCTGTCAGAAGCCACAGACTCAAAAAGTCTTATAACTGGGTCCACTTGATTGCTTCTGTAACGCGGCACAGGGCAGTAGCCATGGGCGAAGTACTCATCTCTTGCTTCCCGGTACGTTACATGAAGGTGGGGATCCTGGCTGGGTGTGTGGACTTGTGCTGTAGGGGCGCTACACCCTTGCAAGCCGCATGTAACCAATGACGTTGGTTGGCTAGGAGCAGATGTTTCACAATTCAGTAAGGGAGACCACAAGTCAAATATAAACTTTTTATTCAACGATAACTTGGAGGGGATTATATATAGTAGATAGCGAGCGCACAAATTGATCAACGATTCCTTTACAATATGGAGCAGTTTCCACATACAATTTCACTTCCTTCCTTTTTACTCAATTGTTCTCTATCATTCCTTTCTACTTCACCACAGTGCCCAACCCAGTACTACAGACAGTCCAGTTAGCAGGAGTCCTATCTCCAACTCGCGGTTCCGCATCTTCTTTCCCCACTATGGAACTATATTGCCAGTATAGCCAGTACTTTTATTCTCTGTCTCTGATGCTCTGAAACTCCCGCCCTGGGCACTCTCTTCATCTCACCTACTCAGTCCCGACTAGGCCTGCTACATCTATGAGTTATAAACTCTGGGCTGTATTGCTAGGCGTCCTGACCCAGGACTCGTCTCTGATCAATCACTCTGTTGTTTCGGTCACTTCTTTCTCATTCTCTCCTCTAGGATCTCGCTATCTTTTGTCTCTGTCTCCTCTCTTGTTCACACCCACATCATGCGGCACTTCTCACACTCTGTGCCCTTTCTGACAGGAAACAGTCTCTGTCCCTTCAGTTTAGTCCCTCCCACTCTGGGCTAGTCCCAATCAGTAACTCTTACTTTCCCTACTGTCAAACAACACACATCATTAACACTGTTAACGTATAGCACAATTCACATTACACAATGTAACAATATACTTGTTCTTCAAGGGGGGACATTGGGCAATATGTCAATTTCCTTACATGTCCACAGAAGGGCTGTTGGCCGGAGGAGCGAACCTTAAGGTAAGAAGATTAGTCAGTCGGGATTAATACCAAGAAGTCACATCAGGGACAAAATCAGATGTCAAGCAGGTAGTCAAAATACAACAGGATTACAGCAAGATATACAAAATAGCACACATGAGCAAAGGATCAGAGTGACCAGGTCCAGCTGAACTGAATAGCTGGCAGTTAGGATAGGGGATATATGACCGTATTTTCTCTTATCTGGAAAAATCGGTCTGATTAGGCTAATTACATTCTGATCACACTCTGATCAGAGTATGATCAGAGTGTGATCATAGTGTGATCCAATTTTCTCAGATGTGGAGAAGATGGGAATAAAATTCTCCATCTTCTCCATTCTGTCAGTCCGTGAAAATCAGAAAGCACTCGGATGTCATCCGAATTATGTCCAATTTTTTAGACAGAGCCATTAACTTGCATGGTCGAGTGCAATCCGACTTAGAGATTCAAATCGTGCATGCTACGTTCTTTTCCCCAGATGGACTCAGTCCTAGGAAAAGGATCGGACATGTGCATAGCCTCATAGAGTAACATTGGTCCGAGTGCGATTCGAGACAGAAAATAGGGTCGTCTGCACAATCCCTTAGAAATGTCTCCCAGCAGAGAGCTAATTACATGCCAGCTCACCTCAGCAAAACATAGGTAGACAGGAAAGGGACAACTAGTCTAAGTAATCTACAAGCTAAACTCCTACATGCTGACGGAGTCCAACAGTAACCGTAGTATTAGTGCAGCGCCGCCTAGTGACAAGGGCAGAGGATGCAGCAGTATGGCTGACAGCTGGTTACTGTCACCACAAGTGATTTATAAAACGCCTTCTACTGAAAATATGGTCAACTGAGCTTTTCTAAATTTGGAGTTATATCTGATGTGTACGTCATTACTAATCTCAACAGATTACTCAAAAGATTAAGCTGCTTAACTCTGTTACTAGTGAAATAATGTTGTTGTCATATGTTGTCTTTCACTGGACATTCCCTTGGATTATTATAAAAGCATAGATTCACTTATCAATAAATTGTCTCATTTTCTTATATATTTAATGGCCCTGTATATCTGTAAAGTAATTAGTCCTGTGATATAAATGTCTCCTGGTTCTTTACTTCTAAAAGCATAATTGCAATGTGATCATTTTTTATTAGTGCATTTCTCCATGAGTGCATAAGGAGCCTTCTAGGCTTTCATCTGGACATCACTTAGCCTACAGATATGTATTGACTTCACAGAGTAACCATATAGTATAGTGTTTCCAGGATACTATCAATATTGCTTATTGATTTCTGACTCATTCTGAAACAAGTTTGTGTGGGCTTCTTTAAAGGTGAGCAGGCACACAATGTGCTATTTTTGAGTTACCATTTACCTAAAGTTCTTTTTGTATAGATTAATATACATTGAACAGCTGCAAATTTGTGCACTTAACTATCTTTTTCTACTGGTTATGGTGAGATTTTGTAGCCCTTTAAAGGGGTTTTCCCACAAACAAAAGCGAATTTTAATCAATAGATCTTGGAATAATGATAATAACTTCCACAATTGGATGTGTTTAAATAAAATGTTCCTGTGCTGAGATAATCTTATAAATGTGCCCCGGCTGTGTACCATGTAATGGCTGTGTCTGACAGTGCAGGAACAAGGTCTTATCATACCACATCTCCTGGGCAGGGGAGGAAGCACAAGAGTATACAGCCAGGTCAGCAGGGGATTAGTGATGAGCGAGCACTAAAATGCTCGGGTGCTCGAAGCTCAGGTCGAGCACATTGGAATACTCGGGTGTTCGACCCGAGCAACGAGCCCAATGTAAGTCTATGGGAAACTTGAGCATTTTTCTGGCGGTCTCCCCCCGGCGGTCTGCAGAAGGTCAAAAATTGCCCAAATCGATGGGAACAGTGCTCAATTAAACGTCAGGCAGAATATATAGGCAGACAGGCAGGCAGGGTATATAGGAGGGTGCATGAAAAACATAGCAGGGCACTTGGAACACACTAGTGCCCTCCGATTTTCATGCACCCGTCTCTTTAAAAAAGCCGGCCAGCAATTCATCAGCGGCATTCACCGGTACCCGACAATTTAGAACAGAAAGAATAGAGCTTCACACATAGATTAGATAGATAGAAACATGTCAGTCACATATATATGAAGAACAGTGACAGTGTTGCTTACTGTACTTGTCATTTAGTGTTAAAGGATTTATTTAAAAAAATAATAGTGTTTTCATGCACCGTCTCTTTAAAAAAGCCGGCCGGCAATTCAGCAGCGGTACCCGACAATTTAGAATAGAAACAATAGAGCATCACACATAGATTAGCTAGATAGAAAAATGTCAGTCACATATATAATAAGTACAGTGACAGTGTTGGTTACTGTACTTGTCATTTAGTGTTAAAATAAAGGATTTATATCCCCTGCTGTAATGTCTTGTATATTCTCTTTTGCTTCCTCTCCAGCCCAGGAGATGTGGTATGGTCAGACCATGTTCCTGTACGGTCAGACACAGCCATTACACAGAACACAGCAGGGGCACATTTATAACATGAACATTTTATTTAATTGTGGAAAATATATTGAATAAAATGAACTTTTGTTCATGGGAAAACCCCCTTAAGGGTATGTGCACACGATGCAGAAATGAAGCAGAAAATTTCTGCATCATTTCTGCATCTCCCTGGCAGAAAAAACGCATGCAGATTGTGCATGCGTTTTTCCTGCAGAATACATGCGGATCCACATGCAGATTCACATGCGTTTCCGCATGCAGATTGACAAGCGCTTTCCAGGCGATGTTAGCATCACCTGGAAAGTGCTTGATAACTAGGTCACACTATATAAATCCATGCAAACAGCATGGATTTATATAGTGTGACCCGAGAGAGTGTATATACTTACCTCCGATGGCCCGCGCTGTCCTGCTCAATCTGTTCTCCCTCGCCGGCAACTTTGAATTGAAAGACCTGCCGACGTCAGCGTCACGTGACCCGTCACATGACTCTGACGTCACCGCAGGTCCTACAACTCACTGCAAGTGCCGGGAACCAAGCGGGAGCGCTGCGCGGGCCGACAGATGGTAAGAATACATTTATTTTTTATTTTTTTCTTGTTTTTACAGCTTTTTTAATGGTACCTGGGTGTGGATGAGACTCTCCTCTCCTCCACACCCGGGTACCATCCGCACATTAGAACGCACCAATTACGCAAGTACAAATGCTGTCTTGCGGAATTGGCGCGTTCTAATGCAAGTCAATGGCGGCGAAATCGCCGCGTTTCCGCAAAATTAATTGACATGCTGCGGATTTTTGACCGCAGCGTTAACGCTGCGGAAAAATCCGCATCATGGGCACAGCACATGCGGATTTCCATTGGGGAACATTGCTTCCCTTCTACCATGCGTTTTTCATGCGTTTCCGCGGCGTTTACGCAACTGCAAAAACGCCGCGGAAACGCATGAAATACGCATCGTGTGAACACAGCCTTAGTCCTTTTTTTGTATTCTGTGTAGTAACATTGAAACAGTTGATAAGGCAGAAGGAATGTGAGAGGTGGTCTGGCAAGACAAATAACATTACTTAAACCAGGACTGAATGTCTATGTCAATGCTTTAATGGCTTGACCCAGTATTCATCTTCTCTCTAATGACAGGCTATTGTACTACAGTCTCAGTTAGGGAATAATTGGCTGCGCTGTCCATAAACATGGACAAACATCAATAACTTACCCATCCTCTACAATCATCACTTCATCTAAAATACCTTCAGATAGAGCAAGCTGGAGAAGCTTTAAAAATATAAATCTACATAAAATATGTGAAGCCAGGTATCTGCGATCACCTCTCAAACTGATATTTTTAGCAAGCAAAAAATGATATTTTGTTACAAAAAAAATTGCATGACGTTTATCGGTCCATTAAAACTTGTCGAAAGTCATTTCTGATGTGACCTACTTTTTGTAATTGTATTTAGTTCTGAAGTGCTTGACGTGGTAAATGAAAAATATATTCTAACAAAACGCACAACTGTGATTACAGGTCTTATCAGCTGCGCATCCCAAGGGGAGAAGTGAATGATGTAGCAAACTTGAGGAATAAATGGGCTGATTTGATGGATCTTACCCATGTTGTGAGTTTTAATCTGTGATTTTTTTCTCAAATGTCCTATTCAGATACTTAAAACAGCTCAATGAGCTTCTGTAAAAAGGATGTGTGTATATTAACAGAACATGTCTGCTTTCTTCCAGAAACAGTGCCACTCTCGCACAATGCAATGTGGTCTCTGGAAGAAATCAACCACACTTATACAGTTTAGCAAACCTTGTCACCAAGTTGTTGCTGCACTAACTGAGAACACCATGATGTAGGGGCAGAGACCCTTCAATGTATCACTGCTTACAGAAGTTTTGATAAAATCACAACTTTATCTGCTGCAGACCTGCCAGTTCTCTGAATGCTGAGCTCTGTATAACCCCACCAACACCATTGATTGACAGCTTTCTGTGTACACTGTGCATATGCAGAAAGCTGCCGATAAGTGATGGGGGCGGGGTTATACAGAGGTCATGGATATGGAGGGCTACATGACAGCAGTTCTTAATCTCTTGCTGATAAAAGTGATTTTTCTCAAAACTACAGCAAGCAGCCTAGTATGTGATACATTGCTGGAATCAAGGTCTCTATCTATCCACTATGCTACTCTCAGATTAGGTGACAAAAACCTGCTATCAGATTCCCCTTAAATTTCACTGCTTAAGATGGAATATCTTGTTGGGACTCTTATAATAGAGGTTGTCTACTACTTTAGTATTGATGACCTATCCTTAGGACAGGTCATCAATGTCTGATCGGTCAGGGTCCGACATCCGACACCCCCACCGATCAGCTGTTATCCATGGTGGCGGCACCACCAATAACAGCTGATCGGTGGGGGTGCCGGATGTAGGACCCTGACCGGTCAGACATTGATGACCTGTCCTAAGGCCGGCGGCTAGAAGTGCTCACTTGTGGAGCTGCTCCGTCTTCTGATAGTGGCCAAGGCAGTGTACTGCACATCCGCTTCCCATTCAAATCAAAAGGCAGTGCATGTGTAGTACCCAGTGGCGGCCACTATCAGAAGACGGCCAGCTCTGCAAGTGAGAACATCTGGCCGGTGGTCGCCCCCGCCGACACCAAGAACAGCTGATCGGCGTTGGTGCCAGGTGTCGGACCCCGGGCCGATCAGACATTGATGACCTATTCTAAGGATAGGCCATCAATACTTAAGTAGTGGACAACCTCTTTACTATATTTAGCAATGGGAAGTCCTTAGGTGATCTGACTCATAATTTCCTAAGCATAAACATAAATAATATGAGTAAAATGGGTAAAATAGCAACCTTATAAAGGTTGTCCGGTCTTCTCAGAAAAGTTTAGGCTTAAAGGCTAAATCCATACAATGCAGATTATTTTCACCACTAATTTTAAAGCAATGGACCTGGAATGAAATCTGCATATGCTTCCCATAGATTTTGATGAAGATTTCACTCTAGGATTTGCAGAACTTGACAAAAATGCATCATAATTAATAGGTTGAAGATTAGTTTACCCTTAAATTCACTCAGATGTTTTTTCTCCTACACATAGATGGGTCTTTTAATATTTGTACTGTAAATGGCTGTGGATTTTCATTGTGGAGTTCATCTTTTCTGGCATAAAGTAAAGCTGCATGTAGACAGGTCAATCCATGGTTGTTACACAGCTGCCAGTCAACTACATAGAAGCCGATCAGCGGTTGTTTAATAGCATGTTTAGACTGACTGATCTCGCTTTCAGGGCACAGTCAGACGGCCGTATCACTCGTTTGAGGATCGCATCGCAATCTTTGGACTGGCCGTCGGCTTTCCTGACCCAAGCGTGACAGCATGTATTTCTATCCAGCTGCCATGCTCAGGTCAGGAGAGTTGATGGCCAGTCCAAAGATTGCGATGCGACCCTGCGCAAGTGATACACCCTCAATGTGCACAGAGCGATCATTAAAACGATTGTTCTGAGTGCATGGAGTGTCATTGTTCTGAGGGGTACGTGTGCTGATTAAACAGGACATGTGCGGCTGAGAATATTGATTTTTAAGCACGTTTCCTGGAAACACTCATTCCCCAATAATTGGTCAGTCTAAATGTATCCTACTGTGAACTCTGACTAGAAAGTATAAAGATGCATCAGATTTATCAAACAGCATGGACTACTACTATAAATCTGGCACATTTTAAGACTATCTAGTATAAGATTGCGCTAAGAATGGGAAATTATTGATAAATATGCCCTGATGTTTTTACTTTTTTATTCAGGCTTTAATAGATACTTACTATGAGAGTCCAAATCTAAGTTATACTTAAATGAATGGATAAAGTTCACCCAGATTAACAGGTTAATGTGAGAAAAAATAATTTATTTTTTTTTTGTAGGTAAAGGACAATTTATTGAAAGAGAAACAGGACATTTTTAAGCAAGAACTCGACAAACAAGTTAAAGTAAGAGTGCATGCCTTAAAGCTTCCATAATATTATGCTCTAATCTCTTCTGTCTTCTGTGCGTAGGAACCACAGAAATATTATTACATCAGCAGTTCTATGAAGAGTTGTGCATTACACAATTCTATCCCTGTTTACTGAATTTCATATTTTTTTACCATTCAGCAGACACATAGACACTGTACACAGGATAATATTTCCCAAAAATAATAAAAGAACATCAGAGCAACCGGAAATAGAAGAAACACTACAGATTATTTAGGTCTTGTGTGACAAGTGTTTGACTTACAGTTAAAAGAAACCTGGCATGTCCAAAAACTCTATTTATCTGCAAATATAGGGTTAATCTGCAGATAAATAGCATTAAAATCCTGTTAGGCTGCTTTACTGGAGGGAGGAAATTAACTTATATTCTCCCTGCAGCCGCTTGTCTACCACGTGCTATTCATAATACTGGTCTTATGTAGGAGGGACAGCGATGCCCAACTTAAGGACTTGTAATGTTGCCTATCTAGCAAGGTTGCCATTGAGTGGATTTTTGGTAATAACAAGTTTGTGAACTCTGACATGGAGGGACTTGCCCAAATACATTAGAGATCATTTTTTGCCAACACCTCTGAGAGTAGGCAGAGACTCTGGTTATATTGATTTGTGACTTACTGGGTTACTTGCTGTTGTTTTGATAACACTGTTTTAACAGAAAGGAGATTGTTACTAAGGACTACCAAATCTGCAGCTAAGTAGTCTTCTATGACTATGAGCTATGTGCACCACCCACCCCCACCTCTCATTGGCAATGGACTGCCTATGCACAGTGTACATGGAAAGCTGCCATTCAGTGGTGTGGGCGGGGTTATACAGAGCTCAGCATTCAGAGGACTGGTAGATCTGTAGCAAATAAAACTGTGATTTTATCAAAACTGCAGCAAGCGGCCCAGTAAGCAATGAATCGTCGGAATTTGCTCAGCCCTGGTGACAGATTCCCTGTAAGTATATTTCTACATGAGACAGGAGGAAGAGCTCCATTAGGAAAGCAATTAATAGTGTTAAGAGACACTAAGGGAGAATAGAAGAATATTTAGAAAGAGAGTTTTTATTTTCCAATAATATATCTGAATGTCTGATGAAGGAGGACTATTTACAGTTAAAGATTTGTAAAAGAAGCACAGATTCAACAAAGTACTGGGAAACATGAGGTTTAAGAAAAATATACTAGACCTTCCTAATTAAAAAAAAACCTTAAAACTTTATTTGAGTGAGCCATACATTTAAATCCAGAAAATGGACAATATGCACTACTTACAACATACAGAAAACTAAAGAAAGAATAATACTTAATAAGATTTATGGGGAATACACAGCATTTGGGAACAGAGGCACGGAAAACGGATACTGGGAGCCTGTGCTAGCATTTCTTCTGCGGTGTTGCTATCAGTGTGTCAAGAGTGGGAGAAGAGGGTTGCATTGACAATCCAACACAATGGGCAGCACTTTGAACACATTTTATAAGTGGTCATAAACTTGTAAAAAAACTCATGAAAGAATACAGTTACGTTAAAACCAAGCACACCATTGTTTTTCTTATGAAGTTCTCAATAAGTTTGATGTGTCACATGTCCCTCTTCCCATTGAAAAAAATTAAGTTGGATCTAAAATGGCCGACTTCAAAATGGCCGCCATGGTCACCACCCATCTGGAAAAGTTTTCCCCTTCCCATATACTAATGTGCCACAAACAGGAAGCTGATATCACCAACCATTCCCATTTAATTTAGGTGTATCCACATAAATGGCCCACCTTGTATATACCAGGATGGAGGGCATATATATATACTAGGATGGGGCTAGTATGAGGGACATACAAGTGCATCTCACTAAATCAGAATATTATCAAAAGGTTAATTTATTTCAGTTCTTCAATGCAAAAAGTGAAATATATATTATATAGAGTCATTACAAACAGAGTGCTCTATTTCAAGTATTTAATTCTGTTAATATTGATGATTAGGCTTAAAGCCAATGAAAACACAAAAGTCAGTATCTCAGTAAATTAGAATAATTAACAAAAAACACCTGCAAAGGCTTCCTAAGCATTTAAAAAGGTCCCTTAGTCTGTTTCAGTAGGCTCCACAATCATGGGGAAGACTGCTGACTTGACAGATGTCCAGAAGGCAGTCATTGACATACTCCACAAGGTCCCAGAGTTCCAATTTTCATTTGGAAATCAAGGTCCCAGAGTCTGGAGGAAGAGTGGAGAGACGCACAATCCAAGCTGCTTGAGGTCTACTGTGAAGTTTCCACAATCAGTGATGGTTTGGAGAGCCATGCCATCTGCTGGTGTAGGTCCAATGGGTTTTGTCAAGACCAAAGTCAGCGCAGCTGTCTACCAGGAAATTTTAGAGCACTTCATGCTTCCCTCTGCCGTTAAGCTTTTTGGAGATGGAAATTTCATTCTCCAGCAGGACTTGACACCTGTCTACACTGCCAAAAGTACCAATACCTGGTTTAAAACCAACTGTATCACTGTGACTGATTGGCCAGCAAACTCGCCTGACCTTAATCCCATAGAAAATCTATGGTGTATTGTCAAGAGGAAGATGAGAGACACCAGACCCAACAATGCAGACGAGCTGAAGGCTGCTATCAAAGCAACCTGGGCTTCCATAACACCTCAGCAGTGCCACAGGCTGATCTCCTCCATGCCACGCCACATTGATGCAGTAATTGATGCAAAAGGAGCCCCGACCAAGTATTAAGTGCATTTACTGAACACACATTTCAGTAGGCCAACATTTTGGATTTTAAAAACATTTTTCAAGCTGTTGTTCTAAAGTATTCTAATTTACTGAGAAAATGACTTTTGTGTTTTCATTGGCTGTACGCCATAATCATCAACATTAACAGAAATAAACACTTGAAATAGATCACTCTGTTTAATATGACTCTATATAATATATGAGTTTCACTTTTTGTATTGAAGAACTGAAATAAATTAACTTTTTGATGATATTCTAATTTAGTGAGATGCACCTGTATATACCAGGATGGAGGACATTGTATACATATATATATATATATATATATATATATATATATATATACATATATATATACTGTATATATATACACAGTACAGACCAAAAGTTTGGACACAGCTTCTCATTTAAAGATTTTTCTGTATTTTCATGACTTTGAAAATTGTACATTCACACTGAAGGCATCAAAACTATGAATTAACACATGTGGAATGATATACTTAACAAAAAAGTGTGAAACAACTGAAAATATGTCTTATATTCTAGGTTCTTCAAAGTAGCCACCTTTTGCTTTGATGACTGCTTTGCATACTCTTGGCATTCTCTTGATGAGCTTCAAGAGGTAGTCACCGGAAATGGTTTTCACTTCACAGGTGTGCCTTGTAAGGTTTAATTATTGGGATTTCTTGCCTTATAAATGGGGTTGGGATCATCAGTTGTGTTGTGCAGAAGTCAGGTGGATACACAGCTGATAGTCCTACTGAATAGACTGTTAGAATTTGCATTATGGGAAGAAAAAAGCAGCTAAGTAAAGAAAAACGAGTGGCCATCATTACTTTAAGAAATGAAGGTCAGTCAGTCTGAAAAATTGGGCAAACTTTGAAGGTGTCCCCAAGTGCAGTTGCAAAAACCATCAAGAGCTACAAAGAAACTAGCTCACATGAGGACCGCCCCAGGAAAGGAAGACCAAGAGTCACCTCTGCTTCTGAGGATAAGTTTATCCGAGTCACCAGCCTCAGAAATCGCAGGTTAACAGCAGCTCAGATTGGAGACCAGGTCAATGCCACACAGAGTTCTAGCAGCAGACACATCTCTACAACAACAGTTAAGAGGAGACTTTGTGCAGCAGGCCTTCATGGTAAAATAGCTGCTGGGAAATCACTGCTAAGGACAGGAAACAAGCAGAAGAGACTTGTTTGGGCTAAGGAACACAAGGAATGGACATTAGACCAGTGGAAATCTGTGCTTTGGTCTGATGAGTCCAAATTTGAGATCTTTGGTTCCAACCACCGTGTCTTTGTGTGACGCAGAAAAGGTGAACGGATGGACTCTACATGCCTGGTTACCACCATGAAGCATGGAGGAGGAGGTGTGATGGTGTGGGGGTGCTTTGCTGGTGACACTGTTGGGGATTTATTCAAAATTGAAGGCATACTGAACCAGCATGGCTACCACAGCATCTTGCAGCGGCATGCTATTCCATCCGGTTTGCGTTTAGTTGGACCATCATTTATGTTTCAACAGGACAATGACCCCAAACACACCTCCAGGCTGTGTAAGGGCTATTTGACCAAGAAGGAGAGTGATGGGGTGCTACGCCAGATGACCTGGCCTCCACAGTCACCAGACCTGAACCCAATCGAGATGGTTTGGGGTGAGCTGGACAGCAGAGTGAAGGCAAAAGGGCCAACAAGTGCTAAGCATCTCTGGGAACTCCTTCAAGATTGTTGGAAGACCATTTCTGGTGACTACCTCTTGAAGCTCATCAAGAGAATGCCAAGAGTGTGCAAAGCAGTCATCAAAGCAAAAGGTGGCTACTTTGAAGAACCTAGAATATAAGACATATTTTCAGTTGTTTCACACTTTTTTTGTTAAGTATATAATTCCACATGTGTTAATTCATAGTTTTGATACCTTCAGTGTGAATGCACAATTTTCAAAATCATGAAAATACAGAAAAATCTTTAAATGAGAAGGTGTGTCCAAACTTTTGGTCTGTACTGTACTTAACAAAAAAGTGTGAAACAACTGAAAATATGTCTTATATTCTAGGTTCTTCAAAGTAGCCACCTTTTGCTTTGATGACTGCTTTGCACACTGTTGGCATTCTCTACATGAGCTTCAAGTGGTAGTCACCAGAAATGGTTTTCACTTCACAGGTGTGCCCTGTCAGATTTAATAAGTGGGATTTCTTGCCTTATAAATGGGGTTGGGACCATCAGTTGTGTTGTGCAGAAGTCTGGTGGATACACAGCTGATAGTCCTACTGAATAGACTGTTAGAATTTGTATTATGGCAAGAAAAAAGCAGATAAGTAAAGAAAAACGAGTGTCCATCATTACTTTAAGAAATGAAGGTCAGTCAGTCCGAAAAATTGGGAACACTTTGAAAGTGTCCCTAAGTGCAGTTGCAAAAACCATCAAGCGCTACGAAGAAACTGGCTCACATGAGGCCCGCCCCAGGAAAGGAAGACCAAGAGTCACCTCTGCTTCTGAGGATAAGTTTATCAGAGTCACCAGCCTCAGAAATTGCAGGTTAACAGCAGCTCAGATTAGAGACCAGGTCAAAGCCACACAGAATTCTAGCAGCAGACACATCTCTTCAACAACTGTTAAGAGGAGACTTTGTGCAGCAGGCCTTAATGGTAAAATAGCTGCTAGGAAACCACTGCTAAGGACAGGAAACAAGCAGAAGAGACTTGTTTGGGCTAAAGAACACAAGGAATGGACATTAGACCAGTGGAAATCTGTGCTTTGGTCTGATGATTCCAAATTTGAGATCTTTGGTTCCAACCACCGTGTCTTTGTGCGACGCAGAAAAGATGAACGGATGGACTCTACATGCCTGGTTCCCACCGTGAAGCATGGAGGAGGAGGTGTGATGGTGTGGGGGTGCTTTGCTGGTGACACTGTTGGGGATTTATTCAAAATTGAAGGCATACTGAACCAGCATGGCTACCACAGCATCTTGCAGCGGCATGCTATTCCATCCGGTTTGCGTTTAGTTTCACCATCATTTATTTTTCAACAGGGCAATGACCCCAAACACGCCTCCAGGCTGTGTAATGGCTATTTGACCAAGAAGGAGAGTGATGGGGTGCTACGCCAGATGACCTGGCCTCCACAGTCACCAGACCTGAACCCAATCAAGATGGTTTGGGGTGAGCTGGACCGCAGAGTGAAGGCAAAAGGGCCAAGAAGTGCTAAGCATCTCTGGGAACTCCTTCAAGATTGTTGGAAGACCATTTCCGGTGACTACCTCTTGAAGCTCATCAAGAGAATGCCAAGAGTGTGCAAAGCAGTCATCAAAGCAAAAGGTGGCTCCTTTGAAGAACCTAGAATATAAGACATATTTTCAGTTGTTTCACACTTTTTTGTTAAGTATATAATTCCACAGGTGTTAATTCATAGTTTTGATGCCTTCAGTGTGAATGTACAATTTTCACAGTCATGAAAATACAGAAAAATCTTTAAATGAGAAGGTGTGTCCAAACTTTTGGTCTGTACTGTATATATACACACATCAGGATGGGGTGGGCCCTGGTCCAAATCTTGCACTAGGGCCATCAGACTCTAGTTATGCCTATGACATTAGGGCAACCACCACAGGAGGCAAATGCATTACAGGTTAGGCTGCACGGCAAACAGAGCCTTTAATTTGCCATATCAAAATCACAGCTTGAACTATGAACACGAATGGCCAGAACAGAATGCGTAAAGAAAAAAAAAAGTATATTTGATACACTATGGAACTGCCCGATGGTAAAAGGTTATGGAATTTGGAATTCCACAGAGAAATATCTAAACTATGCAATTAAAACAGAAATGAACTTAGACAAAAGGTTAGGTCTCTTGTTTTATTCAAACCAGAAAGGGTTAACATTTATAGGATTTTTCTTCACAGAGCTTTGTCGTGGAGGTGATCCAGTTTAGGAACCGCTTTGATACACAGGGTCCAGCAGCCCCAGGTGTGAAGCCAGAGGAAGCTGTGACTCGACTACATGACTTCAACGAGAAGTAAGTAAACTGCTAATATACATTCTCATATCTGAACCATATTAGAAAACTTTGACTGCTTGTAGGGTAAATTTTTAAAAATCTAGCAATGTGAGATTAGGATGCAAAAAATACCAATGTAAATCTTCTCAAGCTGCATAAGGCTGTGTGCCCACGATGCGTTTTTTAAGCTTTTCCGCAGCGGCACAAACACTGCAGAAATGCTTAAAAAACGCTTGGTAGAAGGTCTGCCATGTTCCCCAATGATAATCCACATGTGCTGTGCACATGCTGCGGAAATTTTGCGCTGCGGATTATCATTGCGGAAAAAAATGCAGCACTACCAATTATTTTGCGGAAGTGCTACGTTATCGCCGCCATTGACTTGCATTAGATCGCATGGATTACGCATCACTATATATGTAGATGTGCATTCCATGCGTTCTAATGTGCGGATGGTACCCAGGTAGAGGAGAGGAGACTCTCCTCCGGACCCGGGTACCATAGAAAACTGTAAAAAAAAGAATAAAATAAAAAATAAATATATACTTACCTTCTGGCGGCCCCCATGTGCTCCTCCTCTCATGCCGACAGTTTGCGATGTATGAAGGACCTGCGCTGATGTCAGAGTCATGTGACGGGTCACGCGACGCTGAAGTCTACCGCTGCCAGCAGCCGGGACGGTGAAGCAAGACTGTGGGGGCCATCGGAGGGTAAGTATATATTTATTTTTTTATTTTTTACCATTCTTTTATGGTCACAATATATAAATCCATGCCGGTTGCATGGATTTATATAGTGTGACCAAGTTGACAAGCACTTTCCAAGTGATGCTAAAATCGCTTGGAAAGCGCTTGTCAACCCGCATGCGGAAATACATGTGAAGAACGCTTCACTTCCGCTTGTCCCTGGCAGGAAAACGCATGTACAATCCGCATGTACAATCCGCATGTACAATCCGCATGCGTTTTTTTCTGCCAGGGAGATGCAGAAACGCTCAGGAAAAATCCGGAGCATTTCTGCATCGTGGGCACATAGGCTAAGCGTATGTGCACACATTGAGTATTTGCAGCAGCAATTTCTGCACCAACAAAGCATCTCTTGGCAGTACAAATGCTGCATAAGATATGTGCGTTTTTATGCAGTTTATTTACATTGCTTTTGGACGTGTTTTTAATTAGTTTTTTTCTTCATTCATTTGAATGGGTGAAAAACACTGCAAAAACGGTAAAAGAATTCACAAGCTGCAGATCTGAAACTGCATCAAATATGCAAGGAAAAAATAAGCAGCGTGTGCATGAGATCTCAGAAATCTCATTCATATTGGTAGTACAGTGGCAACAATGCAAGGAAAAAATGCGGGGGAAAAAAAGGCAAAAAAGCAACTTGTGAATACACCTTTAGACTTTGTATTTTGCTTTGCACATTACAACTAGGTTTTCTGTCTCTATTTCATATTGTGAAATTAATTTCTCTAACAGAATGTGCAGAAACAATGGCTCGTTTAAGGTAAACTGAAAAAAGAACATCCATAGTGTGTGTGTATTATCCACACTATCCACACACAAACATATTTATATATGTACAGTATGTGTGTATGTATATATAATATTTAGGCTAGGACACATAAACACTTGGAACTTGCAGTGAATATCAACCACAAACTATATCTGTAGCAGGTACATAGGGAATTCTACTCAGCTCACACTTCTTAACTGTGTAGGAAGAAAATCCATTAAGATAACCTCCTCGGGCAGTGGAATGTATGAATGTGGGAGTTGGAAACCTGTTTCAGAGATTACAGTAAACTGATGCTGTCATTCCAACCATGCCTGTTATAGTTATTTAGAAAGGAAACCTTTCAACTTTTTTTCCTAAATTTCATCATGTAAATTTCTGCTGGCTCTTAGTTACTCTTTACTAGTGTTGAGCGAATTTGTGCGGCATTTCAAATTCGGGTTCGTGTTCGGGGTTTCGGCTTGACATTGGAACCCGAATTTGAAATGCCGAACAAATTCTCTCAACACTACTCTTTACTAACCAGTGTTTTCAATTTTATTATCTAAATCAATAGTTCACATGAAAATAAGCAACTTTGTAATATATCTTATCGGAGAAATCTACTTCATTCTCCTCCTGGACTGATCAGTCATTATCAAAATTCTCGATTCACTGGTAAAATCTGTATTTAGTGAAAAAAAAATTCCCATTAGTGAGACAGAATCTTATCAATAGTAACTGTCATCTTCTCTATAAACAGGAGGAGCTCTGCTTCTTTTTCTTCCCTCCTCCCCTCTACATAGAATCTTATAAGCACTAACTGTCATCTCCTATCTCAGTAATGTAACAGTCTTTCTTCACTGAAGGCAGATTTTTACACCTGAAGTGAGAATTTTGAAAATGAATGATCAGTCCTGGAGGAGAAAGAAGCAGATTTCTCTGATAACAAATAACAGGTTTTTTTTGTATACTATTGATTTATGAAATCTAAATTATAATGACAGTTACTCCATAAAGGCTTATTCCCATCTCAGCCTTTCATTGTTAAGACGGGAATTACTTCTTTCAGGCTCTCACCACTAGAGGTGGAGCTGTGAAATAAATGGCATTTATGCATACAGCATAGCATAGCCACACTTGAGTGTTTCAGTAACTACACTTCGAGTGGCGGGACCCCGGAAGGAATTATTTCTGTGTCAGCCATACAAGGATGAATAACTTTTTAATTGTTGTATGCATTTGTTTTTACATTTGTGGAAATATTATTTATAGCAAAATACTACCTCTTTCACAGGTACCAGGCCTTTGATGCTAAAAGAAAAACCCTCAACTCAGTACAAAAACTATTCAATATTGTTCCAAAGAAATTTCATGAACTGGACAGGACTGGAAAGGTATAGTGACAGTGCTGCAGAATTAAGTGAAAATTGGATAACACTGCATAGTGTCAATTCCTGTTAACTTCTGTGCCAGTTATAAGACATTATGACCGCACCGAAAACTACGTGATAGGAGGACCATTGTGAGTAGAGCCATTTAAGTCAGCTACTTGGCTTAGTCAGACAGCATGTCTTTGATTTACTTACTAATGTTGAAAGCAGACACAGATAACAGAATAATTGTTAAGTGGTAGTTGACAATTGATTGAAAAATGAATGTAACTTCCAAGCAGTGTTCGCTCTATAGGTGCATTTAGAATGTGCGATGTGCAGCACTAAACATCTGCCGAGCAGCAATATATTTGCCGGTAGTCGCTTGTTTAATAGCCTGTTTGCACAGACAGGCAGAGTTCAGAGCATACTGGACTATCTGCAATAGATGGTTCTGTGTGAATAGGCTGCCATTTATCTCGGGCCTCTCGGCAGCACAGGTCCTGTTTACACAGTACAATGTGTTGCCGAGAAGAATGATCTTTTGGGCAAACCAAAAGATCAATTCACCCAACATATAAACATTTTGCTCATTCGTCAGGTGATCGGTGAACTGTTTAGACTGCATGATTATCATAAATGTTTCACGATAATCATACGGTGTAAAAGAACCTTAAAGTGACTCTGTCAGCACAGAATGACTGTTAAAACCAAGTACAGGGGCTCGTTGCTTCATTGGTGGGCCAATCATTTCAATACACCTTCCCACCTGCTTGTTTTCCATCTCCAACCTTTTCTGACCCTATGAAGCCAGAGCTGTCAATCAAAGAAAAGCAGGGTGGAGATTCAGGAAAAACAAGCAGGTAGGAAGGTGTATTTAAATGATTGGCCCCACTGTGAAGCACCGAGCGGCGGGACTCAGTTTGAACAGTCATTCTGTGCTGAGTCCCTTTAAGCTGAGCGGTTTGCAAAAAGAATGAGCATTAAAACAGAATTCTGATAAGGATTAGCAACCTGCCGGCAGCTCTACCTGTCTGCAGAATTTGTTATATTAACTCTAGAGCACATAGCTTATAGAAAACAGTGGTGGCGAGTAATTATAGGATGAGAAACAAGACTGTTGCGTCACATACTGTAAAATGAGCATCATGTTAACAACATCTAGCTACGTTGCATAAAGTAAAAACATATCTCCGTGCCTTCCAGGAGGAGGAAAAGGAAAAGACAGTTAGGCCACGTTCACACGTTCAGTATTTGATCAGTATTTTACATCACTATTTGTAAGCCAAAACCAGGAGTGGAACAATCAGAGGAAAAGTATAATAGAAACACGTCACCACTTCTGTATTTATCACTCACTCCTAACAAAAAAGCTGTTTAACGCTGTCGCCAGGTTGAGTTCACCATCTATTGTGTACTCAGTTGTCCAGACTCTCCCCCTAAGGCCACGGCCCCACTATCAGTATTTGGTCACTATTCGGTCAGTATTTTTTCTCAGGAGTGGAAGCCAAAACCAGGAGTGGGTGATAAATGCAGAATTGGTGACTTGTTTCTATTATACCTTTTCTCTGATTGTTCCTCACCTGGTTTTGGGTCTAAGTCGGGCCATGGACTAACAACAGATGTTGGAGGAAAGAAGAATCGGGCATATCAACTTTCAAAATATTTGATCCTTTTGTTCTCTTTATCAAAGTGTATATAATTTTTAGGCAATTTGTTTTCCCCAGGTAAAAAAGGGCCAAAAAGAGATTTAACTAACTCTGAAAAGATATCTTTAGGCTGCACTGTCCCTCATTACACAAATACACACCCCTGATCTGCTTCATCCAATAAGCATTCAATTTTATACAGCTTGGACTCTGCATGAAAATGATAATATGGTCAAAATACTCACCCAATAATTGTACACACAGTGTAGGATGAGGGGGTTCTAAGGAAACTTAACCTTACAATTGGTTCTTGCCAAAAGTAAGTTAGAGAAGGTGGGGTTGTGAACGGAGTAGGCTTTTGGAGTATTTATGCAGCATATACTAAAATATCTTCCAATGTTATTTTAAGCTTATATTTAATAAGGTACTCTTTTTTTTCAAATAAATGTTATTTATAACATGTATGCGCTATCAAATGTTAATTTGTTTCTTCAGGATTTGGAGCTACTGGGAACACTCTATATCCTTTTCCAGAAGTTCATCGAGTTTGACCAGCGATTTCGTAACACACTTTGGGCAGATGTAGACCTTAAAGTTAGTAACCAAGAGGTAGGCTTAAATTACCATAGCATGTTCGTTTGTTACATTGTATTTTTCTGTCTCATGCAAAATTCCCAAAAAAATGTAGTGATATTGTATATGCAAATTATTGATCAAACATTTATTGAAAATATAGTTCTATTTTCGAGATACTATCTCAACTTGGAAGGCTGTTAGAAAAAAGTTTGGTCTCTCTTTTTAAACTTCAAAGCATCTTCCCCTGTGATACAACCCTAAATTCCTCCAAGGCATGGAGAATAAACTCTATCTAATGTGGCATAGGGCTGGTACAGCAAATATCCCCCACCTTTTTCACCCACCTGAGCCCAGATGGTGAAAAAGCACGGAGTGTCTAGAAAAATTTCACCTTCCCCCCGTTTCATTATTTACAATACGAACAAATTAGACTCTCCATCATGGCTAATTTGCGAGATGTCACCTTTGAATTAAAACAGAATGATCTAGACACTATTCTTCTCTCTCCTCAATATCATCACTTTATTCCATGATGAAACCTAACCTATTAGGGCTACATCCAGACACCTTTTTTAAATCCTGGAGTAAGCAACTGGATGATGTTGATATTTCTACCAAAATCACAATTGAGTGTTCTTCAGTCAAGAAAAACATTATTAACGAATCATGGAGGGAAACACAATTTAAGATCACGCACTATACGTTTAAATATACTATCTGACATATTAACTGCATGCCCCAAATGTAATTTCCCTAAATCTGACACCTAATCCATGGTCTCTGGTTTTGTCCTAGTAGAGCCTTCTTCTGGAAAATGATATCAGACACCCTTTGGAGTTCTGATTGTTCTTTGTCCCCCATTAGCTCTTCTACATTATTGAAGTGA
Organism: Phyllobates terribilis; assembly: GCF_046119375.1. Classification (NCBI taxonomy): domain Eukaryota; kingdom Metazoa; phylum Chordata; class Amphibia; order Anura; family Dendrobatidae; genus Phyllobates; species Phyllobates terribilis. Next base: position 412,860,541 of record NW_027362763.1, read on the forward strand.
CTCAAATACCGTAACCAACCAATTTAAGAGCTCTCCAAAGCTTCTTCACACTCTACTTTTATTAGCAAAAAAACTAATCCTTAAATATTGGTTGGAACCCACCACCCCTTCTATCTCAGAACTGCTAGGTCTGATAAAACATTTTATCGAGGTGGAAAAGTGGGATGCGGCTATTGACAAAGAGTCAAAAGAAGGTCAATTTTTCTTGAAGTTTAACAGTTTTTTTATTAAGTTTTGCACTTCAGAGTAAAAAAGGAAAATTGTAGAAAACTTTGCCACAATTACCTGGTATATCTAAAAAGAAACCTACAGTAGGCCAACTCCATGTCAATAAGTGAGCACTATAGGGAGTGGGCTAGATTATTTAGCTGGGAAATCCCCCCCCTTGCATCTTTTTTTTTATTGTGGCTTTTATGTTGTTTTATTTTATTTTTCCCCTCAGTGGACAATTTCTCAATATCAGTGGTTGTCTTTAGTAAATGATATATGTGCTATGATTAATGATTCTGTTTTCCCAGTCTGCATGCTGGATGTGATTAGTTTTCATCAAAATTGTTAATTATATTACTTAATAAAACTTTAAAAAAAATATATATATTAAAAAATATATATAGTCCTAAACAGGTTAAGTTACATGATTCATGAATAAAATGGTATCATAATTAGTAAAAATTCATGTATAAGGAGATTTAAATGACTTATGACCAGGGCAAACATTAGCACACAGTGAGTTTGAACAAATCCTTTTATTACCCTTTAAAGCATTTTAACTCTTTAGTTAAACTCTGTGCGACTGGCAGAAACAGTCAAGAGCTATACATAGCTATATATCTCCATCAATCTTAAAAACTTTATTTAAAGTGCCAGTGCCCATGTCCTAACCCCTAAACCTCCTCTTCACTGGAAAAACACCAGTTCTGGTGATTGGTGGGCGCCACCCTCAGTCATCCGTTTATCACATATTAGGTAGATAGATAATAAATGTTCTTTGTAGAAAACCCCATAAAGCCCTTACTAAGAAGTTGCAGTTCAGTCATAGTTTTTGTGCAGCTATAACTCATCTTTGATTTTAAATTAGGCTTCACCTTACAGAGTCACCATTCTTTTAATTAGGAAAATTAAATTGCAAGATTCCACCAGCCAGATGTAAAAAAATGAACAAACAAATCCTCAAACCTGAAAATGGAAAATAAAGTAGGCGATATGTGGCTAATTGGTGGCACACCCGAATTCTGAAGTTAAAAGGGTTGTCCGGTCTTAAACTACTAGATTTGTGAATCCTGACATCCTGTTCAGGTGCTCTCATTACATGTTCTTCATGTGTTCTTCATTGGGACTAACAGTTTGCTCAGTACCTTCCCAAACCTGTGCTTAATGTCTTGTGGTTACTCTAATTTAAAGGTTCCAACAAATATCTATACATTTTAGCATCTGAATATAGGGTTAAACAAAGGGTCAATACTACATTCATGTCTGAAAGCTTGTTGACATTTGCGCTAATAATAACTTCAATCAAACTCCTAAAAGAAAATCTCAAGGGTAGTCATCTTGCAAATATTTGAATAATTTATACTTCTGCCGATCATCTTCAACTAATGAACTGTGGTTTCAAAACAAGCATCCCATTAGAAATTGTTTTGAAAGTTTCCTTTAAACTCAAACTTCTCCATCTTGTTCAACATCCATATCATTATAACTTGAAAAATCAATAAATATTGAAAGAAAAATAAATAGACGAGCACTGACTTCTTCATTGCATATGGGTTTGAAGACATTGTTAAAATGTAGTTTTGGAATATTTTTCAGATTAAGCAATATTCTTCTGAGTGCCAGATTTGGAATGATAAACTGAAGGACTGGGATGCGTACAATGAAATGGCTCAAGACATTACATTTTATGAAGATGTCTTCCCTATTCTACATGAATTAAAATCCAAGGTATTCTAACTCTAAACTATAAAAGTCAAGTATACAGTATTTTTTTTCTGGTTGGGGTTGATCTTTACTTACTTAGTTTCTGCTCAATGATCTTTGCTGTGGCCATTGTGGGGTTGCAAGCATAGAAAATAACAAACACAACTATACAATGGCTTGTGAAGTATTAACCCTCCTTGGATTTTTACCTATTTTGTTACATTACAACCTGTGTTTAAATATTTTTGTGTGATGCAAATTCAGCACTAAATAGTCTAAATTGGTGAAGTGAAAATAATATAGTCATAACTTAAATTTATGGGATCAAATAACTAAAAATTGTCATGTGCATATGTATTCACCCCTTTTGTGATGAAGCTCTTAAAAATGTCTGGTGCAAGCAATTACCTTCATAAGTCACATGCTTAGTAAAAGGAAGTCCACCTGTGTGCAATCTAAGTGTCACATGGTCTGTCATTATATACACATCTTTTCTGAAAGGCCTCAGAGGCTTCAACACCATTAAGGAAGAGGCACCACTAACCAAACAACACCATGAAGACCAAGGAGATCTCCAAACAAGTCAGGAACAAAGTTAGTACAAGTCAGGTTTGGGTTATAAAAAAAATCCCAATCTCTGATGATCCTCCAGAGCACCATCAAATCCATTATCATCAAATGGAAAGAACATGGTACCACAACAAACATGCCAAGAGAGGGCCGCCCACCAAAACTCTCAGCCCGGGAAAGGAGGGTATTAATCAGAGAGGCAGCACAGAGACCAAAGGTAACCGTGAAGGAGATGCAGAGTTCCTAAGCAGAGATTGGAGTATATGTCCATACGACCACAATAAGACATACGCTCAATAGAGGTGGCAGTTATGGAAATGTGGGCAGAAAAAAACCTTTACTTACACACGAAAATTGTAATTCTCGCTTTGAGATTACCAAAAGACATGTGGGAGACTCCTCAAATGTATGGATGAAGGTGCTATGTCAGATGAGACCAAAATGTAACTTTTTGGCCACCAAGGTAAACACTATGTCTGGCACCAAATCAACACAGCTCATCACTAGTGTTGAGCGAATTTGTTTGTCATTTCAAATTGGGGTTCGTGTTCGGGGTTCCGGCTTGTTCGCGCCAAAAAATCGGCTCCGCCCATGAACATCCCTGATTTGCCACGCTGTCACACAGATGTTATCTGCAATTTTTTGGCGCGAACAAGCCGGAACCACGAACCCGAATTTGAAATGTCGAACAAATTCGCTCAACACTACTCATCACCCCAAGAAAACCATCCCCACAGTGAAACATGGTGGTAGCAGCATCATGCTGTGGTGATGTTTTTCGGCAGCAGGGACAGGGAAAATGGTCCGAGTCGAGGGGAAGATGGATGGTGCGAAATGCAGGGATATTTTTGAGCAAAACCTGTTTCAGTCTATCAATGATCTAAGACTAGGACGGAGGCTTCCAACAAGACAATGACCCAAAGCATATTGCTAAAGCAACACTCGAGTGGTTTAAGGGGAAGCATGTAAATCCAATTAAGAATCTGTGGTCAGACTTGAAGATTGCTGTCCGCCAGAGGAAACAATCTAACTTGAAGGAGCTGGAGCAATTTTGCCTTGAGGAATAGGCAAAAATCCCAGTGGCAAGATGTGGAAAGCTCATAAAGACTTATTCAAACCGACTTTTAGCTGTAATTACTGCAAAAGGAGGCTCTACAAAGTACTGACTTTAGGGGGGTGAATAGTTATGCACACTGAAGTTTTCAGTTTTTTTGTCCTATTGGTTGTTTGCTTCACAATAAAAAGAAAACCAAATGTTCACAGTAGTAGGCATGTTGTTTACATGAACTGATGCAAACCCTCAAAAAAAAAGTGAAATTCCAGGTTGGGAGGTAGCAAAACACGAAAAATACTTTCACAAGCCACTGTACTCACCCTCCCCAAGACCGGGACTGCATCTCCACTGCTGCTCCAGTCCTAATGTTTTTGTAGTTTTCTATGTTTCCAACCCTATAATAAAAAAATATATATTTCTGGATAACCCATTTAAAGTCAATGGCAATGGCAAAGACACAAAACTTTTATACTTTATTCTTACAGCATGTATGACAAAGTTTCATTAACTGTACTTAAAAAAAGGGGTTTACAATCTAGAAAAATGATGCTCATATCATTTACATGCAGTGTGTCACTTACTTATGTATGGTCGATAGCTAAAGTGCCCCTGTAAGCCATTCTCCCATGAAGTCATAAGACCGTTCTCCTGGTGTTTGCCCCATGTGTAATGTCTTGTACTCTGAATACATGATTATCTCCCCTCTCCTCCTCCCTGTGGTGTAAGATATTACACACCTCTTTCTTCATTTTTGCAGTGTGTTTTCCCCTCCAAGTCTCTGGAGAAATCATGTTTAACATGGCAGCAAACCTAGTAATTGGGGGGTATGCAGACAGCAATACAGGCAATCCCTGGGAGAGGGGAGAATAATCCTGTGTATTAACCTGTGCTGCCTCACAGAACTGATCCCAGTGACAGCAGGCTATGGTAGCATTAAAAAAATGCCATAAAGCACTGGGCAAGATAATAAAAATGAAACAATGATTATTTCTGAGCTATAGTAACATTACGTGGTTACTATTCAGACACATATAGGTACTTTAATAAACATTAAGGAAAATGAAAGATACTTAGTCATAGATATACTTAAAGGGAAGCTAACATCCGAAAAATGACATATTTTATAAATCCGTTTTTTGTGTTAAATTTATTTTTTTTACATTTTTAGCACTGTTTTTTTTTTACAATCTGTATTAAAAATAAAAAATGGAACTCTTTCACACTGGCCACTGGGGATTTTTTAAACTACCGTATTTTTCGGACTATAAGACGCATTGGACCATAAGACGCACCTAGGTTTTAGAGGAGGAAAACAGAAATAAAATGTAAGCAAAAAATGTGGTCATAATGCCCTGTTAAGGGGGAGGGGGTCTGCTGCTGAGACTGTTATAGGGGTAATGTCCCCTAATTCTGTTAATATCCCCCATTCTGGTATATATGGCCCCCTCCTTCATATTATATGTGGCCCTCATCCCCATCCTGATATGAATGGCACCCCAATCCACCATCCTGGTTTGCATGGCCCCCTCATCCCTCTTCCTGGTATGTATGGAACCCTTCATCCTGTTATGTATGGCCCCCCTCACACCCATCCTGGTATGTATGGCACCTTCATCCCTCTTTCTGGTATGTATGGCCCCCTACATCCCTGTATGTATAGCCCCCCTCATCCTGGTACAGTAGCATGTAAAAGTTTGGGCACCCCTGGTCAAAGTTAGTGTTATTGTGAACAGTTAAGCAAGTTGAAGATGAAATGATCTCTAAATGGCCTGAAGTTAAAGATAACAGATTTCCTTTGTATTTTAGGCAAAATATATATATTTTTTAATCTTTTACATTTTAAAAATGACGAAAAAGGAAAATGGACCAATGCAAAAGTTTGGGCATCCTGCATGATTAGTGCCTAGTAGCACCCCCTTTTGAAAGTATCGCAGCTTGTAAAAGCTTTTTGTAGCAAGACAAGAGTCTTTCAATTCTTGTTTGAGGGATTTTCATCCATTCTTCCTTGGAAAATCCTTCCAGTTCTGTGAGATTCCTGGGTCGTCTTGCATGCACTGCTATTTTGAGGTCTAGCCACAGATTTTCATTGATGTTCAGAAGAGGGGACTGTGAGGGTCATTGTAAAACCTTCAGATTGCACCTTTTGAGGTAGCCTATTGTGGATTTTGATGTTTGTTTAGGATCATTAACCATTTGTAGAAGCCATCCTCTTTTCAACTTCAGCTTTTTTACAGATGGTGTTATGTTTGCATCAAGAATTTGTTGAAATTTCATTGAATCCATTGTTCCCTCTACCTGTGAAATGTCCCCTGTACCATCGGCTGCAACACAACCCCAAAGCATGACTGATCCACCCCCATGCTTAATAGTTGGCGAGATGTTATTTTCCTGAAATTTGGTGGCCTTTTTTCTCCACACATACCTTTGATCATTGTGGCCAAAGACTTCTATTTTAACCTTTTCGGTCGACAGAACTTGTTTCCAAAATGTATCAGGCTTGTTTAGATGTTCTTTTGCATACTTCTGATGCTGAATTTTATAGTGAGGCTGCAGGAGAGGTTTTCTTCTGATGACTCTTCCATGAAGGTCATATTTGTGCAGGTGTCTCTGAACAGTAGAACAATGAACCACAAAGCTAGAGTCTGCTAAATCTTTCTGTAGGTCTTTTGAGGTCAAGCGGGGGTTCTGATTTGCCTCTCTAGCAATTGTACAAACAGCTCTCACTGAAATTTTTCTTGGTCTTCCGGACCTTATCTTGACCTTCACTGTTCCTGTTAACTGACATTTCTTAATTACATTTCAAACTGAGGAAAGGGCAGCTTGAAAACACTTTGCTATCTTCTTATAGCCTTCTCCTGCTTCATGGGCCTCCACCATTTTCATTTTCCAAGTGCTAGGCAGCTGCTTAGAAGAACCCATGGCTGCTGTTTTTTTGGCATAAAGTTAGAGGAGGCTTGGTTTTTACAAAGCTGGGAAATGTTCATCACCTGGCATTTACTAACGATGGTAGTGAACAAGCCATAACCCTAACAGGCTAATTAAGGTCTGAAACCTTGGTCAAAATTATCAAAGCACACAAATCTCCAAGGGTGCCCAAACTTTTGCATAGGCCCATTTCCCTTATTGTAATTTTTTAAAATGAAAAAAAAAAAAATATATATATATATTTATTTGCCTAAAATACAACTGAAATATGTCATCTTTAACAATATGCCTTTTAGAGATCATTTCATCTTCAACTTGCTTAACTGTTCACATTAACAGTGATTTTGACCAGGGGTGCCCAAATTTTTACATGCCACTGTATGTATGGTCCCCTTCATCCCTGTATGTATGGCCCCCTTCATGCCTGTATGTATGGACCCCTTCACCCCTGTATGTATGGCCCCCCTCATGCCTCATCCCTGTATGTATAGCCCCCCTCATGCCTCATACAGGTATGTATGGCCCCCTTCTTCCCTGTATGTATGGCCTTCTCATCACGTATGCTTGGCACCCCCTGATCTCCATCACGCTGCCTTGTGTCACGCTCTGTGCTGGAATAGTCACTGCTCCCCATGCCGGGACTGCGTGCGTGGGGAGCAGTAACCATTCACTCTCCCTAATAGCGCGCACGCTGTAGCCGCAGTGAGGCTCCTGCTGCGCTCGGCGGTCAGCGTGCCCGCTATTAAAGGCCATGAATATTCACCACACTCATGGGAGCTATACACAATGATTTGGTCTGGTGGTGTCTCTTTTATAAGTTCTGTTTTATTTATGACAAAAGGGTCATTTTAACATATTAATACATTCTTTTTATTACTGATTATTAATTATTTTCAGCCTCCGGCCTTTCATAGAACGGCTGACTGGGTCTTCTAGTACCCAGCAACTCCTGCTCCCTCCCTACACCCAGTGATTACATGGGGAGCCTTACACTATGGGGAGGTGGAGATGGGAGATAACCTTGTGTTCAGAGTACAGTATGTCACACAAGGAGCAGACAACCATCAGGAGCACGGTCATGTAATAAGTGGCAGCATAAATCTCAGCTAAGAAATTTAGAATATTTATGGTATGTACATGTCTTAAAAATGTTACATGTCTGAAGTCTGCTTTGCACTTTCAGCTTGATGATCTTGAAGCTTATCTTAACTGGTTGCTTATGGGCTTCACTAAGGCTTTAATGCACCTGAATAAATAGATTTAAGGCGTTTATCATTGTTGAACCAAATTGGAGCCGAGGCTAGCAATCTTTTAAACAAGTATTATTTGCCTGATGAAGCCCCTGCTCCTCCAGTACAATGTCTTTACTGCCCATGCTAGTCTTTGTGCATATGTGCTGCTCATTCCACAATGGTGTAATGAGAAAAAAATCGAAACGCCAGAATTACAGTTTTTTTGCAACCGCAACATTGCAATAAAATGCAATAAGAGGAGATCAAAACATTGTGTCTACCCCAAAATGGTATCAATAAAAGTGTCTGCTTAGGGCGCAAAAAACAAGCCATCAACCATCCCCAGATCAAAAGTGAAAACGCTGTGCGTCTCGGAAAATGCGGACAAACGCAAAATCTTTTTTTCATACAAATTTCGGACGTTTTTTAACCACTTAAATAAAAAATAAACTATACCCGTTTGGTATCTGTGTACTCGTACTGACCTGGGGAATCATATTGCCCGGTCAGTTTTCCCATATAGTGAAAATGGTAAAAGAAAAAAATTGTGGAATTGCACTTTTTTTCACGTTTTCCAGTACACTATATGGTAAAATCAATGTTGTCACTCGAAAGTACAGCTCGTCCTGCAAAAAAACAAGCCCTCTTACAGCTATAATGATGGAAAACTAAAAAAGTTATGGCGGTGGAAAAAAATAAAAAAGGGAAAATGACCATGGCATGAAGAGGTTAAGCAAGATGCAGTGATTTAACGTGAATTTTAAGGAGGCTATGACTTTTTCTTAACTTTTTCCTGTCAAGTTTTGGAATACTCATCTGTGTTTATAGATGACGGGAATGGTAAATTCAATACATTGTATGCATACTTAATATTTTTTTCATGTGGCTGTACTTGACATGAAAATATATCTTTTATAGGAAATTCGGAACCGTCACTGGCTTCAAGTCATGTCTGTAACAGGAAGCTCATTCCCACTTGAAGCTAATGTCTTTAAAGTATCCCAAGTTCTGGATATCGGGCTATTAAAGTATGTGGAACAGTGAATTAATTATTTAGACAAACCTGCTTTGTTCTTCTCTCTCTCTCTTTCTGTATATATATATATATATATATATATATATATATATATATATATATATATATATACAGTACAGACCAAAAGTTTGGACACACCTTCTCATTTAAAGATTTTTCTGTATTTTCATGACTATGAAAATTGAACATTCACACTGAAGGCATCAAAACTATGAATTAACACATGTGGAATTATATACTTAACAAAAAAGTGTGAAACAACTGAAAATATGTCTTATATTCTAGGTTCTTCAAAGTAGCCACCTTTTGCTTTGATGACTGCTTTGCACACTCTTGGCATTCTCTTGATGAGCTTCAAGAGGTAGTCACCGGAAATGGTCTTCCAACAATCTTGAAGGAGTTCCCAGAGATGCTTAGCACTTGTTGGCCCTTTTGCCTTCACTCTGCGGTCCAGCTCACCCCAAACCATCTCGATTGGGTTCAGGTCTGGTGACTGTGGAGGCCAGGTCATCTGGCGTAGCACCCCAACACTCTCCTTCTTGGTCAAATAGCCCTTACACAGCCTGGAGGTGTGTTTGGGGTCATTGTCCTGTTGAAAAATAAATGATGGTCCATTAAAACACTGGAGTGGTGGTTGTTGGAAATGGGCCTCTATACAACTATGTAGATATTGCAATAAAAACAAGACATTTGCAGCTAGAATAGTCATTTACCACATTAACAATGTATAAAGTGTATTTCTGATTTATTTACTGTTAGCTTCATTGAAAACAATGTGCTTTTATTTAAAAAATAATGAAATTTCTAAATGACCCCAAACTTTTGAACAGTAGTGTATATTAATGCAATGTGTTGTTTATCAGGCTGTTGACTACCCTCTGTTACTATCCGTTTACCTATAGTCAGATATATGGTGGTCATTTGGACCTTAACCCCTTCACGACATATGACATATATTTATGTCATATGTTGTGTCCCTGCCTTTGATGCAGGCTCACACGCTGAGCCCACATCTTTCCCCGCATATGATGGGTGATTTAATCACAGTACCTCTTCGGACAGCTGAATTTACTTAGTAAGGCTACGGCCCCACTATCAGTATTTGGTCAGTATTCGGTCAGTATTTTTTCTCAGGAGTGGAAACCAAAATCAGGAGTGGGTGATAAATGCAGAATTGGTGACTTGTTTCTACCTTTTCTCTGATTGTTCCTCACCTTGTTTTGGCTCCCACTCCTGAGAAAAAATACTGATCAAATACTGACCAAATACTGATAGTGATAGTGAGGCCATAGCCTTATGTCCACAGTTTGTGCAACTAGGAAAGATATATTGCAGAAACGTGCAGCCCTGCTTCCAGGCTGTTTGCATGGCCGCCTTTTCTGCAATATAAGTCTTATTATCTTAATGTAAACACTGTGATTGATGTGTCACTGTCCGAGCTGCCTGGAACACTTTGTAAGCTGGGGAGGGGGGGTGAGGAGAGAGAGGATAATGAGAAAGGAGAGAGCTCTCTGGGGGGGGGGGGGGGGGTCACAAATATTTTTTTGTCACATTTCACTGCCTGGAAAGTCCATTTATCCAAAATGTCCTAGATGGACAACATAATGTAAAGATAACATGAAGAGCAGATCAATAGTAAAGTATATAGAATGCTCTCAAGCAGCATTTAACTTGTTTAAAAAAAGTATTTTAATCTAGCAAAAAGTTTCATTAAAATCCATGAAGCAGCAGAAGCCACAATATACCAAAAATATCTCCAATGTATAAATAAAGTGGGCACCTCCAGGCTTGGAATGGTCCAAGGGGGAACTGGACAATCCCCAGAGGATCCATGTGCAGACGATCCCACCCCTCTACATAAGCAGTTATTGACACAATACCCTTGACTCACTATTTACAAATGCAGCATCTTAAAGGGCATATCTGGGACTTTCTGAAAAACAAAAAATGTGCCCAAGCACTAACAGGCAGGTAGTTGCTACCTACCTGCCTGTTGTGCCTGGCGCCGCTCCTACTAGCAATTCAGCTGTTCCTGGTAACAGGTAGGTAGCAACTACCTGCCTGTTAGTGCTTGGGCACATTTTTTGTTTTTCAGAAAGTCCCGGATGTGCTCTTTAAGCATCTCATCATTCATTTACCATACTACTCACTGTATTATTATATAAAAGCATAGCTAAATTTGTGACTGAGGATAAAGTAACATTTGCATGTAAATGAACAATGAGTCACCAGAGTCAATATTACTGGTAGACTCTTGGCACCCCAGTCCAACATTAGAAACCTCTAATATTATATACAAAATCAAATGCAAGTCTCAGTTACAACATAGTCCAAATCAAACAATAGAACATAGATAAACACAATGTAGGTTGCATTTCAAAATACAGAAAAAGTTATGGTTTATTTAAAAAAATAAAATAGGTGGGTGCGCACATTAAAAACATTTAAAAATCATTAAACAACGAAACAAAGTTTTCGCTGAAGTGTATTGCAACACAGAGACCCGTCAGGTCCGTACACAGCAATACATCCTGCTGGCCAATCAGAGGCCAGCAGCTGACGGTGGTGTGCACGTGACTGGGGCAGTGACGCCATGCGCTCCCATCACTTGCACGCTGAAGAAGAGGGAGAGGGAGAGTGGAGGGAAAGTGAGTGTAATAGTTTATTTTTTTCTATACAGTAACGAACAGCAGCAGAACTGGGGACATATACCAGGATGGGGGATAAATATACTAGGTTGAAGGACATATATGTAGCACCCTGAGGATTCGGCTGCTACAGGGGTATTGCACCTCAACCCAGAGGTGTGATATTCCACTCCCGGGTAAGGATGGAGTGTGGACCTGAGCTCGGTAGGCTGCATGCACTACACACATCCCATTTCCGAGGGGCAGGCCGACGGTACTCCCACTTAGAAATGTGCAGGTACGACCGAGTCTGTTCCTGGCTGGAGTGGGAGGGGGGTGGAACATCCCAAGTAGTGTAGGGGCAGATAGGGGGAGCAGCCTGGGTAAAGTTAGGAGCTCATTGGGTGCTGGTCACCTGAGCTCACACATAGAGGGAGTATTTAAGGTGGGCACCATCAAAGATCAGGGTCAGTCTGTCAGAGTCAGTAGGAAGCAGAGGTCCAGATGAGCCTGCAGAGAGAGAGTAGAGGAGAAGAAAGAGAGACCCAGAGGGGGAAAAGAAAGGACTCTGAGAACCCAAATTCAATCCCCGGGTGAAGAGTCGGCAATAGGGTACCGGATCCCAAGCTGGTGGGGGCAAAAGCACACCCTAGCCAGAGACCGGAGGCCGTGGGCAGCGTCTGCCACGGCCACCCACCACATCCACCCCAAAGGCAGACCACGTGGAGGGTCAGGGAACCCAAGGCCAAGGGTCTCCCAACAGAAGGCCCGAGGGAGCTGGACCTAGGTGGATCACTAGTGGGGACGGCCAGAGGAAAGGACAGAAGGAGAGCTCAGGGTCACGCTCCGGACTTGTTTGGGGGTTGGCTGAATCCAGGACCTGGTGGACGCAGCACGGCTCGGGTGGTCACTTGAAGCTGGAGTGACCGGAACATCAGCAGTGAGTAAATACCCTAAACTGCACAACCCGACTCTGTCTTCATTACCATCTATGCTGCACCACCACAACCCCCATCCTCTGCACCTGACCCCCTGAGGCTATACCCCACCCGTTGGGGGTTATACCATCAAAAGCTGCACCAACACCATCAGCCTCAGCGGACCCTGCTGCAGCGGCGGCCGTAGTGACCGCAATACAACGGGTGGCGTAGTCGACATTAAGAACTTAATAACATCTGTAGGACTGCCACATACAACTGAGCTTGACACCCTGGGCACGGACCGGGTCACAGCCACTCGGAAGACTACAACTCCCATCTGATCCGGCTCCGGGTATTCCCCTAAAGAATATGGCCCAGGGGGCGCGTCAACTTTGGCGTAGTCGGCAGGATTACGTGCCCACAACAACCGGGTACTGCGTGCCTGAAGAAAAGAACGAGTTTACCTCAAAAAGAAGTCTCCCGCCGGTTCCGGAGGGTCCCCGCCATCGGACCCCATCACCAGTCGATTCCCGCCGGTTGTCCGCCATTAACAGCGTTTTCCCGCCATCTGCAGAGTTTCCCGCCACTGGGAAGCGATTCCCGCCATTTCCAAAGGTTTCCCGCCTTGGAAGAGCGGACGCCATTATGGGCGTGCCAGAGGGTGGCAAGAGGCCACCTCCCATCGTGGGCCAGGACCGAAAATGGCGCCAAAAGTGGAAACCGCCCCCACCAACAGAGACTGTGATGCTAGAGGTGTCTGTCAGCGTGAAAGAACCGCCCCTGGAGCTGACAGTCACCAAATGGCCCCGGGACCGCCCTCGAAGGGGGAGGAGACGAAAGGAGAGAGCAAAGATGGGTGTCGCTTGGAGCAGTCTGGAGAGAGCGCACCCGGAGGCAAGAAGCCTGGAGAAGAGTATCGGAGGAGCTTACCCGGAGATGGCGAGAAAGCAGAGCAGCACCGGCCCGTTGGCCAGGAGCCTGCTAGAAACAGAGGAGGGAGAGCAGAGCAGCACCGGCCCGCTGGCCAGGAGCCTGCTGGAAACAGTGGAAGGAGAGCAGAGCAGCACCGACCCGTTGGTCAGGAGCCTGCTGGAAACAACGACCCCACTAGGCCTAGTGGAGGTCCTAGCACAGCTCCCCCGAGACCGGGAGTGTGCACAGACCGCTCTGGAGGGCCTCGCAAGGAGGATGGCCCGGGTGCAGCGAGAGACGTTGGCGGAGTGGAGCCGTGAGATGGCCCAGCAGACCGAGACCTGTCAGCGGAGCACGCCACCCAAGATGAGGAGACAGACCGCCTCTGAGGATGGCGCGGGAGGACTGAAGGCCGGAGACGGCGCCGAGAAGGGAGCCAAACGAGTGGAGGCAGGTAAAGGGGACGTCTATACCCCAAACCGGGAAACCGTGTACCTGCCCCAGCTCCCCGTCGCAGAGCCCGAAGTCTATCCTGCCGTGCCCGTCGCTGCAACGTCACCGCCGCAGACTAGGCCTCAAACGGGAGCCGCGACCCCTGTGACGTCACACGCCTCGACCCCGAGCGTGACCAAGCAGGAAGTACCACCAGCCTGGTCGCAAGGCCTAGTACCCCCGGGCGCCGCAATACCAACAGCGCCCCCTACCTCCGCGGAGCCCCCGGCCTGGTCGCAGGGCCAAGTAGCCCAGGGCGCCGCCGTCCTTACGGTGCCCTTCACCTTCCAGATACCCCAGGCCTGGCCGCAAGGCCCGGGCAACCCGGGCGCTAACACCACCGCGCCCATAAGACCAAGAGTGCCGCATCTGGGAGAGGACCTGTTCACCCAACACACGTGCCCGGATGGGCAGCCTTTCATCTGGCCCCAGAAATATCATGAACTGGAACGACAGAGGAAGGCTGGGGCCCTGTGTGCACCCCTGATCCCGGCTCCAAAGCCCGTGAAGAGGATCTCGCCCCCGCTAGAAGAGGCCCAATTTGAGTGGGACCCCACCGGAGAAGATCTCATGGGGTTCACTCAGGAGACTCGGGCAGCTGCGGCGGAGCGTGCTGAGTGCTGCCGCCAACAGCTCGAGGTCTTCGAGAGGGAGCGGAGAGAGAGGCGGGTCCGGGAACAGCAAGCTCAAATAAGGAGCGCGTAGTCCCCGCACCACCGGGACTGTGATTAAGTTTAACATGCAGCATGGGTGGGGCTTCATCCGAGACCACCGCACCCCAGGTGACGTCTTCGTGACCAGGAGAGACGTTGAGTCCCACCTACCGGAGGGACACAGAGGTCGTGACCTTTACATCGGGGACGAGGTCACCTTCACCCGGCACAAGTGTGCCAAAGGACCCTACGCCCTCCATGTGCATCGCCTGACGGAGGAAGAGCTGTGGTGTGAGGAGGAAGAACAAGAGGACCCGGACGGGTCTGAAACTAGAGTTAAAGAAATAATTATTTGATGCCTTGCTGTTTTTGTAAGTTTGCCCACTGACAAAGACATGAACAGTCTATAATTTTAAGGGTAGGTTAATTTTAACATTGAGAGATAGAATATCCCCAAAAAAATCAAGAAAATCACATTGTATAAATTAGATAAATTTATTAGCATTTTGCAGTGAGAAATAAGTATTTGATCCCCTACAAACCATTATGCGTTCTTGCGTCTACAGACCAGTTAGATGCTCCTAATCTATCAAAGATAGTCACCTGTATAGCAGACTCCTGTCCACAGTCTCAATTAATCAGTCAGACTCTAACCTCTACAATATGGGCAAGACCAAAGAACTTTCTAAGGATGTCAGGGACAAGATCATAGACCTGCACAAAGCTGGAATGGGCTACAAAACCATATGTAAGACGCTGGGTGAGAAGGAGACAACTGTTGGTGCAATAGTAGGAAAATAGAAGAACTACAAAATGATTGTCAATTGACATCGATCTGGGGCACCATGCAAAATCTCACCTCGTGGGGTATCCTTGATCATGAGGAAGGTGAGAGATCAGCCTAAAACTACATGGGGGGAACTTGTTAATGATCTCAAGGCAGCTGGGACCACAGTCACCAAGAAAACCATTGGTAACACATTACGCCTTAAAGGTTTAAAATCCTGCAGTGCCCGTAAGGTCCCCCTGCTCAAGAAGTCACATGTGCAGGCCCGTCTGAAGTTTGTCAATGAACACCTGGATGATTCTGTGAGTTATTGGGAGAAGGTGCTGTGGTCAGATGAGACAAAAATTGAGCTCTTTGGCATTAACTCAACTCGCCGTGTTTGGAGGAAGAGAAATGCTGCCTATGACCCAAAGAACACCGTCCCCACTGTCAAGCATGGAGGTGGAAACATTATGTTTTAGGGGTGTTTCTCTGATAAGGGCACAGGACTACTTCAGCGCATCAAAGGAAGAATGGATGGAGCCATGTACCGTAAAATCCTGAGTGACAACCTCCTTCCCTCCGCCAGGACATTAAAAATGGGTCGTGGCTCGGTCTTCCAGCAAGACAATGACCCAAAATATACAGCCAATGCAACCCAGGAGTGGCTCAAAAAGAAGCACATTAAGGTCATGGAGTGGCCTAGCCAGTCTCCAAACCTTAATCCAATAGAAAACTTATGGAGGGAGTTGAAGCTCCGAGTTGCCAAGTGACAGCCTCAAAATCTTAATGATTTAGAGATGATCTGCAAAGAGGAGTGGACCAAAATTCCTCCTGACATGTGCGCAACCCTAATCATTAACTACAAAAAACGTCTGACTGCTGTGCTTGCCAACAAGGGATTTCCCACCAAGTATTAAGTGTTGTTTGCCAGAGGAATCAAATACTTATTTCTCACTGCAAAATGCTAATAAATTTATCTAATATATACAATGTGATTTTCTTGATTTTTTTTTGGCTATTCTATCTCTCAATGTTAAAATTAGCCTACCCTTAAAATTATAGACTGTTCATGTCTTTATCAGTGGGCAAACTTACAAAAACAGCAAAGGATCAAATAATTATTTCCTTCACTGTATACCAGGATGGGGGATATACACTGCTCAAAAAAATAAAGGGAACAATAAAATACCAGATATCACTGAGTGAAATATTCCAGTTGCAAATCTCGATTCATTACATAGTGGAATGCGCTGAGAATAATAAAACATAAAAATGATCAATGTAAATCAAAATTGGTATCCATTGGAGGTCTGGATTTGGAATGATACTTCAAATCAAAGTGGAAAATCAAATTACTGGCTGATCCAACTTCAGTGGAAATTCCTCAAGACAAGGAAATGATGCTCAGTAGAGTGTGTGGCCTCCACGTGCCTGTTTGACCTCCCTACTATGCCTGGGCATGCTCCTGATGAGGCAGTGGATATCCTCCTGAGGGATCTCCTCCCAGACCTGGATTAAAGCATCATTCAAATCCTGGACAGTCTGTGGTGCAATGGTGGATGGAATGAGACATGATGTCCCAGATGTGCTCGATTGGATTCAGGTCTGGGGAACGAGCTGGCCAGTCCAAAGCATCAATGCCTTCATCATGCAGGAACTGCTGACACACTTCAGCCACATGAGGCCTAATATTGTCATGCCTCAGAAGGAACCCAGGGCCCGCAGCATCTGCATATGGTCTCACAATGGGTCTGAGGATCTCATCCCAGGACGTTATGGCTGTCAGAGTACCTCTGGCTAGCACATGGAGGGCTGTGCAGCCCTCCAAAGAAACACGTTGCCTCACAATTACTGACCCTCTGACAAACCGGTCATGCTGGAGGATGTTGCAGGCAGCAGAACATTCTCCACGGCGTCTCCAGATTCTCTCATGTCTGTCACATGTGCTCAATGTGAACCTGCTCTCATCCATGAAGAGCATAGGGCGCCAGTCTCGAATCTGCCAATCTTGGTGTTCTCTGGCAAATGCCAATCGCCCTGCACGGTGTTGGGCTGTAAGCACAACACCCACTTGTGGACGTCGGGCCCTCTTACCACCCTTATGGAGTCTGTTTCCGACAATTTAAGCAGACACATGTATGTTAGTGGCCTGCTGGAGGTCATTTTACAGGGCTCTGGCACTGCTTCTCCTGTTCCTCCTTGCACAAAGGAAGAGGTAGTGGTCCTGCTGCTGGGTTGTTGTCCTCCTTCGCCCCCCGCCCCACGTCTCCTGGTGTACTGGCCTGTCTCCGGGTATCTACTCCATGCTCTCGACACTGTACTGACAAGACACAGCTACCTTTCTTGCCACAGCTCGCATTGATGTGCTATCCTGGATGAGCTGCACTACCTGAGCAACTTCTGTTGGTTGTACTATAGACACCACCTCATGCTGCTGTTCCTCTAGGGGTGAGAGCAATGACAAAATTCAGAAGTGACCAAAACAACAGCCAAAAAGGATGCGAACAGAGAAATAGTCTGTGGTCACCACCTGCAGAACCACTCCTTTATAGGGATTATCTGGCTAATTGCCTATCATTTCTACCTGTTGTCTGTGTTTCTTGGTAACTGGGCAGATTGATTTCACAGACGTGTGATTGATTTGGAGTTATATTGTGTTGTTTTAAGTGTTCCCTTTATTTTTTTTGAGCAGTGTTTATACCAGGATGGGGCCCAAACTTATATATATACAGTACAGACCAAAAGTTTGGACTCACCTTCTCATTTAAGAGATTTTTCTGTATTTTCATGACTATAAAAATTGTACATTCACACTAAGGCATCAAAACTATGAATTAACACATGTGGAATTATATACTTAACAGAAAAGTGCGAAACAACTGAAAATATGTCTTATATTCTAGGTTCTTCTAAGTAGCCACCTTTTGCTTTGATGACTGCTTTGCACACTCTTGGCATTATCTTGATGAGCTTCAAGAGGTAGTCACCGGAAATGGTTTTCACTTCACAGGTGTGCCCTGTCAGGTTTAATAAGTGGGATTTCTTGCCTTATAAATGGGGTTGAGACCATCAGTTGTGTTGTGCAGAAGTCAGGTGGATGCACAGCTGATAGTCCTACTGAATTGACTGTTAGAATTTGTATTATGGCAAGAAAAAAGCAGCTAAGTAAAGAAAAACGAGTGGCCATCATTACTTTAAGAAATGAAGGTCAGTCAGTGCGAAAAATTGGGAAAACTTTGAAAGTGTCCCCAAGTGCAGTTGCCAAAACCATCAAGCGCTACAAAGAAACTGGCTCATATGAGGACCGCCCCAGGAAAGGAAGACCAAGAGTCAACTCTGCTTCTGAGGATAAGTTTATCCGAGTCAACAGCCTCAGAAATCGCAGGTTAACAGCAGCTCAGATTAGAAACCAGGTCAATGCCACACAGAGTTCTAGCAGCAGACACATCTCTTCAACAACTGTTAAGAGGAGACTTTGTGCAGCAGGCCTTCGTGGTAAAATAGCTACTAGGAAACCACTGCTAAGGACAGGCAACAAGCAGAAGAGACTTGTTTGGGCTAAAGAACACAAGGAATGGACATTAGACCAGTGGAAATCTGTGCTTTGGTCTGATGAGTCCAAATTTGAGATGTTTGGTTCCAACCACCGTGTCTTTGTGCGACGCAAAAAAGGTGAATGGATGGACTCTACATGCCTGGTTCCCACCGTGAAGCATGGAAGAGGAGGTGTGATGGTGTGGGGGTGCTTTGCTGGTGACACTGTTGGGGATTTATTCAAAATTGAAGGCATACTGAACCAGCATGGCTACCACAGCATCTTGCAGCGGCATGCTATTCCATCCGGTTCACGTTTAGTTGGACCATCATTTATTTTTCAACAGGACAATGACCCCAAACACACGTCCAGGCTGTGTAAGGGCTATTTGACCAAGTAGAAGAGTGATGGGGTGCTACGCCAGATGACCTGGCCTCCATAGTCACCAGACCTGAACCCAATCGAGATGGTTTGGGGTGAGCTG
This sequence comes from Phyllobates terribilis, assembly GCF_046119375.1. Taxonomy (NCBI): domain Eukaryota; kingdom Metazoa; phylum Chordata; class Amphibia; order Anura; family Dendrobatidae; genus Phyllobates; species Phyllobates terribilis. The sequence goes on from NW_027362763.1 coordinate 412,879,664, forward strand.
GACCACAGAGTGAAGGTAAAAGGGCCAACAAGTGCTAAGCATCTCTGGGAACTCCTTCAAGATTGTTGGAAGACCATTTCCGGTGACTACCTCTTGAAGCTCATCAAGAGAATGCCAAGAGTGTGCAAAGCAGTCATCAAAGCAAAAGGTGGCTCCTTTGAAGAACCTAGAATATAAGACATATTTTCAGTTGTTTTACACTTTTTTGTTAAGTATATAATTCCACATGTGTTAATTCATAGTTTGGTGCCTTCAGTGTGAATGTACAATTTTCATAGTCATGACAATACAGAAAAATCTTTAAATGAGAAGGTGTGTCCAAACTTTTGGTCTGTACTGTATATATATATATATATATTTATATATATGTATATAGTAGGGATTGTACTCACTCAGGTACGATGGGAGGCAAACAGGAGGCATGTTCCTTTAAATGTCCATAAAGGTTTTTCAACTTCATAAACCATTAAAAGCAAAATGCATACATGCAGCCTTTAGTGCAGGCAAAAGCAAAGGAAAACAGTCCAATAGGCAAAGTCTCTTGGTAAACCGGACCTGTGGTCACACAGGCTGGTAAGCATCCAGTACACAGCTCAGTCTGGAGACAACACACAGGAGGCCTTCTCTCTCCAAACACAGAACATGTGACAAACAACAGCCTCCATTATATAGGCTGTTAACCACACCCAGATATGTGGGTATCTAGACCAGCCCATCTCTCGAAACTACCAGTAACCCGGTTGCCAAGTGCACCAATTAGTCCTCTTAGTGCGACATGCACTAGAGAAACACTCTGGGGGGAAGGTGGTCCAAATCTTGCGCCGGGGCCCATCAGACACTAGTTACGCAACTGAATGCAATAAAATGCAATAAGAGGTAATCAAAACATTATTCATATCTACCCCAAAATGTCAGTAAAATACTGTATATTCCCAAAATATCAGTGAAAACATCAGCTCAGGGCTCAAAAAATAAGCCCTCACACAGCCCCATATCCCGAAAAATTAAAAGGCTACGGGTCTCGGAAAATGGTGACAAAAGCAAAACATTTTTTCATACAAATTTCCTCATTTTTTTTTCACCACTTAAATAAAAAAATACTATACATGTTTGGTATCTCTGTACTCGTATTGACCTGGGAAATCCTATTGCCAGGTCAATTTTAGTTGTTTTTTTTTGACAAATAAAAAACCCAAAGAACTATTTTGGAATTGCACTTTTTTTGTAATTTTACCGCACTTGGAATTTTTTTCCCCATTTTCCAGGACATCATATGGTAAAATGAATGGTGTCATTCAAAAGTACAACTCATCCCACAAAAAATAAGCCCTTACATGGCTGGAAAAATAAAAAGTTATGGTTCCTGCAAGAAGGGGAGGAAAAAACAAAAGCAAAAAAAAAAAAAACGGAAAATGGCCCAGAGGTGAAATTAATAATGCATTGAAGAGCTCGAAAGGAGACCTCAAACTTTTACACATCTTTTCCAAGTAATTAAAATCTTTGAAGTATTTGCAATCAGCAGCAAATCAATTAGTTGCAAATTGAATTTTTGGATAAAATTTGACAAAGCATCACCTCTATTCTTAATATGAGACACATTTTAGTTTAGTTTTCAAATGCTGTTATATTTTTCAACTCCAGTTTGTAATTTTTAATTCTAAAATCTAGTGAGATTGAACATCCATGAAATGTTTTCTACACATAGGGGGAGGAAGTGAATAACCACAAAAAAAATAAATACATTATAAAAACATATAATTTTATTGAGTGCATAAGGATAAAGATATATATATTAAAGCGTGAGACAGCCAAGAGTTAAATGTGCGTCGCAGTCCTGGGGTCCTACTCTATATGCTTTTCTTTTTTCCATGTTTTTTGCTTGATATATTCAGTGTATTCATTTTGATTACTAATTTATAAAATTATTTATTTTATATATTATACATTTTTCTACTAGATCTTATATACATAGACTATTTTTATAGAGATTAGAACAATATCATTTATGTGATACCCTTTCTGATACGTTTGTCGGGAACTCTCTTTTGTTTATTGCCCCCCCCCACAATTTTAATATATATATTTTTATCTTTATGTACTAAATAAAATTCGATGTTTTTATGACGGATTTATTTCTTTTTGTGGTTATTCACATCCTTCCTCCATGTGTGAAATGCAATATACCTAGTGTGAATATCCACCTAGACTAATGACATATTATTTATATCCTGGTGTATTTCAATGAAATGGTCCCATACATGGTGAATGAAAATGGTGCTTACAGTAAATCCATGCTAAATGTGCTAAATATTTTGCATCAGACAAGAAAGTAAGGTCTCCTTTAGGCTTGTACATTTAAACTTACATGAAACCCATTGCCATCTCTATGGATAATATACTCAGAGTTTATTGTGTAAAATTTTTCAGTAGCTTTGGCTTCAGGATGAATAACTCAAGCATATGATTTTCTTCTTTTGACATATGCTTTCTAATTTGAATTGGCAGCATTAACATATCTCCAGCTGTTCAGTTCAGATCTATGAGGACATGATGTCACCAGTGTCCTCAGTTATGGAAACATATTCCACCTTAATAGATATAGTATCTATGTAGGTGGAATATTTTTAGTTAAAAATGGCAAAAATGTAGGTAAAGAGCTGTTGACAATTGGCGGACAGCAACAGAAAATGTCAGCAGTGAATGATATAACAATGGTATTTTGTGCCGAGTCTGGCATTGGCAGGATAATCTCTCTGGCACTGGCAGGATAATCTCTCTGGCACTGGCAGGATAATCTCTCTGGCACTGGCAGGATAATCTCTCAGGCAATGTTGGGTTTTATGTGTCAGATACACAATGTACAGGCATCTATGGCAGGCTCTAAGGGAGTTTCTGTGGCTGACACTCAATGGGGAATTGATTGCAGTCATTGACGTGCCTTTAATGTGTATCTGAGGTGGGGCACACACTGGGAAAGGAACATATTTGTCTTAATTTCAGTACCACTTGGATTATTAGAAAGGGCAACGCAAAAATTGAATTATTAACGTAGTACTAAAAAAACTATATTGCTAAAAAAAAATAACAAAAAAATCCAAACTGCTCAATGAGGTACTAAAATGTAAAATTAGCCACATGCATTAGATCATTTTGAGAGTATCTAGCACAAACGCCGCTCAACAACTGCTATTGAGAGAAGGTTTGGAGAAGCCACCGATGACTGACCTCTTGGTCACCCGAGTGGCTTGGTTCTCGTCCAGCTTTTAAATGCATTTTCCCTGAAACCCTGCAGTGTTTCAGAGTAAAAGATACATGGCTGAAATGATGTCTAGCTCTGATGGCATGTAGCTGCCATGGTCAAACTGAATCAACAAGTGCTGCACACAAATGACTTGAGAAGTTTAAAATGCTGGTATTCCAAATGTACTGATTAAAACATCAAGTTCTGGAAAGATAGCCAATAAGTGATGTGGGTAAGCAGTCTGGCAGCATATCCACCTGCCTAGACTATAATGGAATCTCATGTAATATTGTTCATACCTATAAACAGCTTGTATAATCATGGAAACCACAGTTTAATAATGCAACTCCAGACATTATTTTTTTTCTCTTTTCAGGAGTGGGAGTGGTTGTAGTAAAGGGGATTTATGAAATGCTTATGTTTATAAATGTATGTTTAAAGTAATCTAATAAAAAACATCTATATGTTTATGGACTGTAAGTCTTAAAAATTAATTGCACATTACACTTGTGAAATGGGAGCTCATATAATGTAGAAAAGCAAAAAACACTTTGCAAATCAACATACACAAAATCAAAACTGTTTATAGTCACCTTTCAGTCATGTAACTCATGTTTGCTTTTCATAAATAAGTTATATCTTTGGTAATTTTAGGGGTAAAATTGCCAATATGGTTATTTTTTTAAATCAGCTTTATTATGGTCATTGGGGATTTAAATAATGTTTTTTTTCCTGTAAAATTCTTTAATTATTGATACTTTTATGCCTATTATACACAAATGATTTGCTAGTGTTCTGAAAGCTAAAGGAATGGTATCTAAATAATATTTTACTAATATGCAGTATACGATCCAATAAATGTTACTACACATTTTAAAAGAATTATATGTGGCTTCACAAAAAGAATTTTGTTCATTTTTTGGAAGTTTTTGTTTCCTTTTGCAGTGGGTCGTTTATTTATTCATTTATTCAATCTTTCCTAAATAGGTTCCAGAAGCCGTTAATTTCAATAGCAAAAGCAGCAAAGAAAGAAATGGATCTGGAAATGAAAATGAGAAAGGTGGAAGAAGAATGGAGTGAGCAGGTATATGAATATTTGCATTAAACATGATTTCACCAGCATTATTGAACATCTGCAACTCAGCTTGTCCTATTTTGTTCGAAGTGGATGGAAAATGAATTGCAGTGTTCTTGTGTACTACTACCAACACTTTACTGCTTGAAAAAACTGAAAGATGTTCCTAACATGAGTACTGGAGGGGATACAACTTATAGTTTTCATTACACAATACCATAACATATAAATCCAAAGGAAGTCAAAACCCCTTGCCATGAGGCAGATGCTAATGCCCCATATTAGGGGAAAAAAATTTCACGACTAGATCCCAACATCATATCATAGAATCTAGTACTCATAGCCTGTAATGTTATATTGATCAAGAAATTCATCCAAGCCCTCCTTGAACTTGTTTTGTGAATCGACCATTACAATATCTTGTAACAGATATATTGCCTCACTGCTCCTACAGTAAGAATTGCATATAGTGATGGTGAATAAACCTTCTTTCCTCTAGACGTAGAGGATGCCTCCTTGTCATCATTGCAGGCCTAGGTGTAAAAAGATCATTAGAAAGATCTTTGTACTGTCTATTCATATATTCGTACATTGTATTTATTTGACCCTAAGCCTTTATTTTTTTCCAAACTGAATAACCCCAAGTTTGATAACCTGTCTTGGTACTGCAGTCTTCCCACCCATTGAAAAACTTTGCTTACTCTTCTCTGCATCTGCTGTAATTCGGCTTTGTCCTTCTTAGAATACTGTGCACAATTTTGAGCTCCAGTTCATAAGTGTGTGCGAATTAGTGACTTGTATAGAGGCAAAACTATGTTCTTGCCATGAGCATGTATGTCTTTTTTTTAATGCATCTCATGATTTATTTTGTCCGGGTGGTAGCTGCCTAGCAATGATCACTAAAGAGAAGAAAGAAGTACTGACATTAGCTCACCAGATTAGGGAAAATACCTTAAATGAGGGTGCAGTGCACAGAGGCTTCAGACCAGCTTCTGAGCTATGAGAACAACATGAGGTAAGGTAAAATTCCAGTATCCGCAAAAAATAGGGTTAAGTTAAAACATCAGGAAACGTCAGGACAAAGAGTGTCAAGCTCGAAATGTGTAGACCCTCTGCTTTTCTCTCTCTTTTTTTCTTCCCTCAACATGGTTTTAATTTTTCCCTGTTTTTAAATATATCAAATAAACATGACGTTTTAACTTACCTCAATTTTTTGTGGAAGCTGGAATTTTACCTTACTTCATACTGATCAGTAAAGTTGAGTTTACTGTTCACCAATACACCCACATCTTTTTCAGAGATGGTTTTACTATGTAGCACGTAACAGTACATTTTTTTCTCTACATAAGTGCATGACTTTACATTTATCTATGTTAAACTTCAATTACCAATTCTCGGCCCAGCGCTCCAACTTCTCAAAATCCCGCTGTAGTATTAAATTATATTCCTCTGTGTTGATTACCTTGCAGAGCTTAGTATCATCTGCAAATATTGGCATTTTTCTCTGTATGCCTCAACAAAATCATTAATAAATATAATAAAAAGAAGAGGGTCCATTACTGAGCCCACTTTCCACCAATAACCCCTCTGTTTCCTATCTTTGAGCCAGTTGTTAACCCAATTACACATACTTACCCCTTGTCCTATTAATCTCATTTTATGTGCTAACTCTTTGTGTGGCACCATATCAAAAGCCTTTGCAAAGTCCAGATAATCAACACACATGGCCATACTCTGGTCCGGTCTGGAAATTACCTCCTCATAACAGCTGATCAGATTTGTTTAACAAGAACGATCCCTCATAAACCCATATTGATGCTGGTTCATGAAATGATTTTTATTGAGAAACTCCAGGATAGCATCTTTTAGAGAACCCTCAAATATTTTGACTACAGTCGAGCATAGGTATGAGTGATTAAGTCAAAGATATTAGTGATATCTACATTGGTGTGAGTGATTGTTTGAATTGGTATGAGTGGTTGAGACATTGTTATGAGTGATTATCTGTACTCACATTACTATGCAAAAAAATATCAAGGACAATAAGAGTAATCAAGAGGATAACTGGGATTATAGATTCAAATCCTATGTGAGGATTGTTCTCATATTAGTATTTTTCCCGGGTTCTCTAGTGAAATCTAAAGTCAAATGTAGACATTTTAAATTGGTGTCCCCATTTAAATGGCTGAGATTAGTTTAAAAGAAAAAAAATTATACTACCCTCACTAATGTCCCACAGTGCCCATTTCAATTCTGACTAGGCCTCTGCTGATCTCTACTTCCTGGACACACCAGAAAATACCAGTTCTGCCCAGTGATTGGCTAAGCAGGCACTTCCTGGTACTTCCATTTAATGTGGGGCATTGTTGAGCGAGTGGGTCAGTATTGCTTTTTTTGTTAAACCAGTCTGAGCTCTTTAATTGGGGGAATCTATTTGAAGTGTCTATATTTTACTTTAGATTTCAATTTAGAATGTGACGCTGACATTAGTGGTTGTCAGGGATTTAGATCCCAATTATCACAGAGACCACCCGCTGTGATCTTTGGAGCGAACAGCTCTCTGCTGCCCCCTATAGTCCGGACAATTACATGATTGGCCGATGATCAACCGAGGGGACCGCAGGTTGTTCTCACTAATTAGTTCTTGGAAAACTAACAGTTAGCGTATGGCATATGCACCTCCAGATTCCAACGCATGGAATATGTGTATATACCACCGTACGATCGCTGCTAACTCCATGATAACCCCCGAAAGACCATTATCAGTCACCACCAATCCGTTTTTAAATACAGGCTGATTGGACACCTTATATGTAGCGTATGGCTTCAGGGCGAGGCACGATTACAGAACAAAAGAAACATAACTATTAAATTTTATATTTAATCCAAAGGGAGGCAGTGTTTATGAAAAAATATACAAAATATTTTACAAAGGGGACTAAATAATGCAGCATCTACAGTCACAGAAAATAAAAGGAATTAACAGAAGAACTTACTATATCAATTGAGACCAATGAGACAATTCAGTTTAGCCGGAGGAGAGCGCTTCGATTGGCCGTTTTGTGAATGGGGTCCCTGCATACACGAAAAATGTATCTCTAAGCATGAACTCAAATCATAATTCGGCTTGATATTTTATCAGCCCGAGTACAACCCACACACTGCCCTGTGATGATCTCATATGGGCCGGGTTGTGAGCTGGTCTAAGCCCTTGATTTTATGAGATCCCCAACTTATGCAATAACTCCTCGCTGGATGATAGCAGAAGTTTGACATTGACACCATATTTTCCATCGGAATTTTATCTTTACTTAGAGACCAAACATGGCATAGCTGTTGTCAGTTATCTTTTTACTGTTGATTTACAGCTCATCAGTAGGTGTCACAGATATGAAAAAATATGCACATTGTTCCCCAATTAGCCCTGCAGCTAAAAATATACAGTACCGTATATTCCGGCGTATAAGACGACCTGGTGTATAAGACGACCCCCCTACTTTCCTGTTAAAATATAGAGTTTAGGATATATTCACCGTATAAGACTACCCCTTTTCCAACGCATACCAAACACCGGTAAAAATTAAAAAAAAACAGATTTGAATTTAACATGGTCCTTTTTTAATTTAAATTCTTATGACATGCAGGTATATAGCAGGAAAACTGTCACTCATAAACATATTAAAATAGGGGGGACCCCACGTCATTTTTTGGGGGGGTCCCCCATTCTAATAGCTAGTAAAGGCTAGGTATTCAGCTGGGGGCTGATATTAGTAGCCTGGGAAGCTCCGTGGGTATTACCCTCTTCCCAGACTTCAAACATCTGCCCCAGCCGTCTGCTTAACCTCCGCTAGAGACTATAATGATGGTGGATCCCACGCCAATTTTCTTTTTAAAAAATCCTTTATTTTAACACTAAATGACAATTGAGGGGTTAATAAAGATGCAGTCCCTAAATTATTAATTTTGTAATTAATTTTTCCCAAAAATGTTGACGTGGGGATTCGCCATATTTTTGTGTCCAGCCAGGTACAGCAGGTACCTGGCCGGACACAACAATATAGGCAAGCCCTTTTTTTTTTAATTATTTCATGAAATAATTAAAAAAAAAAATACGTGGGGCTTCGCCCTATTTTTGTGTCCAGCCAGGTACAACTAGGCAGCTGGGGGCTGGAATCTGCAGCGCAGGGAGGCCCAAGCTTTCTGGGCCCCCCCCCGCTGCAAATTGCAGTCCGCAGCCACCCCGGAAAATGGCGCGTTCATAGAAGCGCCATCTTCTGGCGCTGTACCCAACTCATCCAGGGCCCTGGTGCGATGGCTCACTGGGTAATAAAGGGGTTAGGGCCAGCTTGGCATTATCAGCTGGCCCTAAGCCCGAAATTCATGGGGTCACGCCAATATTAGACATGACCGCCATGAATTTCTAGTAAAGTAATTAAAAAAAACACAACACCCAGAATAAAGTCCTTTAATTGAAATAAAGACACAATTTTTTAATGTTCTAAATTAAACCATACTTACAGTCACGCCCATTCCAGCTGAAGCCAACGATCTCCTGCAATAAAAGTAAAATAATAAAGCAACCTCATCCTTACCTCTCCATGGTTCCCAGGACCGGTCCTGCTCTGCTACATTCACATGACAGGCTGCACCGCAGCAGAACGCTGCCGTTCAGCTTGCCATGCGGCAGACACTGAGAAGCGCAGGCATGCTTGTGCTCCTCAGTGTCTGACTGTGACGGCATCCAGATGAGCCGAGATCATGTCCAATGAACTCGGCTCACCTCATGCACGTCACTGACAGCGTGGGAAAATTCTCCTGCTCCCCGCATGCGCAGTAGAAGTTTCCCACGCTGTCAGTGACGGACGTCCAGGAGGTGAGCTGAGTTCATTGTCGGCTCATCTGGATGCCGTCACAGTCAGACACTGAGGAGCGCAAGCATGCCTGCGCTTCTCAGTGTCCGCGGGATGACAGGCTGGATGGCAGCGTTCTGCTGCGGTCCAGCCTGTCATCTCGATGTAGCAGAGCTGGACCCGTCCTGGGAACCATGGAAAGGTAAGGATGAGGTTGGTTTATTATTTTTCTTTTATTGCAGGAGATCGTTGGCTTCAGCTGGAATGGGCGTGATGGTAAGTATGGTTTAATTTAGAACAATAAAGAATTGTGTGTTTATTTCAATTAAAGGACTTTATTCTGGGTGTTTGTGTTTTTTTTAACTTTGACTATGGGGTTAGTAATGGGGGTGTCTTATAGACGCCTCTCCATTACTAACCTGGGCTTGATGTCAGCTGGCATTATAAGCTGACATCAACCCCAGCCCTATTACCCCATTGCCACCGCTACAGGGCAGTGGGAAGAGCGAGGCTAAGTGCCAGAATTGGCGCGTCCTATGGATGCGCCATTTCTGGGGCGGCTGACGGCTGGTGTTTCTAGCCTGGGAGGGGGCCAATATTCATGGCACCCTTCCTGGGCTATTAATATCAGCCTCCAGCTGTCTGCCTAGCCTTTGCTAGCTATTAAAATAGGGGGGACCCCACGTCATTTTTTTGGGATCCCCCATTTTAATAGCTAGTAAAGGCTAGGTATTCAGCTGGGGGCTGATATTAGTAGCCTGGGAAGCTCCGTGGGTATTACCCCCTTCCCAGGCTTCAAACATTTGCCCCAGCTGTCTGCTTAACCTCCGCTAGAGACTAAAATTAAGGGGAACCCCACGCCAATTTTTTTTTTTAATAAATCCGTTATTTTAACACTAGATGACAAGTACAGTAACCAGTACTGTCACTGTACTTCATATATATGTGACTGACATGTTTCTATCTATCTAATCTATGTGTGATGCTCTATCTTTCTGTTATAAATTGTCGGGTACAGATGCTGAATTGCCGGCCGGCTTTTTTAAAGAGACGGTGCATGAAAACACTATTATTTGTTTTAATAAATCCTTTACACTAAATGACAAGTACAGTAAGCAATACTGTCACTGTACTTCATATATATGTGACTGACATGTTTCTATCTATCTAATCTATGTGTGATGCTCTATTCTTTCTATTCTAAATTGTCGGGTGCCGGCTTATGCCGCTGCTGAATTGCCGGCTTTTCATATATTGTCACAGAAGCGATGCGAACTTCCCTGCTCCGGACACAGCGCAGCGCTTCTGTGACAAGTGAAAGCTGTCGGCACAGAAGCCCTGCGCTGTGTCCGGAGCTGGGAATACGCAGCGATGTGTCAGTTTCAGCACAGAAGCGCTGACTGTCTGGACCTACCGCCGCCGTATTTTAACTCCCTCCACCTTATATTAACTCCGACATGGCAGGGATACGGCCACGGCAGCTTATTAACACCCCCAGAGTATCCCCGCATGTCAATTTCTGAAAGTTCAAAAACATTACCGGCGTATAAGACGACCCCAGACTAGACAGAAGATTTTTCAGTCTTCAAAAGTCGTCTTATACGCCGGAATATACGGTATGTCTCATCACAATCGGATTTATAGAAATTCCCTTATTCTATATTTTCTTTTGGTGCCTCAGCATTCAGCAAATTCATGTGGATGAAAGGAATGTGTGCCTGTGAAGGATAATGCTATTCTAAAGAGTGTGATATATTCCCTTTGATCCTTAACAATCTGTTTCCTATCTATTCAACCTTTGTCTATACACAATACACATCCTCGTTCAATCCCTGGCCTATACTGTATGTTAAACTATGTCTGTACGTCAACACATGTATCTATGGTTGTTCAACTCTCTGAAGTCTCAATTACCTGTCAATTGTATAGCTCTTGCATGTTAACTAACCTGGCTAATTAACTTCCTACCTGTAGTAGTCCATTGTACAATCCTACATCTAAATGTTAGCTCAGATTGCAAATGACAGAGGGAAGGAGAGGGGGGGTGAGTGACCTCAGAGATTTTTAATATTTTCTATAACAGTGGTAATTCACAATAGTACCCCCAATGCCTCAATAGTTTAACTGTGCCACACTTTGTGCCTTCAAATAGTAATAATGCCTCCATATAGTAGTAGTGCCTCCTTTGTACCTATATATAGCAATGGTGCCCCCACTCTGCCTCCATATAGTAATAGTACCTCCATCGTGCCTCCATATTGTAATAGTTCCCTCTTCTTGTGCCTTCATACAGTAATATTTCCCCCTCTATGATTGTACATATTAATAGTGCCTCCACTGTGCCTCCAACTTGTAAAGGTCCTCACAGTGAAAAGTACTTTTTATTAGCTTAACATCTCCTTTAAAACTAATAACAGCCAATTCCAGACTATTCTTAGACATATTATGTTTTAATGTCATCACAGTAATTGAATGTAAATTAGAATCTCTTCCATGTGTAGGTTCTAATCTTCAAACCTTACAAAAACAAAGTGCTATTGGCAAAGGATCAGTCACTAATTTTACTAGAAGAGTTAGAAGATGCCCACATGCTTCTTGCACAGATGCTGTCTTCAAAGGAAATTGATCCCCTAAGAGAGGAAGCGACTACCTGGGCAGAGAAACTAAAACGTGTGGGTGATGTCTTGGAGCTGTGGATCGATGTACAAGAGCTGTGGCAGCATCTCGAGGAAGTGTACAACAATCCCACTACTATCCAAGTAATGTATACATGTTTCATTGTAAATTATAATTGTTTTACAATACAAATTGTTTGTAACATTACAACTTTAATTTCTCTTTTGTTTTTCAAAATAATAATTTGTGACCATTTCTTGGCCCAGCGCTCCAACTTCTCAAAATCCCTCTGTAGTATTAAATTATATTCCTCTGTGTTGATTACCTTGCAGAGCTTAGTATTATCTGCAAATATTGGAATTCTTCTCTGTATGCCCTCAACAAGATCATTAATAAATATAATAAAAACAAGAGGGCCCTGCGGTAACCCACTTTCCACCAATAACCCCTCTGTTTACTATCATTGAGCCAGTTGTTAACCCAATTACACATATTTACCCCTTGTCCTATTAATCTCATTTTATGTACTAACGTTATGTTGCACCATATCAGAAGCCAACACTTTTTCATATGTCAATTACAGACACATAATGTACATAATGATACTCCTTTGTTTTATTTTCAATAAACAGGAACTACCACGGGAAGCAAGAAGATTTGCAAAAGTTAACAGACGATGGACATTGATGATGGTTTCAGCTTACAAGACAAAAAATGTCCTCCAGGTGAAGGAAATGCTAATGATTTTGAAGCAAATACCATCATTTTTTATTTTCTATTAAATAATACATTAATACAGTTAATAAATGGGAACTGTACTTTCAATAGTGCAAGGCAATCTATGGCTCTTTGCAATACATCTTATTAAATAAATCTGTTTTTTTGTTTTGTTTAACTTCATCTTGCTCAAAATCAGACTGACTACCAGCACAGTGAGGTGTCAGGTTATACTGGATATTGATCTATGGAGAGGCAAAAGGGAAGGAGAAATGAAGAGCAGAGTGAAAAAACAGGCAGCAAGAAATGCAAAAAGCTTATGCTGAGCTTTCAAACAAGTCTTTTTCCTCACTCCAGAGCTGGATTCATATTTACACTGCTGAGTACTGCAGTATAATTTATTCAATTCTGTAGCTGCTTTTTTCAGGTTTGCTAAACAATGAAGGGCAGGATTCCATCTCTCTGTGAGCTGTGCAGTGTATTGGGAGGTTCTCCACCAGCTCAGGGTTAATAGAAAATTAAGTGATAGAATCTGAAGTGGGAAAACTGGTGAAAATGCAGTCTACAAGACATGTAGGGTTGAGAGATATTGTTATTCGTCATGTACATATGCAGGACAGCTTATTCTGAATAGTTACCTGAGGTGTAGTTCCCCTTTAATTTTTTTTTTATCTAAAGGTAATAAAATATGCTTATTTGAGGTGATCCATAATAACTCAGTGTGATTTGTTGCCTGTAACAGAGACTTAAGTTGTTTTTTATATAAAGTATATATTTTAAATCACTGTAAAACATTGTATTAAATGTCTACTGGAAAACTGAAAATTCATTTTTATAGAATACATTTAGACACCATCTTTGTTGGGCCAATTATGAATTATTGGTTACAATAGTTTCCAGATTATGATCCTCACATCCATCATAATTCTAAGAAAACGGTAGGCTTGTCCCTTTCTCATTGGTATAAACCTCAACCTTAGAAATATAATTCTAGAAAATAAAACAAGAAAAAGTACATGAACCATTATTTAATAAAGGTATGGATGATCTTTGTACAGTCCTTGTGACATTCTTATTCATTCTTTTGTGTAACCTGTGTCCTTTCCTTTACTGTAAAGCAAATAAAGAATCCCCAACACAGATAATATGAGTAAGTTAGTATTCAAAGCATGTACATGGGGACATTTGTGTGAATGCTATTTTCTGTAGATATTTGTATTCCCAGAGAAACAATTCTGTTGCATATTTTCGTAACACTATTCATTCCTCTGTTATTCCTGCTAGGAATGTGTGACTGATTTGACAACTGGGTGTAACCAATAGGGGGTGTTTCCCTTCACAAGTTGATATTGTCCAATTAATGCTGCTAGTAGGAGACTTGGTTTGACAACTGGGTGTTACTAATAGGGGGTGTGTCCCTCCACAGCCTGATATTGTCCAATCAATGCTGCTAGTATGAGACTCCGTAGGGACATGCCTCTTGAACCCAGCTGTCAATGTATATATTTTTAAAAGGAATAATTAGTTCTAACACAGAATATGGCACCAATTCATCAACAGTTTTCGCCAAAATTCTGGCTTGAAATCTGTTTGAAATGTGGCAAAATCTTTGCACAATTTTTTTTTTCTACATTTTTTAATTTTCTGTTGTCAGCTTCTCCAACTTTTATAAAAAAAAGTGGATGTGATAGAGGACGTCTGACAATTGCATTATAATTTACACCACAAAAGTACTATAAATTACAACAGAAATGTACTCCAGTCCCTGGAGTACACGGCAGATGTAGGACGTGCCGAATTCATTAAGAGGTGCATGCCTCTTAACCCCTTTGCAACCATATAATGTAAATATGTGTCATATGGGCACAAGGGGTGATTTGTACTGCTGCCATGTGCCTGCAACAGCACTAACTGGAGCTAGCTCCGACCACTGCTCTTTAACCATTTAGATGCTGCAACATTTTAATGTATTTGACTGTCGAAGTGCTCTTACAGAAGTCCCCATTAGCATTCCCCATGTGATCTGATCGTTGGGTGCAATACTATGGCTGATGAGGGCCTGTTGAAGGCCTCCATTGCTATGTCAGTCCACCAATAAAGTCCAGCCAGCGCAGTTCGTGGTAGAATGTCATTTTGACTATATGCTGCAATAATTTGAAAGAAAAATTGCCCGGTCTTGAAGGGGTTAATGAATTTGGGGCACCTTACACCACCAAACCCTTCATGAAGTTTGGCATGCTACACGCCAGACTTGATAAATGGGGGCCTTCGTGTGCAAGAGGATTAAAATTAAAGCTTTTCATTCTGTGTGAAGGCTGAATGCATAGACATCAATTGAACTAAACATATCTTCAATACTCTTTTATGTAGTGCTGCTGTACAGGAGATGTTCCCAAAGAAGTTCTTCTAAGACACTTCTACCAGGAGCTGGAGATCTGTTTTTGTGGTTTAAATTCTTACCTTGGCAGAATGAGACAGACTTTCCCTCGCTTCTACTTCTTGTCAGATTTAGCTCTATTATCCGTGCTTAGTCGGCCATATGATACCAAATATCTTCACCATCATTTAAGGTACTGTATGTGTTCTTAGGAAGTGTGTATTTGTTTTTTCTTTCTTTTTTTTTTTAAGAAAGGAAATGTATATAATGTAGGCAAAAAAAAAAAAAATTAGTATGCTTGCTTGTATAGCGCTATCATATTCTACAGCGCTTTGCAGACATCATCACTGTCCCAATTGTGGCTCACAATCTACATTCCCCATCAGTATGTCTTTGGAGTGTGGGAGGAAATCGGAGAACCCGGAGGAAACCCACACAAACAAGGGAAGAACATGCAAACTCCTCGCAGTTGTTGTCCTTGGTGGGATTTGAGTCACCATGCTGTGTATGTGTATTAACAGTGAAAATACAGAAACCATATTACTATGTGACATGTATATAGGAAAGTTGAAAATAGGTAGACAATACCATTCACATGGATTTAAAATATTTTCAGGTAATTACTAGATTACACGGAGTAGTTTTTTGTCTAATAACATCATCATTAGGATCACAGTGATTTAATTGCTGTCCCTGTAATCTTCTTTATATTATAGATGTCCTTCTAGGACTTTTAAAGGTCCCCATCTATCTTGAGTTTTATACATACCATGCACTTCAAGCAATAAGTGAAATCGTTACAAGTCAATGTAACATACCTGGCGGCGTCCTTGCATGGTGGTCCATCTCCCACTGTGCAAGAGAGCGCACTTGATCTCCTGTCCAGAATGTCTCTCTGGCTTCCCTCCATGCTGTCTGTTTGTGTCTGTCTCTGCTGCTTAAGGGCGGCGCCCGATCACTTCCTGCTTTTTGTACCTGCTGTGGGTCACACCCCTTGTGCGTCCTCAGCCTATTGCTGTCTGACACTTGGTATATAGCTCAGCAGCTCCCTTCTATCCCTGCCTGAGCATATGTGTTTCTTTCAGTGTGTGCTTGCACTCTGAAGTTGCCAGGTCCCGTTCCTGTTTCCCTGTCCGCCTTTCCTGGAGGCTGTATTTCCAGGCCTGTCTGAACTGTGTCCTGTATTTCTCCTGCCTTGTGGTGTCAGCTCCCGTGTCTGAACTGTGTCCTGTATGTCTCCTGCTTTACGGTATTAGTTCCCGTTTCTGAACTAAGTCCTGTTTGTCTCCTGCTTTACGGTATTAGTTCCCGTGTCTGAACTAAGTCCTGTATGTCTCCTGCTTTTCGGTATTAGTTCCCGTGTCTGAACTAAGTCCTGTATGTCTCCTGCTTTGCGGTATTAGTTCCCGTGTCTGAACTGAGTCCTTTCCGGTATCTTGTCTGTCCTGTCTGAACACGCTCCTTGCCTGTTCGTCCCGCCTCTCTGGGGGCAGTATTCCCAGACCCGCTCCTGTATCCCGCTGCAGTGTCGGTCTCCTCCGTACACTCAGTTCCAGTCTGAACTCTCTCCTATCCTTTACCTGTTTTGTCTATGTCCATTCCCTTCCTTTTCCTGCAGAGTCTGAACTCGTACCTAACTCCTGCCAGTTGTCTCTGTACTTCCGTTTGTGAGTTTGTGGTCCACTCGCTACTTCACTGCAAGTACTCTGTGGGTGTCTGGCTCTGTCTTTCCCTTCCTGTCTGTTCCGTGTGAACAGAGTCCTGTCCTGCCCTGCTTCTGCCCGCTGCTCCGGCAGTCCTGTCCTGCCCTGCTTCTGCCCGCTGCTCCGGCAGTCCTGTCCTGCCCTGCCTGTACCCCTCTGCCTGTAATGTTCCTGAGTCCCAGTGTGTACTGGGCCCTATCCTGCCTGTATTGTTCCTGAGTCCCAGTGTGTACTGGGCCCTATCCTGCCTGTATTGTTCCTGAGTCCCGGTGTGTACTGGGTTCTATCCCGCCTGTGTTCCTACCTGCTAGTGCCTCCTGTCTGCACTCTAGCTGTGCTTGCCTTTACCCCCCTGCCTGCTTACCCGCCTGCCTGCATACCAGTCGTGCCTGCCTATACCCACCAGTCTGTGTGCCAGCCTACCAGCCTGTTCCTGTATTCCCCTGTGTGGGTCAACAGCCGTGTCCGGGGTCTGTCCTGGAGTAGCACCTGGTCCCTCTGCTCGGTTCCTCCTTGGTGCACTGGCGTCGTATGCCGTCGTGCGACCCTGGTCGGATCGGGTGAATACTTAGTCACGCCCCTCCAGGCATTCACTCTCCGGCACGGTCCAGTGGAATCACTACAATCACACGCACACGCCGCTTAGCCCGGGCGTGTGCATAACAGCATGCTCAGGCCATGGTTCCCGTTGAGCCCCACGGCCTTCGCCCTCTGAGAAGTTTTCCAGCGAATATATGCATTAAAATAAATAAATAAATTTTTTTTCCCTTAGCTGAGTTCCAGGCGAATTACGCACCGTCCAGATGGATCTATCAGCTCTCGTTCCTGCGGATCCGCCACGTTACTATGGGGATCCAAGACAGTGTCGTGCATTTGTGGAGCAATGCATGCTACACTTTAAGGCCTACCCTCTTTATTTTCCTTCCGATTGGGCTAAAGTGGCCTTTATGATGTCTTACCTGGCGGGGGATGCCTTGGAATGGATCAACCCCCTATATGAGACACAGGATCCGATCCTCCGGGACCTAATGGCCTTCCTGGTGGCCTTTCTAATGGTCTTCGATGATCCTAACCCGGAGGCTCCTGCTGAAGCTTCACTTCCCAATATCCCGGAGCAGCCCCAATGGGTAATGTGTGTGGGTAGCGTAATAGTTCTCCAGCCCAATGAGACTACTGCCCACCCAGAATCCTCACAGGGTGCCTACGCTTTCCGGAATACTTCTCCCAACCTCAAGAGGCAGTCCAGACGTGCTAGACTTAGAGGCAAGCAGTCACGCCTGGGTCTGTCCTCCCTGAGACCTCCTGAACCCTTCGGGGTGCTACCTGGTAACGAAAGGACAGAGACTCTCCTATACTCTGTACCTGATACCTCGCTCGCTTCGTCCAGTGAGTCCAACCTAGTGTACTCCGAAGCAGAGGTTACTCCCGAGTCTCTACACCCCTCCGACCAGGCGGAGGACCTCCAGTTGTGTTCAGAACCCTTCGGGGTGCCACCTGGTGGTGAATGGACAGAGACTTTCCTATACTCGGTACCCGATACCTCGCCTGCTTCCTCCAGTGAGTCCGACCTAGTGTTCTCCGAAGCAGAAGTTACTCCCGAGTCTCTACACCCCTCCGACCAGGCGGAGGACCTCCAGTTGTGTTTAGAACCCTTCGGGGTGCCACCTGGTGGTGAATGGACAGAGACTTTCCTATTTCCTGTACCTGATACCTCGCCTGCTTCCTCCAGTGAGTCCGACCTAGTGTTCTCCGAAGCAGAAGTTACTCCCGAGTCTCTACACCCCTCCGACCAGGCGGAGGACCTCCAGTTGTGTTTAGAACCCTTCGGGGTGCCACCTGGTGGTGAATGGACAGAGACTTTCCTATTTCCTGTACCTGATACCTCGCCTGCTTCCTCCAGTGAGTCCGACCTAGTGTTCTCCGAAGCAGAAGTTACTCCCGAGTCTCTACACCCCTCCGACCAGGCGGAGGACCTCCAGTTGTGTTTAGAACCCTTCGGGGTGCCACCTGGTGGTGAATGGACAGAGACTTTCCTATTTCCTGTACCTGATAACCCATCTATTTCTTCCTGTGAGCTTGACAAGATGTACCTCGAAGCAGAGATTACCCTCAAGTCTCTGTTCCCCTCCAACCCAGTGAACGACTGGTCCTCGAATTCCCTGCGGAAGATTCTGGCAGGCCTGAAGAAGAGGGGGCGTAAGGGGGGAGGTACTGTAACATACCTGGCGGCGTCCTTGCATGGTGGTCCATCTCCCACTGTGCAAGAGAGCGCACTTGATCTCCTGTCCAGAATGTCTCTCTGGCTTCCCTCCATGCTGTCTGTTTGTGTCTGTCTCTGCTGCTTAAGGGCGGCGCCCGATCACTTCCTGCTTTTTGTACCTGCTGTGGGTCACACCCCTTGTGCGTCCTCAGCCTATTGCTGTCTGACACTTGGTATATAGCTCAGCAGCTCCCTTCTATCCCTGCCTGAGCATATGTGTTTCTTTCAGTGTGTGCTTGCACTCTGAAGTTGCCAGGTCCCGTTCCTGTTTCCCTGTCCGCCTTTCCTGGAGGCTGTATTTCCAGGCCTGTCTGAACTGTGTCCTGTATTTCTCCTGCCTTGTGGTGTCAGCTCCCGTGTCTGAACTGTGTCCTGTATGTCTCCTGCTTTACGGTATTAGTTCCCGTTTCTGAACTAAGTCCTGTTTGTCTCCTGCTTTACGGTATTAGTTCCCGTGTCTGAACTAAGTCCTGTATGTCTCCTGCTTTTCGGTATTAGTTCCCGTGTCTGAACTAAGTCCTGTATGTCTCCTGCTTTGCGGTATTAGTTCCCGTGTCTGAACTGAGTCCTTTCCGGTATCTTGTCTGTCCTGTCTGAACACGCTCCTTGCCTGTTCGTCCCGCCTCTCTGGGGGCAGTATTCCCAGACCCGCTCCTGTATCCCGCTGCAGTGTCGGTCTCCTCCGTACACTCAGTTCCAGTCTGAACTCTCTCCTATCCTTTACCTGTTTTGTCTATGTCCATTCCCTTCCTTTTCCTGCAGAGTCTGAACTCGTACCTAACTCCTGCCAGTTGTCTCTGTACTTCCGTTTGTGAGTTTGTGGTCCACTCGCTACTTCACTGCAAGTACTCTGTGGGTGTCTGGCTCTGTCTTTCCCTTCCTGTCTGTTCCGTGTGAACAGAGTCCTGTCCTGCCCTGCTTCTGCCCGCTGCTCCGGCAGTCCTGTCCTGCCCTGCTTCTGCCCGCTGCTCCGGCAGTCCTGTCCTGCCCTGCCTGTACCCCTCTGCCTGTAATGTTCCTGAGTCCCAGTGTGTACTGGGCCCTATCCTGCCTGTATTGTTCCTGAGTCCCAGTGTGTACTGGGCCCTATCCTGCCTGTATTGTTCCTGAGTCCCGGTGTGTACTGGGTTCTATCCCGCCTGTGTTCCTACCTGCTAGTGCCTCCTGTCTGCACTCTAGCTGTGCTTGCCTTTACCCCCCTGCCTGCTTACCCGCCTGCCTGCATACCAGTCGTGCCTGCCTATACCCACCAGTCTGTGTGCCAGCCTACCAGCCTGTTCCTGTATTCCCCTGTGTGGGTCAACAGCCGTGTCCGGGGTCTGTCCTGGAGTAGCACCTGGTCCCTCTGCTCGGTTCCTCCTTGGTGCACTGGCGTCGTATGCCGTCGTGCGACCCTGGTCGGATCGGGTGAATACTTAGTCACGCCCCTCCAGGCATTCACTCTCCGGCACGGTCCAGTGGAATCACTACAATCACACGCACACGCCGCTTAGCCCGGGCGTGTGCATAACATCAATAACTGTATTTGATCTTCATGATTGTTTTATAATTGAAATTTATTGCCTTTTAGGAACTTGTTTAGTGGGGTTTCCTCTATTGAAGTAGAGAAAGTTGAAGAGGAGGAAAGTGAGATGTCTGATGAAGAGGAAGTTGAAGCAACAGGTTCGCTTCTTGACTTTTTAAGTGTTCGGTCTGGAAATGAAGGCTGGCTTTCAATGGGGCAAAGGAGCACAACACACGTCACAGACACTGAAAGTGTATTTCAAAGATCATTAAAATCTGTAAGTTAATTTTAGTTTAATTTTTTACTTTAACTTTTATTAAAATATTGTAGGGTTTTGAGCTCTCTGGTAGCAGCTTGGATACGCACAAGCACAGAGCTTTTATATCAAAACAGAATAAAGTTTATTGTCGTTCATAAACTTTACAGCTCCAAAATAAAACAGTCTTTCTTCAACACAAATTAATAACCAAACAGGTCTTTCTTTAATAAATAACAAAACAGTTCTGTCTCTGAATTAGGCAAAGTAAATCAAACGGTCTCACCAACTTGGTATTACAGGAACCTCTCAGGCTGCAGTACAGACTATCCACCAGCTCTGTCTTTCTCCAGCCTCAGCACACTACTACCTGAGCTATACCAGGTGCATTTTATTAGGCCATTAAGACCCGGACTAGTGTATGGGAGCGACCTTTCCCACCCTGGCTCTTTTAACCGTTCCTAAATCCCAGACCCAAAATCCAGTCAAAATAAAAAACATCTCAGTAGCACATACCTGCCATCCAGGACCTTACTTCCTGCCTTTTTTTACATAATCTATGCACTCTTGGCAGGAACTATTTATTCTGTTTAAGTGGTTTTCCCACAGATTTCTGGTTGAATTCCAACGCATACCAAACACCGGTAAAAATTAAAAAAAAACAGATTTGAATTTAACATGGTCCTTTTTTAATTTAAATTCTTATGACATGCAGGTATATAGCAGGAAAACTGTCACTCATAAACATATTAAAATAGGGGGGACCCCACGTCATTTTTTGGGGGGGTCCCCCATTCTAATAGCTAGTAAAGGCTAGGTATTCAGCTGGGGGCTGATATTAGTAGCCTGGGAAGCTCCGTGGGTATTACCCTCTTCCCAGACTTCAAACATCTGCCCCAGCCGTCTGCTTAACCTCCGCTAGAGACTATAATGATGGTGGATCCCACGCCAATTTTCTTTTTAAAAAATCCTTTATTTTAACACTAAATGACAATTGAGGGGTTAATAAAGATGCAGTCCCTAAATTATTAATTTTGTAATTAATTTTTCCCAAAAATGTTGACGTGGGGATTCGCCATATTTTTGTGTCCAGCCAGGTACAGCAGGTACCTGGCCGGACACAACAATATAGGCAAGCCCTTTTTTTTTTAATTATTTCATGAAATAATTAAAAAAAAAAATACGTGGGGCTTCGCCCTATTTTTGTGTCCAGCCAGGTACAACTAGGCAGCTGGGGGCTGGAATCTGCAGCGCAGGGAGGCCCAAGCTTTCTGGGCCCCCCCCCGCTGCAAATTGCAGTCCGCAGCCACCCCGGAAAATGGCGCGTTCATAGAAGCGCCATCTTCTGGCGCTGTACCCAACTCATCCAGGGCCCTGGTGCGATGGCTCACTGGGTAATAAAGGGGTTAGGGCCAGCTTGGCATTATCAGCTGGCCCTAAGCCCGAAATTCATGGGGTCACGCCAATATTAGACATGACCGCCATGAATTTCTAGTAAAGTAATTAAAAAAAACACAACACCCAGAATAAAGTCCTTTAATTGAAATAAAGACACAATTTTTTAATGTTCTAAATTAAACCATACTTACAGTCACGCCCATTCCAGCTGAAGCCAACGATCTCCTGCAATAAAAGTAAAATAATAAAGCAACCTCATCCTTACCTCTCCATGGTTCCCAGGACCGGTCCTGCTCTGCTACATTCACATGACAGGCTGCACCGCAGCAGAACGCTGCCGTTCAGCTTGCCATGCGGCAGACACTGAGAAGCGCAGGCATGCTTGTGCTCCTCAGTGTCTGACTGTGACGGCATCCAGATGAGCCGAGATCATGTCCAATGAACTCGGCTCACCTCATGCACGTCACTGACAGCGTGGGAAAATTCTCCTGCTCCCCGCATGCGCAGTAGAAGTTTCCCACGCTGTCAGTGACGGACGTCCAGGAGGTGAGCTGAGTTCATTGTCGGCTCATCTGGATGCCGTCACAGTCAGACACTGAGGAGCGCAAGCATGCCTGCGCTTCTCAGTGTCCGCGGGATGACAGGCTGGATGGCAGCGTTCTGCTGCGGTCCAGCCTGTCATCTCGATGTAGCAGAGCTGGACCCGTCCTGGGAACCATGGAAAGGTAAGGATGAGGTTGGTTTATTATTTTTCTTTTATTGCAGGAGATCGTTGGCTTCAGCTGGAATGGGCGTGATGGTAAGTATGGTTTAATTTAGAACAATAAAGAATTGTGTGTTTATTTCAATTAAAGGACTTTATTCTGGGTGTTTGTGTTTTTTTTAACTTTGACTATGGGGTTAGTAATGGGGGTGTCTTATAGACGCCTCTCCATTACTAACCTGGGCTTGATGTCAGCTGGCATTATAAGCTGACATCAACCCCAGCCCTATTACCCCATTGCCACCGCTACAGGGCAGTGGGAAGAGCGAGGCTAAGTGCCAGAATTGGCGCGTCCTATGGATGCGCCATTTCTGGGGCGGCTGACGGCTGGTGTTTCTAGCCTGGGAGGGGGCCAATATTCATGGCACCCTTCCTGGGCTATTAATATCAGCCTCCAGCTGTCTGCCTAGCCTTTGCTAGCTATTAAAATAGGGGGGACCCCACGTCATTTTTTTGGGATCCCCCATTTTAATAGCTAGTAAAGGCTAGGTATTCAGCTGGGGGCTGATATTAGTAGCCTGGGAAGCTCCGTGGGTATTACCCCCTTCCCAGGCTTCAAACATTTGCCCCAGCTGTCTGCTTAACCTCCGCTAGAGACTAAAATTAAGGGGAACCCCACGCCAATTTTTTTTTTTAATAAATCCGTTATTTTAACACTAGATGACAAGTACAGTAACCAGTACTGTCACTGTACTTCATATATATGTGACTGACATGTTTCTATCTATCTAATCTATGTGTGATGCTCTATCTTTCTGTTATAAATTGTCGGGTACAGATGCTGAATTGCCGGCCGGCTTTTTTAAAGAGACGGTGCATGAAAACACTATTATTTGTTTTAATAAATCCTTTACACTAAATGACAAGTACAGTAAGCAATACTGTCACTGTACTTCATATATATGTGACTGACATGTTTCTATCTATCTAATCTATGTGTGATGCTCTATTCTTTCTATTCTAAATTGTCGGGTGCCGGCTTATGCCGCTGCTGAATTGCCGGCTTTTCATATATTGTCACAGAAGCGATGCGAACTTCCCTGCTCCGGACACAGCGCAGCGCTTCTGTGACAAGTGAAAGCTGTCGGCACAGAAGCCCTGCGCTGTGTCCGGAGCTGGGAATACGCAGCGATGTGTCAGTTTCAGCACAGAAGCGCTGACTGTCTGGACCTACCGCCGCCGTATTTTAACTCCCTCCACCTTATATTAACTCCGACATGGCAGGGATACGGCCACGGCAGCTTATTAACACCCCCAGAGTATCCCCGCATGTCAATTTCTGAAAGTTCAAAAACATTACCGGCGTATAAGACGACCCCAGACTAGACAGAAGATTTTTCAGTCTTCAAAAGTCGTCTTATACGCCGGAATATACGGTATGTCTCATCACAATCGGATTTATAGAAATTCCCTTATTCTATATTTTCTTTTGGTGCCTCAGCATTCAGCAAATTCATGTGGATGAAAGGAATGTGTGCCTGTGAAGGATAATGCTATTCTAAAGAGTGTGATATATTCCCTTTGATCCTTAACAATCTGTTTCCTATCTATTCAACCTTTGTCTATACACAATACACATCCTCGTTCAATCCCTGGCCTATACTGTATGTTAAACTATGTCTGTACGTCAACACATGTATCTATGGTTGTTCAACTCTCTGAAGTCTCAATTACCTGTCAATTGTATAGCTCTTGCATGTTAACTAACCTGGCTAATTAACTTCCTACCTGTAGTAGTCCATTGTACAATCCTACATCTAAATGTTAGCTCAGATTGCAAATGACAGAGGGAAGGAGAGGGGGGGTGAGTGACCTCAGAGATTTTTAATATTTTCTATAACAGTGGTAATTCACAATAGTACCCCCAATGCCTCAATAGTTTAACTGTGCCACACTTTGTGCCTTCAAATAGTAATAATGCCTCCATATAGTAGTAGTGCCTCCTTTGTACCTATATATAGCAATGGTGCCCCCACTCTGCCTCCATATAGTAATAGTACCTCCATCGTGCCTCCATATTGTAATAGTTCCCTCTTCTTGTGCCTTCATACAGTAATATTTCCCCCTCTATGATTGTACATATTAATAGTGCCTCCACTGTGCCTCCAACTTGTAAAGGTCCTCACAGTGAAAAGTACTTTTTATTAGCTTAACATCTCCTTTAAAACTAATAACAGCCAATTCCAGACTATTCTTAGACATATTATGTTTTAATGTCATCACAGTAATTGAATGTAAATTAGAATCTCTTCCATGTGTAGGTTCTAATCTTCAAACCTTACAAAAACAAAGTGCTATTGGCAAAGGATCAGTCACTAATTTTACTAGAAGAGTTAGAAGATGCCCACATGCTTCTTGCACAGATGCTGTCTTCAAAGGAAATTGATCCCCTAAGAGAGGAAGCGACTACCTGGGCAGAGAAACTAAAACGTGTGGGTGATGTCTTGGAGCTGTGGATCGATGTACAAGAGCTGTGGCAGCATCTCGAGGAAGTGTACAACAATCCCACTACTATCCAAGTAATGTATACATGTTTCATTGTAAATTATAATTGTTTTACAATACAAATTGTTTGTAACATTACAACTTTAATTTCTCTTTTGTTTTTCAAAATAATAATTTGTGACCATTTCTTGGCCCAGCGCTCCAACTTCTCAAAATCCCTCTGTAGTATTAAATTATATTCCTCTGTGTTGATTACCTTGCAGAGCTTAGTATTATCTGCAAATATTGGAATTCTTCTCTGTATGCCCTCAACAAGATCATTAATAAATATAATAAAAACAAGAGGGCCCTGCGGTAACCCACTTTCCACCAATAACCCCTCTGTTTACTATCATTGAGCCAGTTGTTAACCCAATTACACATATTTACCCCTTGTCCTATTAATCTCATTTTATGTACTAACGTTATGTTGCACCATATCAGAAGCCAACACTTTTTCATATGTCAATTACAGACACATAATGTACATAATGATACTCCTTTGTTTTATTTTCAATAAACAGGAACTACCACGGGAAGCAAGAAGATTTGCAAAAGTTAACAGACGATGGACATTGATGATGGTTTCAGCTTACAAGACAAAAAATGTCCTCCAGGTGAAGGAAATGCTAATGATTTTGAAGCAAATACCATCATTTTTTATTTTCTATTAAATAATACATTAATACAGTTAATAAATGGGAACTGTACTTTCAATAGTGCAAGGCAATCTATGGCTCTTTGCAATACATCTTATTAAATAAATCTGTTTTTTTGTTTTGTTTAACTTCATCTTGCTCAAAATCAGACTGACTACCAGCACAGTGAGGTGTCAGGTTATACTGGATATTGATCTATGGAGAGGCAAAAGGGAAGGAGAAATGAAGAGCAGAGTGAAAAAACAGGCAGCAAGAAATGCAAAAAGCTTATGCTGAGCTTTCAAACAAGTCTTTTTCCTCACTCCAGAGCTGGATTCATATTTACACTGCTGAGTACTGCAGTATAATTTATTCAATTCTGTAGCTGCTTTTTTCAGGTTTGCTAAACAATGAAGGGCAGGATTCCATCTCTCTGTGAGCTGTGCAGTGTATTGGGAGGTTCTCCACCAGCTCAGGGTTAATAGAAAATTAAGTGATAGAATCTGAAGTGGGAAAACTGGTGAAAATGCAGTCTACAAGACATGTAGGGTTGAGAGATATTGTTATTCGTCATGTACATATGCAGGACAGCTTATTCTGAATAGTTACCTGAGGTGTAGTTCCCCTTTAATTTTTTTTTTATCTAAAGGTAATAAAATATGCTTATTTGAGGTGATCCATAATAACTCAGTGTGATTTGTTGCCTGTAACAGAGACTTAAGTTGTTTTTTATATAAAGTATATATTTTAAATCACTGTAAAACATTGTATTAAATGTCTACTGGAAAACTGAAAATTCATTTTTATAGAATACATTTAGACACCATCTTTGTTGGGCCAATTATGAATTATTGGTTACAATAGTTTCCAGATTATGATCCTCACATCCATCATAATTCTAAGAAAACGGTAGGCTTGTCCCTTTCTCATTGGTATAAACCTCAACCTTAGAAATATAATTCTAGAAAATAAAACAAGAAAAAGTACATGAACCATTATTTAATAAAGGTATGGATGATCTTTGTACAGTCCTTGTGACATTCTTATTCATTCTTTTGTGTAACCTGTGTCCTTTCCTTTACTGTAAAGCAAATAAAGAATCCCCAACACAGATAATATGAGTAAGTTAGTATTCAAAGCATGTACATGGGGACATTTGTGTGAATGCTATTTTCTGTAGATATTTGTATTCCCAGAGAAACAATTCTGTTGCATATTTTCGTAACACTATTCATTCCTCTGTTATTCCTGCTAGGAATGTGTGACTGATTTGACAACTGGGTGTAACCAATAGGGGGTGTTTCCCTTCACAAGTTGATATTGTCCAATTAATGCTGCTAGTAGGAGACTTGGTTTGACAACTGGGTGTTACTAATAGGGGGTGTGTCCCTCCACAGCCTGATATTGTCCAATCAATGCTGCTAGTATGAGACTCCGTAGGGACATGCCTCTTGAACCCAGCTGTCAATGTATATATTTTTAAAAGGAATAATTAGTTCTAACACAGAATATGGCACCAATTCATCAACAGTTTTCGCCAAAATTCTGGCTTGAAATCTGTTTGAAATGTGGCAAAATCTTTGCACAATTTTTTTTTTCTACATTTTTTAATTTTCTGTTGTCAGCTTCTCCAACTTTTATAAAAAAAAGTGGATGTGATAGAGGACGTCTGACAATTGCATTATAATTTACACCACAAAAGTACTATAAATTACAACAGAAATGTACTCCAGTCCCTGGAGTACACGGCAGATGTAGGACGTGCCGAATTCATTAAGAGGTGCATGCCTCTTAACCCCTTTGCAACCATATAATGTAAATATGTGTCATATGGGCACAAGGGGTGATTTGTACTGCTGCCATGTGCCTGCAACAGCACTAACTGGAGCTAGCTCCGACCACTGCTCTTTAACCATTTAGATGCTGCAACATTTTAATGTATTTGACTGTCGAAGTGCTCTTACAGAAGTCCCCATTAGCATTCCCCATGTGATCTGATCGTTGGGTGCAATACTATGGCTGATGAGGGCCTGTTGAAGGCCTCCATTGCTATGTCAGTCCACCAATAAAGTCCAGCCAGCGCAGTTCGTGGTAGAATGTCATTTTGACTATATGCTGCAATAATTTGAAAGAAAAATTGCCCGGTCTTGAAGGGGTTAATGAATTTGGGGCACCTTACACCACCAAACCCTTCATGAAGTTTGGCATGCTACACGCCAGACTTGATAAATGGGGGCCTTCGTGTGCAAGAGGATTAAAATTAAAGCTTTTCATTCTGTGTGAAGGCTGAATGCATAGACATCAATTGAACTAAACATATCTTCAATACTCTTTTATGTAGTGCTGCTGTACAGGAGATGTTCCCAAAGAAGTTCTTCTAAGACACTTCTACCAGGAGCTGGAGATCTGTTTTTGTGGTTTAAATTCTTACCTTGGCAGAATGAGACAGACTTTCCCTCGCTTCTACTTCTTGTCAGATTTAGCTCTATTATCCGTGCTTAGTCGGCCATATGATACCAAATATCTTCACCATCATTTAAGGTACTGTATGTGTTCTTAGGAAGTGTGTATTTGTTTTTTCTTTCTTTTTTTTTTTAAGAAAGGAAATGTATATAATGTAGGCAAAAAAAAAAAAAATTAGTATGCTTGCTTGTATAGCGCTATCATATTCTACAGCGCTTTGCAGACATCATCACTGTCCCAATTGTGGCTCACAATCTACATTCCCCATCAGTATGTCTTTGGAGTGTGGGAGGAAATCGGAGAACCCGGAGGAAACCCACACAAACAAGGGAAGAACATGCAAACTCCTCGCAGTTGTTGTCCTTGGTGGGATTTGAGTCACCATGCTGTGTATGTGTATTAACAGTGAAAATACAGAAACCATATTACTATGTGACATGTATATAGGAAAGTTGAAAATAGGTAGACAATACCATTCACATGGATTTAAAATATTTTCAGGTAATTACTAGATTACACGGAGTAGTTTTTTGTCTAATAACATCATCATTAGGATCACAGTGATTTAATTGCTGTCCCTGTAATCTTCTTTATATTATAGATGTCCTTCTAGGACTTTTAAAGGTCCCCATCTATCTTGAGTTTTATACATACCATGCACTTCAAGCAATAAGTGAAATCGTTACAAGTCAATGTAACATACCTGGCGGCGTCCTTGCATGGTGGTCCATCTCCCACTGTGCAAGAGAGCGCACTTGATCTCCTGTCCAGAATGTCTCTCTGGCTTCCCTCCATGCTGTCTGTTTGTGTCTGTCTCTGCTGCTTAAGGGCGGCGCCCGATCACTTCCTGCTTTTTGTACCTGCTGTGGGTCACACCCCTTGTGCGTCCTCAGCCTATTGCTGTCTGACACTTGGTATATAGCTCAGCAGCTCCCTTCTATCCCTGCCTGAGCATATGTGTTTCTTTCAGTGTGTGCTTGCACTCTGAAGTTGCCAGGTCCCGTTCCTGTTTCCCTGTCCGCCTTTCCTGGAGGCTGTATTTCCAGGCCTGTCTGAACTGTGTCCTGTATTTCTCCTGCCTTGTGGTGTCAGCTCCCGTGTCTGAACTGTGTCCTGTATGTCTCCTGCTTTACGGTATTAGTTCCCGTTTCTGAACTAAGTCCTGTTTGTCTCCTGCTTTACGGTATTAGTTCCCGTGTCTGAACTAAGTCCTGTATGTCTCCTGCTTTTCGGTATTAGTTCCCGTGTCTGAACTAAGTCCTGTATGTCTCCTGCTTTGCGGTATTAGTTCCCGTGTCTGAACTGAGTCCTTTCCGGTATCTTGTCTGTCCTGTCTGAACACGCTCCTTGCCTGTTCGTCCCGCCTCTCTGGGGGCAGTATTCCCAGACCCGCTCCTGTATCCCGCTGCAGTGTCGGTCTCCTCCGTACACTCAGTTCCAGTCTGAACTCTCTCCTATCCTTTACCTGTTTTGTCTATGTCCATTCCCTTCCTTTTCCTGCAGAGTCTGAACTCGTACCTAACTCCTGCCAGTTGTCTCTGTACTTCCGTTTGTGAGTTTGTGGTCCACTCGCTACTTCACTGCAAGTACTCTGTGGGTGTCTGGCTCTGTCTTTCCCTTCCTGTCTGTTCCGTGTGAACAGAGTCCTGTCCTGCCCTGCTTCTGCCCGCTGCTCCGGCAGTCCTGTCCTGCCCTGCTTCTGCCCGCTGCTCCGGCAGTCCTGTCCTGCCCTGCCTGTACCCCTCTGCCTGTAATGTTCCTGAGTCCCAGTGTGTACTGGGCCCTATCCTGCCTGTATTGTTCCTGAGTCCCAGTGTGTACTGGGCCCTATCCTGCCTGTATTGTTCCTGAGTCCCGGTGTGTACTGGGTTCTATCCCGCCTGTGTTCCTACCTGCTAGTGCCTCCTGTCTGCACTCTAGCTGTGCTTGCCTTTACCCCCCTGCCTGCTTACCCGCCTGCCTGCATACCAGTCGTGCCTGCCTATACCCACCAGTCTGTGTGCCAGCCTACCAGCCTGTTCCTGTATTCCCCTGTGTGGGTCAACAGCCGTGTCCGGGGTCTGTCCTGGAGTAGCACCTGGTCCCTCTGCTCGGTTCCTCCTTGGTGCACTGGCGTCGTATGCCGTCGTGCGACCCTGGTCGGATCGGGTGAATACTTAGTCACGCCCCTCCAGGCATTCACTCTCCGGCACGGTCCAGTGGAATCACTACAATCACACGCACACGCCGCTTAGCCCGGGCGTGTGCATAACAGCATGCTCAGGCCATGGTTCCCGTTGAGCCCCACGGCCTTCGCCCTCTGAGAAGTTTTCCAGCGAATATATGCATTAAAATAAATAAATAAATTTTTTTTCCCTTAGCTGAGTTCCAGGCGAATTACGCACCGTCCAGATGGATCTATCAGCTCTCGTTCCTGCGGATCCGCCACGTTACTATGGGGATCCAAGACAGTGTCGTGCATTTGTGGAGCAATGCATGCTACACTTTAAGGCCTACCCTCTTTATTTTCCTTCCGATTGGGCTAAAGTGGCCTTTATGATGTCTTACCTGGCGGGGGATGCCTTGGAATGGATCAACCCCCTATATGAGACACAGGATCCGATCCTCCGGGACCTAATGGCCTTCCTGGTGGCCTTTCTAATGGTCTTCGATGATCCTAACCCGGAGGCTCCTGCTGAAGCTTCACTTCCCAATATCCCGGAGCAGCCCCAATGGGTAATGTGTGTGGGTAGCGTAATAGTTCTCCAGCCCAATGAGACTACTGCCCACCCAGAATCCTCACAGGGTGCCTACGCTTTCCGGAATACTTCTCCCAACCTCAAGAGGCAGTCCAGACGTGCTAGACTTAGAGGCAAGCAGTCACGCCTGGGTCTGTCCTCCCTGAGACCTCCTGAACCCTTCGGGGTGCTACCTGGTAACGAAAGGACAGAGACTCTCCTATACTCTGTACCTGATACCTCGCTCGCTTCGTCCAGTGAGTCCAACCTAGTGTACTCCGAAGCAGAGGTTACTCCCGAGTCTCTACACCCCTCCGACCAGGCGGAGGACCTCCAGTTGTGTTCAGAACCCTTCGGGGTGCCACCTGGTGGTGAATGGACAGAGACTTTCCTATACTCGGTACCCGATACCTCGCCTGCTTCCTCCAGTGAGTCCGACCTAGTGTTCTCCGAAGCAGAAGTTACTCCCGAGTCTCTACACCCCTCCGACCAGGCGGAGGACCTCCAGTTGTGTTTAGAACCCTTCGGGGTGCCACCTGGTGGTGAATGGACAGAGACTTTCCTATTTCCTGTACCTGATACCTCGCCTGCTTCCTCCAGTGAGTCCGACCTAGTGTTCTCCGAAGCAGAAGTTACTCCCGAGTCTCTACACCCCTCCGACCAGGCGGAGGACCTCCAGTTGTGTTTAGAACCCTTCGGGGTGCCACCTGGTGGTGAATGGACAGAGACTTTCCTATTTCCTGTACCTGATACCTCGCCTGCTTCCTCCAGTGAGTCCGACCTAGTGTTCTCCGAAGCAGAAGTTACTCCCGAGTCTCTACACCCCTCCGACCAGGCGGAGGACCTCCAGTTGTGTTTAGAACCCTTCGGGGTGCCACCTGGTGGTGAATGGACAGAGACTTTCCTATTTCCTGTACCTGATAACCCATCTATTTCTTCCTGTGAGCTTGACAAGATGTACCTCGAAGCAGAGATTACCCTCAAGTCTCTGTTCCCCTCCAACCCAGTGAACGACTGGTCCTCGAATTCCCTGCGGAAGATTCTGGCAGGCCTGAAGAAGAGGGGGCGTAAGGGGGGAGGTACTGTAACATACCTGGCGGCGTCCTTGCATGGTGGTCCATCTCCCACTGTGCAAGAGAGCGCACTTGATCTCCTGTCCAGAATGTCTCTCTGGCTTCCCTCCATGCTGTCTGTTTGTGTCTGTCTCTGCTGCTTAAGGGCGGCGCCCGATCACTTCCTGCTTTTTGTACCTGCTGTGGGTCACACCCCTTGTGCGTCCTCAGCCTATTGCTGTCTGACACTTGGTATATAGCTCAGCAGCTCCCTTCTATCCCTGCCTGAGCATATGTGTTTCTTTCAGTGTGTGCTTGCACTCTGAAGTTGCCAGGTCCCGTTCCTGTTTCCCTGTCCGCCTTTCCTGGAGGCTGTATTTCCAGGCCTGTCTGAACTGTGTCCTGTATTTCTCCTGCCTTGTGGTGTCAGCTCCCGTGTCTGAACTGTGTCCTGTATGTCTCCTGCTTTACGGTATTAGTTCCCGTTTCTGAACTAAGTCCTGTTTGTCTCCTGCTTTACGGTATTAGTTCCCGTGTCTGAACTAAGTCCTGTATGTCTCCTGCTTTTCGGTATTAGTTCCCGTGTCTGAACTAAGTCCTGTATGTCTCCTGCTTTGCGGTATTAGTTCCCGTGTCTGAACTGAGTCCTTTCCGGTATCTTGTCTGTCCTGTCTGAACACGCTCCTTGCCTGTTCGTCCCGCCTCTCTGGGGGCAGTATTCCCAGACCCGCTCCTGTATCCCGCTGCAGTGTCGGTCTCCTCCGTACACTCAGTTCCAGTCTGAACTCTCTCCTATCCTTTACCTGTTTTGTCTATGTCCATTCCCTTCCTTTTCCTGCAGAGTCTGAACTCGTACCTAACTCCTGCCAGTTGTCTCTGTACTTCCGTTTGTGAGTTTGTGGTCCACTCGCTACTTCACTGCAAGTACTCTGTGGGTGTCTGGCTCTGTCTTTCCCTTCCTGTCTGTTCCGTGTGAACAGAGTCCTGTCCTGCCCTGCTTCTGCCCGCTGCTCCGGCAGTCCTGTCCTGCCCTGCTTCTGCCCGCTGCTCCGGCAGTCCTGTCCTGCCCTGCCTGTACCCCTCTGCCTGTAATGTTCCTGAGTCCCAGTGTGTACTGGGCCCTATCCTGCCTGTATTGTTCCTGAGTCCCAGTGTGTACTGGGCCCTATCCTGCCTGTATTGTTCCTGAGTCCCGGTGTGTACTGGGTTCTATCCCGCCTGTGTTCCTACCTGCTAGTGCCTCCTGTCTGCACTCTAGCTGTGCTTGCCTTTACCCCCCTGCCTGCTTACCCGCCTGCCTGCATACCAGTCGTGCCTGCCTATACCCACCAGTCTGTGTGCCAGCCTACCAGCCTGTTCCTGTATTCCCCTGTGTGGGTCAACAGCCGTGTCCGGGGTCTGTCCTGGAGTAGCACCTGGTCCCTCTGCTCGGTTCCTCCTTGGTGCACTGGCGTCGTATGCCGTCGTGCGACCCTGGTCGGATCGGGTGAATACTTAGTCACGCCCCTCCAGGCATTCACTCTCCGGCACGGTCCAGTGGAATCACTACAATCACACGCACACGCCGCTTAGCCCGGGCGTGTGCATAACATCAATAACTGTATTTGATCTTCATGATTGTTTTATAATTGAAATTTATTGCCTTTTAGGAACTTGTTTAGTGGGGTTTCCTCTATTGAAGTAGAGAAAGTTGAAGAGGAGGAAAGTGAGATGTCTGATGAAGAGGAAGTTGAAGCAACAGGTTCGCTTCTTGACTTTTTAAGTGTTCGGTCTGGAAATGAAGGCTGGCTTTCAATGGGGCAAAGGAGCACAACACACGTCACAGACACTGAAAGTGTATTTCAAAGATCATTAAAATCTGTAAGTTAATTTTAGTTTAATTTTTTACTTTAACTTTTATTAAAATATTGTAGGGTTTTGAGCTCTCTGGTAGCAGCTTGGATACGCACAAGCACAGAGCTTTTATATCAAAACAGAATAAAGTTTATTGTCGTTCATAAACTTTACAGCTCCAAAATAAAACAGTCTTTCTTCAACACAAATTAATAACCAAACAGGTCTTTCTTTAATAAATAACAAAACAGTTCTGTCTCTGAATTAGGCAAAGTAAATCAAACGGTCTCACCAACTTGGTATTACAGGAACCTCTCAGGCTGCAGTACAGACTATCCACCAGCTCTGTCTTTCTCCAGCCTCAGCACACTACTACCTGAGCTATACCAGGTGCATTTTATTAGGCCATTAAGACCCGGACTAGTGTATGGGAGCGACCTTTCCCACCCTGGCTCTTTTAACCGTTCCTAAATCCCAGACCCAAAATCCAGTCAAAATAAAAAACATCTCAGTAGCACATACCTGCCATCCAGGACCTTACTTCCTGCCTTTTTTTACATAATCTATGCACTCTTGGCAGGAACTATTTATTCTGTTTAAGTGGTTTTCCCACAGATTTCTGGTTGAATTTGCACCAAAAAACTGTTTTCCATGACCTGCATCATATTTATGTTGTGTTTTAGACACTTTTTTCAACGGGGAAAGGGTGTCCTCACTTTAAAGGGGCATGACTTGTCAGAAATGAGGCAGTAACTTGTAACATAGTAACCAAAAAAATGCACCAGCATTGTGGCGCTCATTTTTGGCGCACGGTAAGTCAACTAATTAAGTAATGTAAACTTCAACTAGACAGACTGAAAATATTTCAGGAGACACTATGATAAATCTGGTACAATATAAGACTGTCTAGTCTAAGTTTGCACTGTCTAAGAATTAAACAGTGTTGATAAGTCTGCCCCATTATGCTATAAATTAGATTACTAGGTTTGCCTGACCACTATTTTCAGAGAAGAAGTGGCTTTTGAGGCACGGATAAAGAAAATGCTTTGTCTATGTTGTCTCCACTACCATTTGTCAACTGCATAATAATACTTCAAATCTCCTGGTGAGTCAAGGTCTATGGGCATGCACATGGTCAGCAGTAAATCATACTACTTGCAATGAGAGCCTTGTATGGCTCTGTAGAATACAACCATAATATGTCAGCATGCCTGAGCCATCGAAGTCTTCATCATTAAAACAACATGAATGATGCTTGATGCTATTTGTATAATTAAATTATTATTATTATTTTGCAAGAACAATGAAGTCAACGCACTTGTACATTAACAGCCACCTTTATCTAATACATTGCAGGCTGGGATATCGGGATACCAGGAAAGGAATCGAGACATTGAATACAAGGAACCTTGCTTGAAAATCAATGCTGTGGCTGTCAGAGGATATGCAGAGGAATGTTTGCAGTTGGATGAACAGGTCACTATTGCCTATCACCTATTCTCACTCATGTGTTGAAACTTGTCTTTCTGCATTACTACTCAGTGAGCTGTTTTGCGTGTGACTGTTTGAAAGTACTTTATCTCCAATTGTTCAGCTTTTTAGATAGTGTACATTTACATATGTTCCTTTCTGTTTTTATTCTACAGGTTGCTATTACTTCTAACTTAGGTACCTGGCTGAGTAAATTGCACAGCAGCCTACGTAATTCATTGAATAACAAAATCTGTGGTATCGTTGAAGACATTAATCAAGGAATGGCTATAGATGAGTGGACACAGAAGGTATCACAAAGAAATGATTCATGCTGTGTAGGATCTGGGTCTAAGAAATGCATGTAATTAGTAAACTCTTGCATTTCCTTATTATAATAATGGTCAATAAAAATGTAAAAAGGGACATTAATTTCCCATTAATTATTGGCAAGTGTACCATTACAGTATTTAGGTGCCCATACACCTTAGATAACTGTTGGCTAAAGACTTATTCATGTGTTCTCTATGGGGACAGCGGAGTAAGTTGCCACCAGACTCATCATTGGCTTATTTACCTGAAGAACAAAATAATTAAGTAATTAAATTGAATCCACTTTTTCACCCAACGTCATCTGTTGGGGAACAGTTGAGAGATCCCAATACATAGATAATTGGCAGATTCTGAAAAAAATCAGGTTTATTTTGTTAAATTTATGTTCAAAATTTTCGACAATGTCTTCTTTTTTTCATATTTGTTCCATTCCTGTAATAAAATGAAAAAAAATAAATCTTGACATTTTCACACTGGCTTCCCGGGCTTTTTTAGATTCTAAGTTGCCGTTGTTTCAAGAAACAACACATGTACATTAGCCACAATGGTTAGACCCTGACCCTATCTTTTGTAGTGTGGACATGTGCAAAGGTCATTGTGAAAGGACGGGGAGCAGGGTCAACTGTGATGTCACTTATTGTGATTGGTGGATCCTGTGTTATCAGCTGTGGGTAAAGATGCTACCTGTCAATCTAATCCTGTCTCTACTGATAAGGAAATTCCTGTAAACTCTTCCTGAAATGATAGGCAGTATGAGTCTAAAAAAAACGTCCCAATGGCCCATGTGAAAAGTGCAAGATTATAATTTTCGGCTCTTTTTAATATAGTAATTAAAAAACATTGCCACATTAAAAAAAAATATATGTAACCCAATAACTATTTTGGAAAAAAAAATATTTTCTAATAATGGTTTTCCTTTGAAAGAATCTGTTTGGAATCAGTGCCGTGACAAGTGAGTAGCTAGCAATTTTTTTTTTTAAATTGCACATGCTAGGATTTTAAAGCAATTTTAAAATTGTAATTAAAATAGCTTTGAAATTTCTTAAAAATCACTCATTAACCTTTGGATTTGTCTTTTTAAAAAGGTATTAGGCTGGAGATCCAGAAAGAGGTTGACAGAAAGCTAGCGCGCGTCAGAGTTGTGGGTGCCATGCAGCTGCTTCATAAAACTTGCAGGAGCCTTCTGTTGTGTCACTTGAATTTCATTGCAAATTGCATGCCTTTTGTTAATTGCCATGCGGATGCGCAGAAATTATGTGGCCATTTGCAATGAGTTTCTAGCGATACAGAGGTCTAAAGGATAACATTCCTCCTGTGCCAAGCCTGGCGTGTCAGAGTAAGGAGACTTAAAAGCCACGCATGATCTTCTGGGAAATTAAATATGCAAATTGTCTCTTCAGAGAGAAGAACTAGAACTCTAGCGCCACCTATCGCTGCTTCCAGTAGGTCGCGCTAGGCTGAATATTTAGTGATACAGAGGAAAGTCACTGTGACTTCTATATAGTGGCTGCATGACAGCCGCGCCTCATTTGTATGCTAGCCTCTTGCCAACCAGCCTAAATTATTATTTTTTATCTTCTGATTACTCCGATTACTTTTATCTGATGTTAGGATTATTTTCTACTAGTTGTGTGTAGTATAATGGATTATGAGCTGAATTTCATCTGTGTTTCTTTATCACAATTGAAGCTGTTAAATATTCATTAGGGGCTCAGGCCCTTTCACACCCTTAGGGTACATCATCTAAAGCTGTATCCATAGCATGATACTGAACGTGAGCAGCACAGGACATAATTGATGAATTTGTCAATAAACATAGCTACACGTGCTGTCATTTTTTACAAATTATGTTAAAAAAGTCCCTTTTTTTCTTTTTTAAAGTACCCAACCCAAGCTGCAATCCTTGGCCTGCTTTACCTATGGACTAGAGACTTTGAATGCTCTATTTCTGAAATAAAACAGGATCGCAAGGCTCAGTCCCGTATTCTCAAGAAATATACAGCGATTGCAGTCAGACTGTCTACTTTTTCCACTAAGGGATACTGGAAAAATATGGAAGATGTAATCTCCCAGTCACAGAGGCTAAAACTGGAAAATATAATCATGGTATGATTTTTGTCTGATCCTATGAAACAAATGTCCACATATCTCATCACAAATTCATAAAACTTTCTTATCTGAATATAAGCTTTCAAATGTTCTGACAATTACTTAGTATCAAAGCTGGGGGTGCATTTAAACTAGCCATTTATTGGGAAAGAAGTGCTCATTTCTGATTCGGCAAGTGTACATAGGCAACATTTTCATTCTTTGGATTAAATAATTTTTAAGCTTGCATAAAAATAATCATTTTCAGTGACATATCATCCCCTGTAAACGGGACATGTGCTGCAGAGAACAATGATATACTATGTGCACAAAATGAATGAATTTCCACTTATACTATGTGCAATGGGAAGTGCGGTTGACCGGCCTAAACAGCCTATTAAACAAACATCAGTTGTCTTCTATGTAGCAATCAATATATTCTGCCACCGATGTACGTAGGGGTGTCTGAGGGATGTGAGCACAGATCTCCGTGCAAGCAATGGTAGATAGGTTACTCGCTATCCTCGCCTCTATCACCTGATCCAGGAAAGATGATGCAGTGGTCGTACTTTTAGGTATTTATTCACAGTACCTTGACAAATGTTGAGATTGAGATGTCAAAGGAGATCAAGGGATGAAGATGAGGAAGAAGATGGAGGTTGGAGGATAGAGGTAACAGGAGAATCCTCTCTCCATCTCTGGTGCATGCTTCTGCCAAGATGGTACAGACCAGAAAGAAAAGATGTGTGGAAAGAGACAGGAGGAGTTACAGGGAGAGAGAGAGAGAGAGAGAGGCATGATGGGAGATTACATCAGCAATAAATGAGAACATATAATAATAATAATGGCCAGTAGACGACAACAAAGGACAACAAACTCTGTAACAAGCATAATAATACAATTAGGACATTATATGGATGTCCTAGTGATATTTGTAAGCCCTGATGAAGATGGCGGGCCATAGTTGTTTAATGGCCACTATTGGCCAGTGTAAATGCACCCCATGGGTAGGTGCACACGACCATTTTCGCTCCATCCGAGAAAAACGGTCCAATTATTCTGATCAGACTCTGACCAGAAATTGATCAGAGTGGCATCAGTTTTTCTAGGAGGGGGAGAAAAAAAAAGTTTTGCCCCATCTCTATTATATCAGTCCGTGAAAATCGGTCATGTCATCCGAGTACGGGTTGATGTTTTTCACAGATCTATAAACTTGCATTCCCGATTTTGATCCAACACGGCCCCATAGAATATCATGAGTGCGAATGCAATCCGTGAACACCATGAATAGCCCTTGTCTGATATAATCAGTCGTGTGCACGAGCCCGAAGGCTATGTGCCCACGATGCAGAAATGCTGCATATATTTTCCGCTTCTCCCTGGCAGGAAAAACACATGCGGTTTTACATGCGTTTTGCCCACCAGGTAGAAGCATTTGTCAAGCGTTTTTGCATGCATTTCTGCATACGGGTTATCAAGCGCTTTTCCAAGCGATTTTAGCATCACTTGGAAAAGTGCTTGACAACTTGTTCACACTATATAAATCCATGCAACCGGCAAGGATTTATAGTAGTGTGACCAAGTTAGTTAAAAAAAAAAGAATAAGAATGGTAAAAAATAAAAAAAAAAGATTATACTTACCTTCCGATGTCCTCCCGGTGTTTTCTCTGCTGCGTCCGGTGTCTTGTGCAGCTCGCGGTAGTGTGAAGGACCTGCGGTGACGTCATTGAGTCATGTGACAGGTCACATGACTCAACAACGCCATGGCAGGTCCTTCACAACAACGCGACCCATACAGCAGACCAGACGGAGGGGAGAAAACACCGGGAGGACATCGGAAGGTAAGTATAATCTTTATTTTTTATTTTAAATTATTTTTTTTACAGTTTCTATGGTACCCAGGTCTGGATGAGAGTCTCCTCTCCTCCAGACCTGGGTACCATCTGCACATTGAACCGTGTGATATCCGCTTGTGCAGATGCAGTGATGCGGATGTCACGCGGTCCAATGCAAGTCAATGGCGGCGATTACGCTGTGCGTCTACAAAATTAATGGACATGCTGCGTATTTTTCCGCAATGATAATCTGCAGCGGAAATTTCCGCAGCATGTGCACAGCACCCTGACGAAGGCATCCCCAGCCGAAACGCGCGTAGAGCAGAGGGTGGTGTGAGAGCACGAGGCATCGGCTTTCTGCTGACATTGTAAGTAAGAGACTCATATGTGAGATTTGCTGCTGGATTATGGAGTATGCCATTTCCTTCTATGACAGCTTTATTAACATTCAATTTTGATCCTGGAATATATTTATCTACTATTCCTTTTCCTTTTTCCCCTTCTGGGTAAAACGCTGTGCACTTGCGCTTTAATGTTTGTAGCTATCCTGGTAGGTACAATAACTAGCACCTATACCTAAGAATGACACCCTTCTAGCGCCAATACTGGCATTTTTTGCATAGACCTTGAGTAATACTTATCTCTGCTTGTGGCAACTGAGGTTGGAACAATTTATTTTGTTACAAGTTCTATCCAAATTAGATCAAGTCATCGCTGAGGCTCTCTTGACAAACCATAATAAGACTATATCACTAAGGTTCTAATTTTGGTGTGTATTTGACATGCTTATTACTAATATTTCTATATATTTACTATTGGACCTCAATTGCCTCATTTCTACCATTGATTACTAATCACTGGATATAAAGGTACTTTATTCATTTAGGTGTCATCTATGAGGTTGTTTTTTGTCTATGCCAGCATATTGTCCCTGCTCTCACATCCTTTTTCCCTCTTCTTGTGTTTTTAATATTTTTATTTTGATCCATTTGTGTTTCCTTTTTGATAATAAAGTATATTTTTTCTACCATTGGACGTTTTTCGAAGTTTTTTCTTTTCTTTTGTTCTTTGCATTATGTACTTCGGTAGTCCTTTTCAGATTAAGTCCTACTATGGGGTTTACACCATTCTCTAATTGTCACCCTCATATCTCCACTCTTTTGATCATTTCTTGTTTTTTATTATGCAAATTGTCTCTTCAGAGAGGAAGAGGACTAGAACTCTAGTGTCACCTACAGGAAGTAGCAATCCTAAAAGTCAATAGTGACCCTTTAACAAGCCTTATCACATGACTTAGGATATAAGCCAGAACCAGAAACTCAATTTGCAGGCAATGTGTTTCGGGGTACTGCCCCTCGTCCGTTCAAAATGCGAGTTCTGGTTTGGCTGGATGAGAGGCGTCAGACCGGTATCTAAGGGGTAACATTTCTCCTTGCGGAGAGTGACATGTTAAGCATGCCACCGTGACGCCTCTCACCTAGATGGCACGAGAGTTCTGGTCCTCTTCCTCTCTGAAGAGACAATTTGCTTATTTCCCAGAGGAGCATTGCGGCTTTAAAAGTCTCCTCACCGTGACATACTTAACATGTCGATCTCCGCAAGGAGAAATGTTACTCCTTAGATACTGTTTTTTATTATGTATACCCCTTTTCACATGTAAAGCGCCATGGAATAAATGGCGCTATAATAATGAATATTAATAATAATAATAGTGCCAAGTACTGCTCATATAAGAGGCTGGTGGCCCACTTTTGCACAGGGGCCCACCGGAGGATTCTCCTGTTCTCCTTTGGGCCAAACCAAGCCTGCTGTGGCTATATGTAGTCATATAAGTTTTCTGAGTGTGTCATGATTTGTTGATTATAGAACAGAAAAAGCTGAGAAGATCGAAATATAGTTTTTAGAAAAAGATTAAATATAGCTTCCTTTTTTTTTTTTCATTTTAATTCATGCTGATTCTGGTGATCTTCCTTGCTCTATGAAGGTGGTCATTCACTAGAAGCTGACACACTGGACTACTAAACTCAGAGGAAACAAAATGAATGAATTACCACTTTTGCTGAAACTTTCCCAACATAATTTTCTCAGCTTCTCCCCCCGTAACCAGTTATGCACAGATCAGGCAGCGTATGACAGAATGTCTTCAAAACAAGCCAAATTCAAACAAGTCTATAGGTAGCTAATTGCCTAACACTAGCAAAAAGATTGTTTCCAACTTTACAGCCAGTTTTCTGATACAGGTGCCTGGCCATCAGTTGTTCTCCCTGGTCATGGATCCAGCTCTTTGCAGTGACTCTCAATTCTGGAAAACCTAGTGAACTTCCAATTCAGACATTGGCGTTTAACGTGCTCTTTGTTTTGGAGATTTAACGTTTAATCATAAATCTGGTGAATGGCAAATAATGTTAATTGAATGATGCTTTCTGTCAAAAGCAAATCCATTTTCATAAATTAGAAATATGGAATGCCCCTTTAACAGCATGATACATTAGTCCAGTAGAACACTGAAAGGAATAAAATCATTCAATAAGTACAAATTGGAACAACTTTAGCAAATGGTTACTACATACAAACAGCCTAGTGTATTGTCTGGTCTCAGGCATAGTAACTAGAAAAGAATATAACAGGCAATAAGATATCCAATATCTCTCAGCACTGTCGAGCACGCAGATTATTTCAATGAGAGGAGAATAAACTACAGATATCTCCTGAGAAGAAAAAATGATCAGGTACAACAGTATTTGCTTGGGGGCTGTCAGGCTGCCCTTGTTTTATTGGTTCTGCCAAATTGCCTGTGTATGGCCAGAGGAAAACACCAATAGTAAGAGTGTAAGGAAACTCTTAAATCTCAGATTTTTATGGGTTTTCCCATAAACTTTATTTTCGTTAAAGGCGTTGTCCAGTCTTAAACTACAATTTTACAGTCACTGTATGTGACTGCAGACTTGTGAGTCTTCACATCACACGCACTGTGTGTTGTGAGGGTTCACCGGTGTCGGGGATGGTGGTCATGCGGCCACAAGAATGCGGTATACATACTCCCTGCCATCTTCCGTACAGTAACAGATTTCAGACTGCCCACAGGTCTTTACTGAGGAGCACTGGGCCTGGGAATTATGAGAACATAGGAGCATGTCAGGGAATGAACAGACAGTAAGGAAAAACTATGGGGACACTGAGTGGGCACAAAAATAATTATTTTTTCTGCAAAAAGTAGGCACTAGTTTGTAGAATTTGTCCTAGATGTGGTTTCAGTACTAACTTAATGTTGTGTTACTGATAAAATCTGTTTAAGGCCTTATTCAGACTTTGGTGTTTCACATACATAATCTATCCATTTTTTTCATTGATACATGTATCCAGGGTCAGACTGGGGTGTCTGGGGCCCACAGGGGGAATTGACCCTAGGGGCTCACCTTACACCTATATGTAAATACCCATTAGCCGCTATCCCCGTTAGAGTGGAGCGTTAACTGTAAAACACAGGCAGCTCCTGCACATCTACTGTGCACATACTATAACTGAGATGTACAATATACGGTAATTTGCATTAAAGGGGTTCTTTGGTTAAAACAAGTTATCACCGATCCATGGGCTCCACAGGATAGGTGATAGCTTATTGATTGTTTGGGTCCGACCATTGGAAAATGCTCTGATCGGAAGAATGTGGAAGTTTTATCCCCATTTTAAAATGTAGCTGCAGGTGGGACATCTGACCGCAGCTCCATTCATTCTCTTGGGGGGCTTCCAAAAAAAAGAGCAGTGCTCACAGCCACTGAGGGAATGAATGGATCGGTGGTCGAGTTGCACATGAGCTCCAGTCTAATGGTGATAAAAGCTCCACATTCTGCCGATTGGCTCCCATCAGACCCCCACCAATCAGTAAGTTATCACTGATCCTGTGGAGAGGTGATTACTTGTTTTCACCGGAGAACCCCTGTAAATGCATCTCTGCCGCTGTGTTCCAAGTATTTAATCTCTAAGGCCACGGCCCAACTATCAGTATTTGGACAGTATTCGGTCAGTATTTTTTCTCAGGAGTGGGAGTCAAAACCAGGTGAGGAACAATCAGAGAAAATGTATAATAGAAACAAGTGCACCAATTCTGCATTTATCACCCACTCCTGGTTTTAGCTCCCACTCCGGAGAAAAAGTACTGACCGAATACTGATAGTGGGGCTGTGGCCTAATGGAAAAAATCTACTCCTAGTTAATATCAGCGAGAACAAATAACCAACTTACACAACACAATCCACTATACCAACACCAATAATACCACATACAAGGAACAAATACCACCACACCATGACCAGACTGTATATTACCACCACATAGTGACCGAATAATACCACATACAAGGAACAAATACCACCACATCTTGACCAGATTACATATTACCACCAAATAGTGACCAAATACTACAATACTGATCATGAATGCAAACCACAATGCTAGCAACACTGTTATTGCCACCAGTGATGTTATACACGGGAGCCCTGTATATAGTGTCAGTGCACAGGTAATACAGTGATCACCAGTGACATTATACACAGGAGATCTGTATATAGTGTCAGTGTACAGGTAAGACAGGGATTACTAGTGTCATTATACACAAGAGCTCTGTATATATTATGACAGTGTCACTGATTTTATATGTGAGCGGAGGTATGTGTCACTCAGGATGCTCTCCTGTGTGAACTAAGACCTACTTTATTTTTCTGGCAGCGTGTTATATGCTGGTAGGCTTACTCTGTTAAAGGGTGTGCGGTTTTATGGGAATGGCAAAGAGGGCGGGACGCCATTCCCCCTACCTCCCCTCAGGGTGTGGCTGAGCAATGTGTAAAAGCTCAGTCCTTTTTTTTTTCTCTGGAGTGTGGTCTGGAGAGGGAAGTCTCCAGACAGTATTGTGGAAGCTGCAGAGCTTGTTACCTGTGCAGTTTATGCTATCAAGAGCGGACGGAACCCGCTCACCTATGGACTAAGCTATACTTTGTTTTGTTTTCCCGTTTAACCCAGAGGGGACTTGTTTAGTTTTCCTGCGGAACCCTGCATGAGTTTATGCCAGATAATAAACCAGCAGAAAGGTAACCTGAGAACGTGTGTCCTGAGTCTGCCTCCGGG
The DNA here is from genome assembly GCF_046119375.1 of Phyllobates terribilis. NCBI lineage: Eukaryota > Metazoa > Chordata > Amphibia > Anura > Dendrobatidae > Phyllobates > Phyllobates terribilis. Next base: position 412,924,458 of record NW_027362763.1, read on the forward strand.
AGAGCCGAGCGAGTCGTCTTGCCACAGTTGGTGGGAGAGTGCGTGCAGGATTCCAGGAACACGTGTACCTGCCACAAAGACCGGTGGATGTCCTGGGTGAAGGCTGCCAGCCAGCCAGAGAAGTCCAGCAGCATGGAGGAGCTCATTAAGCACCTGGTCCAGAGCCAACAGAGCATGCAGCAGCAACACCTACAGAGCCAGCAGAGTATGCAGCAGGCCCAGCAGAGCATGCAGCAGCAGCACCAGGAGACGACCAAACTGTTACTTCAGCAAATCCAGTTGCAGCAAAAGTCGCAGCAGCAGCACCAGCAGGAGGCGCAACAGCAGATACAGCTTTTTGCGGACGCCATCCAGAGCAGGGCGGCCGCCCCACCCCCAGGGCCGACTGATGATTCTCACATCAGGAAGGCGGTAAGGCGGGCCATGCAGAAGATGACCCCTGGGGATGATGTAGAAGCATTTCTGACTGTTTTTGAGAGGGTGGCTGATCGGGAGAGACTTCCACCAGCACAGTGGGCAGAGGTTCTGGCGCCATATTTATCGGGTGAACCCCAGAAGGCGTATTTTGACTTGGCGCTGCAAGATGCTAAGGAGTATCCCAAACTAAAGACAGAGATCTTAGCACGTCTGGGAGTAAATATGGCGGTGAGAGCCCAACGAGTTCATCACTGGGCATATGCTAGCGACAAACCCCCTCGCTCGCAGATGTTTGACCTCCTGCATCTTGTTTAGAAGTGGCTACAACTGGAGTCCTCCACTCCGGCCCAGATGGTTGAGTGGGTGGTGATTGACAGATTCATGCATTCCCTTCCCAAGCCAGTACAGACCTGGGTTGCCCAGAGTGATCCCCAGAACGCAGATGACTTTATCGGCCTGGTTGAGAGGTACCAGGTAGTTGAGAGATCTCTTGGGAAACCGGATGCAGTCACTTCTCCCTACTGGGATACCCAAAAGGGGGTGGGTTCAGCACGGAAGTGGTCTAGAGCCACCACTGGGGGACGTCCCACTCCCACTGAAGGTGCCGTTAGAATGGTTGGTAAAAAATATAGTTTGTTGGCGGTGTCACCACCCTGGACATGTAGCCGCCAGGTGTCAAATATTCCCTGAGCCCATAGACTGCAGCCTAGGCAGACGGGTCTCCTATTATGCCTATCCAGCCTGTAGCGTGGACTGTCGACCTGGCGAGGGGCCGCAAGCGTGTGCAGTGTCTATTAATGGAGTAAAAGTGCTTGGGCTGTTGGACTCCGGGAGTCTGGTGACCTTGATCAGAGCAACCCTTCCCCACCAGTTGATCCCTTCCAAAACCCTGGGCATTCGGTGCATCCATGGTGACGCCAAGGACTATCCCGTGGCCACAGTGACAGTGGGGACAGACTGTGGTGCCCAGTCCCATGAAGTCGGGGTAGTGAAGGACCTGATACACCCCATCATATTGGGCTGTGATTTTTCCTTATTCTGGGACTTGTGGGGGAAGGGAACTGGACTAAGTAGCATGGGGAAAAGCCAGGTCCTTGAAGAAGAACCCCCGACGAAGTCTCAGATGGAGGAGTTCCCACTGTGCGTCCTTGTCGGTGACACAGGTGAGACGGCGACCGAGGAGGCCGACCTCCCTGCGTTAGATATGTCCAGAGAGAACTTTGGGACTGCTCGAGTTCGAGACCTGACCTTAAAAGGGGCATTCGACCAGGTTACTGTATGTAATGGGGTTGCCCAAGAGCCGGGGGCCGACACCAGATTCCCCCACTTTGCAGTGCAGGGGGAGTTGCTATATCGGGTGGCCAAACTGAGGGGCGGTGAGATAGTGGAACAGCTGTTAATGCCGGGGCCATACAGACGGCGGGTGCTAGATATAGCCCATTCACATGTTCTGGGGGGACACCTAGGGGTCGAGAAAACTCAGGAGAGGATACTGAGAAGGTTTTATTGGCCAGGTCGTTATCGAGAAGTTCAAAACTATTGTAGGTCCTGCCCCACCTGCCAAATAACCGCTCCCTCCTCCCACTTCCGTAGCCCCTTAGTCCCACTACCTGTGATAGAGGTTCCCTTTGAGAGGATTGCCATGGACCTCGTGGGCCCCTTAGTTAAATCAGCTCAGGGCCACCAATATATCCTGGTCGTCATGGACTATGCGACCCGATACCCTGAAGCGGTTCCCCTAAGGAACTCGTCCAGTAAAAGTATAGCCCGAGAGCTGGTCCATATTTTTGCTCAGACAGGTCTGCGAAAAGAGATTCTGACAGACCAAGGAACCCTATTCATGAGCAAGGTGATGAAGGAGCTTTGCAGAGTCCTTCAGATAACTCAGCTTCGGACCTCGGTTTATCATCCACAGACGGATGGCCCAGACGCTTCAACAAGACCTTAAAGGCGATGCTCAAGAAGGTCATGGAAAAGGATGGGCGAGACTGGGACTACCTGCTCCCATTTCTGCTTTTCTCGGTCAGAGAAGTTCCTCAAGCCTCCACTGGCTTCTCTCCATTTGAGCTCCTATATGGACGGCATCCAAGAGGTCTCCTAGACATCGCCAAGGAAACTTGGGAGGCTGAAGTCACGCCACACTGGAGTATCATCGAACATGTCGCCCAGTTACAGGAGAGAATGTCAAAGGTGATGCCCATTGTGAAGGAACATCTTCTCCAGGCACAAGAAGCCCAGACGAGGGTCTATAACCGGTCGGCGAGACTAAGACAGTTCCAGCCCGGGGACCGTGTTTTGGTGCTGATCCCTACCATCGAGAGCAAGTTCGTCGCCAAATGGCAAGGTCCATACGAGGTGGTGGAGAAAGTCAGCGAGGTTAGTTATAAAGTCCACCAGCCTGGCCGAAGAAAGCCGCATCAAATATATCATGTAAATTTGCTCAAGCCGTGGCGGGATCGTGAACCTGTGGAAACTCCTTGCCTGGGAGCCGCACCAGAAGGCAAGGTGGAGGAGGTCACTATTGCAGAGACTCTATCACCGGCCCAGAAGCAACAGTGTAGAGAATTACTACAGCGGAATCGGGAGCTGTTCTCAGAGTTGCCGGGGCATACTCAAGTGGTAGAGCATGACGTGCTGACAGAGCCGCACGTACGAGTGAATCTGAAGCCGTATCGGATTCCGGAAGCACGCCGGGAGGTGATCTCGGCTGAGGTGAAGAGGATGTTAGACCTCGGGGTAATAGAGGAGTCAAAGAGTGGGTGGTCGAGCCCAATCATCCTCCTGCTGAAACCCAATGGAGAGTGGAGGTTTTGTAATGACTACCGCCGGCTGAATGAGGTATCCAAGTGTGACGCGTACCCGATGCCCCGCGACGACGAACTCATCGAGAGGCTTGGACCGGCGAGGTACATCACCACTCTGGACCTGACGATGGGCTACTGGCAGATCCCCATGTCCCAGATGGCTAAGGAAAAGACGGCTTTCTCAACACCTGATGGGTGTTTTCAATACACGCGGATGCCGTTCGGACTACAGGGGGCCCCGGCCACGTTCCAGAGGGCTATGGATCGGATCCTAGCCCCACATAAGAAATATGCCGCAGCCTACCTCAACGACATTGTGGTCTTTAGCCCAGACTGGGCTAGTCACCTACCTAAACTACAGGCCGTTCTGGAGGCACTAAGGAAGGCAGGATTTACCATAAATCCGAGAAAGTGTGCCATCGGAAAAGAAGAGGCCAAGTACCTGGGCTATGTTGTTGGGAGAGGCGAAATAAAGCCGCAAATCAAGAAAGTGGAGGCAATTCAAACCTGGCCGCAACCGCTCTCGAAGAAGCAGGTGAAAGCATTCCTGGGAATGGTGGGATACTACCGGCAGTTTATCCCGAATTTCGCCATGATTGCCGCGCCACTAACGGATCTTCTAAAAGGCACCAAATCAACCATGGTGAAATGGACGGAAGAAACGGAGACCGCGTTTCAACAGTTGAAGCTAACACTGTGCAAGCAGCCGGTCCTGGTCACGCCAGACTTCAAGAAAGAATTTGTGGTCCAGACAGACGCTTCAGAGGTTGGTCTAGGAGCCATACTCTCCCAAGAGATAAATGGGTAAGAACATCCCATTCTCTCTCTAAGCCGAAAGCTGTCCTCCTGCGAGAAGAACTACGCCATAGTAGAGAAAGAGTGTTTAGCCATAAAATGGGCCGTGGATACACTGAAATATTACCTACTAGGCCGGAAGTTTAAATTAATATCAGACCATGCCCCGTTGAGATGGTGGAGGGAGAAGAGGGGTAAAAATGCCAGGGTAACTAGATGGTTCCTAGAGCTTCAATATTTTAACTTTCACGTGGAGCATAGGCCCGGGAGGTTACATGGGAATGCAGATGCCCTCTCTAGGATTCCCTGCCTGGTGTCAGAAGGTGCCCAAACCCCCGGCTTTGGGCAGAGGGGGGGGAATATGTGACAGTGTCACTGGTTTTATATGTGAGGGGAGGTATGTGTCACTCAGGATGCTCTCCTGTGTGAACTAAGACCTACTTTATTTTTCTGCCAGCGTGTTATATGATGGTAGACTTACTCTGTTAAAGGGTGTGCGGTTTTATGGGAATGGCAAAGAGGGCGGGGCGCCATTCCCCCTACTTCCCCTCAGGGTTTGGCTGAGCAATGTGTAAAAGCTCAGTCCTCTTTTTCTCTCTGGAGTGTGGTCTGGAGAGGGAAGTCTCCAGACAGTATTGTGCAAGCTGCAGAGCTTGTTACCTGTGCAGTTTATGTTATCGAGAGCGGACGGAACCCACTCACCTATGGACTGAGCTATACTTTGTTTTGTTTTCCCGTTTAACCCAGAAGGGACTTGTTTATTTTTCCTGCGGAACCCTGCATGAGTTTATCTCAGATAATAAACCAGCAGAAAGGTAACCTGAGAACGTGTGTCCTGAGTCTGCCTCCGGGAGAGCCGAGCGAGTCGTCTTGCCACAATATATACAGGTAATACAGTGGTCACCAGTGACAAACACAGGAGCTCTGTATATACTATATAGTGTATAGTGTAAGTGTACATGTAATACACTGACTCACCATTGACGTCTCTAGTTTAAGCCCTTCATCTTCTCTCTTCTTTGTCATCTGGCACAGACCACCATCACTTCTTCCAGCCAGGACTCATCTCTGCAGAAAATAACACACAGTTATCAATAACTGATCTCTTCTAGAGCACATTCCACACTTTTTCCCCAACTTCTACACTGCGCCAGATGAAGAAGAAAAGTGGCATAATGCCGCCTTGCACAGTAACAGCGCCGCTCTCCCCCATGGAAAACCGTTGACTAAAAAGTAAATGATATTGCAAAAGTAATAATGTTCCCTGCTTGCCACCATAAACTAATAATGCATGTTCCTCAATATGGCCCCCAAACAGTAATTAAGTTCCTTATCTAGCCTGGACCCCCATGTCCCATGTCCTGCCTGGCCCCCCCATGTGTCCATCTTGGCCTCCCCCATGTGTCCAGCCTGGCCCCCCTATGTGTCCAGCCTGGCCCCCCATATATCAATCCAGGCACCCATGTATCCAGCCTGCTCCCTCCATATACCAATCCAGGCCCCCATGTGTCCAGCCTGCTCACCCCCCATATATCAATCCAGGCCCCCATGTGTCCATACTGCTCCCCCCCATATATCAGTCCAGGCCCTGATGTGTCCAGCCTGCTCCCCCATATATCAATCCAGGCCCCCCATGTGTCCAGCGTGCTTTCCCCCCATATATCAATCCAGGCTCCCATGTGTCCATCCTGCTCTCCCCCGTATATCAATCCAGGCCCCCATGTGTCCAGCGTGCTCCTGCCCTCCCATATATCAATCCAGGCTCCCATGTGTCCAGCCTGCTCCCACCCCCCCACATATATCAAACCTGGCCCCCATGTGTCGAGCCTGCTACTCCCATATATCAAACCAGGCCCCCATGTGTCCAGCCTGCTCCCCCCATATATCAGTCCAGGCCCCCATGTGTCCAGCCTGCTCCCCCATATATCAATCCAGGCCTCCTATGTGTCCAGCGTGCTTTCCCCCCATATATCAATCCAGGCCCCCATGTGTCCAGCCTGCTCTCCCCCCATATATCAATCCAGGCCCCCCATGTGTCCAGCGTGCTCCCGCCACCCTATATATCAATCCAGGCCCCCATGTGTCCAGCCTGCTCCCCCTTCATGTGCCCAGCCTGTTCCCCCTTCATGTGTCCGGCCTGCACCCCCCTTCATGTGTCCGGCCTGCATCCCCCTTCATGTGTCCAGCCTGCGCCCCCCTTTATGTGTCCAGTCTGCTCCCCCTTCATGTGTCCCATGTCCAGCCTGGCCCCCCATGTGTCCAGCCTGGCCCCCCATGTGTCAAGCCTGGCCCCCCAAGTGTCCAGCCTGGCCCCCCATATATCAAACCAGGCCCCCATGTGTCCAGCCTGCTCACCCCATATATCAATCCAGGCTCCCGTGTGTCCAGCCTGCTCCCCCCATATATCAATCCAGGCCCCCCATGTGTCCAGCCTGCTCTCCCCCATATATCAATTCTGGCCCCCATGTGCCCAGCCTGCTCTCCCCCCATATATCAATCCAGGCCCCCATGTGTCCAGCCTGCTCCTGCCCCCCCCATATATCAATCCATGCCCCCATGTGTCCAGCCTGCTCCCCCCATATATCAATCCAAGCCCCCATGTGTCCAGTCTGCCCCCCCATATATCACTCCAGGCTCCTATGTGTCCAGCCTGCACCCCCTTCATGTGTCCAGCCTGCACCCCCCTTCATGTGTCCAGCCCGCACCCACCTTCATGTTTCCAGCCTGCACCCACCTTCATGTGTCCAGCCTGCTCCCCATACGTCCATCCAGGGCCCCCCACCCCATATACCCATCCAGGCCCTCCATGTGTCCAGCCTGCCCCCCCCACCCCACTCCATATACCCATCCAGGCCCCCCATGTGTCTAGCCTGCCCTCCCAAATATCCATCCCATACATTAAAAAAAAAAAAAAATCAAATACTCACCTCTCCCATTCTCTGCAGGTCCGGTGTACTCAGTGCGTCTTCTGACGTCACCTCGCCCTCTGCCCTGAGACGTCAGAATCAGAAGACGCTGAGGTGACGTCACTGGAACTGCGGCGAATGAGGAGAGGTGCGTATTCGGGTGGTGACGTGGCCGCCGGCCATGGTCATCTCGGCTGGTCAGGTCTGCGTGCGTGCTCGCACCCCTGCCTCCTGCGCTTTTAAGGGGCTGGTGTCCCTTAAAAAAATGTTTTTTTTCCCCCTCTTCCTCTCATCCACCTTTACCCTGCCAGGCCAGTCTGACCCTGCACATATCTATCATAATCTATGGTGCTATTCACGTGTCCGTTTTTCTACGGTATCAAAATGAAAATTGCCAATACAAGTCTCTGAAAAACACATACAGCGCACTGATGGCATCCGTGTGCTCTCCGTATTTAATATTGCAAAGGATAGAAGAAGCTTTGGAATTCATTTATTTATCCATCCAAGAAAAACACTGATGACACACTGATGGTAAAAACAGATACACGGACCATACACTGATGACACACTGATGGTAAAAACGGACACACAAACCATACACCTATGGCAAAAACAGACACAGAGACCATATACTGATGACACACTGATGGTAAGAACGGACACATGGACCATACACTGAGGACATACTAATGGAAAAAACAGACACACAGACCATACACTGATGACACACTGATGGTATAACTGACACACGGACCATACACTGATGACACACTCATGGTAAAAATGGACACACGGACCATACACTGATGGTAATAACAGACACATAGATGACACACTGATGGTAAAAATGGACACACAGACCATACACTGAGGATACGCTGATGGTAAAAACGGATACACGGACCATACACTGATGACACACTGATGGTAAAAACGGATACACGGACTATACACTGAGGATAAACTGATGGTAAAAACGAACACAGGGACCATACATTGATCACACACTGATTGTAAAAACGGACACACGGAGCATACACTGATGACACACTGATGGTAAAAACGGAAGCACAAACCAAACACTGGCACACTGATGGTAAAAATGGACCATACACTGATGACACACTCATGGTAAAAACGGACACACAGACCATACACTGAGGATACACTGATGGTAAAAACAGACACACAGACCATACACTGATGGTAAAAACGGACACAGGGACCATACTCTGATGACACACTGATGGTAAAAACGGACACAGGGACCATACTCTGATGACACACTGATGGTAAAAACAGACACACAGACCATACACTGATGGTAAAAACAGACACAGGGACCATACTCTGATGACACAATGATGGTAAAAACGTCTATTGGGACCATACACTTGTAGCACACTGATGACCCTGGTACAATTTTTTTCATATGTGTTTACACACACACATGTATGAATGAGGCCTAACTATGGCTCTTTTATGGCACTTTTAGCACGTGAAGAACAAAAAACCATGAAACAATGAAATACAGGTATTGCCATCTTCAGACACCTCCTTGGTAAAAAGTAAGGAAGAAGAAAGGCGAGAGGGAAGCAAGGGGAAGGAGCTTCATTATCTCTGTGAAAGTCCTGTTCCGAGAATGGGGACCGTATGCGGAGATGTCAAATCAGCGCAGTATAGCTAATGCTAAATGGAGATATTTTGTAGTGCAAATTTTAACTGACAAGTGAGAATTCAGAGGAATTTGATGAATTTTTGCTACATAGTCTTCATGCAGCCCTAAATTGAAGATAGAACGTTGAAGTTTATAAAAATAAAGCAGAAAAAAACAAAAAGACTGCTAAAATAATCAAAGTGCACTATATACTATACCAAATATACATCTATATCTGCCTGGGATAGGATTGTAGTTATTTAAGAATCAGTACTCTTAAATATATCAAGTACTTTATATATCAGCCAAATGTGCAACCTTGTATTATACAACAGATGTTTATTCTACAAACAACATTTGCCTTTCCTGTGGGATGTGAAATGATACCCAACAGAAACTAATGATGGAGATGAGCCATCTGTGTACGTATTTATAAGTGGTCAGACATCCTGAATACATGGGAGGATGTAAAGAACAATATTACCGTCTGAACTCTTGTTGAATTTGGGGCTTAAAGAGAACTTGACAGTTGATTCATTCTACCTGAACCAAGGGCAGCATGAAGCATAGACTGGTGTGTTATTTCAGACATGTATCTTCTACTTCGTCATGCTCTAGAACAGTGTTCCCCAACTCCAGTCCTCAAGACCCACCAACAGGTCATGTTTTCAGGATTTCCTTAGTATTGCACAGGTAATAATTCCATCACCTGTGCAATGCTAAGGAAATCCTGTAAACATGATATGTTGGTGGGTCTTGAGGATTGGAGTTGAAAACCACTGCTCTAGAATTTCAGAGAAAACAAACTTTTGAAAGCCAGCCAGGGGCGATCCATGTAGGGTGACTAGTCCAAGAGATAAGCACCAGCAGCTTCTTCACAACCCAGTCTCCTTGATTGACAGGTCTCTCCCTATACACAGTCTAAGTGAGCAGGGCAGTGAGAGGCTGCTAGGGACTTAGTTGCATGTCCCCAGGCCGGCTTTTAAAAAAACATTTTCTCTGAGAAAACATACACAGATACAATAATACAGTCTTTGATTCATCCTGCTAGTGGTCCAGGCAGCATGAATCAGCTGTCAGGTTCCAGTTCATTGTTTAGCCAAATCAGTTTTTAGATTAATTTTGTTGCTTATTTTTCTTTTGTGAATTTTCTATGTTTAAAGTTCCTTTAAAGAGTATCAAAAAACTTGCTAAAAAATGTTAATAAATGAAAATGTATACTGCATGTCCTCTTCATTAAGCTGGAATTAACAATAATACCAAAGTTCAATTGCAAAAAACACAGAATTTTTCTTCTGTACAATAAGATAAACTCTGTATTTCCAGCTGAGTTTTGCATTTGCACAACAATTTTTCAGCTTTTACAAGTAACAAACATTGCATTTGTTTACAGCTGGCACTTTATCTTCGTGATGTCATGGAAAATATTTGGTCTCGGAAAGTACGCGAGAATGCTGATTTTGAGTGGAAACGAAGTATTAAGTTTTACCTAAAGGAAAGAGGTAAAAAAGTAAAAACATGGCCACACATTCAGTTCCTTATGCTTATATGGGGAGGAGTGTATGAGATGTTTACTGGAAAGTAATGTTACCAATAACCCAACAATGAGACCATTAATATTATTTTTACTTATTTATATAGAAGTATCATCTTACATGATGCTGCGTAATGTAGTCTAATGTTCATGTAAAAAACTGTGCATAACAAGTCAAAACAGTAAGCTTTTTATAAGCAAAATGTATAGTCCATGTAAAGCCATCCATTGATAAAAAAAATAATACCTATTCCCTTATCCCCATTTTTCTAAAAAAAAATGTTTGCTTTTGCTTTTTGCCCACACCTCCCAAAGATTATAATAGTCACTATTGAGCCATTTAAAGAGGGTAAACTACATGAGTATAATGCAGCCAGCCCTTGCCATTTATGGAGGGTCTCAGCTCCTGAGCCCGCTGCCTAAATGCACACCCAAAATGTCACATATGTATGACACACGGTGATAAGCAGGGGTGTACTGACTATAGTAGCAGACCGCTTGGCCGCTATGGGGCCCATAAACATAAATTAATACATTTAAAATGAGGAGAAGTTTTTAAAACACCTCTCCATAACCATACATATTAAATATATACTTCCTTCCTGGCATGAACGCTCTCAGCATTTGTATTACGTGATCAGCAAGTAATATGGTTCATATCACACAGAATGCACGGTAGATGCCGCAAACATACAAAAATGCCCCAAACATACAAAAATGACATCCATCCGCCAATTTGTGTCTGTTTCACTGTGGGAAATACTTATAAATCTGACATACGGTCATTGCTCCCTGTATTATTTCATGGTCATAGTTTATACAATGTTACATAATGTACATATTTGGCAGTGTGCGTACATATTTAGCATATGGGAGAAATTTTTGCCTTTTATGCCATTTTCCATATAAAATATATACAAAACAAAAAAAATCTATCAGCTAGATAAGAATAAAAAGCCCTATATATCCTGTGAAATAAAATAAAATACTCAACATTACAAAAACAATTATTTTTGTCTTGGTTAGCAATGCCCAAAATGTTCCCAGTCACGAAAGGGTTAAAGCAAATTTAGTACATCATAGCTGAAATATTCTTTTTTTGCTTTTCTCCCAGATGGATCGTGCAGACATGAGCTTAATATATTGGACACTCAGTATACTTACGGATGTGAATTCAGTGGTGCAAAAATTCCTTTTATTATGAATCCCGTAACTGATAAATGTTTTTTTAAAATATCTCAGGTAAATATTGATGTCTTTAGAGCGCTGTCTTAGACATACGTGACATGGGGGCAAGTCATCAGTGGGGTTTTTTTTCCAGATAAGTGGCATAATACACTTTGAAAAGTCATTGTGGAGTCACACAAAAATTCTGTAACTTTTGATGTTTTTACGACAGTTTGAAGTAGCTCTGCCAAAATGGGCAGCGCTGAGGAGGAGCCAGAGAAGGATGGGGTATGGCTACACCCACCCTTCACATTCATTGAAAATGGCAAAACACATTATGCCAGAAGTGCTAATCCAGTCAATGATTGGAATAACATTTCTGGCTAAGCATACAAAACCGCACACCACTGATAACATGAGTGCACTTGTTTATGATTTTGGCAAATCTAATTATTACATACCCCTCATTAAGACTTGCATACAAAATGCCAGTCTCAATGAATAGGGCCCAATGTGTTTATACAGTGCATTGCTTTGATGAGCCAATATTTCTATTGGGTTGAAACAATGCTAACTAGTGATGAGCGCAAGTGCTCGTTACTCAAGTTTGCCTAGGGTGCTCGGGTATGCACCGAGTATCGCGGGTACTTAAGTGACATGTTCGAGTCCCTGCAGCCGCATGGTTCGCGGCTGTCAGACAGCTACAAAGCATGGGGGGATTACCTGTGTATGGCAGGCAATAGCCGCATGTTTTGTGGCTGTCTAAGAGCCGCGAAACATGCAGCAGCAGGGACTCGAACATGTCACTTAAGCACCCGCGATACTCGGTGCATACCTGAGCACCCGATGCAAACTCGCTCATCACTAATGCTAATCTGTCTTAGTATATCATCTAGATCTCAAATAAATTCATATTAAACGTAGTTAAGATATAAACCACTTATTGAGTTTTCTTGTTCTACATGTCATTACAATGAGGCCACTAATGTGTTTTTATTTCTGTGTGTTTTGCTCTTCTGTCATTTCAATTGGTATGTAAATTAATGCAATGGAAATCTGCCCCAAGTTGACTCATGTAGTAACCGCCTTGATACAAGGACATTGATCAATGATTCCTATTGTCAGCTTGTAGTTCTGTTCCATTTACAGGCATGTAAGCCAATATATTATGTATGTTTGTAGGACTCATATGTCAGATATATTTTGTTTAGCATTTTACATAGTTTTTCAGTGCAATTTTTTTAGTGAAATTAATATTTATCTTGATAGATATTGCAGCAGAATAATGGTGTAATCCTACAAGGAGACCATGGTGCTGGCAAAACAGAAACAATAAAGGTATATATATCCAATTTAAAAGCTTTAATTGACAATTACTATACTATACTATTACTATACTGTACTATATATCTCTGAGTTTCAAAAGCATAGAATTACAGCTGTCTTTAAAGGGAACTCGTCAGTTGTTTTATGCTGCCCAAACTGTGTGCAGCATGAATCAGCGTTTGGCTGCACGATTGCAGCCAGATATTTTTAAATATACTTTAAAGATCCAGGTGGGAACCATAGCCAGAGGCTAGACTAGTCCAGCTCTTCCCAGCAACGCTAGAGATGATTGACAGGTCTCTCACTTTGGGAAAGACTTGTCAATTACCTGCAATAGCGCTCGGAAGAGACGGTCAAGGGCGGAGTTGGACTAGTCTGGTCTCTGACTAAGGTCCCCAGCCAGATCTTTAAAGTATCCGCGATCTGAGTCATGCTGCCTTGGTTTGGGCGACATGAAATAGCTGACAGGTTCCCTTTAAAGTTACATACCTATAGTGGCATTGTATTTATGCCCTATAAAAATCCAGTAGCACTTAACTCATCAATAAGGCCCTACACAAATGGATTGCAAATATACTTGGAGGCCGATCAAACATGGAGTTGCACCAAAAATCTGTGACTTTTGGTGTTTTCATACCACTTACAATCAGCTCCAATGGAAAGGGCAGAGCTGGGGTGGAGCCAGGGTGGGGTTGCTTGTGGTTACACCCACTCATCCGATTCATGAAAAGTGGTAGCATTTTTAATGCCAGAAATGTAATTCCAGTCCCTGTCTGGAGTAGCATTTCTGGTGTTGCACATGGGGGCACACACCACTCAGAAGAGGCAACGAATTCATTAAGTGGCGTGCGCCTCTTAATGAGTTTGGCGTCTCCTCTACTCCATCATGACTGGCGTAGCTTGAGTGTGCACTACGCCAGTCTTGATGAATCAACCCCACAATCTTTTCTTCTGATTGAGGATGCAGTAAATTCCTTTCTCGTTATATAAGTCAGAGCAGGAATGAGTTGATTCAGTAGAAAGTTTTTACACGTAACTCAATATGAGCCTATACTCCAGCTGGATTAGAAAGGCCAGATCTGGCTGGCAGTGATGAATATTTGGAGTGTCAGATCACACAAAGTACTTTCCCATACCAGACTGGACCATTGATTTATGCACACAATCATTTACCAAAAAACAGATCAATCACCAGATTTCATAAAACAAACTGTATATATTATTAAATAGATCTTATAGATATGATGAGGCTGGTGTACATACCGTGATAGTCCAGGTTAGAATGGCTTTTTAACCCTGATATTAAATTTAGCAGTTTATGAATCCAGCTAAGGTGTGAGAGAGCTCTTAAATCTAAGTGTATTCGATCTCTGCCCACAAAGTCTGACTCAGAGCTTTGTGGGCAGTGTGACATTACAGCAATAGTAGGGAGAAGGGACAATGAGGAGCTGTCAATCAGGTTAGGTGGGAGAAGATTCAGCAGCAGCAAGAAGGAGGGCCATTGAGGAGCTGTCAATCAAGTGAGGTGGGTGGAGACTCAGCAGCAATGAATAGGGACTCTGGGGATATATCAAACAGGGTAGGTAGGTGGAGATTCTGCAGCAAGGAAGAGGGACTCAGAGGATATATCAATCAGAATAGTGTAGTGCGGCGGTGTTCACACAGTGCGATTTAACAGGCAGTGACCCAAGAATGTCCAACTTAAAGTTTTTGTTGTCCAAAAATTCACACAGTGAAGGCAGCTTTATCCTTCGGATCGCAGCCGGGTTGTCCAAAATAGTCCGTACAAACAAAACACTGTTGCCGTGGGCGACTGCACCGCCGTGTCACTCTGAGGTGCGTCAGAAGCTTTGCCTTCTTGGTGCTCTTTGTTTATGTCACACAGGCCTGTATAGCACAGAGCCTCCTGCTCTGCATCTTGTAAACCAAAGACTGACCCACCCAAACCTTTGCTGCAGGTTTTTCAATGAAAACTGTCGACATGAGCCACTTGGGAGACCGGGCTGGAGGGAGCGACCCACCCCACTTCCATCCTGTTGATCGCTCCAAAAATAAAAGCCCATGCCGGGTTTTCTTAATCCGACTTGGTCAAATGGCTTGACCAAGTTCAACTTACTTTTATTATGCACTGCAACCACCGCTGTGCCTGGGATTGCAATGCGCTCCAGTGAGTTCAATATGCTTCTATGAGCATCCTGGGGGATACATACCGCCCATCGTATATATGATCTCCCTCACTGCCTCACAGTAGGTACAGTACAGACCAAAAGTTTGGACACACCTTCTCATTTAAAGATTTTTCTGTATTTTCATGACTTTGAAAATTGTACATTCACACTGAAGGCATCAAAACTATGAATTAACACATGTGGAATTATATACTTAACAAAAAAGTGTGAAACAACTGAAAATATGTCTTATATTCTAGGTTCTTCAAAGTCGCCACCTTTTGCTTTGATGACTGCTTTGCAAACTCTTGGCATTCTCTTGATGAGCTTCAAGAGGTAGTCACCAGAAATGGTCTTCCAACAATCTTGAAGGAGTTCCCAGAGATGCTTAGCACTTGTTGGCCCTTTTGCCTTCACTCTGCGGTCCAGCTCACCCCAAACCATCTCGATTGGGTTCAGGTCCGGTGACTGTGGAGGCCAGGTCATCTGGCGTAGCACCCCATCACTCTCCTTCTTGGTCAAATAGCCCTTACACAGCCCGGAGGTGTGTTTGGGGTCATTGTCCTGTTGAAAAATAAATGATGGTCCAACTAAACGCAAACCGGATGGAATAGCATGCCTCTGCAAGATGCTGTGGTAGCCATGCTGGTTCAGTATGCCTTTAATTTTGAATAAATCCCCAACAGTGTCACCAGCAAAGCACCCCCACACCATCACATCTCCTCCTCCATGCTTCACGGTGGTAACCAGGCATGTAGAGTCCATCCGTTCACCTTTTCTGCATCGCACAAAGACACGGTGGTTGGAACCAAAGATCTCAATTTTTGGACTCATCAAACCAAAGCACAGATTTCCACTGGTCTAATGTCCATTCCTTGTGTTCTTTAGCCAAAACAAGTCTCTTCTGCTTGTTGCCTGTCCTTAGCAGTGGTTTCCTAGCAGCTATTTTACCATGAAGGCCTGCTGCACAAAGTCTCCTCTTAACAGTTGTTGAAGAGATGTGTCTGCTGCTAGAACTCTGTGTGGCATTGACCTGGTCTCTAATCTGAGCTGCTGTTAACCTGCGATTTCTGAGGCTGGTGACTCGGATAAACTTATCCTCAGAAGCAGAGGTGACTCTTGGTCTTCCTTTCCTGGGGCGGTCCTCATGTGAGCCAGTTTCTTTGTAGCGCTTGGTGGTTTTTGCAACTGCACTTGGGGACACTTTCAAAGTTTGGCCAATTTTTCGGACTGACTGACCTTCATTTGTTAAAGTAATGATGGCCACTCGTTTTTCTTTACTTAGCTGCTTTTTTCTTGCCATAATACAAATTCTAACAGTTTATTCAGTAGGACTATCAGCTGTGTATCCACCAGACTTCAGCACAACACAACTGATGGTCCCAACCCCATTTATAAGGCAAGAAATCCCACTTATTAAACCTGACAGGGCACACCTGTGAAGTGAAAACCATTTCCAGTGACTACCTCTTGAAGCTCATCAAGAGAATGCCAAGAGTGTGCAAAGCAGTCATCAAAGCAAAAGGTGGCTACTTTGGAAAACCAAGAATATAAGACATATTTTCAGTTGTTTCATACTTTTTTGTTTAAGTATATAATTCCACATGTGTTAATTCATAGTTTTGATGCCTTCAGTGTGAATGTACAATTTTTAAAGTCATGAAAATACAGAAAAATCTTTAAATGAGAAGATGTGTCCAAACTTTTGGTCTGTACTGTAGGTGAAGATTAAGAATTATACATCCGTTCTGATATTAATTATTACAGAAGATATACCAGCTTCATCAGGTGATCTATTTAAAAAAGTATGCAGCAATTATTGTGACAGATTCGCTAAGCATACAAAGGTGGTATTATCTTTGGTAAAGTGAAGCAATTCTCAAGTAGTGCTACGTGCCCAACAATATGCAATAAATTCATAGTTACATAGTTACATAGTTCATAAGGCCGAAAAAAGACTAGCGTCCATCCAGTTCAGCTTATTTCTTGTGCACTGCAGCTATTCCGCAGCGTTGATCCAGGGGAAGGCAAAAAAAAAACATGCGGTATAGGCCAATTTACATCATTGAGGAAAAATTCACTTCCCGACTCCAATCAGATTAAATCCCTGGATTTATTCGCATATATGTCAATTCTATCCGGTACCCAGATGTACAGTGGTGGCCAAAAGTATTGGCACCCCTGCAATTCTGTCAGATAATACTCAGTTTCTTCCCGAAAATGATTGCAATCACAAATTCTTTGGTATTATTATCTTCATTTAATTTGTCTTCAATGAAAAAAACACAAAAAGAATTGTCCTAAAGCCAAATTGGATATAATTTCACACCAAACCTAAAAAAGGGGGTGGACAAAAGTATTGGCACTATTTGAAAAATCATGTGATGCTTCTCTAATTCGTGTAATTAACAGCACCTGTAACTTACCTGTGGCACCTAACAGGTGTTGGCAATAACTAAATCACACTTGCACACTTGCAGCCAGTTAACATGGATTAAAGTTGGCTCAACCTCTGTCCTGTGTCCTTGTGTGTACCACTTTGAGCATGGAGAAAAGAAAGAAGACCAAAGAACTGTCTGAGGACTTGAGAAACCAAATTGTGAGGAAGCATGAGCAATCTCAAGGCTACAAGTCCATCTCCAAAGATCTGAATGTTCCTGTGTCTTCCGTGCGCAGTGTCATCAAGAAGTTTAAAGCCCATGACACTGTGGCTAACCTCCCTAGATGTGGACGGAAAATAAAAATTGACGAGAGATTTCAACGCAAGATTGTGCGGATGGTGGATAAAGAACCTCGACTAACATCCAAACAAGTTCAAGCTGCCCTGCAGTCCGAGGGTACAACAGTGTCAACCCGTACTATCCGTCGGCGTCTGAATGAAAAGGGACTGTATGGTAGGATACCCAGGAAGACCCCACTTCTTACCCCGAGACATAAAAAAGCCAGGCTGGAGTTAGCCAAAACTTACCTGAGAAAGCCTAACATGTTTTGGAAGAATGTTCTCTGGTCAGATGAGACAAAAGTAGAGCTTTTTGGTAAAAAGCATCAACATAGAATGTACAGGAAAAAAAAGAGGCGTTCAAAGAAAAGAACACGGTCCCTACAGTCAAACATGGCGGAGGTTCCCTGATGTTTTGGGGTTGCTTTGCTGCCTCTGGCACTGGACTGTTTGACCGTGTGCATGGCATTATGAAGTCTGAAGACTACCAACAAATTTTGCAGCATAATGTAGGGCCCAGCGTGAGAAAGCTGGGTCTCCCTCAGAGGTCATGGGTCTTCCAGCAGGACAATGACCCAAAGCACACTTCCAAAAGCACTATAAAATGGTTTGAGAGAAAGCACTGGAGACTTCTAAGGTGGCCAGCAATGAGTCCAGACCTGAATCCCATAGAACACCTGTGGAGAGATCTCAAAATGGCAGTTTGGAGAAGGCACCCTTCAAATATCAGGGACCTGGAGCAGTTTGCCAAAGAAGAATGGTCTACAATTCCAGCAGAGCATTGTAAGAAACTCATTGATGGTTTCCGGAAGCGGTTGTTCGCAGTTATTTTGGCTAAAGGTTGTGCAGCCAAGTATTAGGCTGAGGGTGCCAATACTTTTGTCTGGCTCATTTTTGGAGTTTTGTGTGAAATGATCAATGATTTGATTTTTGCTTCATTCTCTTTTGTATTTTTTCCTTACAAGCAAATTAAATGAAGAGAATAATACCAAAGAATTTGTGATTTCAATCATTTTCAGGAAGAAACTGAGTATTATCTGTCAGAATTGCAGGGGTGCCAATACTTTTGGCCACCACTGTATGAAGAGTGCTTATATTAAATACTTATGGTATGGTGTACTTACAGTATATGAACACATAGGCATATTAGAAGTAACTTATATGGGAGAAAATTACCCTGCATATCAGCTTGTGCTATTTCAAGCAATGCTGGCAGCTGCCTCCAACGTCCAATCTCCGTCACATACCCAGTGTCCATCTCTCAGATATTAGACAGCTGTATTCTAAACTAGGGTCATAATAGCTAACCATACAAATTGTACCAATATTAAGAGCATAAAGAGAGCTTGTATTTCATTGGGCCCCTCTTTTTAGCCCCGTGGATCCATTTTAATAAAACAAGGCAAAACCTATGTAGCACGATTATTGGTCATTTCATTGTGCATCAGTAATTTGGCCTTATGCGTACGTGTATACTGGAGTAGTTTGTGTTATTGAAGATACAAATGAGTATAGACCATACATTTTCATTGACTTACATGTTGCTACTTCTCCTATTCGCTCTTCATACCAATAATTATATATGGCATAATTTACCCACCACTATAACAATGAGAATGTCAAATATACAACCATTAGGCCACAAGTTGTGTTCCCCGTTAAGTCACAGTGTGTTCCGTGTAGTCATCCAGTGTCATTTATGCTCTACTAGTCTCATATGCCCCTGAAATATAGCCACATTGATTATCCAATACAAGCCACAACCTCGCAGGTATGATAAATATACAATTATACATGCTTATGTACAAATTATTACTACTGCTTTTATTTGTTTGATATTAATTCATGTGTTTCTTATGTTTTTTTTCTATATGCCATAGGGGCTGTCTTATCTACTAGGAAATTTCCTTTACGTCTTCACATGTTCTTCAGTGAGTAACATATCTGCTCTCAGCAGAGTCATAAACGGAACAGGTCTTGTAAGTATCTCACATTATAAGGTGCCCATGCAAACAACAAGGCCAGGGGTGGTGAATCATTCTGACAGTGTGCCAAAATAGTCAACCATCTTTTTGTATAGTTTTCTTGAGATCGAGTGTACCAATAAATATGCATCCAAAATTTTAATGTCAAGCATAGGTGAAGACCACTCTAATAGTGTCAGCCTTAGGACCTCCACACCAGGCCTGCCACAGGATCTCATCATAGTGTCTACCATAGCGCTCTTATGATAGAGACAAACAAGTAACATAGCTACGACAACCATAGGACCCCCCATAACAATGGTTATTGGTTAATAGTGTTGCCCACTACATTATATTGATGACCAGTTGTTTGGACAGCTCATCAATGTGTTAGATCGTAGAGATCTGATACCCAAAACTTCCACTGATCAGCTGTTTTCATCTCCAGTGGAAGCCACATGTAAACAGCTTACGGAGCAGAACACCCCAGCTCTGAAAACCGTTTAGTGGCTTCTATAGATCATTTCCTATTGAAGAGAATAGAAGCAGAACTGCAATACCCACAACAGTGACTACTAAACAGCTTGGTGTTCTGCCCCGTATGCTGCTTACATCCAGCCGTCACATGAGCTGATAACACCTCATCGATTGGGGTGTTGGGTGTTAGACTCCTACCAATTGATGAAAGTTGTGGACAACCCCTTTAATGGAATGGGTGGGCTCTTGCCAGGGCATTATTGCTCATGTATAACACTATCATCATGTGATGTGTCTAATTTTTATGGCTGGGATGGTGCAATGCAGTTTTTTTTTTTTGCATACAGTATATTGATGTGAACAGTATTTTTCGAAGAAGTCAAAGAAACCCTTTAAAGCACATATGTCAAACTATGGCCCATGGGCCAAATCTGGCCCGCAGGGTGGTTTTATTTTACCCGCAATACCAGAACCACCACCCCTATGTGAAGCCATTATTTTGTATGGAGGAATGTGTGGGCCCATTATACTGTATTTAGGACTATGTTGGGCCATTATACTGTATGGAGGACTATGTAGGGCCATTGTTCTGTATGGAAGACTGTGTGGGGTGTTATTCTGTATGGAGGACTATGTGGGGCCCATTATTCTGTATGGAGGATTATGTGGTGCCCATTATACTGTATGGAGGACTATGTTGGGTCATTATTCTGTATGGAGGACTATCTAGGGCCATTGTTCTGTATGGAGGACTGTGTGGGGCCCATTATTCTGTATGGAGGACTATGTGGGGCCCATTATTCTGTATGGAAGATTATGTGGGGCCCATTATACTGTATGGAGGACTATGTGGGGCCCATTATTCTGTATGGAGGACTATGTGGGGCCCATTATTCTGTATGGAGGATTATGTGGGGCCCATTATACTGTATGGAGGACTATGTGGGGCCCATTATACTGTATGGAGGACTATGTGGGGCCATTATACTGTATGGAGAACTATGTGCGGCCCATTATTCTGTATGGAGGACTATGTGGGGCCATTATTTTGTATGGTGGACTATGTGGTGCCTATAATACTGTATGAAGGACTATGTGGGGCCCATTCTGTATGAAGGACTATGTGGGACCCATTCTGTATGAAGGACTATGTGGGGCCCATTCTGTATGGAGGACTATGTGGGGCCCATTATTCTGTATGGAAGACTTTGTGGGACCATTTACTGTATGGAGGACTATGTGGGACCCATTTTACTGTATGGAGGACTGTGTGGTGCCCATTATACTGTATACTGGTTGGCCGGCGACTTTGACCAAGTTTTTCATTTTGGCCCTGTGTGTGTTTGAATTTGACATCTCTGCTTTAAACAGAATCTGTCACTAAATTTTTGCTACCTCATCTGAGAGCAGCATAATATAGAGACAGAGACCTTATTCAAGCAAGGTATCACTTACTAAGTGTATTTTTGACAAAATAACTATTTTATCAGCAGGAGATTGTCACTGGAGGACTAGTAAACCTGCTACCAGGTAGTCAAGCAAATTCATGAGCTCCGTTTAACACACCCCCCTCACCATTGATTGGCAGCTTTCTGCCCACATACAGTGTATACAGAAAGCTGCCTATCAGTAGTGTGGGTGTGAACTACCTGGCAGCCGGTTTACTAGTCCTCTAGTGATAATCTCCTACTGATAAAATTGTGATTTTATCAAAACTATACAAATCAGCCCAGTAAGTGACACATCGCTGACATCATTATCTCTGTCTCTACATTATGTTGCTCTCAGATTAGTTGGCAAAAACCTGGTGACAGATTCCCTTTAAGAGTTTCTCTTGTAACATGCAAGTAATCAACTCCTGAATATCGTTTCTTTTGTAGGATGGATGCTGGAGCTGCTTTGACGATTTCCATCTCCTCCCTGAGGATGCAGTATCTGTCTTTATGCACAGTTCACAGTCTCTTTATGAATCATTACAAGCAAAACGGCCCCAAATCACTTTACAGGATGGATCTCAGGTCGGGAAGCATTTGCATTGAATCCTTTTATCTTATGACTGTTCCTTTGGAGATAATCTCCTTACCTAATCTTTCTGAGGCCTAAATACAATCCTTTTTAGTGCTGTTTTACATATGAGAAAATTTGCGCTGGACTACGAGATTGCAATAAGAAGTAATGAGAAGTGGTAGGGTAAAAGGTATATTTATTACAATAAAATGACAAACATTAAGAAATATTAAAATCAATACAAAAGGGGATGTGGACGATGGTCCTGATTGCAGGGACGGAGTCCTGTTTAGGATCAAATTCGTATTGGAAGCGGTTGGTGAATAGGTACATAGAGGTCAATATAATTTGAGGTGGTGATACACCTTAAAGAAAAAAAGGGAAATTGGGTTAGGTTTTAGGTTGTTTTACAGAATGGTTGGATCGGGATTCTGTGTTTATACCTGGATGAGTCTAGGTGTTCCGTGGGATTAAACGGTCTCGTAGGCCGTTGTGGATCCAACGAGGGAAAACTACAGGAAGGAACATAAGGATAGGATCAGCAATAAGTGGTGAAAAACTGATGGTTATAAGTGACCATACCTGACTGACAGGGCAAGGTCCCTGTACCTACTGAGACTGAGTAGGAGGTGATATGGTCCTTTTAGTTACCTAGATAGAGAAGGCACATGGATTATAAATAGGTGGTCGCATCAGTATCAATACTGTGGATATAAGACCTAGATATACCTACTGGCAAAAAGTGGATGTTGGAATTACTGTGTGCGTATGGAACGGAGTACAGATCTGATCCCGTAGTCAGAAGTGGTTATGGTGATAGCCCCAATATGCACTTGGTACAAAGCACAGCGCTGGTGCAGGCAGATATCTGCTGGTAGTTATTAAAACTTTAGTGGTGGCTGGGTAATAATGTTGAAGAACCTGGTTTTGGTGTAGACAGCAGGTGGCGTTAGCTTTATTGCAGTCGGAAAATCTGTAAGCGCAGTCACAGTTCCACATCAGAAAGTCATACCTTTTTGGCTGTAATGGATGATTACAGGGTGTGGCTGGTGGAATGCCGGTAGATGGCTTACCTCCTTAAGGGTGCCTTGTCGGGTGGTGAAGCCCGTGCGGTGGAGGGTTAAGTGGTTGGTGGAGTTGCAGCAGAGCAGAGTCCCGACCGATGACTCGTGCTCTCAAAGATCCTGGCATGTTAGCGGTACAGGACCTGCGTGACGTCACAGTCACATGATCCTCACGTGACAGGCTGAAGACTGAGCAGCAGGAGGACCAAAATTCCTACGCGTTTCGGAGGCATTCGGCTTCCTTCATCAGGGATGGTGCTGCTGATGTAAGTGGTCCTTTATATAGGGGATGCTGAAATGGAGATCATTGGAATGCAAAAAGTTCTATGTCGCTATTCAGGCCCCTTGGTATAAGCGTGTCCATTTTAAAGATCCAGGAACTTTCTGTATGGGACATTCTTTTGATATAGTCCCCTTTTCTCCAATGTTTTGGTACAATCTGTATCCCTATAATCTGTGTGCCTTGTATATGTCCCCCATGTACCTCTACGAAATGTTTAGAAACGGGATGACCCATAAAACGATTTTTGATATTCCGTAGGTGCTCTTTAATGCGTTTGCTCATGGGTCATTTGGTGCGACCTAAATAATGTTTGCCACAAGGGCATTTCCGGCAGTATATGACTCCTTGTGAGGAACATGTGATGAAGTCCTTAATCGGATATTCGTTTTGGTCCGTTTTTGTTTGCTAGTGAGCGAGTACCTGCAGGCGTTGTATTTTTTGCAGGGGTAAAAGCCATGTGAATGGGGCAAATCTGATTTCTGAAGTACGTGGGTTCCTAACTGATGGGGCGATAAGGTTGCCCAAATTGTTGGCTTTCCTAATAATAAATTTAGGTTGTGGTGGTAGTTTTCCTCCAAGAATTTTGTCATCCTTTAGGATGTCCCAATGATTTTTTACTATTTTACATAGTAAATTTATATTTGAGTTGAATTGTACAATAATTGATATATCTCCTAAGGGTTCGTTGGATATAGAGTTTATTTCATCTGTTTCTGTATACTGATTTTTATCACGTAACAACATAGTTCTAGGGATTTTCTTAACCTGATTTTTGACTGTTTCCAGAAGAGGTGCCTGATAGCCTTTTTCTAAAAAATTTTTAGTCAGAATGCCCGCTTCCTCATCAAAATCTTGCAGTTGGGAGCAATTTCGATGTAATCTCATATATTGGCTACGAGGTATATTTAATAGCCAATTAGGTAGGTGGCCACTATCAATTGGAATAAAACTATTGGCATCCGTTGGTTTGGAGTAGGTCCTCGTATGGATATGACCCTTATTAATATATATATATTAAGGTCCAAGAAATTAATTTGTTGTGTACTTGTATTTGAGGTAAATTCAAGATGAAAATCATTTTGATTGATAGCCTCTAGGAATCGATTAAGTGAGTCTTGGTCTCCCGACCAAATGAAGAGAATGTCGTCTATGAACCGTTACCAGAGGACCAGGTTCGCACGCAGCACCCCCCCTTGGCAGATGGCCGTTTCTTCCCACCTGCCCACGTAGAGGTTAGCATAACTGGGGGCGAACCTGGTCCCCATGCGTGTGCCCCATTGCTGGGAGTAGTAGTGCGACTGGTGGAGAAAAAAATGATGGGCGAGTATGAACTGCATGCATTCTTTAATAAATGAAATTTGGTCAGGTGGTGTTTGACTGAATTTATGTAGGAAATGAGTTGCTGCCTCGCAGAATTTATCGTGCTGAATGACTGTATAAAGTGAGGATATATCAAAAGTGCCTAGGATGTAGTTATCCTTCCAGGTTATTTTTTTGAGGAGTTGTAAAATGTGTTTACTGTCCTTTAGGCAGGTTGGTAGCATGGGTACTAGATTATGCTAGATCATTGCTCTCACCCACAAAGCTCTCCACAGTTCTGCACCACCTTATATCTCCTCTCTCATCTCAGTCTATCGTCCTACACGTGCCCTCCGTTCCACAAATGACCTAAGACTAACATCCCCCATAATCCGAACCTCGCACCTCCGTCTCCAAGACTTCTCTCGTGCTGTACCAGTTCTCTGGAATGCTCTACCCCAGACGATCCGATTGATGCCTAGCCCCGATGTCTTCAAGCGCGCTTTAAAAACCCATCTCTTTAAACAGGCCTACCACCTCAAATACCAAGTAAACTAACTTTCCCCTGTTCCCTCCTAAATACTATTCAGAATCTGCTCCCTACTGTTCATCTGTCTCTACACCCTCCATGCACACGATAACTGCACTCGGTAATTGAGTATTGCACTTGAACATACAGGCTGATGACCGGATCATACAGTTTTATATGAAAATCCCTATTTACTATAATTGCCTGACCTGAAAGAACAAGCACTTTTCACCTATTGTGTCCCCCCTTTTCCTTGTAGAATGTAAGCTCGCGAGCAGGGACCTCACTCCTGATGTAACTGTTTAAACTGTCTCACCTTGTATTGAATTTATTGTCTGTACATGTCCCCGCTTAATTGTAAAGTGCTGCGGAATATGTTGGCGCTATATAAATAAAAATTATTATTAAATTATTATTATTATTATTATGCAGGTGGTGGTCTACATACCTGGAAAGATTAGATGTCAGGCATTGGATGCCTGATATGATTGGTCTTCCGGGGGGATTGGTGAAGGATTTGTGAATTTTAGGGAGATAGTAGAAGATGGCCAGCCTCGGGTGAGGTATAGTAATATATTCAAATTTATGTTTGTTTAAGAAGCCCTCTCGAAATCCTCTGGTAGTAAGGTTTTTCATTTCAGTGAGGAATGCCCTGGTAGGGTCTTGTTTCAGTATTTTATAAGTGCGTGTATCACTCAGGAGTCTTATGGCTTCTTTTTCGTATTGTTGTGTGTCTAGAACAACAATGCCCCCGCCTTTATCCGCTGGTCGAATAACAATGTTTTTGTTATTTTGTAATTGCCGTATTGCTCTTTGCTCTACTACTGTCAGATTGTGTTTGAATTTAGTACATCTTTTGTCACCAATGCGGCGGATGTCATTGGTGACGTTTTTTTGAAAGTTATAAAAAGCCTCAGAGTATTCGTTTAATGGGTTAAAGTTGGATTTATTTTTATGTTTGGTGTGGATGAATTTGGTGGTGGAAGGGTCTGACGGATTCTGAGTATCTCCTGTTGGTGTTTTTTTCATAAAATGTTTTTTGATAGCTAGCTTCCTCATAAATTGTTTTATTCCGAAGAAAGCTTGAAATTTATCAAATTTGGAAGCTGGGGCATATTTTAGACCCTTATTGAGGAGTGAGATTTCATTACTTTTAAGTGGGTATTGACTTAAATTAAAAATCCCTCTGGTGTTTTCCATTACTGTTCCTATTTCCTGAAGTTGTTTTGTCTTCTTTTTGGTGAATTGACCATAACCACCCCCCCCCCCCCCCCCGCTGCCCCTCTTACGTTTCTTTTTGGGGCCACCTGAAAAAAATTAGAAGTGCTAGCTCTTTTTCTCACTTGTGGGGGGTGGGAAGTAGTGACAATAGGTGGTGTCTCCCCCTCCTGAGGTGTATTCAAATGGTTGATTTGGGTTGATGGGGGGTTTCAGCAAGGTTGTTTAATAGGTCAAATCTATTTTGTGTAGTGACCGGAGTTGTCACTGGCGGACTCGTGATAGTGGGCGGGATAGTTGCATTACCGGGTTCTTGGTTATGCGATAAATGTTCGCTTTTATGATGGGGAGGTGAGGGGTCACCTTCAGACGTTGGATAAGTAGAAAATCTGTCTTCGGATGTTGGGGTATTTGGAGGAGAAGCCCCTACCCCATCAATGACTTTGAATACGTTACTGTGTCTTTTACATGGTCTGGGTCTCTGCAATGGGATAGCGTCTCGTCCGAATTTCTTTTGCTTTTTTTCTATGATGTCCCTTTCTTTGGTGTTAATCCTATTCCTTATACTAGTGGTAAGTTGAGAAATTTCAGGGTGATTTTGAAAGGGTTTAATTTCATCGTAGAGGTTGGAGATTTTAGTTTTGCTGTCCAACACTTGTTTTTTTCTTTTATCGATAATGAACTTTACCGCTTGTTTTGAGAATAGGTTAAACATATGGTCCCATTCCAAAAGAGTAGCGGGGTCCCCTATACCACCAGATAGGGGTTTTGAGATTTGTAAGCCTTGTGGGATGCTGTCGTAGGCTAAATATCTCTCTAGAGTTGCTATCTCCCATAGGTCACGCATTTCCTCCAGAAGAAGCTGTTCTAATGTTTTAAGTGATTCTTTAATATGCTTTACATTATCGTTACTTAGAGCTGGAGGCGTGAGGTAGTGAGTTAGGTGGAAGAATTGTTGGATATTTTGAGTCCGTTCTTTTCGGTCTGCCCATAGATCTCCCATGTTACTGGGTTGGCTGTTTAACAAAGATATATATATAGGAATCAAAGAATAATGGTAGGCTAGAGAATAATATATATATAAGGTGAGAAAAAAAAAAGGAAAGTGAAGAGGTTTTACATATGCCTGACATATAAGTATGACGGGTCTTCGTTTCCCTACAATCTAGGATCAGTAAATGTTTGATTTTCTAGCTTTGTTTCAGGTGGATGATAGGAAATTCTAATTTATTAAACTATGTTTCCTTGCACAAGTTGTAATGAAGAGACATGTTCTTATATGTGCACATGTCCTGTCTATGGAAAGCAGAGGAAAATAAAGTAGCAATATTTGTCTTCCTCAAAACAAAACAATTATGTAATCTCATCCTGTCTTGTCACTGGGATTGTGGCAGTCAGTTCAGTATGAAAATCTACTGGCACCATCTAGTGGTCAGTTTTGTACTTGTTCGCTTCAATTAATTTCTCTTAAAAATGTCAATTATTTTTTCTTCTAAAAAAATGGATAATCATAAGATATATTGAGGAAATATACTTGGGGGGGGTCTTTTCATTACTTGATTATTTGTGTGTGTATGTGCATAAGATTCTTTCTAAAGTGATGATGTCATAAAAGCATGCATATTTTTAGGCTATATTTTATTTTCATGATGTCACAATAATGTCGTTGTATGTGTTTATAGGCTAAGGCCTTCTGTGATTATATGACAATATTGTGTTTGCTTTCACAGCCTGCCCTCCCCTGTAGTGATGTCACAATGGTCTCTGTGTATTTATAGGCTGCAGCAGATTGTAATGATGTCATAATAATTGTCTATATAATGTCTGCACTCAGAGGCGTAGCAAGGGGTTTGGGTCGGGGGGGTGAAACTTCTGAGTGGGCCCCTAACCAGGTAATCCTAATTACAGCTACGGCCCCACTATCAGTATTTGGTCAGTATTCGGTCAGTATTTTTTCTCAGGAGTGGGAGCTAAAACCAGGAGTGGGTGATAAATGCAGAATTGGTGACTTGTTTCTATTCTACCTTTTCTATGATTGTTCCCCACCTGGTTTTGTCTCCCACTCCTGAGAAAAAATACTGACCCTCTGTTCCCCCGGTAGCTATGCTACTGGACAACCCCTTTAAACTATGACTTTGAAGCCTGACTGACTATGAATATCATAGGGCCTCCTGCTGCTCATCCTCCATGTAAAATGCAGTACCCACAAGATGAGCATGACATATCTGTCATGAACAGGGAATAGACCAATTCATATAGTTTTTGTAATGTTTTACTACTTTAAAAAAAAAAATACAAAAAGATGCAGCTGATAAATCAAGAATCAGCAGATGACCGCTCTGTTACCGATACTAAATCTCTACACGAAGACCAACACTGATATTACTGCCATACGGTGATTATATGTAACACGGGTACTTTTGATGCAGTGACACAGAAACACAGAGCAGCCAATACGGGGTTAATAAACAGGGGAAGTTTATAATAACAGGGTAAATCTCCACGCAGGGAGAAACAAGGAAAATATGGGGTGGGAACAAGGAAAATAGCAAGTGAAAGTCTATAACTAACAGTTCACAGTCTGACAAGATGTAGCAGAGCCGAACCGGTTGTAAACGTCAGTTTGTACACCTAGCTGACTCTGGCTCCTCACAAGGCAGTCGCCAGCGGATACAGGTGATGATTTCTTCAGGCTTCCCCGCCCCCCAAACAATGCTCCGTCTTCTGGTGGCAGCGGGCAGTCTCCGGTTTTACCCGCTGAGCCCCTAGTCCATAACGCGGCACCTCATGTGCCTCGGCTCCACGGACCCTGCGTCCCTTGTCTTTATAGTCGGGCTTGGCTCCTCCGGTCCACTGTAACCGACTCCTGCTCCCAGTACTCGAGCCAGGAGCCTGAACCCTCTCACACTGTTCTCCTGCGCAGGACTCAGCTCCGCTTTCCCGCGCAAAATGTCCTCGTCTCTTCCTCTCTCCAGTCACACCAGGAGTCCCTCGGTCACCTGACTTCCCAGCTCTGTGTCTGGACACCCCCCCAACTTCCCAGTCACATGACTCCTGTGCTAGCAGTTTGTCTCTCCCCTGCAACAGGAGGTACGACCCCGGCAGTTCCTTGCTCTGAAAGCACTCACACCCGGTCTTCCCCCTTACATATATAGTGGTAGATACCAGTCCTGAAGAAAATATCAGAGATTACAGTGCAGTTATAGATACTTACAGGCAGGGGTGGATTAAGAGTAGCCAGGGCCCTGGGCAGTTTAGAAGGTGTGGGCCCCCCCGTCGCCCCGGTACCTGATGTATCACGTGACATTTCACATGATCCCCCTTTGATAAATCATGTGATAGTTCATGTGAGTAGCGTACAGGTGCTCTGGTGCAGATCTGTAGACGGAAAAAGAGATTGCGGCGTGCTATGCGAGCCATCCCAATTTTTCCCTTGTGTACAGCGCTATGCATAACATAGCGTTATACAAAATAGAGCAGGGGTGGGAGATCAATTTTCCCAAGGGGCCACATGAGAGACCGTGACTATTGTGGAAGCCGAATCAATAGGCTGAAATTAATTCTGCTCAATATTAATATATTAATTATAATGATTTTTTTTACATTAATTGTATGACTTAATATTGAGCACAATTAAAGGGAACCTGTCATGTCACTTGTATAACTTACACTGTCCCCAAGTAGCGTGTGCGCAGTGAAGCTGGTAATCACACAGCCTCACTGCGCAGGCAGCCGGACATGTAGAAATGCGCATGCGCCCCACAACAATAGCGCTTGCCGGGAGCAATATTCAAATACATGGGTGGCGCCAGCAGTGACTGAATGCGGCGCCCGCCCCTGACTGAATGAGAGCATCACACCCCTATGACTGAATACGAGCAGGTAGGACAAGGTATATATAAGGTTATAAAATCATTATACTACCACCAACTTTAATGAAAAAAACTTGTCAGTGATACACATTGCATCACTAACAAAGCAATGGGGGCAGTGAACATAGCAACTAGGACGTGACAGGTTCCCTTTAATGTTTGTTACCAATACAGATTAAGGTTCAAACCTGACTAGTGTTGTGTCATGTTTTTTGAAGCTATAGATCAAATGAAAAATAAGTGACATGAAATACATGTTTTCTTGTGTGTTTTAACAGATCGAACTACAACCCACTTGCAACATATTTGTCACCATCTCAAAATCTGGATTCCAGAATCTTCCAAAGGACATGCTGGCGATCTTTAGAGCAGTTTCTTTTGTTTTTCCTGATCACACAATACTTCTCAAAGCGAAACTTACCAGCCTTGGCTTCAAAGGACCAAAGGCCCTCGCCACAAGACTACAGCTCACCTCAGATCTGCTCAAGGAACAACTGTTAGTCTTCTGAGCTCTACATATATCCTGCTATATTTTTAAGTCTTGGTTCACATTAGGCATTGTAGGTGCATCTTTAATCACAGTGGCCATATGCTGGCTTTAGATGAATGGGAACATATTAATTTGCAAAAGTGTGCAATTTTGTAAACTACAGTAAGTCAGAATGGTCAAGGAGTTTGGTGATGATGTTTCCTTTTGGCCACAAAGGAAAGCCCATCATTTGAAAACTACCCTGTGTGAACCAAAATAACTTAATCAGGAGTTTTCTAAATTATACAATTTTACAATGAATAAAGAATCAAAATCTAGCTAGTAGTTCCATGAAGGACAGTGAGAAAAATGCTCCCAAGCCCTGCTCCCATGGAGTATAATGCATTTAAAGTTACTGGGTACTGGAAGCATGTCGTACAGCATATGACCTTTAAATAATTGCAAGTATATTTTATAACTATTTTTCCTAAAGTGATTTCCTTTTTTTTTTCATCAGACCAGAGGAATATCACTGTCATTTCAGTTTACGATCTATGCTAGAAGTCATATACCAGGCCATTCAACATCGAGAGATGGAAAAGATGATTAATGGTCGTATGGAGATTGAGGGAGGAAGAGTCTCCCAATCAAGTAGTGTTATGTCATATCAGCAGTTTACAGCATTTGCAACAAGTATGATATTTCTGGATGAATTGTATCTAAACTTGCATAATATATTAACAGATGATAAAAAAGATTCAAATTGGCCTTTTAGTAATTTATGTATACTAAATCATAGTAAAGTGTCATTATATCCCCCAGACTGTTGGATAAAAGCAGTTTTTCCCAAGAGTTTGTAAAACAATGAAAGGGATAGTCCCAATTTAGCAAATTATCGCCTGTCCACAAGATACGGATAACTTCCTGGAGGTCCCACCACTGTGACCCCTACCAATCCTAAGAACAGAGTTCTGAAGTGTCCCATCTGAATGAAGCAATGACAATGTATGTGCACCACCACTCCATTTATAGCTGTAGAAATGTTAGAAATAGACAAGTGTTGTACTTGGCTATCATTGTCAGTCACATAGACATGTAAGACTATTTCTCTGGTCAAATGGGGCACTTCAGAACCCTGTTCTTGAGTTTGGTGGCAATCACAGTGATGGGACCTCCAGAGATCAGCAAGTTGTCACCCCTCCTGTGGATAATTTGCAAAATTGGGATGGCTCTTTTAACTGTTTAACAAAATCCTTAGGAAAAACTTCTGTCTTGGGGATATAATGATGGTTGAGACTCCTAAGATGCATCTACACTGAAAGATGATCGTGAATGAGCGTTCTTAAAAATACTCGTTCACAACTATCTTTCAGTGACAACAGTATGCCAATCACCTAATGAACGAGAAAAATGCTTGTTCATCCGGTGAAATGATTTAATTTTGTTTGCCTGTGAAAACAGCCATTTAAACGGCCACCAATCAGTAATGGTTTACTGATCAGTGGTTGTATTATTCCATGTAACCGGACCCTCAGCAGTCAGCACGTTATCACCTAAGTAATAACTTATATTCACTGATATGAGAAGAAGGTGCATTTATACAAGCAATTTGTTTAATATAGTGATGAATAAAGGATATGATAATCAAGAGCGAGTACTCAGTAATTAAAGGTTCAATACTTTATCTAATAACACAGTTTTAGATTATTGGTGGTAAGACCAGTCCATCATCTGTGGTGGTCAAAAGGTAAAGAAAAGACTAATCCCAGAAGAAGAGTAGCAGTAGCACATTTCTCTTTTTCTTTGTTTTATAACCCAATATATTGTCATTTTGTATATATAATAGCTATATGACATTTTGCAGCTTTGTAAATCAGAAAATGTTCCTAGTAAGTTTACACGGTCTCTTTCTCATTGAAGTGTTACAGATAAAGAGGCAGACGACTCTATAGAATTTAGTTAGATAAAAAGTGCTTGAGGCCCACTTATCAGATTGTACGAATTGAAAGGCAAATTGCAACAAAGCATAAATCACAAACGTAGAACAAGTTTCATTGTCATAAAATTGTTTAATATTTTTTTCATTCTATTCTGTCATTCTAAGTGAAACTGATGCCAGATGGTAGCTATATTGGTTGCCATATGAAAACATCACATCTTGTCTTAGTCAAACCGTTGTGTTACATCTGTAATTAAATTATTAAAATGCAATCAGGCTGCAACACAATGGGACTCTGTGCCTCTGTCTCAATGACTTGTGCTATGATATGAGGGACAAATTAAAATAAAAAAGTAACAATACAGATTGCCTATAATGCCAGACAAAAAGTGTCCACACATGCTTCTATATCCTGCCCTGGCCTGTCTGTCTGCTGGTCCTCTTCTCATTGACTGATAGACCAGGCTTGCTTCAAATCTGTGCAACTATAAATTCTGAAGAACTATTGTACAATGATATTACTCCTCTAATGAGGATTGCATTAGTATAATGTGGTCTTTGCTTTACAGGGTGTTATTGTGAGTTACAGGTTTGTTTCAACCACAAATGCATAGATGTATATCAACCATAATATTCATGAAATGTTTCATCTTGGTTTTGTCTAATTCAGGTCCAGTGCCTAGTTTAAAAACTGGTAACAGTGCCGACAGAAATAAGAAAGTCATCTCAACTAATCCTGTTCTTGCTGCCGCAAAGGAAAGTCATGCACTGATAGCCGATTCCCTACAAGATGTCATTGGCCCGAGAATGACTGGAGATGTAAGTAACAGAATTTGTCCCATCCGAATCCACTTGTACTAGTGTCTCCCTAAATGTGTAAAGGGATAGACTTGTCATTCTAGGGCAGGGGATGCGGGGAGAAGGATTGCACTAGTGATCCTAATTGTATCATCCCTAGCTGGCTTTTAAAAGTATATTTTCTGTGAAACCCAACAATTTTCAGAGTAAAGCATACATGGCAGCTATATCTATGGCAGTCACAGTTTCATGATGGTTTGGGCAGCATTAATTAACGGTCAGGTTCCCTTTGAGATTGTTACATCTGATTTTTTAATCCTGTTGTAAAGAAAGTAGAGGAATGATGCCTTTACTTTCTAATCTTTATTAGAAAAATTACTTCTAGAATTATATTTGCTCTCACTGTGTAACGTCATCTTACTCACCTCCCAGGCCGCCCTGCCGCATATCGCTCTGGCTTCTGTGCACCAGGGCCTCCACACACATCGTAGGTCCCCTGGCAGCGCACTTAGGGTGCATGCGCGCTCCCTGTTTCTTAAAGAGACACACTCCTAATGTGTCCCCAGCCAATAGTTGGGAGGCACTTAGTACTTAAGGCACCTCCATCTGTTGGGAGGTGCCTGAGCAACTATTGTGTTTAGTCAGTCTGCAAGATGCTATCCCGTTGTGAGGTCCCTGTACCCATCCAGTTAAACCTGTACCGGTACCAGTTCTATGTACCTGTGCCTGCCTAGTCTGAATATGTACCTCAAGCCTGAAGCCACACGTGCAGTACCTCAACTTGAAACCGCACCGGCAGTGCCTGAACCTGAAACCGCTACGGCGGAACCTATACCTGAAAACGCACCGGCGGTACCTGAACCTGAAACTGCTCCATCATTACCTAAACCTGAAACCACACCTGCGGTACCTTAACCTGAAACCCTGTCCCGTTTGAACCAGCTCCAATATCTATTCCATCAGAATCCGGTCCCGCCTTGGACTTCAAGTCTGTATCTACTGTCCTGACCCTTGGGGTCAGCTGCTGCAGTACCGGGATATGTCCTGGAGTGGCACCTGGCATCCACCTATGGCTCAAGTCTAACCACACCATCAGGGGCTCTAGTGAAAACCCGGGTGGTTGCTTAGTTACACCCCTCCAGGCTCTTTCCAGTGTGTAGTGCAGTGGGTCACGATCCACAAGTGTGACAGTTTTCTCAGCCATGGACCCCGCTGATCCCAAGACCTCTCTGCTTTTGAGGTTGTTCCAAGAGATCACCCGACAATGTGATCAGCAGGACAAAATCCTGTCCTATCTGAGGACAGGGACTACTAATTTGGACGCCTTGACATTGGCCCCTCCAGTCCAAATTGCAGCAGCCACAGAAGTGACTACTCAGCCTGTAACTCATGCATCTGGTCCTGCTCCTAGTCTGTCTGCATCGCCACGTTTCGATGGGAATTCCAAGCAGTGCCTTGGGTTTATTAACCAGTGCACCCTATACTAAGAACTGCTGGCCCACCAGTTCCCCTCAGAAGTGGTGTTCCTGATGTCTCACTTGGGAAGAGAGGCCCTGGCAAGGCTCAATCCCCTATGGGAGAGAAGTGATCCTGTGACCTTGGATTTGCAGGTCTTCCTGGAGGCGTTCCTTAAACTGGCTGAGCAACGTCAGGAACACTGTCATGCCAAGGGACTGTGCTATCTAGATGGAGTATAAAAATACTTAAAGGAGTCTTCTCAAGTTGTCTTTTGAGAAGATCAGAGCAATGCAGTCTCCTTAGTTTCCTTCCGCTCTGGTTTCTAGCATGGCGGGCTCTCCACCTTGAATGACAGTTCTGGTGAATAGAATTATCATATTTTAGAACTATATAGCTCAGCACAAGTTCTACTATAGCACATTCAGCTTTCAGTGGCTTGTTCTGGAGTGTTCACTGTTATCCCTGGATATACAGATAGAGATAGCAAGTTATTTGAGCAAGCACACAGCTCAGTGAGTGCCGAGAGCAGAGATTAGGAGACCTGCAGTGAAAGCTGATGAGTTATAACTGTAGCTCTTCAGAAGATGAGAGGGAAGGAATGAGTGGTAACTGCTGTATAGAAATCTATGGCCTGGACAGAGCTGATTGGGATGTTTTAAGTTGACTCCTCTCCTGGAATGTAAATACTGTGCACTCTCGGCCAGAGTCTAGTGGCCAAGCTTCATTGGAAACCAGCTCTACACTATAAAAGACAAAAGGTTTTATTGCACGAGAATGACAGCAGATAGAAATAACAAGTCAGTTGTGTACTTTCTTATTTTCATGCTCTCTAACTAATTAAAGCAATTTAATATCTTGAGATATTTAAGACTGAAGAAAAATTTTTATCATTTTTTTCTCTTCTGCAAGTTCTTAAAGTTTTGCCTTGAAACACACTTGTCATTGGCCAGGACCTAGTGTTTCAACCCTACTGACTTGAATAAAGATGTGCTACGATGCCATACACAGCCCATAGTCAAGTGTAGGAGTATTTCTAAGGGTAGAGGAGGTTTGGGGTAAGCAAACTCAATTTTGTAGTTTTTGTAATCCAGAATAATCACTTTAATTGAAACTTCTTATTTTGCACTAAAAAGTCATATGAATGGCTAAGGTTTTATTATAGAGACAATAAATCATAATTTTGTTAATTCTTGGATTTTATGACTGCGTAAGTACATACAGGTTAAAGTTCATTTTATACATTAATCTTTACTTTTTGTAACAAAATAGATAAAATACTCTTCATATACTTACAGAATTATTTGGTGTTTAAACAAATTGTTGGAGACGTGTTTACGGGAATATACGACCCATCAGATGCTAGACAGATTCTTCAGAAGGAAATCGAAAGAGCCATTTTATTGAAATCAGAAGAAAATAAATTATTTCCCCATTCTCCGTGGCTCAGTAAAGTCAAACAGCTATTTAATTTATCTCAAGTAAATTCTGGTAGGTTTGCCAAATATATCTGCAGGATTTTTTTTTATCTTGATTTGTGTCGTTAATGGACCTTAATGGAACATCATTATTATTGTGTGACAATATAAACATGATCTAATTACATTAATTATAAAAAAAAATATGACTTTGAAATTGTATAAGTAAATGTATAAGTATCTTATTGCTATGACTAGTTAGTTTCTTCTGTTCTTCATTTCCAGCTGAAGTTTTGATATATTTGCCTCAATAGGGCTATCTGACATACAAGATGTATTCTATATGACATGAGAGTGACACCTAAGCTGTCACAGCCGTTTGGCCATCAAATCATATATACATATTCCAGGTTCATAGAATGGGGCCATGTGAGTCTAGTCTTTAAAACCAGAGTCTGGCAACTGGCTAAGATCCAGTTCTTTGCCAGTTCTATTCTGTCTTCAATATATGTAGTAAGTCAACTTAGAGTAGTAAGTGTAATACATATTTTTAGAAAAATGGCCTAAGAAAATGTGTATTCTACATGAATATTTTATGCTATTTTTCATTGAATTAGAAAAACGTACAGGCATATTTACCAATCTAAACACCCTAGAATTCTTGTGAAAATTGTTTTAAAAAAAATGTTTTTCAAGACTTGCACCATATTTATTTATTATGCTTTTATAGCACCATTAATTCCAAAGTGCTTTACAGACATCATCCTCATTGTCCCCATTGGGGCTCACAAACTACATTCCCTATCAGTATGTCTTTGGAGTGTGGGAGGAAACTGGAGAACCCGGAAGAAACCCAAGCAAACACAGGGAGAACATACAAATTTCTTGCAGACGTTGTCCTTGGTGGGATTTGAACTCGGGACCCCAGCGCTGCAAGGCTACAGGGCTAACCACTGAGCCACCGTGCTGCCCCATGTTATGTGTTTCAGAGACTTTCTGCACCTGTCTGACAAGGGGTCTTAGCCATTCAGAAAAAGGAGTGGCTTAGCATGTAACACTAAAAAATGTAACATAATTATCCACAGTTTTTGGCAAAAAATAAGCCAACTAATATGTAGTTTAAACATAGACTTGATGGTCCTAACATTCTCCACATTTATTAAACAGCATTAAACATATTCATAAGTCTGAAGCATTTTAAGACTGAGAATTAGACAGTATTGATAAAATACCCATATTCATTAAAACTATAAAACACATATTAGTTATGTAGTGATGGTTCATCTTAGGTTTCCCTTTGCTTGTAGCTGGAATATTATCACACAGGATATATGAGCAGTAGTTACAGTACATGGTAACATTTATTCACTATCACTTGGAAAAAAAGAATCCATCTTTTTAGTTTGTTCCATCACAGCTGAGATAACCAATCTTTAAAAAGATGAGATTTTATGTCTTCATAGAGATTTAAATATCATTTCAGAATGAGACAGTTTACTATATCTTTGTGCATTTAATACACTACAACTCCTCGAATATACTCTATGCCATACATTTTTTTACATATTTGTTTTATATCATCATTACAGGTGTAATAGTTGCAGGACCACCCGCTTCGGGAAAAAGTTCATGCATCAGAATATTAATTCAAGCACTTAATCATATACAAGTCTCTAGTGGAGAAGCATCCCATAAAATTGTGAAGATTCATCCTATGAGTGTTGACAATGGGACTTTGATGTTTGGTGGCCATAACGCATCACATATGTGGCAGGATGGAGTTATCAGCTGTTTATGGAAGAAGGCAATCCGGGTAATTTTTTTAAGCAATTTAGGAGACCTCAAAAGCTGGTGCTGGGTTATATGGCAATATAAATAAGTGGTGACATATGACTGTGCCATGTGCATAAGGATTTGATTAGCTGTTAAATATTAAAATAATACTAGTTGTCTTTCATATGCTTACTTTTCCTCATTCCCTTTATATTAAAGAGGTTGTCCACTACTTTAGCATTAATGACCTATCCTCTGGATAGGTCATCAATGTCTGATTGGTTGGACTCCGACACCTGGCACCACAGGTGGCGGTGGTGGCAGACGCCGACCGGAAGTACTGACTTGCTGAGCTGCTCCATCTACTCATAGTGGCCGAGACTAGGTACTACACATCCGCCACCTATTCAAATCAATAGGAGGCGGATGTGTAGTACCTGCGGCGGCCACCATCAGAAGACAGCCAACTCCGCAAGTGAGTACTTCTGGCCGACAGCCACCGATAACACCTGATCGGCGGGAGTGCCGGGTGTCGGTCCATGGCCAATCAGACATTGATGACCTATGCTAAAGATAGGTTATCATTGCTAAAATAGTGGACAACCTCTTTAACTAAAATGTCTGTATGTCTATCTAAATGTTTACACTTCCAGAATCGCTGTAATTCATGGCTATGGATTGATGGACCTCTGAACAGCAGCTGGGCTGACAACTTCAACAGTGTGCTTGGACCAGAGAATGTGAGTACAGTAGCCAATATCAAGACATAAAACATAGAGATATTAGAGGGATTTTTTTCTATAATTAATATATATATACAGGTGCATCTCACTAAATTAGAATATCATCAAAAAGTTAATTCATTTCAATTCTTCAATACGAAAAGTGAAACTCATATATTATTACAAACAGAGTGATCTATTTCAAGTGTTTATTTCTGTTAATGTTGATGATTATTGCTTACAGCCAATGAAAACACAAAAGTCATTATCTCAGTAAATTAAAATAATTAACAAAAAACACATGCAAAGGCTTCCTAAGCATTTAAAAAGGTCCCTTAGTCTGTTTCAGTAAGCTCCAGAATCATGTGGAAGACTGCTGACTTGACAGATGACCAGAAGGCAGTCATTGACACACTCCACAAGGTCCCAGAGTTCCAATTTTCATTTGGAAATCAAGGTCCCAGAGTCTGGGGGAAGAGTGGGGAGGCACACAATCCAAGCTGCTTGAGGTCTAGTGTGAAGTTTCCACAACCAGTGATGGTTTGGGGAGCCATGTCATCTGCTGGTGTAGGTCCACTGTGTTTTATCGAGACCAAAGTCAGCGCAGCCGTCTACCAGGAAACTTTTGAGCAGTTCTTGCTTCCCTGTGCCAACAAACTTTTTGTAGATGGAAATTTCATTCTCCAGCAGGACTTGGCACCTGTCCACACTGCCAAAAGTACCAATACCTGGTTTAAAAACATCAGTATCACTGTGCTTGATTGGCCAGCAAACTCACCTGACCTTAACCCCATACAGAATCTATGGGGTATTGTCAAGAGGAAGATGAGAGACACCAGACCCAACAATGCAGACGAGCTGAAGGCTGCTATCAAAGCAACCTGGGCTTCCATAACACTTCATCAGTGCCACAGGCTGATCGCCTCCATGCCATGCCACATTGATGCAGTAATTGATGCAAAAGGAGCCCCGACCAAGTATTGAGTGCATTTACTGATTTACGAATTTTAAAACCATTTTTCAAGCTGTTGTTGTAAAGTATTCTAATTTACTGAGATAATGATTTTTGTGTTTTCATTGGCTGTAAGTCATAATCATCAACATTAACAGAAATAAACACTTGAAATAGATCACTCTGTTTGTAATGACTCTATATAATATATGAGTTTCACTTTTTGTATTGAAGAACTGAAATAAATGAACTTTTGATGATATTCTAATTTAGTGAGTTGCATCTGTATATGGCAAAGTACTGGAGGGGAGATCTGTTTCACTGAGGCTATTAGCTTCAGTGATATGAAGCCTGGAAGTCTTCTCCAGCATGTTATGTGCTGAGAGGGTTAATCAGCCTTTATAAAAGGGCTGGGTTTTTGAGAACAACCAAAAAGAGGGTGGGAGGTTGTTCTCCATATCTCCACCCCAGGCTGTGTGGTCTGGGGTTTAAATACATGGCCCGCTGAGGCATTCGGTGGTCAGTATCTGGAAAGGCTAGCTCTAGAGAGAGGAGCTTGCATTTGTTGTGCTAAACCTGAACCATGCGTGGTTAACCCTGAGTGGTCGGACGCCAGTCGATATACAGACTGTGCTGTATCTTTTTATTTTGCTTTGCCTTTATGCCGGATGGGCTTTGTTTACTTTATGAACTTCAGATTGGTTTATGCCATTTTTTTAATGAACCAATTTGAAAGTTAAATAGACAGTGTTCCATGTTTACCTCCGTGTACAGCGGAGCAAACCGCTCTACGACAATATATATATATATATACACTATATTTATAGTACTGGGAAAAAGTCTGCATATATAAATGTGCATATTCTGTATATATATATATATATATATATATATATATATACATACTCAGTGTATATATACAGAATATGTATGTACATAATATAAACTTATTCACAGTACTATATGATTCTATTAGACTTGGAATTGATCAATTAGTCTTTTTTTCTATCCTTTCTGCTCATATTTGATGGCTTACGCCAGGCTTGTTTGTCATATGTTCAGCTGGACATCTATGCAGGTACAATGCAAATATTTTGCAGTCACTGCAGTTGTTGTAGGATATGATTATTGGTTTATGTTTATACTATTATTATTTTTTTTTAGGTTTTGCAGCTTAATAATGGTGACTACTTGGAACTTCCAGAAAATCTGAAATTGATTTTTGAAACAACTGGTTTACAAACCGCTTCACCTGCAACCCTGACAAAAGCCGTGAGTGCAGCCATTGTTAAGCTTTAGAAGCCTTTCTAGAACTTAAAGAGTAACCGTCGTTTTAATTTTTATTTCATAAATCAATAGCACACATAAAAATAAGGAACTTTGTAATATATCTTATCAGAGAAATCTGCTTCTTTCTCTGCCAAATTGATCAATCATTATCAAAATTCTCAATTCTGAGGTAAAATCTGTATTCAGTGAAGACAGACTTTCCCATCACTGATAGAGGAAATTACAGCTGCTACTGATGAGATTCTATGTAGATCAGAGGAGGAGCTCTGTCTCTAGCAGCTGCCATCTCCTATCTCGGTAATATTAAAGTCTGTCTTTACTGAATACAGATTTTTTCCTCAGAATTGAGAATTTTGATAATAAATGATCAACTCTGGCAGAGTAAGAAGCAAATGTTTCTAATAAGATATATTGCAAAGTTGATTATTTTAATGTGTGCCATTGATTTATGAAATACAAATTAAAGAAAATTGCTCATATTTTATTACTTCTTATATTTTAGGGGGTATTGTATATTGAAAGTGAAGCACTTGGGTGGAGACCCCTGTCTAAAATTTGGCTAGATGGAAGAAACCAACAAGAAAATACTGTAAGTTTAATGAGAATGCAACATATTGTTTTTTCATGTTTAAGCTTAATTAGAAAGCAAAGGCAATCTTCTACCTTTTCTAAGATGTACAATTGTAAATGTGCATTGCCATAATGGCACAAAAGTTTATCTTTATAATATGAACAGTATATTTATCGCCCTGGACTGTGTTATATACTATATACAATCAGTAAACCTTGTCCTTCAGTATTTTTACTGTCAGGCAGTTTTGTGTTTCACTGGGAGAAAACCCTTAAACAACATATTGCTCAATAAAAATGTCCAACACCTAATGATCTGGAAATCTTGCTAATGTTATGAAAAATATAAAGTTAAAGAGATATATTAGTGTGAAAATCCTTTGAACTGCATAAGCTGCTCTTTTCCATGACGGATTGAACATCAGAATATAGAACTTCTGTAATATCCATCATAATCAGGAAGAGCAGCCATATTGGTTGTTACTTTTAAAAAGAGTCCATTTACACAGGT
Source organism: Phyllobates terribilis (assembly GCF_046119375.1). Classification (NCBI taxonomy): domain Eukaryota; kingdom Metazoa; phylum Chordata; class Amphibia; order Anura; family Dendrobatidae; genus Phyllobates; species Phyllobates terribilis. Next base: position 412,966,564 of record NW_027362763.1, read on the forward strand.
TGACAGGCAGACTGCACCTCAGATACGCACTGAACATTCTGTAATAGATCAGTCTGTGTTTATAGGCTGCCAAGAACGATGATCTTTTGTGCCGCGCAAAAGATCATTTCATCCGACGAACCATCAAAATAGCAGCCTGTTTAGACTGTAAGATTATCACGTGCATAGGAACGCACAATATCTTGCAGTGTATATGGACCTTGTTAGTCAACCATCGGTTTCTGAGAAGGTAATTCTAAAGTGACAGTCAGTGTAATTTCACATCCAGCTGCCACTTTTGAAAATTATTTATCATTGCAAAAAAAATAAAAATCACAGAAAAATGCCTGCGTTTCTGCTAGCAAAACATTATGAACAAAGTTTTTTCTTTTTACTTTCATATACAGATACAGTGGCATGTAAAAGTTTGGGCACCCCTGGTCAAAGTTAGTGTTATTGTGAACAGTTAAGCAAGTTGAAGATGAAATGATCTCTAAAAGGCCTGAAGTTAAAGATAACAGATTTCCTTTGTATTTTAGGCAAAAAAAAAATATTTTTTAATCTTTTACATTTTAAAAATGACGAAAAAGGAAAATGGACCAATGCAAAAGTTTGGGCATCCTGCATGGTTAGTACCTAGTAGCACCCCCTTTTGAAAGTATCACAGCTTGTAAAAGCTTTTTGTAGCAAGACAAGAGTCTTTCAATTCTTGTTTGAGGGATTTTCATCCATTCTTCCTTGGAAAATCCTTCCAGTTCTGTGAGATTCCTTGGTCATCTTGCATGCACTGCTATTTTGAGGTCTAGCCACAGATTTTCATTGATGTTCAGAAGAGGGGACTGTGAGGGCCATTGTAAAACCTTCAGCTTGCACCTTTTGAGGTAGCCTATTGTGTATTTTGATGTTTGTTTAGGATCATTAACCATTTGTAGAAGCCTCTTTTCAACTTCAGCTATTTTACAGATGGTGTTATGTTTGCATCAAGAATTTGTTGAAATTTCATTGAATCCATTGTTCCCTCTACCCGTGAAATGTCCCCTGTACCATCGGCTGCAACACAACCCCAAAGCATGACTGATCCACCCCCATGCTTAATAGTTGGCGAGATGTTATTTTCCTGAAATTTGGTGGCCTTTTTTCTCCACACATACCTTTGATCATTGTGGCCAAAGACTTCTATTTTAACCTTTTCGGTCGACAGAACTTGTTTCCAAAATGTATCAGGCTTATTTAGATGTTCTTTTGCATACTTCTGATGCTGAATTTTATGGTGAGGCTGCAGGAGAGGTTTTCTTCCGATGACTCTTCCATGAAGGTCATATTTGTGCAGGTGTCTCTGAACAGTAGAACAATGAACTACAAAGCTAGAGTCTGCTAAATCTTTCGGTTGGTCTTTTGAGGTTAAGCGGGGGTTCTGATTTGCCTCTCTAGGAATCGTACGAACAGCTCTCACTGAAATTTTGCTTGGTCTTCCAGACCTTATCTTGACCTTCACTGTTCCTGTTAACTGCCATTTCTTAATTACATTTCAAACTGAGGAAAGGGCAACTTGGAAACACTTTGCTATCTTCTTATAGCCTTCTCCTGTTTTATGGGCCTCCACCATTTTCATTTTCAGAGTGCTAGGCAGCTGCTTAGAAGAACCCATGGCTGCTGTTTTTTTGGCATAAAGTTAGAGGAGGCTTGGTTTTTATAAAGCTGGGAAATTTTCATCACCTGGCATTTCCTAATGATGGTAGTGAACAAGCCATAACCCTAACAGGCTAATTAAGGTCAGAAACCTTGGTCAAAATTATCAAAGCACACAAATCTCCAAGGGTTCCCAAACTTTTGCATAGGCCCATTTCCCTTATTGTAATTTTTTAAAATGAAAAAAAAGACCATCTATATACTTATTTGCCTAAAATACAACTGAAATATGTCATCTTTAACAATATGCCTTTTAGAGATCATTTCATCTTCAACTTGCTTAACTGTTCACAATAACACTAACTTTGACCAGGGGTGCCCAAACTTTTACATGCCACTGTAGATGCTTGTATATCACTTCTGTATAATTGCAGTATTATTTTATTATGTGCATTGGATTATTAATACTTAAATATTCTTTCTTTAGGTTCTTTCAAAAGCTTTCTACCGGACATTGGACCCCATCTTCAATTTTATTCTTCATGATACCAAGTAAAGCAACTAAGTTTTGAAACATTTTGTGCATATTATACTATCATCTGGAGCAAAGTGTAACCCTCAAAAACCACATGAGGACAGCATGATTCCACACATGGACAGCTAAACAGAGAGGGGGAAGGTGACCTAAAGACCCAGGCTAGAACACTGAGAGAAGAGCACAGAAGTGAACATACTTCTGTTTCGTCTATCAGAGGCCACAGAGTCAAAAAGGCTACAAGCCACTCTGTCTGGCAGAATCTAGAGGAACCCAGACCTTCAGCCATCCTTATACCGGGATCTGGTCTGACAATGAGGTCCACTAGATTGCTTCCATGGAAGAGTTGCTATCCGGAGGAGCAAACCAGAGGCAGGTCCAAAGCAGGGTCCAAGCTAAGAAATCACATCAAGGACAAAGTCAGGAGGCAATTGGGTGGTCAAAATTCAAGCTGGAGTCAGAACATGGAAATATAAAACAGTACACAAGTGCCAAGTAACAGACAGCCTAGGTATAGCCGAACTAACTAATAACTGGCAGCTAGAGACAGTCTGTTGGAGTTTATATAGAAGGGAACCCATGGCTCCCAGCAGAGAGCAAATGACCTACCAGCTCACTGCAGCAAAACACAAGTGTATCACAAAGGAAGAACTAGTCTCAGCAATCTAAAAGCTAAACCCCCACACACTGCCAGCCCTCAGCAGTAACAGTAGTGTTAGTGTGACACTGCCTAGCGACTAGGGCAGAGGTTGCAGCAGTACGTTCAGACACAGATGTGATACAGTCACAGGGAACACTCACTGAGCTCTGAGCCTGCAGCTAAATAAACATGTCAGAGAAAGCAGGTTTTGAAAATTAAAGATCAAAGAGAAACACCAGCGATAAACAATAATGTGCAACTTGAACCTCACTAGATACACAGAGGTATATCTACACTTTATCCATGAAAAAGTTATACATATACTTATAAAAATAGCACACTTATAATATTATAATTTAGCCATTGAATATTTTGATATATCATGTTTTGGTTTAAAATGCCTTACAATAATGTTTAATATCACTAAAAAAAGGACATTTTTAGTGAATTTAGATTAATTTTTAGTCCGTCTGGCTTAATACATTTTACATTCCTCCTAACCCTATAAAACTGACAGTATCCAAAAAAAGTGCAATATATTTACAAATGTTTTTATATTTATTTATATAAGGGCAATTGTTCCAGTGACAGAAGTTGGCTTGTTTCATTCTTTTACCAACTTATTGACCATCCTGCTTAATGATAAGGCCCAGAGTATTGGCGGACAGCTGCATATTGAGAGGCTTTTCATCTTCTGCCTAATTTGGTCGGTAGGATCACTCATTGAATATTCAGACAGAAAGAAGTTCAGTGATCTTGTAAAGGTCTACACATCAGTGTAAGTGTAGTGCATGCCTCCCATATCATGTATACCTGTCATAATATTATATTATATTATCAATATATAATATTCCATCCAAGATTGAAAATAAAATATAAAACAACCCACAAAAAATTCTTTCCATTATAATTATTATTATTATTATTATTATGCATTTTTTCAGTGCAGAATTGACACTTCTTCATGTATCATTTCCAGTTTGTATTCAATGGTTGATAACACTTATCTTTTGGGAGATTTCCTGCACAGACTTTACAGTCTATCTATTCATAAAGTCAATTTTTTAGCTGCTACTGCTGGGCCTCATTCAGATGTTCACATGTTTCATGTCTTTGTTCTGTGTTTTCACAGCTAGAACACATACTGATTATACTGTATAGTCAATGTGCCCGTTCACATGTCCAGGTTTTTTTTTGGGTTGAGTGTTTGCAAAACAAAACCAACAAAAAAAGTCTGATTTTGATGAGTGATGGATTAAAATCGCACTTTCATATAATGAGGCTGTGAAAAATTTGGACATCACTAGAATGCAACTTGAATGCCATCAGTGGGCTGTCCGAATTTTTCATTGACTGCTTGCTATGAGGAAAAGGCATCAGTTTTTTTGCATTTCAGAAAAACTAATGAAACACTGATGGCAAAAACTGACAGACTGACCAATCACTTATGAAAATCTGATCCCAAAACATTGGTCCCCCATTTTCCATGTACAAGATAAAAATATACTTCAGAATGAGGCCCAACTGAAGATTGTAGTCAGTCATGCAGGACCCTCGATTGTAGAGTTGCTGACCTGTTTGTCATTTTGTGCAGTTTGCCAGATGATGACCAGGAGATTTTGGTATTTGATTATTTTCTTGATGAGTCAGGAGAATGGGATACATGGCAGTCACGCTTACCAGATATCACATATGTTGGGAACACAGACATCATGGGAGAAACATTCATTGAAACTCAAGACACGGTGAGTTGTCGCAAAACAAGTAGGAAATTAAAATACTATTTGGTAAAAAGAGAACATATTTCTTGTGTGCAAACAATGTCCAATGTGATGCTTGATTTAAAGGACAGATTGTTTTTTTACCAAAACAACTATGGTATTTACAAAAATGTATGTTAGCGTCATTTTAGTTACAATGGGCAATGTGGAGTTGATACACAAAGCAAAAGGCATCAGGATTATGTCACAAGACAAGGAGCACATGGCATGATCCATTTGAATTAGGTATTTTCAGTTAACAAAAAAAATTATTAATAAACATAATGTTAAATGTTATATCTATTTTATTTATGTTTGATAGATTATAGTGCGCACTTTCTTAGAGTTTGCCAGCATGGGATCCCAACATGTCTTATTAACTGGACCTCCAGGGTGTGGGAAGACCGCATTAATGAATGACTTCATTTCTACGCAAGGTATATGGTGGATTTATTGAAAATAAAATATTTTTGTGTTTTAATAAATGCTCTACTGAATTTATAAACATAAATTTATTTGTATTGTTAATTATTTTTCTTTAGACCGGAAACGCACATTGCTCAAAAGAATGGTGTTTTCAGGATCTTCAAAGGCCGAAGAACTCCAAGAATTGCTAGAGCAAAATATCGTTCACAGACAAGGTCATTACATTACCATTTTTTAGGTTTTTTACTTTCAGTGCAGATTTATAATATTTTATTTTTTTTCAAAGCATACATCTACATATGCAGCGGCGGACATACAGTACAGACCAAAAGTTTGGACACACCTTCTCATTTAAAGATTTTTCTGTATTTTCATGACTTTGAAAATTGTACATTCACACTGAAGGCATCAAAACTATGAATTAACACATGTGGAATTATATACTTAACAAAAAAGTGTGAAACAACTGAAAATATGTTTTATATTCTAGGTTCTTCAAAGTAGCCACCTTTTGCTTTGATGACTGCTTTGCACACTCTTGGCATTCTCTTGATGAGCTTCAAGAGGTAGTCACCGGAAATGGTTTTCACTTCACAGGTGTGCCCTGTCAGGTTTAATAAGTGGGATTTCTTGCCTTATAAATGGGGTTGGGACCATCAGTTGTGTTGTGCAAAAGTCAGGTGGATACACAGCTGATAGTCCTACTGAATAGACTGTTAGAATTTGTATTATGGCTGAAAAAAGCAGCTAAGTAAAGAAAAACGAGTATCCATCATTACTTTAAGAAATGAAGGTCAGTCAGTCCGAAAAATTGGGCAAACTTTGAAAGTGTCCCCAAGTGCAGTTGCAAAAACCATCAAGCGCTACAAAGAAACTGCCTCATATGAGGACTGCCCCAGGAATGGAAGTCCAAGAGTCACCTCTGCTTCTGAGGATACTGTAAGTTTATCCGAGTCACCAGCCTCAGAAATCGAAGGTTAACAGCAGCTCAGATTAGAGACCAGGTCAATGCCACACAGAGTTCTAGCAGCAGACACATCTCTACAACAACTGTTAAGAGGAGACTTTGTGCAGCAGGCCTTCATGGTAAAATAGCTGCTAGGAAACCACTGCTAAGGACAGGCAACAAGAAGAAGAGACTCGTTTGGGCTACAGAACACAAGGAATGGACATTAGACCAGTGGAAATCTGTGCTTTGGTCTAATGAGTCCAAATTTGAGATCTTTGGTTCCAACCACCGTGTCTTTGTGCGACACAGAAAAGGTGAACGGATGGACTCTACATGCCTGGTTCCCACCGTGAAGCATGGAGGAGGAGGTGTGATGGTGTGGGGGTGCTTTGCTGGTGACACTGTTGGGGATTTATTCAAAATTGAAGGCATACTGAACCAGCATGGCTACCACAGCGTCTTGCAGCGGCATACTATTCCATCCGGTTTGCGTCTAGTTGGACCATCATTTATTTTTCAACAGGACAATGACCCCAAACACACCTCCAGGCTGTGTAAAGGCTATTTCACCAAGAAGGAGAGTGATGGTGTGCTACGCCAGATGACCTGGCCTCCACAGTCACCAGACTTGAACCCAATCGAGATGGTTTGAGGTGCGCTGGACCGCAGAGTGAAGGCAAAACGGCCAACAAGTGCTAAGCATCTTTGGGAACTCCTTCAAGATTGTTGGAAGACCATTTCCGGTGACTACCTCTTGAAGCTCATCAAGAGAATGCCAAGAGTGTGCAAAGCAGTCATCAAAGCAAAAGGTGACTACTTTGAAGAACCTAGAATATAAGACATATTTTCAGTAGTTTCACACTTTTTTGTTAAGTATATAATTCCACATGTGTTAATTCATAGTTTTGATGCCTTCAGTGTGAATGTACAATTTTCATAGTCATGAAAAATCTTTAAATGAGAAGGTGTGTCCAAACTTTTGGTCTGTACTGTAGCTCTGGTGCAACCTGTGTAGCTGCATAGGGGCTTCAAAAGGTAAAGGTACCACTATCACCTTCAAAGCAACAAGCAGCTCCTGTCACAAATATACTGTATATAAAGGAGCATTGTGATGAAATATTGGACTGCAAAGGGCCCATATACTGTTCTTGCACAGGGCTCCTCTGCTGTGTCCATCCCTGTGTATGTATATGTGTATATATATATATATATATATATATATATATATATATATATATATATATATATATATATATATATATATATATATATATATATATAACATATATACAGTGGGTACAGAAAGTATTCAGACCCCTTTAAATTTTTTACTCTTTGTTTCATTGCAGCCATTTGGTAAATTCTAAAAAGTTAATTTTTTTTCTCATTAAAGTACACTCTGCACCCCATCTTGATTGAAAAAAAAACAGAAATGTAGACATTTTTGCCAATTTATTAAAAAAGAAAAACTGAAATATCACATGGTCATAAGTATTCAGACCCTTTGCTCAGTATTGAGTAGAAGCACCCTTTTGAGCTTATACAGCCATGAGTCTTCTTGTGAATGATGCAACATGTTTTTCACACCTGGATTTGGGGATCCTCTGCCATTCTTCCTTGCAGATCCTCTCCAGTTCCGTCAGGTTGGATGGTGAACGTTGGTGGACAGCCATTTTCAGGCCTCTCCAGAGATGCTCAATTGGGTTTAGGTCAGGGCTCTGCCGGGGCCAGTCAAGAATGGTCACAGAGTTGTTCTGAAGTCACTCCTTTGTTATTTTAGCTGTGTGCTTAAGGTCATCGTCTAGTTGGAAGGTGAACCTTCGGCCAAGTCTGAGGTCCAGAGCACTCTGGAACAGGTTTTCATCCAGGATATCTCTGTACTTGGCCGCATTCATGTTTCCTTCAGATGCAACCAGTCATCCTGTCCCTGCAGCTGAAAAACACCCCCATAGCATGATGCTGCTACCACCATGTTTCACTGTTGGGATTGTATTGGGCAGGTGATGAGGAGTGCCTTGTTTTCTCCACACCTACTGCTTAGAATTATCACCAAAAAGTTCTATCTTCGTCTCATCAGACCAGAGAATCTTATTTCTCATAGTCTGGGAGTCCTTCATGTGTTTTTGAGCAAACTCTATGCGGGCTTTCATATGTCTTGCACTGAGGAGAGGCTTCCATCGGGCCACTCTGCCATAAAGGCCTGACTGGTGGAGGGCTACAGCGATAGTTGACTTTGTGGAACTTTCTCCCATCTCCCTACTGCATCTCTGGAGTTCAGCCACATTGATCTTGGGGTTCTTCTTTACCTCTCTCACCAAGGCTCTTCTCCCACGATTGCTCAGTTTGGCTGGATGGCCAGGTCTAGGAAGACTTCTGGTGGTCCCAAACTTCTTCCATTTAAGGATTATGGAGGCTACTGTGCTCTTAGGAACCTTGAGTAATGCCGAAATTCTTTTGTAACCTTGGACCGATCTGTGCCTTGCCTCAATTCTGTTTCTGAGCTCCTTGGGCAGTTCCTTTAAGCTCATGTTTCTCATTTGGTCTGACATGCACTGTGAGCTGTGAGGTCTTATATAGTCTGGTGTGTGCCTTTCCAAATCAAGTCCTATGAGTTTAATTAAACACAGCTGGACTCCAATGAAGGAGTAGAACCATCTCAAGGAGGATCACAAGGAAATGGACAGCATGTGACTTAAATATGAGTGTCTGAGCAAAGGGTCTGAATACTTATGACCATGTGATATTTCAGTTTTTCTTTTTAAATACATTTTCAAAAATGTCTGCATTTCTGTTTTTTTTAAGTCAAGATGGGGTGCAGAGTGTACTTTAATGAGAAAAAAAAATGAACTTTTTAGCATTTATCAAATGGCTGCAATAAAACAAAGAGTGAAAAATTTAAAGGGGTCTGAATACTTTCCATATCCATTGTATATACTGCATATAAAATTAGGATACTTTGCTTCTTTGATATTGTACTAATTCTAAGTTAAATAACTTTTTATAATCTATTTTCATTCAACTATCCATTCACAATCTTGCCTTTTCGACAGAATTTAAATTCAAATCAAATTTTATGAAATTTGTAGATACTAACAAATTTGAACAGTTTGCAATCTGATTTGTGCAATTTGCCAAATAAATGCCAACTACCTTCCAATATATTGCAGCAGACTGCATCAGTCACAGACAGCTGACATAACTGCAGCCAATTAGGAGGGACTATCATAGCCTCTATAAAGCCTAAGTGGAGCACGCCACAGCCATTTTAAAGTGACTTTAGGATAGTGAGAGTATGTGAGAGCTCACATCTAAGCAATGGAGATAGGAATAGAAAGCCCTAAAGTATCGGACAAATATTCTAGACAGTAAATTATTGGGGTTGAAAAGATTGTCAAAAGTTAAAGAGGTTGTCCACTATTTTTATATTGATGCCCTATCCCTAGGATAGTGCATCAATGTCATATCGGCCAGGGTCCGGCACCCCCGCCAATCAGCTGTAATTGCTGGCGGAGCTTGGCCATCTACTCATAGTGGCCGGCGCTTGTTACTGCGCATCCGCCTCCTATTCAATTTAATAGGAGACGAATGTGCAGTACCCTGCGACGGCCACTACGTATAGACAGCCAATCTCCGCAAGCAAGTACTTCCGGCCAGCGGCCACCACCTCCGATAACAGACAATAAGACATTGATGCCCTATCCTATGGATAGGGCATCAATGTAAGAGTAGGGGATAACCTCTTTAATATAGTGTTATGCAAAAAAAAAAGTTATAGTGTTATGCAAAATGTATGGATAAAGAAAAGTTACAATGGCAATGGGTGTGGTAGTGGAAAAAAATAAGCCACACCCAACAGCATAAGAGTCACCACCACTGGCACCAGCCCTCTGGGCAGTAGTACTACCAAATGCAGTTCACAATTAGCCTCCTTTGTCTCCAGCAAGCATATTATTGGGGAGAATGCAGAGAGTGTTATAGAAGATATGGCACATATTCTTTTTTCCCTTGTATGTGGTTGCCTGCTTATGATTGGCAGAGCAGGCAGCACTATGAGAGGAGAGATGCTAAAAATGTTTGTAATGAGACTGCCAGAGATGAGAGCTGAAAGCTGCCAGTTAATCACATTCAGGTCTGCTGTGCTCCAGCACGTCATTACACTGCAGTGAGGAGAGCAGACTGTTTCTCAATACTATTGTGGGGGCATATTCTTTTTCACCAGTGTGTTGCTACCTGCTTATGATTATTCAGTGTCAGAAATAGGAAGAAGTACACGCCCCTAGTGATGTCTTTCTGATCATGCCCACTTGGACTTAAAAAAAAAATACCTGTTAAGTGCCAAATATTTTGATTACTAATATCTCCGCAACAAAGAGGCAAAATAAAAGAAAAACATTTTATTCTTTTCTGAGTCGCCTTTCACATCGTATGTCCAGTTCAGCATGAAAAATTTTATGAAAGGTCCTCTTTAACGGTCTATCATTGTTCTGAAGTGTATACTGTTGTAACAATATTTCCACATAGAGCTAACAAGGCCTTTGAATGCTTAGGAAAGTGAGAGCTGTGATTAGGACAGCTGCTCTAGAAACTGGCAATGGTGTGTGGGAGCCAAGGATTGTGATTTTGTAGGACTGATAACAGCAGCTTGGTCAGAAACTGAGAGGAAGGGGGGAGGGAAATGAGCAGCTCCTTGCTCTATAGAAATCAGTGAGCTGGAGAGATGTGACCTGGATCTCAGGAGTTAATTCCTAGTCCTGGAATGTAACTACAGCGCACACTCGGTAAGGCTTTGATGGCCAAGCTCCTTGTAAACAGTCTGCACACAATGTTGTTAGAAAGTCCTTACTGAGAACTGAAAGATCTGAGAAGACACTGTAGACAATCCTTTTTTGAAGCATGGACTGAGGTTTATTAGAGAAGTGCAACAAAGCAGATACAGAAGACAGTGAGCTGAAGCACGCAGACACACAAAGGTGTCCAGACAAGTAACACAATGGTGGGCGATCTGGCGATGGTCTGGCTCCTAACAACAGTATCAGGGGCTTTTTATACATGGTTAGACAAAGAACACTACATACTACAGAGAAAAAGGTGTATACATGATAACCTCATACTGCGGAGAAAAACATGTATTATAGAATAAAGAAAAATATAATGCAACATGACAATAGTTATGAGTATTACAAAATTTTTCTAAGCTCTGAAATATTGGTTGGTATGGGAACAGCTTGAATAGCTTTAACCCTATCATGCATGTTTTTTTCCTTCCGCTGAAATTGACACACCCAAAAATGTAACCTCTGACTTCATCAATTGTACTGTATCCAGGTTCTTTTTGTGTCCTGCTTCATGCATATGGCTGTTCAACATATTAGGACTGATCATTCTCTTACAAATATAAGATAAAAGCTGTTATGTGTTATGCGCTGGAAAAACTACTCTGTAGCAACTCGCATCAGACCAGCAAAAGCTCTGTCACAGACGCACTTTCCGCAAGCCACCACTGCAAGGCAAGTCCTTAAGGGCCGGAATATTCTTCACCCACTCCCAAAGTGGAGGAGGGCTTTACAGAGCTCTTCCCAGACTGCTGTCACAGGATAGCGGTGTCTGGTGATGCGGACGGTGTAGAGTCAGGTACAAGAGTAAATCCAAAGCTAGCAGCATAAAACTCAAATGAAAACCAAAGGGAAACCCCTGGACAATAGCTAATAAGGAAGAACCAATAATGGCCATTAGCAACTACTGAGAAGCAACCAGTACCCAACCAGGAAGCACTCACCATACACCTAACGCAAGGGAACTGAATAAACAGCACTGAACTAGATTACAAGCAGGCCTTAAATAGCAAGCCCAAATCTAAGGATAACAATCAGGTGATGCATTCCTCCCAGTCATGTCCAGGGAGTCATTCCCTGCTCACTTGTAAAGCAGGGTGCTCACATTCCCTCCATTGTCTAACACCAGGCAAGGCAGCATCCTGTGTTGCCTGGTAACCAGGTGACACAGCGTCTCATGTCTGCTGAGCCACGAAACAAGTGGAGAGCACGGCGTTCACCACTTCCACACACAAAGCACCACCGTGTGTAGTTGCACCACCCAAGTGTGCGATGGCTCCCCCCCACCCATCCAGCACGGGCTGACCAGCTGGAAACCAGAGCAGGATGATTGCGTCCACGGTAATATTGACTCGCCCAGGGGGGTACCCGGGCCTTGAATTTCTGTGGGATGTCACGGCAGTCGGCTCCCGGGCCCGTACCCTGGGGTCACTCTTTAATAGGGGTTTTGTTAACAGTTTTGTCTCGTGACGCCACCTGTGGTTCCCGGTAATGAGTACCGGTGCTGCTGCAGACCTCCGGGGGTGATGAGATGGCAGCTGGGATGTTTCTGCTCCCCACAGGCGGAGTGGGCCCCCGGGGCAGGGTTAATGGAAGGGATGCAGGTGCGAGGTGGCCTGGTTGGTCAGGGGGAATGACGGACACGCACACAGGGGATTCGCTTCAGTACCTTTACTGGTGTAACGGCAGGTAGGGTCCAGGGTACTTAATAGGAAGGGTTCACTTCAGAACTCTCCCCAGTGAGCGGGTTGTAGGCCTCCTGGTCCGTGTCTTCCTCTCTCTAAGCTTCTGGCCAGCCTGGAACTTGGCCTAGCTTCTATATTGTTTTGCTCTCTCACCTGACTGCTTGGTAGTAGGACTTTTCTCTGGCAACCACTATCCCTGGACGCCGGGGCCTTCATGGTTCCTAGTCCTGTAATTGATGGCAGCTTCAGGATGACCAGGGGTCCGGAAGCCTCCTGGTATGCCGGTTGTTCCTACTGGGTGTAGAGAACCCTGTTGGCGCGGACCCGGTGTCCGGCTTGTGTCTTGGGGTGAGCTTCAGACGCTCCTCTGCCCCCTTTTTTACTCCTCTCTCCTTGCCTCGGCCACACTCGGGGCCCTCAGTACAGCAGCAGACGTACTGCGTCTTCATTGCTCTCAGTGTCAGCACACTCTCTGACTAACTGACTGACTGACTCCACCCTCAGTTATATATCCCTAACAGGGCTCCCTCTGGTGGTCTGAGGTGGAAGGGTGGAGGTGTCTGTTTGCAGTGAGGGCCTCCTGTGGAGAAGTCCATCCATGCACCCTTTTGGGTCCTGTGGTACCTGTGGTAGCAGGGTGCCACAATATTCCTAATATTACGCACGCAGGTGATGCACATGGTTCGTGAACCCACTATTTCAAGGGGGCTGGCCTTACCTAGGAGGGGAGTAGCTAAGCAGCTGCCAGGTGTTCACTAGAGCTCCTGATGGTGGAGTCAGGCTTGGCTGCAGCTAGCCACCAGGTAGCACTCCTAGGCTGTCCCCGATACTGCATCTGCTGGCCCCAGGGGTCAGGTGCACAGACACGGATAAGACTCGGGCTCCATTCAGACTACTAGGTTCTGGATCTTCTGCATAATGGTTACTGACACAGACCCGGGCTCCATTCAGACTACTAGGTTCAGGATCCATGGGTAAAACGGTTACTGATACGGAGTCTCAGACAGGGCTGATTCGGAGACTGTTAGGACAGTCTGGATAACGGAAATACTCGGATTGGCGCACATTCAGACACACTGGTCTTGTATACTGATTCAGGGACTGCCCGCACATGCATCAAGGGATGGTGTTCAGGCATGGCCGCACTAGGATCTGGGATTTCGGGTTCAGGATTGGCCACACAAGGACCAGGGACTTCGGGTTCAGGATTGGCCACACAAGCACCTGGGACTTTGGGTTCAGGGCTCTGGCCACACTAGGACCAGGGGGCCTCACAACTTCACTAGGAGACCATCTCACTCACTAATGATTCACTGTGTTGCTTGGCACCTCAATATTGGGGAGGGTGCCTTTTAAACAAGATGCCTCCTAGTTATTGGCTGGGAGCCATCTTGCAGGCGCACACTATTACTAAATGCCTTCCAGCCATTGGCTGGTTGCATTTAACTCTGTGCGCACGCTGCCCCTTTAAGTTCGGGGGAGCACAAGCTCACACTAGGAGTGCCACCGGAAACTGTGGTGCGCACTACAGCTGGAGACAGGGAGCATGCCGGGGACCATGCCGCACGGCCTGGGTGGTGAGAATGCCGGTGTTCCTGCATGGAGGGTCAAGGGGAACCATACAAGTGTGCTGGCAATAGCGTTACAAAAGCCCTCACAGCAGGAGAATAAAATAAGATAGAAAAAGCAAGTCCATTACAAACTTGCTTATTTTCATGCTGTCTAGCCAGTTATATCAATTTAGTAACATGAGAATACCCCTTTAAGGTAAATGTGTTTCTGTCTGTGAAAAGTAAATAAATGTTATTTTGAAACCTTTTGAAGTATACTATACATTTCAGGTTTCATATATGGCGCAAAGGATGGAAAAACTTTGCAGTTATTTATTGATGATCTGCATCTTCCTACACCTGATGAGAATGGCATACAGCACTGTAATGAGGTAAATTGTTTTGTTTTAAAGGTACAGTAAACAAAGGTGAAGCCTAAAGAACTTTTAATATAATTTATTATTATGCATTTTTTGGCATGTGATACATGCTTCCCGACCCATGGGCAGCATGTATCAGCCACTGGCTGTACAATTGGAGAAACGCATGATTTTAACATCTGCCGGGGATCGAGCCGCACTAGTCGTACAGGCGGGTCCCCGACGAATTCTCTCCGCCTGCTGACAGTGACTTACAAGTCTCTGCCTGTGTGTGCGTATAGGCAGAGACTTGTTAGTGTTTGTCGTGCCTTTTAATGTACAGTTCCTTCCTTCCATTCACTATGGATCTACAGGAGATCTGGGGTTGGCTCCAAAGGAATTAGCATCCTAAACAAATTCATATGGTCTACTAAGGGTGTGCCACCTACAATATTTATTATTTAATGACAGAGTCTGATCTACAAAAGGGATTAAAATAGGACATGTGCGGATTGAATGTTTGTATGGATCAATGAAACTCTTTAAAAGTCTGTTTGCAGTCCAAAAAAAAACCACACAAATGTGTCACACATGTGTGTAAATGTAGCCAAGGACAGAGGTAGAAAAACCATCATAGAAAAAAGGCAGCTGTATTTACCAACATCAGGTCACAATACTAATGCGCTACAGGATGCAGCAACCTCATGATAAAAGCGAAGGTAGCACAGATGCAAAATACTTATGAAACAACCACTCACACACCTTCCAATTCGGGGGGTTGGCTTGTGTCATAGAAAATATTAAAAACCATCAGACATCTCCAGAAGGAGAAGTAGCTGACACTCAAACTCTTTGAAGTAGAATTACACAGTGGACATATGGGGGAAGAGAGGAAATTAGTTACAGCTAGGGAGAGGAAAACTCATTAAAACACCCTTTGAAGCCAGGACTTCTCGCTGTGGACAGGTGATTAAAACAGGATATCTATTGTGGGGACAAGACAGAGAATCTAAAATTTGTATATTCAAGAAGCAGGGGTTCCTTTGTTCTAGGGAGGAGAATTGTGTCCTCCAGGATAAGCTTTCTCCCCTCAAAAGATACTGATGAGAAGGTCCTAGCCATGGTGTCTCTATTGTCCAGATATGAATATTGGGGTTTTGTATAGATTCAATATTTATGGGATATAGATTTTCAGCATTGTAGTGCAGGGACAGACCTGACGCACTCACATCGCTGTGGGGCCACTGGAATCCCTCCAATGAATAACAGTCTAATAGATGATGAAAAACGGGTCATGTTTGGGCTTCGTGTACAGGTAAAATCATGATGGAAAATATGACGGTAATATCTCAAGCCTGTGACCCCCAGGGGCGGAGATATCTTGGAAATTGGGAGTCTCATATTTTTTTTAAATTGGAGACACATCCCATGACTCGCCCTGTTATGAGTCACCAGAGGGGAGGTAACTTGTGTTAATAGAAGGCAAATGCCAAATATTGTTCCTATTCAGTCCGTGGAAGTCATAGTTCGCTGAGGGTACTGTCCATGTTTCCAATCAAAGTGCATCCCCTTGCTAAGCTCTGATACATTTCTGTGACCAAGTTTAGTAAATTCTTTTGTTATCCTTTTTAGCTTATGTAATTGTATATATTGTATTGTTTTGTTCTCCTTTGCAAAATCTTTTGTATATTTTTATAAACACTGCCTATCTTTCTGGATTAAATATAAAATGTATTAGTTCTGTCCCTCTTGCTTTGTAAACCGCACCCTGAAGCAATACAATACCTGTAATGGGTGTCCAACCGGCCTTTAAAACGATTGGTTGTGGCACCTAATAATCTTTTTTGGATTATCGTGGAGTTGACAGTGACCGTACCGAGGTATATATATTTTCGATGCTTTGGAATCGGTTCTTTATATACAATACGCTCACTGTGAGTTCCCCAGTAATCGACCTAGTAGTGGAAACAGCCGCGGTCTCCTCCATTAACCGCTTTGCGACGGCCCACTGTAGATAAACGTCGGCGCTTGCTGGGCTCTGTGTAGCGCCGACGTTTAAAAGCAGTGGGTGGTCTCGCAGCGCTCAGGACCCCCAGGGTCCTGCAAGCGCTGCGATTCCGGTGCAGAGCGTTAGCTCTGACAGGGGACATCATCGGGACCTGATTGGATCAGGTCCCAATGATGTTAACCCTTTGCTATGTTCTATATGCTGCGATCTATAGTGATCGCGGCATATAGAAGATATACAGAGGAGAGGGGGTCGTCTTACTTACCTCTCTGAAGACCCCTGATACCTTCCAGGACCTGACGTTGCTATGGCAGCTGGAGGTCACATGACCGCCTCCAGCTCTGCCATATATGGTGTCCTGCCTGGCTCAGCCTGCAGCTGAAGCCTGCCAGGACACACTGATTGTGAAACAGTCAGCAAAGATCTCATTTAATGTAATACATGTCTATTACATTACATGAGATCAGTGATCAGAAAAATAAAAATTAATGTCCCATACAGGGACTAAGTAAAAATGTAAAAAAAAAGTAAAAAAAATGTTTTTAAATTGTTGAAAAAAAATCACAAAATAAATAAAAATAAATAAATAAAATATTAAACCAATAAATCCGTATATTTATGCAAAAACAAAAAAAGTACACATATTTGGTATCACCACGTCCGAAACAACCCTATCTATAAAACTTTCACACTAATTAACTCCTTCTCTGCACACCGTTATAAAAATAAATAAAAAACGGAGCAAAAAAATATGCTTTTTCATCATATCGCCAAACAAAAAGTGGAAAAAAATGCGATCAAAAAGCAAACTGGAAATAAAAATGGTACCGCTGAAAACGTCATCTTGTTCTGCAAAAAAAAAGCCGCCATACAGCTCCATCAGCCGAAAAATAAAAAAGTTATAGCGCTCAGAATAAAGCAATGCAAAAAAAATATTTTTTCTATAAAATTGTTTTATTGTGTAAAAGCGCCAAAACATAAAAAAAAATACGGTAAGTGTAGTATCGCTGTAAACGTACTGACCTGAAGAATAACGCTGCCTGAACACTTTTACCACACGCAGAACGGCATAAAAAAAAATCTCAAAAAACAATTCCTGAATTGTTGGTTTTTGTTAATTTTACCTCCCAAAAAACGGAATAGAAAGCGATCAAAAAATGTCACGTACCGAAAAATGGTACCAATAAAAATGTCAACTCGTCCCGCAAAAAACAAGCTGTCACATGACTCTGTCGGCCAAAATATGGAAAAATTATAGCTCTCAAAATATGGCGATGCAAAAACTAGATTTTGCAAAAAAAAGCGTCTCTTAGTGTGTGACTGCTGTCAGTCATAAAAACCCGATATAAATCTGGTATCTCTGTAATCGCACCGACCCGAAGAATAAAGTAATCTCATCACTTATACCGCATGAGGAACGGCGTAAAAAATAACTAAAACCAATTCTTCACCTGCTACTGATTTGTTTATTATGTCTCCCAAAGATCGCAGTAAGGCTCTGCTCACACTTATCCTGTGCTCTGCGCTGAGCGCTTACACCAGAGTTTCCGTGTAAATCTCTGAAATAAGTGATTCAGACGGAAGATTCCCTGTAATAAGGCAGTTTTCAGAACATTAACAATAAGAACATGGAAGAGTCCAGGAGCCATTTGGTGAGCTGCATATCCTGCTACATGTTCACAGACTTGCCAGTGGAAAAGCCAAACTTCACATGCCAGAAATGCAAGCTTGTGTCCCTGTTGGAGGAAAAGTTGCGAAATCTAGAAGAGAGGTTAACTACCTTGAAAATCATTAAGGAAGGTGAAGAGTTCTTAGACAGAGCAGAATTATCTCTTCATGATTCAGAAAGAGAAGAAATTCGAACTGCACCTGACGAAACAGAGGAATGGAAGCATGTGACCCACAGAAGCAGGAGGATCGAGAGGCAGTCAGCACCCATACTGCTCAGGAACCAGTACCAGGCTCTCACGCAGGAGAACCATGAAGAAATACAGCAAAATAAGACTTTGCCAGCAATGAATAACCTTGTAAGCCCTCAGAATCCTCCTGGATGGAGAAAGAAGAATGTTGTGAAGAAAAAACGGAGAGTGGTGGTCAAGGGGGATTCCCTGTTAAGAGGAACAGAGGCCGCTATCTGCAGACCAGACATAACCTCAAGAGAAATGTGCTGTCTTCCAGGAGCTGTTTTGGGCGGTGTTCGAGCCGTTTGGCGAACACGAACAATTTGAGAAAAATTCGGCTGTTCGAGGTTATGTTCGATAACTGTTCGTGCACCAAAATCATAACTGGATTTTTTCTCAGTAATGATGAAAATTAATGTTAATACGCAGTTTGAGTGTACAGCGGGGTGGGGGGAGGGGCAGGGGATGGATCTCTGCAGGAACAATGAAGATCTCCATTTTTTTTTTCTCTTTCCCGCATTTACAGTGGGGAGGTGCAATCTGTCAGCCTATCAGCAGCGCACACACGGAGCGAAGTGCTTTTTTTCACACAAGCAAGGGCATGTGTCATTGGCAGTGTATGTCACATGTCCTTGCCCTATAAGACCAAGCCATTTTCCCCGTCGCCACCATTTTCTCACTGCTGCAGCTGCGTGTTAGACGGCACCGCTGTTGCTGTGTGCGCTATACCTTGTTAATTTCAAGCCAATTTTCGCACAAATCTACAGATAGCTTGGGAGTAGGGAATAGTTGTGATTGCAGTCCTTTTAAGGACTAGGTTACAGCATTTCCTATGACTTTTATCAGGCAGGTCTGTGCTCTTAAATAGATAGGTTGTGGGAGTAAAGACTAATTGTAATTGGAGTCCTTTTCAGGACTAGGTTACATCAGTTCCTATCAGTTTTTGCCAGGCAGGTCTGTGCCAGTGCTGTGCAAGTTTTTTTCACAGCATTTGGCTGAATCTAGCAAAGCTAATCCTTTTTGGCCTATTGCAGAGTGTGTTAGTCAGTGGAGTAGCCTATCTGTGTTGCAAGATATACCACCTGTGTATAGAATACCAATTTTTTTACTGCACCTAGTGAAGTAAAATCTTTTGGGCATAGCATCATTTTATAGTCCATCTATACTGACCTCCATCAGGTTGCAAATTGAATATAATTTTTTTCTGCATCTAGCTCTGACAAAAATATTGGGCTTCTAGCTGTGTGTGGGACTTGTTGTATTAGTCCATCTATACTGACCTCCATCAGGTTGCAAACTGAATATATTTTTTTCTGCATCTACCTCTGAAAAAATATTGGGCTTCTAGCTGTGTGTGAGACTTGTTCTATTAATCCATCTATACAGACCTCCATCAGGTTGCAAACTGAATATATTTTTTTCTGCATCTACCTCTGAAAAAATATTGGGCTTCTAGCTGTGTGTGGGACTTGTTGTATTAGTCCATCTATACTGACCTCCATCAGGTTGCAAATTAAAAATATTTTTTATCTGCATCTACAGTACCTCTGAAAAAATATTTGGGCTTCTAGCTGTGTGTGGGACTTGTTCTATTAGTCCATCTATACTGACCTCCATCAGGTTGCAAATTGAATATAATTTTTATCTGCATCTAGCTCTGAAAAAATATTTGGCCTTCTAGCAGTGTGTGGGACTTTCTCTATTAGTCCATCTATACTGACCTCCATCAGGTTGCAAATTAAAAATAATTTTTATCTGCATCTACCTCTGAAAAAATATTTGGGATTCTAGCTGTGTGTGGGACTTGTTCTATTAATCCATCTATACAGACCTCCATCAGGTTGCAAACTGAATATATTTTTTTCTGCATCTACCTCTGAAAAAATATTGGGCTTCTAGCTGTGTGTGGGACTTGTTGTATTAGTCCATCTATACTGACCTCCATCAGGTTGCAAACTGAATATATTTTTTTCTGCATCTACCTCTGAAAAAATATTGGGCTTCTAGCTGTGTGTGGGACTTGTTCTATTAATCCATCTATACAGACCTCCATCAGGTTGCAAACTGAATATATTTTTTTCTGCATCTACCTCTGAAAAAATATGTGGCCTTCTAGCAGTGTGTGGGACTTTCTCTATTAGTCCATCTATACTGACCTCCATCAGGTTGCAAACTGAATATAATTTTTTTCTGCATCTAGCTCTGAAAAAATATTTGGCCTTCTAGCAGTGTGTGGGACTTTCTCTATTAGTCCATCTATACTGACCTCCATCAGGTTGCAAATTCAAAATAATTTTTTGTCTGCATCTAGCTCTGAAAAAATATTGGGCTTCTATCTGTGTGTGGGACTTGTTGTATTAGTCCATCTATACTGACCTCCATCAGGTTGCAAATTAAAAATAATTTTTATCTGCATCTACAGTACCTCTGAAAAAATATTTGGGCTTCTAGCTGTGTGTGGGACTTGTTCTATTAGTCCATCTATACTGACCTCCATCAGGTTGCAAATTGAATATAATTTTTATCTGCATCTAGCTCTGAAAAAATATTTGGCCTTCTAGCAGTGTGTGGGACTTTCTCTATTAGTCCATCTATACTGACCTCCATCAGGTTGCAAATTAAAAATAATTTTTATCTGCATCTACCTCTGAAAAAATATTTGGGCTTCTAGCTGTGTGTGGGACTTGTTCTATTAATCCATCTATACAGACCTCCATCAGGTTGCAAACTGAATATATTTTTTTCTGCATCTACCTCTGAAAAAATATGTGGCCTTCTAGCAGTGTGTGGGACATTCTCTATTAGTCCATCTATACTGACCTCCATCAGGTTGCAAATTCAAAATAATTTTTTGTCTGCATCTAGCTCTGAAAAAATATTGGGCTTCTAGCTGTGTGTGGGACTTGTTCTATTAATCCATCTATACAGACCTCCATCAGGTTGCAAACTGAATATATTTTTTTCTGCATCTACCTCTGAAAAAATATTGGGCTTCTAGCTGTGTGTGGGACTTGTTGTATTAGTCCATCTATACTGACCTCCATCAGGTTGCAAACTGAATATATTTTTTTCTGCATCTACCTCTGAAAAAATATTGGGCTTCTAGCTGTGTGTGGGACTTGTTCTATTAATCCATCTATACAGACCTCCATCAGGTTGCAAACTGAATATATTTTTTTCTGCATCTACCTCTGAAAAAATATGTGGCCTTCTAGCAGTGTGTGGGACTTTCTCTATTAGTCCATCTATACTGACCTCCATCAGGTTGCAAACTGAATATAATTTTTTTCTGCATCTAGCTCTGAAAAAATATTTGGCCTTCTAGCAGTGTGTGGGACTTTCTCTATTAGTCCATCTATACTGACCTCCATCAGGTTGCAAATTCAAAATAATTTTTTGTCTGCATCTAGCTCTGAAAAAATATTGGGCTTCTATCTGTGTGTGGGACTTGTTGTATTAGTCCATCTATACTGACCTCCATCAGGTTGCAAATTAAAAATAATTTTTATCTGCATCTACAGTACCTCTGAAAAAATATTTGGGCTTCTAGCTGTGTGTGGGACTTGTTCTATTAGTCCATCTATACTGACCTCCATCAGGTTGCAAATTGAATATAATTTTTATCTGCATCTAGCTCTGAAAAAATATTTGGCCTTCTAGCAGTGTGTGGGACTTTCTCTATTAGTCCATCTATACTGACCTCCATCAGGTTGCAAATTAAAAATAATTTTTATCTGCATCTACCTCTGAAAAAATATTTGGGCTTCTAGCTGTGTGTGGGACTTGTTCTATTAATCCATCTATACAGACCTCCATCAGGTTGCAAACTGAATATATTTTTTTCTGCATCTACCTCTGAAAAAATATGTGGCCTTCTAGCAGTGTGTGGGACTTTCTCTATTAGTCCATCTATACTGACCTCCATCAGGTTGCAAATTCAAAATAATTTTTTGTCTGCTTCTAGCTCTGAAAAAATATTGGGCTTCTAGCTGTGTGTGGGACTTGTTCTATTAATCCATCTATACAGACCTCCATCAGGTTGCAAACTGAATATATTTTTTTCTGCATCTACCTCTGAAAAAATATTGGGCTTCTAGCTGTGTGTGGGACTTGTTGTATTAGTCCATCTATACTGACCCCCATCAGGTTGCAAACTGAATATATTTTTTTCTGCATCTACCTCTGAAAAAATATTGGGCCTTCTAGCAGTGTGTGGGACTTTCTCTATTAGTCCATCTATACTGACCTCCATCAGGTTGCAAATTCAAAATAATTTTTTGTCTGCATCTAGCTCTGAAAAAATATTGGGCTTCTAGCTGTGTGTGGGATTTGTTGTATTAGTCCATCTATACTGACCTCCATCAGGTTGCAAATTAAAAATAATTTTTATCTGCATCTACAGTACCTCTGAAAAAATATTTGGGCTTCTAGCTGTGTGTGGGACTTGTTCTATTAGTCCATCTATACTGACCTCCATCAGGTTGCAAATTGAATATAATTTTTATCTGCATCTAGCTCTGAAAAAATATTTGGCCTTCTAGCAGTGTGTGGGACTTTCTCTATTAGTCCATCTATACTGACCTCCATCAGGTTGCAAATTGAATATAATTTTTATCTGCATCTAGCTCTGAAAAAATATTTGACCTTCTAGCAGTGTGTGGGACTTTCTCTATTAGTCCATCTATACTGACCTTCATCAGGTTGCAAATTAAAAATAATTTTTATCTGCATCTACCTCTGAAAAAATATTTGGGCTTCTAGCAGTGTGTGGGACTCATTGTATTAGGCCATCTATACCAAGCTCCACCAGCTTTGAAATTAATAATAATTTTTAGCTGCATCTAGCCCTGAAAATAATTTTTCCCAATAGTGGTAGCAATAGAAATATGGGGCGCGCGCCTGGCTAACAAAAATATACGCTTCATAACACAAAACACCAGCCTAGCGCACTGCATTAATAAGATGGCATCATCGTCTCTCCCAGTGCTAGGCCTACTACGCAGGCTAGTATTCCTGTGCCTAAAACACAATGTATGGGTCCACGCTAGCCACTATGCTGAGGGGTATAAAGCTGCTGCTAACGCTTTATAACAATTCAATTGGCAGATTTTCACAGAGCTCTTCCACAACGCCCACCCATCGGGCAAAAGTTGCCCACCCTCCCTATGGGATCTAGTGGCGAATAGTTGATGCCATTAATCAGAGCGTCAGTTGCCCCGTCAACGTGGCAAGCATATGGTAAGGCATGGGAAGAGTGGACACGACTAGTAGCAGGCAGACGGGTTGACCAATGTGAACAAGCCAGATCACAAGTCACCATAGAATTTCTCCACCAGCTAATGATGAGGGGCATATCAGGGGCGTCAGCGCAGCGGTGTCTGACCGGAGTAGCATTTCACTTCCAACTACTGAATTGGGGAGATGTGACAAAGATTCATCATCAGACAATCCATAAAAGGGTGGAAAAGGGGTCAGCCAAGTCAGGAATGTAGACGTCCCGTCCCGTGTCACTAAAACTGATTTCTCACATCTTATCCCTAACACTATTAACATGACACTCAGAATTTGAAGCAACACTAATGTCTACTGCATTTGTGATCGCCTTCTTCGGGGCGCTATGTATAAGCGAATTAGTCCCTCAATCCAAAATTACCACCAGTGGACGCTTATTACACCAGGAAGTAGTCATAGCCAATAATGCAATACGTGTACGCATACACCAATCGAAAACGGTTCCAGCGGGCAGGGGTACTTGGGTACTTCTACAACCCACAAACGGTACACTGAGTCGGGTAACAATAGTAAAAACATATCTAACCATCAGATCACAAAGTAATTTCTTCGTATCACACATTGATGGAACGCCATTATCAAGATACCTGTTCCAAGCTATATTTAATAAATGCATAACATCGGCAGGGAACCACCCCAAAGATTACGGGACACACTCATTCCGCATAGGTGCGGCCACGGAAGCAGCAAGAGCAGGACTGTCAGAAACGGAAGTTCAGAGGATAGGGAGATGGCGATCCACGTGTTTGGCGAGATACATAAGACCGGACTTGTTATCCTAACGTGGTTTGTTTCTTTTACAGGTGACGCTAAGCCAACAGTGTGAGTGATAGGCCACTCGTATATATATTGGGCACAAAAAAGGGCAAAAGTCCGCCCAGGCGGGAGGAAATTAGAGTTTCATAACACATATTTCAACTGGAGAGGTATTAGAGGCCTGCTATGGCCACAGGTACTAATGGAGGTAATCAAGGTAGGGAGAGAGGCAAGAGGTCCGGTCATCTTAGTTATACAGGCCGGGGGAAACAACCTAGGTCATCACAAGAGCGCATAACTAATGGCAATAATGAAACTAGACACTGAGCGCTTCAGAGAATTTTTCACAAAATTAGCTATAGTATGGTCAGAGATTGTGCCGATAGCGGTATGGCAAGGTGCGCGAGACATCACGGCCATCGAATGGACAAGGCGGGTAATAAATATTCGGATGGCAAAATTTAGAAGAGACAGAGGCGGTGTAGTGATACGACACCGACAACTGGAAGGAGATAAAGCAGGCCTCATACGGCCCGACGGTGTTCACTTAATAGATATTGGACTGGACATATTCCTGTCAGGACTCCAGGACGGAGTGGAACAAGCGTTAAGAGTGATGGGTGGGGGTCAGAGTCCTGCATACGAGTACCCTGGATCCTCCGTGGCCTGGAAATAGAAAGGACATGTTGGAGAGTTACACTTGTTGGCCAACTTGCCGGAGTGGGGACCCAGGGCATGCTGCAACAAGCTGAATTATTTTAGAAATAAAATGCCTTTCTAATGGAATGAGTATAAAGAGTTAATAAAGCTGTGACCAATCCTCACCCATCCAGTTGTAAGAGTTACATTATTGGGTTGTCCATGAAAGGGGGGCGGTAGGGGGGCTGAGCATCTGGGTTTGGTTGGGGGTCCCCACAGTCTGCCTAGGCTAGATTAATTTAAAAATTCTTATTAGATACACAGGCGGTGCAGCTTGCTTCGCAGCTGGGCTACTACGCCCAAAGTATTGCCTAGGCTAGATGCAGTTAAAAATTCTACGCTGACTAGCAGACACTGAAGATTTGGAGCAGACCTCTGAGTAAACAACTCTTCAGACTCAACCATCTGTGTTACCCCAAGCCATAGTGTATGTAGTTTCTTACAGTTAAAAGGGGGGGGTGCGACCCAACCCACCTGGAATTGACGATGCCAACGTCACGTAAGACACAGCAAGGGGACTCCCAAAATTGTGGCACAGACACCACTTAACCCTAGAACGCATACCTGTGGCCTTGCAGGCCCGCCCAGTTAATTGTTTTCTATTTTCTGCAAGATTGCTTTAGTTAGAATTTTGAAACTCTAGGTATTCTTCATGTATATAGTTGTTTGTCATTTGAGTTTGAGTTATTCCATGTTATTTGCACACGGGCCTAAAGGGCCCCAGGTATGTGAAAGTGTAGATTTTTATGGTCATGCGTTCTAGGGTTAAGTGGCATCAATTGCCCCACTGTTGCTTAAAACGGTTGGTGAGGTGATTTTACCAAATCCCCAAGCTTTTAGTCTTCCAAGGATGACACAGGGGTAGAAATGTCCTTGCGAATCCATGATTTGATCATCTTTATGAACGTGAGTCTGTCTACATTCTCAGTGGACAGCCGCGTGCGCTTATCTGTCAGCACACCACCAGCAGCGCTGAACACACGTTCAGAGAGAACGCTGGCTGCATGGCATGACAAGATCTCCAAGGCGTGAGTGGCGAGCTCCGGGGATTTTTCAAGATTGGAATACCAAAATGAGCAAGGGTCCAGTGACACAGTCATGGCTTCGATGTTCACTTGGAGATTCTCCTGTACCATCCTCTCTAGGCATTGACTATGTGTCAGACTTCTTGTCTCCTGTGGCCTTGCAAAGGATGGTCTAAAAAAGTGGTGAAACGATTCCACAAAATTGCTGTTACCAGCAGATACTGTGTTACTGTTACTGTTTGAGTGATGAAGACTCGACAGTCCCACCGTTGGCAAGTTAGAACTGTGAGATTCACTACGTGCACCACTGGTGTTTTGTGGAAAAGCACATGTAAGATTCTGCAACAGATACTCCTGCATTCGTCAATACCTTTTTATGGCAGGAATTATTTCGGCAAATATACTTTTGTACCGGGGATCTAAGAGTGTGGCAACCCAGTAGTCGGGATTACTTCGAATTCTGACAATCCGGGGGTCATGTTGCAGGTAGTGCAGCAAGAAGGCACTCATGTGTCTTGCGCATCCAGAAGGACCAAGTCCTTGTTGTGTTGGTAGCGAGGTAAGAATCATGCTTCCTTCCTCTGCCCTCTCCCTCCAACCTCGCACAACAGAAATGTGATCAAGGTCTCCCTCATCTGATGAGTCTTCCATGCCCATTGCCAGTTCGTCCTCCACTTCTTCCTCGGCTCCTGCACCTTCCTCAACAGTTTGGCTGCTACCATGCGCCCTGGTTAATCCCTCTCCCCCACCCTCCCATGCCTGCCGCCTTGGTGCTGCCAACCGTCTGGACCTTGGAGATGTTATCCCTTCCGCATACGACTCCTCCTCTACTTCCTCCACCTCCTCTTGTCCCACCACCTGACTCCGAATTCTGTTTAACATGTGCTCCAGCATGTAAATCACCGTAATAGTCATGCTGATAATGGCATCGTCAGCACTAAACATCTTCGTCGCCATTTCAAGACTGTGCAGAAGGGTGCATAGGTCCCTGATCTGAGACCACTCCTCCAGCGTGATTTGCCCCACCTCTGGATCTCGTTGGCCCAGGCTATACGTCAGAACGTATTGCACCAGGGCTTGTCAGTGCTGCCACAGTCGCTGCAACATGTGCAGAGTTGAATTCCACCGTGTCGGCACATCGCATTTCAGTCGGTGAACTGGCAGGCCCAACGACTTCTGTAGAGATGTAAGTCGTTGAACTGCGGGATGCGAACGGCGGAAGTGAGCACACAGCGACCGTGCACTCTGCAGAAGGCCATCTAGTCCGGGATAGTGGGCTAAAAATTGCTGGACAACCAGGTTCAACACGTGAGCCATACAAGGCACGTGTGTGACATTGCCCCGGCGAAGTGCCGCACCCAGGTTTGCAGCATTGTCGCACATGGCCTTCCCTGGTTGCAGGTCCAGTGGAGACAACCTTTCATGAAACTGGGTCTCCAGAGCTGACCAAAACTCCTCAGCTGTGTGACTCACATTTCCCAGACATTTCAAAGTAAACACTGATGCGTTGAGCCCTGCTGCCAGCATAGTAAGGAGGTGTGCAGGATTCCTTCTGCGCAGTTAGAAAGCAGGTGGCATTACCAGACAGGCTTTGGGTGCAGGTGGAGGACCGAGAGGAGGTTGAGGAGGCAGAAGCAGTGGAGGAAGTTCGAGATAAAGAGGATTAACACACAACTCGTGGGGACGGTAAGACTTGGACAGCAGCCCCTTGTTCTGCTGTCACCATAGTTACCCAGTGCCCAGTCAGCGACATGTAACGCCCCTGTCCATGCTTTCTCGTCCAAGTGTCTGTGGTGAAGTGCACCCTGTCACACACAGAGTTTCTCAAAGAAGCGGTGATGTTGTGTGCGACATGCTAGTGGAGCGCAGGCACACCTTTCTTTGAGAAGTAGTGCCGACTGGGCATCTGGTACTGGGGCACTGTGACGGACATAAGGTCTTGAAAATCCTCTGTGTCCTCCAGGTGGAAAGGCAGCATTTCTGTAGCCAACAGCTTGCAGATGGTGAAATTCAACCTCTTAGCTTTCTCATGGCTAGGAGGAAATGGTCTTTTACTTTTCCACATCTGAGGGACCGAGGGCTGGCTGTTGTGCTTAGACGGTGTTGAGTAGGGTGTCCCCGGCAACTGCCGGTCTGTGAGGAAGATGCAGGCGGACATGTTAGGTTGCCTTGATCCAAAGGTGGTGCTCTCGATGTTGGAGAGCGCTCAACACTAGCAGGTGTTTCCACTTCCCAATGAACTGACGACCTGCCAATCACACTGGCTGTTGCGGGTAAAGAGGTGGCAGGTCTGCGTCCAAAAACATGTGTGACTGCTGTCCCCCCAGTCACAGAGGATGAAGAGGCTGCGGATGCACAAGATGGGGCAGACGGTGGTTGGCCCAGCCGGCTAGGCCGCATTGTAGCACAGTGAGCTTCTCACTGCAACTTATGCTTCATATCCATGTGACGGTACATGCATGAAGTACTCAAACTATGTATTTTTTGGCCTCTACTTAGCTTTTGCTGACAAATATTACAGATAACACGAGTTGGGTCATCCTTATCGATCTGAATAAATGCCCAGGCTATGCAAGGCTTAGAGCCCATGTGACCTGAAGAGCCACTACGACTTGTGGTCAGAGGCAGAGTTGTGGTTGAGGATGCAGTTGTTGACGTGCTTCCAGTACTCCGTCTCTGTTCAGGAAGGCGCAACCTAACCTCGTCGTCAATAGCATCTGTGATGCCCCGCTGCGCTTGGTATCACAGATCCTACAAGAGTGCATTGATGGAATCCTCCACAAGAGGCCCCCATAAACATTCACACATCTCCACCTTCCACCTCAGACCAGCGGAGGGAGCCCGTTAGGGATATAAATAGGGAAGGTGGAGCTAGGCAGTTCAGTTCCTCTGAAGAGTTCCTGCAGTAGAGAAGCCTAAGAGAGGTCAGTCTGCAGTGGAGCTCAGTCTAGTCTAGAGAACGCAGTTAATAGTTCAGCAGTGGAGCACGAGGCTCCTGCTTGCTAGATTCAGGGAGCCCAGATAGAGCTTAAGGTGTGCCGGTGCCGTAAGATCAGTGAAGCGCGGCAAGCTGCCGTTAGTGTGTATAGCCTAGTGAGGGCCCGAGTAGGCCGAAGGCGAGTGGCGAGTTAGTACATAAGGGGCAGAGGAGCTTAACCAGCTCACCCCAAAGCATTTACCGGACACAGGATCCGAGCTTACCGTTATCTCTATGACCCAGTAAGGCATAACCGGAATCCCTGGAGAACTACAAGTCCCAGGATCGCTAAGGTGCTGATATGTAACAGAGCCAGGAGATGCTTAGGCCCCGCATACTGGGAGCGTGAACTCCAAGAGAAGGCCCTACCACAAGGTCAGCCAGCGCAGGACAGAGACAAAGTTAGGCCTAGCTCCAGGCAGGTCAGAAACTTACTACACAGAGGCAAGAAACAGGAGGCCCTACACCCGCTCATTGGGGAGGATCCTGATATGCACCCTTCACCCTACAGTGCTCCGGGATGTGCCTGAATTTCCACCAGTAAAAGGTACTGAAGTGACTACCGTGTCCGTTCCCGTTCTTGCTCTGACCCAGCTGGGTCTCGCCTGTCCTGCATTCCCCCTGCATACGCTGCCCTGAGACCTAGCTCCACCTGTGGGGAGCTATACCATCGAGCTGCCTTATCACCGGCCTCAGTGGACTGCTGCAGCGCTGGTGCTTGTCACCAGATACCACAGGTGGCGTCATGAACTCTTATAAAATTAACAATTATCCACCCTTTTAAAGAGAGACCCCAGGGTACGGGCCAGGGAGCCGACCACCGCGACATCCCCAAGGCCAGGCAAATGCCCGGGTACCGAGTCATCCCCATCCCCAGGGCTAGTCACATCCTCCTCCACCTCCTCTGCTGACCTCATCGACTGTCTGACTGTGGGTTGACAGTAAGTGGGATCTCCAACCTCGTCATCATCACCCTGTGTGTTATCACACCCATCGCCCTCAGAGCCAACCTCTTCCTGCCCTGACCGAAAAGTCAAGTTGTCGCTCCAATCAGGTATTTGAGTCTCATCATCGTCTTCATCATTGTCTCCACCAACAGGAGTTACAGTTTGGGAACAAGGGTCTACATTATGCTCAGAACCTTCTTCATCTGGTCCTGGATCCAACTTATAAAGATTCTGGGCATCGGATCAGATCATTTCCTCATCTGGATTAACAGAAGCTCTGGAGCAGACCTCCGTTTCCCAGGCTATAGTATGAGTAAACAGCTGGGCAGACTCAGCCATCTGTGTTACCCCATACTCAGACGGGCAGCTGGAGACTTGGGAGCTGTGAGGAAGCAAGTGCGATTGGGGTGACACCTCTGAGGACTGGAGTATTTGTGATGTTGAAATTGAGGTGATGGAGAGCCCACTTGAAGGAGCACTTGATATCCGTTGAAGCACCTGCTGTTTTTGTGCCTCATCTAGAATTTGTAGCGATGGGCGTGTCCGTAAGAATGGGATCGTATCACATTGTCCACGAAAAGAAGTCGACATCTTAGTTTGGCTGGAAGATGGTCTTTCTTCTGCAGATGTTACTCCCCCCCACCGTGGGGGGCCTCGACCCACCGGCGGACAGGCACCAGTATTGGGATAGGGGGGCTGGCCGTCAGGGTCCACCGCGGCTCTGGCACAAACCCGGCGACACAGAGGTGGCACAGGCAGGAACGGACTGGCCGTGTCGGCTTCTCACTTTTTGGATTTTAGAAGGGCATGACATGCCTACATCTGTGTCTCCCCCTCCTTTTACTCCTCCACCTCTTTTCTTTTCGCATGACTATATGTACTTGTCACTTTTCCATGTGTTAGTTGTGTCTTCTGAGCAGTTTGTCAGCTTTTGGACACCTTTG
Organism: Phyllobates terribilis; assembly: GCF_046119375.1. Taxonomy (NCBI): domain Eukaryota; kingdom Metazoa; phylum Chordata; class Amphibia; order Anura; family Dendrobatidae; genus Phyllobates; species Phyllobates terribilis. Next base: position 412,997,457 of record NW_027362763.1, read on the forward strand.
AAGGTGTTTTCTATGTGTTTCTATGTGTTTTTGTTTGCCTGCCATTGGTTTTAACGGTGTTCGAAGGTGTTCGACGAACAGTTCGGCGAACACACGGGTGTTCGACGAACCGAACCGAACTCGAACACTACGGGGGTGGCTCAACACTACTCTTCAGACCTACAGATCACTACCCATTCCTGCTAATACATGTGGGGACAAATGACACCGCAAGAAAGGACCTGGAAACCATCTGCAGTGACTTTGAAGACTTAGGCAAGAAAGTGAAAGAATTGGGAGCGCAGGTGGTCTTCTCATCCATCCTCCCAGTGGATGGCCATGGAACAATGAGGTGGAATAAGATTCTACAGGTGAACAACTGGCTACATCGATGGTGCCGTCAACAAGGATTTGGATTTCTGGATCACGGAATGAATTACCTATACGATGGACTACTTGCTAGAGATGGGGTGCACCTTACGAAGACTGGAAAACATGTATTTGGAAGTCGCCTTGCTACACTCATCAGAAGAGCTTTAAACTAGAACAATGTGGGAAGGGAAGCAAAAGGCCAGAAAAAGCCATACAGCTGACAAATACTATTGAGATCTCTGCTACTGGAAGTGGAAAAGAAGAACAAAGACAAAACAATTTAAATAATAAAAATATGGGAGGAAGAGAAACCAATCACAAACTAAAATGTTTTTATACAAATGCACAAAGCATGGGCAACAAACAAGGAGAATTGGAACTACTAATGCAGGAAAAGGAATATGATGTCATTGGAATCACTGAAACTTGGTGGGACGATACACATGATTGGAATAAAAGGCTAAAAGGATACAACTTATTTGCAAGAAACAGACTTGATAAACGAGGAGGAGGTGTTGCATTGTATGTTAGAAAAGCGTATATCTGCACAGAGATTGAAGCTTCAGAGACTGGGAGTTCTGTGGAAACTGTTTGGGTAAGAATACAAGGAGAGAATAACGGAAAGGACACCATTGTAGGCATTTACTACAGGCCACCTGGGCAAGCTGAAGATATGGATGAACTCTTTATGTATCAAATGACCAAGTTCTCCAAAAAATATGACGTAGTGGTCATGGGAGATTTCAACTATCCAGACATTTGTTGGGAATCTCTCTCAAGTAAAACTAACAGGTCAAGCAAATTCTTATCCTCTCTTGCTGACAACTTTATCTTCCAAAAGGTAGGGGAGAAAACAAGGGGATCTGCTACTTTGGATCTAATCCTTATAAACAGGGAGGAAATGGTTGAGGAGGTAAAGGTGGCTGGGACCCTAGGAGGCAGCGATCATGCTATTATAAAATTTTGGATAACTAGAGGAGGAAGACATGTGAAGACTCAAACTTCAAGGTTAGATTTTAGAAAGGCAGATTTTAAGAGACTCAGAAAGAGAATAGGAGGGATCCAATGGCTGGATGTCCTTAAGGACAAAAATGTCCAGGAAGGATGGGAAATTTTTAAAAATGAGATTCTCAAAGCACAATCGTTAACAATCCCGAAAAGTAGGAAGAATGGGAAGCATTTAAGGAAACCAGGATGGATGAACACAGAACTTAAACACATGCTAAAAAGAAAGAAAGAAATGTTTATTAAATGGAAAGAGGGAGGCATATCTAAAGAAGATTATAATGCAGTCTGCAGATCCTGCAGGGCACGTATCAGGTTAGCTAAAGCTGACAATGAATTAAGGCTTGCAAGAGATGTCAAAAGCAATAAAAAAGGATTTTGGGGGTATGTCAGAAGTAAAAGAAAAGTCAAAGATGCTATAGGATTTTTACAGGATGAAAATGGAGAAATGGTAAGAGAGGATGTTGAGAAGGCCGAACTTTTTAATTCCTATTTTGCATCTGTTTTCTCTCAGAAAGAAAATGTAACATCAACTGATCTTCACTGTCCTTTTAAAGGAATAGAGGAATCCAAGTTATCTGTAAACAGAAAGATTGTGAGGGAATATTTAGCTAGCATAAATGAGTTCAAGTCTCCAGGTCCAGATGAATTACACCCCAGAGTACTGAAGGAGATCGTAGAAGAAATTTTAGAACCACTCTCCATAATCTTTGAAAATTCTTGGAGAACAGGAGAAGTCCCAGAAGACTGGAGAAGAGCAAATGTTGTTCCTATCTTCAAAAAGGGGAAGAAGGTGGACCCAGGGAACTATAGGCCGGTGAGTCTGACTTCTATACCAGGAAAGATCTTTGAACAAATTATTAAACAACATGTATGTAAGTACATGGATAAGAATGAAGTGATTAACCAGAGTCAGCATGGGTTTGTAACTAACAAGTCATGTCAGACTAACTTAATTTCCTTCTATGACAGAATCACTGACTGGGTGGATCAGGGAAATGCTGTAGATATAGTATATCTTGACTTCAGCAAAGCATTTGACAAAGTATCTCACACCATCCTTATTGAAAAAATGACCAAGTATGCAATAGACCAGGCAACTGTTAGGTGGATTCATAACTGGCTTAGTGATTGGACTCAAAGGGTGGTTGTAAATGGCTTCACATCCAGCTGGATGAATGTCTCAAGTGGGGTACCACAGGGCTCCGTCCTGGGACCTGTATTGTTCAACATCTTTATCAATGATTTAGATGAAGGAATTGAGGGTAAACTGATTAAATTTGCTGATGACACAAAGCTAGGAGGGATAGCTAATACTAGAGAAGAGAGAGAGAGAGGATTCAAAAAGACCTAAATAAACTGGAGCAGTGGGCAGCAACCAACAGAATGGTTTTTAACAGGGAAAAATGCAAAGTACTACATCTGGGCAATAAAAATGAAAAAAACATATACAGAATGGGAGGAATAGAGCTAAGCAACAGTACATGTGAAAAAGACTTAGGTATACTAATAGATCATAGACTGAACATGAGTCAACAGTGTGATGCAGCAGCAAAAAAGGCAAATACAATTCTGGGATGTATTAACAGAAGCATACAGTCTAGATCACGTGAAGTCATTATCGGTCTTTACTCCTCTTTGGTCAGACCTCATCTGGAATACTGTGTACAGTTTTGGGCACCACATTTTAAAAAAGACATAGACAAACTGGAGCAAGTTCAGAGAAGAGCGACCAGAATGGTGACTGGTCTGCAAACCATGTCCTATGAGGAACGGTTGCAGGATTTGGGAATGTTTAGCTTGCAAAAAAGAAGACTGAGAGGAGACTTAATAGCTGTCTACAAATATGTCAAGGGCTGTCACATTGTAGAAGGATCATCTTTATTCTCATTTGCACAAGGAAAGACTAGAAGCAATGGGATGAAACTAAATGGGAGGAGACACAGATTAGATATTAGAAAAAACTTTTTGACAGTTAGGGTGATTAATGAGTGGAACAGGCTGCCACGAGAGGTGGTGAGTTCCCCTTCAATGGACGTCTTCAAACAGAGGCTGGACAGACATCTGTCTGAGATGATCTAGTGAATCCTGCTTTGAGCAGGGGGTTGGACCAGATGACCCAGGAGGTCCCTTCCAACTCTACCATTCTATGATTCTATGATTCTATGATTCTATGATATAGGCCACTGTGGATGCCGTCTGGCCTGTGATCCCACGGTGTCATTTCTTTTAGGCGTGCATAAAAGTGCGGTTGGCCACAGTTTTGTGCACTTCTGAAAAAAAGGACACCGCTAAACAGAGGCCAGACGGAGTCCAGAGTAACTCTGCTGCCTCATTACAGTGAATGGATCCCGCAGGGGTTTCATCTGAATTACATCACTTGGAAATTTAGATGGAAACCCTGATGTAAGTGCTCAGCCTAGAGCGCCGGATAAATGTTACGTAAAATGTTCCTAATAAAAGCTTCAACTCAGTCCTCAAAAAAAGCTAGTCCCCACTCAGGTCCGTCATCTGTTAAAAATATAAGGGACTTCCAAGTTACTGGTAGCAGAAAGGCTCTGGAAAAGCGAAGTGGCCCTTGCCCCCCAAAAGAAATTCAGAAAATTTTGTGCTCCCAAATCCAAATGCCTATTCTACAATAATTTGTTCTCCAATTGTCAAATAGCGCTCCATCTCCCCCAGATCTCGCCGTATGGCTGAGCGGTACGATACAGCCACATATGGGGTATTGACACTTTTAGAAGAAATTGTGTGACACATTTCAGCACCATTTTTACCCATTGCCCTGTGTGAAAATGTAAAATCTGAGGGTAAAACATTTTTTGTGCTAAAAATATAATTATGCTTTTTTCACTGCCCAATGGTATAAATTTAAAAATTAAAAAATACTCACTACTTCCCTAGATAAATTCCTTGAGAGGTGTAGCTTACAAAATGGGGTCACTTGTGGGGGTTTCTGCTGTTTCGGCATGTCAGCGACTCTTCAAATGTGACATGGTGTCTGCAACCTATCCCAGCCAACATAGCGCTCCTTTCTCTTCCGAACCCTGCCGTACACCAAAGCAGTGGTTTTCCCCCACATATGGGGTATCGGCGTACTCAGGAGAAATTGTACAACAAATTTCATGGTGCAATTTATCCTGTTACCCTTATTATAATGCAAAATTAGGGAATGAAAAACATTTTTTGTGGGAAAAATGTGAAAATTTTATTTTTATGGCTCAATATTATAAACTTCTGTGAAGCAGCTGGGGGTGCAAGGTGCTCACCACACATCTAGATAAGTTCCCTAAGGGGTCTAGTTTCCAAAATGATGTCACTTGTGGGGGGTTTCCACTGTTTAGGCACATCAGGGGCTCCCCAAATGCAACATGGCGTCCGCTAATTATTCAAACAAATTTTACATTCAAAAAGTCAAATGGCGCTCCTTCCCTTCCAAACCCTGCCGTGCGCCCAAACAGTGGTTTTCCCTCACATATGGGGTATCAGCGTGCTGAAGAGAAATTGCACAAAAAATTTTGGGGTCCATTTTTTCCTTTTACCCCTGTGAAAATAAAAAAAATTGGGTCTAAAGTAACATTTTTGTGAAAAAAGTTAAATGTTAATATTTTTCTTCCACATTCCAAAAATTCCTGTGAAGCACCTGAAGGGTTAATAAAGTTCTTGAATGTGGTTTTGAGCACCTTGAGGGGTGCAGTTTTTAGAATGGTGTCACTTTTGGGTATTTTCTGTCATAAAGACCCCTCAAAGTGACTTCAAATATGATGTGGTCCCTAAAAAAATGTTTTTGTAAATTTTGTTGGAAAAATGAGAAATCGCTGGTCAACTTTTAACCCTTATAGCTCCCTAACAAAAAACTATTTTGGTTCCAAAATTGTGCTGATGTAAAGTAGACATGTGGGAAATGTTATTTATTAACTATTTTCTGTGACATATCGCTCTGATTTAAGGGCATGAAAATTCAAAGTTTGAAAATTGCAAAATTTTCAACATTTTCGCCAAATTTCCGATTTTTTCACAAATAAATGCAAGGGATATTGAAGAAATTTTACCACAATCATGAAGTACAATATGTCACGAAAAAACAGTCTCAGAATCAGGGGGATCCGTTGAAGCGTTCCAGAGTAATTTCTTCATAAATTGACAGTGGTCAGAATTGAAAAAATTGGCCCGGTCACGAAGGCAAAAATAGGCTCTGGTGCGAAGTGGTTAATCGACAGTCAATTGCATAATTGTCCTGACACTAGGGGGCAGCAGAGGACTGTTCGTGACAAAAAGGTAACAGACAGTGGATCTGAGAGACCCCCTGGCTGTGATTTTTGACACCTCGTATTAGAATTGCACATGCCTAAGGCTTGTATAGGGCTTCAGTCACACAAATGTAAAGTACAGTATCTTGCTTACAACCAATTAGTGACGCCCATAAAAATAGATAAAGAAAGCTGCCCAGCACTATATAAGTGCACCCCACAAGGACAGACACCCCAATTTCCACAGCCAATACTAAAGGACCTGGCTGCATCTTGCATAGAAATGAAAAACATTTGCAACAAAAAAGATGAAACAGATGTATAACATGCATGAGGTATTAGTCGATATTTTGGCACATGTGCTTTTATTAATGCTAAGCAACCATCAGCATTTTGCACGTGTGCTGCCTCCACCTTTATTAAGGGGGTCTGCTGCATCCTGTAAGTGCATTAGTTTCCGTGACCTGTTATTGGTAAATGCGGATGCCTTTTTACTGAGATTTTTTTTTTTAATTTGATGTCCTTTTTGGAGAATTGCTTTTAATTTTTTGTAGGGACTCGCAAGCCAATAAGGACCTTTCACACGAGTTGCAAGCCTGAGTATTTTGGCCAAAGTATCAACAATACTAATGCATTTTATACGCCTTTTTATTGCATATTTTTAAATTTTATGCAGGATACAGCCAAGCCCTTTAGTGTTGGCTGGGGAAATTGGGGTATCTGCCCTTGTGGTGCACTCATAAAGTGCTGGGCAGCCCGCCTGATCTAATAGCACGGGGGTCTTCAGTTGACTGTAAATCCGACACTGTGTACTACACGTATCTGTGTGACTGTTGCCCTATACAAGCCTCATTTGTGTTCATTTTTAAGACTAGGTAACCACCCCCTGTATGAAAAATGCCACTATAACTAAAATTTGGCTGATTTGCTATGCTTCTACATACAATGTAATGGAAGAGAAATTATAGTCTTGCCATGGTACAATGCAAGGTGGTAAGGGGCGACCTACATTGGATTTGCAACGTGTTATCTGTGAAAAAGAACCTGATGTATTTCCCCAGCATTGTTCAGTATTATTGTGTGTGTGGGTCAAAGTGACTAAATCCAAAATATTATCCTCATATATCCATCTAGCTGTTGAGAATGCTTCTGGATGACAAAACTCTGGTGAGATTCAACAAACCATTCGAGTGGCAGACGTTAGAAGGACTCCTTGTAAAAGCTGTTATGGGTCAACCCAAATATGCCAACAGTGCCCATAGAGTTTCAGCTCAACGACTATTGGTGAGTTTTTAATAAAATAGACACATTCAGATTTCAGGGTGTGTCAACTACACAATTATGAGGAATCCTACAGTATTAAATGCTATTTGGAGCCTAGGTTATAAACAGTGGGGTATCAAGTGTGGCCACAGTGGTTGTAACCATGAGCGGAGCCTGTTCCACCTCGCAAATGAACAGTTGATATTCCTGCTGATAGTAATTGTATAGACTTAATACTGCTGGATTGTATCAAGGAAGATTATGGGTGCGGTCACAAAATGCTTCAATCCTGTATGTCTTTTGTGTAATGTTCTAATTGCACTGTACATGATGACACATGTTAAAAATGAACCTTGTGAAATCACCTAATGAGCGCTGTATTTACCTGTTTGGTGTATAACTGTAATAATGGGCTTTATTGTTCATATTATCTATTGTTAGGCTGGGTTCACACTGCATTTTCTCCTACAGTCAATGGCTGAATACTCCGCAAAACAAGACATAAACAATGTCATTCAACTGCTGCAGCCAATTGGTTGAAGCCTTCCCAATTACATCAGAGCGGAAATAAACATTGTTCGTCCACTCAGACATAATTGTGGAAGCTGCAGCCAATCAGCGGTCACTGATTACCTGCAGTAGTCATGTGACATTCTATATGTCATGAAACAAGTAGGGAATACAGGGCTCAGAGCAATGGAGCTGTGCCAGTCCGGGAGGTAAGTATACATTTATTTAATTATATTTATGGGTTATCCAGTGGTGAACAACTCCTTTTAAATATGTTTTTGTTAAATTTAAATATTTAAAAATGTTTGATGTTTGTTTTTTGTTAATTTTATTACCACTATGTGCATGTGAATGAAAAAAATCTGAAATCTTGCAATTTTCACACTCTCAGCTGGAGCTAACATTAGGCTGATACTTACTGCTCATTCACACATCTAATTTTTCCACGTACGAGAAAAACAGACCGATTATTCTGATCAGACTTTGATTAGAGTTTGATCAGAGTGTGGTCCAAGTGAGAAAAAAAGTTTCTCCATATTGTCCATTCTGATAGTCCATGGAAAAAAAATGTTCACAGACCCATTGACTTGCATTGCCGATTTTGACCAAGAAGTTGGCAAAAAATCTCAAACATAGACTATCACAGGTATAAGTGCTATCCAAAAAAAACACAGATAGCACTCGTACATGAAAACTGGACATCTGAATGAGCCCTTAGTGTTTATTTTTTTGCAAGACATATGGACATAAGCAGCAATAGACTGGAACGCTATTGAGTTTTATTAAAATATTTAATGAGCATGGTCGATTCAGGGGAAAGGGGGAGATGCGTTGTGTCATCACCCAATTGTGAATGTTGGATCCTTTGGTATCTAACATATATAGATGTGTTACATTCCATTGAAAACCTGTCTGTGATGATAATGAAACTGTTGAAAAGTCTTCTACAAGCATCAGAAAATGTGAGTTTAATGCAAGGCCTAGTAGATAGTATAAAAATTGCAAGATTTGCAAGAACAGAAGGACACATCTCCGGTTATATTATAGATATATACTGTATATCTATATTTTTTATATTTTCCTATTGTGAGGAGCTACCCACTTACTAAAGACTTTTCCAGCATAGAGCACCCATTTTCATTAATCTTATTGTTGTGATTTGTTAGAAATGTGCATGCTGTGTTTTATTAGTCATTTGTTTGCTCATCAGTTCAACCTCAGGTATCAATTCAGTGATCTTATCTCAGGGGCCTTGGGCCATTATTCTCTCAGCCAATAGACCCCTTGTGTAGATGGGAAGATTAGATACAGAGGGGCTGTCACCACAGGGGGTCTCACATGCAGACCCAGGTGATGGGTTCGACCTGAGAAAATATCTCCACCAAAACACACTTAGCTTTGGGAGGGGGGAGGGTGAGCTCTTCTGCCCATTCAGGGGGCTGATCCCAGTGAAGGAGAAAAGAAGCCACATGTTTAGGGAGAGTTGGTAGAATGTCGTCGAAGGGAAAGGATCTAATCTGAGGACCTGGACCATGGATGGATCGATGGCAGTCAGCACCGACTGGGCTGGATAAATGTGCTACAGTTGGGGGATATGTTGTTGGGATTTAAACTTTCTTAAAGGACTGTGCTACTGGATACATGTGTTTCCATCGTTTTATCTGTCGTATACAGGATTGTGTATTGAGACTATTGTATTTTGGACATTTACCTGGAATTGCTGTATTACATTGAATGTAAGGAATAAAATATTGTTGCATCATTAACCTGCCTAGGTGATTGTTAAAACCCACAATCTCAGATCTTCACACCTATATCCATATCTACATCTATCTATATATAAATATATATACATATGGAAAATATTAAAAATGCATTTAACATAAAGACCTTATTTAAACAATTACCATTTTCTGATTACACATTCCCTCTAAATACAACAGTTAACAGTACCAACAAAAAAAAAATTTCATTCAGTTCAATTATGCTCCGAATTGTACAGTAATAATAATGCAATTTAACCATTGTTTATGGGTTTGAATTAACATTAACCTTACAATGTTATTTTCTTAGCGCCATTTTTCCATATTCCACCTACCGGATTTAGAAGGGGCCCAGCTGCAGAAAGTGATTTTCTCTGTACTAGAGGTAAGTTTTAATAATCTGTTTTCATTGATCAATTAGTTCTCGAGTGTTCACGAAAATGTTTATTTGTCACCAATGGTTGTTTTAATGTCAGTCAGTTTCTTCTTTTAAGGACTCGTGGATTTTAAGGTTTCTTCTTTTAGGGTTTTCACAGATAGCATTAGTACCTATCATCTTCTAAGGGGTTATGCACATGTCCAATTTTTTTCCTCGGACTGAGTGCTCCGCAGAAGAAAACAGAGATGTGTCTGATTTTGATCCGAGTGTCGGATCAAAATCAGCAATGCAAGTCTATGGGTCAGTGAAAAATCGGATGTATCAAAAATCATAGTAATCACATGAAAGTGATGACCGAAAATGATCATTTAGTTCAATCAACATCCTGTTGTAACTATTGTAAAGTTAGCAACACCTTGAATCATATACATCTGTATTCACTAGTGGTTGTTTTCGTATATACAGGCAAATATGGGTGACAAAGATGGCCTCTCTTTACAAGACGATCTTCATTTATCCTTGGTGAAAGCCTCATGCCATCTTTTGGAATCTGTGAAAAAAGTCTTAGTTATTTCCTCAACACCAGGCAGACAGCACTATCTATTTTCTTTGAGAGAAATAACCAAAGTATTTCAGGTAATATTAAGAATTTCTGGACATATTTGTAATGTAAAAGACCTAGAAAGTGTTCCTCCTACATATACCATCCTCCATATGGGGTTTATGTGTTTTCCATCTCATTTCCACCGCAGCAGTAATAAACATTGTATTACCCATCAGACACAGTCTCAGTATAAAAGGCACTAGAACATTGAATTAGTTTGATTATAATCTAAACTGTAATCTCACTTTCTAAGCAGTTTATCATAGAAAGATAATTAAAGATTTACAGAAAATTAATAAGTGTAGACAGGGCCGGCTCCAGGTTTTTCTGGGCCCCGTGCGAAAGAGTCTCAGTGGGCCCCTTTAACACATACCACGCTTCATGATGCACAGATACAGCAGAGAAATATATATATAGTACAAGGCCAAAGATTTCACTTCTTACATTACATGAGTGATATCTATTGTAAATTCCACAATAGCTCAGAAACCGGCAAATCGCTCCACACAGTATACTGGCCCCCATATAACGCTTCATACAGAATACTGGCCCCCATATTACGCTCCATACAGAATACTGGCCCCCATAAAACGCTCTGTACAGGATACTGGCCCCCATATAACGCTCCGTACAGGATACTGGGTCCAGTTGTAACGCTCCATACAGGATACTGGCCCCCATATAATGCTCCATGCAGGCTGTTACCCCCACATAATGCCCTATGCAGGCTGTTTCCCCCTTATAATGCCCCATGCAGGCTTCCCCCCCCTTATAACGCCCCATGCAGGATGTCACCCCCCATATAATGCCCCATGCTGGATGTCATCCCCCCATATAATGCCCCATGCAGGATATCACTTCTCCCCCCCATATAATGCCCCATGCAGGATGTCACCCCCCATATAATGCCCCATGTAGGGTGTCACCCCCCATATAATGCCACATGCAGGATGTCACCCCCCCCATATAATGCCCCTTGCAGGATGTCACTTCTCCCCCCATATAATGCCCTATGCAGGATGTCCCTTTCCCCCTATATAATGCCCCATGCAGGATGTCCCTTCCCCCCAATATAATGCCCCATGCAGGATGACACCCCTCATATAATGCCCCATGCAGGATGTCACTCCCCCCCCATATAATGCCCCATGCAGGATGTCTCTTCCCCCCCATATAATGCCCCATGCATGATGTCCCTTCCGCCCCCATATAATGCCCCATGCAGGATGTCATCTCTCCCCCCCTATATAATACCCCATGCAGGATGTCACCTCTCCCCCCCATATAATGCCCCATGCAGGATGTCACCTCTCCCCCTCCATATAATGCCCTGTGCAGGATATCACCCCCCTCTCTTTAAAATGCCCCATGCAGGATTTCAACCCCCCCATATAGTGCCCCATGCAGGATGTCACCCCCCGTATAATGTCCCATGCAGGATGTCACCCCCCATATAATGCCCCATGCAGGATGTCACCCCCCTCCCATATAATGCTCCATGCAGGATGTCACCCCCCCATATAATGCCCCATGCCTCCATGCATTAAAAAAAAAATACTCACCTCACTCCTCACCTGCTGCCGCTGCTCAGGTCTGGACTCCCGCGTCGCCGGCGTCTTCCCACTCTGCGCTGCCTGTGATGGCTCAGGGGAGGGCGCGGTGGAAAGATGTCACTGCACCCTCTGACCTGAGACGTTACAAGGAGCACACAGCAGGAAGACTGACGATCTGCGGAGGCACGGGGAGAGGTAAGTGTCCGGCTGCTGGGGCCCTGAGCAAGCGGGGGAGAAGGGCGGGCGCTGGCATCCCTCTCCGCCTCCCATAGCTCGGCGGGGTACTCGACCGCGTGTGGGCTCCCCGCCTGCTCAGGGCCCCGGCACTTGCCTGGGTGCTGACGCCTGCCCTGAGTATAGGGACCATGTTGGTCAGCATTCCCTATTCATTATCACACACCTTGATTGTGAGCAACCATGGTAGCCAGTGGCATCCATGATGCAAGATTTGGACTGCCCCCCCATTCTCAATACATATTATATATATATATATATATATATATATATATATATATACATAATATATATACACACACACACACATATATAAAGTGGGGAAAATAAGTATTTGATTAACTGCCGATTTTGCAAGCTTTCCCACCTACAAAGAATGGAGAGGTCTGTAATTTCTGTCGTAGGTACACCTCAACTGTGAGAGACAGAATCTAAAAATAAAAAAACAGAAAATCACATTGTATGATTTTTAAATAATTAAATTGCATTTTATTGCATGAAATAAGTATTTGATCACCTACCAACCAGCAAGAATTCTGGCTCTGACAGACCTGTTAGTTTTTCTTTAAGAAGCCCTCCTACTCTGCACTCATTACTTGTATTAATTGCACCTGTTTGAACTCTACTATACTTACCTGTATAAAAGACACCGCCACTCACTCAATCAATCACATTCCAAGTTCTCCACCATGGCCAAGACCAAAGAGCTGTCCAAGGACACCAGGGACAAAATTGTAGACCTGCACAAGGCTGGGATGGACTACAGGACAATAAGCAAGCAGCTTGGTGAGAAGGCAACAACTGCTGGCACAATTATAAGACAATGGAAGAAACACAAGATGATTGTCAATCTTCCTTGGTCTGGTGCTCTATGCAAAATCTTGTCTCGTGGGGGAAGGATGATTCTAAGAAAGATCATGAATCAGCCAAGAACTACATGGCAGGACCTAGTCAATGACCTGAAGAGAGCTGGGACCACAGTCTCAAACATTACCGTTAGTAACACACTACGCTGTCATGGATTAAAATCCTGCAGGGCACGAAAGGTTCCCCTGCTCACGCCAGCACATATCCAGGCCCGTTTGAGGTTCACCAATGACCATCTGGATGATCCAGATGAGACATAGAAGAAGGTCATGTGGTCAGATGAGACCAAAATAGAACTTTTTGGTATCAACTCCACTCACCGTGTTTGGAGGAAGAAGAAGGTTGAGTACAACCCCAAGAACACCGTCCCAACTGTGAAGCATGGGGAGGGAAACATCATATTTTGGGGTTCTTTTCTGCAAAGGGGATCGGGTGACTGCACCGTATTGAAGGGAGGATGAATGGGGTCATGTATTGTGAAATTTTGGCCAACAACCTCCTTCCCTCAGTAAGAGCATTGAAGATGGGTGGTGACTGAGTCTTCCAGCATCGCAATGACCCAAAACACACAGCCAGGGCAACTAAGGAGTGGCTCTGTTAGAGCATGTCAAGGTCCTGGAGTGGTCTAGCCAGTCTCCAGACCTGAACCCAATTGAATATCTTTGGAGGGAGCTAAAATTCAATGTTGCTCATCGACAGCCCCGAAACCTGAAAGATCTGGAAAAGATCTGTATGGAGGAGTGGGCCAAAATCCCTGCTGCAGTGTGTGCAAACTTGGACAAGAACTACAGAAAACGTCTGACCTCTGTAATTGAAAACAAAGGTTTCTGTACCAAATATTAAGTTCTGTTTTTCTATTGTATCAAATACTTATTTCATGCAATAAAATGCAAATTAATTATGTAAAAATCATACAATGTGTTTTTCTGGATTTTTTTTAAGATCCTGTCTCTCACAATTGAAGTGTACAGACCTTTCCATTCTTTGTACTTGCAAAAGTGGCAGTGTATCAAATACTTATTTTCCCCACTGTATATCCGCCCTCCATCCTGGTATATATGTCACTCATCTTGGTATAGATGTCTGTCATCCTGGCCCCATCCTGGTATATATATCTCCCATCCTGGTATATGTCCCTTAACATGTGCCGCATCCAGGTATATATATCCTCCATCCTTGTGTATGTCCCCTATTCTGCCACTGTTCTTTAATGTATAGAAAAAAATAAACCATTATACACACCAGGGGTGTACATCGAAGCCATGGGGCCCCATAGCAGAAGTATAATGCACTCCCCCTAGTCATCCATACAGTATAATGCACAACCCATAATCCTTCATATAGTATAATGCACCCCCATAGTCCTCCAAATAGTATAATGAATCCCATAGTCCTCCATATAATATACTGTACAGCCCATTTTCCTCCATATATTATAATTCACAGCCCATAGTCCTCCATATATTATACTGCACAGCCCATAGTCCTCCATATAGTATAATGCACCTCCATATTAGTATAATACACAGCCCATATTTTCCATATAGTATACTGCACAGCCCATAGTCCTCCATATAGTATAATGCACCTCCATATTAGTATAATACGTAGCCCATATCCTTAATATAGTATAACGCACAGCTCAAATCCTTCATATAGTAAAATGCACAGCCCATAGTCCTCCATAAAGTATAATGCACAGCCTATAGTCATAAATAAAGTGTAATTCACCTGTCTAGGAATGGGGAGAACCCAGTGTATAACGACGGGAAAACAGGGGAAAACACTTACGGTAGCTCCAAGATGACACTGTAGAAAGCAAGGAAACAATCCATGAAGGAACTCCAACATAATTCTAGTCGACTACTAGAATCCAAGCCTGAATAGATAAAACACGCTATCGCCAGCAACTCTCTGAGGATCTGAGTGTATTAAAGGACACAGCAAGGAAGTGTTGATTAACAGCAGAAAGATGAGGATACCTCAGGCTTCTAAAGGGAAAGGTATAATCACCAAGCAAGGTGAGGATCACCGCTGGGTCCTAAAGAGAGGAATCATAAAAGGATCAGAGAGATGTTTGTAAGGCCAAACGCAGCGACCTTCTACAGCCGGACACTGTATGACTGTCTGTCAACCCTGACACACCCGTGACAGCACCTCATTGTCATCCATAAAGTATAATGCTCATCCCATAGTCATCCATGTAGTATAATGCACAGCCCATATCCTCCATACAGTATAATGTACAGCCCATAGTCATTCATGTTATAGTATGGCCACCGTGTTCTCACTGATTTAAAAAAAAAAAATGCTTACCTTCCTTCGCTCCCCCACTGCGCGGCATCCTCTGCTGAAGTCGACAGCTGACTTCAGCGTGCAAGTGACAGGAGCGCATGATGGTGACACTGTCACTGTCACTGTCATGGTTTCCAGTCATGTACGTGCCGACTTCAGCTGCTGGCCTCTGATTGGCCATCAGCGTGTATTGCCGTGCATGGACCTAATTTTTGTGGTGATGTTTTTTTTCCTAATTTTTCATCACACCGTCTATAGTAAATAAAAATACTGACATTTTTCACTTTTTATTCTGGCCACTATGCTTAATAATAGGCTGACACTTCTTCATCTGTATATAACATTTTTCAGCGGTCTCATTACCTTCACAGACAGGATTTCAATGTGGAATGACAACTATAACAGAAAGTTCACAGCTCACAATAGGTAATAGTTACTAACGTACAAGCAAAAGCTGCACACATATAAGAGGTGTGGACAATGAATGTTGCATTCCTTTCACTGAAGACATCAATCGCGATATGTGAATAAGTGTTATTCGTCTTTTACATATATTGCGATATATATTTAGACTGTGATAAGTATTGATAGTATAAACTAATCCATAGTGTGCAGCAGTGATATAGGTAATATTGGTAATGTGATAACGTAAGGTATTATAATGTAAATTGATGTGATGCATGAAAGACATAGGTTAGGACATAAGGTAGTGTTTGCATAGAATAAAGGTGAAAGGGTGCATCTCCCCAGCAACAGACTGCAGGGTCAGAGAGAGAGAGTTGATGTTGGGACCAACCCACTGGGTGAGGGTTTAGTACTAGGGCAAGGGACATGCTTCCTGAAGTTAGTAGGAGTTAGAGTCTGAAGAAGTGACAAGTGTGCAGCGCTGCCATTTGGGTGAACTACAGCAAAGGAGATGAAGGGACAACGAGGTAGTGCAACCGGGAACTGACAGAAGAAATAGAGTGGCCTTCCACCATAAAGGGGTCCTTGGATAGGACGACATGTCCCGAAAAACCCTGACCTTGATAAATGCCGAAGGTATGGACCTAAAGAGGACTGAGACTGCGGGATCCACAGTGATAGGACGCAGAGCCACTGAGTGTGTGTAAAGAAACTTGCTGAACAGGACTGAGGCGACAAGCTAGGCAATGATGAAGTAGGGCAAAACGGTGTGCTAATCTGACCCTGGAGTAGACTACAGTGGAAGGAAACGTCTGTGAAAATGCTTCTTGCTATGAATGAAACATGCTCAAGACTGTGTACTAGTTATCCCTTGTACATAACCCTCATCAAGTTCAGTAAAGTTCCCATGTTTCAACGGAAGTCTCCTTTACTAATCTGAGGAACTTGTGGTCCTGGCCAGCCAATACCATCAGCTACCAGCGGCCTGCACGGGCACAAGGCCCTCACAACACTAACACCCAGCCAGGACCCACAATTGTCTGTAACATTCTTGGATCTCGGACACAACATGACACTCGCCTACTGCTACCACCCTGGACACCGTTACACACATATGCTGGGAGGACTGTTGAGACAGGAGATGGTGCTTTGTTAAAGGGAATCTGTCATCCCCAAATTGGAAATTAAACTGCCTAAACATTTCTAAGCGAAACTAGCTCCTATTTAAATCATACTAAGCAAGTATAACTTAATATTATAGTTAATTAAAAATCAGCTGTCCTTTATTATGCAAAGGTGAGCGCTTCAGTGCAACCTTGACATAGTCTTTGACTTGGTGCATAGTCGTGCCCTCCTATTTACATAATAAAGCTGGTCACATTGATTGACTTGTCTCTAAAGCCCAGAATGTCTGCTTCCTCTCCTGTTTGCGCCTGCGCACTGACACTAGATGATTTTGGCACCGCACTAATAGGGTCAGTGCAGGCACGCACACAATGACTGTAGGTGTACATACTTCTGGATGTAGCGAATAGCGGCTACAGATTGGCAATGATTCGCAAAGTACAGTAAAACGTGAGATAGCCAAAAGTTTTTCATCTCCATCAGGAGCCTGAATTTTACTACATACATGACATTCTTAAAAATAAATAATGTAATAAAATGTTCCTGAGTATTATGCAGGTATGTTAAAGGAGGAAGATAGAACTGATTTTAAAGTCTTAATCTGCAAGAGGATGACATGACTGCATCTAATAGGTTAATTTTTTAGAAGAAAATTGTCTGTTTGAAAATGGTTAATCTACTATGGAGATAGAGCAGATTAATCCTTAGAAAGTCTGTCACTACATACACATAGAGCCCACAGCAGACACAGCTGTCAAGAGAGTGATACAGTAGAGAGTCTGATATCCGGCTCCTTCACTTAAAGCCTTTATTACTAAATTGGAGAGGAGGTTTATTTTTTTACTTTTTCTAATTATATATATGTGAGAAAGGGTGATATTCCTCAACGTTTAATTTATGAAGTTTCCCAGAAGGTGATAAGTCCTATTTAAAGGGAAGCTGTTATGAGCAAAAATACTGTTTACCTGCAGATATTGGATTAAAGGGTTTGCCCACAAACAAAGTACATTTTAATTAATAGATCTTGAAATAGTATTAACCTCCACAATTGGAAGTGTTAAAAAATGTTCCTATGCTGAGATAATCTTATAAATGTGCCCCTGCTATATACTGTGTAATGGCTGATCTTGTGCAGTTTATGCTCAGCACATACCACCGCTCTTGGCTAGGTGAGGAAGCATAACTCACTTATGATAAGTGAGCATACATACATGACAGCAGAGTCTTGCAGCTGCTGCTTTCTGAGATAGTTTTTCTGCAGTGTCACCAGTCCTATGAACTCATGATAAATTAAGTCAGTGATACACAATTTGGTTTACGATGAGCTCAGTGGGCTGGAGACACAGCTGAATCACTCCATCCTGTGAGAAAACAGGCTAGCAAATGTGTCTTAGTATTGTGTAAAAGGATCCAACTCAAAGGATAAAACCTTCAGCTTTATCTGTGTTAACTCAGAAAGCAGCAATTGCAAGCCATTGTTATTTTGTCTGTATACTCACTTATCATAAGTGTCTTGTGCTATTTACCCTGGGCAGGAGCTGTGGTATGTGCCGCCCATGAACAGGAGCAGCTCTGCATGGCTGGACACATGAAATAACAGTATTTAGCAGTGGCACATTTATAAGATTATCTCAGCACAGGAACATTTTTTAACACATCCAATTGTGGAACTTATTATTATTCTAAGATCTGTTAATTAAAATATACTTTGTTCGTGGAACAAACCTTTCCCTTAACCACCTTGGGTTTTTCCGTTTTTGCATTTTATTTTTTGCTCCCCTTCTTCCCAGTGCCATACCCTTTTTATTTTTCGGTCAATATGGCAATGTGAGGGCTTATTTTTTGTGGGACAAGTTGTACTTTTAAATGTCATCACTGGTTTTACCATATCTTGTACTGAAAAACGGGAAAAAAATTCCAAGTGCGATGAAATTGCAAAAAAAAATGCAATTCCACAGTTGTTTTTTTTTTTTTCTTTTACCACGTTCACTGAATGCTAAGACTGACCTACCATTATTATTCTCCAGGTCATTATGAGTTCTTAGACACGAAACATGTATAGGTTGTTTTTTATTTAAGTGGTGTAAAAAATCCAAAGTTTGCTAAAAAAAAAAAAAATGGCGCTATTTTCTGAGAGTCTCCATTTTTCGGGATCTGGTGCCGGGTGAGGGCTTATTTTTAGCGCATCAAGCTGATGTTTTTATTGATACCATTTTGGGGCAGATGTAATGTTTTGATCGCCTGTTATTGCATTTTATTGCAATGTTGCGACGACCAAAAAAAGTAAGTCTGTCGTTTAGAATTTTTATCTCGTTACGCCTTTTACCCATTGGATTAATTCTTTTTTTATTTTGATAGGTAGGGTGATTCTGAAGGCGGCAATACCAAAGATGTGTATATGGAGTTTTTTTGTATAATTTTATTTTTTTATTTTGAACGGGGCGAAAGGGGGATGATTTAACCTTTTATATTTTTTTTATTTTTTTTTATATTTTAAAAACTTTTTTTTACACTTTCTGCATGCTTCAATAGTCTCCATAGGACACCAGAAGCAGCAGTTTTCTGATTGCTTCTACTGCATACAGGTGATGAGCAGATTGCCTGTATGTAGTAGAAATGCTCAGAGGCTATGAGCGCCAACCACTGCCAAACCATCGGTTACCAGCAATCATGTGACGGGGTCACCGATGGGCAGGGCTAATGCCGCAGTTCCGGCGCGGCGCAGTTAAATGCCGCAGTCAGAGATTGACAGCGGCATTTAACTGGTTAACAGCCGTGGGTGGATCGCGATTCCACCCGTGGCTGCTGCAGGCACATGTCAGCTGTAGGAAACAGCTGACATGTGCCCGGTTCAGCGCGGGCTCAGCGCCGGAGCCCGTGCTGAACTGGGGGTGATGGCCTAAGGGGTACAAATACGCAGAATGCATGGCTGCTGGGAGGAAATTAACTTATAGCCTCCTGAGAGCCGCTCATTTTCAGCCATAGGGGCATGTATGAAGCTATTACAGTCACCACTCATTATACTGGGAGTGGCAGCTGTAATCACTTCCCGACACTTTGATTGACAGCTTGCTCTCCACATACACACTGCAGAGCAACCTGTCAATGAAAGGGTCAAGGAATGATTACATCCACGGCTCACAGTATAATGAGTGGTGACTGTAATAGCACTGTGCACGCCCCTATGAAGCGAGTAGCTCCTGAGTATATATGTTTATTTCCTCCTGGCAGCCGTGCTTGGTTGCCCAGGTAGCATTTTAATGCTAGGATTTACCCCATATCTGGAGGTAACCAGCATTTTGCTCATCACAGGTTCCTTTTAAAATAAAAAATTGAATGAATTACAACCAGAAAATAAAAACAGACTATAAAAATGTATATGTGGTGTACAAAGTTTTGAAGATGAAAACGTAAAACTCTTACAATTTGCTTTTGCTGTACATTGCTATATAAGATGATTACATTTGCCATGAGAGGATTTGATGTAACATCCACTTGTCATGGTGGAATGATGTTGGAGCAGAATATGACATATTCAATGAAATGTTTGAAATGATAATATAAAAAAAAATGATACATGGTAAACAAAAACTATATATTTCTTTACAGTTCCTTCGAAAGCTTTCTAATGAAGATCGTGAAGACCCCTGTACTGTTGTAGCATACTGGGAGCATGAAATAAATTGTGTAATACGGGACAGGCTGTGCCGGCAAGCAGACATTAGTTGGTTCAACTCAGAATTAACATCAACAATAAAAGAGGTACAGGAACACTTGGATTATTTCAAGAAAAGAAGATCTAAAATATGCCAACAAAAGTTTAATATACAATTAAATGGTCTAAATTGTGCAGCCTGACTGACATTGATAGGCATTAGTCTTTCTGTAAAGGTTTGTCCCATCTCTTCTCTGATTCAGCTGAAGTCATGAATCTACATACACCTTAGCAACGTTTATTGGAACTTGTTTTTTCCACAATTCACGACATTTAATTCTAGTACATATTCCTGTTCTATAGTCGATTAAGCATACTACTGTAACTCAAGGGGTCATGGAGAATGCCAAGTCAACGTAAGGAGACTTATAAACCATGCCATGCTCCTCTAGAAATTTATATATGCATATAGCCTCTTCAGAGAGAAAGAGGGCGGGAATTCTAACATATCAGAAGTATACATGTGTTTCGGTGTATTTGCCCCTCATTAGTGCAAAGCAGAAGAGCTGATTTGGCTGTTTAAGAGGCTTCTGACTAGGAGATAAACTCTACCTCTTAGGCCACGGCCCCACATTTGTTTAAATGTTGTGTTCTCGTCTCAGTAATTCATTTATAGGCCACGTCCTCACTATCAGTATTTGGTCAATATTTTTTCTCAGGAGTGGGAGCCAAAACCAGGTGAGGAACAATCAGAGAAAAGGTATAATAGAAACAAGTCACCAATTCTGCATTTATC
Organism: Phyllobates terribilis; assembly: GCF_046119375.1. Lineage (NCBI taxonomy): Eukaryota > Metazoa > Chordata > Amphibia > Anura > Dendrobatidae > Phyllobates > Phyllobates terribilis. Next base: position 413,018,512 of record NW_027362763.1, read on the forward strand.
ACCCACTCCTGGTTTTGGCTCCCACTCTAAAGAAAAAATACTGACCAAATACTGATAGTGGGGCCGTGGCCTTAGAAGTCGTGTCAGAAGCCTCTCACCCAGCCATATCAGTTGTTCTGCTTTACACTGATGAGAGGCAAACATACTAAAACACGTGTCTGCAAAAATAATTTCTGGTTTGGCTTCTTATCCTAGCTCATGTGAAAAAGCCCTCTAAATAATCAATATTAACTTTTAGGATTGCTAGTTCCAATAGATGGCACTAGAGTTCCTGTCTTCTTCCTCTCTGAAGAGGTTTTTTTGCATTCTATATTTTAAGTATGTGAAATGTCAGAATAATATTATGATTTAAAATGTTTTATTTAAGCTTTTAATCTTCATCACATTTTCAGCGACTTAGAAGTTTACATACATGTGGTAGTATTTGGTAGCATTGCCTTTAAATTGTTTAAATTGGGTCATGTGTTTTAGCTAGCCTTCTTCAATCTTCAGACAATAAATTGCTGGAATTTTGGCCCATTCAGCTTGACAAAATTAGTGTAACTGAGTCAATTCTGTAGGTTCTGTTCCTTGCGTGCACATGCTTTTTCACCCCTTTTCTCCCAGTTTTAAACCAAAGAAATATATAAAAAAAATAAATAAATAATTGGAATCACCACATCCATAAAAGTCTGGTTTATCAAAAAATAAAATAAATCATAAATGCTGAGACAAAAACAAATCTAAATGCCAGATTTGTGTTTGTTCAGTCACCACAGTTCCACCCCCCAAAAAAATGTAATAAAAAATGATCAACATGTCATGTGTACCTCAAAATGAGATCAATAAAAATGTCAGCTGTTAAATATAAAAAAACTACACGAGTTTGACTACAACTTGGCCCACAAAATGCAAGCCCTTATATAGCTGTGTCGATAGAAAAATGAAACCACAAAAACAAAAAAAAGTTGTGAGATCCCAAAGGAATTAAAATATCATGTGGCCTTTAAATGCTGTTCAGTTAACTCAAATTATGTTAAAGGGAATCTGTCAACAGGTTTTTGCTGTGTGATCTGAGAGCAGCATGGTGTAGGATCAGAGAAACTGATTCCAGAGATGTATCACTTACTAGCCTGTGTGTTTCTGTTTCAATAAATTCAGAGTTTAATCAGCAGGAGATTGTCCATATCTGAATAGCCGCCTCGTACTTGCTGATCTAACCACGCCTCTACCACTGATATCAATATAGATTGTACAGGGAAAGCTGACACTCAGTGGCAAGGCCGGTGTCAGCTCCCGAGCAAGTGCTGGGGCCCTGAGCTGGCAGGGGGGCCCACTCACCGTCAGGCACCCTGGTGCGCTATGGGACCGGTGAGCGGTGTGCTGCCGGTGTCAGCGCCCGCTCCCCCCCTGCTTACTCAGGGCCCCGGCACAATACTTACCTCTCCCCGTGCCTCCGCAGCAGCTCCGGTCTCTTCCGTGGCTACTGCACTGTGACGTCTCAGGTCAGAGGTCGCGGTGACGTCTTTACACCATGCTCTCTCCTGAGCCATCACAGCACAGAGCGGGAAGACGCTGGCGCGGGTGAGGGGTCCAGAGTAGCAGCAGCAGGTGAGAAGTGAGGTGAGTATTTGATTTTTTTTAAACGTATGGAGGCATGGGGCATTATATGGTGGGGGGGACAAGTGACATCCTGCATTGGGCATTATATGGGGGAGGGAGGGAACAAGTGACATCCTGCATGGGGCATTATATGGGGGGGAACAAGTGACATCCTGCATGGAGCATTATATGGGGGGGAGAGGTGACATCCTGCATGGGACATTATAAGGGGGGGGTGACATTCTGCATGGGGCATTATGTGGGGGCCAGTATTCTGTATGGAGCGTTATAAGGGGGCCAGTATCCAGGGCCGGCGTCAGCACCCGGCGTACCCGGGCAAGTGCCGGGGCCCTGGAAAATCAGAGGGGCCCACCGCCCACTCACTGTCGGGGCCCACCGCCCACTCACTGTCGGGGCCCACCGCCCACTCACTGTCGGGGCCCACCGCCCACTCACTGTCGGGGCCCTGGCCGCTTCCTCGGCACCTGTTCAGTGACGCAGGCGCTGCTTGATTCCCAGCACTTCAGACATGGCCGCACACAGTGTGCTGTGTCTGCTAGTAATGACACGGCAGGATCGATGGCACAGCACCTTGAATTGTGCTTGTGTGTCGCCCCTGCCGCGTCATTACTAGCAGACACAGCCGCACAGCGCGCGGCCATGTCTGGGGGAGTGCCGGCAATCAAACACCGTCGGAGGTCCTGCACAGTTGGGGGGGAGCGGCCCGGACCCGACCGCTAGTGGGCCCCTCTGATGTTCCAGGGCCATGAAGTCTGTGACACGCCGGGGGCCCTGCACTGCCCCATACCCGAGGAGCTGCTGGACAGGACACTGGACCGGGGACAGGTGAGTGAGTCTTCCCCAATCCCCATATTAAAAATATTTGTAATGGGTCTGTGTGAGTGCATGTACAGTTATATGAAAAAGTTTGGGCACCCCTATTAATCTTAAGCTTAATGTTTTATAAAAATTGGTGTTTTTGCAACAGCTATTTCAGTTTGATATATGTAATAACTGTTGGACACAGTAATGTTTCTGCCTTGAAATGAGGTTTATTGTACTAACAGAAAATGTGCAATCTGCATTCAAACAAAATTTGACAGGTGCATAAGTATGGGCACCCTTATCATTTTCTTGTTTTAAATACTCCTACCTACTTTTTACTGACTTACTAAAGCACTTTTTTTGGTTTTGTAACCTCATTGAGCTTTGAACTTCATAGCCAGGTGTATGCAATCATGAGAAAAGCTATTTAAAGTGGCCACTTGCAAGTTGTTCTCCTGTTTGAATCTCCTCTGAAGAGTGGCATCATGGGCTCCTCAAAACAACTGTCAAATGATCTGAAAACAAAGATTATTCAACATAGTTGTTCAGGGGAAGGATACAAAAAGCTGTCTCAGAGATTTAACCTGTCAGTTTCCACTGTGAGGAACATAGTAAGGAAATGGAAGAACACAGGGACAGTTCTTGTTAAGGCCAGAAGTGGCAGACCAAGAAAAACATCAGAAAGGCAGAGAAGAAGAATGGTGAGATCAGTCAAGGACAATCCTCAGACCACCTCCAGAGAGCTGCAGCATCAACTTGCTGCATATGGTGTCACTGTGCATCGGTCAACTATACAACGCACTTTGCACAAGGAGAAGCTGTATGGGAGAGTGATGCGAAAGAAGCCGTTTCTGCAAGCACGCCACAAACAGAGTCGGCTGAGGTATGCAAAAGCACATTTGGAGAAGCCAATTTCTTTTTGGAAGAAGGTCCTGTGGACTGATGAAACCAAGATTGAGTTGTTTGGTCATACAAAAAGGCGTAATGCATGGCGGCAAAAAAACACAGCATTCCAAGAAAAACACTTGCTACCCACAGTAAAATTTGGTGGAGGTTCCATCATGCTTTGGGGCTGTGTGGCCAATGCCGGCACCGGGAATCTTGTTAAAGTTAAGGGACGCATGGATTCCACTCAGTATCAGCAGATTCTTGACAATAATGTTCAAGAATCAGTGACAAAGTTGAAGTTACGCAGGGGATGGATCTTTCAGCAAGACAATGATCCAAAACACCGCTCCAAATCTACTCAGGCATTCATGCAGAGGAACAATTATAATGTTCTGGAATGGCCATCCCAGTCCCCAGACCTGAATATCATTGAACATCTGTGGGATCATTTGAAGAGGGCTGTCCATGCTCGGCGACCATCAAACCTAACTGAACTGGAATTGTTTTGTAAAGAGGAATGGTCAAAAATACCTTCATCTAGGATCCAGGAAATCATTAAAAGCTACAGGAAGTGACTAGAGGCTGTTATTTTTGCAAAAGGAGGATCTACTAAATATTAATGTCACTTTTCTGATGAGGTACCCATACTTATGCACCTGTCAAATTTTGTTTGAATGCAGATTACACATTTTCTGTTAGTACAATAAACCTCATTTCAAGGCAGAAACATTACTGTGTCCAACAGTTATTACATATATCAAACTGAAATAGCTGTTGCAAAAACACCAATTTTTATAAAACATTAAGCTTAAGATTAATAGGGGTGCCCAAACTTTTTCATATAACTGTATGTGAATGTCAGTGTGTATGACTGTGTATATATATATTTGTCTGTTTTATATATGTTTTTAAGAATTTGTGTAAAAATGTGTGTATGTCTGTATGTGTACATATCTGTGTACCATGTGTGCATGTGTCTGCGTACCGTGTGTGCGTGCGCATGTCTGCGTACCGTGTGTGCGTACGCGTGTCTGCGTACCGTGTGTGCGTGCGTGTGTCTGCGTACCGTGTGTGCGTGCGCGTGTCTGCGTACCGTGTGTGCGTGCGCGTGTCTTCGTATCGTGTGTGCGTGCGCGTGTCTGTGTACCGTGTCTGCGTGCGCATGTCTGCGTACCGTGTGTGCGTGCGCATGTCTGCGTACCGTGTGTGCGTGCGCATGTCTGCGTACCGTGTGTGCATGTCTGCGTACCGTGTGTGCGTGCGCATGTATGCATATGTGAAGGATGAGGTGGCAGGCTGGGCCCTGTGTACTATATATATATTTCTCCGCCGTATTTGTGCATCATGAATAGTGTATGTGTTAAAGGGGCCCACAGAGACTCTTTCGCCCGGGGCCCAGAAAAACCTGGAGCCGGCCCTGCCAGTATCCTCTATGGAGCGTTATATGGGGGCCAGTATCCTGTATGGAGCGTTATATTGGGACCATTGTTCTGCATGGAGAAATATATGGGGCCAATAATACTGTATGGAGGACTATACTGGATTCGCCGGTTTCTAAGCTATTGTGGAATTTACAATATATATCGCTCATATAATGTAAGAAGTGAAATCTTCGACATTGTACTATATATATATTTCTCTGCGGTATCTGTGCATCATGAATCGTGGTATGTGTTAAACGGGCCCACTGAGACTCTTTCGCCCGGGGCCCGCAAAAACCTGGAGCCGGCCCTGCTCAGTGGTGTGTGCGGGGCTCAATATTCCAAGCACTGCTAAATCTGCAACAGAGAAAACTGATTTTTTTCACAACTGCTGCACCCAGTAAGCTAAATGATACGTTGTTGGAATCAGGGTCACAGCTCCTACATTATGCTGCTCTCCGATTACATAGAAAAACCTGCAGACAGATTCCCTTTAATTAACCTATCAGGAGCTTCTAATTTTCTGGCATTGACCTAGCTATTTAAAGGCTCAGACAGCTCGATGTATGTAAACCTCTGAAACAATAATATCTTGATATAGTGAATTAGAAATTAAATTAACTATTTGTTAACATTTGTTGGAAAAATTGCTTGTCATGTACAAAGTAAACAGCTTGCTAAAACTAGAGTTTGTTGACCCTGAATCTGTGGAGGGGATAAATTTGAGCTTTAATTATTTCAACCTACAGTAAGTGTGTGTAAACTTGTGACTTCAGCTGTATATATTATTGCCTCCTACGCTGTCTAATTTGTGAGTTCTAGAATTGGATATACTATATGTACTATGTATATATAATATAGGCTTTACCAATGTTTATTTGGTTCTTGAAAATGTTGAATTATTAGGCTGTCTATTTTTGTAGAGACATTTAGGACCACCGAGTATTTTTAACATTAATATGAATAAATTCAGAATATTTATATAAACTTTGGTTTTATTATAAATTAATATTTTAAATAAGTTACTTTGTATGATTTAATAAAATGGGAATATGTTTTCTCTGCCTACCACTAGTCTTTTCCAGACATAACGACATCTGCACTTCAAAAACTATATACAACATTTCCCTTGGAAATGAAATTTTCTCATCAAGCCAGCACAGATAGCAGAGATGTTAAGGTAACTTTCCATGCGGCAAGTTGTCCTATACTCTAGAGTTCATATTATTTTTTCCTTACCAATTCTACATTTATACTGGTTGCGGTTGCCTAGGTCTTGCTGCAGTCTCCTGAAAAACTTGATGAGGTACAAAGCTTCTTGGGGACCATTGTCCAGCATTATAATGAGGAACTTGGACATCAAAAGCTGCATATAGAATTATCAGAGAATGTTGTAATTCAAGTGATCCGCATACACAGAGTCTTGTGTGGTGAGAATGGGTGAGTAATGCTATAATGATTTATGAAGGTTTATTCTGTGTACAGAGTTAAAGGGGTTGTCCCCTTTCAACAATCTTTTGACCATAGGCTTAGTTGTATGTTAAAAATTGGCTACGACACAGTGCTGGATCCTGGAAAGATAGGGACAGCTCAGTTTGTTTTTGACATATAATTGAGCTCAAGGGCTAAAGTTTGGTGAAATGGGATAACCTCTTTAACAATAATTTGTGAACTTTTCTGTGTTAGTTAATAATAGGATATTTTTATCAAGTTCTAAGGTGTCTGTACTACAGAGTTATTGCACCGTACATGTGATAAATTGAAACTGGGCCGAACACTGGTATCAATGCCTTTGTTACCCAGGAACTGCCTACACACTCTGGCCACATAAGGCCAGCATTGTCCTGTACGAAGATGAACAAAGGGCTCATAGCACCGTTAGGTCTGACATTGGCTCTGAGGACTTTATCCCAGTAGCTAACTGCAGTGAGGGTACCTCTGGCTATCACATGGGCCACTGCCAAGTCAGTCATGCTCTACATGGCATCTCCAGACTCTCACGCCTGTCACATTGGCTCAGTGAAAACCTTCTCTCATCGGTGAAGAGAATAGGGTGCCAAAGATGGACCTGTCAATTCTGGTGTTCTCTGGTGAATACCAGTGCTGGCAAGTGAGCACACAACCGACAATAGAACATTGTGCCCTCGGGTCATCCTCATGGATTCTGCTTCTGACCGTTTATCACACCCATGCACACCAGTATACCTCTGGACATCATTTTATAGAGCACTGGCAGTTCCTCTGGATTCTGTTCACACAACCAATACCCTGCTGCTGGCTTCATGCCCTACTACGACCCTACCTGGCTTTCCTTGGATCTTGGTATCTGCTCCATGGTCTTGAGACTGTACTGGGAGACACAGCAAACCGTCTTACAACAGTATGTATGCCTACCTGTGAACCTGCATAGTCAATATACTACCTCATGCTACCAGTAGTGACAAGAACACTAGCAAAATGCAAAACTAGCAAAACTAGAGAAAAATCAGTCAGGAAGGGTATAGAGAGACCAGTTGCCTATCCAGTGCTTCTATTGCCACCTAAATCTGCACCAAAGCAGGAGAAATTAATCCACAATTGCTTATGCTTCCTAACTAGACAGATTGATATCCTTAAAATTTAAGGTGACCATTTTATTGCACACTGTATGCCCATTGATTCCTATACTGCTGCCAGATATGAAAACAGTGATCTTACAGCAGAGGTTGCTGCCTTAGGCACCAGCCCACATATGCCTTTTTATGAATATGGCCCTGCTATCATAAATTCAATAGAAAGGAGCAATCTCTGTAAAGACACTAAACAAGTAAGGATTGCTGAAAGATCTGAATACAGCTGTGAGTTACAAAGGTGTATAGTAGTAGTACAAGTACATAGTTTTCCCAAACTGTTCCGTTTTATGTGGATTATACACTTTACTTACATTAAATAAATATCTGCCTATTTGTTATTACTATACTTGGCTTTATATGGTTTTAATTTGGTATATTTTGCTAACTATTGCTACACATCTGAGCTAACTGCTGGGTAGCATTTTGATTCCCATCAGTTTTATAGAGCTACTCTGTATATATATTCTTTGCATAGAAATAAAAGTTTTTGATCATTCACCTTAAATGAATATTATTGTCCTTGCAGCGGCAATGCTTTATTAGTAGGCTGCGTGGGATCCCACCTGTCCACCCTAGTAAAGCTGGCTCTCTACGTTGCTGACATACCTCTTCATGCGTTGGACATATCTGCAAGAAACAGCGTAATGAGCAGTTTGAAATCAGCTATTGAGATCTCAGCTGTTGAAGGAAAGCCAACAGCCATTCTGTGCAACGTGAGTTTACAATATCCAAATGATAGTCCCTGCTGATTACTAATTCATTTCTTAATAGAGTTATACTGGATTTACCCAATAACAACTTTTGTTTACCATTATTATGATCAGATCGGTGGGTGTCTAAAGGCCCCCCATATACATGTGATAAAGATCGATTGATGAACAATTGTCCGTATGAATATTATCCAATTGCAGTCTGACATCCGCACATTCAGAGAAAGGAGAAGATAGAGAAATTAGGTTCTCTGTCTTCTCCGCACCTGTGTGAGAGAATCGCAGCACAGTAAGATGACATTCGGCTCAAACTCTGGCAAAGTTTGATCCGAGTGACATTAACATAATCGGCCCAATTCTCTCGCATGAGAAAATCGAGAGAATTGACGGCTGTGTAACCCCGGCATAACATAGGTTTTAATAATGTCTTGTTCTTTTGGCCTCCATGTGACTAGTATACACCAAAATACTTCTAATCCATTTAGTAGTATCCTTTAAAAAAACATATCTGTTAAACATATACTTTCTACAATGAGACACCTTGGGTGATAGATGCATCCGGGACTGGAATATAAACAGAATTGGGGCTCGCTCACACTGGAGAATAACAGGGCCAAGTGCTCTCTGATATTTTATTGGATAGCGCTTGGCCCAATCTTATACTATGGGGCAGTGCCGACGAGTGCTTTTTCTTCTCTTGCCGGTTCAGCATAAGAAAACAATCGCAGCGTTCTGTGAGTGGCTCCTATATTCGGATCATGCCATCCCATACAAGTCTATAGGTGCATGTCATCTGAGTGCAGTCCGATGTACGCTTGCAGAGACAATGGAGAAGATGGAGGAATTAAGTTGAGCAGAGTGTCGTTAACATAATCGGGCCAATTTTCTTGCATGAGAGAATATATGCCCGTGTGAGCGAACCCTTAAAGCCAAAGTAGCAGTCTTAAAGAAACAGTAATCATCATTAAGCCGCAGCTCCACTCTTGTTAGTTAAATTCATAACAATCAAGCTCCATAAATTTTCGGCACTTGAGGTTTAACCCCTTGTTATTGTAAATTTACAGTGTGGTCTTAAAGCTCCTGCTCATGCAATCTAGCAGGAGCATGTCCATTCCCGCACTGAAACAGCCGCAGACCCTAGGGAGAAGAATGAAGTCTACACAGTAATTTATATGTACCCGAAAACAATGCTAAAAAATAATATAATTTGTCCTTCCCTTAAAGGGAAACTGCCACATGCTAGTTGCTATGTAAACTGCCCCCATAGCGTTGTTAGTGATGCAATGTGCATCACTAACAAGCTGTTTTTATGAAAATCGGTGGTTGTATAATGATGTTATATTGTTTTATATACTTTATCCTACCTGCTCGTATTCAGTAATAGGGGTGTGATTCTCAGATTCAGTCATGGGCGGTTGCCGCATACAGTTAGTGCTGGAGCCGCCAATGACATTTGAATACTGCTCCCTGCAAGCGCGATGTTTAGGGGCGCATGCAATATATCTTGCAGTCACCGCATGCGCAGTGACGCTGCAGCGATGACCGCATGATACATTGACTGCGCATGCACCGGGAGCCACAGATCACAGCGTGTGCGCACTGAAGCTGGTAATCACACAGCCTCACTGCGCACGCGGGGGGCCAGCGGCCCGACGTGTGCAAATGTGCATGCGCCCCTCAAACATCCCGCTTGCAGGGAGCAGTATTCAAATGTCATGGGTGGCGCCAGCACTGACTGAACGCGCCGCCGCCCATGGCTGAATGTGAGAATTACTCCCCTATGACTGAATAAGAAGAGGTAGGACAAAGCATATATAAAACGATATAACATCAATATACTACCACCGATTTTCATAAAAACAGCTTGTTAGTGATGCACATTGCATCACTAACAACGCTATGGGGGCAGTGTACATAGCAACTAGGAAGTGACAGGTTCCCTTTAAGGCTTGGTCAAAAATGGGATAGCTAGTGATAAAAAGGCCTGTAGCACAAATGGCTGAACTAGGAAGGAAAAGTCTACCAGCACTGCATCTGCTTGTCACTAGATGTACCGTACACTTTAATTTTCAACTTGTTTTCAAATTTTGATTGACAATGTTGACAGTAATGAACACTCACTTTCAAAGATATTCATTTAGTTATGAGCCATTGCTTAATAGAAAAGCTTTGTGTATTATATCAAATCAGTTGAAAAAATGTGTGCTGATGCTAAAGGAGTTAATTACAATTATCCTTAATTATTTTAATTATGATCTTTATTGCAGCCACCATGGCTCTTGGAGCTGAACAATGGTCTGATTTATGTTTAGAAATAAGTGCACTCTGTTGCCATAGTATTTATCAATGTCTGCTATGTGCAATCATGCTATGATTACAGTGTAGATAAAAGGCCAACCCGGTGTCTGCTATTAGCTTATTAGTCATAAGCACAGACCACATTAATCTCTGTCCAAACAAAAAGTCATTGTTTTGCTTTTTAATGTTAATGTTTGCTGCTGCAAAATTATCAATTACTCAGCGATGTGGAGAACCTATCAGGCATCATAAAAGAGACATTCCAATAAGAAATGTATTCATTTTTTACTAAGCAGAATATCATAATATTCACAAAATATCTCACAATGATCAAAATGCTAGAGTTTTCAGTGTAATGTTCAATTTTCTATTTCAAGTTAATCACTATCTTAGTAATAATTTGCTCTAAGGTAAATACATTTATATTATTATTATTTATTATTATTGTTAAAGCACTATTTATTCCATGATGCCTTAAATGTGAAAAGGGTTTACTTTACATACATATAATGCATATATAAGACACAGTAAACAAACTAACATTGACAGATTGACAGACTGGTACGGAGAGGAAGGCTATGTGCCCACGAAGCAGAAATTCCTCATATTTTCTCCACTTCTCCCTGGCAGGAAAAACATGCAGGATTTTACATGTGTTTTTCCCGCCAGGTAGAAGCGTTTGTCAAGCATTTCTGCATGCGGGTTATCAAGCGCTTTTCCAAGCGATTTTAGCATCACTTGGAAAAGTGCTTGACAACTTGGTCACACTATATAAATCCATGCAACCGGCATGGATTTATATAGTGTGACCAAGTAAATAGTTAAAAAAAAGAATAAGAATGGTAAAAAATAAAGATTATACTTACCTTCCGATGGCCCCCGATGTTTTCTCCGCTCCGTGTGGTCTGTTGTATGGGTCGTGGTGGTGTGAAAGGACCTGCAATGACGTCATTGAGTCATGTGACTAAATGACGTCATGGCAGGTCCTTTCACACCATCGCGACCCATACAACAGACCAGACGGAGCGGAAAAAAACACCGGGGGCCATCGGAAGGTAAGTATAATCTTTATTTTTTATTTTAATTTTTTTTAACAGGTTCTATGGTACCTGGGTCTGGAGGAGAGTCTCCTCTTCTCTAAACCCGGGTACCATCCGCACATAGAATCGCATAATATTCGTATGTGCAAATGTGCTGACACAGATAGTATGCATTTCAATGTAAGTCAATGGCGGCAATTACGCTGTGTGTCCGCAAAATTAATGGACATGCTGCGTATTTTTCCGCAATGATAATCCGCAGCGGAAATTTTCGCAGTATGTGCACAGCACATGTGGATTATCATTGGGGACCATGGGGCACGTATTACCAAGCTTTTTTTAAGCGTTTTCGCGGAGGAAATTCCGCTGCAAAAACGCTTGAAAAACACATAGTGGGCACGCAGACGAAGAGGACCCTGCCTTGCGGGTTTACAATCTACATAATATTGGGGAATAAGACGGTAGGTCAGGGGATTGGTGAAGCACCAGTGATAGGTGGCAGCTGAGTTATTGCAGTTTGTCGGCTTTCCTGAAGAGATAGTTGTGCTTTAGTTTGCACCTGAAGATTTCAATTGTGGGAGACAATTGATCATGTTGTGGCTCTGAATTCCAGAGGATGGGGGATGCTCAGGAAAATTCTTGAAGGTGAATGGGTGAGAAGCGTACAACGGTGAAGGAGAGAAGTAGGTCTTGTGAGGACCAGAGATTGTGTGGGGAGATGTCTGGAGATTACTTCGGAGATATACAGGGGAGACAGATTATGGACAGCCTTGTAAATAATTGTTAGTAATTTAAACTGAATTCACTGGAGAATTGTAAGCCAGTGAAGTGATTGGCAGATGGGAGAGGAAGAGGAGTAGTGATGGGAGAGGTGGATTAATTGGACAGCAGTTAAGGGTAGACTGGATAGGTGCGAGAGTGTTATTTGGAAGGCCATAGAAGAGGATATCGCAATAGTCCAGGTGGGAGATGATGAAAGCACACACTAACACTTTAGTTGATCCCAGATTCTGGAAATATTTATGAGTTGGAGATGGCAAGAAGAGGTAAGTCCTTGGATGTGTGGTTTGAAGGACAGGGCATAGTCAAAGGTTAACCCGAGGCAGTTGACTTGTGGTACATATGGCTGATAGACACTCTGTAGTAGGTATTAGCTGGGGAGGACTCATTACAGAACAATAACTTTACATAGTTCGCTATAAATTAACATTCAAATAGTTCGTTAAGCAAACAAACCAGGAGTAATCATAATTTCCTGCATCTTAAATAGGATTTGTCACCAGATTTCACAATGCAAATTGTACACAATATTGCATAGATTTTAGACCTGTGAGGCTGATGTACCGTATTTATTTTAGAAATCGTCAAAATGGTTTTAGAATCCTGATGTTAAAATGAGCATTTTTGAGTCCACCTATCTGGTGAAGAATCTCATGAGTCTCTACTCCAGGGCCACATCTGCCTTGAGCTTCTTGCCTCAGTAAGAAGAAGGCAGCATATTTGGAGTCATGGCAGGACGGACAGCAGCTAAAGCCCCTCTGCACATTAGACTAATGTCGGCTAAACTCAATGATATGGACAGGTTTCAGCCAACCATCTAATGTGTATGGGGGCCATAAAAAACTAATCGTCGGAGAGTTAAGGATCCGGTATGTCCAATTATGGACTGCTGATCATTTTTTCTCTTTGAGATAAGCCACCGCCATTTTTGGTGGAGTCCCTATCAAAGAGAGCACAGGAGCGATCGGCTGAAAAGCACATATGGGAGTGCCGAGAGAGATGGCTGTCAGCCAAACGATTGGCCAAAGCATCGTGTATGTAACAGACATCTCCTGTGTTTGGGAGGCCTTAGAGTTTGCTGTCTGAACCTGGCTCAAAAGCTGCCCAATGCTCCTCTCACAACAGCCCTCTCAGCCCCCCTGATCTTGTGCTCACTAACAACTTCCTGGTTACTTCCAGCCAACTCTGCTGTTGGGGACATAGAGGTGGGGAGAAGTCTGCCTGTACTGTTCTGCTCCACCCAAACAGGCTGACAACTACAGTTTGTACTAAGCAGTGTGAGATGCCAGCTAAAGCAGCAGGGAGGAGGGACACTGAAGAGCTGTCGTTCAGACTAGATGGGAGGAAAGTGGGCTCCTGAAGGATTACACAGTCAATCTGGAATCAATTTTCCAAGTAAAATACATCATCAGATCTAAGAGATCAGTTTAGTAACATTTGCAGTTTGTTTTGTGAAATCTGGTGATGGCTGTCTTTGATGCCTATATAAATTAAACAGTCATAGAATTCTAAACTTAATAATAATAATAATAATAATAATAATAATAAAGCATAAATACAATGGCACTGTGCTCACTTATATAGACGAAACTTTAAAAGAAAACAAAAAATAAGTACCTGATTTTTAAGGAATTAAAGGGTGAGGATGTCTATGGATTTTTCGATTGATTTCTGGTATGTAATAATATCCAGATGGAATAATGGGTCGTCTAATTATAATACAAAAATATAGATGAAAAACGTGTGTAAGCATATATGCACAATGTCAGGGAGTCTTACCTATAAAATGCAGAAAACAAACTTGAGTGGATGTTGTTTTCCTGTGGATTGTTTGAAGATGGAAAACAAAGGGTTTAAATAAACAATTAGAATATTTAACCAATATCTTTAAGGGGTATTATGTTTCTAAAAAAAAGGGCTACTGTACTTTTAAGGATTTTGTTGTTTTGTGTAATCTCTGTTGTATTTTATTTTTGTCTTTGTTGTTTATCTCTAATGGGCTCTGAGGAATCAAACAAAGATCTAATTAATCGAGTGCTTAATTAATGGGAGATCCGTTTATTATGGGATGTATTTTGCTGTACCTTAAAGATTTTTTTATCTCTGTATACTTTTGTGTAGTTACTATTGCCCTAGGGATTCAATCCATATATACTAGTATAATTAGACAACCCATTATTCCATCTGGATATTAATACATACCAGAAATCAATCGAAAAATCCATAGACATCCTCACCCTTTAATTCCTTAAAAATCTGGTACTTATCATTTTTTGTTTTCTTCTAAAGTTTCGTCTATATAAGTGAGCGCAGTGCCATTGTATTTATGCTTTATATTTTGACGTGAAAGGTGTGGATGCAGACCCTGTTGTGCACTTGCAGCTCATTTTAATTTCTACAATTTTTCTTTTTAGCTACTCATTGTAACATTTTTTAACCCAATTTAAATTAAAAAAAAATGTTATACTAAACTTTCCTTCTATTAGGTGTAGAGCGCCAGTGCATCATTTATTATTTGATAATAATAATAATAATCTTTATTTTTATATAGCGCCAACATATTCTGCAGCGCTTTACATACATTATCATCTCTGTCCCCATTGGGGCTCACAATCTACATGTCTTTGGAGTGTGGGAGAAAACCGGAGAACCCAAGCAAACACGGGGAGAACATACAAACTCCTTGCAGATGTTATACATAATAAAACAATATCTATTTTAGGATCTTTTCAATAATGGCTTGTGAACAACAACAGGACTAGCAAATAACTGAATTAAAAAATTATAAATTGTTTCGACGTAATGTATAATTCCATCATTACGATAGGAAAATTTTATTGTTTCAGTAAAGGTAAACCCATTAGCAAAACATACATTTCCAAACATATATCTTTGACACTATGTATGCTGAAACCCACATTATAAAGCAGACAGCAGATGGTGCCAGTGATCTGTGTTTCAAGCACACAGCTTAATAAAAATGTAAATATAACTTGGAGACGCTACTAATATTTACATATATGGTCAACCATATAAAGCATAAACCATCTATACCTCTCCTAGGTTTTAAAAGATATATTTTAAACATGTATTTTGCTTAATATTTAAATAACAATTCTTTTTCTCTACATACATATTTTTATTATAATGGTGAGAATATTTCTGTCACAGTTTTTCTCCTAAAATGAGTTTCTCTGATAGAGAGCTACCAGATCCCTGCACAGACAACTTAGAAGTGGAGCTTACTGTATGCCATTTTATTAGTGAGTTTGATGTACAATAATATAATAACATATGCTGTAGGGTTCACACCTAAATTCAAGAATTCGGTTTGTGTATACCATTAGAATGGAAAAAAGAATGTAATGCAGAACTTTTTTCCATTCTGAAAACTGACATAGACAAAGTCTATATTATTCAATGGCACTTTGATGCAACTGATTCATGTTAGACATAAATTCCAATTGTCTGTTACAAGACAGAAATTCCCGTATGCATATGTGAACGCGACCTAATCTGATTAGTGTCCATTACTGGTGACCACAAAGGACCTACCACCAAGTTATTCATGTTGAACTAGACATAGAATGTAAATGTGGCAGCAGAGCGGAATAAAACATTTTTTTTTTTTTATTTCGCCTCTCCGTTGCGGAGATATTAGGAATCAAAGTGCTTGGCACCTAATGAGTTAACTTTTTACATCCCAAGTGGGTATTATCAGGGAGTTTTCACTGGGTGTGTGTACTTCTTCTCCCTGTATGATACTGACCAATCATAAGCAGGCAGCAACACTTAAAGGAAAAAACACTCCCCAGCACAACTTAGAGCAGATTTTTCAGTGTTTCAGATGTAATAATACAGCTCTGATCTTCTTGTCTAACCTCCTGCATGAGTCAGTGTGGAGGAAGTGCAGCACAGCTGAGTTTACTGTGTCACATTAGAAAAAAAACTTTTATCAGCTCTCCTGATTACTGAATGTGAGTATCACACTTATATCTGCTGTGTTCAGGCAACTTGTACTTACTCTGCAGTGAGAGCAGGGCTGTCATTACATCTCACACTGGAGTAGCCTGCATGTTCAGGGCTAAGCCTGTGTGAGGTGTAATGAGACTCTGCTCTGATCTCACTGTAGAGAGATTACAAGTTGTTCACAAATGACATAAGTGTGATTACTGACACATTGAGCTCTCAGCTCTGGACAGGTAGTGTGGGGGAGGGGCAAAATAGCAGAGCTGATAATGCTAGGAGAGGAAGAGAGCTGATAGAAGGGTTTGTAATGTGACACAGCTAAACTCAGCTGCACTGCCTCTCCCCTCACACTGGCTCATGCAGGAGGTTACACCAGGAAGTTCAGCGCTGTATCATTACATTTCACACACTGAGAAATCTGTGCTAAACTATGGTGGGGTTGTGTTCTTCTTTCCTTTGAGTGTTGCTGCCAGCTTATGATTGATCTGCATCATACAGGGAGAAGAAATACATGCCCCCATTAAAAAATGTCTGATAGCACCCACTTTGACTTAAAAAAAAGTTAACTCATTAGGTGCTAAATACTCTAATTGCTAATATCGCTGCAACGAAGAGGCGAAATAAAAAAATATATATATATTACCGTCTGGAGTTATTGTTACACTGGATGTCAAGTTCAGCATGACAAAATTGGTGAATGGTCCTCTTTAACATGTTGTCTATGCAGTGGCTTTGGAGCAATGAAAATCAAATCTGGGACAAAGCATAAAGATATATTAACAAATTAATATAGAAATCTTGACACTTGTAATCCACATAAAAATGGAATTGGTATGAGGGCATTTACTTTAAGATGCAATTGGATAGTCATATACTGTACGCTAACATAGAGCACTTTGCTGCATAGAATTATTTTGTAATAATTGGTTGAACTAAAAAGCTTATGGACTGATTACTTAACTGATCTGTAAACTATATTTTTGTGTCTTAATGAATATATGACTACTCTTGTCTTATATTAAATTGTGCCACGTATATTAACAGGCAGAAGAACTGGCCACTGAAGGCTGTCTTAATGCCATTAACAGTCTGCTGATCTGTGGGGAATATTTGACTCTGTTCACAACTGAAGAGATGAATGATCTCCTGCAGGTAAGCACCTAATAAGTCACTGGATCATAGTTGTAAAATAGTGGTCTGGTCTGATTCTAATTTTTAATATAACACGTTTAGCTATTTTTTCCTATGTAGAAACACTTTTAATTGTCTTCTACCAATAAGCTGATGCCAGTGTGAAGACTCATTTCAATTATCCATGATTTTTAGAGAATGCTTTTGACAATTCAGTTTCCTTGTAGTATAGCTGCAATAGAAATTCAGCATTACATAGTTCCTGTCAAAATCAATGGAACATAAAAATATTTACGGGTCATGCCTGAGTGCAATATTTTACACCTAATCATAATTGTACATATTTTAATGAAGTTGTTATTTGTGTTTTTTCTGTATGTATAACTCCAAACTTTGTTACAATATACAATAAGGTTTTAGTTTATATGTTGCAGATAATTTCTTGCCACGTACAGTGGTGTGAAAAAGTGTTTGCTCATTTCCTGATTTCTTATTCTTTTGCATATTTATCACACTTAAATGTTTCAGATCACAAAACAAACTTAAATATTAGACACAGATAACACAAGTAAACTGTTAGAACTCTCCTGTTAGGTTTTTTCTAGTTTGCTAGTCACATGACCTTTTTTGCCTATTTAATCCTGCTCCGCCCTTCTGGCCATGCTGGACTTCATTGTAATTTCTACTCTTGAACTAGCTTGGTGCTCTGTTGCCTTTCTCAGTCAGTTTTGCTGGGTCTTCGGACCTCTATGTTCTTTGTTGTTTGTTTGTCTTATTTCTGCTACAATTTCTGCTAGGAGGTGTCCATCTTTCTCCCAGTCCCTAGTTCTTGTAGGGATCCCTTCCTCACATCTATAGGTCTTCGTTCAGACTAGCCGAGGACTTTAGCGGGTCTGATCGCAGGATCAGGTTCCCCATTACTTCGTAGGGATCCAGTTTAGTTCTATTGTAGGGACAGATCTCTTTTCTTTCCTTAGTGCTTGTAGCAGATCATAACAGTAAGTCCAGCCCAAAAATTTCTCTAAGGAAAGACCTCCAGTTTCCATCATGGTCTCGGTTCAGGATTTGGCTCAACACTTGCAGGGACTCTCTCTGGAGGTGGCCAAGCTCCAACAACACGTGAGTAGCTATTCTGGAGCACATTTTGTAGAGCCAAAGGTACGTCTGCCTGATCTATTTTTTGGTGAACAACCAGATTTTTTTTCCTTTAAAAATGCTTGTTTATTGTATTTTCGTTTAAGACCCGGATTCTCTGGTGATGAATCACAGCGCATAGGGTTCATAATGTCACTTTTGCACAAAGAACCTCAGGGATGGGCCTTTTCTCTCCAACCTAGTGATCCGTGCTTTAGATCAGTGGATAGTTTTTTTTCTGCTTTGGGGTTGTTGTATGATGATCCTGATCGTGTCTCATCTGCTGAGTCTGAATTAAGACGTTTGAGGCAGGGATCAGGTAATGTGGAAAAGTATTGTACTCACTTCCGTCGGTGGTCTGCACAGGTGGGGTGGAACAATTCAGCTATGAAAAGTTCGTTTCTTGCGGGGCTAGGTGAAAGGGTTAAGGATCTGCTGATTGCTTATCCTTCACCTGGAAACTTGCAGGAGGAAATGCAATTAGCTATACGGGTGGACAGGAGACTGCGTGCAAGGGTTAATGAGAGTAAATGCTCTGCCATGTCAGCTCCGAGTCTTGAGAGGGTCTGTACTGACATTGGAGAGCCGATGGAGATTGGGGCGATGTCACCCCGCTCTCAGGAAAAAGACCACAGATTTTCTGAAGGTTTGTGCTTTTATTGCGGTGGATCTGACCATTTCATTAAGAACTGTGTGCTTCATATGAACAAAGAAAAAAAAAGGTCAGTTACGCCCGTATAGCCTGTTTAAATACTAAGGGTGTACTTCTTTCTGCTACTACCACTGCTCAGGAAGAATTAATTGAATTTCGGGTATTTGTGGATTGTGGTTCTACTCTGAATGTGATTGATGGGGGATTCTTGGAAAAACTTAAATTAAAACCCAAACCTTTGTCATCCCCTATTGCCGTGGTTTCTGTCGATGGCTCTCCCTTAAAGAGTGTTACTCACAAGGTCTGTGAATTTCCCCTCACTATTAATGGTATTCACTAAGAGAATTTGGATTTGGTAGTATTAAATAATTTGCCTTCTCCAGTAGTGTTGGGGTTACCCTGGTTAAAATTGTACAATCCTGTACTGGATTGGTCTACCAATGAAATTAAGTCCTGGAGCCCTAAGTGTTATGACAAGTGTTGTAACGGGCGCATTGCTGCTGTGGATAAAGGGGAATTACCTGTACCTATTCAGGATTTTTGGAAAGTTTTTTCTGAGAAGGAATCGCAAATTTTGCCTCCCCATAGAGACTATGATTGTACCATTGAATTTGTCCCTGGAGCCACTCTTCCTAAAAGTCGTTAATCTTACTATTCCTGAGAGAAAGGCTTTGGAGGAATACATACAGACAAGCTTGGCCGCCGGTCACATTAGGCCTTCCAAGTCTCCTGTGGCTGTTGGATTTTTTTTTGTTAAAAAAAAGGACGGCAGTTTACGTCCTTGTCTGGACTTTCGTGAGATTAATAAAATTACTGTACGCAATCCTTACCCACTGCCATTGATTCCTGATTTGTTTAACCAGTTAGTGGGGGCCAAGTGGTTCTCTAAAATTGATCTCCGGGGGGCATACAATTTGTTGCGCATGAAGGAGGGTGATGAATGGAAGACTGCTTTTAACACTCCTGTGGGTCATTTTGAGAATCTGGTTATGCCTTTTGGTCTTACCAATGCTCCAGCATTTTTTCAGAATCTTATTAATGACATCCTTAGACCTTTGATCGGCAAAAATGTGGTTGTGTATTTGGATGACATTTTGATTTATTCGCCTGATCTGGAGTCTCATTGGCGGAGCGTACGTGAGGTTTTACAGTTATTAATTGACAATTCGCTTTTTTGCTAAGCTAGAGAAATGTGAGTTCGCTGTACAGAGGATTAGTTTTTTGGGCTACATTATCTCCAGTGAAGGTTTTGAGATGGATCCGGTTAAAGTTCAAGCTGTGCAGGAATGGCCTGGGCCTATTGGTTTGAAATCGATACAGAGGTTTTTGGGTTTCGCCAATTATTACAGAAAATTCATAAAAAAAATTTCTATTATTGTCAAACCACTGACCGATCTCACCAGGAAAGGTGCTAATGTGGTTCAGTGGACTTCTGAGGCCATTGAAGCTTTTGTGTTTCTAAAGGAGAGGTTCACCTCTGCTCTCATCCTTATGCAGCCTGATGTGACTAAGCCGTTTTTGGTTGAGGTTGATGCTTCTGTGGGGGTCGGTGCGGTGTTGTCTCAGGAAAACAAGGATGGAGTACATCCCTGTGCCTTTTTTTCAAAAAAATTTTCTGAGACTGAACTTAATTACGATGTTGGTAATCGGGAATTGCTGGCTATTAAACTCGCATTTGAACACTGGCGTCATCTCTTGGAAGGTGCTGAATTTCCCATTCAGGTTTTCACTGATCATAAAAATCTGATCTATCTTGATGCTGCCAAGCGCTTGAATGCCCGTCAGGCTAGGTGGGCACTTTTTTTCTCGCGGTTTAATTTTTCCGTTACTTACATCCCGGGTACCAAGAATGTTAAAGCTGATGCTTTGTCTCGCAGCTTTTCTCCCATGGTCGGTGCTGAGGAGGAGGAGAACATTTTACAAGAAGGTGTTGTGATTGCTGCTTTGGACTCCGTTTTGGAAGATGAGATTCTTAAAGCTCAGGAGAATGCCCCATCTAACACTCCCCATGGGAGGTTGTTTGTGCCTAGGACCTTTAGGAGAGATTTGTTTGTTGAGTGTCATGAGTCTCGGTTGGCAGGTCATCCAGGAATTTCTGAGACCAAGAGACTTGTGGGTCGCAGTTTTTGGTGGCCTGGATGGCAGAAGGAAGTCATTAAGTGGGTGCGTCAATGTACTGTGTGTGCTAGATCTAAGTCTTCGCATGCTCCTGCTGCGGGGTTGCTTTGCCCTCTGGAGGTTCCTAGTGCACCTTGGACACATCTGGCTATGGACTTTAGTACTGACCTTCGCCCCTCTGAGGGTTTCACGGTCATCTGGGTGGTCGTGGACCGTTTTAGCAAGATGTGTCACTTGTTTCCCTTCATCAAACTGCCCTGCGCTAAGACACTCGCTAAGGCCTTTGTCAAGGAAATTGTCAGACTACATGGCGTTCCTACTGACATTGTTTCTGATAGGGGACCTCAGTTCGTGGCTCGTTTTTGGCGTGACTTTTGTGACAGGTTGGGAGTTCATTTGTCGTTTTCATCCGGATATCATCCTGAGTCTAATGGCCAGACAGAAAGAAAGAACCAGGATTTTGAGCAGTTCTTGCGTTGTTTTGTGGCAGACAATCAAGAGGGGTGGTCTGAGTTTCTGCCACTTGCTGAATTTGCTCTTAGCAACCATACATCCTCTTCTGCTGGGTGTTCGCCTTTTTTTTGCTGTTCTGGGAGACATCCGTCTTTTGGGTCATTCTCCAAATTGGTTTCGGCTGTGCCTGAGGAGGAGAGTTTTTCCGGTGATTTGGAGAGAGTTTGGACGGATGTGCGTGGTAATCTTCAGGAGGCTAACAAAAAATCTAAGAGGTACTTTGATAGGAAACGGCAAGAGGTTTTGTTTGCTATTGGTGACATGGTTTGGTTATCCTCTAAGAAGAATCTGCGATTGAGGATTCCTTCTAAAAAATTGGGTCCCAAGTTTGTAGGGCCCTTTAAGGTGCTTCAGATAGTTAACCAATGTGCTGTTAGGTTGGAGGTTCCTACCTCCTGGAAGATTAATCCGGTGTTTCATGTTTCTCTGTTGAAAAGAGCTGATGTGTCGGATGGTGGCGCCTCTGCCACTGTTCCTCCGGTGGTGGAGGACGGGGAATATGAAATTTCCCGCATCCTAAATTCTAGACGGTATAGAGGGAGTTTGCAGTATCTCGTCGCTTGGAAGGGTTTCGGACCCGAGGATAACTCATGGGTGAGGGCGGATGATGTTTCTGCTTCCAGACTTGTCAGAGCGTTTCACAGGAGGTTTCCTGAAAAACCCGGGCCTAGGGGATCCGGAGGATTCTCTTAGAAGAGGGGGTACTGTTAGAACTCTCCTGTTAGGTTTTTTCTAGTTTGCTGGTCACATGACCTTTTTTGCCTATTTAATCCTGCTCCTCCCTTCTGGCCTTGCTGGACTTCATTGTAATTTCTACTCTTGAACTAGCTTGGTGCTCTGTTGCCTTTCTCAGTCAGTTTTGCTGGGTCTTCGGACCTCTATGTTCTTTGTTGTTTGTTTGTCTTATTTCTGCTACAATTTCTGCTAGGAGGTGTCCATCTTTCTCCCAGTCCCTAGTTCTTGTAGGGATCCCTTCCTCACATCTATAGGTCTTCGTTCAGACTAGCCGAGGACTTTAGCAGGTCTGATCGCAGGATCAGGTTCCCCGTTACATCGTAGGGATCCAGCTTAGTTCTATTGTAGGGACAGCTCTCCTTTCTTTCCTTAGTGCTTGTAGCAGATCATAACATAAACACAAAATGCAGTTTTTAAATGAAGGTCTATATTATTAAGGGAAAAAGAAATCCAAACCAAAGGGCCCTGTGTGAAAAAGTGATTTCTCCTTTAAACCTAATAACTGGTTGGGCCACCCTTAGCAGCAAAAACTGCAGTCAAGTGTTTGCGAAAATTGACAATGAGTCTTTTACAACGCTCTGGAGGAATTTTGGCCCACTAATTTTTGCAAAATTGTTGTAATTCAGCCACACTGGAGGGGTTTCGAGCATGAACTGCCTTTTTAATGTATTGCCACAGCATCTCAATCGGATTAAGGTCAGGACTTTGACTAGACCACTCCAAAGTCTTTATTTTGTTTTTCTTAAGCCATTCAGAGGTGGTCTTCTGGTGTGTTTTGGATCATTGTTCTGCTGCATAACCCAAGTGCGCTTCACCTTGAGGTCACGAACAGATGGCCTGGACATTCTCCTTCAGGATTTTTTGGTAGACAGCAGAATTCATGGTTTCATTTACCACAGCAAGTCTTCCTGGTCCTGAAGAAGCAAAACAGCCCCAGACCATCACACTACCTTCACCATATTTTAACCCCTTTACAGCACAAGGCGTACTAATACGTACCTGCGCCCTGGGCTTTAAGAGCCAGGTACGTATTAGTACGCCCTGTTGATTTCGGCCGCACACAGGCTGTGCAGGCGCGATCGCTGCCGGGTGTCAGCTGATTGTCACAGCTGACACCCGGTGCTATGTGCTAGTAGCGGTCCCGCACCGCTCCCGGCACATTAACCCCCGCAATGCTGCGATCGAAGTCGATCGCAGCACTGCGGGGGCAAGGGGAGGTGATCGCGATACTCACCTCCTCTCCTGGCCTCCAGCGCTGTCTGCAGCAGCTTTCCGGATGTTGCCATGATGACCCGATGTCGTCATGACAACATCCGGGTCATCAGACAGCAGGAAGATACTTTGGTCATGTGCAGTGCATGACCAAAGTATCTTCTGCATCTGCAGCGCTGACAGCCTTTATAGCACAGGGATGGTGCTCCTTCCCTATGCTATACAGGTGATCAGAATGTAAAAAGTGAAAGTCCCATAGTGGAACAAAGTATAAAAGTCCAAAAAGTGTTAAAAAATGAAAAAAAAAATTTTGTAAAAGTATAAAAAAAATATATAATGTACCCATCAATAAATATTATTATGGAAAAAAAAAAAAAAACAATAAAAGTACACATATTTGGTATCGCCGTGTCCGGAAAGACCTGACCTGTAAAACTGTCCCACTAGTTAACCCCTTTAGTGAACACGGTAAAAAAAAAAACGAAGCAAAAAACAATGCTTTATCATCATACCGCCAAACAAAAAATGGAATAACACGCGATCAAAAAGACGAATATAAATAAAAATGGTACCGCTGAAAGCCGCCATACAGCTCCATTTAGCCGAAAAATAAAAAAGTTATAGCTCTCAGAATAAAGCGATGCAAAAAAAATTTTTTTCTATAAAATAGCTTTTATTGTGTAAAAGCGCCAAAACATAGAAAAGTTTATTCTGCCTCCCAAAAATCGGAATAGAGAGTGATCAAAAAATCACGTGCCTGAAAATGGCAGCAATAACAACGTCAACTCATTCCACAAAAAACAAGCCATCACATGACTCTGTCAGCCAAAATATGGAAAAATTATAGCTCTCAAAATATGACGATGCAAAAACTAGATTTTACAAAAAAATGCGTCTTTTAGTGTGTGACAGTTGCCAATGTCAATCATAAAAACCCGATATGATTCTGGTATTGCTGTAATCGCACCGACCCGAAGAATAAAGTCGTCTAATCACTTAAACCGCACGAGGAACAGCATAAAAAATAAACTCTAGGGTTAGGGTTGTGCTAGGGTTAGGGTTGGGGTTAGGGTTGGGCTAGGGTTGGGGTTGGGGTTAGGGTTGGGCTAGGGTTGGGCCAGGGTTGAGGTTGTATTAGGGTTGGGGTTGTATTAGGGTTGGGGTTAGGGTTGGGATTTTTTTCAAAAGTAAAAAAAAAAAATTCTGAGATGGCGACTAGTGTTGAGTGCAAGTGCTCGCTACTTCAGTTTGCATCGGTTGCTCGGGTATGCACTGAGTATCGCGGGTGCTCGAGTGACATTCTCGAGTCTCTGCCCCATATACTTTGCGGCCCAAAAAAACTCGCGGGGATTGTCTGCCAAGCACAAGCGATCCCCGCATGTTTTTTTGGGGTGTCTAATAACCGTGAAACATGCGGGCGGAGACTCGAGCATATCACTCAAGTACGCGCGATACATGGTGCATACCCGAGTACCCGATGAAAACTCAAGTAGTGAGCACTTGCGCTCAGGACTAATGACAACTTATTCAATATGATGACCTAATGTTATCAAATTCTGTGTCGTACCTCTGGGTTCAAAATGTTCACTATACCCCTTGATAAAATCCTTGAGGGGTGTAGTTTCCAAAATGGGGTCACTTGTGGGGGGTTTCCACTATTTAGGCACATCAGGGGCTCTCCAAACACGACATGGCGTCCGCTGTCAATTCTAGCCAATTTTGCGTTCAAAAAATCACACATTGCTCCTTCCCTTCTGAACTCTGCCGTGCACCCAAACACTGTATTTTCCCCACATTTGGGGTATAGGCATACTCAGGAGAAATTGCACAACGGTTTTTAAGGTCCATTTTCTTCTCTTACCCTTGTGAAAGTAAAAAAATTGGGGCTATAACATCATTTTTGTGAAAAAAGTTAGATTTTTTTATTTTTACGGCTCCATGTTATAAACTTCTGTAAAGCACTTGGGGGTTCAGGGCGCTTACCACACATCTAGATAAGTTCCCTGAGGGGTCTAGTTTCCAAAATGGTGTCCCTTGTGGGGGTCTTCTACTGTTTAGGCACATCAGGGGCTCTCCAAACACAACATGGCGTCCGCTAATTATTCAAGCAAATTTTACATTCTAAGAGTCAAATGGCGCTCCTTCCCTTCTGAGCCCTGCTGTGCGTCCAAACAGTGGTTTTCCCCCACATATGGGGTATATGCGTGCTCAGGAGGAATTGCACAACAAATTGCATGATGCAATTTCTCCTGTTACCCTCATGAAAATGCAAAATTGGAGGCTGAAAAACATTTTTGTTGCAAAAATGTGAAAATTTTATTTTTATGACTCAATGTTCTAAACTTCTGTGAAGCACCTGGGGGTTCAAGGTGAGCACCACACATCTAGATAAGTTCCCTAAGGGGTCTGGTTTCCAAAATGGTGTCACTTGTGGGGGGTTTCCACTGTTTAGGCATATCAGGGGCTCCCCAAACGCAACATGGCGTCCGCTAATTATTCAAGCAAATTTTACATTCAAAAAGTCAAATAGCGCTCCTTCCCTTCCGAACCCTGCCGTGCGCCGAAATAGTGGTTTTCCCCCACATATGGGGTATCTGCGTGCTCAGGGTAAATTGCACAACAAATTTGGGGGTCCATTTTTTCCTGTTACCCCTGCGAAAATAACAAAAATTGGGTCCAAAGTAACATTTTTGTGAAAAAAGTTAAATGTTAATTCTTTTCTTCCACATTTCAAAAATTCCTGTGAAGCACCTGAAGGGTTAATAAAGTTTTAAGCACCTTGAGGGGTGCAGTTTTTAGAATGGTGTCATTTTTGGGTATTTTCTGTCATAAAGACCCCTCAAAGTGACTTCAAATGTGAGGTGGTCCCTAAAAAATGGTTTTGTAAATTTTGTTGGAAAAATGAGAAATCACTGGTCAACTTTTAACCCTTATTGCTCCCTAATGAAAAAAAAATTTGGTTTCAAAATTGAGCTGATATTAAGTAGACATGTGGGAAATGTTATTTATTGACTATTTTGTGTGACATATCTGATTTAAGGGCATAAAAATTAAAATTTTGAAAATTGCAAAATTTTCAACATTTTTGCCAAATTTCTGTTTTTTCACAAATAAACGCAAGTGATATCGAAGAAATTTTACCACAATCATGAAGTACAATAGGTCACAAAAAATTATCTCAGAATCAGGGGATCCGTTGAAGCGTTCCAGAGTAATTACCTCATAAAGTGACAGTGGTCAGAATTGTAAAAATTGGCCTGGTCATTAACGTGCAAAACATCTTGGGTTGTAAAGGGGTTAATATTGGTATAATGTTCCTTTTCTGAAATGCTGTGTTACTTCTACTCCAGATGTAATGGCACATACACCTTCCAAAAAGTTCAGCTTTTGTCTTGTCAGTCCACAGAGTATTCCCCCAAAAGTCTTGGTGATCATCAAGATGTTTTCTGGCAAAACTGAGACGAGCCTTTATGTTCTTTTTGCTCAGCAGTGGTTTTCATCTTGGAACTCTGCCATGCATGTCATTTTTGCCCAGTCGCTTTCTTATGGTGGAGTCATGAACACTGACCTTGACTGAGGCAAGTGAGGCCTGCAGTTGTTTGGATGTTGTTGTGGGGTCTTATGTGACCTCTTGGATGAATCTTTGCTGAGCTTTTGGGGTAAGTTTAGTTGGCTGGCCATGTTTTTGCGATTTGTGGAAAATGACTCTCACTGTGGTTCACTGGACTCCTAAAGCTTTAGAAATGGCTTTACAGCTTTTTCCAGACTGATAGAACTCAGGTACTTTGTTTCTCACTTGTTCCTGAATTTCTTTGGATCTCAGCATGATGTCTAGCTTTTGAGGATATTTTGGTCTACTTCACTTTGTCAGGTAGGTCCTATTTAAGTGATTTTTCTTTATTGAGAACAGGTATGTCAGTAATCAGGCCTGTGTGTGGCTAGGGAAATTGAACTCAGCTTCCCAAATATGTGACAAACCACAGTTAATTTATGTTTTAAGGGGAAGGGGGGGCAATCACTTTTTCACTCAGGACCCTGTAGGTTTGGATTTTTTTTCACTCAGTAATAAAAATCAGCTTTTTTGTGTTTACTTGTGTTATCTTTGTCAAATATTTTAATTTGTTTTGTGATCTGAAACATTTAAGTGTGACAAAAATGCAAAAGAATAAGAAATCAGAAAGGGGGCAAACACTTTTAATACCACTGTATATGATTGTAATTCCATGAAAAAATCCCCAAAAGGATAAATGCAGAACTCCAAATGACTGATTAAAAATATTCCAAAAGCTATATTTTTATAATTCAAATATAATTAAAAATCTAATTAAAATAAAACAAATGTGCTACGAGTATGAACGAAAAAAGAGGGAAAATACTGAGAAAATAGTCATATAGTGATTGTTACTTTTAATAGTAACAAACTCTAAAACAGGAGTTTAGCCTACAATAAATACATATCATAGAAAGAACCAGACATAAAAAAAGATATACAGTAGTTACCAAGAAACCCTAAGATATAGGTAGCCACTAGCTACCTGCAGCTGATGCGCATAGACAAATGCTCAAGAAATCTATAAAAATGAAATCTGCATGAGTTGCATGCTTATTTTGTTTGCTCACATTTAGCTGCGAAATTTCATCTTATGTATTGAAAAAGCCGAAAGCCATGGCGAAAATCTGCTGATTTTCAGCAAATAATGACAAATCATTACCAATAGGTCCTGTTCATTTCTTAAAGGGGTTGTCCACTACTAGGACAACCCCTTCTTAAACTAAATGTTTGGCCCCAATAAAATAAAAAAGCCTATACTCACCTCCCGTGACTGCTCCGTTCCAGCAGTGTTGGCGCTCGCGGTCCTGGGGCTGTGATGCGGTGGAATGACACGTGATGCCCGGCGCCCAATTAGTGCTGGCGTCACAGTCTCCACCTACGGACAAGCAGAACATGAAGAGGAAGCCAGGGCTTCAGCCGGCCCTTGAAAGATTATGATTCTAAACTTACAAACATTCTGTAAACTAATATTTTACTGAACCCAATGAAATATATCTTAAAAGTGTTTTCCCACCGTTAAAAGTAATGACAAATGGCATCACCTAATAATCACTCTTGACCCACTGCTTGGGCTCACACAGTCCTCAGAATGCAGGGTCCTTCATCAATTGTATAGCACCTTGGCCATTTCAATATTCTTCTTTGCATATTGTCACCATGGTGCAAACTATGTATACGCACTATGGCTCAAGGGTTAAGTAGGCCCACTTCCAAAATAGCACAAAAGGGGTGAATTTTCATGAACTCTATGATTGTACAGGGATCATATACTGTATTTTTCACAAGGGCTTTTTTCTGACTCTATCTGCCCCTGTTTGGCACCATTCATTTTCTCTTCATTGTCTGTGTTCGGTGAGGTTCACAAAGTTGGACTCACAAAAAAATCTTTTGGGATTTCCAACTGATATGCCATAGCAATACATGGTGTCAATGCTGTCTTATGGTGATTATGATGGGACAGAAAACAACTTTTGTCGAGGAAATGTATTTTGTTTGTTTTTTTCTCAAATGGATCATGTTGCCTATTTGTCATCATATTTTTAATGTTTATTGACCTACACTAAAAATTCTAAATCCCCCAAAATTGCATATTTTATTAGAGACATATATATTTTTAGGTTTTAGGACCAGCACTACGTAGAAAACATCCACATCTTGGTTATGACCCAGCCAAATACTTTATCTCGCAAGTGAAATCCTATCTACGAATAATAGTTTGTATTTCTCCATGCCATGAACTTCTGCAGACAGCCTCGGGGTAAGCCTAATATTTTATAAAAAAATATATATATTTTTAGTTAATAAAAATGTACTAAGTGTAACGGGTCTGGGAGGTGGAACCTCAGAGCAACTATACAAGGGGGCAGTCCTTGTAAGGAAGCGGGTGGCTCCCAGGGAAGATGGGCAGGTAGTCACGGCAACTGACAGGAACAGTCTCTGGGTAGAAGGGCAGGAGGTCACGGCAAGTGACAGGGACAGTCTCTGAGTAGAGGGGCAGGTAGTTACGGCAAGTGACAGGGACAGTCTCTGGGTAGAAGGGCAGCGGGCTGGTGGCTGGTGAGCGCTCCCAGGTGAGCGGGCGAGAGTCTCTGGACAGGCAGGTGGTCACGGCAAGTGACGGCAGAACCTCCAGGTAGACTAGCAGACAGGTAGCGGATGGACGCTCCCAGGTGAGCGGGCAAGAGTCTCTGGACAGGCAGGTGGTCACGGCAAGTGACGGCAGAGCCTCCAGGTAGGCTAGCAGGCAGGTAACAGGTGAGCGCTCCCAGGTGAGCGGGCAGGCTGGTCCACAGACAGACTGACAGGAGTCGGAGGGCAGACCGTCGGACCGCAGGCTTGCAAGCGGGTAGCGGATGTCAGGCAGGTATCAAGCAGGAATCTGGCAGGTGACTGGCAGGTAACAGGCAGGAATCTGGCAGGTGACTGGCAGGTAACTGGTAACGGGACCTGAGGGCTGAAGCAGAGTGAAGGCTTTGCAACAACATTGCTCGGGAACCTCCATTTTGGAGGAGGTGCCTTATATATGGGAGATCCTCCGGCAATTGGCTGGGGACTCCTTAGGACAGCGCGCCCGGTCCCTTTAAGAGAGGGGGAGCGCGCGCCCTAAGCACACTGCCGGGGAAGGAGCGCGTGCCGGAAGCAGCGGGGAGAGAAGCGCTGGAGGACGCCGCGCCAGGAGCGGGGAGGTGAGAGGGACGGCGTCTCTGCCTAGTACGGAGCAGAGACGCCAATGCTACACTAAGTTTAAGTCTACAATCTTTATTTTCAGTCCTCCTAATTTGTACTTTGCTGCCTTATCCCAGTTTCAGATTAATCTCTTGTGAGAGTGTTTATTTCATTAATCAAGGTTAGATGCAGTGTACTGCCGTCTTCATTAGTTCATGTATCAGCACAGCTTCTTTCCTGCACTTATTTTTATCTTCATGTGCTTTCATCCATTTGCGTTTCCTGCTTTTTTTGCCCTCCATGAGTCTGTAGTTACTTTCTCCCAGCTATACTATTGACATATGTGTATAAACCCTTCCCTACTGTTATTTTTAACAATGAGAGAAGAGAGGGGGAGAACAGAGAGAGCCATCAGCATAAGGAGAAGCATATCTGATGGATTTGTAACATTTTTGCAAACCAGTAAGCTAGAGAAAGGACATACAGGCACTCCGCAGCAACAACACAACCTACATAGAAGGAAATACCAAAATATAATCAAAAAATACTATGAAAGCCCACGAATAAGTAAAGTATTAAGCTATGTGCAAAATTAAAAATTAGGCAAATTGATGTTGATGAAAAATATATACCTTGTTTAACAATAGAGAATACAACACACAAAAAAATATATTAAAAATGGGGAATGGGAACGAGGGGAAAATGGTTTAAAATTGAAGTAAAAATGAAAATGGGGGAGAAGGGTGAATGTGCACCGAATAATTGTTACTTTATAAATATACAAGATGTTGATCTAATGTTTAAAGATGGTCAAAACATGTATTGGTCATGTATAGGAATATATTTATATATATGTGTAAATGACAAAAAAATACCAATAGACATACACTAAAGATTGCAATTATTGGTATAGGGGCTAGAAAAGAGCTGACTCCTCTGTGATGAAAAAAGTGCTTAGGGCAGTGATTAATAAATAGTACATATAGGTTTGCATAGTAATATAAAGAAAATTTGATTCAGCCAGTGCCAGGTAAGTATCCCCAAAAAGGACAATATTAATATGCAAACCATAACATAAACATAAATAATTAAACATTGCACAAGCCCAAACACTAGAGACATGATGAATGTTAATGCATAAATTGATAAAGTCATAAGGATAACATAAAATATACAAAACACCCCAGACTATATCATAGTGTATAGAAACAAAGAATGAATCAAAAATTTCATCAAGGATTTCATCAAGAATTGTACGGACCTATGGAGCACACCACATCCCCCTCCACCTACTTCAACGCGTGTTTCGCTTCTTCTTCGTCAGGGAGTTGTTTTTTTTTTGTCATTCATACTTATATATACGAGTTTAAAACTCTGCAGTAACAAAACTGTAAAAAAAAAGTGTGAAGTCTATTTAGAAATTAGTTTAACTTTGCATTTAGGAAGCAAAATAACATTATAGGAGTTATCTGGGCATATGATATTGGTGACCACTGCATGAGATAGATCATGAATATCAGATTGGTGGTTGTCCAACACCGGGCAAATCAGGTGTAAACATTGAAAGTAGCTGCACTGTGCTACTCCATTCATGTAATAACCTCTTCCAAGTGCTGCACAATAAGAGCTGATGTGCAATACTTGGCAATGGTCACTGCACAATGAACAGAGCTGCTCTGTACAGCTCCATTCATTTTTTACATTCGGCCACTGATCGGTGGAGGGTGCAGGGTGTTGGACCCCCACAAATCTAATATTGATGGCTTATCTTAAGGATAAGTAATCAATGTCTTATGCTTGGAGAACCCCTTTAACATTATACTATGTGTTATTCTGCAGCAAAGAGTAATGTAGTATACCTTAGCAATCATATATTTCATGATGTTGTATAAATTTAAAACAAATGATTCAATTCATTAAAGATTGTATGTGAATATACACCAAGTTGGTACTTTACATATTCTATGGTTTTAATGAGTTTACATTTAGACATCTATTCTTTATAGAAAATATCCTGGATTCTTAACTGGGTGCCAGCTAATCTGGATTGACAGCTGGTCGCAAGATGTTATTAACAGGGAAGCCAAACACTACATAATGCAGCACGGGATTATGGAAACCCACACAGAAGAAACCCGGTAAGACTGCTGTTCATGTGTTATTGTAAATAGATCAGTATTCATGGAACATGTATTGTATTATTCATATACCTTTCTATGGAACAGATTCTGTTTCAATGAAAATACATTTTTAATGATTGGAAATAAAGCTTAAAAAAGAAAAACATGTTTACTTCACTAATTCCTATTTTCCATTGTGTTTTAGTGAGAAGGTAGCAACAGCAATTACCTTGATTCATAGTTATATGCTTCATCAAAATGAGCAGGTTCCATGGACAGGAAACAGTAATCGCAGCAAATTTTCCAAGAAAGCAAATGATTCCAGCCAGAGTAACTGTGCCCTCGGAGATGTGGGTCCTGCCCAGTTTCCATACTGTAAAGATATTACTCAGGTATAGTTCATAAAACAGATATCCCGCTTCTCAAAACGAGGAGATGTTGGCAAGAAACTGAAGGCCACAGATCTGGCAGTTAAAAATTGGTCATACGTTTCTTCGGCTGGATGTGGTATTATACAGCGGTCACTGCTATGGACGACCATGCAGTACAGTTGGAGGGAGAATTTATTAGATTGTGATATATTCCAGTTAAACCCTTTGCTTTTTTGCGTTAAGTTATACAATCTGTCATAATATCAATTCAATACAGTCATGTGCCATCCAGTAAGAAAACATAAATCTTAGATGGGTTGTCCAGGATTATCCGCTCTTTCAGTTAGGCTTTCCCTGCCCGAAAGAAGGTAAGTTGTAATTACTTTTCTGTTAGGATCTGCCACCAAAATCTTCATCCAGGCATGTGTTATGTTACCGTCCTTGTCAATGTTTAATTTACTTTGTGTGACTTACCCAAAGCTTTGCCGTTCTTACACTCTGATATGTGTTCCTATGTTCACCACTTGTCACCTTGACAAACAGTTTAGAAACAAGTTAAGGAAGGACGCGGTGGTGTAACTTGAAGCCTGTGGGCTCCAAAGCAAAATCTCCAACAGGTACCCAACCATCACTTGTCTTTGGTTGGAAAATAACCTTTTGGGCCCCCTGATCTGTAGGGCCAGGGTGCAATTGCAACCCCAGTACCTATTAGTTACGCCCCTGGAAGGACACATCTGCCATCTTCTCATAACAATTGCTTAATGAGGCTAGGTCATCAATATTAGAGCTGAGCTGCAACTCTCGACAGAGGCCACTAAACCACATCCAGAGCCGTGCTGTTCCTCTCACTACATTTATTACATCTAGCTTTTGCCAGAGCTGATAACAAATAATTGGTAGGGGTGCCGAGGGTCAGACAATCATATGTCTGTTATTGATGACCTATTCCAAGGATAGGTCATCAATATGAAAGTAGAGGACAACATGCAACAGGTAGTGGACAACTATTTCCACTATCAGGAACAATGAAGGGTATAAATAGGGTTTGTAGTGCATTAGGAATGTTACACATGCCGTTCCTTGCCTGTCTTGTTATGTCTTGTCATTGTGCAGGAATATTATATGACACAGGTTATGAGTTCTTCAGTGTTGATTTCATTTCCTGCCATTGATAGATTACCGAATGAAACCAAAATGCACAACTTACCATTATTTTGAATATTCTTTATGTTGTTTTCTGTAACTATATTTGAAAAATGAAATAAAATCCAGTTATAAAATAAAGGAATGTTACGCATGTATTAACATGTACGGGATATACATTTTCACTATTTAGGAAAAACTCAAGCTTCTACTATCAAAGGATATAGTAATGACAGACAACGTTTTTGTTGGTCCCAGTACATTACAACTGTTCTTGGATAACTTTAAATCCATTTTCCTAAAGAAAATGGAAGAACAACACAACACAAATAATCGGCTGAAGTAAGTATTGTTTTTGTTCTTGCTTGGTAATAGTTCCTGGTTTTAGCGTAATATTTTTTTAGACGCAAAACACTAACCAAATCCTTACTTTTTATATCACTCTAAATGAGTGGTGCACAACGTGTGGCCAGGGGTCCACTTTCAGCCCACCATGGCATTTTGTTATTCCCCCAACCTTCTGTATACCGTATTTTCCATGTCACATTGAAGAAGAATAGCACAGTGGTCAGCAGCAGGAATGGGCAAGCACAAATAGAGCACTGTGTAACCATATCTGAGACCCCTGTACATCAAGAGACCAAGGTTCATTGTCTCCTGTTTACCACTGTAGAAGGGCATATGTGGGTTAGAGTGATGGCTGCCTATGTGTGCAGCTCTTACTATTCTATTTTAATGGTATTGTGAGATGTAACCAGCTACAACACCCATAGTCTTAAATGGAGTTACATGTGTGAAAGGTCTCCTCCTCTCTAGAGTACTAATTGGGGGCGGAGGGGGGAGAAGACCATCATTCTCTAGGTATGTGGAAGTCCTGATAGTAGAACCTGCATCTCTTAGACATTTATGGCATTTACTTTTGATATGCCATAAACCTCTCAAAAGGTAATACCCCTTTATGTTTTATTGTGGCCATTGGACATTGTTGAATATGACAATGTGACCCTCAGACCAAAAAATGCTGTGCACCCCTTCTCTAAACCAGACTTGCTAATAAGAGAACAAGAAAAGAGCTGTCAGCCAGGTTTAATTTTATCTATAAATATTGTACAAAAACTGTAATACATCTTTATAAATTCTATACACATAGATAGATAGAGAGATCGATAGATACTGTAGATAGATACTGTAGATAGATACTGTAGATACATAGATACATACATACATACATATTTCAAATACATTTTTTAAATAATGCTGTTTGAGCTGATTCTTTATAAAACATTTGGATTTCAACAGGCATGCACTCAAGACACTTGCTAATGCAAGGATGGATGCAAGGAAAACTCAAGAAAGCATATGTGGTCTTGAAGAAAAATACAAAGAATCACAAATCATCGTTTCAAATATTTTAGATAAACTTATTACAAAGACTTCTATCTTTGAGCAGCTTAAGGCTATTTTAGGTAAGGTCTAAATATTAAAACCATTAGTACTTTTGAGAATTATATCATAACGTTAAAGAGGTATTCCCATCTCCAAGATCTTATCCCAATATATTGTAGATGTAATAATAACATTAGCAAATACCTCCAATTAGAAATGTAGTATATTTTTTCTAATTCGCTAAGTCTCTTTCCTCATGTGCAGGTATTGCAGGACCTTAGATATCCATAGTTACGACCACTGATATAGTGACAGTTAGCTAGTTGCTAGTGGTTGTAACCATGGATACCTAAGGTCCTGCAATGCCTGCACATGAGGAAAGAGACATAGCGAATCAAAAATACTATACTACATTTCTAATTAAAGGTATTTGCTAATATTATTATTATTACTCCTACTACATATTGGGATAGGGTCTTGGAGATAGGAATACCCCTTTACAGCTTTTATAATCTCAGTATCAGGGTTGCCAACATGATTTTTTATTTTTTCTGCACAGTTTATAAAAAAAATCACAGACAGACAATATTTTATATGGTCAGATT
Organism: Phyllobates terribilis; assembly: GCF_046119375.1. NCBI lineage: Eukaryota > Metazoa > Chordata > Amphibia > Anura > Dendrobatidae > Phyllobates > Phyllobates terribilis. The sequence continues at coordinate 413,054,474 of NW_027362763.1, forward strand.
GGAAAAGCATAATAAATCATTGTGATTATAAGTGATATATGTCTGCAGACCGTAATACTGATATAAAGAAATCAGCTGCATTTACTGTAAACGTTAAAATGATGATAATTACTATCAAAATTATCTGTAAGTTGCTTCAGCTTCAAAAAAATCATAGACGCCTTAAACAAAAAATGGACAGGGTAAAAAGTGCCGTCTTTTTACTGAGTATCCTGGAATTTCTGGACAGTTGCCAACCCTGCTCAGCATTGACACAACTAAAACCTCTTTAAATTTGATTGATTAGCCAAGTTGTTGTTTTTTTTGGCAGGAGAAAACGTATCCTAGCTCCATATTAGCCGTAGCCAGACAACCTTCATGATAAAGGGTCATTTTCATTTAGACCAATACATATCTCAATACAGTTCAATATATTTTATATGGATTATATGGATTTTGTTTTGACAGATTTGCCTAACATAGATCGCTAGGCAAATATTTGGGATAACTGTGTAGAACTGGATCATATGTAAATGTACAGAGTTATCCTGATAATGTGCATCGTGGTATTGAATGTTCCTAACCCCTTCACGCTGCTGCCAATTTCCGTTTTTTTTTTTCATTTTTCGTTTTTCCTCCTCCTCTTCCAAAAGCCATAACTTTTCATTCATAGTTGTGTGAGAGCTTGTTTTTTGCAGGACGAGTTGTACTTTTGAATGACACCATTCATTTTATCATGTGATGCACTGGAAAGCGAAAAAAAATTCCAAGTGCATCGAAATTGCAAAAAAAAGTGCAATTCCACAATCGTTGTTTTTTATTTATTATGTTCACTATGCAGTAAAACTAACATGGAAGTAGGATTCTCCAGGTCAGTACAATTATGAAGATACCAAACATGCATAGTTTTTTTTTTTAAGTGGTGAATTTTTTTTTAGAAATTTGTAAAAAAAAAATTAAAAACAAAAACATTTTACTTGTGTTGCCATTTTACGATATCTGTAACATTTTACATTTTTGGAATATGGGTCTGTTTGATGGCTTATTCTTTGCACCCTGAGTTGATGTTTTTACTTATACCATTTTGGGGTGGTTAAAATGTTTTGATCGTCTCTTATTGCATTGTATTGCAATGTTGTAGGAGCCAAAAAAATGAATTTCTGGCTCTTTGATTTTTTTTCTCATTATGCCATTTACCAATCGGATTAATTTATTTTATATTTTGATAGATCGGACTTTTACAAACACAGTGATGCCAAATATGTGTATTTTTTTAATTGCTTTATTTTTAATGAGGCAAAAGGAGAGTGATTTAAACTTTTATATTTAAAAAATATATTTTTAAAAACATTTTTTGCACTTTTTACTGTATTTCTTAGTTCTTTTCCAAGAAAACGGAATTTCATTTTTCATTTTTTGGGATTTTCATTTTATGCCACTTGAACTTTTTTTCCCATTTTTCAGTACATTATAGTGGATAGTGTTATTCAAAACTACAACTCGTCTCACACACAACAAGCCTTCATACTACAATGTCAACGGAAATATGATGATGTACAATAAAAAATTTCAAATTTATATTGCGGTACCGTGTTAGCCAGAGAAATCGATGTAATTACTTTTATGTCCAAAAATGACAAAAGTATTCTCGGAGTGATAACTTTATTGGCTAACCAGAAAAAATTACTTTTGAAGCTTTCAGAGCACAGAGGCTCCTTCTTCAGGATAAATTAATAAGACAAGAGCACAACATTTAAGAGATGTTAAAACATCACATTTGATATGCAAGTAACCTCTTCAAAAGGACATTTGTGCATGGGGAAGATGGGGTGATGCCCCCTGGTTGGCCAATAAAGGTATCACTCCTAGAATACTTTTGTCATTTTTGGGCATAAAAGTATTTACAATGGAAATATGAAAAATGTTACGGCTCTTGGAAGAAGCATAGGAAAAAAAACAAAAGTGCAAAAACAAAAAATTAGCTGCAGAGGCAAGGTTAAAAAAAAGGCTTAAACTAATTGAATTGCTTTCACGATCTTTAACCTCTACAGATTACCTGAAGAAGGAGCCTCTGTGCTTTGAAAGCTTGCATATACAGTACAGACCAAAAGTTTGGACACACCTTCTCATTTAAAGATTTTTCTGTATTTTCATGACTTTGAAAATTGTACATTCACACTGAAGGCATCAAAACTATGAATTAACACATGTGGAATTATATACTTAACAAAAAAGTGTGAAACAACTGAAAATATGTCTTATATTCTAGGTTCTTCAAAGTAGCCACCTTTTGCTTTGATGACTGCTTTTCACACTCTTGGCATTCTCTTGATGAGCTTCAAGAGGTAGTCACCGGAAATGGTTTTCACTTCACAGGTGTGCCCTGTCAGGTTTAATAAGTGGGATTTCTTGCCTTATAAACTTGGTTGGGACCATCAGTTGTGTTGTGCAGAGGTCTAGGGGATACACAGCTGATAGTCCTACTGAATAGACTGTTAGAATTTGTATTATGGCAAGAAAAAAGCAGCTATGTAAAGAAAAACGAGTGGCCATCATTACTTTAAGAAATGAAGGTCAGTCAGTCCGAAAAATTGGGCAAACTTTGAATGTGTCCCCAAGTGCAGTTGCAAAAACCATAAAGCGCTACAAAGAAACTGTCTCACATGAGGACTGCCCCAGGAAAGGAAGACCAAGAGTCACCTCTGCTTCTGAGGATAAGTTTATCCGAGTCACCAGCCTCAGGTTAACAGCAGCTCAGATTAGAGACAAGGTCAATGGCACACAGAGTTCTAGCAGCAGACACATCTCTACAATAACTGTTAAGAGGAGACTTTGTGCAGCAGGCCTTCATGGTAAAATAGCTGCTAGGAAACCACTGCTAAGGACAGGCAACAAGTAGAAGAGACTTGTTTGGGCTAAAGAACACAAGGAATGGGCATTAGACCAGTGGAAATCTGTGCTTTGGTCTGATGAGTCCAAATTTGAGATCTTTGTTTCCAACCACCGTGTCTTTGTGCGACGCAGAAAAGGTGAATGGATGGACTCTACATGCCTGGTTCCCACTGTGAAACATGGAGGAGGAGGTGTGAAGGTGTGGGAGTGCTTTGCTGGTGACACTGTTGGGGATTTATTCAAAAATTGAAGGCATAGTGAACCAGCATGGCTACCACAGCATCTCGCAGCGGCATGCTATTCCATCTGGTTTGCGTTTAGTTGGACCATCATTTATTTTTCAACAGGACAATGACCCCAAACACACCTCCAGGCTGTGTAAGGGCTATTTGACCCAGAAGGAGAGTGATGGGGTGCTACGCCAGATGACCTGGCCTCCACAGTCACCAGACCTGAACCCAATCGAGATGGTTTGGGGTGAGCTGGACTGCAGAGTGAAGGCAAAAGGGGCAACAAGTGCTAAGCATCTCTGGGAACTCCTTCAAGATTGTTGGAAGACCATTTCCGGTGACTACCTCTTGAAGCTTATCAAGAGAATGCCAAGAGTGTGCAAAGCAGTCATCAAAGCAAAAGGTGGCTACTTTGAAGAACCTAGAATATAAGACATATTTTCTGTTGTTTCACACTTTTTTGTTAAGTATATAATTCCACATGTGTTAATTCATAGTTTTGATGCCTTCAGTGTGAATGTACAATTTTCAAAGTCATGAAAATACAGAAAAATCTTTAAATGAGAAGGTGTGTCCAAACTTTAGGTCTGTACTGTATATATTTTTTTCTGGTTAGCCAATAAAGGTATCACTCCGAGAATACTTTTGTCATTTTTGGGCATAAAAGTATTTAAATCGATTTTTCTAGCTAACATGGTACCACAATATAACTTTGTATTGTAAATCATAACCTCTACAGTGAAACCAATATTTGAAGCTACAGTACACTGAAAGTTAAATTGAAGAGTCTGACATCTGCTGAGCTGTCCAAAATCTGAAATCTCCCACAGTCCTTGTGCTTATTGTAAAACCATCTTCAGACCATTTTTGCTATTATATAATATAATTTTACATTTTTAAGAACATAAGTTTTGGAGATAGTGTGAACAGGACCCTACGATGCACATATTACAAAATATTAGTACATTCAAACATATACAGGACAATGATTTTCCTGTTTACTTAATTTTTTTTTCAAAATCTTTATTTAATCTGAACACACATACAGGCATAATTAGGTGTCTCAAAGTGAAGAAAGTCACTTTGTTTCTAGGTGTTGTGAACATATACATATGTATAACAATTACTACACATTATTTGGAGTGAATATCTATTCAGCTGTATCATTTTTTATTTCTTTCAGGTATTGGAGATGAGACCCTACAAATTTTCCTTTCACAAAGTGAAAATGAATTTGACAGCTTTGATGAAAATGATGATTTACTAAAAGATGGTATTACTTTTTAATTGCAACTAGTTGTTACTAGTTGTCTATTAAACATTATTCTCTACTAAATTCTCATTCCATTTACAATCTGCTAAGGCCAAGAAATAAACTATTGTGGACCTCAAAAAATGTTAACCTGCAAACAGTGTGCTAAAGTTTGCAGAGTTCAGTGCCGACATCTGCTTTTTTGTAGTGACTGTGTATACAGTGGTGGCCAAAAGTATTGGCACCCCTGCAATTCTGACAGATAATACTCAGTTTCTTCCTGAAAATGATTGCAATCACAAATTCTTTGGTCTTATTATCTTCATTTAATTTGCTTGCAAGGAAAAAACACAAAAGAGAATGAAGCAAAAATCAAATCATTGATCATTTCACACAAAACTCCAAAAATGGGCCAAACAAAAGTATTGGCACCCTCAGCCTAATACTTGCTTGCACAACCTTTAGCCAAAATAACTGCGAACAACCGCTTCCGGTAACTATCAATGAGTTTCTTACAATGCTCTGCTGGAATTGTAGACCATTCTTCTTTGGCAAACTGCTCCAGGTCCCTGATATTTGAAGGGTGCCTTCTCCAAACTGCAATTTTGAGATCTCTCCACAGGTGTTCTATGGGATTCACGTCTGGACTCATTGCTGGCCACCTTAGAAATCTCCAGTGCTTACTCTCAAACCATTTTATAGTGCTTTTGGAAGTGTGTTTTGGGTCATTGACCTGCTGGAAGACCCATGACCTCTGAAGGAGACCCATCTTTCTCACACTGGGCCCTACATTATGCTGCAAAATTTGTTGGTAGTCTTCAGACTTCATAATGCCATGCACACGGTCAAGCAGTCCAGTGCCAGAGGCAGCTAAGCAACCCCAAAACATCAGGGAACCTCTGCCATGTTTGACTGTAGGGACCCTGTTCTTTTCTTTGAATGCCTCTTTTTTTTCCTGTACACTCTATGTTGATGCTTTTTGCCAAAAAGCTCTACTTTTGTCTCATCTGACGAGAGAACATTCTTCCAAAACATTTTAGGCTTTATCAGGTAAGTTTTGGCAAACTCCAGCCTGGCTTTTTTATGTCTCGGGGTAAGAAGTGGGGTCTTCCTGGGTATCCTACCATACAGTCCCTTTTCATTCAGGCGCCGACGGATAGTAATGGTTGACACTGGTGTACCCTCGGACTGCAGGGCAGCTTGAACTTGTTTGGATGTTAGTCGAGGTTCTTTATCCACCATCCGCACAATCTTGCGTTGAAATCTCTCGTCAATTTTTCTTTTCCGTACACATCTAGGGAGGTTAGCCACAGTGCCATGGGCTTTAAACTTCTTGATGACACTGCACACGGAAGACACAGGAACATTCAGGTCTTTGGAGATGGACTGGTAGCCTTGAGATTGCTCATGCTTCCTCACAATTTGGTTTCTCAAGTCCTCAGACAGTTCTTTGGTCTTCTTTCTTTTCTCCATGCTCAATGTAGTACACACAAGGACACAGGACAGAGGTTGAGTCAACTTTAATCCATGTTAACTGGCTGCAAGTGTGATTTAGTTATTGCCAACACCTGTTAGGTGCCACAGGTAAGTTACAGGTGCTGTTAATTACACGAATTAGAGAAGCATCACATGATTTTTCAAACAGTGCCAATACTTTTGTCCACCCCCTTTTTTAGGTTTGGTGTGGAATTGTATCCAATTTGGCTTTAGGACAATTCTTTTTGTGTTTTTTCATTGAAGACAAATTAAATGAAGATAATAATACCAAAGAATTTGTGATTGCAATCATTTTCAGGAAGAAACTGAGTATTATCTGACAGAATTGCAGGGGTGCCAATACTTTTGGCCACCACTGTATATATATATTTATTTATTTTATTTTTTTTTATGGAGGATAAAAAGTAAACGTTAATAAAAATTCCACCACAGGAATAATTAGGATACTGTTCAGGTTTACCATTTTCTTTTTTCCCTTTCTACCTTTCATATAAATTGAAAGGACTTGATTTTAAAAGGAAATGAAATTGAACTTCTTAGAACATCTTTAGTATAGATTTTTAAAAAAAAGTGTTCTATTAATGTTGAAAATGACCCTTGAGCTAGAATTCTGTGAGATATAATAGTAAAATCTGTCCATTATTCTATTTCATTTCTAAAGTGTAAATGATAAAACGTGATAAATCTATCTATACAGCTAGTCCTAGGCTTATAAGGTTTAAGAAATGTGAGTATAATTCATCAAAGACTTGTGTTTTGACGCTTTGCTGACAGTGTAACAACTAGAACCTTCTGCATGTACTTTTGCATTATAGACGGTTGTGATGACTATGATGAAGCATTTTATCGCATGAAAGAGGCAAATAAACATTCATATCTACATGATATCCAACAAAAGACAGAGAAAGCTGCTAATGAGCTAGAGGAGCTCAAGAAAAACCAAAGATCCATAAAGAATGAGGTAAACCGCCATTGAGCTACAAAGAAAAATTGTAGCTGATTTATTTGATCGTTGGAATAAACATTTTAGCTCACGCTGGGTTCTTAATAGAGAAGTCCTGCATACGTTTAGGTAAAACTAATTTATTCTGGAAAGCATCACTAATAGTAGAATTCATCACTTTCACAAATCTCTTTAGCACTTCATTTCACATAAAAAAATAAATGATAAATATGAACTATTTAATTATTTTCCTTCTTCAAGTTTTTAAATATCACATAAAAAAATAAACTGGCCATGCACATCAGAGAAAAAGGTCCTTCTAATTTTCGTGGCATTGGCTGATAAGTTTATTTGTGGGATTTTCCCTTAATGGCAGATGTCAGGGGAGAGAGGGATTAAATAATTTTGATTTCAACATGCCCAATTTTTCGTTCTCAAGGGAGATAACCTACTACCAGAGGTGCCTGGCAGTCACTTTTTAGCCTGTCCGTTATTACTCTCCATGGGAAAAAAACACACACACACTTATGTGAGAGTCGGAACTAACAGCTGTTAGCTAAATGGGCCTATGAATAAATCAGAAACCCCTGTAAGAGCTGTAATGGTTGATATTTATTGGCCTACACTTTTTAATATACCCCATTTTTTGGACAACAGGACATAACCTTACTATAAGATGTACCCCAGGTTTAGACAGCATAAAATAAGAAATACATATTTCCTACTTATTAAATTTCCCTGGAGATATAAAGAAGTGGAAGATTCAGTACCACTAATTTTAATGCACTAAGGTAGACTAGGGAGGTAGTACATCTATTGATTCTCTGCAGGACGTGTATTATACATACAGTTAGGTCCAGAAATATTTGGACACTGTCATGCCAGCGATTCACACAGCTTATAAGCGCTGTCCTACTCACTGCATGCACCACTCGGCTTCTCCAAGTGTCAGACCATCTTGCTGAGCTACTTCTTGCAAACATTTCCAGCACTGCTATATCTTCTTGTTGCTGGAGCGTCTCCACACGACTATAGAGTGGCATGGCCAGACTCTGCAGGAATTTAAAACCTCTGTGTGCTGCAGAGTTTTGCTTTCCTGGCCTATCCCCACCAGCAGTGGATAAATTAGGCAGCTCCTCACTCCACACATTGCCTGAGCTTTGGTTCTGTTGCAGTTCATCTCCAGTTCCCAGTCTAGGTGCATTATTGTTTTATTTCTCCTTAAACTGACCCAGGCTGTTTACTCGTTCAGTCTGATTTCTCCGCTCCCGATCTTGGCTTCGTATTTCGAACCTGTGTTGCCCGCGTCGACCTCGGTCTGTCTGACCACGTTTCTGTCTTCACCCTCTGTACTTCGTACCTGTACCTGGTCAGCTGCTGCAGGTTCGGGGACTGCCCTGGATTGGCACTTGGTGACTACCCTAATGGCCCAAGCCTATCCTCACCATCAGAGGCTCTAGTGAAGACCTGGTAGTCACTTAGTTATGTCCCTCCAGGGTAAGCTCGGCCAGTGGCGCAGTGGGTCCACACCCACTTCTGTCACAGTAAACTCAGGCCATAGACCCCGCTGACAAGGCAGGACCTAGAGACTCTAAGTATAATGTACAAGTCCTGTATGAGGAGGTTCATTCGCAATGTGAGCGCCAAGACCATCTGATGAGGCAATTAGTGTGGTGGCAACTCAGCTTCAGGATTTGTCCACCTCAGTATCCTCCCTGTCCCGTAACTCTACCGTGACATGTCATTCTTCCTCAGGAGTGACCTCCTGTCCTGGGAAGCTGCCTAAGGCTCCAGTTTCTGGTGGAGCAGCTAAACTCCAGCTTCCACTTCCACCTCTCTATAATGGAGACCTCAAGAAGACTTGCAGTTTTATAAACCAGTGCCAAATTCATTTCAGGCTCCATTCCCATCTCTTTCCACTGGACCAAACCAAGATTGTGTTTACAGTTTCTCTGCTGTCTGGACAAGCCCTGGGTTAGGCAAGTCCCATTTGGGAGCATGGGGGTCCAGAGACCTGCAACTTAGGGAGGTTCTTGGAGAAGTTCCAAGTGGTGTTCAAGGTATCAAGCCATATCTCCTCAGTCGCCTTGTCCCTTTTGACTCTAAGAAAAGGCCCGGACACAGTGGCTTAGTATGCTTTACGCTTAGATAACCCAGAAGCCAAGTTATTGCCAAGGACATGAGGCTCTCCCTGAAAGTCTAGAACAGTCAATGAAAATGCAATATCCTCAATTGATAGAGGGAAGGACAACTCCATGGAGATGTGAAGATGCATCCCATAAATTCTTTGAATCGCTACAGAGAACACACCATGTCCAAAATACCAGCCCAATGCCCAACACTGCTGTCCTGCACCCCATCTTCCCTGTGGTGTTGAAAGCATAGAGTTGTCCTTCCCTCTATCAATTGAGGATATTGCATTTTCATTGACTGTTCTAGACTTTCAGGGACAGCCTCATGTCCTTGACAATAACCCGGCTTGTGGGTTCTGGATAAGCAAGAAACTAAATGGCACAATGCTGGTTTGTGCTGCTTATGATCGATGCTACATAACTGAGGGGGATAAAGAATATGTGATGACTCTCATTTTGGAAGCAATTGGACAAGTTGAGCAATATAAAGTGGGAAAGAGATGTCCTTTTGTAACCGTTATAGATGCTCCAAGCCCAAGTGAGTGTTCAGCAGTGAGCCAAGCAGACATGCTTTCTTGTGTTAAGGCACCAGTGTCTCGAGAAGTTTGTGAGGAAGTTGGGTGCTGTTTCGCAAATGACTTCACAGTGCCCTGTTATTATGGAAAGAAATTGACTGCACAGTGCACAAGTGACAATCTCATGAAAGTTGTTGTTTCCAAATATCTTATAAAGCCATCGCTAATTTTGTCTTCTGTCCATGTGGTTGGTTTTGACTCTTCATCTTGTGCTCGGTTGGCGGTGTCTATGAGCGCATCTTTCGCAGTCTTCCAGTTCCCGTTATCCTGTGTTGGCTTTAATCAGGTTGTTGGTGGACCAATAGTTTATGAGAGCACCATTGAAGCTGTAAGAAATGCCATCTCCTGGTGAGGATCCACAATCACAAGAGACAGCACAATGCGGGTGACTGTATGTTGCAGCTATTTCCAAACTGACCTTATTCCTTTGCAAGTTGGAGTATCAACTCTGCCACCACCACTTCCCATTACTACCTCTGGACCACTGTTAATGGAGATGAGGATTGCTTACTTTTCTGAGGAGCAATACCCCGTGGTTAAAGTACTCAGAGATCCAGTCTATTTGGAAGTCCGCCTCTTGCACAGAACCAATCCCAATCTTGACCTAGTGTTAAACGACTGCTGGGCCACTAACTCCGCAGACTCCACACTCCTTCCTCAATGGCTTATCCTGTTGAATAGATGCCCTTTTGATGGTGACAACTACATTTCCCAGAGTGTACCTGTTGGAGGTCCTACACAAAGCCTGCCTTACCCAAATCACTATAAAGGTTTTGTAGTGAAGATCTTTACATTTGTGGACCAAAGGGCCCAAATTGCTCTTGAGGATTGATCTACCACCATTGTAGCACTTCTGTCTGTGTCCCATCTGCCATAGACCACTGTGTGACTTTATGTTCCTCAAGAAATAGACGTATTTGCTGAAGATGTTGAACCGGAACCTTTAGCAAATGTGGTAACTTCAGATGGAAAATTGAGTTCCTCCCGATTGGGAAAGAAGCCTTAAACCTAACAGGTCACATTTACTCTGAATATTCAAAGCTGGATGTTGTCAGGGCCATTAATGCTGGAGAAGTAGTTGTGTCAGTGTTTGCTACATTTTGCATATAGTGAAAAAAAAATAGTGTCTTAATGAAATGTGTGAGGTATATGTCAGGATAATATCCAAACATATACCCTGAATATACAGAAAAACAAGGTATAACCCTAGCATAAAGCATACATATTCACACCTAATGAATATTCGTTGGATGAAATTTATCAACGCACGATTATTTTAGCCAACCAATAACTCAATGAAATGATCTTTTACCAGATGATTATTCCTTCAACATTTGTTTAACCATCAGCCAATTTTCTATCAAATGTGTATGTCCACCTGAAGGCTGCAGATGTGATGGAATATTTCTACACATATATTGTACAAATTTTTAATTTACTGTGTTGTTTCTATCTCCTTGTGTACCTGACATAGGTGATGCACTGGTGTAGTAAAGTAGACAAATCATGTGTTGAAAGACTTGTCCGATGTCAAAATCCCCCATACTTGGTTGCTCAGGTAAGAATGTACAAATAAGCAAGAAAGTCAATATTTTAAGACATATTTTATCTTACTGTTGAACGTATTATTACTGCCACAGTCGGTACGTAGCATGTACTTTACAGCAGTCTCTTGTGACTAAAAAAGATCTAGGTAGTATTTCATTTGCAATGATACATGTCTTCTGGTCTCTTCTCTGGTCTAGATTTTGGAAATGGCATTGGTCATGATCAGTTGTCTCCCTAAAGCTGAAAACATGAATGACCTCCAAAAAATATCTACTTCTGTAAATGAGAAATCAGAAAGTAGAGCGAGTACCAGACTTCAGCCCTCTCCTGTAAGCAAGCCGACTCCATCAAAGAGAGGTGAGAAACGCAGCTCATTTTTAAAGATAGTGTAATAGTTATTCTGATATATTTACAATTCTTTAGAATACTGTCAGATAAGCTTTTGATACAGCAATATATGTAAGTACACAATGATATATATGTAATAAAAGCATATTTTTTCTACGCAAATATCTTAGGTATGAGAGAATCTACTGATAAGGTTGACAGAGCAAGATGGAAGAACATACAATATCAAATTGGCGAGACAAGTAAATTTGTTGAAATGATACATCAGTAAGTGTACATGAAAAATATTATCACGTCTGCATGAAAGAAAAACCAGCGCATGCAATATAAGTGCTATCATCACATATATCAATCATGGATAGCCTTGCCACTTTACAACAAGGGGTGGACACGGAAAGCGAAGGGCTCCTGTGTGAGGCTTGTGTCTGCCCACCCAATTGTGCACATGCACATATATATTCACATTAGGCAAACAAATACACATATAAAAAATATACACATTCTAATACAATGTGCATGACTATAGATGTTGCACACTTATACATAGTACACACATGCACAAAAAACGCACACCTTCCTTCAATTTCCTGCTTCATTGGAGGGAAAGATGGCTTCTAGAGGGAAAGATGGCAGAACACAGGGGAAGATGGCAGACATACATAGCAGCATCCTCAATAAGAAACAACACAGGACTTTAGTGTGACTGCTAGGAGACAGTATACGATATACAGTATATGGTGTGACAAAGTCACTGGTAAAGTGCTGGAGGGGAGATATGTTTCCCTGAGGCTATTATCCTCAGTGAATTAAGACCGTTAAGTTTCCTCCAGCATGTTACGTGCAAGGAGGGGTTAAGTCACCATTTGTAAAGGGCGTGTTTTTATGAGAACAACCATAGAGCGGGCAGGAGGTTGTTCTCCATATCTCCACCCCAGGGTGTGGTCTGGAATTTAAATATTCGGCCTGCTGAGGCATTGAGTGTTCAGTGTCTGGAGAAGTGAGCTCCAGAGAGGAGCTTGTGTGTGTTCTGTGCTAACCTGAACCCTGTGTTTGCCGGACTCTGAGTGGGTGGATCCCCACTACCACAAGAACTGTGCTTGGTATCACCACTTTGTTTTGTTTCACTGTTTTTTCCCAAAGGGCTGTGTTTGTTTTACTTCCCATGGTTTATGCTAACTAACAAATCTTGGAAATATTTAAAGAGACAGTGTTCCTGAATACCTCAATGTGCAACCAAGTGAGCCGATCTACTACAATGGTGAAACCGACAATATAGCAGAATTGATCAGCTTCCTCGCTGCCCACCAAAGGCAGCTGCGCAGGCGATATGTCCACTCCCTTCCACTATATATCAGTTTTTTCTTTGATCCATGTTTTTCTCAAATTGATTTTTGTGTAGCATAAAATCTTCCAATATGGTGAGTTGCATAGTCATAAAATTAGGCCTTCTGACGTTGCTATTGCATCTTGTTTATTGTGTTCTTTTTCTAAAACTAGGATTGCTAGGCTTGAAGATGGGCTTCCAGATCAAACATTAAAAGATGTTGAATCCTACCTTGGCAAAGCTAGAGAAGGGACCCATGGTGTTACTGGTGAAGGTTCCTTGTTGGAAAATGCTGCTCCTTGTAAGTATAGTTGATATAGAAACAGGTTATTGTACTCTTTCTTTTGGAAAAGTGATAGTTTCAAGATATTGGGGAAATTGATCTATGGGAAGAAGCATGGACTACCACCACACAACAAATTTACTATAACATGTGCCAGAAAACTCGCATACATTGTAGCTGAGTTCTACGCCGGTTCATGGCTGACCTAGATTTCATGTTTTAGAGCATAGTCACCCTAGAGATGTGGCAAATTTATAGAAAGGTGTGCACGTGTTAATTAATTTGGTCCCTCTTAGTCCAGCAGGCTGAAGGTTCAAGACTGGCATATAAAACACCAGTATAGATAAATTCTTCCCATTGTGTTCTTTTGTAAAGATTGAAAACTATAATGTTGAGATATTAAAATCATAAATAAAACTTGAAAAGGATGTGTTTTTTAGAAAAAAAAACATACAACATTTTTTACACAATTTTTATGACTTTATATACTTATTTTGTTAGATCACACTAAGAAAAGATACCTGTTCACTACAGGTCATACAGCGGTTAGTAATATATTATCATAATAGGTTATAGGCTATTAGCATTGAACAGTTTTAGGATTTACTAGATGTCAGTGCCAGTGGACAAATGCAAAAAATAAAAGTTTGCATAAACATATTTATCTTGTTTTGTTTCCCATTATCCAATTTTTAATCATTATCCACTACTTAAAGCTGAAAACGCATTAAAAATGAAGTAAACATTGTAACATTTTTACAGTACAAATATTTTCTTATTAATTGGAAATCCACCTAAGGCATATAAAATGTACATCCTTGTCAAGGCTTGCATTGTAGACGGAACCTGAAAGAACAAATGCTTAAAGGATATTCCCTTCTCCAAGATCCTATCCCAAAATGTAGTAGGTGTAATAATAATAATTAGCAAATACCTCCAATTAGAAATGTACAGTAGTATAGTTCTCCTGATTCGCTATGTCGCTAACCCAATGTGCAGGCATTGCAGAGCATTAGCTATCCATGGTTACGACCACTCTTACAGTGAATGCTAGGCCACGGCCCCACTATCAGTATTCGGTCAGTATTTTTTCTCAGGAGTGGGAGGCAAAACCAGGTGAGGAACAATCAGAGGAAAAGTATAATAGAGACAAGTCACCAATTCTGCATTTATCACCCACTCCTGGTTTTGGATCCCACTCCTGAAAAAGAATACTGACCGAATACTGATAGTGGGGCCGTGGTCTTAGTTAGATAGTTGTTAGTGGTCATAACCATAGATATCTAATCTACTGCAATGCAACATAGCGAATTAGATGAACTACACTACATTTAGAATTAGATGCATTTGCTAATTATTATTATTATTATTACACCTACTACATATTGGGATAGGAACTTTGAGATGGGAATACCCCTTTGACACCTTCGCCCTGAAGCCTGTTTTCACCTTCCTGACCACGCCATTTTTTCAGTTCTGACCGATGTCAGTTTATGAGGTAATAACTCTGGAATGCTTCAATGGATCCTAGTGATTCTGAGATGTTTTTTTTCGGCACATGTTGTACTTCGTGTTAGTGGTAAATTTAAGTTGATATTTTTTGCGCTTATTTGTGAAAATGTCAGAATTTTGGCAAAAAAATCACAATTTTCAAACTTTTAATTGTTATGCCGTTAAACCAGATAGTTATATCACACAAAATAGTTAATAAATAACATTTCCTACATGTCTACTTTACATCTGCATCATTTTTGAAACATCATTTTTTTTGTTAGGAAGTTAGAAGGGTTAAAAGTTGACCAGCGATTTCTCATTTTTCCAACAAAATTTACAAAACCATTTTTTAGGGACCACATCACGCCTGCAGTGACTTTAGGGGCCTATGTGACAAAAAATACCTAAATGCCACACCATTTTATAAACAACACCCCTCAAGGTGCTCAGAAACACATTCAAGAAGTTTATTAACCCTTCAGGTGCTTCACAGGAATTAAAGCAATGTGGAAGGAAAAAAATATTTTAATTTTTCACACAAAAATGTTCCTTTAGCCCCAAATTATAATTTTCAGAAGGATAACAGGAGAAAATGGACCCCAAAATTTGTTGTGCAATTTCTCCTGAGTACGCTGGTACCCAACATGTGGTGGATAAACTACTGTTTGGGCGCATGGCAGGGCTCAGAAGGGAAGGAGCACCATTGGATTTTTGGAGAGCAAAATGGGCTGTAATAGATGGCGGATGCCATGTTTAGTTTGCAGGGACCCTGATGTGCCTAAACAATGGAAACCCCAACAAATGACCCCATTTTGGAAAAGGGTAATGAGAGAAAATGGACAGTACAATTTTTTTGTGCAATTTCTCCTGAGAACAGTGATACCCCATATGTGGTGGAAAATTCCTGTGTGGGCTCATGGCAGGGCTTGGAAGGGAAGGAGCACCAGTTGAATTCTGGAGCGCAATTTTGGCTGGAATAGATTGCGGCTGCCATGTCACATTTGAAGAGCCCCTGACATGCCAAAACAGAGGAAAGTGACTCAATTTTTCAGGGTGTAGTGAGCATTTTTAACTCTCAGGCGATTGACAGAATTGTATAATATTGGGCTGAGTCAATGGAAAATTACCATTTTTTCCACTAAAATGTTGCTTTGGCCCCAAATTTTCAATTTCAAAAGGGATAATAGGAGAAAATGAACAATTAAATTTGCTGTGCAATTTCTCCTGAGTGCGCCAATACCCTACATGTAATCGAGAAATACTTTTCAGGCACAGTGCAAAGCTCAGAAGGGAAGGAGCACTATATCATAGTGCACATTTTGCTGTTATGGATTGCGGGTGCCATAACCCACTGGAAGAGGCCATGAAATTCCAGAATAGCAGACCCCCCAATCAATGACCCAATTTTACAAACTACACCACTCAAATTATTCATCTAGGGGCGCAGTGATCATATTGACACCACCGGTGTGTCACAGAATTTTATACCATTGGGCAGTGAAGAAAAAATAATTACATTTTTACCACCAAAATTTAGTTTTAGTCCTTGATTTTACATTTTCACATGGGGAAATAGGTTAAAATAACACCAAAATTTATCACACAATTTCTGCTGAACATGGCAACCCATATGTGGTTATACAGTACTGCTTAGGCACACGGTGAGATTTGAGAGGGAAGGAGCGCTATTTGACTCTTGGAGAACTTTATCGGAGAATAGTTTGCGGACTCCATATACAGAGCCCCTAAGTGCCAGAAGAGCAGAATTACCCATTAAGTGACCCTATTTTGGAAATTACACCCCTCCTGGAATTTATCTACAGATATAGTGACACCTTTGACTCAATGGGTGTTTTCTAGAAGCAAGCAGCAGTGGATGTTGCTGAGTGAAAATTGCAAATCTGCCATTGTAGTGCCCAGTACATTGTAGTGCTCTTACATTGTAGTGCCTTTACATTGTGCTCAGCTCGCGCTTCTGGAGCAATGCACCAATAAATTAAGCGGGCTCTCATTGCTACAGAAATGCCAAACATGTGGATGCTAAATGTGGTTTAGGCACACTGTGGAACTCAGAAGGGAGGAGGGCATTAGGATTTGGGAGCGCAGAATTCTCTGGATTTCTTTTGGTCTTTTTCAGAGCCTTTGTGCTTTCAGTATATTTCCATTAACAGATGACGGACCTGAGTGGGGCTTGTTTTTTTTGTGGATTGAGTTGAATCTTTTATTGGGAACATTTTACATAACATTTTGGATCACATTTATCCTTCGCTCTGCCTGAGCAATTACATTTGGGTTTCCATCTAAATCTGCGAATGACATGATTCAGACGAAACCTCTGATGGGTCCATTCACTATGATAAGGCAGTAGAGTTACTCTGGACTCCGTCTGGCCTCTGTTCCCCAGTGTTCTTCTTTTTAGAGGTACAAAAATTAATGTACTTAGTACAAAGAATGCATTATGTAGGTTTATTGTAAACATCACTACTTGTCTTATAACCACATATGCATTGGACCTGGTCAATTCGGAACATATACACAATCCAAAACAAAAAAAGCAACCGAACAAAAATAGAGCAAAAGTAAACGGGTACCTTAAAAAACCTTTATTCAATCATGGTTTGGCCATGGGTGGCACTGCATAGAGAGGCACTCACATAACTCTGGTACATTATTAAAAAGCAATAAAGTATCATATCCATATATGCATATCAGTGTAATAGCTGGTCATAAAGTGCATACACAGCCAGACACAATAGTACATCCTGCATATCTAAAGTGCATAGTATATATCATAAGTAGAAAAATATATATAACTTTTAACAGTATAAATGTAAAAACATTGTAATAGGTCCACAATGTCGCAGATAATAGGACAAAGCTTTACCAACCCAAATAGGGGCAACACAATAAATCACTCATAAGCAAATGGCAAAGCGTTCAATGCACCATATTATATTTGACCATGTGGTCATGTATAGTAATCCACTATACCACCGTGCTCTGGTATAGTATATAGATATATACGTGTGTGCTACAGACAATTCCTGCTATTTGTATATGAGCTTTACTGGACAAGCCGTTAATATGGAATTTAACCCATGATACTCTGTCATTCCTATTTGAGTGGCCGGTGAATAGGAGTGGATTACTATACATGACCACATGGTCAAATATAATATGGTGCATTGAACGCTTTGCCATTTGCTTATGAGTGATTTATTGTGTTGCCCCTATTTGGGTTGGTAAAGCTTTGTCCTATTATCTGCGACATTGTGGACCTATTACAATGTTTTTACATTTATACTGTTAAAAGTTATATATATTTTTCTACTTATGATATATACTATGCACTTTAGATATGCAGGATGTACTATTGTGTCTGGCTGTGTATGCACTTTATGACCAGCTATTACACTGATATGCATATATGGATATGATACTTTATTGCTTTTTAATAATGTACCAGAGTTATGTGAGTGCCTCTCTATGCAGTGCCACCCATGGCCAAACCATGATTGAATAAAGGTTTTTTAAGGTACCCGTTTACTTTTGGTCTATTTTTGTTCGGTTGCTTTTTTTGTTTTGCATTCTTTTTAGAGGTGCACGACTGCAATTTTATGAACACTTAAAAAGACAGTTTCTACCGTTCATAGGACAGACGGCATCCACAATGTCTCCATCTTCCTCACTAGGTAATCTTCCACCAGAGGTTCCTTCTGAATCACATATTTCAGAGATTTACAAGGAATCCCTGGTGTAAGCGCTCAGCGTAGTGCGCAGGATAAATGTGAGCCGAGCCATACTGCAATCTTTGGGAGGCAGAATGAACAAATCAACAGCAGGTCGAAAATTGCTTTTATTTTTTTTTTAAGCCATTCACAGCACGGAATATGTGATATGGTGACTTTATCCTTCAGGTCGGTGCGATTACATGGATACCAGGTTTATATATTTTTTATGCTTGGCTAGTATCTCACACTAGAAAACATTTTTTTTTGTAAAACAAAGTTTTTGAATCACCATATTTTGAGAGCTATAATTTTTCTATATTTCTGCAGACAGTCATGTGAGGGCTTGTTTTTTTACGGGACGAGTTGACGTTTTTATTGGTACCATTTTTGGGCACATTTTTTGATCGCTTTCTATTCTGATATTTGTGAGGCAAAATGAACAAAAAAACAGCAATTCAGAAATTGTTTTTTGGGGTCTTTTTTATGCCATTCTTCATGTGGCAAAAATGATAAGACAACTTTATACTTCGGGTTAGTACGATTACAGCGACACTACATTCATATCATTATTTTATGCTTTACTGCTTTTGCACAATAAAAACTATTTTATAAAAAAAAATAATAATAATTTTTTTTGCATCACTATTAGTGATGAGCGAGTATGTTCTGTTAACCCTTTCGGCGAGTATGCTCGGGCCGAGCACCGAGTAGTTACAGCTACTCAGTGTTATGTTTGAATCACTCCCGTGTGCATGATTTGCGACTGTTTGACAGCTTTAGAACATGTGAGGAATGTCTATTTCTTACACATTCCTCACATGTATTAAAGTTGTCAAACAGTCGCAAATCATGCACACGGGAGTGATTCAAACATAACACCGAGCAGTTGTAACTACTCGGTGCTCAGCCCGAGCATACTCGCCGAAAGGGTTAACAGAACATACTCGCTCATCACTAATCACTATATTTCAGGAGCTATAGCTATTTTCCGCTGATGGAGCTGTATGGTGGCTTGATTTTTGCGGGACAAGATGATTTTTTCAGCAATACCATTTTTATTTACATTCAACTTTTTGATTACCTTTTATTCCACTTTTTTTTTCGGCGGTATATGAAAAAGTATAGTGTTTTGTCTCGTTTGTTACTGAAGGTGTTAACTATTTTGATAGTTTTATAGATTGGGGTGTTCCGGACTCGGCGATACCAAATATGTGTACTTTGTTTGTTTATTTGTGTTTTTACATAAATATATATTTATTGGTATATGTTTTAATTTATTTTTTTTGTTCTTTATTTTGTGATTTTTTTTTAAATATTTTTACAATTTTGTAAAAAAAAATTTCATTTTTTTTACCTTGTCCTAGGATGGGACATCAACTTTCTCTGCCCCGATCGCTGATCTAATACCCTGCAATGCTTTTGTATTGCAGGGCATTAGCTCAGAGTCTCACGAACAGGCGGGAGGCGTGTCAGCTCCTGCTCCCGGCAGGAGCTTACAGCCCCACCGTACCTGGTTGACCCCACATCCATCTTTCAGCCTGCAGTCACGATGAAGGCCATTAGCACAACGCGATTTCAGTCGCATTGTGCTAATCAGAGCAGAGAGAGAGTTCCCTCCCTCTGCAATGCCGATCGATGTTGCGGTCATTATCAACAGTGGCATTATAGGGGTTAAACGCCCGCGATCTGCGCTAGCACTGATCCTGGGCATTGATGCAGGGTGTGAGTATCATATAGCACTGACACCCACTGATGATCAACAAAAAAAGAAAAAAGACTGTATGCATAGACAGGGATCGCTATAAATCAATATTTATTTGACAAAGACCATGTAAACAACACCACAATATATTAAAAACACTTAAAACATGAATGCTTCAATATATATCGAAAACCATAGCAAATCATGATATGGAAAACCCTCATGTATGCAAGCCAAAGACAATATACACTGCTCAAAAAAATAAAGGGAACACTCAAATAACACATCCTAGATCTGAATGAATGAAATATTGAATACTTTGTTCTGTACAAAGTTGAATGTGCTGACAACAAAATCACACAAAAATCATCAATGGAAATCAAATTTATTAACCAATGGAGGCCTGGATGTGGAGTCACCCCTAAAATGAAAGTGGAAAAACACACTACAAGCTAATCCAACTTTGATGTAATGTCCTTAAAACAAGTCAAAATGAGGCTCAGTATTGTGTGTGGCCTCCACGTGCCTGTATGACCTCCCTACAACGCCTGGGTATGCTCCTGATGAGGTTGCGGATGGTCTCCTGTGGGATCTCCTCCCAGATCTGGACTAAAGCATCCGCCAACTCCTGGACAGTCTGTGGTGCAAACGTGATGTTGGTGGATGGAGCGAGACATGATGTCCCAGATGTGCTCAATCGAATTCAGGTCTGAGGAATGGGCAGGCCAGTCCATAGCTTCAATGCCTTCATCTTGCAGGAATTGCTGGCACACTCCAGTCACATGAGGTCTGGCATTGTCCTGCATTAGGAGGAACCCAGGGCCAACCGCACCAGCATATGGTCTCACAAGGGGTCTGAGAATCTCATCTCGGTACCTAATGGCAGTCAGGCTACCTCTGGCGAGCACATGGGGGGCTGTGCGGCCCTCTAAAGAAATGCCACCCCACACCATTACTGACCCACTGCAAAATCGGTCATGCTGAAGGATGTTGCAGGCAGCAGATCGCTCTCCACGGCATCTCCAGACTCTGTCATGTCTGTCACAAGTGCTCAATGTGAACCTGCTTTCATCTGTGAAGAGCACAGGGTGCCAGTGGCGACTTTGCCAATCCTGGAGTTCTGTGGCAATTGCAAAGCGTCCTGCACGGTGTTGGGCTGTAAGTATTTAACACGGGTACTTTAGATGCAGCGACACAGAAACACAGAGCAGCAAATACAGGGTTAATAAACAGGTGAAGTTTATAATAGCAGGGTCAATCTCCACGCAGGGAGTAACATGGGAAAATATAGGGAAAAACAAGGGAAGTAGCAAGTAAAAGTCTTTAACTGACAGTTCACAGTTTAACTAGATATAGCAGAGTCAAACCGGTTGTAAACGACAGTTCTTAAACTTAGCTGACTTTTTTTCCTCCACAAGGCAGTTGCCAGCTGAGGCCGGTGTAGATTTCTTCAGGCGTCCCCGCCCAAACAATGCTCCGTCTTCTGGCGGTAGCGGGCGGTCTCCGGTTTTACCCGCTGAGCCCCTAGTCCATAACACGGCACCTCATGTGCTCGGCTCCAAAGACCCTGCGTCTCTTCTCTTGTTGGCTTGACTCCTCCGGTCCACTGCACTCGGATCTTGCTCCCAGTACTGGAGCCAGGAGCCTGGACCCTCTCACACTGCTCTGCTGAGCAGGACCCAGCTCCGCTTTCCCGCGCAAACGTCCTAGTCTCTTCCTCTCTCTACCCACGTCACCAGTCTCTCGGTCACCTGACCTCCCAGCTCTCACTCTGCACACGCCCCCAGCTTCCCAGTCACCTGACTCCTGTGCTCGCACTCTGTCTTCCCCCTGCAACCAGAGGCACGGCCCCGGCAGTTCCGGATCCCTTGCTCTGAAAGTACTTACACCCCGGTCTGCCCCCTTACAAGTACAACCTCCATCTGAGTCGGTTTCTAACCGTTTGTGCAGATACATGCACATTTGTGGCCTGCTGTGGGTCATTTTGCAGGGCTCTGGCAGTGCTCCTCCTGTTCCTCCTTGCACAAAGGCGGAGGTAGCAGTCCTGCTGCTGGGTTGTTGCCCTGCTTTGGCCCCCTCCATGTCTCCTGGTGTACTGGCCTGTCTCCTGGTAGCGTCTCCAGCCTCTGGACACTACGCTAACAGATACAGCAAACCTTCTCGCCACAGCTCGCATTGATGTGCCATCCTGGATGAGCTGCACTACCTGAGCAAATTTTGTGGGTTGTAAAGTCCATCTCATGCTATCACGTGTGTGAGAGCACAACCAACATTCAAACGTGACCAAAACATCAGCCAGAAAGCATTGGTACTGAGATGTGGTCTGTGGTCCTCACCTGCAGAACCACTCCTTTATTGAGGGTATCTTGATAATTGCCAATAATTTCCATCTATTGTCTATTCCATTTACACAACAGCATGTGAAATTGATTGTCAATCAGTGTTGCTTCCTAAGTGGACAGTTTGATTTCACAGAAGTTTGATTTACTTGGAGTTATATTCTATTGTTTAAGTGTTCCCTTTATTTTTTTGAGCAGTGTATATAATAGTCTATTATGACGACACCCTATAGTATCATATATGAAAAGAAGATAAACAGCACAGAGTGACCTAAATAAAGGTATTGGTAAAACATATGTAGATATGCTGCTGACACAAAAAATAGAACATTGGTGCCGCCATATAACAAGTATGGCAAATGCTACCGATAAGATGAAGCATCAGTAGAAGGTCAGAAAATGGTATAACTGAACCAGAAGGTGAGCCATGAGTTATACCTGGGGGGTAAGCAAGCAACCAAGAGCCCCACGCGTATCGCCACTTCACGAGCAGCTTCATCAGGGGAGGCGATTGTGGTTAATTTGCCTACTGGCCTTATATTTGTCTTAACCTAATTGTACCTTAATCCACGTCAGTTGTGGAAAGCATGTCATTGTGTACCGGTACCCAGTTGAGGAGTGGACCGGAGGTACATATTCATATCCGGGGTCCGCTGTCAAAATGTGATAGCGTGGGCGCGCTCATACCCCGGAAGCGGAAATCAAAGCTTCCAGCTTGGAACGCACATAGAGACAGTGCGCACGCGCGTATCTAAGATCGGCTGGAGACCCGTGGGCGCGCAGGTGCATAACATTCCCCAAAGCAGAATGCACTGAAAGCAGCGTGGACCACACATTGTGGCAGTGCGCACGCGCATATCGGGAGTGCCCGCTATGATGGTACATCTGCACCCATAGAGGAATGGAAAAGAAGCAACAGTGGCAATTGTAGGAGAAACTTAAAGGGGACATACAGTACAGACCAAAAGTTTGGACACACCTTCTCATTTAAAGATTTTTCTGTATTTTCATGACTATGAAAATTGTACATTCACACTGAAGGCATCAAAACTATGAATTAACACATGTGGAATTATATACTTAACAAAAAAGTGTGAAACAACTGAAAATATGTATTATATTCTAGGTACTTCAAAGTAGCCACCTTTTGCTTTGATGACAGCTTTGCACACTCTTGGCATTCTCTTGATGAGCTTCAAGAGGTAGTCACCGGAAATGCTCTTCCAACAATCTTGAAGGAGTTCCCAGAGATGCTTAGCACTTGTTGGCCCTTTTGCCTTCACTCTGCGGTCCAGCTTACCCCAAACCACCTCGATTGGGTTCAGGTCTGGTGACTGTGAAGGCCAGGTCATCTGGCGTAGCACCCCATCACTCTCCTTCTTGGTCAAATAGCCCTTACACAGCCTGGAGGTGTGTTTGGGGTCATTGTCCTGTTGAAAAATAAATGATGGTCCAACTAAACGCAAACTGGATGGAATGGCATGCCGCTGCAAGATGCTGTGGTAGCCATGCTGGTTCAGTATGCCTTCAGTTTTGAATAAATCCCCAACAATGTCACCAGCAAAGCACCCCCACACTATCACACCTCCTCCTCCATGCTTCACAGTGGGAACCAGGCATGTAGAGTCCATCCGTTCACCTTTTCTGCGTCGCACAAAGACACAGTGGTTGGAACCAAAGATCTCAAATTTGGACTCATCAGACCAAAGCACAGATTTCCACTCGTCTAATGTCCATTCCTTGTGTTCTTTAGCCCAAACCAGTCTCTTCTGCTTGTTGCCTGTCCTTAGCAGTGGTTTCCTAGCAGCTATTTTACCATGAAGGCCTTCTGCACAAAGTCTCCTCTTAACAGTTGTTGAAGAGATGTGTCTGCTGCTAGAACTCTGTGTGGCATTGACCTGGTCTCTAATCTGAGCTGCTGTTAACCTGCGATTTCTGAGGCTGGTGACTCGGATAAACTTATCCTGAGAAGCAGAGGTGACTCTTGGTCTTCCTTTCCTGGGGCTGTCCTCATGTGAGCCAGTTTCTTTGTAGCGCTTTTGCAACTGCACTTGGGGACACTTTCAAAGTTTTCCCAATTTTTCGCACTGACTGACCTTCATTTCTTAACGTAATGATGGCCACTCATTTTTCTTTACTTAGCTGCTTTTTTCTTGCCATAATACAAATTCTAACAGTTATTCAGTAGGACTATCAGCTGTGTATCCACCTGACTTCTGCACAACACAACTGATGGTCCCAACCCCATTTATAAGGCAAGAAATCCAACTTATTAAACCTGACAGGGCACACCTGTGAAGTGAAAACCATTTCCGGTGACTACCTCTTGAAGCTCATCAAGAGAATGCCAAGAGTGTGCAAAGCAGTCATCAAAGCAAAAGGTGGCTACTTTGAAGAACCTAGAATATAAGACATATTTTCAGTTGTTTTCCACTTTTTTGTTAAGTATATAATTCCGCATGTGATAATTCATGGTTTTGATGCCTTCAGTGTGAATGTACAATTTTCATAGTGATGAAAATACAGAAAAATCTTTAAATGAGAAGGTGTGTCCAAACTTTTGGTCTGTACTGTATCTCAAATAAAGTCCATGAGAATGTAGAAAAGGCATAATGCTGTAAAATAAAATAATATAATAAAAACGGCCAGCTCCAAATTCAGGATAACTCAGATTATAACAGAATGAATTCAAAATAAATTAAGAATGACTCAGAATAATTCAGAATAACTCATGGGGGATCTCATATAGGGATTAAATATAATCCCTATATAGGTACAAATATAGATAAGTATTCGTCAAGTATAGATAAAGATTTAATAAGCCCCATAATAAAATAAGGGGTACAGTTACTATACAACCAGATCCCATCACAAGGACTCCCACAGATATTAAGTTCATTATGCTAAATGAAATGAGGCAATGAAAGGAATAGTAGAGCACATATGTGCTATGTGCTCCAACACCACAAATTCACACGCGTGTCCTCAATCACACATGCAGATGCGGCCGCATCAATCACAACATGCTTATACCAACAAACATTGTATCACTGTGCATGTGGTTTTGATTTACAAAAGAGTTCTTTATTAGATTAAAATGATTTTAGTACACATCTCGTTTAACAACACAAAATGTCACATAATTAAGTACTCAGTATTCTGTGATTGGGAGAATGGCGCATTCAACTACATGGGATCCGAGTTTCCTGAGTAAATGAGTCAGTTTTATTGTTGGCCACTATAGCTCAATTGAAAAAAGCAAAAAATTGTGTGAGCAGCATGATAGTTAAAGTGCATGCTGGTTAGAACCGATCATGTCAATAGCATGACAGTTAAAGTGCAAATTGACAAAACCAATTGTGTCAGCAGCATAGTAAAGATGAAAAAAAAGAAAAGAAAATAGGCTCTGCAAGGAGGAACAAATGGGACAAGAATCCCACGTATTCTGGGTCCTGAATTTTCAATTGGCAGCCATGAAAAGTACATCCAGAGGGGTAGACCTATGTGGACAGAAAAAAGGGAGGAAAAGGATAAGTAACGGTAAAGAGGAGATCCTCATTCAACCCATTAGGGGAACGACTGTTCAATTTAAAGATCCATTTGGATTCTTGGCTTAAAAGTTCCGGGATCACGTCCCTATTCCGGATGTCCGTATGAACCCTTTCCAGACCAATTATACGAAGCCCTATGCAGTCACCATTATGTGTATCCAAAAAGTGCATAGCTACTGAGGTAAGGGTCTTACCTTTTTCCCTGTCTCTTTTGGCCGTGTTGATGCTGAACAGGTGCTGATGATCGCACCGGCGCTTGGAATGAGCCCGTGCGATCGCCACATCATATATGTATGGCGGTTTGGCGGCACGCACCTCCCACGTTGACGTACATATACTGTACATCGGATGTCGTGACGGGTTTAAATAGTAACAATTTTTGAAGTGTTATTTCATAAATCAATAGTGCACATGGAAATAAACTTTGTAATATATCTTAACAGAGAAATCTGCTTCGTTCTTCTCCTGGACTGATCTTTAATTTTCAAAATTCTCAATGTTCAGGTAAAATATATTTTCAGTAACTACAGATATTTTTACATTACTGAGGCAGGAAATGGCAGTTAGAGCTCATAATGTTCTATCTAAAGGGAAGGAGGGAGGAGCTCTGTTTCTAGCTCCTCCCCTCTACATAGAATTTTATCCATAGCAGCTGTCATCTCCTATCTTAGTAATGTAACAATCTGTCTTCACTGAATACAGATTTTGCCCATGAACTGAAAATTTTTTAAATCAACGATCAGTCCAGGAGAAGAAAGAAGCAGATTTCTCTAGTAAGATTTATTACAAAGTTTCTTATTTTCATGTGTACTATTGATTTGTGAAAATAAATAAATATATACAGTACAGACCAAAAGTTTGGACACACCTACTCATTTAAAGATTTTTCTGTATTTTCATGACTATGAAAATTGTACATTCACACTGAAGGCATCAAAACTATGAACTAACACATGTGGAATTATATACTTAACAAAAAAGTGTGAAACCACTGAAAATATGTCTTATATTCTAGGTTCTTCAAAGTAGCCACCTTTTGCTTTGATGACTGCTTTGTACACTCTTGGCATTCTCTTGATGAGCTTCAAGAGGTAGTCACCGGAAATGGTCTTCCAAGAATCTTGAAGGAGTTCCCAGAGATGCTTAGCACTTGTTGCCCCTTTTGCCTTCACTCTGCGGTCCAGCTCACCCCAAACCATCTCGATATGGTTCAGGTCTGGTGACTGTGGAGGCCAGGTCATCTGGCGTAGCACCCCATCACTCTCTCTCTTGGTCAAATAGCCCTTACACAGCCTGGAGGTGTGTTTGAGGTCATTGTCCTGTTGAAAAATAAATGATGGTCCAACTAAACACAAACCGGATGGAATAGCATGCCGCTGCAAGATGCTGTGGTAGCCATGCTGGTTCAGTATGCCTTCAATTTTGAATAAATCCCCAACAGTGTCACCAGCAAAGCACCCCCACACCATCACACCTCCTCCTCCATGCTTCATGGTGGGAACCAGGCAAGTAGAGTCCATCCGTTCACCTTTTCTGCGTCTCACAAAGACACGGTGGTTGGAACCAAAGATCTCAAATTTGGACTCATCAGACCAAAGCACAGATTTCCACTGGTCTAATGTCCATTCCTTGTGTTCTTTAGCCCAAACAAGTCTCTTCTGCTTGTTGCCTGTCCTTAGCAGTGGTTTCCAAGCTGCTATTTTACCATGAAGGCCGGCTGCACAAAGTCTCCTCTTAACAGTTGTTGTAGAGATGTGTCTGCTGCTAGAACTCTGTGTGGCATTGACCTGGTCTCTAATCTGAGCTGCTGTTAACCTGCGATTTCTGAGGCTGGTGACTCGGATAAACTTATCCTCAGAAGCAGAGGTGACTCTTGGTCTTCCTGTCCTAGGGCGGTCCTCATGTGAGCCAGTTTCTTTGTAGCGCTTGATGGCTTTTGCAACTGCACTTGGGGACACTTTCTAAGTTTCCCAATTTTTCGGACTGACTGACCTTCATTTCTTAAAGTAATGATGGCCACTCGTTTTTCTTTACTTAGCTGCTTTTTACTTGCCATAATACAAATTCTAACAGTCTATTCAGTAGGACTATTAGCTGTGTATCCACCAGACTTCTGAACAACACAACTGATGGTCCCAATCCCATTTATAAGGCAAGAAATCCCACTTATTAAACCTGACAGGGCACACCTGTGAAGTGAAAACCATTTCCGGTGACTACCTCTTGAAGCTCATCAAGAGAATGCCAAGAGTGTGCAAAGCAGTGATCAAAGCAAAAGGTGGCTACTTTGAAGAACCTAGAATATAAGACATATTTTCAGTTGTTTCACACTTTTTTGTTAAGTATATAATTCCACATGTGTTAATTCATAGTTTTGATGCATTCAGTGTGAATGTACAATTTTCATAGTCATGAAAATACAGAAAAATCTTTAAATGAGAAGGTGTGTCCAAACTTTTGGTCTGTACTGTATATACATATATAAATAACAATGGGTAATTTTTAAATATGCCAACTGATGATATTTAGCATGTAAAACCAATGTAATCAATGGGGTCATATATATGTTTCTATATGTTTTTCTGTAAAAGGATATTAGAACTGAATAACCTTTTTCTGAGCCAAGTTCTTATCGTTGTTTTTGACAGTGTTAGTCAAGGAATACCTGGAGTATTTTGTAATACTATAATGGTAGTTATTAGCTCATTATTCAGGATTACTAATCTTCAATTGTTGCCTCTCACTGCACTTTATCATTTTCAGATGCAACTCCACAATCCATTACTCCTGCCAAAAAATATTCGCACATTGAGGCTAAGAAAAATAAAGATGCAAAAGGAGGAGGCATCACTATAGCTACAGCCCGGTACAGCTCAGAGGATGCGGCATCTTTGGTGGCCTTTGTTGTTGCCATTATTGAGTACACAAGACTTTGTGTACCCGTAAAGGAATGTCAGAAAAAGTTATCCAATATAGAAAAAGAGAAAGAAGATCTGATATTAAAGGAGGCACAGTCTGGATTGGTGAGTATATGATAACATGCTAGGTTAGTGAAGAAAACACAGCTCTTCACGTCAGAGCACTTACACTGAGTGATAGCCATACATGGAAAGAAAGATTATTTTTGTATCCTGTAGCATTACCACACTGTAAAAACCGGGACTAGCCCAAATCTTGAAAAACAGCCCCATTCCTTTATTTTTCTTCTACCATTCTTCATGCACATGTTTGCAATGGAAGTGACTGAAGCAGTTGAAAGCAATAATTACTGGGGATGGATAGATACTTTTGGTCATATAGTACAGAACGAGATATAAATAGGTAAGATTTTATTGTTCATTAATAGACTATTCCCAAAAAGTCAAGTTATCCCCATCCGTAGGCTAGGGAATAACCTGCTGACTTGCTGATGGCTCAGGAACAGAACACTGTGACCCCAGCAATCCCAAGAACGGGGCTCTGCAGCACAGAGAACAGAGCTTTACTGCCCCATTCTGAGTGGAGATATGCATGCATGGCCTTGCTTCATTCATTGTCTATGGGACTGCTGAGCACAGCGCTCAGCTATTCCCGTCAGTCCTATAGACAGTGAATTGAGCACAGCCAACATGCACACCTCCACTCTGTTCAGTTGGAGCTGCAGATCCATGCTTTTGGGGTTTCAAAGCCTTGTTCTGAGGATCGTTAAGAGTCCCACTGGGCTGTCCCCCAGCAATCAACAAGTTATCCCCTATACAATGGATAATGGATAACTTGATATTTTGGTAATAACCCTTTAAATGGTTATTATATATTGGATATTATGAATAAAGTAAATACATGTAGTAAAATGAAGATTTTTGGTACCATAAAATCTATCTTTCATAGCCTTCATTAGGGGGACACAGGAACCAAGGGTTGCTGGAGGCTGACACCAAGAACACATCTTAGGCCACGGCCCCACGGTCTGTATTTTTTCTTAGAATTGGGAGCCAAAACCAGGTGAGGAACAATCAGAGAAAAGGTATAATAGAAACAAGTCACCAATTCTGCATTTATCACCCACTCCTGGTTTTGGCTCCCACTCCTGAGAAAAAATACTGACCGAATACTGATAGTGGGGTCGTGGCCTTTGAAAAAAAGCTGACTCCTCCCCAACAGCCTATACTTGGCCAGCCGACACCCAGCTATTCAGTACAAAAGCCGTAGGAGGAAAAAAAACAAGACCTCCCCAAACAAGGAAGGTTACTGTGTGAGTACCAAAAATGTTCATTTCTCGGACACTTCATTGAGGGACACAGGAACCATTTGAAGTCCAAAAGTAGTCCCTGAGGTGGGAAAACTAATATCAGTATTGCAGAAGGAAGAATAGCAAACCCTTAGGTTTGTGGGGTCCTGTGGGGTCCTGTGATGTGTCCTAGAAACTACACACAAATTTATTGTTTACTGAAATATTCAGTTAGTAAAACATCATCTAAAACATTCTTTTAACAATTTTATTGGGCCTAAAACCCATTTCAAATATTAATTTTAAGATAATTAAATGTATGTTTTATTTAGATACAAGAGAGTAGAGAGCAATACTTTAATCAAACCATTCTTTATTCAATTTATTGAGAATTAAACCCAAATGAAATGCACATACTAATGTTATATCAAGATAATTAAATACATGCTTTATTTAGACAACTGGAAGCTTTGAAGAAGAGCCAACTGTGTTATATCACCAGACGCTGAGCACTCTCACAGCAGATGATCTTCCGCTTCTCCAAAAAGAGGTAGCAGTTCATATTTAGTTCAGGTCCATAAATTGTTACAAACACATCTTCACATACAGCTTTGATATAAGTTTATTATTTTCTATCATTTTTTTACACTCCTTTCATACAAGTTACAAAGTTATTTACACCACAAGGAAAAAATATATATTCTAAAGTTAAGTTAAATGATCTAAAAAAAAACTGAAGAAAGCATTTCATATATTTCTTTATGGTTTTATGTAATTACATACTTTTTTCACCTATTTTTAACAATACCCTCTCCTCTTAAGCTCGAAAGCAATATTTACTGTCGTATTTCTTTATATAGTATAAGCAATCAAATGATCATAGGTTCAAGTTCCATAGGTGGACTAAAATATAAAAAGAGTCAGAATTTAAAGGTAAATATAAAAAATATATAAAAGTTTAAAATCACTGCTTTTTGGCCCCTTCAAAAATAAAGAGATTAAAAAAAAAACAAATATTTAATATGGTCATATCCAAAAAAGTCAAGTCTCTCAAAATCCAAAATTTTTAACCTGTGGTTTAAATAATTTTATAACTCCAAAAATGTCACATTTTCCCCAAAAAATGCAATAAAAGAGATCAAAATGTCAAATGTACCGCAAAATAGTATCTATAAAACTGTCAGCCCAGGACACACAATAAAAGTCCTCACACAGTTACATCTGCGGAAAAATCAAAAAGTTATGGGTCTCAGAAAATGCAACACAAATATTATTTTTTTTATTATTTTTTCCAAATTTCCGATTTTTTTTTCTCCACTACAATAAAAAAAAAAGACAACTTTGGTATCTACACATTTCTACTGACATGAGAAACATATTGCCAGGCTAATTTTACCACACAATAAACACATAAAAACAAAACCCCAAAAACAATGGAGAAATTGCATTTTTTTCACATTTTGACACTTATTTTTTTCTTGTTTTCCAGTATACTTGTAAGGTATAATGAATGGTGTCATTCAAAACTACAACTCATCCTACAAAAAACAAGCACTCAGATGGCTATACTGATAGAAAAGTAAAAAAAGATCAAGTGGGATAAAAACGATAGCGCAAAAAACCTAATCCTTAAAAGGGTTATCTGGTCTCAGAAGAAATGTCTGCAGTCACTATGTGACATACATATACATCACATGCATATTTAGTTAAGGGGGGAAATTTTGCTCGGAGAGCTACTTTAAAAATGCTTTGTAGGTTTTTTTTTTTGCAGCTTATAGATAGGTTTCTAGAAACAACATCGTTACGTAGAATATTTGTTTCAATAATAGGTAACACAACACCATGAAGAGTATGATGCTGCTGTCAATCATAAACACCAAGTGGAGGAAGAATTGGAGTCACACAAGGAGAAGCTACAGGCAGCTGCAAACATGCTGGACAGGTTTGTCAATGGTTCATCATTCAAGTAATATACTATATAACTCAGTAGACTTCACACCACCACACAGTCCGATGCACTGGGTGGACATTTGGTTACTCTATTTATCTGATTTTATTGATTAATGTTTTCAAGATTGAAAATGCAAGAACAAGAATGGAAAGAAAAACTGAACCAAAGTAATGTTAGCGATCTACTCACAAACTGTCTTCTGGCAGCAGCTTTTGTCACGTATTGCCCTGCCCTATGTATGGATAGAAGGTGAGACTATTTGAAAATTATTTAAAGAGTAACCGTCGTTTTAAGAAATCAATAGCACACGTGAAAATAAGCAAATTAATGATATATCTTATTAGAGATATCTGATTTTTTCTCCCCATGGACTGATTATTGATTTCCAAAATTTTCAATTCACGGGTAAAATCTGTCTTCAGTGAATACAGACTTTCCCATTACTGAGATAGGAGATGACAGTTGGTGCTCATGAAATTCTATGGAGAACTGTAACTGTCATTTTGGCATAACTTGTAGCAGAATGCGTCTGCCTCTAGCTCCTCCCTCCTCCTTTCCCGTCAATACAATTTTAAAAGCAACAACTGTCATCTCCTATATCAGTAATGAGAAAAGCAGTATTCACTGAATACAGATTTTATCTATGAATTGGAAGGGAAATATTAGTCCAGGAGGAGAAAGAAGCAGATTTCTCTGAAAAGATATATTACAAAGTTTCCAATTTTCATGTGTACTATTGATTTATTAAATAAAAATTTAAATAATAGTTACTCGTTAACAACCTATATTTCCTGTTACGGTATAATAGTAATGATAGACAGATTAAAAAATGTCAAATTTAACATTATTTCTAACATGCTGTATTTTATGATAGGAGGAAAGTGACTGATTGGCTTTTCAAAGTATGTGAGAGCTGTGGACTTCCTCTTCCACAGAGAACACTGCTGAAAAATCTTCCTCTCATTCAGCTCATGCAGTCTCCGGTAATGTTCCTATTGTTGATGCTGTGCAATATATTACATACAGTATACCAAAATTTTCAGGAAAAATGTTGCCAGCAATACTTTTTTTATGTCAAGAAAAGGAATAACAATTTTATTTTTTACCTAGATTGAAATCAAGACTTTGGAAGAATGGGGGCTTCCAACAAACCCCCTTGCTTTGAATAATTCATGTATATTTACCAGTACAATGGCCAGTAATTCCTGGGTCTTAGTGTGTGATCCTACAGGACAGGCTATAGACTGGATCAAAGGTCACTTACCAGAAGATACAGTGGAAGTAATGTACAATGTAAGTAAAAAATATATTTACTTTTACGCCTGTAGTACGGACTATGTATTTTGTCGAAAGCTTACTGTACTTTTTGTAAAGTTTATTTCCAATGTCTCACAAAATGGGGCATAATCACTACTAGTGTACTTTCCATGACACAAGAATATGGAATTTTAGTGCTCAATACACAGTAAGTGTTATGCGCTTTGCATAGTAATGTGTTGTCACAATAGCAATCCTGCTCAGCATAATAGGAACCGCAGGTTCAGACATTTGGTGCGTGTGCTTGGCTGAGGAGCCAATGGGGTGAAGCTACCATCTGTGGGATTATGACTGAACACCTCTAAGTCACAATCCCCCCTAAACATGACGATACCGCAGTACCAAGGATACCATACCCCAAGCCCCCGGCGAGTAATGCCGCATGACCCGTGGACTGGAGAGCGGCCATATCTCTACCGGAGCACAGGACAAGTTTCGCTGGGAACCCAGTGCTAAAACATTTGTTTGTTACAGACATCACAAAACCACTTAAGTATATTCCCCGTAACACAGGAATCTGTCACTGGATATGGCCGCTTTTCATGATGAGAATAATGGTAAGCTGCTTTGGGCGATTAGAGTGACTTTAGAATGTTTTTAGTATAAGAGGCACATAGGGTGACAAGGGACTCGGTAAGGATAAAGTTTACAAAAATAAAAGTTCACAACACTTTCAAAGTCCAAAGATGACATAGGATCCATTAAAATAATTGCATATCTAATCAATGCTATCTCTGACGCGTTTATAGATTTACTTTTCACAAAAGTCTGAAACTAGCCACGGCAACAAAAATATGTGGCCATAGAGTCTTGCAGAACATCCCATAGTGAACGACACAAAACCATACATAAAGTGCAGTCTCTTAAATGCCAAGACACTATATATCCAGCTCTGTCTCAGCAACATGTAAAACCTAAACGTGGCGAAACGGCGTCGTTGGGGTGTCAGCTACCTGGCGTGTTGACCTCCCTATCCTCATCACATTAGCTATGTAAGTAGTTTACAATTGTTTACTGTGAACACTACTAGGCTGGTAAGCATAGGACAATACTGTCCTAATTATGGTGAGTCCGAGGTGATTTTACTAAGTAACTTTTGGTTACATTTATGCTAGCACAGGCACTTTTATTCATTGGCTAATTCATGTCGCATTGGCACCGAAAATTAATCACAGGTGAATTTCTTTTGTGATTTACCACAGGCGAGTCAAAATGTGTTTCCATACTAAATTAGTGTAAAGAGTGCCAATAACGGTGTCACAGCACACTTAAGGCTTTTCTATTTTTCCCTCCCATTGTTTCTTGTTTCAAATTATTGTTCAGGTTCACCACTGGGTGAATAGGACCTGCCTGACAAAGTGAAGTAGACCAAAAGATCATCAAAAGCTAGACATCATTGTTGCGGATCCGAGTGGTGGAACCTCTGTGCTGCGGTGCAAGGAGGGGCCAGAGGGGCGTAACTAAGTATCGACTCGGTCCAACCAAGGTCGCACGGCAGCTCAGTCAACTCCGTGAACCAGGGAGGAACCGAGCAGAGGGACCAGGTGCCACTCTGGGACCGACCTTGTATGAGAGCTGGTGACTCCCACGGGTCAGAAGGCAGGAACTGACCGGTACAGCGGATAAGTTTCGGCTGTCAGGCTGACGGGTGGTCCGGGTAGACAAGCAGGCTGATTAGGCAGATAGTCAGGCTAGTGTTCCGGGTAGGCAAGCTGGCGGCACAACCGGTAGCTGGCTGGTGCTTCCAGGTAAGCGGGCAGGCAGGCACGGTAGGTAACAGGCAGGTGCTTCCGGATACGCAGGGGGGCAGAGCCTATAGACAGACTGGCAGACTGGACTGTAGACAGACTGTCGAGCAGAAGATGAGACTGGCGAACAGGACTGACTTGCAGAGGACCTGGGGGCTGAAGCGAAGTAAGAATCACAAAGCAACAACCTTGCACGGGCACCTCCATATTGGAGGAGGTGCCTCTTATAGGGAAAGCCCTCCGGTGATTGGCCGGGGACTTTTTAGGACGGCGCGCGCGGCCCCTTTAAGAGGGAGGAAGCGTTCGCGCCCTAAGCACAGAGCCAGGGAAGCTGCATGCACCAGCAGCAGCTGCAGGGAGGCCAGAAGACGCTGGAGCAGGACCGCGGCGGTAAGGGGGATGGCGCCCCCTCCCCTTCAGGCCAGCAAGAAATTCTTTAAGAAGAAGAGGGGCATGGATGTTCTCCCTGGGTTCCCAAGACCTCTCCTCCAGGCCAAACCCCTTCCAATCCACCAGAAAAAAGTTTTTTCCTCTTACCCTTTTGGTGGCCAAAATGTTCTCTACCTCATAGACGTCCTCAGCGGAAACTGGAGCTGGAGTGGTACCTGGATCGTCAGAAAAAGAATTAAGAACAACTGGTTTGAGGAGAGATACGTGGAAGGAGTTGGGAATCCGTAAGGTGGCTGGGAGTTTTAGCTTGTAAGCCACGGGATTGATTTGCTTGATAACCTCAAAACGGACCGATGAACCGCGGACCCAACTTATACGATGGAATTTTGAGCCGAATATGTTTGGAGGAGAGCCAGACCCCGTTTCCCGGATGAAAAAGAGGCGGATCCAAACATCTCTTATCGCATGTCTCTTCATCCGTTCAGAGGACTGAAGAAGTGTGGATCTAGTGTTTTCCCAAATAGTAGAAAATTCGCTGATCAGAGACTCCGCGGCAGGATTGTCCACTGAAGCGGAGACGGGGGTGTTGACCGTAGACCACAAAGAACGGGGATTTAGAAGAAGACTCACTCTCGTGGTTGTTATAGGAGAACTGGGCCCAAGGTAGGAGCTCAACCCAATCATTATGGTGAGCATTGACGAAATGCCGGAGAAAGCTGGTAAGGACCTGGTTGATACGTTCCACTTGACCATTGGACTGAGGATGATAAGCAGAGGAGAAATCCAGGGTGACATCCAAGAGCTTACACGTAGCTCTCCAGAAGCGCGAAGTGAACTGGACCCCGCGATCAGACACAATGTGGAGGAGTAGGCCGTGGAGACGAAAGATGTGAAGGATAAAGTCCTTAGCCAGCACAGATGCGGATTGGAGACCAGTCAGAGGGATGAAGTGGGTCATTTTAGAAAAGCGGTCAGCGACCACCCAAATGACGGTACAACCGGCAGAAACAGGGAGATCCGTGATAAAGTCCATAGCAATGTGTTGCCACAGGGCGGAAGGTACGGGTAGAGGCAGGAGGCGGCCGGCGGGCAGATGCCTAGGAACTTTGTTACGGGCGCAGGAGGAACAAGCCGAGATGAAATCCGCAACATCCTTGCGTAGCGATGGCCACCAGTAATGCCTGGCGATGAGCAGGAAGGTCTTCCTCTGGCCAGCATGGCCGGCTAGTTTGGATGAATGACCCCAGAGAAGAACCTTCTTACGATCCGGAACCGCTACAAAAGTCTTACCGGGTGGAAGACGAGACAGGTCAAACGGGGCCACGGTCATTACTCTGGAGGGGTCGATGATATGCAGATGCTCCTCCTCTTGGTCGGAGGACAGGAATGAGCGGGATAGAGCGTCGGCTTTAACATTCTTGTCAGCAGGGTGGTAATGTAGAGAAAAGCAGAATCGGGCAAAGAATAGAGACCACCGGGCCTGACGTGGATTGAGTCTCTGGGTGTTTTGTAGATAGGCCAGGTTTTTGTGATCTGTGTAGATGATCACCGGGTGCAGAGCCCCTTACAGCAGGTAGTGCCACTCTTCCAGCGCCAATTTGATGGCAAGCCGCTCACAATCTCCTATGAAGTAGTTGCGCTCAGACGAGGAGAAGAGCTTGGAGAAAAAGCCGCAGGTTACCATTCTCCCGGATGGGGATTTCTGGGTGAGCACCGCTTTGGCTCCGGAGGAGGAAGCATCAACCTCCAGGAAGAACTGCTTGTTGCAATCCGGGCGGTGCAGCACAGGGGCGGAGGAGAAAGCTTGTTTTAGGGAGACGAAGGCCTCCTCCTCTTCGGAAGTCCATTCCTTGGGATTTGCTCCCTTACGGGTGAGCGCGGAGATGGGAGCGGTCCGGGAGGAGAAATGAGGAATGAAGAGGCGGTAATAATTTGCGAAGCCCAGGAATCGCTGAATCGCCGTCAACCCCTCCGGTCGGGGCCAATTTTAGACGGCAGAAACCTTCTCGGGATCCATCAGAAGACCAGTCTCGGAGATAATATATCCCAGGAACGGAAGGGAAGTCTGCTCAAAGAGACATTTTTCAAATTTAGCATAGAGATGATTCTGCCGGAGCCTAAGCAGAACCTGACGAACATTCCTCCGGTGTGAGGGCAGATCCGGAGAGAAGACCAGGATATCGTCCAGGTACACCACTACGCAAAAATACAAGAGGTCAATGAAAATGTCGTTAACTAGCTCCTGGAAGACGGCTGAGGCTTTACAGAGACTAAAGGGCATCACGCGGTATTCATAGTGACCGTCCAGGATGTTGAATGCCGTCTTCCACTCGTCTCTCTGGCGGATCCGGACCAAATTGTACGCCCCACGTAGATTGAGCTTGGTGAAGACCCTCGT
This sequence comes from Phyllobates terribilis, assembly GCF_046119375.1. Taxonomy (NCBI): domain Eukaryota; kingdom Metazoa; phylum Chordata; class Amphibia; order Anura; family Dendrobatidae; genus Phyllobates; species Phyllobates terribilis. The sequence goes on from NW_027362763.1 coordinate 413,092,305, forward strand.
GCCTTTAAGGCGGTCGAACAGCTCCGAGATGAGAGGCAGGGGGTACTTATTTTTTATGGTAATTTGGTTAAGCCCCCTGTAATCGATACACGGCTGTAGCGAGCAGTCTTTCTTTTTAACAAAGAAGAATCCTGCTCCAGCCGGGGAAGTAGATTTCTGAATCCCCTAGCAAGATTCTCCTTAATGTACTCAGACATGGCCCGGGTTTCAGCCAGCGACAAGGGGTATATACGCCCACGGGGAGGTGAAGCGCCAGGTACCAGGTGGATGGGGCAATCATACGGCCTATGATGTGGTAGTGTCTCGGCTTCCTTCTTGTTGAAGATGTCCGCATAGGACCAGTAGGGTGCCGGCAGACCGGGTAGATTAGCCGGAGTAGACGGAGGTCGAGCCAGGCGAACCAGAACCAGGCAGGTCTCATGGCAATCCTGCCCCCAATGGAGCACCTCACTGGATCACCAATTCAGAACGGGTTCATGTTTCTGTAGCCAGGGTAGACCTAGCAAAAGGGAGTGAGAGAGTCCGGATAGCACATGGAAGGAGATCCTCTCCGAGTGCAGCATTCCCACCTGAAGGGTTACAAGCTCTGTGACGAGCAAGATGGTCGTCTTCCATCCACGGAAGCGACTGCCAATGGTTCAGCCAGACGTTTGGTGGGAATCTGATACTTCTCCATAAGGGACTGAGAAATGAGATTTCCAGCGGCTCCAGAATCCAGGTGGGCAGTTTCAAAGAAGCGGGTCTCTCCACAGGAAATAGAAACGGATAGAGTCAAGGACGGAGAGGATTTACTCTTGCCTAGGATGACCTCTCCGAGCGGTCCTAGACACTGGAGTTTCCCGGCTTCACCGGACATGAACGTATCAGATGCTCCTTACTACCACAGTAGAAACAGCTCCCCTCGGCTTGGCGTGTTTCTTGGCGAGACTTGACTATCTTGGTCTGGTTGATCTGCATGGGTTCGGGCGAGCGTGCCCAAGGAGTTGCTGGTTGGGAGGCTGTTTGCTGGAAAACAGGAGCAAGACGAGGAAATCTTCTCTCCCGGGTAGTCTCCTTAGCTTGTTCCATGAAACGGATGTCAATCCGGGTAGCTAGTGACACCAGGTCATCCAGGGTGGTAGGAATGTCCCGGCCGGCTATGTCATCCTTGATCCATCCGGAAAGACCCTCCCAGAAGATGGACACCAGGGCCTTGTTGTTCCAGGCAAGCTCAGATGCGAGGGTACGGAACTGTATGGCATACTGGCCCACGGTGAGACTCCCTTGGCGGAGACGGAGCAATGAGCAGGCAGTAGAAGTCCTTCATCCGGGCTCATTGAAGACCTTCCGGAAGGCAGTGGGGAAAGCTGGAAGATCGGACACCAGGGGATCCCCTCTCTCCCATAAAGGGTTTAGCCATGCCATTGCTTCCCCGGTGAGGTGAGACATGATGAACGCCACCTTGGCCCGGTCGGAGGGAAACTGATGTGCCAGGAGTTCAAAGTGCAGCGTGCACTGGTTCAGAAAACCACGACATAAGATGGGGTCACCCCCAAAACGAGGAGGCGCAGAGATGGATGCCATGGCACCAGTAGGCTGAGGTGCCGCTCAGCTCGTGGCGGACACGGGTGGGACGGACAGCGTATCCAGGCGGGAGTTGACAGACCGCAGGTAGGTCAGGATGGTTTCCTGTTGGGATCTCTGATGAGAAACCTCCTGGTACAGGTCAGCAAGTGAAGGAGCCTGGGGGCCACCGGGTTCCATGGCCCGTGCAAACTGCCATCCAGGTGGTGGAACCTCTGTGCTGCGGAGAAAGGAGGGGCCAGAGGGGCCTGACTAAGTATCAACTCTGTCCAACCAAGGTCACACGGCGGCTCAGTCGACTCTGTGAACCAGGGAGGAGCCAAGCAGAGGGGCCAGGTGCCACTCTGGGACAGACCTTGTATGAGAGCAGGTGACTCCCACGGGTCAGAAGGCAGGAACTGACCGGCACAGCGGATGAGTTTCGGCTGGCGGCTTACAGGTGGCTCGGGTAGACAAGCAGGCTGATTAGGCAGATAGTCAGGCGAGTGTTCTGGTGCTTCCAGGTAAGCGGGCAGGCAGGCACGGCAGGTAACAGGCAGGTGCTTCCAGGTAAGCAGGCGGGCAGAGCCCATAGACAGACTGGCGGACTGGACTGTAGACAGACTGTCGGGCAGAAGAGAAGTCAGGCTAGCGGACTGAGCAGAAGATGAGACTGGCGAACAGGACTGACTTGCAGAGGGCCTGGGAGCTGAAGCGAAGTAAGAATCACAAAGCAACAACCTTCACGGGCACCTCCATATTGGAGGAGGTGCCTCTTATAGGGAAAGCCCTCCGGTGATTGGCCGGGGACTTTTTAGGACGGCGCGTGCGGCCCCTTTAAGAAGGAGGCAGGACCGCGGCGGTAAGGGGGATGGCGTCTCTGCCTGGCAGGAGGCAGAGACGCCGATGCTACAATCATGCTGCGATCCAAAGAAATTCTGGAACAAATGAGAAACAAAGTAATTAAGATCTATCAGTATGGAAAAGGTTATACAGCCATTTCTAAAGCTTTGGGACACCAGCGAATCACAGTTATCCACAAATGGCAAAAACATGGAACAGCGGTCCACCAGAGTTGCCGGCCAACCAAAATTACCCCAAGAGCGCAGTGACAACTCATCCAAGAGGACACAAAAGAACCTACAACAACATCCAAAGAACTTCAGGCCTCACTTGCCCCAGTTAAAGTCAGTGTTCATGACTCCACCATAAGAAAAAGACTGAGCAAAAATAGCATGCATGGCAGAGTTCCAAGACGAAAACCAATGCCGAGCAAAAAGAACATAAAGGCTTGTCTTAGTTTTGCCAGGAAACATCTAGATAATCCCCAAGACTTTTAGGACTGACGAGACAAAATTTGAACTTTTTGGAAGGTGTATGTCCCATTAAATCTGGGGTAGAAGTAACACAGCATTTCAGAAAAGGAACATCATACCAACAGTAAAATATGCTGGTGATAGTGTGATGGTCTGGGGCTGTTTTGCTGCTTCAGGACCTGGTACACTTGCTGTTGTAAATGGAACCATGAATTCTGCTGTCTTCCAAAAAATCCTGAAGGAGAATTTCCGGCCATCTGTTTGTGACCTCAAGCTGAAGTGCACTTGGGTTATGCAGCAGGACAAATGATCCAAAACACACCAACAAGTCCACCTGTGAATGGCTTAAGAAATACAAAATTAAGACTTTGCAGTGGCCTAGTCAGAGTCCAGTCCTTAATCCGATTGAGATGCTGTGGCATAACCTTAAAAAGGAGGTTAGTGCTCGGAAACCCTCTAATGTGGATGAATTTCAACAATTTTGCACAGATGAGTGGGCCAAAATTCCTCCAGAGTGTTGTAAAAGACTCATTGCCAGTTATCACAAACGCTTGATTGCAGTTGTTGCTCCTAAGGGTGGCCCAACCAGTTATTAGGTTTAGGGGGCAATCACTTTTTCACACAGGGCCTTGTAGGTTTGGATTTCTTTTCCCCTTAATAATAAAGACCTTCATTTAAAACTGCATTTTGTGCTTACTTGTTTTATTTTTGTCAAATATTTAAATTTGTTTTGTGTTCTAAAACATTTAAGTGTGACAAACAAGCAAAAGAATAAGAAATCAGGTAGGGCCTAACACTTTTTTTCACACTACTGTATGTCTCTTCTAAAACCCAAGATCTAGAAATCTTTCTTGGGCTGTGTTTTGATATTATGATATGGAAGTGGTATGCAACATATGTTTTTTGTGACTAATGTGTTACTGGTCCCCATCTTGTAGTAATGTCCCCATCATGGTCTCTATATTGCAGTAAAGTCCCCATCCTGGTCTCCATCTTGTAGTAATGTCCCCATCCTGGTCCCTATCTTGTAATAATGCACCCTATTCTGGTCCCCATCTTGTAGTAATGTCTCCATCCTGGTCCCTATCTTGTAATAATGCCCCCCATTGTGCCGCTCTTCACAAACACATTAAATAAAATCCTTCTCACCTGACCTTGATCCCTCGGCGAACAGCATCCTCTTCTCTTCCACAGTCTGGGTGACGCATGGCAGTGACGTCATACACCACCCACATCAAGCTTACCAACATCAGCTGTTGGCCTCTGTTTGTGCGATGGCTGGTTGTGGTATTGTGGCATTGTAGAATTGGTCTATGCAACGCGATACATTTCAATTGAATGTGCGTCCAAGGACGCACATTCAACTGAGAAGAATCACTGGCATCGGCGACCCCCTGGACCGGGTCGCGATCATCTCGGGAGCTCAAGTGCCTGCAGTCTTCATGATGTAGGCCACGTGTTTGAGACCTCTGCTTTAAAGTGTAACCACTATTTTAATTTTTATTTAATAAATCAATAGTACACATAAACATAAGCAACTTTGCAATATACAGCGGGTGAAATAAGTATTGAACATGCCACCAATTGTCTTGAAGCTTTCGTCACCAACAAAGGCTTTTGGATGAAGTATTAAATAAATTTCATTAAGCATGTTCAAAACTTTTTCCCTGTCTCATTTATCATTACAGTTGAAAGAAAAAAAAGTTTTGTACCGCGTTAGCTAGTTGAAAAAAGATTGCTCTCAGTGGGAAAAATAACAAAATAATAATCAAAATCTGAGAGGAATTTGCTCCATAGACAGTGAGGGCACCCGGTCCCTGATCTTATGGATATTGGGACTATAAAACTTTCACTCCACTAATCTAATCTAATTAAGGATTCGTTCTCTAAGCTCAGTTTGTTTGTTTATTTAAATGTCCATTTATTATGCCATGCCTTTGGTCTTTTTGTGTATATATTTGTGTTTCTTCAGATACTTTGTTATACAATGCCTGATAAAGAAACCTAAGTAGTCTCAAAAGCTTGCTTTGTAACATCATTTATTTTATTTTTGTTAGCCATTAAACTAGAGATAAGTGAACCATTCGATGTTCGGGTTCGTCGACTTAGCGTTCGGGCACCTGATCCCGGACATAAACCCGAATGGGACCCAGAACAACCATGGTTTTCCGCGTTGTCATCGGTGTGACAGCCCAGGAAACATGGGCTCTGATCGGCGGAGCAGGTCAGAGCGCTGCGGGATCATGCTGTCTGATGTAAGCATGATCCCACAGCTGTGACTCTGTGACCCGTGGTAAAAAGCTTACTGCGGGTCACAGAAATCAGTTGATGATACTACTACCCCCATCAGCTGACGCCTGCTGTCACTGTAAACAGTGAGTGCAGGTGCCACTTATGGGAGGAGTAGTCTCTCATCAGCCGCCACCCATGCTCCAAGTAAAAGAAAAGTTCAAATGAATAAATAAATATTTAAATAAAAATAAAAAACACATTATACTCTCCTACACCTAATCCCTGATGCCCTTGTCCCCTGTAAAAAAATGGAAAAGCACCTTATACTCACCTTAACGCCTAATGCCCGATGCCCATGTCACCTGTAAAAAAGAAAAAATAATAAACCACCATATCCCTCACCTATTTGACATAATCCTGAGTGTCCCACGGTGATCTCACTTATAGAACAGTCACATCGAGAGGTGTCACTGTTCTATCCGGCAGCCTGCTATACACTGAGAGGAGCGGGATCGCTCCTCCAGTGTATTGCGCTGTGCTGCAGTGAGAGAGGTTACCGGAGTTCAGTAAGATGATGAGCTCCAGTGACCTCACTTACTGCACCGCCGCTGCTTGAGAAAATTCTCACAGAGCAGTGGTGCCATAAATGAAGTCACTGGAGCTCATCAGCTGATTAAACTCCTGTGATTTCTCTCACGGTAGCTCAGCGTTATACACTGTCAGTGTATAGCTGGCTGTCCTGTAGAACAGTCATATCAGTGACTGCTGATGTGACTGCCCTACAACTGACCCAGATCTTTGTGGGACAGTATATTTCATCACGTTGGACAGATGAGGTATATGGTTGCTTTTTATTTTTTATTTATTTTTTACAGGTGACAATGGCTTCAAATGGATTGGGCGTTAGGTGAGTATTTTTGTTGCTTTTTATTTTCTGTTTATTACAGGAGACGATGGCTTTAATGGAATGGACGTTAGTTATACTCACCTATGTTATTTTTAAATAAAAAATTTAAAGTGTGTTTTTTTCTTTCAAATAAAAGATTTCTCAAGCTTGAGAAAGGCAGAGAAATCTTCCAAAACGTTGCTGCTAATGGATCAGTAAAGCCACAGTTTTTTCACTTTAATTTTTGGAGTGTTGCCTGTTTTTTCTAATTTTCTATCCATCTATCTATCTATATATATCAATATATATAAATATAGATTAGATAGATATAGATATGGATAGAAAGATATGGATAGATATACAGATAGATAGGGATACATATAGATAGAATAAGGTATATAATCAGAAATACAGATGGATAGAAATATGTGAGTGAGATATATAATTAGCTTTGTGTTTGTAGCTTACTGCACATGTAATTTTATTAATAAATGGTTAAATTTCAGAATAAATTGGCATGGGATCCCCCTAAATTTTATTAACCAGCAGAGAGAAAGCGGACAGTTGGGGCTGTTTAAAGCCTGGGAAGAGGGCAATACTCATGCAGCTTCCTAGGCTATTAATATCAGCTCACAGCTGTATACTTAGCCTTTACTGATTATTACAATGGGGGACCCCCCCAAAAAAATTGATGTGGGGCCCCCCTATAATTAATAACCAGCAAAGGCTAGGCAGACAGCTGCGGTCTGATATTTATAGCATAGGAAGGGGCCATGGATATGGGCCCCCTCCAAGGCTAAAAACATCAGCTCTCAGCCATCCCAGAAATGGCGCATCCATAAGATGCGCCAATTCTGGCACTTAGCCTCCACTCTTCTCACTTGCCCTGGTGTGGTAGCAAGTGGGGTAATAGAGTTGGGGCTCATGTCATCCTTGTATTAACAGCTGATATGAAGCCCAGGTTAGTAATGGAGGGCATCTATAAGATGCCCCCATTACTAACACCATAGTAAAATTTGTGAAATAAAGACACAACCAGAAAAAAACCTTTATTTGAAATAAAAAAATACACTTTTACTTTTTCATTTAAAAATAACATACACAGTTATACTCAACTAATGCCAATTCAATTAAAGCCATTGTCTCCTGTAAAAAAAAAACAGAAAATTGCAAATCAACAAAAATACTCACCTAATGCCCAATCCAATGGAAGCCATTGTGACCACTAAAAAATAAAAAACAACCATATCCCTCACCTGTCCGACGTGATGAAATAATCCATACTGTCCCATGAAGATCTGGGTCAGTTTTAGGGCAGTCACTAATATGACTGTTCTACAGGACAGCCGGCTATACACTGACAGGAATGTAATCACTCCTGTGTCAGTGTATAGCGCTGAGCTGCCGTGAGACAGGTCACAGGAGTTCAGTCAGCTGATGAACTCTGGTGACCTCATTTACGGCACCACGCTGCATGAGAATTTTCTCACGCAGCAGCCGTGCAGTAAGTGAGGTCACCGAAGCTCATCAGCTGATTGAACTCCGATGACCTCAATCACTGCAGCCCAGCACTGTACACTGGGGGAGCAATCACGCTCCTCTCAGTGTATCGCCAGCTGCCGGATAGAGCAGTCACATCTCTCGATGTGACTGTTCTATAAGTGAGGTCGCCATAGGACACTCGAGATTACGTGGATTATGGCAGATAAGTGAGGATTATGGTGGTTTATTTTTTCTTTTTTACAGGTGACACGTGCATTGGGTATTAGGCGTTATGGTGAGTACAACCCCTGGCAAAAATTATGGAATCACCGGGCTCGGAGGATGTTCATTCAGTTGTTTAATGTTGTTGAAAAAAAGCCGATCACAGACATGGCACAAAACTAAAGTCATTTCAAATGGCAACTTTATGGCTTTAAGAAACACTAAAAGAAATCAAGAAAAAAAATGTGGTACTCAGTAAGGGTAATTTTTTTCAGACCAAGCAGAGAGAAAAAATTATGGAATCACTCAATTCTGAGGAAAAAATTATGGAATCACAAAAAACAAACACACAAAAGAACACTCCAATACATCACTAGTATTTTGTTGCACCACCTCTGGCTTTAATAACAGCTTGCAGTCTCTGAGGCATGGACTTAATGAGTGACAAACAGTACTCTTCATCAATCTGGCTCCAACTTTCTCTGATTGCTGTTGCCAGATCAGCTTTGCAGGTTGGAGCCTTGTCATGGACCATTTTCTTCAACTTCCACCAAAGATTTTCAATTGGATTGAGATCCAGACTATTTGCAGGCCATGACATTGACCTTATGTGTCTTCTTTCAAGGAATGTTTTCACACTTTTTGCTCTATGGCAGGATGCATTATCATCTTGAAAAATGATGTCATCATCCCCAAACATCCTTTCAATTGATGGGATAAGAAAAGTGTCCAAAATATCAATGTAAACTTGGGCATCCGTCTCCCCAGTGCCTTTACCTGACATGCAGCCCCATATCATCCCATGACTGTGGAAATTTGCATTTTCTCTTCATGCAGTCATCTTTATAAATCTCATTGGAACGGCACCAAACAAAAGTTCCAGCATCATCACCTTGCCCAATGCAGATTTGCGATTCATCACTGAATATGACTTTCATCCAGTCATCCACAGTCCACGATTGCTTTTCCTTAGCCCATTGTAACCTTGTTTTTTTCTGTTTATGTGTTAATGATGGCTTTTGTTTAGCTTTTCTGTATGTAAATCCCATTTCCTTTAGGCGGTTTCTTACAGTTTGGTCACAGACATTGACTCCAGTTTCCTCCCATTCGTTCCTCATTTGTTTTGTTGTGCATTTCCTGTTTTGGAGACATATTGCTTTAAGTTTCCGGTCTTGACGCTTTGATGTCTTCCTTGGTCTACCAGTATGTTTGCCTTTAACAACCTTCCCATGTTGTTTGTATTTGGTCCAGATTTTAGACACAGCTGACTGTGAACAACCAACATCTTTTGCAACATTGCGTGATGATTTACTTTCTTTTAAGAGTTTGATAATCCTCTCCTTTGTTTCAATTGATATCTCTCTTGTTGGAGCCATGATTCATGTCAGTCCACTTGGTGCAACAGCTCTCCAAGGTGTGATCACTCCTTTTTAGATGCAGACTATCGAGCAGATCTAATTTGATGCAGGTGTTAGTTTTGGAAATGAAAATTTACAGGGTGATTCCATAATTTTTTCCTCAGAATTGAGTGATTCGATAATATTTTCCCTCTGCTTAGTCTGAAAAAAAATTATCCTTACTGAGTACCACATTTTTTTTCTTGATTTTCTTTTAGTGTTTCTTAAAGCCATAAAGTTGCCATTTGAAATTACTTTAGTTTTGTGCCATGTCTGTGATCTGCTTTTTTTCAACAACATTAAACAACTGAATGAACATCCTCCGAGCCCAGTGATTCCATAATTTTTGCCAGGGGTTGTATATGGTGTTTTCTTATTTTTTAGAGGACAAGGGCATCGGGGATTAGGTGTAGGTGAATATAATGTGTTTTTTATTTTTATTTGAATACTTAATTATTAATTTTAACTTTTTATTTTACTTGGTGCACAGGCGTCAGCTGTTTACAATGATAGCAGGCGTCGGCTAATGGGGGTAGTAGCCTCATCAGCTGATGCCTGTGACCTGCGGTAAGCTTTTTACTGCGGGTCAGTCACCCCTGCGGGATCATGCTGACATCTGATAGTGTGATCCTGCAGCATCCTGACCCGCGGTAACAATGTTACCACTGATCAGAGCCCGTTTCCCACGCTGTCATGCAAATGATAGCGCAGGAAACCATGGGTGTTCAGTCTCATGCTTGGCCAAATTTTGCAGATTTTGAGAAAAATGCTCGGGAATCCGAACATGAATCCGAATGTCCAATGTTCGTGCCGACTTTGAGATTGGCAAACGTTTTCCGAACATGTTCGCTCATCTCTAATCATAACTAACAGGTTATTATTTTATTTCTCATTTTTACACGTGACTTAATTTATTGACTTCTATGGTTTGATTTATTTGCTTGTGTGGATTGGATGGGTTACCAACATCTAGTGAGAATTTCATGACATTAGCACCTTTAGAAAATTGGTGACGTGTTCAATATTTATTTCACATGATGTATCTTATGAGTGAAATCTGTTTTTTTTTCTCTCTCCCCCTGGATTGAGCTTTCATTCTCAGTTCATGGGTAAAATGTGTAATAGAGACATACCAATGCAAGTTCTCCGTAGAACCTTATGAGCACTAACTGTTATTTCCAATCTCCATAATGTAAAAATCAGTATTCACTGAAAACAGATTTTACCTATGAATTTAGAATTTTGAGAATTAATGATCAGTCCAGGAGGAGAAAGCAGATTTCTCTAATAAGATATATTACAATTATACTTATTTTAACTTATTTTCTTGTGTATTGTTGATTTATAAAAAAACAAAAACAAAACAACGGATATTCTTTAATTTTTAAAGTGTTGCATTGAATATTTCTACCATTTGTTTTTAGCTGAATATGTTGTTTATATGATTTTTATCTATTCACATAACCAATGTAATTTAATTATTTGCAGGCACTACTTTCCGAGATGGATACATGCCTGACAGTTGGACATTCACTTTTGTTGACATATTGTGAAATACAAGATCTATCTTGTGATGTGCGCCTTAAGCAGATTCTCCGATCCAAAAGAGATTTTTTTCAGCATCACGTGCCATTTAAAATGATGGTATGTGCAGTCATAATTGTATCTTTAAATGGCAAGTAATGTCATGTAATAATAAAGTGAAAAAATAATATAATGACCAATGTAACTGGATTGGTCCCCTTTCTCCTTTACAGGTGGGAGAACATGAAGTTGAATGCCACCCTTCTTTCCGTATTTACCTACATACAACCAAGATGCCAGAAGAAGTGCCTCCAGAAGTAGCCTCTTTCTGCACAACACTGTACTTCTACCAAGACAGAGAAGGACTAGTGGAGCAGCTATTAGACAGATTTGTTTCTCTAGAAAAGCCTAGACTAAAAGAAGAACATGTACAATTGAAACAGGTCATCTTTTCTGTTATCTTTTATGGTTTGTTTCAAAAATAAAATTCTGAAATAAAGACTAACTAATCCTCTCATCTTTTATCAGGAGGGTTTGACCAATATGATAATACGGTCAGCTTTGGAGGAAAAAGTAATAGTAACTCTTCAGAGTCATGAGTCCCTCTTGCACAGCTTATCTGTAACTAAGAAATTGGGAGATTTGACACTGCAGCATGAAGAAGCCTCAGAAATGTATGTTCAGTAAGCTTAAGTATGCTATGTAGTAGCGTTACTTAAGATATCTATTTGTTGGTATACTACAGTAGAGGTCTAGACTTCAAAAATTCGACTCTATTAGAAAGTAGAGAAGTTTCTATTATCAGTTCTTAGTACTAGATAGGAGAAAAACCTGGAAGGAAATCTGGGTAAATGTTTTGGGAAAGACTATGCACTATCATGCTCGCCTGATCAGGTTGTGTTCACACAAGTGCTAAAAAAGACGTAGGCTGCTACAGACCCACAGAGGAGGAATCGAGAGCACTGGAAACAAGTGGGCTAAACTGCGCTGGCGTCATAGGATGATGAGAAGACCGGAATCGATTTCTGTGGTTTATTGGTCAACACATTTCGAAGTTTCAAACTTCTTCATTAGGAAAAAAAAAACCACGGACCGTTTGAAACTTTGATACCCATTGACCAATAAACTGCAGAAATCGATTCCTGTCTTCTTATCATCCTTTGACTGCAGCGCAGTTTAACCCATTTGTTTCCAGTGCTCTTGATCACTTCTTAGTATGCGCGGACATAGTTAGGATCTCCAATAGTCCAAAAGGCACAACCAGAAAATTATTTTCCTAGCAATCTCTCACTCTACAACATCACTTACCTGTGTTTTTTTGATGTTAAGATCTCAAGGGCTCTTTCTGCTTGTCTGCTGTATGGACTTGCCTGCTCTATACACACAACGAATACATACAGTGCATTGTGAAAGTATTTGGCCCCCTTGAACTTTTCTACCTTTTGCCACATTTCTGGCTTCAAACATAAAGATATAAAATTCTAATTTTTTAGGGAAGAATCAACAACAAGTAGGACACAATCGTGAAGTGGAACGAAATTTATTGGATATTTTAAACTTTTTTAACAAATTAAAAACTGAAAAGTGGGGCGTGCAATATTATGCGGCCCCCTTGAGTTAATACTTTGTAGCGCCCCCTTTTGCTGCGATTACAGCTGCAAGTCGCTTGGGGTATGTCTCTATCAGTTTTGCACATCGAGAGGCTAAATTCTTGCCCATTCTTCCTTGCAAAACAGCTCGAGTTCATTGAGGTTGGATGGAGGGCGTTTGTGAACAGCAGTTTTCAGCTCTTTCCACAGATTCTCGATTGGATTCAGGTCTGGACTTTGACTTGGCCATTCTAACACCTGGATACCTTTATTTTTGAACCATTCCATTGTAGATTTTGCTTTATGTTTGGAATCATTGTCTTGTTGGAAGATAAATCTCCGTCCCAGTCTCAGGTCTTTTGCAGACTCCAACAGGTTTTCTTCCAGAATGGTCCTGTATTTGGCTCCGTCCATCTTCCCATCAATTTTAACCATCTTCCCTGTCCCTGCTGAAGAAAAGCAGGCCCAAACCATGATGCTGCCACCACCATGTTTGACAGTGGGGATGGTGTTTTGAGGGTGATGAGCTGTGTTGCTTTTACGCCAAACATATCGTTTTGCATTGTGGCCAAAAAGTTCGTTTATGGCTTCATCTGACCAGAGCACTTTATTCCACATGTTTGGTGTGTCTCCCAGGTGGCTTGTGGCAAACTTCAAACGAGACTTTTTATGGATATCTTTGAGAAATGGCTTTCTTCTTGCCACTCTTCCATAAAGGCCAGATTTGTGCAATGTGCGACTTATTGTTGTCCTATGGACAGACTCTCCCACCTCAGCTGTAGATCTCTGCAGTTCATCCAGAGTGATCATGGGCCTTTTGGCTGCATCTCTGATCAGTCTTCTCCTTGTTCGAGATGAAAGTTTAGAGGGACGGCCGGGTCTTGGTAGATTTGCAGTGGTCTGATACTCCTTCCATTTCAATATGATCGCTTGCACAGTGCTCCTTGAGATGTTTAAAACTTGGGAAATCTTTTTGTATCCAAATCCGGCTTTAAACTTTGCCACAACAGTATCTCGGACCTGCCTGGTGTGTTCCTTGGTCTTCATGATGCTCTCTGCTCTTGAAACAGAACCCTGAGACTATCACAGAGCAGGTGCATTTATACGGAGACTTGATTACACACAGGTGGATTCTATTTACCATTACCAATCATTTAGGACAACATTGGATCATTCATAGATCGTCACTGAACTTCTGCACTGAAAGTAAAGGGGCCGAATAATATTGCACGCCCCACTTTTCTTTTTTTTTTTAAAAAAGTTTAAAATATCCAATAAATTTCGTTCCACTTCACGATTATGTCCCACTTGTTGTTGATTCTTCCCCAAAAAAATAGAATTTTATATCTTTATGTTTGAAGCCAGAAATGTGGCAAAAGGTAGAAAAGTTCAAGGGGGCCAAATACTTTCACAATGCACTGTATACCGTTTGTAGATTTATTTATATACGTGTATATATGTACAATTATAAACCACATGAGTCTCTGTATTATAAATACTCCATTTCCCAGGCCCCAGGGATTAACACAAAGTACTATAATTCTTCATACAGATGAACTGAGTTTGTGACTGCACACTGTAAACAGAGAAGGGTGATTTGCTAGAAGAAGCCACAAAGTATCTTGCACTTTGGTCTTGACTTGGAGTAATGGAACTGAATTTATCTTACCATATTTTTCAAAAGGTACATGAAGACGGTTGCCGCAGAAGACAGCGTGTTACTTGCCAGGGGAGGTTTCCGTGAGATCGCTGTGCGTGGTGCTGTGATGTTTGACACTTCTAGAATGCTTCAGCAACTTAACAAAATGTATAACACCAGTTATAAACAGCTGCTGCAACTGTTTGATGCATCTGTGGCGCATTCAGAAAGGTGAGCTTCTAGAATATGAAAAATGTGGAATTGTGTATAGTGTGATAAGCAAACTCAAGACAAACACAACTTTACTCAGTATTAAGTACAATGGAGGCCCAAGATTAAATGGCCAAGTTAAATTCTAAAAAAATAATTTAAGCATCTTTTAAAAAGTCTAGTTACCCATGCGCAGCATTTTTTTTTAATAGGGGCTGCTGATGAACATGTCGGTAGATATCCCTCTCCATTAGCAGTCATGTTTAGGATCTGAATGTTGTGCCATCTATGGAAAATACTTTTCTGAACAAAGGAGTGATTCTTTAGGAATAAAGATATTTGTGATACTTAAAGGGATATTCCCATCTCCACGATCATATCCCAATATGTAGTAGGTGTAATAATAATAATATTAGCAAATACCTACAATTAGAAATGTATTTTTGATTCGCTATGTCTCTTTCCTCATGTGCAGGCATTGCAGAACCTTAGGTATCCATGGATACGTCCACTGATAAAGTGACAGTTAGTTAGCTGCTAGTAGTCACAACCATGGGTACCTAAGGTCCTGTATTGCCTGCACATAAGGTAAGTGACATAGTGAATCAAAAATGCTATACTACATTTTTAATTGGAGGTATTTGCTAATATTATTATTATTACATCTACTACATACTGGGATAGGATCTTGGAGATGGGAATACCCCTTTAACCCTTTTACCACCTTGAGTTTTTCCATTTTTTGCTCCTCTTCTTCCCAGAGCCATAACTTTTTTATTTTTCTGTCAATATGGCCATGTGAGGGCTTGATTTTTTGCGGGACAAGTTGTAATTTTGAACCACACCATTGGTTTTATATTGTGTACTGGAAAGCGAGAAAAAAAAATCAAAGTGCAGTGAGAGTGCAAAAAAAATTGCAATTCCACATTTGTTCTTTGTTTTGTTTTTTTACCATGTTCACTGTATGTGTTTCCCCAGGTCATTACGAGTTCGTAGATTTCAAACATGGATACGTTTTTTTTTATTTAAGCAGTGAAAAAAAATTCCAAAGTTTGCAATAAAAAAAAAAAAGTCACCATTTTCCGAGACCTGTAGCGTCTCCATTTTTTAGGATCTGGGGCCGGGTGAGGGCTTCCTTTTTGCGCGTCGAGCTGACATTATTATTGTTACCATTTTGGGGTAGATACGATATTTTGATTGCCTGTTATTGCATTTTACTGCAATGTTGCGGCGACTAAAAAAAGTAATTCTGGTGTTTTGCTTTTTTCTCGTTATGCCGTTTACCGATATATATTGATAGATTGGGCGATTCTGAATGCGGTGATACCAGTGATATTTTTTTTAATATTTTTAAAAAACTTTTTTTTTTTTACTTTTCACTTGCTTCAATAGTCTCCATGGGAGACTAGAAGCTGCGATCATTCGACTGCCTGCGCTACACACAGCAGGGCTTCAGCCCCGTCGGGGATTGAAAGCGGCATTTATCATGTTAACAGCCGCGGGTGGATCAAGATTTCACCCGCAGCTGACTCTTAGGGGCACATATCAGCTGTACATATCAGCTGTCATGTGCCTGAAAACATGCAGGCTCAGCATCGAAGCCCGCATGGAGTGCAGGGATACAACCTTGGACGTTAAGGAGTTAAAGAGAACCCGTCAGCACGATTTTGTTATGTAAAGTAAAGACATGGCTGTAATGGTGCTGTAATATAGATTTTATTGATACCTTTGGTGAAGAAATCCGCTTTGTTCTTCTTTAATCATCATTTGAAGTCTATTGCTAATTAGATTTCAGTGCACAGGGGCCGGACTGTGCACTGGGTCTTCTTCTCCCTGATTCCCTGACCCCTCCGCCTGCCTTTGGTCTTCGAATGTCCTGCCTTGCTTGTTTGAAATCCCAGTAGTGACCGGTCTCATTCAAAGAACGGAGGCAGGCAAAGGGAACGGGAAATCACAGACAGGGTAGAGAAGACCCAGTGCACAGTCCGGCCCCTGTGCACCAAAATCTAATTAGCAGAAAACTTCAAATGGTGATAAAAGAAGAATCACAAAGCGGATTTCTTCACCAAAGGTATCAATGTATTCAATATTTCAGCACCATTACAGCCATGCATTTGCTTTATATTAAAAAATCGTGCTGATAGGTTCTCTTTAACTTATAAAGCCGGCCCTGCAGATTTGGGAAATAATAATAATAATAATAATAATAATAATAAATTGGCCAGTCCCTTTAATTCTTGGTCTATGCAGGCCATTTGATGCTCTATAAGACAATCTCCACTTCAACCACTCAAAAGCTTTATTAAAAAATGTATATATACAGAATTTTGGACCTATAAACAGTGGACAGATTGGTGAAGAGTCACTTGTTTGACCTCAAAGACAAACTAAATATGGTCATGACTACAATTCTAATTCTACAAGTTCAGTTAATGTCTCTTCATTTTCAGGTCAAATTTACCTGACACCAAAATGATCTGATCTTTAGCGTAGATTCCGAGCTGTCAGACGCTCATGTCTTATTAAGCTGCATGAAGTAGAGGAAACGCTATACAGACAAATGATTTCTCAAAAACACAGATTAAATATATAATTATAATGTCTCAAATATATTACTGTACTGAGATACTCATTTTGTCTTTTATTTTAGGTATTCACTTAAAGGAATAGTGGCCTGTGTGACCAGTAACATATTCTCATACATATCAAGGTCCTTGCTGGACAAGGATAGACTCGTTTATGCTTTACTTCTAACATTTGAGGTAAAGGTCACTTAATAGAAAAGTGTAATATGATTTTATTTGCAAGTGATAAACTGTGTATTCTTATACAAGGTACATGACTCACTAGGACGAATAAGCCCCGGTGAGAGAGAATTCATCATTTCTCCAGGACTGTGTGTCACAGTGCTACAGGGGATGAACAGTAAAATGTCGGAGTCGAGGCAGCAAGAAAAAAATCCATTTGACTGGATGAGTGAAGAGCAATTTAAAAATGTGCAGGTAAAAATAGCATTCTGTTACTTATTAATTGCATTTGTTTTCCATGCAAGGACACCATAGAGAAAATCAGTATATTCACAAGTATGCAGGCTGTATTCAAGAGGTCAGATGCCTATGAATCACAGAAAAAAGCCGCCATACTTACCAATATCTGGTCACAATACTAATGCACTGCCAGATGCAGCCGGCCCCCAGGGTAAAAGGCGGAGGTGGTTTTCTCAGTATTTTTGCACCTGCCTTAATTTTTTTTACTGTCGGGGGCTGCTGTATCTTGCAGTATATTGGTATAGTAACCACTTATTGGTAAGTATGGCTGCTTTTTTTCTCTGATGGTTTTTGGATTTATGTCCTTTTCAGTGAATCGCTTAAAGAAGCCATTCCATTAAATTTTCAAAATTTTCTAAATCTGTGTATGTAGTGTAATTTGTGTTAATAGACTCACCTGCTGCTCTCTTCGTTGTCCAGCACAGTGCCGTTCTTCTCCACTTCTCAGTGACGTCACTGCTCTTAAGACTGTCCACGTAACTCTGTTCTTCTCCGCTTCTCAGTGATGGCACTGCTCTTAAGACTGTCCAGGTAACGCCGTTCTTCTCCGCTTCTCAGTGACGTAACTGTTCTTAAGACTGTCCAGGGAACGCCGTTCTTATCCGCTTCTGAGTGACGTCACTGCTCTTAAGACTGTCCAGGGAACGCCGTTCTTCTCCGCTTCTGATTGACGTCACTGCTCTTAAGACTGTTCAGGGAACGCCGTTCTTCTCCGCTTCTGAGTGACGTCACTGCTCTTAAGACTGTCCAGGTAATGCCGTTCTTCTCCGCTTCTCAGTGACGTCACTGCTCTTAAGACTGTCCAGGTAATGCCGTTCTTCTTTGCTTCTTAGTGACGTTACTTCTCTTAAGACTGTCCAGGTAATGCCGTTCTTCTCCACTTCTCAGTGACATCACTGCTTTTAAGACTGTCCAGGTAACGCCGTTTTTCTCCGCTTCTCAGTGACATCACTGCTCTTAAGACTGTCCAGGTAACGCCGTTCTTCTCCGCTTCTCAGTGACGTCACTGCTCTTAAGACTGTCCAGGTAATGCCGTTCTTCTTTGCTTCTTAGTGACGTCACTTCTCTTAAGACTGTCCAGGTAATGCCGTTCTTCTCCACTTCTCAGTGACATCACTGCTTTTAAGACTGTCCAGGTAACGCCGTTTTTCTCCGCTTCTCAGTGACGTCACTGCTCTTAAGACTGTCCAGGTAACGCAGTTCTTCTCTGCTTCTCAGTGACGTCACTGCTCTTGGACTGTCCAGGTAACGCCGTTCTTCTGCGCTTCTCAGTGACTTCACTGCTCTTAAGACTGTCCAGGTAACTGCGTTCTTCTCTGCTTCTCAGTGACGTCACTGCTCTTAAGAGTGTCTAGGTAACACTTCACTCTGCGTGACCCTAAAGTAGCTTTTACAATAGAAGTCTATGGAGCATCAGAACAAAGCCCCATAGGCTTACGTTCTAAAAAAAGACTTCCGGCCCACGCATAGAGCATAGAGTGAGCCGGAGAGTCCGAAGATCGGTGCCATCACTGAGAAGAGGAGTGAAATAGTGCTTGATACCGGGGAACACGATGGTAGACGAGCACATTAAGACACTCACACTGCAGTACATACATATACAGTGGGGAAAAAAGTATTTAGTCAGCCACCAATTGTGCATGTTCTCCCACTTAAAAAGATGAGAGAGGCCTGTAATTGACATCATAGGTAGACCTCAACTATGAGATACAAAATGAGAAAACAAATCCTGAAAATCACATTGTCTGATTTGGAAAGAATTTTTTTGCAAATTTTGGTGGAAAATAAGTATTTGGTCAATTACAAACAAGCAAGATTTCTGGCTCTCACAGATGTCAATTACAGGCCTCTCTCATCTTTTTAAGTGGGAGAACTTGCACAATTGGTGGCTGACTAAATACTTTTTTCCCCACAATATAGACAGATTTAGTAAAAAAAAAAAGTTTAAGGCAGTACTACTTTAAGTGCATTGGACTTACTGGATGCCAAGCATTATTTGATAAGCAATTATATATGGTATAGTTGTGCTTATTTTAGAACCATCCCCTCCCTTCTCCACCCACACACAAAAAAAACACTGATTTGGGTACTAATTATTTGCATGGTAATACATAGCAATCATCCTCCATTAATATAAATGGAAAGTGAACATGCAGTTTTTGTTCTTGGATGAGGGTGGTCCCTGCTCTTGGAACCCAACCAGTCACACTTAATTAAAATTAACTATAAATTACTATGAAACATTTCTCCTATAAAGACTGTGAGAAAAGCAAGAGCTACTTAGCTATTAATAAAAAAATAAGCTTGTGATCACCTTGTTGATGTTATACAGCATTTGTTATAAATCCGGCCTGAAACACCTACTAAAGAAAGTTTTGTTTTTTTTTGTAATGTGTATTATTTTTAATAAAGACTCTTGCCACGTACTTTGACTGGTTTGGAGATCTCTTTGATCGAATGTGCAAAGATGTTAAAGACCTAACATGGAAAACATTTTGCGAAAGCGAACAGCCAGAAAATCCTTCAAAGGTAAATCATTTGTCCCAATGTCACAAGTTTTAGTTTTCCAGAAAATAATTATTCATTTAAGCACTGGTTAGATATTATTAAATGATGTAAGACAGACATTTAAAATCAATTCCCTGGTAAAGTATTTTACAAAAATAAAATTTTGCTCCAGGAAAATGCTTTTACATTTCAGATCTGTAATAAAACATTTCTGGAGTTAGTACCTACCAAAGGTGGTCCAAGGAAGGACAACCATGGAGCCCACGTCTTGTGTCATTGTTCTCTCTGTAAATTGGCTTTTATTGGTTTACAAACTAATATCTGTAGTCTTTAGTTTACACTGACATCACAGAATTACACGTATAGATTTAAGTAATATATTTAAGTCATACATATATTCGCATTACTAATGTTTTGTTGCTATTTGCAGGTCAAATGGCCTGAAGGAATTGAGGCACTAAGTCCACTTCAAAAATTCATGGTTTTGCGAGCTGTACGCCAGGACAGAATATTACCATCCGCCTCTAACTATATCAGTGCTGCACTAGGGAAAATGTATGTAACATGTGAGGTTTATTGATATATAAAATGCATCACTGTAATGATCTATTTGTATTTCAATCCTGTCATTTGCCTTTTGCTAACCTGAAATATGAGCTAATATGCACATGCAGCAGATATGGTGCAGAAATTTCTGAAACTGAAAATCAATTCCATACAAGTGAAAGAATTTTTTTTTCTGCAACACAATGGATTTCTGTTTAGGAGTGTCGCGGAAATTTCTGAAACAAATCTGCTAGAAGTGATCATACCATTAAAGGGAATCTACTGTATCACCAGGATAGACCGCCTTCAACCTCTTCCAGTTCTATGACATACCATTACATCATGGAGCAGGTGCAGATGTATGGAGCAGGCTCAGGAGCTGAGTCCGCTCTAGGCAGGACAGGTGCCAACTGTGATATACAGCTAGCACATACATCTAGCTCTGATGTGATTTTACGATGTAACAATATATTATGAAGTATGTTTTGCTCTTTGAAGGTCTGTGGAAAATGAACCAACAATCCTTGTGGCTGCTGTAAATTTCTGACAGCAGCATTTGAGTGGCGCAATCCTGGTTGGGCGTCTGATCCGACACAAATTGTCCATCACTACACGATTGCACTGTGCCAATGAGTTGCCATGGCAGCCCTGGGCCTGGTGGAGGCCCCATCCCTGCTATCTTGGAGCAACTGTGAAGCCTAGCTACAGGATGTGATTCATAAGAGACAGTGATTTCCACTAAATTCTACAATAGGACAAGAGTGAAGGCTCATGTCCCTATGCAAAGGGTTGCCAACTTGACTTTTTATTTTTTTTCTGGACAGCTTACCAAAAAATCAAAAAGACAGACAATATTTTTTAAGGTGACATTGGAAAACCACAATAAATCATTATGATTATGAGTGATACATGTCTACAGCCCATAATTCTGATATGAAGACATTAGTTGGATTCACTGTAAAATGATAATTACAGTCAAAATAATCTGTTTAAGTTTCTTAAGCTTCAAAAAAATCACGAATGTTTTCAAATTTTTTTTACAGACAGGGCCAAAAAGTGCTTTATTTTTACGGACTGTCCTAGAATTTCTTGACAGTTGTCAATCCTTCCTATGGGGACTAAAAATATAGTGAAAAGTTAAAAAAAATAAAATAAAAAAAAATAAACATTATAAATCACTCTCCAATTTCCCATCAAACAATAAAGTATATAGATAAAAAGATAAGTACGGTATATTCAGTATTGCCTCATCACTAAAAGTATAAAATCTATCAAAGTTATAAAATAATTTAACCCCAATTTTTTCTTTCTTCAAATAAAGAAAAAACAAATCAAACTGATAAAATTGCTATTTTATTTCTTTCACCTCACTTGGAATTTTTTTTCTTATTTTTCAGTACTTTATATGGTAAAGTGAGAACTACAACTTGTCCCACAATATAACAAAAAATCTCCCGTACGGCTGCATCGACAAAGAGATTAAAATGTTTTGGCTCTTGGAAAAAGGGGAGGAAAAAGCTAAAATCGCAAAAACTAAAAGTGGCTGTGTTGTTAAGGGGATAAACAAACAAACCATTCAGCCCAACCTAGTCTCAAGGTTTGCCTAAGGCCTCATTCACATGTCCATGTTTCCAGTACATATGGCATCCGTTTTTTTTCACGGATACCACACGTACCCATTACAGCCTATGGTGCTAGTATTTTTATATGGACTGTATCCGTGCAACACACACGGAGACATGTCCGTTTTTTTCGGCAGCACGAATGACAAGAGACAATACAAGTCTATGGGTCTGTGAAATGATGTCCTTTCCATGTTTAACATTGCAAAGCATAGGAGAAGCATTGTCATCTTGTTCTTTAGCCATACCGGAAAAACAATGATGACAATGCTGGTAAAAACAGACACACTGATGACACAAGCACCACTTTTTCACGTACTTGTTTAAACACAGATGTGTGAAAGGGGCCTAACACACTCCATACCAATATGGAGATCCAGCAATGTGGAGATCCAGCAATATGGAGATCCAGCAATATGGAGATCCAGCAATATAGAGATCCAGCAAGGTCTTTTTACAAGCCACTAATTAGGCCTGATGCTAAACAGTATTTGTAATGGCCTATCAATAAACTGTTACTGCACAAAATTCTGTGCTGTTTGGGGGTCCCCTGACCACTAGAAAAAAGGTAGGATTTTCTTGTTTTGCCAAAGTGACACTTTAAAGTTTAAACCATGTACATGCTACCATATTGTGCAGTCATTATAACGGTTATTGCTCTAAAAAAAGCTCCATTTGTAGTGCTAACAATGTGTGACATGAAACTATCATAGAATTTTTTTATTAACTAATATGTAATACTATCAGGTATACATCAGATGTAGCCATTGATCTTCAGGCAACTCTGTCATGGATTTCACCACATGAGCCAGGGTTACTGCTTTATGGTGCAGATAGTAAGTTACCACGTACCATACTTGAAGCCTTTGCAGAAGCAAAGAACCAAAAATTTACTGTATTCCCCACTGGATTCTCTGAAGACAAAACTAAGGACATCTTGATTCAAGCAATGTCTGAGGTATTTATTGATAATTTATCTGAGTGATTTTAGAAGTTAAAGGGGTTTTCCCACGAACAAAGTGCATTTTAATTAATAGATCTTGGAATAATAATAAGTTCCACAATTAGATGTGCTAAAAAAATATTCCTGTGCTGAGATAATCTTATAAATGTGCTCCTGCTATGTACTGTGTAATGCCCGTTTCTGACCATGCATTGCTGCTCCAGTTCATGGTCAGCACATACCACAGCTACTGGCCAGGGAGGGGAAACATAAGTCACTATTTATAAGTTAGTATACAGCAGGGGCTCACAGCTGCTGTTTTCTGAAGTAACACATTTTGTTGCCTGCTTTATCACAGGAGCAAGTGTTTCTGCTCTGTTTCCAGCCCTTTGAGCTCATCATAAATGATGTCAGTGACATAAGATCTCCTGGTGCCCTGAGCTTATTTGTCACTGACTTGATTTATGTTGAGCTCTGAGGACAGGAGTCACAGCAGAAACACTCACTCCTGTGATGAAACAGGCAGGGAAATATGTCACCTCAGAAGGCTGCAGCTGCAAGCCCCTTCTGTGTTGTGTCTGTATGTATACTTAATTATTATAAGTGATTTATGATTCCTCCGCTGGTCAGGAGCTGTGGTATATGCAAACCATGAATTGAAGCACCTCTGCATGGTCGGACACAGCAAATAAGAAAGTACACAGTAGGGGCACATTTATAAGATTATCTCCGCACAAAAACATTTTCTGTAACACATCCAATTGGGAAACTTATTATACTATGATCTAGTCATTAAAATGCACTTTGTTCGTAGGAAACCTTTTCAAGGATATTTCTTGTTTATTTTGGTTTCCAATCAGTATATAATGATTTATGGTTGAATAGGGTGTGGTTTTCCTATACTGTCCTAGCAGAACAGTGTATAAAAAATTTTAATAAGTCACACATTGCCGACTTTTTAAGACCTGTGTTTGTGTGTATCTCAAAAATAAGTGGTGCAGGGGCTTCAGTCATATTTTGTTGGAACCGAACAAGATGCCAAACTAAGCATAAATACAATAATACATCTGCCCCAATGTTCTTATTTTAATTGATCCAGAAAGATGATGTTTAATCTCGCCATAAATTCCCTTTTCTTAAACTTAACTTTCATTTATTGATAATTCCTCTTATTTAATTGCACACACTATGACACCAAACATGCATTTGAAGTTCAACTAAAATATTTCTTTATTGTAAGCTTGATAGATCTTCCAGTGCAGAGTGAAGTGAGTAATATTTCCCACTGTATTAAGTAATCTAAAATGTATGTATTTAACACATAGGGTGGTTGGATGCTAATGGAGAACATCCATAATTCTCCCAAACTAATGATGTCACTTGGAGAAATTCTAAAGTCTAAGAAGAACCCTGACAAAAACTTCAGGCTTTGGCTTTCTGTTCAAGCCAGAGAAGATCTACCAACATCACTGCTTCATTACACTGTAAAAACTGTTGTGGACAATCCAATGGTAAAGAATAAAATCAGCAATGCAGTAAAGATACTTAGAGTATTCCCATCTCCAAGATACTTTCTCAATATGTAGTAGGTGTAATAATAATATTAGCAACTACCTCCAATTATAATTGTAGTGTAGTTCTTCTGATTCGCTTTGTCGCTCACCCCATGTGCAGGGCATTGCAGTAGTTTAGGTATCCATGGTTATGACCATTCATACTCATACAGTGACGGTTAGTTAGCTGATAGTAGTCATAACCATGGATATCTAAGCTCCTGCAATGCCTTGCACATGGTAAGCAACATAGCAAATCAGAAGAACTATACATTTCTAATTGGAGGTATTTGCTAATACTATTATTATTACACCTACTACAGATTAGGATAGGATTTTGGGGATGGGGATACCCTGTTAAAGGTGTTGTCTCAGTAAACTCTCTTAATTATGTACGTAATGTAGTGCAAGTGAATTCAAATCTCTTCCGATCGCTGTCTTCTCCAGTTTCCAGCGCTGCTCTGGTCCTCTACTGGCCGACATGATCTGAAAACAGAGTAATTAGCTCACATAGGTTACATTCGAAAAATAGCACCGCCCTACATTGTGAGAGCTAGGAAAGCTGAAGACCTGTTATATTTTCCTGAATTGTAGCCAGCTTGGAATTCTTAATATACTTCTACTACATCACATACATAATTAAGAGTGTTTAAGGAGAAACAATTACCGTGACTTTAAGGTTTACATTAAGAATATATTAGGTTTGACAAAAATCTGGCTGTTTTAAATTATGCATTTTAAGAGGTCATTTAAATTGCACATTTTTTATATATTTAAATCGCACATTTTATATACATCTTACATTTTCTATGTATACATGAATACTGACGGTGTTAATTACTAGATTAAAATACTGTCCTCAGACGGGAATGTGACTTTTTAATTGCCACTCTATCCCGATTCTGCCTTACACACTGGCCTACTAAAGTCTCCTGAGTAAGAGATTTAAAGCGCACCTGTCAGCAGGATTATGCTCAGTAAACTACATACACTGTCAGGTGGTTGACATTACACTGATTAACATGATACCTTGGTTGATGAAATCCGCCCTGTGGTTCTTGTGTAATCTTTACTTTCAGTTTGGAGATAATGATATTCTCATGCTCCGGGGCGGCCTGTGGGGGGCGCTCGCTCTATCTGGTGCTCTACTTACATTTTCATCTGTATGCTCTTATGAAAGCTCACTGATCGTTCACTGACCTGCCTCCTGTTTTACCTAGCCCCGCACTACTAGATGCATTATGTAAAATAGGAGGCAGGTCAGTGAAGACACAGTGAGCTGTCATAAGAGCATACAGATGAATATGTAAGCAGAGCACCAGACAGAGCCCCGAAGCACAGGCATATCATTATCTCCAAACTGCAAATAAAGATTACACAAGAACCACAGGATGGATTTCATCAACCAAGGTATCATTTTAATTAGTGTAATGTCGCCCACCTGACAGTGTATGTAGTTTACTGAGCACAATCCTGCTGACAGGTGCACTTTAAAGATGCGGGAGAGTACACTTGGGTCTTTTGTAGGGCATGCTCTCCAATATGCAGAAGGGCCTCTATTAGTAGAGGATTCTTAGAACAATAGCTTAAAATGACGTTTTTTTTAGCAATTTTTAATATCTGTTTGCATGTTGTTTCCTATGATATATTTATTCTTATGTTACAGAATATAAGGCGTGGGATCATTCTTTCTTGGAAGTTTATTACCCATGAAGTGCTAGCTACAAGTTCCCGCCCAGAGTGGCCTCCTCTTCTACACAATCTCTGTTTCTTGCATGGTGCCATTCGCTATAGAACATTGTATGGAGGAGGCTGGAATTATCCCGACACAATGAGATTTGGCTGTGCAGAATTAATGGTATGTGAAAATGCAAATGTTGATTAATGATATTAAGAAATAAAAAATAGCAATATACAAGTTATGCATCAGTTCTTGAATCAGTAATGGAGCTTTGATGATATATTTTTTAAAAATAAGATGTTTGATCTTATTTAGTCATTTTACACTTTGCGGTACAGAACCATGCAATTTGTTTTAATGTTCTGGAGCACAAGTGATTGGGGATTTGACTGGTGAGCGTATATGACTTGTAGCTAACTACTACTTACAGGGATGGATTTCTGGTGTAAAGCACTTTGATAACTGGCAACATTTTTGTGAGACACAAAGTTTTGCGACTTCTGGTGTTTTCACTCCCATTCTGGCCAGCTCTGCCAAAGTAGGTGGAGGATGGGCGGGATGGGGCATTGTGGCGCCCGGCCACAGAATTCATGAAATGTTGCACTATTAATTGCTCCAGAAGTGTTACTCCAGTCCCTGACTGGAGTAGCATTTCTGGTGAGGCGCACGCCACTGCAAAGATGCATCAAATTCATTAAGCAACATGTGCCTATTAATGAACTCAGTGCATCCCTCTCCACCATGCCTTTTCATTAGTGCTGGTGTGTACAATGCCAGTCTTAATGAATAGGTCCATAGTGTTTTTTGTTTTTTTTTCTTTAACAGAAACCATTTAATATAGATATGGATATCATGATCTATCCTGCCCTAACTGAATGCAATATAGGGTAGCATGCAGAAAAAAAAATTGTCAAACAACTCCTAACAAAGTGGAATAAATGTGCAAGCATGGGTTGTGGTTACTACACTGCATTAGGACACAAAAACAAATACAACCACAGTCTGAGCGCATTGAGGTATATATGAACATTGAATTTTGATCTGAATTACTTCTATATAGACTATACTTATAAATTGTGTGAGCCCATCAGCCAGTGACAAGACACCTCTTGGATGTAAATCTAGTGAGTAAGGTAATATTTGGTAATTCTGGCAAGGCTCACAGATTGCACTCATGAGTCTGACTTCCCTCATCCCATAGATTGATAAATGCAAATATTGGAAGCAGTTAGTCTGTCTGGGCAGAAAGAAGTAATTCGGGGAAGCGAAAGGTATTACAACTCTGCTTTAACCCCTTAACGCAATATCACATATACTTGTATGTATGTGATGGCTGGGGTGAACGTGTGTGGAGAAGGCTCAGAAGCTGAACGCTCTTCACACATGATAGATACCAGCTATATTAAACACCAGCATTCGGCTTTAACAGCTGCAACCAGAGATGACCTTAAAAATTTAAATGGAATATGCGCCACTGCACGCTTACTGGATTCCATTGGTGCCCTGTGATGCAATTACGGGTTGCCGATGGGTTACTATAGCACCCGGGGGCTTGCTCAAGACCTCCATTGCCTCCATCTTGGTGCTCCTCTGAAGCTCATCTATATGCTAAGCTTCAAAAAAGATCTAGATACTGTGGTATTGCAATACATAGTATAAGAGATCAGACGATGGCAGGTTCAAGTAGTCTAATGGGGCGAACAAATAAAGTAAAAAATAAAAAAATCTATATTATAATTTAAAAAAAATGAAAAAAATCATGAAAATTCAAATCACCCCACTTTTCTCCCCAAAAAAACAAATAAACATATGTGGTATTGCCGTATTCATAAAAGTCTGATTTATCAAAATATAAAATTAATTAACCCAATCGGTAAACACTGTAAAGAGAAAAAAATCAAAACATCATAAATGTGTTTTTTAGGTCACTACTCCTCCCAAAAAATACAATAAAACAGATCAAAATGTTGTATATAGCCCAAACTGGTATCAATAAAACAGCCAGCTCGTTGCACACCAAAAAGGCTGGACCCAGCTCAATTGATGAAAAAATAAAAATGTTACGGGTCTCGGAAAAAGGTGGCACAAGCTAAACATTTTATAATCTGTACAAATTTGGTATCATCATAAAGATTCTGGCATAGAAAATCATAACTCATAATAACTTTTACTACAAAATATATGCTGCAAAAATAAAAATATATGGTGTAATTGCACTTTTTTCTCAATTTCACCACACTTTTTTTCTCGTTTTTCAGTGCATTATAAAGTAAACTGATTGAATCATTTAAAAACACAACTCGTCCCACAAAAAACAAGCCCTCATGCGTATATTTATGTGGATGGAAATATAAAAAAAAAGATATGGCTCTTGGAAGGAGGGGAAGAAAAAAAAAGCGCAAAAATGAAAATTGGCTGATGATGGAAGGGTTTAAAGGATGTGCCCATTATCTATAATATATCTCACTTCCCTGAAGACTCTGCCACAGGCGTTCTTCTCCTTGTGCTTGTTGGAGCCTCTAACACCGTATCACCATGGAAGGATATAAAGATAGACGGGGAGAGCAGGCTTTCTGAGCTGACATCAGTCAGGACTAGTGTTGAGCGAACATGCTCAACACTGCTCGGTACTCGCCCGAGCATCACGCTACTCGGGATGTTCGGCGAGCACCGAGCATTTCCGGGTTACTCGGGCGGGAGCTCGGGTCTCCGCCCTGCATGTTTGGTGCTCTTTACAGAGCCAATGAACATGCAGGTGTAGCGCCCCGAGGGCTCGGCCGCTACAGGGGTATTGCACCTCAGACCAGAGGTGTGATATTCCACTCTCGGGTAAGGATGGAGTATGGACCAGGGCTCAGTTAGCTGCATGCAGCACACACACCCAATTTCTCAGGGACAGCTCAACGGTGCTCCCACTAGACATAAGTGCAGGCACGACCGACCATGTCCCTGCTGGAGTGGGGAGGGAGGGGTGGAACACCCAGTGCTGTAGGGGCAGATAGGGGGCGGTTTCTGAGCGTAGGTAGGAGCCCATTGGTTGCTGGTCACCTGGGCTCATGGCTAGAGGGAGGTATAAAAGGTGGGCACCATCTTAGATCAGTGTTCTGTGAGAGGAGAGCTGACAGGGAGCTGTGGCTCAGTCTGGGCCCAGCTCCAGAGGCAGGCCTAGGGAAGAGGCCGGGGCCTGAGAGGAGAAGGAGAAGTGGGCCTGGAGAAGAGGCCGAGGAGGAGGTGAAGGGGAGCTGAGATTCTGGCTCATCTCAGCTCCAAGAGAAAGGAACAGAAAGGAACAGAACAGGAACTGCAAAGAAGGAGAGACAGAGAAACAGAAGGGCTCAGGAACAAGAAGGTGGAAGGGACCCTAAGAACCCACGAGAATCCAGGGTGAAGGGTCAGGCAGATTAAGGGTACCGGATCCCAAGTTGGTGGAGGAGAAACAACCCTCAGCCAAAGACCGGTCGTCGTGATCATCTATTGGTGTGACACCTCATCAAACCTGCTAGGAAGGCACCATATAGGACAGCGGAGGACGGGGCCCACGTTTAACCGCACAAGTCCGCGGCAGCTGGACAAAAGTGGGCCACTGGTGAGGCAGGCCAGAGAAAGGATTAAAGGGGGTCCTGTGCCATGCTCCTGAACTGCCTGGGAGTTGACCGAGCCCCACACCTGGTGGACGCAGCACGGCTCGGGCGGTCACTATCTGTGCACAAGTGACCTGGACCACCTGAACTGTGAGTAAAAGACATTGGACTGCAGTACGTTGTCTGTGTGCTCTTTCGCGCCTCCAGCACTATCAGCACCGGGACTCTCACTACCATCACTCCCAACATCCACTACACTGCCCTGGGGCCGCACTCTTCCCGTGGGGAGTCACATCATCTCAGCTGCACCCATCATCAGCCCCAGCGGACTGCCTTGCAGCGGCGGTTCCTAATAACCGCAATCCACGGGTGGCGTAGTCGGACATTATTTGGAGCGCATAGCAGACTACCATTGGCCTGACCACCCTGAGCCGCGGGACCGGGCCGCCACTACTACTACCCCCATCGTTCCCCTATCGCCCGGATCCGCGTGCCCCACGGCCCAGGGGGCGAGTCAGCTTTGGCGTAGTCGGCAGGATCGTGACCAACCCGCCACAAACGGGTATTGCGTGCCTGAAGAGAATTACAGATGTACCTTAAAAAGAAGTTTCCCGCCGTCCGGAGTCGTTTCCCGCCATCCGGAGCCGATTCCCGCCATCGGACGCCATCTTGGACCGTTTCCCGCCATCTTCATCCGTCTTTCCCGCCCTGGCAGAGCGGACGCCATTATGGGCGCACCAAAAGACAGCAGGAAGCCACCTCCCATCGTGGGCCAGGTCCCAGAATGGCGCCAAAGAAGGAGCCCGCCCCCACCTGCCATGAATGCAGCAGTGGAAATGTCCATCAACATGGGGGGGCTGCCCCTGTAGGTGATTGTCAGCAGAATGCCCCAGGACCACCCCCTCTGGGGGCGGAAAGCGAAGAAAACTGTGGGGCAGGGCGCGGTCTGGATCAGTTTGGCCAGGCCGCACCCGGAGATGGAGGGGGAAATCAGTGCCGGTACCCTGGTAAAGGGCCTGCTGCAAGCAACACCACCATGCAGCCTCACCGAGCTGTTAGCCCATCTCCCCAAGGAGGATCCCGAATACACACGGGCGGCGCTGGAAGAACTGGACCGGAGGATGGTCCGGGCGCAGCAAGAAGTGATCGCCGGATGGAAGGAGGAAGTGGCCCGGCGGGCTGTGATCCTGCAGCCGAAGGCGCCAGCAACAAGCAGCGCACCAGCCGGTGAGGGCCGAGCGGAGGCCGAGGACGACGCCGCGGAGGAGGCCGCGACAGCAGAGGCAGGTAACGGAGACGCCCCTGCACCGAATCCTGAGGCCGCCGACCTGCCCCTGCACCCCGTCGCGGAGCCCCACGCACCGGGACCCGCTGTCGACACCGTGCCCTCACCGCCATCAACCGGCCCCCAGGCCGTCGATGCTGCCAGCGAGCCCCGCCCCACGCCGTGCCCTCTGAACCCGGGCGTACTCAGCCAACCGCCACTGCAGGCCCGGCCGCAAGGCCCTGCACTCCCGGACGTCACTGCCCTGACGGAACCTCCTGCACCAGCTGTGCCACCTGTGGGAGCAACAAGGAAACGACCAGCACGGGCCTGGTCGCAAGGTCACGTGCCCCCGGGCGCCGCCAACCCACTTGCGCCCCCTGCTGCTGCAGTACCACCACTGGGCGCGGATCTCTTTGCCCAGCACACCACTCCGGAGGGGCTGCCTTTCATCTGGCCCCCCGAGTTTGTCAACCCCCGCTTCCGGAAGAGCCCGTCCGCGGAGATCGACGTACCCTCTGAACCCCTCATCCCTGCTCCAGCTCCTCAAGAAATTCCCCAGCTGCCATTAGAAGACGCCCAATTTGAATGGGACCCCACAGGGGAGGACCTGATGGGGTTCACGAAGGAAACGCGAGCGAGCGCAGCCGAGCGGCGAGAGGTCTGCCGCCAACAGCTGGAGATGTTTGAAAAGGAGCAGCGCGAGCGGCGGGTGAAGCAAGAAAAGCTGCAGGTCCAGAGCGCGGAGCAGAAAATGAAGGCGCGGCGAGATCCCCGAACTGCCCGCAGACCCCGAGTCACCGGGACTGTGGTGAAGTTCCAGATGGAGCGCGGCTGGGGTTTCATCCGAGACCCCGAGACCATCAGCGACGTGTTTGTGACAAGGAGAGATGTGGAGAGTCACCTACCGGAAGGCCATCGTGGGCGGGATCTATTCCCAGGCGACGTGGTGTCTTACACCCGACACCAAGGCGTGAAGGGGTGGTACGCCCTACACGTCCGCCGAGTAGTAGAGGAGGAGGAACAGTACTACTCGGACGCTGAGTACCAGGAGGGCCCGGACGGGCCTGAAGATTCGTATGAGGAGGAAGAAGGAGCGTCACGAAGACACCGTTACCAGTGAACGGTAAAGTGGCATTGTAAATAGTTACCCGTAAGGGTGCAAAAGAACTGTGTGGGACTGTTTCAAATTGAGTGTGGTCCCCGTTGGGACTGATATAGGACTGTATGAAAATTATCCCCTAAGTAACCTGGCTGAGGACTGAGAACAGCCACCCCTCTTCCCCTACAGGCTGAGGACTGTGAGCAGCCATTCCCCTATCCCCACCGGCCGAGGACTGGGAACGGCCAATCCCTTGTATATAGTTGCGCTTCTTAAAGCGCCCCCTACTGGTTTTATAAAAAGAACCGCAACGTCTACCTCAAAGTTAAAATGGACTGTTGCACCTTTAAAAAGAAAGAACACCTGGTCGCAAGTTGCACCGCGGCCATGAATCAAGAACCCAAGAATGTGCTTTAGTTAAAAATGTTTGAGATTTTATATGCTGCTAAATAGTAATGAAAAAGTTTTCTATAATGTCTAGTGAAAAGAAAAGTGTGTCCCATAAAGGGAGTTGAACCGTAATGTCTGTTTCTAATGTAAAAAGTTATTGAAAAAGTTTTGCATGTCCTGTAAATAACTGTTTTTGCTCTTTTCCAGCCCGAGCATGTGCTGTGCTTTACCAGAGCGGAATGTAGCGCCCCGAGGGCTCGGCCGCTACAGGGGTATTGCACCTCAGACCAGAGGTGTGATATTCCACTCTCGGGTAAGGATGGAGTATGGACCAGGGCTCAGTTAGCTGCATGCAGCACACACACCCAATTTCTCAGGGACAGCTCAACGGTGCTCCCACTAGACATAAGTGCAGGCACGACCGACCATGTCCCTGCTGGAGTGGGGAGGGAGGGGTGGAACACCCAGTGCTGTAGGGGCAGATAGGGGGCGGTTTCTGAGCGTAGGTAGGAGCCCATTGGTTGCTGGTCACCTGGGCTCATGGCTAGAGGGAGGTATAAAAGGTGGGCACCATCTTAGATCAGTGTTCTGTGAGAGGAGAGCTGACAGGGAGCTGTGGCTCAGTCTGGGCCCAGCTCCAGAGGCAGGCCTAGGGAAGAGGCCGGGGCCTGAGAGGAGAAGGAGAAGTGGGCCTGGAGAAGAGGCCGAGGAGGAGGTGAAGGGGAGCTGAGATTCTGGCTCATCTCAGCTCCAAGAGAAAGGAACAGAAAGGAACAGAACAGGAACTGCAAAGAAGGAGAGACAGAGAAACAGAAGGGCTCAGGAACAAGAAGGTGGAAGGGACCCTAAGAACCCACGAGAATCCAGGGTGAAGGGTCAGGCAGATTAAGGGTACCGGATCCCAAGTTGGTGGAGGAGAAACAACCCTCAGCCAAAGACCGGTCGTCGTGATCATCTATTGGTGCGACACCTCATCAAACCTGCTAGGAAGGCACCATATAGGACAGCGGAGGACGGGGCCCACGTTTAACCGCACAAGTCCACGGCAGCTGGACAAAAGTGGGTCACTGGTGAGGCAGGCCAGAGAAAGGATTAAAGGGGGTCCTGTGCCATGCTCCTGAACTGCCTGGGAGTTGACCGAGCCCCACACCTGGTGGACGCAGCACGGCTCGGGCGGTCACTATCTGTGCACAAGTGACCTGGACCACCTGAACTGTGAGTAAAAGACATTGGACTGCAGTACGTTGTCTGTGTGCTCTTTCGCGCCTCCAGCACTATCAGCACCGGGACTCTCACTACCATCACTCCCAACATCCACTACACTGCCCTGGGGCCGCACTCTTCCCGTGGGGAGTCACATCACCTCAGCTGCACCCATCATCAGCCCCAGCGGACTGCCTTGCAGCGGCGGTTCCTAATAACCGCAATCCACGGGTGGCGTAGTCGGACATTATTTGGAGCGCATAGCAGACTACCATTGGCCTGACCACCCTGAGCCGCGGGACCGGGCCGCCACTACTACTACCCCCATCGTTCCCCTATCGCCCGGATCCGCGTGCCCCATGGCCCAGGGGGCGAGTCACAGGGATTGCCAGCCAGTCACTGTAATGCCGCAGCCATGTTGTTTGTGGGCATTACAGTGATTGGCTGGCCACACAGCGTCACCTCCCAGACGATCAGCCCGTCATGATTGGTGTGGGTGTCTGTGCGTGTGTCTGCGAGTGTGTGCGGGGTGTCTGTGCGATGTGTGCGGTGTCTGTGCGTGTGTCTGCGCGATGTCTGCGGGTGTGTGCGGTGTCTGTGCGATATCTGCGGGTGTGCGCGGTGTCTGTGCGATGTCTGCGAGTGTGTGCGGTGTCTGTGCGATGTCTGCGGGTGTGTGCGGTGTCTGTGCGATGTCTGCGGGTGTGTGCGGTGTCTGTGCGATGTCTGCGGGTGTGTGCGTGCAGGCAGACATAGGCCGATGTGACACTACTACTCCCATCGGCCTATGTCTGTCCCCGGTCCACTCGTGCCAGCAGGATCAGCTCGATGGGAGCAGTAGTTCCCATCAGCCTGATCCTGCTATTTAAATTGCCCTACTGTGTCCCCAATAAATGTTAAATACATGTCATTGGTGGCCAGTGGTTGCCTACAATAAATTAGTTCATACATTACCTGTCCCCGCCGATCGCCACCTAAAATAAAGTAAAAAATAAAAAACTACACCTATACTCACCTAGACACCTAATTCCCCGAAGCCATCGATCTCCTGTAATAAAATATAAAATAATAAACCACAACCTTATCCTTACCCCTCCGTAGTAGTCCACGAGTGTCCCACGAAGATCTCCAGTTTAGAGCAGCCACATAGAATGTGACCGCTCTGAACCGCCACCGCCGCTAGAATGATGGGGCCGTAAAGCAGCCCCGTCATTGCATAAGCGGGTTCGCCGGAGTTCAGGCAGCGCTGCTCCGGTTAGCTCCTTTACGGCCCTGCTGTATCGTGAGAAATTCCCACGGTACAGCAGTGCCGTAAAGGAGGTCTCCGGAGCTGCGCTGCCTGAATGCACTCCGGTGACCTCAGTCAGTGGCTCCCGCTGCCGGGAGCGGATGTGTTCCCGGCAGTGTGAGCTTACAGCAGCCATGCACAGCTGTCACCATCTCCAGATGTGACAGCTGTGCATGGGAGATCAGCGCAGGAACGTGGACAGGTAACTATTTTTTTTTAGTAAACTAAGAATTAAATAAAATTGTGTGTTTTATTTCAAATAAATTATTTTTTTCTGGGTGTAGTGTGTTTTTTCTTTTTAACACTTTGTAGGTTAGTAATGGGGGTGTCTTATAGACGCCCATCATTACTAACCTGGGCTTCATGGCAGCTGGCGCTGACATGAACCCCAACCCTATTACCCCCTGCCAAATATAGTGCGAAGCCCCACGTAAATTTTTTTTTAATTATTTTCAGGAAATTCATGAAATAATTAAAAAAAAATTGATGTGGGGCTTCGCCCTATATTTGTGTCCAGCCAGGTACAGCAGGCAGAAACGGGCTGCGCCCAACCACCAGCTGCCTATTTGTACCTGGCCGGACACAACAATATAGGGAAGCCCTTTTTTTAAAAAATTATTTCATGAAATAATTTAAAAATTGACGTGTCTCTCTGTGACGGCATAAAGATGAGCCGAGGTCATGTCCAATGAACTCGGCTCACCTCATGCACATCACTGACAGCGTGGGAAAATTCTCCTGCACTCAGCGCTTCAGCGTGAGAATTTTCCCACGCTGTCAGTGACGTGAATGAGGTGAGCTGAGTTCATTGGACATGACCTCGGCTCATCTTTATGCCGTCACAGAGAGACACTGAGGAGCGCAAGCATGCCTGCGCTTCTCAGTGTCTGCGGGATGACAGGCTGGATGGCAGCGTTCTGCTGCGGTCCAGCCTGTCATCTCGATGTAGCAGAGCTGAAGCTGTCCTGGGAACCATGGAAAGGTAAGGATGATGTTGCTTTATTATTTTTCTTTTATTGCAGGAGATCGTTGGCTTCAGCTGGAATGGGCGTGATGGTAAGTAGAGTTTAATTTAGAACAATAAAGAATTGTGTGTTTATTTCAATTAAAGGACTTTATTCTGGGTGTTTGTGTTTTTTTTTTAACTTTGACTATGGGGTTAGTAATGGGGGTGTCTTATAGACGCCTCTCCATTACTAACCTGGGCTTGATGTCAGCTGGCATTATAAGCTGACATCAACCCCAGCCCTATTACCCCACTGCCACCGCTACAGGCAGTGGGAAGAGCGAGGCTAAGTGCCAGATTTGGCGCATCCTATGGATGCGCCATTTCTGGGGCGGCTGACGGCTGGTGTTTCTAGCCTGGGAGGGGGCCAATATTCATGGCACCCTTCCTGGGCTATTAATATCAGCCCCCAGCTGTCTGCCTAGCCTTTGCTAGCTATTAAATTAGGGGGGACTCCACGTCATTTTTTTGAGGGGGTCCCCCATTTTAATAGCTAGTAAAGGCTAGGTATTCAGCTGGGGGCTGATATTAGTAGCCTGGGAAGCTCCGTGGGTATTACCCCCTTCCCAGGCTTCAAACATCTGCCCCAGCCGTCTGCTTAACCCTCCGCTAGAGACTAAAATTATGGGGAACCCCACGCCAATTTTTTTTTAAATAAATCCTTTATTTTAACACTAAATGACAAGTACAGTAATCAACACTGTCACTGTACTTCATATATATGTGACTGACATGTTTCTATCTATCTAATCTATGTATGATTCTCTATTCCTTCTATTCTAAATTGTCGGGTACAGATGCTGAATTGCCGGCCGGCTTTTTTAAAGAGACGGTGCATGAAAACACTATTATATTTTTAAATAAATCCTTTACACTAAATGACAAGTACAGTAAGCAACACTGTCACTGTACTTCATATATATGTGACTGACATGTTTCTATCTATCTAATCTATGTGTGAAGCTCTATTCTGTCTGTTATAAATTGTCGGGTACCGCAGCTGAATTGCCGGCCGGCTTTTTTAAAGAGACGGTGCATGAAAACACAATTATTTTTTTAAATAAATCCTTTACACTAAATGACAAGTACAGTAAGCAACACTGTCACTGTACTTCATATATATGTGACTGACATGTTTCTATCTATCTAATCTATGTGTGAAGCTCTATTCTTTCTGTTGTAAATTGTCGGGTACCGGTGTATGCCGCTGCTGAATTGCCGGCTTTTCGCGTAATACATTCTACATTATTCTTAGTTGTTTTACTTCATGTAGAATTAACCTACAAGGAAAGAAAGGGTTTATTTTCATTCCGATATTTGTGTCCCATTGACTTGCATTGGTTTCCGGTATCAGAATCGGCGATATCCGATACTTTTTGGGTATCGGTCCGATCCAATCCGATACGATATTTCCTGATATCGGAAGGTATCGCTCAACACTATCCTTAACATATTTCACAGGAAAGCACTTTCACTTTCGTTTTTGAACGTTTTATTTTGAGCCTGTAAAAGTGGCTTAATACCTCTGACCACGTTGTTAACAGCAGTGACCTGGGGGTCAGAAATGCTTCCTGGGGCGATCCCCATGCTGTCCCCATGTCATTTGAGCACTGTCACTATCGTTTTGGGCACTTGTTAGGCTTTTAAAAGACTGCCGGGGGAGCCGCCGCAAAAATGCTCGAGTCTCCCATAGACTAACATTGGGCTCTTTGCTCGGGTCGAGCACCCGAGTATCACGGCGAGCTCGGCCCGAGTTTCGAGCACCCGAGCATTTTAGTGCTCGCTCAACACTAGTCAGGACTTTTGTGCTGTCAGATCTCTTGGAAGCAGGATCACAATCAGCCATGAAACAGTGTTGCACACTTTACTGCAGCAGTCTTAAGGAGATGTAGGCATTGTTTTTCTTTTCACCTGTGGCTGACATATTAGCTGCAGATACCAGGGAAATACAGCCTCCTGATAGTCACTGTAGAGCTGATCTGGGTGTAAAGTAGCACCTAAATCATACAGCAATCACCTGATCACTGGGGCTAGCAGCATTGCCTGTTCCTAAACCGTATACGCGATACTCGTTGAGTGCCATATATTCAGTGATCAAGAAAACAAGAACTGTAATAATTGTGTCTCCAACAACTGGCACGCTACTACTGACACTGTATTATTTTTCTACAGCCAGGAACTCTACACAGATGTTTAGAAATGTCTCTGCAGTGTTGTATGCAGATCGGTTTTACAGAAGCAGTTAAAAGGAATCTGTCAGCAGGGTTTCGCCCCCAAAACTATTTATATGCATATGTAGCTCTTTTACACACAAGTCCAGCAACACCTTTACCTGGCCAGTCTGTTCCTCTATTACTGGCATTTGAATTGATATGAAAATGAGGCTGACGAGCTATTGTAGATCTGAAGCCTCTGCCACTCCAGCTCTATTCCATGCCCAATGCTACTTCCTCCAGCTTGACTGATGGCTCCATTGCCTAACATCATATAGCATAGAGGCTATCAATTAAGCAGGAGGAGGCTGCACTGGGCGGAGAAAAGGGCTGGAGTGAAATGATTTAGATCTACAAATAGTTCTTCAGCCTCATTGACATTTAAAGAGGTTGTCCACTACTCTACATAATGTCCCCATCGATTTAAAGAGTGGAAAGAAGTGTCATTGTATTTACCTTGAATTGTCATTGTTGCCTGTGAGTGGCGCTATCGCTGAACGCTCACCAGGCATCACGTAACCCGGCTGCTGCCTGCTCTGACATCCGCTGATGTCACATCAAGTTCCGTCTGCAGCCAGGCGTGACCCAGTGACGTGCACCAACCCGAGTGATAGACTGTAGGTGGGGTTTCACCGTACGTCACAGCCCAGCATCCACCGCGTGCTTTTCAAATAAATGCAGAGGAGGGAAAGCACGCTGTGGATGCTGGGCTGTGACGTGCGGTGAAACCCCGCCCACAGCTCGTCAATCAGGGGGGCGCACGTTACTGGGTCATGCCCGGCTGCAGAGGAAACTTGACGTGACATCAGCGGATGTCAGCCGAGGCTGCAGCCAGGTCACATGATGCTTAGTGAGCGGTTAGTGATAGCGCCACTCACAGGCAACAATGACAACACAAGGTATATATAAAAACACTTCTTTCCACTCTTTAAATCGATGGGGACAGTATGTATAGCAGTGGACAACTCTTTAAATTCACACTTCAGTAATGAAGGAACGGACTGGCTATGTAAATGTATTGCTGAACTAGTCTTTGAAAGAGCTGCACATAAATAGTTTGAGGATGAAATCCTGCTGATAGATTCCCTTTAAACGCACTTGATTGATTTTCTAGGCAAATGCGTTTGAATTAATGGTAACAATTCTTTCCATTGCATTTTATGTATTATCTTTAGGAAAGCATGGAGATACTAAAGCGTGAATTTAAAGAGGACCCTGAGAATGCAGGAAAGATTCCATGCTGGACTGCCCTGAGATACCTACTGTCAGAAGTATGTGAATTTTTTTTCTGGTTTCAGATATTTGGGTTTGTCCTAAAATGTCAAAACAAATTTAAAGGGTTTTTCCCATCAATAAAATATAATTTTAATCAATAGATCTTGGAATAATAATAAATTCCACAATTAGCTGTGTCTAAATAAAATATTCCTGTGCTGAGATAATCTTATAAATGTGCCCCTGCTGTGTACTGTGTAATGGCTGTGTCTGACCGTACAGGAACATGGTCTGATCATACCACAGCTCCTGGGCAGGGGAGGAAGCAAAACATTATACAGATATTACAGCACAGGATCACAGCTGGTTCTTTCTTTGAAGTAAAACATTAAAAACAGGCAGGGAAATGTTTTACCTCACAAAAATAATAAGCTGTAATACCCTGCTGTAATATCATTATCTTCTCTTGCTTCCTCCCATGGCCAGGAGCTGTGGTATGATCAGACCATGTCCCTGTATGGTCAGACACAGACATTACACAGTACACACCTGGGGCACATTTATACGATTATCTCAGCACAGGAACATTTTACTTAAACGCATCCAATTGTGGAAATTATCATTATTCCAAGCTCTATTAATTAATATCAACTTTTGTTTATGGGAAAACCCCTTTAAGGAATCTAGTCAGCTTCTGAGCATAGATTTTGTACATAACAAGATCAGTAATTTTGTAAACACTTTGCATTACTTGCACTAATTCTTAAACCCCACTCAGATGCCCACTTTTCAAGTACGTGTTTCATCTGTTTTTCACGGATAAAATATGTATCCATTATAATCGATTAAGCTATTCACATATCTGTCTCTTTATGCAGACCATGTGTTCGCAAAAAATCAGGTCTGTTTTTGATCTGAGTCATGGTTTTGGGGTTCATTTCAGCTGTGTAATGTCTACTGACATCAACCTCAGGGGTTAGTAATGGAGAGATGTTTATCAGACACCCCTTTACTAACCCCGTAGTCAAAAGAAACACACACACACATAAAAGTCCTTTATTTGTAAAAAGCACCCCCTGACAAATTCCCTCTTTTACCCAAAAAAAAACCCCAGTGGTCCGCCGACGTCCATATGGAGGTCCCATGACGATTCCCATCTTCTTTTTCCAGTCAATGGAGACCCGTTCAGAGAACGCAGCTCCATAAACTGGAGCTGCAGCCACTGCCGTGCCTCACGCTACGTAGCGTGAGAACCCGGCTGCTGTGATGAGCGGTGACGTCAGTAAGGTTATCGCAGTTCACAGCCACTGAACTGCAGTAACATTACTGACATCACCGCTTGTCACAGCAGCCTGGTTCTCGTGCTACACAGTGTGAGAACCGGCAGTGGCTGCAGCTCCAGTTTATGGAGCTGCGTTCTCTAAACGGGGCTTCATAGACTGGACAAAGAAGATGGGAATCGTCATAGGACCGCCATAGGGATTTCGGCAGACCACTGTGGATTATTTTTTGGAGATAATACATGGGTAAAAGAGGGAATTTGTCAGGGAGTGCTTTTTACAAATAGAGGACCTTTGTGTGTGTGGTGCTTTCTTTTGACTATGGGGTTAGTAATGGGGGTGTCTGACAGACATTACTAACCCCTGGGCTTCATGTTAGCAGACATTACTCAGCTGATATCAACCCCAAAATCATTAGCCCGATTGCCAACGCACCAGGGCAATCGTGACAAGCCGAGGCTAAGCGCCAGAATTGGCCCCATCTAATGGAAGCACTATTTCTGGGGCGGCTGAGGGCTGGGCTTATTAGGCTGGGAAGGAGCAAATATCCATGAACCTTTCCTGCCTATTGATATCAGCCCGCAGGTGTCGGCTTAGCCTTTTCCTGATTATTAAAAATAGTGGGGACCCTATATAATTTTTTTAGGGTACCACTCTTTTTA
Organism: Phyllobates terribilis; assembly: GCF_046119375.1. Classification (NCBI taxonomy): domain Eukaryota; kingdom Metazoa; phylum Chordata; class Amphibia; order Anura; family Dendrobatidae; genus Phyllobates; species Phyllobates terribilis. Next base: position 413,133,448 of record NW_027362763.1, read on the forward strand.
ATAACCAGTAAAGGCTAAGCAGACAGCAGTGAGCTGATATTAATAGGCTGGGAAGCTCCAAGGTTATTTGCCCTTTCCCAGACTATTGAGACTAGCTCACAGTTGTCTGCTTTCCCTTAGCTGGTTATTAAAAATAAGGGGGACCCCACGCCATTTTTTTCATTTATTTTTTTAGTTATTAGCTAACTACATGTACAGTAAACTACACACGCAAAACGTAATTATATATCAAACTGACTTATTTCTATCTATTCTATCTATATATCTATTCAATACTTACGGTTCGGGCTGTGAATTTACAGTACTTGGCTAATGAAATGTCGAGTTTCTTTTGAGATGTGTGTAAAAAAAATTCTCGCACTCATTGACTTGCATTGGCGAGTCTTGTCCGATATACTGTACAGACAAAAAGTTTGGACATACCTTCTCATTTAAAGATTTTTCTGTATTTTCTTGACTATGAAAATTGTACATTCACACTGAAGGCATCAAAACTATGAATTAACACATGTGGAATTATATAGTTAACAAAAAAGTGTGAAACAACTGAAAATATGTCTTATATTCTAGGTTCTTCAAAGTAGCCACCTTTTGCTTTGATGACTGCTTTGCACACTCTTGGCATTCTCTTGATGAGCTTCAAGAGGTAGTCACCGGAAATGGTCTTCCAACAATCTTGAAGGAGTTCCCAGAGATGCTTAGCACTTGTTGGCCCTTTTGCCTTCACTCTGCGGTCCAGCTCACCCCCAAACCATCTCGATTGGGTTCAGGTCTGGTGACTGTGGAGTGTTATGTTCTGCTACCAAAGCTAAGGAAAGAGAGGAGATCTGTCCCTACTATAAGACTCAGCTGAATCCCTACGATGTAACAGGGAACCTGATCCTGCGATCAGACCTGCTAAAGTCCTAATCTAGTCTGTACGGAGACCTATAGATTTGGGGAGGGAATCCCTACAAGTACTAAGGACTGGGAGGAATATGGGACACCTCCTAACAGAAATAGCAGCAGACAGACGAACAAACAAAATAGATAGAACCTAGAGGTCCGTAGACCAAGCAAACTAACAGAGTTAGATACAGAGCACAGGCTAGCTAGAAAGTAGATATACAATGAAGTCCAGCAAAGCCAGAAGGGCGGAGCAGGATTAAATAGGCCAACAAGGTCATGTGACCAGCAAAGGAAAAAAAACCTAACAGCAAGGTTCTAACAGTACCCCCCCTTCTAAGAGGATCCTCCGGATCCCCTAGGACCAGGCTTATCAGGAAATCTCCTGTGAAACGCTCTGATAAGTCTGGACGCGGAAACATCATCTGACCTCACCCAAGAGTTATCCTCGGGTCCGAAACCTTTCCAGGCCACAAGATACTGCAAACTACCTCTATACCGTCTAGAGTCAAGGATGCGAGAAATTTCATATTCCCCGTCCTCCACCACCGGAGGAACAGAGGCAGAGGCGTCACCATCCGACACAACAGCTTTTTTTAACAGAGAGACATGAAAGACCGGATTAATTCTCCAGGAGGTAGGAACCTCCAACCTAACAGCAGATTGGTTGACAACCTGAAGCACCTTAAAGGGCCCTACAAACTTGGGACCCAATTTCTTAGAAGGAATCCTCAACCGCAGATTCCTAGAGGACAACCAAACCATGTCACCAACAGCGAACAAAACCTCCTGTCGTTTCCTATCAAAGTAGTCTTTAGATTTTCTGTTGGCCTCCTGAAGATTACCACGCACATCCGTCCAAACTCTTTCCAAATCACCGGAAAAATTCTCCTCCTCAGGCACGGCAGATCCCAACTTGGAGAACGACCCAAACGACGGATGTCTCCCAGAACAACAAAAAAAAGGCGAACAACCAGCAGAAGAAGATGTATGATTGTTCAGAGCAAATTCGGCAAGTGGCAGAAACTCAGACCACCCCTCTTGATTGTCTGCCACAAAACAACGCAAGAACTGCTCAACATCCTGGTTTTTCCTTTCTGTCTGGCCATTAGATTCAGGATGATATCCGGACGAAAACGACAAATGAATTCCCAACCTGTCACAAAAGGCACGCCAAAAACGAGCCACGAACTGAGGACCCCTATCAGAAACAATGTCAGTAGGAACGCCATGAAGTCTGACAATTTCCTTGACAAAGGCCTTAGCGAGAGTTTTAGCGCAGGGCAGTTTGACGAAGGGAACCAAGTGACACATCTTGCTAAAACGGTCCACGACCACCCAGATGACAGTAAAACCCTCAGAGGGGGGAAGGTCAGTTATAAAGTCCATAGCCAAATGTGTCCAAGGAGCACTGGGGACCTCCAAAGGACAAAGCAACCCCGCAGCAGGAGTATGTGAGGACTTAGATCTAGCACATATAGTACATTGGCGCACCCACTTAATGACTTCCTTCTGCCATCCAGGCCACCAAAAACTGCGACCCACCAGTCTCTTGGTCTCAGAGATTCCGGGATGACCTGCCAACCGAGATTCGTGACACTCAACAAACAAATCTCTCCTAAAGGTCCCAGGCACAAACAACCTCCCATGAGGAGTGTTAGATGGGGCATTCTCCTGAGCTTTAAGAATCTCATCTTCCAAAACGGAGTCTAAAGCAGCTATCACAACACCTTCTTGTAAAATGTTTTCCTCTTTCTCAGCACCGACTATGGGAGAAAAACTGCGAGACAAGGCATCCGCCTTAACATTCTTAGTACCAGGGATGTAAGTAACGGAGAAATTAAACCGCGAGAAAAACAGTGCCCACCTAGCCTGACGGGCATTCAGGCGCTTGGCAGCGTCAAGATATATCAGATTTTTATGATCCGTAAGAACCTGAACGGGAAATTCCGCACCTTCCAAGAAGTGGCGCCAGTGTTCAAATGCGAGTTTAATAGCCAATAATTCCCGATTACCAATATCGTAATTCAATTCAGTCTCCGAAAATTTTTTTGAAAAAAATGCACAGGGATGTAATCCATCCCCGTTATCCTGAGACAATACTGCGCCAACCCCCACAGAGGAAGCATCAACCTCAACCAAAAACGGCCTAGTAACATCAGGCTGCATAAGGATGGGAGCAGAGGTGAACCTCTCCTTGAGATACACAAAAGCTTCAATGGCCTCAGAAGACCACTGAACCGCATCAGCACCTTTCCTGGTGAGATCAGTCAGAGGTTTGACAATACTAGAAAAATTTTTTATGAATTTTCTATAGTAATTGGCGAAACCCAAAAACCTCTGTATTGATTTCAAACCAATAGGCCTAGGCCATTCCTGCACAGCCTGAACCTTAACCGGATCCATCTCAAAACCTTTGCTGGAGATAATGTAGCCCAAAAAACTAATTCTCTGTACAGCGAACTCACATTTCTCCAGCTTAGCAAAAAGCGAATTGTCCATTAATAACTGTAATACCTCACGCACGCTCCGCCAATGAGACTCCAGATCTGGCGAATAAATCAAAATGTCATCCAAATACACAACCACATTTTTACCGATCAAAGGTCTAAGGATGTCATTAATCAGATTCTGAAAAAATGCAGGAGCATTAGTAAGACCAAAAGGCATAACCAGATTCTCAAAATGACCCACAGGAGTGTTAAAAGCAGTCTTCCATTCATCACCCTCCTTCATGCGCAACAGATTGTATGCCCCCTTAAGGTCAATTTTAGAGAACCACTTGGCCCCCAATAACTGGTTAAACAGATCAGGAATCAATGGCAGTGGGTAAGGATTGCGTACCGTAATTTTGTTAATCTCACGAAAATCCAGACAAGGACGTAAACCGCCGTCCTTTTTTTTTACAAAAAAAAATCCAACCGCCACAGGAGACTTAGAGGGCCTAATGTGACCGGCGGCCAAACTTGTCTGTATGTATTCCTCCAAAGCCTTCCTCTCAGGAATAGTAAGGTTAAATAAACGACTTTTAGGAAGAGTCGCTCCAGGGACAAATTCAATAGAACAATCATAGTCTCTATGGGGAGGCAAAACCTGCGATTCTTTCTCAGAAAAAACTCTCCAAAAATCCTGAATAGGAACAGGCAATTCTCCCCTATCCAAAGCTGCAATACGCCCGTTACAACACTTGTCATAACATTTATGGCTCCAGGATTTAATTTCACTGGTAGACCAATCCAGTACAGGATTGTGAAATTTTAACCAGGGCAAACCCAATATTACTGGAGAAGGCAAGTTATTCAACACTACCAAATCCAATTTCTCATGGTGAACACCATTAATAGTGAGAGGAAATTCACTGACCTTGAGAGTAATATTCTTCAAAGGGGAGCCATCCACAGAAACCACAGCAATGGGGGATGATAAAGGTTCAGGTTTTAAATTGAGTTTTTCCACGAATCCCCCATCAATAACATTCAGTGTAGACCCGCAATCAACAAACACCCGAAATTCCATTAATTTTTCCTGAGCAATCGTGGAAGCAGCTAAAAATATACCCTTGGAATTTAAACAGGCAATACGGGCGTGACTGACCATTTTTTTTTCTTTCTTCATACGAAGCTCACAGCCTTTAATCAAATGACCAGATTTTCCACAATAGAAACACAAGCCTTCTGAAAAACGACGGTGTTTTTCTTGAGAGCGAGGTGCCACCGATCCAATCTCCATCGGTTCACCACTGTTAGTACACACATTATCATAACCAGAAACTGACATAGCAGAGGATTTGCTCTCATTAACCCTAGCACGCAGTCTTCTGTCCACCCGTATAGCTAATTGCATAGCCTGTTGCAAATCCTCAGGTGTAGGATAAGCAATTAGCAGGTCTTTAACCTTTTCACTGAGCCCAGCAAGAAATAGACTTTTCAGAGCAGAATCGTTCCACCCTGTTTGAGTGGACCAACGACGAAAATGTGTACAATATTTTTCCATATTACCTGATCCTTGTTTTAAACGTCTCAACTCAGTCTCAGCTGATGCCACACGGTCAGGATCATCATATAATAGTCCTAAAGCAGAAAAAAAACTATCCACTGATCTGAAGCATGTATCACTAGGTTGCAAAGAAAAGGCCCACTCCTGAGGCTCTTTGCGCAAAAGTGACATTATGAACCCTACGCGCTGGGATTCATCCCCAGAGGACTTGGGTCTCAAACGAAAATACAATAAGCAAGCATTTTTAAATGAAAAAAATTCTCGATGTTCACCAAAAAATAAATCCGGCAAACATACCTTAGGCTCCAAGAAATATGCTCCAGGACAGTTACTCACGTGCTGACGGAGCTCGGCCACTTCCAGAGAGAGTCCCTGCAGGTGTTTAGCCAAATCCTGAACCGACACCATGATGGAACAAAAAAAAATCTTTCCTTAGAGAATTTACAGGCTGGACTTACTGTTATGTTCTGCTACCAAAGCTAAGGAAAGAGAGGAGATCTGTCCCTACTATAAGACTCAGCTGAATCCCTACGATGTAACAGGGAACCTGATCCTGCGATCAGACCTGCTAAAGTCCTAATCTAGTCTGTACGGAGACCTATAGATTTGGGGAGGGAATCCCTACAAGTACTAAGGACTGGGAGGAATATGGGACACCTCCTAACAGAAATAGCAGCAGACAGACGAACAAACAAAATAGATAGAACCTAGAGGTCCGTAGACCAAGCAAACTAACAGAGTTAGATACAGAGCACAGGCTAGCTAGAAAGTAGATATACAATGAAGTCCAGCAAAGCCAGAAGGGCGGAGCAGGATTAAATAGGCCAACAAGGTCATGTGACCAGCAAAGGAAAAAAAACCTAACAGCAAGGTTCTAACATGGAGGCCAGGTCATCTGCCGTAGCACCCCATCACTTTCCTTCTTGGTCAAATAGCCCTTACACAACCTGGAGGTGTGTTTGGGGTCATTGTCCTGTTGAAAAATAAATGATGGTCCAACTAAATGCAAACCGGATGGAATAGCATGCCACTGCAAGATGCTGTGGTAGCCATGCTGGTTCAGTATGCCTTCAGTTTTCAATAAATCCCCAACAGTGTCACCAGCAAAGCAGCCCCACACCATCACACCTCCTCCTCCATGCTTCACAGTGGGAATCAGGCATGTAGAGGCCATCCGTTCACCTTTTCTGCGTCGCTCAAAGACACGGTGGTTGGAATCAAATATCTCAAATTTGGACTCATCAGACCAAAGCACAGATTTCCAGTGGTCTAATGTCCATTCCTTGTGTTCTTTAGCCCAAACAAGTCTCTTCTGCTTGTTGCCTGTCCTTAGCAGTGGTTTCCTAGTGGCTATTTTACCATGAAGGCCTGCTGCACAAAGTCTCCTTTTAACAGTTGTTGAAGAGATGTGTCTGCTGCTAGAACTCTGTGTGGCATTGACCTGGTCTCTAATCTGAGCTGCTGTTAACCGGCGATTTCTGAGGCTGGTGACTTGGATAAACTTATCCTCAGAAGCAGAGGTGACTCTTGGTCTTCCTTTCCTGGGGCGGTCCTCATGTGAGCCAGTTTCTTTGTAGCGCTTGATGGTTTTTGCAACTGCACTTGGGGACACTTTCAAAGTTTTCCCAATTTTTCGGACTGACTGACCTTCATTTCTTAAAGTAATGATGGCCACTCGTTTTTCTTTACTTAGCTGCTTTTTCTTGCCATAATACAAATTCTAACAGTCTATTCAGTAGGACTATCAGCTGTGTTTCCACCAGACTTCTGCACAACACAACTGATGGTCCCAACCCCATTTATAAGGCAAGAAATCCCACTTACTAAACCTGACAGGGCACACCTGTGAAGTGAAAACCATTTCCGGTGACTACCTCTTGAAGCTCATCAAGAGAATGCCAAGAGTGTGCAAAGCAGTCATCAAATCAAAAGGTGGCTACTTTGAAGAACCTAGAATATAAGACATATTTTCAGTTGTTTCACACTTTTTTGTTAAGTATATAATTCCACATGTGTTAATTCATAGTTTTGATGCCTTCAGTGTGAATGTACAATTTTCATAGTCATGAAAATACAGAAAAATCTTTAAATGAGGTGTGTCCAAACTTTTGGTCTGTACTGTACGCAGCTACTCACATCATGCTGTAATTTTTTTCTCATCTAGATTCCAGCTGAGGAAAAAAATTGCAGAACAGCACAGAATCATTGAATAACATTAGTCTGAGTGCAATCTGATTTTTTTCATCGGATTGCAGTCGTCCAATTTGTACGTAGATGAAAACGAGCCCTAATGATCATAAAAGCACATATTAACAGATTCTGCCTGGATTTAGGCATAGACTACTTTCATAAATCCCAACAGAATTAACAACATGTGGGTCTTATAATTTAAAACTGCTTCCAGCTTTGCTTGTTTCTACTGGAATTGGCTGATTAGCTTGCTGACAAATACATCTGCTATAATTCTCTGATCTCTTCTTCTGTACTGGAAAAGATACATTTTTTTGCATTTTTGGAATTGTCATAAAGAGCACTGAACAATCCGGGAATGCAGGGAAATTTCAGCACAGCAGCCTGCAGGGGTACATACAGTGGTGGCCAAAAGTATTGGCACCCCTGCAATTCTGTCAGATAATACTCAGTTTCTTCCTGAAAATGATTGCAATCACAAATTCTTTGGTATTATTATCTTCATTTAATTTGTCTTCAATGAAAAAACACAAAAAGAATTGTCCTAAAGCCAAATTGGATACAATTCCACATCAAACCTAAAAAAGGGGGTGGACAAAAGTATTGGCACTGTTTGAAAAATCATGTGATGCTTCTCTAATTCATGTAATTAACAGCACCTGTAACTTACCTGTCGCACCTAACAGGTGTTGGCAATAACTAAATCACACTTGCAACCTGTTAACATGGATTAAAGTTGACTGAACCTCTGTCCTGTGTCCTTGTGTGTACCAAATTGAGCATGGAGAAAAGAAAGAAGACCAAAGAACTGTCTGAGGACTTGAGAAACCAAATTGTTAGGAAGCATGAGCAATCTCAAGGCTACAAGTCCATCTTCAAAGACCTGAATGTTCCTGTGTCTTCCATGCGCAGTGTCATCAAGAAGTTTAAAGCCCATGGCACTGTGGCTAACCTCCCTAGATGTGGACGGAAAAGAAAAATTGACGAGAGATTTCAACGCAAGATTGTGCGGATGGTGGATAAAGAACCTTGACTAACATTAAAACAAGTTCAAGCTGCCCTGCAGTCCGAGGGTACAACAGTGTCAACCCGTACTATCCATCGGCGTCTGAATGAAAAGGGACTGTATGGTAGGATACCCAGGAAGACCCCACTTCTTACCCCGAGACATAAAAAATCCAGGCTGTAGTTTGCCAAAACTTAACTGAGAAAGCCTAAATTGTTTTGAAAGAATGTTCTCTGGTCAGATGAGACAAAAGTAGAGCTTTTTGCCAAAAAGCATCAACATAGAGTGTACAGGAAAAAAAAAGAGGCATTCAAAGAAAAGAACACGGTCCTTACAGTCAAACATGGCAGAGGTTCCCTGATGTTTTGGGGTTGCTTTGTTGCCTCTGGCACTGGACTGCTTGACCGTGTGCATGGCATTATGAAGTCTGAAGACTACCAACAAATTTTGCAGCATAATGCAGGGTCCCGTGTGAGAAAGCTGGGTCTCCCTCAGAGGTCATGGGTCTTCCAGCAGGACAATGACCCAAAACACACTTCCAAAAGCACTATAAAATGGTTTGAGAGAAAGCACTGGAGACTTCTAAGGTGGCCAGCAATGAGTCCAGACCTGAATCCGATAGAACACCTGTGGAGAGATCTCAAAATGGCAGTTTGGAGAAGGTACCCTTCAAATATCAGGGACCTGGAGCAGTTTGCCAAAGAAGAATGGTCTACAATTCCAGCAGAGTATTGTAAGAAACTCATTGATGGTTACCGGAAGCAGTTGCTAGCAGTTATTTTGGCTAAAGGTTGTGCAACCAAGTATTAGGCTGAGGGTGCCAATACTTTTGTCTGGCCCATTTTTGGAGTTTTGTGTGAAATGATCAATGATTTGATTTTTGCTTCATTCTCTTTTGTGTTTTTTCCTTGCAAGCAAATTAAATGAAGATAATAATACCAAAGAATTTGTGATTGCAATCATTTTCAGGAAGAAACTGAGTATTATCTGACAGAATTGCAGGGGTGCCAATACTTTTGGCCACCACTGTACAGCACATTTATCGATTGCAAGTATCTACAGTGGCATGTAAAAGTTTGGGCACCCCTGGTCAAAATTACTGTTATTATGAAGAATTAAGCAAGTTGAATATGAAATGAGCTCTAATATATTAGTAATTTTTTTATTTTAAAAATTCCAAAAAGGAAAATGGGCTGATGCAAAAGTTTGGGCACTCTTGGAATTTTGTGTGTTTTATAACTTTGACCAAGGTTTCAGACCTTAATTAGCCTGTTAGGGCTATGGCTTGTTCACTATCATCGTTACAATCAGCCAGGTGATGCAAATTTCCCAGCTATAAAAACCCAGCTACCTCTAACTTGTGCCCAAGTACAGCAGCCATGGGTTCTTCTAAGCAGCTGCCTAGCACTTTGAAAATGGTGGAGGCCCACAAAGCAGGAGAAGGCTATAAGATAGCAAAGTATTTTCCAACTGCCCTTTCCTCAGTTCAAAATGTAATTATGAAATGGCAGTTAACAGGAACAGTGGAGGTCAAGATAAGGTCTGAAAGACCAAGCAAAATTTCAGTGAGAGTTGCTCGTAGGATTGCTAGAGAGGCAAATCAGAAATCCCGTTTGACTGCAAAATACCTTCAGAAAGATTTAGCAGACTCTGGAGTTGTGGTACATTGTACTGTTCAGAGACACCTACACAAATATGGTGTCACAGGTATATCAAGTGTGACAGACAGTCATTCTGGATCCGGCTGTAGAAGATCATTGCGCTTGGCATTGCAGACGCCTTCTTGATCCTCTCATCTCTGTAGTGTAGTAATATCCTTCTCTCTTTAGGACCCAGCAGTGACCTCCACCTCCTGCTGCTAATTGACACACCCTTGCTTGGTAGTTAAAAACTCTCAGTGTCTCCAGAGAGTCGCCAGTGATAGTTCTATGTTCCTCTGTCCAGGCTTGGAGTACTAGTTGTCGGCTACTTTCTTCTTGGAGTTCCCTTGGAGGACAGTTGGCATGATCAGTCTGGTGTCTTCTCAAGCTAAGTGTATCCTCTTTGTTTACCTTGTTGTCTTTAGTTACAGTGGGGCCTGACTAGTGTTCACCTTGTCCCCTCCCTACATAGGGCCTAGCTCTAGGGACATTCAGGGATTAGGTTTCCGGCTCAGCGAGAGGTGCGGAATCTATTTAGGGACAATAGGTTAGTTAGGGTGATATTAGATCTCCACTAGACCTTTCCTCAGTTGCTGGGCTCCCTTCCCCCTATTCCCGTCATTGTGCACTTAGTCTTTCCCTCACCTTGCGTGACATATGGCCTTCATGGAAGAGTCATCAGAAGAAAACCTCTCTGGCGTCCGCAAAATAAAATTCAGCATCAGAAGTATGCAAAGAACATCTAAACAAGCTTGATGCATTTTGGAAACAAGTCCTGTGGACCAATGAAGTTAAAATAGAACTGTTTGGCCACAATGATCAAAGGTATGTGTAGTGAAAAGAGGCATTGAATTTCAGAAAAAGAACATCTCGCCAACCATTAAGCATGTTCGTGGATCAATCATATTTTAGGGTTGTGTTGCAGCCAATGGCACAGAAACATTTTCATGGGAAGAATGGATTCAATGAAATTTCAAAAAATTCTTGATGGAAACATAAACAATCTATAAAAAACTGAAGTTGAAAAGAGGATGGCTTCTATAAATGGATAATGACCCTAAACACAGGTCAAAATCCACAATAGACTATCTCAAAAGACACAAGCTGAATGTTTTACAATGGCCCTCACAGTCCCCTGATCTGAACATCATTGAAAATCTGTGGCTAGACCTCAAAATACTAATGCATGCAAGATAGCTTTGATAAGAATAAATCCACAAAACAAGAATGGGATTTTGCATCATCTTTGCACACGGAGGAGCGTGGAAATATTGACACATTTTCTTATCCATTTTATTGCAAGACAACCCAGGAATCTCACAGAACTGGAGGAATTTTCCAAGGAAGAACGGATGAAAATCCCTCAAACAAGAATTGAAACACTCTTGGCTGGTTACAAAAAGCGTTTACAAGCTGTGACATTTTTAAAAATTGGTGCTACTAGGTACTAACAATCCAGAGTGCCCAAACTTTTGCATTGTCCCATTTTCCTTTTTTGTAATTTTTAAAATGTAAAAGATGAAAATATAAATATTTTTTTGCCTAAAATACAAAGGAAATGTGTCATCTTTAACTTTAGGCCTTTTAGAGATCATTTCATCTTCAACTTGCTTAACTGTTCACAATAACAGTAATTTTGATCAGGGGTGCCCAAATTTGTACATGCCACTGTATAATACAGGCTCTAACTAGGGAACAGTATACATAATAATAATAATAATAATAATAATTTTATTTATATAGTGCCAACATATTCTGCAGCATTTTACAATTGAGGAGGAAATGTATAGACAATAAATATATTACAAAGTAACACATAGTTAAACAGTTACAGGAGTAGTGGGTCTGTGCTTGCAAACTTACAACCTATAAGGAAATGGTGGGGGTAACACAATAGGTAAAAAAGTACATGTATGGTCCAGCCATCATTATAATAAATAGGGGTTATGATATAAAGCAGCATGATCTGCTGTATTGTTCAACATCTTTATCAATGATTTAGATGAAGGAATTGAGGGTAAGCTGATTAAATTTGCTGATGACACAAAGCTAGGAGGGATAGCTAATACTAGAGAAGAGAGAGAGAGGATTCAAAAAGACCTAAATAAACTGGAGCAGTGGGCAGCAACCAACAGAATGGTTTTTAACAGGGAAAAATGCAAAGTACTACATCTGGGCAATAAAAATGAAAAAAGCATATACAGAATGGGAGGAATAGAGCTAAGCAACAGTACATGTGAAAAAGACTTAGGTATACTAATAGATCATAGACTGAACATGAGTCAACAGTGTGATGCAGCAGCAAAAAAGGCAAATACAATTCTGGGATGTATTAACAGAAGCATACAGTCTAGATCACGTGAAGTCATTATCGGTCTTTACTCCTCTTTGGTCAGACCTCATCTGGAATACTGTGTACAGTTTTGGGCACCACATTTTAAAAAAGACATAGACAAACTGGAGCAAGTTCAGAGAAGAGCGACCAGAATGGTGACTGGTCTGCAAACCATGTCCTATGAGGAACGGTTGCAGGATTTGGGAATGTTTAGCTTGCAAAAAAGAAGACTGAGAGGAGACTTAATAGCTGTCTACAAATATGTCAAGGGCTGTCACATTGTAGAAGGATCATCTTTATTCTCATTTGCACAAGGAAAGACTAGAAGCAATGGGATGAAACTAAATGGGAGGAGACACAGATTAGATATTAGAAAAAACTTTTTGACAGTTAGGGTGATTAATGAGTGGAACAGGCTGCCACGAGAGGTGGTGAGTTCCCCTTCAATGGACGTCTTCAAACAGAGGCTGGACAGACATCTGTCTGAGATGATCTAGTGAATCCTGCTTTGAGCAGGGGGTTGGACCAGATGACCCAGGAGGTCCCTTCCAACTCTACCATTCTATGATTCTATGATTCTATGATCTGGTCATAAGCAAGAATCTGTCTAAATGCAGTTTCCAAGTGCTATTGGGTGCATGAAGGATATGGAGATAGATAAATAGGAAGGACCAGATTCTGAGGAAAAATTAGAAGGGGGAACAGGGGAAAGTTAAATTTGTGAAGTGTGATGATTACCCTGTTTAAAGAGATGTGCTTTTAAAGAATGCTTAAAAATGGGTTTTGATCAGATTGTTTTTATCAGATTGTTTGGGGTAGTGTTTTCCAGAAAACTGGCACAGCACGAGAGATGTCTTAGTGATGAAAATGGGAGGTTCGGATTGTGAAGAATATTAGTCTTAGATCAGAATGGAGAGTACCAGTAGGGTGATAGAGATGAAGGAGGAGAAGTAGGGTAGTGAAGAAATGTGGAGACCTTTTGTGGGTGATAGAGATAAGTTTATATTGTACTTTATAGCAGATGGGCAACCAGTGCAATGGAGGGATCGGTCTAGTGGCTGGACAGAAATATGATTCTGGCTGCAGCATTCAGGACGGATTGGTGAGGAGAAAGTTTGGTAAGAGGGAGACCAATTAACAGAGTTGCAATAGTCCAGACGAGAATGAATGAGCGACAGTAAGAGTTTTTGCAGTTTCAAAGGTGAGAAAAGGTCGGATTTTGGATATCTTTTTAGATGCAAGTAACATGAACAAGTGAGTGATTGGATATAGAGAATAAAGGAAAATTCTGTGTCAAAAATGACTCAAAGACAGCTAGCGTGATGCTTAGGAGTTATAGTTGAAACACCCAAGGAAATTGCTATTATTGGGTATTAGTTAGTTAGTAGAGGAGTGAAGCATAAGAAGTTCAGTTTTAGAGAGATTCAGTTTCAGATAGAGGGAGGACATGATGTTAGAGACAGTGTACATACAATGCCTGGTATTTTATATTAAGGTGGGGGTGATGTCAGGTAAAAATGTGTATAATTGGGCGTCATCAGCACAGAGGTGATATTGGAAACCAAATCTGCTGATGGTTTGTCCAATAAGTACAGTATATAGGGAGAAGAGGAGGGGACCTAGGACTGAGCCTTGAGTAACCCTCGATAGTAAGGGGAAGAAGAGAAGATGAGCCAGCAAAAGATACAGTGAAAGAGGGTCAAGAAGAGAGAGTCATCTGAGAGATAGTGGATTAGACGGGAGTGGAACAAGCGTTCCAGGATTTTAGAGATAAAGGAGAGATTAGAGACAGGTAGCTGCAGTTAGCAGAACAGTTCTGATCCAGGGATGTTTTTTTTTAAATGATAGGATACAAGAGGGGTTATGATGGCACATTTAAATGGAGGGAAAGGTACCAGAAGAAATAGAGAGGTTAAATATTTTAGGTAGGTGAGCAGTGACACCTGGGGAGAGAGACTGAAGGATATGTGAGGGAATAGGGTCACATATCACAAATATAAACCAGATGTCCATTGATTACGAATTAGAATTGTCAGAAAAGAGCATATCACATAATCTTAATCTATCCTTATTTTAATTACCTAAAATCTGGTCCTGATGAACTGATTTTTCGGCATAAAACAATATACAGAAGGAAATAGAAAGCAATCAGCTACTACAATATAGAAAAATATTGTCAGCTACAAAAGTTAATATTGTTCTGGTCACATTGGTCACACTGCACAGAAAAGTGGCATTGGTAACTCCTTAATTCTCAATTGTCGCGGTTTTCTTTTTTGCAGATAATCTATGGGTGCAATGTTTCAGATGACTTTGACATGACAGTCTTGACTTCCATGATTGATTACTGGATCAGCGTTAATACTACGAAGAAAGACAGTGAACTCACTAAATGTATGCTATCGTCTAATACAAATATTTCTATAAAAGGACCCTGCGGGCCAAACTCAAACTCTGTGTATTCCCAGGCGCTGCATTAGATATAACACAGGGTGCCAGTTTTACTTTAATGATTTTAATTACGGTTTGTGTTTTTATTAGCAATCGTATTTTGTGTTGAATATTGCACAATATACAGTTTTAGCTGATATTAAAAATGTGGCAATATAATTGGATTGAATGAAACTAAAAACAAACAGGAAATATAAGATATGAATATTTTCTTACATCATTTTAATAGTTGAAACATAATTGATTCTAGAAAAATAATATAATAGTAATATTTATACTAATAAAATTTGATTTAGTGTTAGTACATCATTTGCATGACTTCAGGGACAAGTATAATTCGGTGACGTAGGTGTGGTTATATTTATTTTGCTGTTGTATCATTTTGCAGTAAAATTCAGAATTCCATCAGCTTTCTTTAATCTGGATTTAAATCCTGCTTCACTGGCACAAGCACTGGAATTCACTCCCCAGTATTCATTAGATGCTCCAGAAGCTTTCCATATGCACCCCTCTCCAGTGGTAATATACATATAGCACTATATAGTATCACCCCATATAACAAACATCTCTATATTAATGCCAGGGCTTTACAACTTGTTATTCAGGTTCAGTTTGGAGAACAAGGTTATATAATTTCTAAACTAAGCCAAATGTATGGCTACAAAGAAGGGTTCTGCAGACATGGTGAAAAATCTTTACAAACATCTCCGAAAGGTACGTGGCTACAAGAGTATTTTCCATAGAATTAAACATGGGACAGTGGGTACCATTAGTTCCTATTCTTGCAGAAATGTTCCTGTATGTATGCTATTTGTCATAAGTAACTTATTTCTAAGTATAGAATCCAAAAAGTCAGGGGAAAGAAACCCCAATATTAAAACCTATCCTTTATTCGGCCAGTTTAAAAAAAAATTCCCCAGAGAGAACTGGCAATAATCAACAATACAAAAACAAAAAATAAATGTGCAAAAAAACGAGTTAAAGAAGAGAATGCTCAGCAGTGGTACCCTATATTTAGACAGAGGACAGGATACTAGATTAGGCAGGGAATCTGACAGTGGATTGATGCTGCACCCCTGTTCACCTCATCTTTAGCCCCTGATGACCCAAGGGGGAAACGCGTCAGGAGTGAGACAATGTCAAGATTGAGATAAGTCACATCTTCCTTTATTAAGACAGTTTATATTGATAACCTAAGCTTTTTAATGTCAATGTATGTGTGATAAGCCTTTGTACATGCTGTTGTGGTTACCACTTTACTGCGTTATTTTTCACCTCTATGACCAATGGCATAATCCAACACCGGAAACGTGTCAGAGATGTGTCTGTGAAACCACCAGAAGTATTTTTATAGATACTCAAGAAAGAAGTTTTACATTTTATAAGTGGTTGAACCCGCTTTTTCCTCAACATTTTTTCTATACTGTGTACAGTGGTTTAGACATTTTGTTTCAGAGATGCTATATGAAGGAATTAAAGAGGCTGTTATCAGTGAGGGTTTGCCCAGGGGCTAGTCGATGGTGAGTGGGGCCGCCATCTCGCAATCGAGGGTGCTAAACTCATTGGCTAGGTAGGGTTTCAGAATATTTAGTAGGGGTATATTAGGGCCAGTTTCCAAGAGGATTCCCCCTATACCTGTACATCTTTACATACTAGTCCTTATACCCTACAGGGAGGCCATATATTATAAATGACCTCTAAACTTGGTATGAAATTTTATTGAAACATAGGGAACCACTGCTGACTCGCTTCACTTATTTTTTGAATTTGGCTCTATATTTATTGTCGATATCTAAAGTTCTCTCTGGTGACTTTTTAACAGCAATAATAAAAGATAGGAGAATGGAACCCTAATATGAAAACCTGCCTTTTGGATTCTATACTTTCTTATACCCCAGATCGTGATAAAGTAAGAGGTGGAAAAACCCTCCTTCAGTCTTCTTTAAGGTATAATGTAAACCTCTGTGAACCTTCTTTAAAAAAAAAAATGGAACTCAGGGTTTCTGTGGTCAGAGTTTGCACTATTCCACATAAGGGTCTGTTGTCTGTGGATAACTGTAAAGGTCTCCTTCAGAGGTGTAGGCTCACTACTCTCAATGGAAGGCTGTGACTACACTTGTTGAGCACACAGTGGCTTATGTCACACATTGGGTTCCATTGTAAAAGAGCATACATTTTACAGGGGTTTTTGTATAGTAAAGAACAGTCAGCTGTAGTTGCAAAACAGATGCATACCACCCCAAATGAGGTTAAAAAAAACCTCAAACACTCATGTGCACATGGCCTAACAGTCACAAAACTTTGCGTTCCGCAAAACTTTTGAGACTTTTCGATTTATTTTTCCAAAATTCTGGCATAATAGCCTTGATGAATTGGGGACTATGTCTTGAATTCTTCTGACTCATGTGAACATACTCTAAAGTACATAATACCAGTGTTGTAAGATAACACATTCATAGTTGCAATAAACCATGAAAATCCATTATATATATATATCCATTTTATCCATAAGGTGTGAAACTGGCTTCATTTCAAAGTCCCCGTTCCTTATCATTGACTCTACCAGAGATTTTGCCCAACTCTGCGGAGATATCAATGCCCAGGGTGTCAGAGGTTCATGACATCTGTGCTGCCATCTTGTCCAAGCTACCACGAGAATGGAGTCGGGTAAATATGTCATCTTCTACTTTGCATACACTATTAGAATGTACATGTCTGACACTAGTATATTGCTATAGACCACATTGGCAATTTATAACTTTCTGTATTTCTAATTATTTTTATTCTGCTAAAAGGATTTTATCAATGACCGTCTAAAAAAACTTGGAGGAGACACACCATTCAATCTCTTTTTGAAGAAAGAACTTAGTCATCTTATGTCACTTGTATCTGAAATTAGAAACAATCTTCAGGTGAGTATCAATGTAGGTTAAGGGTTAATGATATTTGCCTTTTTTTGTTGTTGTATTTATGTCGGATATATGCTTATAATAGGTCATTTGGTTAACCCTCGGCCTTATTTGTAAATGTGAACTTTCAAGGCTTTTTATTATACAGTACAGACCAATAGTTTGGACACACCTTCTTATTTAAAGATTTTTCTGTATTTTCATGACTTTGAAAATTGTACATTCACACTGAAGGCATCAAAACTATGAATTAACACATGTGGAATTATATACTTAACAAAAAAGTGTGAAACAACTGAAAATATGTCTTATATTCTAGGTTCTTCAAAGTAGCCACCTTTTGCTTTGACTGCTTTGCACACTCTTGGCATTCTCTTGATGAGCTTCAAGAGGTAGTCACCGGAAATGGTCTTCCTACAATCTTGAAGGAGTTCCCAGAGATGCTTAGCACTTGTTGGCCCTTTTGCCTTCACTCTGCGGTCCAGCTCACCCCAAACCATCTCGATTGGGTTCAGGTCTGGTGACTGTGGAGGTGTGTCCAAACTTTTGGTCTGTACTGTATATGGTATATTTTTGCCCAAAAGCTTTACACTAAGGCCTCATTCACATGTCCGTGTTGCATATAGATGTTGTATCTGTTTTTTCTCACGGATACAGCATGTACCCATGATAATCTATGTTGCTATTCACATGTCCTTTTTTTTCCAGCAGCACGGTTGACAAGGGCTAATACAAGTCTATGAGTCTTTGAAAAATACGTACAGCACACGGCTGACATCCGTGTGCTGTCCGTGTTTAACACGGAAAAGTATAGGAGAAGCTTTGTAATTTATTTATGATGGTAAAAAAGGACACACTGACCATACACTGATGGTAAAAATGGACACACGGACCATACACTGATGACACACTGATGGTAAAAACGGACACACAGACCATATACTGATGGTAAAAATGGACACACTGACCATCTACTGATGGTAAAAACGGACACATAGACCATCTACTGATGGTAAAAACAGACACACTGACCATACACTGATGGTAAAAACGGACACGTAGACCATACACTGATGGTAAAAATGGACACATAGATGATACACTGATGGTAAAAACGGACACATGGATGACACACTGATGGTGCAAAACACTGATGACACCAGTAACATTTTTTTCATGTACATGTTTAAACACGGACGTGTGAATATAGCCTAAACCTGTAACAGACAGTGGGCTACAAAAATATCTAGATTCCTTGTCTTTGAACAGCTCCACATATAATACTGGTTTACATCTTTATCAATCCACTACTACATGTTATTTATTACATTTATTAGTTCCTTATATAAAATCTAAAAGTTAGCAGGAAGCAGTTTTTAAAAAGGTGGGAACGGCTGTGCGCAGAAAGAGGTTGGGGAAATGACATGCCCACTTTAGCTAAGCACAAAGAACACTGCCATCAAGATTGGGAGGAGGCCAGAGGCTGTTTTTTGTGCCATTTACTTCCTAATGTTAAAGAAGGTACTCTAGCATTTAGGAATTAAATAGTTTAAAAAAAAAAGTATATCTATGTAAGGAATGCTGAAAAATTCAGCAGATTGATTGGGGGCCAGGTCCTGAGACCACACTGATCACTCAATACACAATTTTGCCACTCAGCAATCAGGAACGCTCTTATCCTGCCTGAATTTGCAGACAGAGAATAGTGTAGTGAGTCAATGGAAAGTCTACGAACCTATACACAAAGTGGAGGAGAAGCTCAGACTTTATTGCAACCATGAACCACTTTCTGTGAGCGTGTTCAGGCAGGAGCAGAATGCTCCTCATTGCTGAGCAGCGCACATCAGACTAACATAATGACTAATCAGTGAGAGTCTCAAGACCCGGACCATAAAAAAATGTGGCGGGACTGGCTCAGTGTGGTCGTTCACAAAGCCGACATGTGCGGAAACTGCCTACTGTTTATTTATTGCCATGCTTCTGGGTTCGAACCCTTGAGCCTGTGTTTTGTGGTCGGCTTCTCTGTCCACCAAACCAAAGTATACACACCTTTTCTCCGGTTGTTTAGGTTCTGTTATCTTGGTTGCAGTCTGTTTAGCATAACAGGTGTTTTCATTTGTCTTACCTATCACCTTTTGGGTGCAGGTTTATATTCATTCCTCCTGCTCGCATTTCCTGCTGGTGGTATTCTCAGTTGGAAGTTCAGCCATTCTGATGTTGTTTAAAGCCAGTCAGTGAAATTCCAGCTAAGGTTTATCTCTTTGCTGCTTCTGTTTCTTTACTCTGCATCTAGCTTCAGTTTCTTTTTGGGAAGTAGGTGGCATATTATCTAACTGTACATAATTTTATATTTAGTGGTTTATTTTACTCACTCTGGGATCTCTACTTTCTTCAGCACACTTATTCTTTTGTAGCTAATTGACACTCTGCTCTGCCCTCCGGTTCTTTAGGAGGAACGTGAAGCGTTTAACTTCTTTTCAGGCAGCATAGGTCCGAGTTGCCATTGTCTATACTGTGGTTAGGGCTATCTTAGCTCATGCAGGCACCACTAGGGACAGGATCTCTAGCCTGTACAGGAACCAGCAGGGTCAGTTACAGTTTTTAGCTTTACCTATTATCCCGAGTGAGTTGCTAAATTAGTATAGCCTTTACATGCATTTGTCTGGTTCATAAATCGGGCCAGACTAGTGATTAGATTTTTTTTCAACATGGACCAGTGGTCTGTGGATAATCATCCATGTGCACTAGCATATCGCCTAACATTGGAAATTAAATGGTCGAAAACTATTCTGTGTGATATTCTGTGCGTGTAGCTTTAAAAATCTTGGGGCAAAGATTTCAAGTGATTTAATGAAATATGTTGAATTAAAAAAAGAAATTGGGTCTACTTTTTTGCATTCGTTTTCCATAGCACACCATACACCAGGAAGAATACATCTATATATGCTACTTAAATACAGAAACTGGTTAAGAGTGAAGGAACACAGAAAGAAACATTTCTGTAGATTCAGCCACTAAATTATTTTTTTTCTCTTACTCACTAAGATGATAAAAAATTCTCTGGAATCATCTGAAATTTTAGGAGATCAACTTTCAGATTCTGACATTGTTACCATTGTTCATGAATTGTATCACAAGAAGCCTCCATCACACTGGTGTAATATGGCATGGAACTTTTCTTGCCCATCCGATTGGTCTGTCACTTTCTTTATACAAGATTTACAGCAAAGAATATCACACTTTGAGAAGCTGCTTCAACTTGTAAGTAAATTTAAATCGAGTACCTCCACCAATTATTGCTGCTCCACTGAATTTGGAAGTTTTTCTTTTTCTTCAGTACACCTCTGTTCCAAAGTTATATCCCCTTAAATAAAAATGCAAATTTTCCCTTCAACCAACTCTGCTTACAAAACAGAACTTGTCTGGACAAGTATAAGGGCTCGATCACACATAGCATTTTTGCAGTTTTTTTGCGTGGAAAAAAAAATGCAGTGTTTTACGTTCGCAGCAAAACAAAGAGGTTTCTATAATCTCATTCACAGAGAGTGGGGTTTTTTTGTTTTGAGGCGCTAATGGCATATGCACACTGCTGGTATATTTTTTAACCATATTCTCCAGGCAGAATATTGCAGGAGCAGATTTGTGGATGAGATTTTATGAAATCATCAAATCTATTGATGCTGTGGATTTCACCCTTACTATGGAAAATCAGCAGCAGACTGTTAAGTGTGCACATGCCTTAAATGTTTTGCATTATACTATTCTCTGGTTAGGATCCACTCCGTTTTTTTCTTGTATTATTTAAAAAGGTAAATGCAAAATAAACTGGTAAAAAGCAAATTTTTTGGGCGGGGTGAGACCTAAGGGCTGCTTCACACTAGCCTATGGAAATACAGATACAAAACGGACACACAATACAGATTGGATATTACTTAAAACACCGCTGTGCAGTTTTTCTGTTATTCCTTAGAAATATCAATACATTGAAACGTTTGTGTTAATATTCCCATCGTCAAAGGTTTGTGTTCATACCCTTTTTGGATATGCAATTTGTCTCATCCGAGAGGAAGAAGGCTAGACCTCTAGCACCACCTATTGGAAGCAGCAATCCTAAAAGTCAATAGGTGGCACTAGAGTTCCCTTCCTCTTTGAAGAGACAATTAGCATATTTCATTTCCCAGATGAGCATGCATGGCGTATAAGTCTTCTCACTCTGACATGCCAGGCCTGGCTTGTCACTCTCCACAAGGAGAAACGTTACGCCTTAGTGCCCTCTTTGGACAATGTCACCCCTCTGTAGAAGTACCCCCAACTCAGCTGTTAACTTATTCACAAATTTCACAGAGGAATAACAGAGGAACAGCGCAATGCTACAGAAACAGTTATTTACTAGACGGACATGTCAATCGAGCAGAGGGCATTTTGTTTTATGTAACAGCATCATTTTTTCAATACACAATGAAAGCATGAAATACGGATCCACAATACGGAAGTGTAAATGAGCCCTACCAGGGATATGTATCAAGGTCGGAAGGCTAAATGGAATATTCTTTTATCTATTAAGTTCGCACTCCTTGTAATTTTTTTACGTTTTTAAAAATAGGGTCGTGAAAAAATGCCAATATATTGGCTTGGAGCATTTCGTAATCCAAAGGGCCTATTATCTGTGCTGAAACAAGAGGTAATTCGCAGATACACAGAGAGAACTGGGAATGTGGACTCCATAGAGATTACAGCAGAAATAACGCAAAGGGACAAAGAACATGTAAGTGGTTTTTCATTGAAGCTTAACCTTCCATGACCTGGTGATTTTTTTTCCTCTCTCTTCCTCTTCTTTCAAGAGCCATAACTTTTTCATTTTCCACTGACGTGTGTGAGGGCTTCTTTTAGGGACAAGTTGTAGTTTTGAATGAAAATATTAATTTTGCCATTGAATGCACTGAAAAAACAGGAAACATATTTCACGTGTTTTTTAATGGTGAAAAAAAACAAAGACAAAAGAAACAAATCCGTCATTATTTTGGTTTTTTTTTGTTCTTACCATGTTTTGTAGTAAAAATGACCTTGCACTAAGATTCTCAAGGTCATTATTACAACGATACCAAACTTATAAGTTTGTTTTATATTTTATTGGTTAAAAAAATCAAATAAAATGCATAACCGTAGTACTAAAAAATTGTGAGGCCATAACCATTTTATTTTTCCATTATGCTGTATGAGGGCTTGTGTTTTGTGTGCTGATCTGAGGTCTTTATTAAAGCACCACTCCAGTGCGTTTTTTATTGCACCGCTGGAGTGGTGCTTTAACCCCTTCAGGACCCAGCCTATTTTGACCCTAAAGACCTTAGCATTTTTGTCAATTCTGACCAGTGTCCCTTTACGAAGTAAAAACTCTGGAACACTTCAACGGATCCTAGCGATTCTGAGATTGTTTTTTCGTGACATATTGGGCTTCATGTTAATATTAAATTTAGGTCGATAATATTTGCGTTTATTTGTGAAAAAATCAAAAATATGGGAAAAAATTTGAAAATTTTGCAATTTTCAAATTTTGAATTTTTATTCTACTAAACCAGAGAGTGATGTGACACAAAATAGTTAATAAATAACATTTCCCACATGTCTACTTTACATCAGCACAATTTTGGGAAAAAAAAAAATTTTGGTAGGAAGTTTGAAGGGTTCAAAGTTCATCAGCAATTTATCTTTTTTCCAGCAAAATTTACAAAACCATTTTTTTAGTGACCACATCACATTTGAAGTCCCTTTGAGGTGTCTTTATGACAGAAAACACACAAAAGTGACACCATTCCAAAAACTGCACCCCTCAAGCTACTCAAAACTACATTCAAGAAGATTATTAACCCTTCAGGTGCATCACAGGAACTAAAGCCACATGGAAGAAAAAAATTAACATTTTTATTTTTCTAACAAAAATTTTCTTTTAGCCTAAATTTTTTAATTTTCACATGAGTAACAGGATAAAATGCATCCTAAAATTTGTTGGTCAATTTCTCCTGAGTACACTGATACCTCATATGTGGTCATAAACCACTGTTTGGGCACACGGCAGGGCTCAGAAGGGAAGGAGCGCCATTTTACTTTTTGAATGGAAAATTAGCTCCAAAAGTCAAATTGCGCTCCTTCTCTTCTGAGCCCTGCCATGCGCCCAAACAGTGGTTTATGACCACATATGAGGTATCAGTGTACTCAGGAGAAATTGACCAACACATTTTAGGATGCATTTTATCCTGTTACCCATGTGAAAATTAAAAAATTTAGGCTAAAAGAAAATTTTTGTGAAAAAAAAAGTACTTTTTTGTTTTCACAGATCATTTTGTGAAGCACCTGGGGGTTCCAAGTGCTCACTATGCATCTAGATAGGTGCCTTGGGGGGTCTAGTTTCCAAAATGGGGTCACTTGTGGGGGAGCTCCACTTTTTAGGCACATTAGGGGCTCTCCAAACGCAACATGGTGTCCGCTAACAATTTGAGCCGATTTTCCATTCAATTTGTTTGCGGACACCATGTCGCGTTTGGAGAGCCACTGTGTGCCCAAACATTGGAGCTCACCTACAAGTGACCCCATTTTGGAAACTAGACCCCCCAAGGCACCTATCTAGATGCATAGTGAGCACTTGGAACCCCCAGATCCTTCACAAATTAATCCATAAAAATCCAAAAAGTGGGTTTTTTTCCACTTTTTCATTTTTATGAATCAATTTGTGAAGCACCTGGGGGTTCCAAGTGCTCACTATGCATCTAGATAGGTGCCTTGGGGGGTCTAGTTTCCAAAATGGGGTCACTTGTGGGGGAGCTCCAATGTTTGGGCACACAGCGGCTCTCCAAAAGCAACATGGTGTCCGCTAACAAATTGTCGACTCAAATTGTTAGAAGACACCATGTTGCGTTTGGAGAGCCGCTGTGTGCCCAAACATTGGAGCTCCCCCACAAGTGACCCCATTTTGGAAACTAGACCCCCCAAGGCACCTACCTAGATGCATAGTGAGCACTTGGAACCCCCAGGTCCTTCACAAATTAATCCGTAAAAATAAAAAAGTGTTTTTTTTTCCATTTTTTCATTTTTATCAATCAATTTGTGAGGCACCTGGGGGTTCCAAGTGGTCACTATGCATCTATATAGGTGCCTTGGGGGGTCTAGTTTCCAAAATGGGGTCACTTGTTGGGGAGCTCCAATGTTTGGGCACACAGGGACTCTCCAAACGCAACATGGTTCCAATTTGTTAGCGGACACCATTGTGTAGTGCATGTCAGGTTGGTGTGCGGTGTGGTATATTGTAGTGCATACACCACACACACACACACAGTCTCATAAACACTACAACACACACACCAACCTGACATGGCCTCCTCAGCTGAGTACGCCCTAGACTGGGATGAGCGGGACGGGCGGGACATTTTGTGTGCTTTGTACGTGTGTAAAAAAAAAAAAAAAATCAAAACTTTATTATAGTGTGAGTGTACGTGTGTGTGCTTGGTGTAACCTTCTGCAGTCACGTGTGGAGGCGGTCAGGCGTAGGGGCCGGTCAGGCGTAGGGGCCGGTCAGGAGTAGGGGCCGGTCAGGAGTAGGGGCCGGTCAGGAGTAGGGGCCGGTCAGGAGTAGGGGGCGGTCAGGCGTAGGGGGCGGTCAGGCGTAGGGGGCGGTCAGGCGTAGGGGCCGGTCAGGCGTAAGGGCCGGTCAGGAGTACGGGGCGGTCAGGAGTACGGGGCGGTCAGGAGTACGGGGCGGTCAGGAGTACGGGGCGGTCAGGCGTAGGAGGGGGCTGAGGAGATGGAGGAGCCAGCAGCAGTAGCAAGGGGGGTGATCACTGGGGCAGGAGCTGGCAGCAGCAAGGGGGGGTAGGAGGCTGGCAGCATCGGGGGGTGATTACTGGGGCAGAAAGGGGAGCAGGAGCCGGCAGGAGCAGGGGGGTGATCACTGGGTTTGCGGGGGGGGATGATCACTGGGATGGGGGGGTGAACACTGGGAACAGGGGGGGGGGTGAACACTGGGGGAGGGGGTGATTATTGGGAGGTGGAGGGTGATATCACTGGGACTGGGGGATGGTGGGTTTGATCACAGGAGCAGGGCATTTACACTGAGCCTGCTGCTGCTGTGATCACAGTCCACCAGCTGTCAGAAGGAGAGCAGCAGCCGATGGATGAAGACGTGGCAGAGGGAGCGGAGGTCGGGGTGCAGGTATGAAAGTGGAGGGGGGCTGGAGAGGGGGCGGGGGGGGTCGCGGCGGAGGGGGGTGGAGGGGGGAGGGGGGGAGGGGGCAATACTACCTGCTGATCAGCGGCGGCGGCGGCAGACGCGATCCACAGGGTCCGCAGCAGGGGGTCTGCAGCAGGGGGTCCGCAGCAGACGATCCAGGGTTGGGAAGGTGCTGGGAGGTTTCAGCCATCCCTCCATATCTGATTGGGGCTAGTATCCATGTGACGCTAGCCCCCCAATCAGATCTGGGGGGAGGGGGGGGACAGAGGTGACACTCCCCCCAGCCAATGGCTGATGCTGTAAGCATCAGGCCATGCCCAGATTTAAATATTACACCAATTTTCATTGGTGAAATATTTAATTCATACCGATTGGCAGTTTCACTAAAAGTCAAAATTAAACAGCCAATCGGAGGGGTCCCAGGCACGGGGGGGTTAATCCACCCCCCGGGGGGGTCGACTTCAGAATGTCCAGTTGCAGTAGCAACTGTGACACCTGAGCGACCCCACTCGCAGGCGCTGCAGGGGCTCTTTCCCTCCATGTCACAGACGGTGTGACACGGGTCGGGAACGAACTGTTTTCCATGTCACAAACGGTGTGACACGGGTCGGGAAGGGGTTAAATGCAAGTCCCCTGCGCTATCTCACAAAAACCTGCCGCCAACGTCATCAATTTGCAGCGTCACTCCCGTCGGTCTCCGGTGAAAGTGAGGTCACTTTTCTTTATGAGAGCCTCGATCTGACCCTGATAGACTTGCAGTCAGAAGTTATGGGCACAAAATGGTGCCATGGACCGGAGCGGCGTCAGTAAAAGGTGAAGCCGCCAGAAGGTGAGTATAAGAACAGGGGCAGGGGGCTTACATTTAAAGCGCCACTCCAGCGCTGAAAAAAACTATGCTGGAGTTTTGCTTTAATAACACTTTAGGTACAAACAACAACATTTTGATAGCTGTTTATTGTACTTTTTTGGGGAAGTGGGGTGACCAGAATAAAAATAACAGCAGCAATTCTGGAGTTTCAATTTTTTTTATTTTTTTTTGCAGAATTTAATCTATGGTTTAAATATATATATTTTGATAGATTTTATGTTGTGTAAATAATTGTCCAATCTGTTTATTTTTTAATTTCTTGATGGGAGAAAAATGAGTCTGATTTAACCTTTTATATCAATTTTTTAAACATTTACATTTTTGCTTTATTTTTCAGTCCCCTTATGAAACTGCAACCTGCAATCATTTGGTCACTTAGATTAGATGCTGCAATACTATTACTACTGCAGTATATAGCAGAATTAACATTCTCCTACAAAATCCCATCAGAGGCTGGACTTCATGAGAGGACTAAGCGATTGGAGCCAGCTCTAGTTGCTGCTGTTACAGGAAGAGTGTAACACAGCCAGCATCTACATGGTATGGTGTGGCCTCAGCTCCTGAGCTACCTCCATGCATGCAACCTGTGACAAAAATGTACCTTATAGATTATTAAGGAAGTAAATAGACTGTAAAAAAAAAAAAAATAGGAATTATTCCTACCGTTAATTACGTTTCCAGGAGTCCATCATAACGGCACGACAGGAGTTAAGTCCTCTGTTCCTCTAGGGACAGGAAACACATGAGAGGTTAAAAGCCCCCCCCCCATATCACACCCTCAGTGTTTGTACTAATCACCAAACCAGGATGGATGCAACTCTATTTTATTATATACATATACCAATGTTACATTCACATTAGTGTCAAGAGCAGGGGCGGGAAATATGGTGCCGTTATGATGGACTCCTGGAAACGTAATTAACGGTAGGAATTATTCCTATTTTACCAGTACGTCCATCATAACGGCACGACAGGAGACATACCAAATCAAAAGAATATGGAACATTTAGGGCGGGACTACTGCCTGAAGGACTTTACGGCCATAGGCTAATTGTTGACTGGACAATACATCCAATTTATAATGTTTACTAAATGTGGATATATTGGACCAGGTTGCTACCTGGCAAATTTGGCCCACTGATGCTCCCACTTTCTCCGCCCAAGAAGCGGAGATTGCCCGAGTAGAATGAGCTTTAAGGGAAATTGGTGGATCCTTCCCCTCAGATTTATACGCGAGGGCGATAGTCCTTGTCAACCACCTTGCGAGAGTGGGCTTAGAAGCTTTCTTGCCCTTATTCACACCCGAGAATTGCAGAAAAAGGTTTGAGTCTCTCCTCCAGGGGGCTGTGACCTCTATATATCGAATAATTGCCCTCCTAACATCCAAGGTATGGAAGGACTTTTCCTTTTCATTTTTGGGAGACTGGCAGAAAGACGGCAGTTTTCTTTCTTGATTCAGGTTCGTACTGGACACCACCTTAGGGTGAAAGGCGGGATCCAGTTTAAGAACCAATCTGTCCTCCAGAATCTTAAGGTATGGGTCCAGAACTGAGAGAGCCTGGATCTCACCTACCCGCTTCGCTGTAGTAACTGCCACAAGAAAGGCTGATTTCATAGAGAGCAGGTCTACTGATGATTCTTCCATGGGTTCAAAGGGAGACTTACACAAAGCTCTCAACACAAGATTGAAATCCCACGGCGGTACTAGACTCCTTATTGTGGGTTTTAAACGAGAAGCTGCTTTTATGAACCTTGATATCCATGGGTGGTCTATTAAGGAGTAGTCCAAAAAAGCACTTAGGGCCGAGATATGAACTTTTAACGTATTTGGCCTCAGACCCTTATCAAACCCCTCTTGGAGGAAATCCAGTATCTTTGGAATATTGGGGCGAGACAAATTTCCCACAGACTGACCTGCAAAGCTACAGAACGGTTTCCAGATCCTAGAATAGATGGCTGACGTTACTTGTTTCCTACAGGCTTGTAGAGTTGTAATTACTCGATGAGAAAGGCCCTTAGAGGCTAGGATCCGCCTCTCAGGTTCCATGCTGTCAGTTGGAGTAATTGGACATTCGGATGTAACAAGGGACCCTGCAATAGAAGATCTCTCCTGGCTGGGAGTCAGAATGGGAGATCCACCGACATCCGGTGTAGCAGAGGGAACCAGCTCTTTTTGGGCCAGTAGGGCGCTATCAGAATAAGAGCTCCCCTCTCCTGTTGGATTTTCCTTAGTACTCTTGAGATGAGAGGGACTGGAGGAAAGGCGTACACCAGTTTTGTTTCCCATGGTTGAGAAAGGGCATCTATTCCTTCTGGGCTGTCGGCTGGGTCCAAGGAAAAAAAGCGCTGCAGCTTCCTGTTTTTTCTTGTTGCAAACAGGTCTATGAACGGGGTGCCCCATCGTTGAATGATTTCATGAAACACATCCGGATTCAGCTCCCAATCTGAGGGACCAACTCTTGCTCTGCTGAGAAAATCTGCTACCACATTTTCAGACCCCCTTAGATGAATAGCCGATATTGAGAGAACATTTCTCTCCACCCAGTAGAAAATTCTTGCCGCCAAGGATTGTAACCATTTCCCTCTTGGACCTCCTTGCCGACAAAGAAAAGCGATGGTGGTGCTGTTGTCTGAGAACATTTTTACGTGATTTCCTCTGAGCAAATGTTGACATCTTTGAAGAGTTTCCCAGACCGCCTTTAGCTCCCTGAAATTTGACGACCTGTGTTGTATCTCTTTGGGCCACATCCCTTGTAGATATCTGTTTCCTATGCTTGCTCCCCAGCCTTTTTGGCTGGCATCCGTATGGATCTGGATTGAATGAAGAAGGATCCAGTCTACTGCATTTTCTAAGTTTGAAGGGTCTGTCCACCAGGAAAGGGAGTTTTTTAGCTCTCTTGACAGTCTCATTTTCTTGTATAATCCCGATGGTCGTCTGTTCCAAACTGACAGGATCGACTTCTGTAACGGCCTTGAACGGGCCTGTGCCCATTTCACGCTCGGAATGCATGAGGTCATCAATCCTAAGATCCGCATGGCGTATCTGATTGAGGTGGTCTTCCTTTTCTCGAAGTTGTAAATTTCCAGTTTTATTTTTTCTTTTTTCTCCTGGGGCAAGGAGGACTTTTAAAGACGGAATCTAAAAGTACCCCTAAAAAATACTTTTGTAGTACTTGGATGGAGGCTTGATTTTTCCCAATTGATGTTCCACCTCAAATATTCCTAGGTTTTGATCGTATGATCTTGTTGACTGAGAAGAAGAGACTCTGACTCTGCCACCAACAATATATCGTCCAGGTAAGGGATGATTATAATCCCCTGTGTTCTTAAGAAGGCCACTACGTCTGTCATAACCTTTGTGAATATTCGCGGGGCCGAGGACAGACCGAAGGGTAGGCAAGTGAATTGAAAGTGGTGTACTGTGTCCTCTTGCTCTAGAGCGAACCTTAGGTATTGCTGGTGACTTGGGTGAATTGGAACATGGTAATATGCATCCTTGAGGTCTAGGGTGCACATTACCGATCCCTTCTCTATCAATGGAATGCTGGTTTTTATAGTTTCCATTTTGAACCTTTTGTATTCCACCCACTGGTTTAAGGGCTTGAGGTTTATAACCGTACGGCGTTTGCCTGAGGGTTTTAACACTGAGAAGAGGGAGGAATAATGGCCTAAACCCTGCTCTGAAGGGGGGACCTGTTTTACTACGGTTAGGGATTGAAGGACTAATATATCCTGCCATAGACTTTTGAGATCTACGGGGGAGCGAGGACGAGTGATTTGGAAACGACGAGGGGGAGTATGGGAGAAGTCTATTTTGTAACCTTCCCCTAAGGAACGTAGGATCCATTGATTTTTTGTAATGGACGCCCACTTGTCCTGAAAGAAAAGAAGCCTGCCCCCTACTCCAATGGCGTCATGGTCTAGCTGGGGCTCCAGAGGCGACCTGATCTGCTCTGTCCTTTCCTTCCTTCCTGTAAGACCATCTCCCCGTCTTACCCTTACCCCTGTAATCACGTTTATGGGATCGACGGGATCCACGAAAGGGCCGGTATCTTTTAACCCTATCCTCGGGGAAAACCTTTTTTCTTGTCGGATGCTCTTTCTAGGATCTCGTCCAACACTGGACCAAAGACCCGAGCACCCGAAAAGGGAATTGAGCACAGTTTATTCTTTGAGTGGCTATCCCCCGACCACGTTTTTAGCCATATTGCCCGTCTAGCGGTATTACATAATACACTACATCTAGCTGCAAATCTGACTGATTCGGCCGAGGCATCAGCCATGAATTGCGTTGCCAGCTTTAACATGGGAAGAAAGTCTGATAGCATTTCTAAGGGGAGTCCGACCTAATTTGATCTGACAGCTCGTCCAACCAAAGGCACATGGATCTTGCCACTGAAGTGGCAGCGATATTTGATTTAATTATGGCGGCTGAGGCTTCCCAACTCCTCTTGAGCATGCTCTCTGCCTTCCTATCCATTGCGTCCTTGAGACAGGACGAATCCTCAAAGGGGATGGATGTTTTTTTAGCCACTTTCGCTATTGGGACATCTACTTTAGGGATTTCCTCCCAAAGTTTGATGTCCTCCGGATTGAAAGGAAGACGGGATTTAAAGTCTCTTGGCACAATCAGTCTTTTCTCCACTTCTTCCCATTCCTCCATAATCATTGATTTTAAATGCTCATTTACAGGGAACACTCTATTTCTCTGAGTTCTCAGACTTGCGAACATTTCATCTTGTCTGGAATGGGAGACCTGAGTGTCCTCCAAGTTCATAGTATGCCTAACGGACTTTAATAGTTCATTCGTATGTTCTGTAGAGAAGATATATTTCTTTCTCTCTTGTGAGGGTAACTGAGAGAAGCGATCCTCATCCTCTTCTAGACTGTGCTCTGATGTGGAGTCTGAATATTCTTTTCTGGCGAGGAGAGGGTTGAACTATTTGGGGTGACGGCTGTGTACGGGAAGGCATGAGGCTCGAGACTGTACTC
Source organism: Phyllobates terribilis (assembly GCF_046119375.1). Taxonomy (NCBI): domain Eukaryota; kingdom Metazoa; phylum Chordata; class Amphibia; order Anura; family Dendrobatidae; genus Phyllobates; species Phyllobates terribilis. Next base: position 413,164,938 of record NW_027362763.1, read on the forward strand.
TGGACCTCCTCACAGATCACAGATCTTATATCCGTCAAAAAGGAAGTTTTTTCTTCCTTTAAGACCTCAGCTATACATTTTTTACACAGCCGCTTTTTATATGAGTCCTGAAGCTTCGTGTTACAGTCTACACATCGTATTGATTTTTTGGAAGAAGATCCAGACCTCTGGGTTCCCCTCTCCTAATCCATAAAAAAATAAAAAAGGACACCGGAGATTTACTATAAAGACCTGTCCTAGAATATTCTGCCAAGAGAAGGGCCTAAGGCTGTACTCACACTGCCCAGGGACTCTGAAGGGGCTTCTGACCGTGTAGGATTAGATTCCATGGTGTCAGAGTGTGTGTGGCTGAGGTGTACCCTTTATAGGGTCTTACCTGATCCAGGTGGTAGCCACGCCCCCAACGATAACCGCCATTCTTAATGCCCTGGAGGCTCACCACCGCCTCCGGGCACCTGTGCAAAATGGGCGCCGGAAGCGCCGCTTCCCGGTGCCGGAAAGAAGCCCCAAAGCGGAAGTTCGCAATGATGACTCCGCCTCCCGACTGGAAGCCATACACAGCGCTCCTCTCCGTGGAGCGCACGCCGGCCCTTCAGAACAACGCCGGTGGGAAAGTGCAACGCTCAGTGCCCCCTGTCCGGGGGATACAGCGGCAAGCGGCGGTTTTCTGGCTGAGGGACCCGCAGTGGGGTATCAGCATGGAGCCTCTGGACCGAAGGAAGGGGATTGTTTCCATGTGTTTCCTGTCCCTAGAGGAACAGAGGACTTAACTCCTGTCGTGCCGTTATGATGGACGTACTGGTAAAAGACGGATTTTGGTAAGACCTTACCTGTAAAATCCTTTTCAGCGAAGGAAGGAAGGAAGACACAGATCCATTACTAGTGGGTAGGCGGAGCCCCACAGGATAGTTCACCTCAGATTAGAAAAAGTGACGACCGGGCCCTCCAGCTTAGGCTCCTCCTACTCCCATGTTCTTCAGTCCGTACACAAGCTAAGGAAGAGCAGACAACACCAGCGGAACAACACAACCCCTTCCGAAAATTCAGAAATGCGAGAGAACAGGTTATGCATATAACAGAAAAAACACACAGTCCCAGGCACTACTCACTGGACCTGACAACTGCGATGAGCTGGTAATGCTGGAACAGAGCCCTAGCGCACCGACCCCCGCCCAGATGACCGCCATCAGAGAGGAGTCGCGCCGCATCTAGAAAACAATAATGCACTTCTGCCATGGGAGGGTGCTGTGTCTCCCTTCCTTCCTTCGCTGAAAAGGATTTTACAGGTAAGGTCTTACCAAAATCCGTCTTTCAGCAGCAGAAGGGAAGGAAGGGAGACACAGATCCATTACTAGTGCGACGTCCCAAAGCAGTCCAGAACTCAAGGGTGGGAAACAGTGGCAGAATCGCCAACACCCCAACAACTTAGTCAAGCGCGCAACAAGCGCCAAAACTAGATAAAGAGATAACCTAAACCACCGCTGCCTGCAGGACCCTGCGTCCCAAGGCAGCATCGGCGGAAGCACTCACGTCCACTTTATAAAATTTAGTAAAAGTGTGAACGGAGCGCCAGGTAGCCGCCCTGGCAGAGCTGCGCTGCCGAGGCCCCCTGCTGAAAAGCCCACGACGAACCAACAGCTCTCGCGGAATGAGCTCGAGCCTTAACCGGACAAGGCTCGCCCTCGAGCCAGTACGCTTCCAGGATAGCCGAACGTATCCACCGAGCTATAGTGTCCTTGGAGGCCCGCTGACCACGCCGAACGACCAGCAGGAATCACAAAAAGAGAGTCCGACTTCCGAAACCCTTGCGTGATTGAAAGATAGAACTTCAAAGCCCACACCAAATCCAACGAGTGCAAGGCTCGCTCCTTTGGACTTTTCGGATTCAGACAGAGGGAGGGCAACACGATGTCCTGATTGATGTGGAAACGCGACACCACTTTAGGCAGAAAATCGCCACGGGTACGAAGCACCACGCGATCCGAGTGGAACTCCAGAAAAGGGGGCGAGCAAGACAGTGCCGCCAACTCAGAAACCCTTCTCAAAGAGGTGACCGCCACCAGGAAGGCCACCTTCCAAGAAAGCAAGTAAAGCGTAGCTGAATCCATAGGCTCAAACGGCCCATGCTGAAGAGCCTCCAAGACTAGATTGAGCCGCCAAGGAGCCACAAACGCCCTCCGAGGCGGAAACTGACGTGCAACCCCGCGAAAAAACGAGCGCACATCCCTGCGCGAGGCAATAGCCTTCCGAAAAAGCACAGATAGTGCAGATACCTGACCCCGCAAGGTACCAACCGCCAGACCCTTGGCCAAACCACATTGCAGAAAAGCCAATAAGTTGGGAATGGAAAAAACCCTCGGGTTCCTTGACGATCCAGAACACCATGAATAGAAGGCCTCCCAAGTTCTGTGATAAATCCTAGTCGTAGCTGGACCTCTGGCCGCCCGCAAGGTGGTAATGACCTCGGCCGAAAACCCACGACGGGTCAAGATCTCGGTCTCAAGTGCCACGCCGTCAAACGAAGCGACTTCAGGTCCGGATGACGAATGGGCCCTTGGGCTAACAGGTCCGGGCGAAGAGGCAGTGGAAACGGAGGCACCGCCAGAAGAGATACCAGCGTTGAATACCACGCCCTCCGCGGCCAATCCGGCGCCACCAAAATTGCCGGAATTCGTTCGAGTTTGATCCGCCGGATGACCAGGTGAAGCAAGGATACCGGCGGAAACACGTAGATCAGCTCGAACTGGTCCCACGGGGCCACTAGAGCATCTACCGCCACAGCCTCCGGGTCCCTGTACCTGGACATGAACGTCGGAACCCTGGCGTTCTGCCTGGATGCCATCAAGTCCACCTGGGGAGTCCCCCAACGGGAGCACAGCAGTGTAAAAACTTCCGGATGAAGACTCCATTCTCCGGGATCCACCTGCTCGCGACTGAGGAAGTCCGCCGTGATATTCAGCACTCCTGGGATGTGAATCGCGGAGATGGCTGGGACCCTGGACTCGGCCCATACCAGGATCTGAGAGACCTCCATCATGATTCTGGAACTCCTCGTCCCGCCCTGATGGTTGATATACGCGACCGCTGTCGCATTGCCCGTTTGAATACGGACCGGCAGACCGCTCGAGGGGACCGTCCAATGTCGGAGGCAGAGAAATATCGCTCTCAACTCCAGGATGTTGATCGGCAGAGACGACTCCTCTGACGACCAGACCCCCTGAACCCAGAGATCGTTCAAAACCCCCCCCCCAGCCAGTCAGGCTGGCATCGGTGGTAATGACCGACCACCGTGGGAGGAGGAAGGATTTCCCCAGGGATAAAGCCTCCGGACGTAACCACCATCCAAGAGACTCTCGCACCCTGCGGGAGATACCGACACAGCGATCTAGCGAAGCCGGCGATCGGTCCCAACGGGTCAGAATAAGATTTTGGAGACCCCGGGAATGAAATTGTGCAAACGGTACCGCTTCCATTGCTGCCACCATCAGACCCAGAAGGCACATACACTTTCTGAAGGGACATCGCCATAGCCAATCTCATATCCTGGACATGGTGACGAAGGTTCGCTTGTTTATCCGGAGGCAGGGACACCACTGCTCGAACCGTGTCGAAAAACATCCCCAAGAACAGGATTGACTGCGACGGCTCCAAGGATGACTTCTTCCAATTGACCAGCCACCCGAAGTCCTCCAGGTGCTGAAGGGAGAGATCGCGAGCCGTCACCGCCTCCTCCGCTGTGGATGACACAATTAACAGGTCGTCCAGGTAGGGGAGAATCGTAACTCCTTGCCTTCGAAGGAGCGCCATGAGCGGCGCCAGAATTTTTGTAAAAACCCTGGGCGCCGAGGCTAACCCGAATTGTAGGGCCACAAACTGGTAATAGGCCTGACCTATGGCAAAACGCAGGAAGCGCTGGTGAGCCCTGCCGATAGGGACATGCAAATAGGCGTCGCGAATGTCGATCGACACCAAGAAATCGTACTGCGACAGGGCCGCCACGACAGAGCGAAGAGACTCCATACGGAATTTCCGGGTCCGGACATGAACATTCAATTCTTTGAGGTCCAGAATGGGGCGAAACTTGTCCTCCTTTTTGGGGACCACAAAAAGGTTGGAGTAAAACCCCCTTCCCCGGTCCACCACCCCCTGCTGCAGAAGAGAGTCGACCTCCCGCAGCAGTGCGGCAGCCAGCTTGGGCTCGGACGGGATGCGTGACTGACGAAATCAGTCCGGGGGTCGAGAATGAAACTCTATGAAATAGCCTGCCGATATAACCCGCGTCACCCAGGCGTCTGATACGCTGGACGCCCAAATCGACCCGAATTGAAGCAGACGACCTCCCACCCGAGAGCCCTCGAGGGGGTTCCTGGCGTCAGTCCGCCTTAGCAGGCTTTTTGACAACCTCCCGTTTGTCCTGACGGAAATGTTGTTTCCAGGGAGTACGGGATTTCTGGGTGGTCTTCTTTCCGGAAGACGAAGGACGACCCGATCTCCAAGAGGGCTGACCGAACCGTCCCCTGGGCCGAAAGGACCGACGACCACTACCGGCACTTGACTTGCCAGACGTAGAAGCTGCTGCTTTCCGCTGCGGCAAAGCCGAATCCTTGGCCTTGGCCTTAGCAATCAGCTCCGTGAGGTCCGAACCAAAAAGCTGACCGCCCTTGTACGCCAGACTCAGCAAACCTTGTTTGGATACCGCGTCTCCAGTCCACTGTTTAAGCCACAGTGCTCTCCTGACTGAGACGGCCGAGGATTGAGCCCTGGACAGAACCGAAGTAGCATCCAGCACTGCGTCCCTGCCATATCGGGCCGCCTCTTCCAACAGCTGGAAGAGCCTTTCCGCCTCAGACAGCGGAGTCCCATCTTGCCACGCCGTCCGCAGCTGATCCAACCACCGCAGAGAAGCCTCACTAGCCCACATGGCCCCCAAGGCCGCTCGAAATCCATGACCTGCGGCCTCGTAGATGGACTTCGCCGCTAACTCCGTCCTTCTATCCAGCGGGTCCTGTAGACTCGCCTTCCCTTTAACAGGAAGCAAAGAGGATTTGCTCAGCTGAGACAATGGCACGTCCACTTCAGGAGAGGGGACCCAATTAGCGATCTTCTGTGGAGCAGGGATACAGGGCATCAAAAAACCGCATCCCCTGGAAGCGTTTATCCGGACACAGGCGTTCCTTCTCCACCGCCTCGTTAAGTTCATCGTGCGCCGGCAGCGTCGAACGAGCCCGATGCGACTCCTGATACAGCCGGGCCGACTTGCCAGGGCGCCTCATCACCTCTTCAGACAGCTGTAACGCTTCCCGCATAGCCCCAATAAAAGCGTCCACGCGGCCCGAAAGCGAAGCAGATCGACCCTGCCGATCCTCTTCATCAGAATCGGAGATTTCACCAGCAGAGTCTGTCGGTGATTCCGAAGCCTCTGACGCACTGCGCGGAGGAGACAGCGCCACCACAGGCCTGTGGCGCTTCTTGCCTCGTGACGTCGGTTGGGACTTAGCTGATACCCAATGACCCAGGAGGTCAGACAGACTGTCAATGGAGCGAGTGAGCGCTTCCACTTTAACATCACTAAGACCCCCGACCAGTGTCGAACCTGACGCCGAAGACCCCGTCGTATCAGATATGCGTGACTGAAGCGGACCGGGAGAGAGGTCCGCGCCCCCTGGTCCCTGATCCGACATGCCCCCACACAGTTGCGAGCGTCGTGGATAAGGCGGTGACAACACCTTACAATGGGTACGGGAACCGAGGATGTGTGATTCTGCTACCACAGCCTGTTCCTACACACAAAAGCTCCTCCTTAAAGGGAGAAGAGCTACCCCAGAGCAAAAGTTAACCTAACAGACTAGGGCCCAGAAAGAGTTAAAAGCCCTGGTGAGGCCAGACCCCTCAGAAGGGGTTAATGCTGCTGACCACGCAATACGCCTTTGCCTTAGAAGGATAGCGGTGTGCGAGTCCCTCAGCGGGGAAGTAGCAGCGCTGTATATAGCACACCCTGTCTGCCTTAAGAGGCCAGCAGTAAGGTGCTCTGCGCTGCAATAGTGTGAGAAAGGAATCTTCTGCCTTAAAAACAGAAGTGACTCACCAGCTGGCCGGGGTGACTGCTCTTCCTTACACAGTGCTCGGAGTCTGGTGTAGAGAGCGGGGAGCAGGAGGTAGCACTAGGTAATGGAAGAAGAAGAGGGGGCTGGGACAGCTCCAGCGCGCGCTTTCCTGGCACTTCCTGTCTGAGCTATGATGACAGGCAGCAGAGAGGCGCGAAGCCACGCCCCCCGCCGCCGCTACCAACAGAGCCCGCGCTCCTCCGTCCCTGCTCCCCTGCCGATAACACAAACGCCTGCAGCGGAGATATCCTCCTGCAAGGACAAAACAAGCAGTCACCACTTGAAAACAGTAACAGCGGCTGCCACAGCAGCCGCTGAAGCACTCAGACCACAGAGAGCACTTACCCAGCTGAGCGCCACAGGGACCCCCAGGGTTGTGTGGCGCCGTGGCCCTTTGCTCCCCCCCACGGCGTAGCGCGCAGGGACCCCACAGAAGCGGTGTGCGTCTCCGCCAGGGAGCGCCCTGTATCCCCCGGGGCCGGCAGGCTTCTGCGGGGACCACCTTAGGGGGTACACAGATCTGCCAGGGGAGGGTCAGGGGTCCCAGCAGCGCCGAGACCCCCTGAGACCTCTAGACCACGGGGGGTCCAGGTCTCCGGAGTAAAATAAAAAATTCTTCTGAGGAGCTGCAAAGGCAGTGACTATCCTCTGCGACCTCAAATTTTAAACTGAAGAACATGGGAGTAGAAGGAGCCTAAGCTGGAGGGGCCGGTCGTCACTTTTTCTAATCTGAGGTGAACTATTCTGTGGGGCTCCGCCTACCCACTAGTAATGGATCTGTGTCTCCCTTCCTTCCCTTCTGCAGCTGAAAAGCTTTTTAGAGGTGTCATGAGATTGGTGGTTGGTGCAGCCGATACCACTTTACAACCTAAGCAGATGCAGGTCCTAGAATGAGCATATCTATATTAAAAACACTTTACAGAAATAAAAATAAAAAAGGTACATGACTCTGCACGAGATGAACTATAGGCATCATTCACACTTGTTAATTCAAGTCAGTATTTTTCATCAGTAGTTCTAAGCCAAAGGATGGGTTTACATGACTGTTGTGAAAAGGAGTTGTTACCTCTGCAATCTGCAGACTGGCTGTGTGTGCAGCGCCGCACACTCGCCACATCGCAGACTGTGCAGGAGCTGCCTTGCATTACACGGCCGATTAATGGTCCTTATGGAAAATTGCTCATGTGTTTGAACACATATTCCACGACTAGACCACATGCTGTTCAGGTGTGGTACATTGTGCATGGACTGAACCCCCCCATAAAAAAAACCAAAAAACAGTTGTCCGAACTGACAAAACCAGAGAAAGATGAACAATGAAAAAGTACAATGGGAAGAATTCCCTGTGCAGAGATTCCATTCCTGGTTATGGCTTACAAACACTGATGCAAACTGCTTACCTAAATACGCAAGTGTGAATTATGCTGTACTGGCTCAGTGGTTAGCACTGCAGCGCTGGGATCCTGGGTTCAAATCCCACCAAGGACAAAATCAGCAATGAGCTTGTATGTTCTCCCTGTGTTTGCGTGGGTTTCCTCCCACACTCTAAAGATATACTGATAGGGAATCTAGATTGTGAGCCCTAATGGGGACAGTGCCGATAATGTCTGTAAATTGTCTGAATTGTAAAGCGCTGCAGAATATGTTGGCGCTATATAAATAAAAAGATTATTATTGAGTCATGGTGAAGATAAATAGTGGTCTATAAGCCACTATTATTACCAACGACACCCCAAAAAAGACAAAGTATGACTATATAGTTCAAAATCTCTGTTAGATAAATTGTATTCACACTGAAGTTAAAAAGAATAAAATATGAACGTTTTAAATAGTTGTCGATCTGCTATATTGATGGTGGTGACAGATGTCAACCTCAGCTGACAGTGACATGTTGCTGCCTTATCTTGCTAACATTTCCAGAGCGGTTGTTGATGTATGACCTTTTAGGCCATCCACTTTATGATAAGGTTACTAGTAGTTGTCCATTTAATATCTAATATTATGCAGCATGTATGAACTTATTCATACAGTAACAGTGGGGTTGGTAATGGGGTTAAATGGATGGTGGGGTTAAGAGGGACTATGGATATTCTTCTGAATTATAGAAAAATATTTAGGTACAATGTTTCTTTCTTACACTTTTTTTTTTTACATGCGTTCACTTGTTTTCTTATACTTATTATTCACACATCTTATCTTCACTTTTTACCACCAATCCTTAAATAATACATTCAAATACCGTATTTATACATCCTATTGTATTGGTATGTGCACTTCTTTTCCTAGTTCCATGTATTATGTGTGTGTATTGGTTGCACATGCACCTTTATTTTGTTTCATTACATTTATGTTTTTGCTTTATGTGTACGTCTCTCTCCTCCTCCCCTATTCCAGCTCTAAAGCGCCATATACCACTTATTTTATTGATAACTGGTGACAAAATTGCTTAAAATGACTATGGGCAAAGCAGAAGTGAGCATGCATGTGCGTGCTGCTCCCCTGGGTTTGTGGTGCCTCTGTAGCGTGTGGAACGGTGCCTACACGGCCATACTGCCTCACTTCTGTTACCAGTTACTGGTGTCACTGTTCTCGTTCAATCAGGTGCAGGCTGCCATATAGCTACATCATGAGTACCTCCGCTTTTCTATTTATACCATATTATGGCCATTTAGTTTTTCAACCCCTTGAGGAAGTCAACTGCGAAACACACATCAGGATTTGAGCGACGGTCTGGCTTTTGTTTTGTGCCATTATATCTCAGCCTGGGGATAACCTGTTTTTTTGAATATTCAGTCATTACTTATTTATGCATTGGTACTTTATCCATTTGTTCCAATAATGCTTTGTGATTACAACACTGCTTCCTGTTGGTTACAATTACATTGAACTATTGCACTTAAATTATACTTTTTGTATCAAATTTAAAAGGGAATCTGTCACCACATTTGAGCGATCTGACCTATTAAACCCTTCACGACCATTGATGTATAGGTACCTTTAATGTATAGGTACATCATAGGTCTGCTCCTGCCTTTCAGCATCTGAGCCCGCATCTTTCCCCACACATGACAGCTGATCCGATCCACCCGCGGCTGTTAACCAGTTAAATGCCGCTGTCAATTATGGACAGCAGCATTTAACATGCGCCGGCCAGAAGCCAGTCACGTGATCGCGGGGGCGCCCATGGGTTGTCATGACAGCTGGTGGTGTGCAGATTATCCCCCCATGCCTGTCATTGTGAATCTCGTCATGATTCCTGCTATGTGTAGCACAGTTGATCAGATGATCGCAGCTATTTAAGTCAGACATTTAAAATAAAAAAAAACCTATAAAAACAAAAATTTTTTCAAAACACTCCTTTTACCCCAGTGAAAATAAAACAATTAAAAAAACACATATTTGGTATCACTGCATTCAGAAATGTCCGATCAAAATATAAAGTAAATTTATCAGATAGGTAAACGGAGTAACGAAGAAAAAAAAATTGAAAAGACAGAATTAAGCTTTTTCCTGTTTTCCAGTACGCTATATGGTAAAATCAATGGTGTCATTGAAAAGTACAACTCAGCCTGCAAAAAAAAAAAGCCCTCATATGGTCATATTGACGGAAAAATAAAAAAAAGTTATGGCTCTGGGAAGAAGGAGCGCAAAAAACAAAAGTTCAAAAATGGAAAACTGCAAGGTCATAAAGGGGTTTAATATGGGCATACACGTTATTGACAGCTGAAGCTAAGAATACCTATATGCTTCACAGATCATGCCTTGTTCTGTAAAAATCATATTTTATTGCTTTATGTTAAGCCGTTCTTCCAGGCTATGGGACATACGCTGCCTCCTCTCTTCATTATCCTAGATTTCTCCTCCCCTCTCTTCACTGTGTCTCCATTAGATAAGTTGTGTCCACAATGATATTATAAGGAGTAAAATTATAAAGTATGAGAGTTTTAAAAGGAATCGGTAGGCAGGTTTTTGCTGTGTAGTCTGAAAGGACCATGGTGTAAGGGCAGAGACTAATTCCAGTGATGTGTCACCTACTGGGCTGCATGTTTTTGTTTCAATAAAATCACTGTTTTATCAGCTGGAGATCATCACTACAGGACATGCTGGTGTGTCAGAGTGAAACACATTGACGAAGGACTAGTGCCGGATATCGAACGATGTAGCATGAAATACTAAGTGATACATCGCTACATCCCGGATCTCTGTCCCTTCCGCATGCTGCTCTCAGATTACATAGCAAAAACCCACTGCCAGATTCCCTTTAAATAACCGATTGGCAACATGTTTCATTCCAGATTCGAGATCCACCCCAAGAAGGAATCTTTGTACATGGAGTTCATCTTTGGGGAGTGCATTGGAACAAGACTGACGGAGAGATTGTGGATTCCCCTCCAAAGCATAGTCTGAATGTCCTTCCCGTCATTCACCTGCAGTGTTTGCCTACAACAGAAAAGTCTGGGATTCACGATGCTCAAAAATCCGATACATACCAGTGTCCAGTGTACCGTTCATCAACATCTATAAGAGAGACTGTTTTTAATCTGGGCATTCACAAAGAAAATATTTCTAGCTCGAGGTGGGCTCTGAGGGGCATGAAAGCAACAATACATCCATTTTGACTCATTTTCCATTCTATATCTACATCAATAATATACACATTGTTACAGAGCACATTTAATAATACGGAATTGGATTACTACATGTAACAGATCTGGAAATAGAAAATAAAAATAGCTTTTTAATGAATATTTTGTACATTACATGTCAAATTCTATGTGAGACATACTTGAACTGGCACTCTTGGCTCTTTGTGCATCAGAAATGTAATTCTTTCTCTGTTATAAGTGTTAGATCTGTTCTGTAACTTACGCTAATTTTTGACATTATATATGGTTAATCTGTCAGACCAAATGAGTCTCAGCTCCAACCCATTGCATAAATAAAAAGTTGAATATTTTATCACTTTTTAGCTAGAAAACTTCCCATAAATTGTTTAATTATGACTCCCTACTTATGTATCTTATTGACACAGTGTTATGTATCTTACAATCTGTTATTAATGAGAACTAAAGATGGGCAGATCGACTCACATGTCTTCAGTCCGCCGGCCAGGTCTCTGAACGGGATAAATCTTCCATGATCCATGACGTGGCTTTTCATTAGCCAGGACTGGTGCGGCTCATCATTGTGACATGACGCATAGTGCTCCAGTCTGGCTAATCAAAAGTCGGGCATCCCAGAAGGTAAGACATTCGTAATCCTCCCGTCCAGCAGCCACAAAGCACTAACCTGGCAGATGAACTGGAGTCCCACGAATCAATCCGCCCATCCCTAATGAGAACCTATCGGGTGAGGTATGCAGCCATTACCTGGGAGGAGCACAAAATATTGGAATGAAGCTAAGCTTTGTGAGATCCATTTACTTACATAGGATCAGTCGTGATAGGACTGCTAGGAGAGAAGGAGAGTTCTGCTTACCCAGCCCATTGAGCTGTGAGCCACAGATATGCCTGGAATGGCAGTACCATACTCACCTTTTCATTTATGTCTTTTATAGGCTCATCCATTTTTTTTTTTATGTTTGCCACTGTCGGTGGAATTTAGGTTTTCTAGAAGTTGCAAAAAAAAAAAGTTTAAAAGACAAAAATAAAGACCATTTTTTACTGTATGCGAAGTTGTATGAACAGTGTGTTCTATTTTTAAAAATTTGGCACAAAAAAAATATTGCAACAAATGCAAGACCAAAAAAATACAAAATGACGACTCAGGGACATAGTCCGCAATACTTGATGCAAATTTTTTATTACATTTCTGAAAAATTTACAGCCATCTACTACATGGTCACTTTTATTTTTTTTTTACCATGATGTGTCCATAAGTCATTGTTCTTTGGGGTGTCTCTGGAGGGTTGTAGACTGTCTTTCTATGCTCACTCTAGAAATCCAAATCCAAAATGCTGCACTTTGATAAAAAAATACTCCTTCAAATAATGTAAACCTATAGATGACGGAGCCTGGCTTCTGGGAAGATGCAGATCCCAGCAATGGGACCGGCGTCTAGATAAAAGGCACTGATACACACTGCTGTCAGAGAAGAAATAGTTGGAATACCATTTATTATGGGAGTTCCAGCCACCAGTCCACTGACAGCTGTACATGGTAGGACCCCATTCTTGAGAGTCAGGTCCAATTGGTGGCATACAAAGTTGTCAATCTGTCATCTGACCTCCCACACAAAATAAAGATTAAAATATATAGAACCCTAGGCACCTTTTGCACCTAAACTGAAAAATTTAGGAGCAAAATGTATTTCTTAGCCACCAAATGTGAGACAATAATCATTAGCCAAATGTTAAGGACACAAATGGCTATAACTACTAGAAGAGTATTTTCACGATTGTCCACATGATGCACTTGTTTTGCATTTTTTCCACAAGATGATTTGCAGGAAAAATGCAGATCATCACACACAAGACAATAAATACTGTAACGGGTCTGGGAGGTGGAACCTATAAGCAACTATACAAAGGGGCAGTCCTTGTAAGGAAGCGGGTGGCTCCCAGGGAAGGCGGGCAGGTAGTCACGGCAACTGACAGGAACAGTCTCTGGGTAGAAGGGCAGGAGGTCACGGCAAGTGACAGGGACAGTCTCTTGACAGGCGGGTGGTCACGGCAAGTGACAGCAGGGTAAGAGTCTCTAGACAGGCAGGTGGTCACGGCAAGTGACAGCGGGATAAGAGTCTCTAGACAGGCAGGTGGTCACGGCAAGTGACGGCAGAGCCTCCAGGTAGGCTTGCAGGCGGGTAGCAGGTGAGCGCTCCTAGGTGAGCAGGTAAGAGTCTCTCGGCTGGCTGGCAGGTGGTCTCAGGCAGGTGCTTCCTGATCCGCAGGCGGACTGGTCCATAGACAGACTGGCGGATCCTGGTAGACAGACTGTCGGACCGCAGGGAATGCAAGCAGGTAGACAGAGCTGGAAAACAGACTGGCAACGGGACCTGAAGGCTGAAGCAGAGGTGAAAGGCTTTGCAACAACTTTGCTCTGGCACCTCCATTTTGGAGGAGGTGCCTTATATATTGGAGCTCCACCGGCAATTGGCCAGGGACTCCTTAGGACGGCACGCGCGGCCCCTTTAAGAGAGAGGGAGCGCGCGTGTGCGCGCCCTAAGCACAGTGCCCGGGAAGCAGCGAGCGCTGCCAGCAGCGCGGGAAGAGGACGCCGAGGACGGAGCAGGGAGGTGAGGGGAACGGCGTCTCTGCCTAGCAGGAGGCAGGGACGCCGACGCTACAAATACTATATTACTGCTCCCCATGTACCAGAATATTACTATTACAATACTTCCCCTATGTACAACAATATGACTCACTGCTTCTATGTACACAAATATAACTACTATAATACTACACCATATATATGACAGCACGGTGGCTCAGTGGTTGGCACTACAGCCTTGCAGCGCTGGGGTCCTGGATTCAAATCCCACCAAGGACAATATCTGCAAGGAGTTTGTATGTTCTCCTCATTTTTGCATGGGTTTCCTCCGGGTTCTCTGGTTTTCTCCCACATTCCAAAGACATAATGATAGGGAATGTAGATTGTGAGCCCCAATGGGGACAGTGTCCATAATGTCTGTAAAGCGCTGTGGAATTAATGGCACAATATAAAGTGAGTAAAATAAATAAAATATAATAATTATATTCTTGTACATGAGGTGCAGTAGTGATACATGTATGAGTATATGTTATGTATGCATAAAAGTATAATAAACCTGGCTTACCAGACAGTCTACCTGTTCCTTTTTGGTGGTAGTGCTGGAAGATGGTGAGCCAGAAAAGTGGGACAATTTTTTTCTCACTTGTCATCCGTGTGCAGTCCATATGCAATCTGTTTATTTCTTTTTACGGCAGTAGCTATTAAAAGGGTGTTCAAATTAATTTTTCATCCTAAATGTATCTTTATTTTAATAGTAATCGTTTTTCTAATGTTGATTAAAAAGTCCCTACCTTTCCCACTCTAATCTAATTGCTTTATTTATTTTTTTCACCTATTTCCATTTTGATGACGCTTTGTTTGAGAATCCTCATTGCATACTGGGATACTCAAATGAGACATCACTACCACAGACTCAGTCAGGGCTGCGGAGTTGGCAAGCCGAGCCACCGACTCAGACTCCTCAATTTCCTTGACTCCAGACTCAAACTCCTCACTACTGAGCATGTACATAAAGTGCAGCACAGATTCATCTCAACTAAGAGCCGAGATCCTTAGATCAGGGACAGAACAGACATTTCATAACTTTCCCAAATTCTTATGAAAACATTTATAGCACATCCTGCATTATACTACTGTACCCTATTTATTATATACTTTAGGAGTCGGAGTCAATCCATTTTATACGGACTCCACAGTCCTGACCTCAGTCTCTACCCTGAAATGGAGAGTCATCAGTGATGTCCAATTCAGGGGCTTAGCTAGTCCTTGCTGTACTGAGCAGGTGTCAGTTGTTAATTCCAATGTATGCTCAGTACGAGCTCCCTTCTTAATATGCAATATACTTCTCTGTGTATAGAGGCAGTGTGACCCTTGCCGTCTCTAATTAGAAGTGACAGGCCGGCAACATAGCCGTTCGCATTGCAAGAACCAGCGAATGCTGTGTACAGAAACTAGCCCTGCCTCCAAAAGTGACAAAGCTGGTCTCTCCTTCATTCTCTCCTTACAATGTGGTGAACTACTAGATTTGGGGGTCCATCCTGATTGGGAAAACTTTGTCACAGTGAGATGGATTTTACGCTGCTGTTTACATGTACTATTTATTTACTCACTGCAGGGTATTTGCAAAAGGGTCTGGGTCCTGCTCTGCCCCCATCTATTTTGAGGTCTGCTGACACGTAGCGAGGTGAACTAGAAGACTTGGGGTCAATCCTGGTTTGGAACACCTTGTCGCGGTGGGATGGCTTTTATGCTTTTTTGACTGAAACAGTGTCAACCAAGTACCCCATGTTATTTTTATGTATTATTACTATTCACTTTTTGCAGGGTATTTTCTCATTTTGTTTTTATCTTCGGTTTTGTTTGCCTTTTCAAAGTTCAACTCAGTATATTTCAAATGTAGCCAAACCCTTGAAGATGGCTAGCTGGTGAATCATCCAGAGATCACGAGGGAAAGCTGCAGAATTCTGCACATACAGCACAGACCAAAAATTTGGACACACTTTCTCATTTAAAGATTTTTCTTTATTTTCATGACTTTGAAAATTGTACATTCACACTGAAGGCATCAAAACTATGAATTAACACATGTGGAACTATATACTTAACAAAAAAGTGTGAAACAACTGAAAATATGTCTTATATTCTAGGTTCTTCAAAGTAACCACCTTTTTCTTTGATGACTGCTTTGCACACTCTTGGCATTCTCTTGATAAGCTTCAAGAGGTAGTCACCAGAAATGGTTTTCACTTCACAGGTGTGCCCTGTCAGGTTTAATAAGTGGGATCATCAGTTGTGTTGTGCAGAAGTCTGGTGGATAACACAGCTGATAGTCCTACTGAAATAGACTGTTAGAATTTGTATTATGGCAAGAAAAAAGCAGTTAAGTAAAGAAAAACGAGTGGCCATCATTACTTTAAGAAATGAAGGTCAGTCAGTCCGAAAAATTGGGCAAACTTTGAAAGTGTCCCCAAGTGCAGTTGCAAAAACCATCAAGCGATACAAAGAAACTGGCTCACATGAGGACCGCCCCATGAAAGGAAGACCAAGAGTCACCTCTGCTTCTGAGGATAAGTTTATCCGAGTCACCAGCCTCAGAAATCGCAGGTTAACAGCAGCTCAGATTAGAGACCAGGTCAATGCCACACATAGTTCTAGAAGCAGACACATCTCTACAACAACTGTTAAGAGGAGACTTTGTGCAGCAGGCCTTCATGGTAAAATAGCTGCTAGGAAACCACTGCTAAGGACAGGCAACAAGCAGAAGAGACTTGTTTGGGCTAAAGAACACAAGGAATGGACATTAGACCAGTGGAAATCTGTGCTTTGGTCTGATGAGTCCAAATTTGAGATATTTGGTTCCAAACACTGTCTTTGTGCGATGCAGAAAAGGTGAACGGATGGACTCTACATGCCTGGTTCCCACCGTGAAGCATGGAGGAGGAGGTGTGATGGTGTGGGGGTGCTTTGCTGGTGACACTGTTGGGGATTTATTCAAAATTGAAGGCATACTGAACCAGCATGACTACCACAGCATCTTGCAGCGGCATGCTATTCCATCCGGTTTGCGTTTAGTTGGACCATCATTTATTTTTCAACAGGACAATGACCCCAAACACACCTCCAGGCTGTGTAAGAGCTATTTCACCAAGAAGAAGAGTGATGGGGTGCTACGCCAGATGACCTGGCCTCCACAGTCACCAGACCTGAACCCAATCAAGATGGTTTGGTGCGAGCATGACCGCAGAGCGAAGGCAAAAGGGCCAACAAGTGCTAAGCATCTCTGGGAACTCCTTCAAGATTGTTGGAAGACCATTTCCGGTGACTACCTCTTGAAGCTCATCAAGAGAATGCCAAGAGTGTGCAAAGCAGTCATCAAAGCAAAAGATGGCTACTTTGAAGAACCTAGAATATAGTAACATAGTTTTTAAGGTTGAAGGAAGACTAAGTCCATCTAGTTCAACCCATAGCCTAACTTGTTGATCCAGAGGAAGGCAAAAAAAACCCATGTGGCAAATACTAAGCTCCACATTGGGGAAAAAAATTCCTTCCCGACTCCATACGACAATCAGACTAGTTCCCTGGATCAACGCCCTATCAAGGAATCTAGTATTTATAACCTGTAATATTATACTTTTCAAGAAAGGCATCCATGCCCTTCTTAAATTTTAACAGTGAATCACTCATTACAACATCATGCGGCAGAGAGTTCCATAGTCTCACTGCTCTTACAGTAAAGAATCCCCGTCTGTGATTATGATTAAACCTTCTTTCCTCCAGACGTAGAAGATGCCCCCTTGTCCCCGTCTCAGGCTTCAGAGTAAAACGATCAGTAGAAAGGTCTTTGTACTGTGCCCTCATATACTTGTACATAGTAATAAGATCACCCCTGAGCCTTCTTTTTTCCACAGTAAATAACCCCAAGTGCAATAACCTGTCTTGGTATTGCAGACCCCCCAGTCCTCTAATAACCTTGGTCGCTCTTCTCTGCACCCGCTCTAGTTCAGCTATGTCTTTCTTATACACCGGAGACCAGAACTGTACACAGTATTCTAAGTGTGGTCGCACTAATGACTTGTATAGAGGTAAAATTATGTTCTCCTCATGAGCATCTATGCCTCTTTTAATGCATCCCATTATTTTATTTGCCTTTGCAGCAGCAGCCTGACACTGGCCACTAAACGTGAGCTTGTCGTCCACCAATACACCCAGGTCTTTTTCAGTTAAAGTTTTGCCCAGTGTTTTACAATTAAGCATATAATTATATATTTTATTTCCTCTGCCCAAGTGCATTACCTTACATTTATCCCCATTAAAGCTCATTTGCCATTTATCAGCCCAAGCTTCTAGTTTACATAGATCCTCCTGTAATATAAAATTGTCCTCCTCTGTATTGATTACCCTGCAGAGTTTAGTGTCATCTGCAAATATTGAAATATTACTCTGTATGCCCCTACAAGGTCATTAATAAATATGTTAAAAAGAAGGGGGCCCAATACTGACCCCTGTGGTACCCCACTGTTAACTGAGACCCAGTCTGAGTGTTTTCCATTAATAACCACCCTTTGTTTCCTATCACTGAGCCAATTCTTAACCCACATACATATATTTTCCCCTATCCCCATTGTTCTCATTTTATGTATTAACCTTTTGTGTGGAACCGTATCAAAAGCTTTTGAAAAGTCCATATACACAACATCCACTGCATTTCCTTGGTCCAGTCCAGAACTTGCTTCCTCATAAAAACTGATCAGATTAGTTTGACAGGAACGGTCCCTCGTAAACCCATGTTGATATTGGGTCATGAGGTTATTCTTCTTCAGATACTCTAGTATAGCATCTCTTAGGAAACCCTCCAGGATTTTACCCACAGTAGAGGTCAAGCTTACTGGCCTATAATTTCCAAGTTCAGTTTTTGTCCCCTTTTTGAATATTGGCATCACATTTGCTATACGCCAGTCGTGTGGTACAGACCCTGTTATTATGGAATCTTTAAAGATTAAAAATAATGGTCTATCTATGACATTACTTAATTCCTGCAGTACTCGCGGGTGTATCCCATCCGGGCCCGGGGATTTGTCAACTTTAGTGATTTTTAGACGCCGCTGTACTTCCTGCTGGGTTAAGCAAGTGACATTTACTGGAGAATTTTTGTTATCACTAATCATGTTTTCTGTCATGCAATTTTCTTGTGTAAATAAGGTTGAAAAAAAATCATTTAGCATATTGGCTTTTTCCTCGTCCTCATCCACCATTTCACCCAGACTATTTTTAAGGGGGCCAACACTATCATTTTTTAGTTTTTTACTATTTATGTAGTTAAAGAATATTTTGGGATTATTTTTACTTTCTCTGGCAATGATTCTCTCTGCCTCAATCTTTGCTGCCTTGATTTGTTTTTTTACATAATTTATTTAATTTTCTATATTTATTTAATGCCTCATCACTACCTACTTGCTTTAGTTCTCTAAATGCTTTCTTTTTGTCACTTATTGCGCCCCTTACAGCTCTATTTAGCCATAGTGGTTTCCTTCTATTTCTAGCATGTTTATTCCCAAGGGGTATATATTGTGCACAGGTCCTATTCAGGATGTTAATAAATGTCTCCCATTTGCTTTGTGTAGTTTTCTGTCTCAGGATATCGTCCCAGTTTATTGCACTAAGATCATCTCTCAACCGTTGGAAATATGCCTTCCTGAAGTTTAGTGTCCTTGTAACCCCTCTACTACACATCTTATTAAAGGTTACATGAAAACGTATTATTTTGTGATCACTATTACCCAAGTGACCCGCAACTCGTATATTTGATATGCGGTCTGGCCTATTGGTTAATATTAGGTCTAGCAGTGCCCCGGTCCTGAACCAGTTGTGAAAGGTAATTGTCTCTCATAGTAGTCAAAAACCTATTACCTTTGCTTGAACTACAGGTTTCTGTTCCCCAATGTATTTCAGGGTAGTTGAAGTCTTCATCTAGTTGCTTTACGAGGATATTCACCGCTACTTCCATTATTTTTGGAGACTTATAACAAACCCCTATCAGTAATTTATTATTTTTTCCCCCTCCCCTTATCTCCACCCACAGGGACTCTACATTTTCATTAGATTCACATATATCCTCCCGCAAGACAGGTTTTAAAGGATGATTTTACATATAAACACCCCCCCCCCCCTCACTTGTTTGTACGGTCATTTCTGAACAGACTATAGCCCTGTAAATTAACTGCCCAGTCATGGCTCTCGTCCAGCCACGTCTCAGATATCCCTACCATGTCATAATTATTTTCCAACAAAATTAATTCTAATTCCTCCATTTTGTTGGTGAGGCTTCTGGCATTAGTGTACATGCATTTTATGTATCTCTCTGTACCTCTATTCCTTCTTGCTTTATTGACTGCTCTAACCCCACCCCCAATTTCTTTATTTGTGCCCAGGTCACTATCTGCACTATCTTCCCACCTATAAAATGAATACCCTCCCCCCCAATCCCTAGTTTAAACACTCCTCCAACCTTCTAGCCATTTTCTCCCCCAGCACAGCTGCACCCTCCCCATTAAGGTGCAGCCGGTCCCTAGCGTAGAGTCTGTAGCCAACTGAGAAGTCGGCCCAGTTCCCTCCTTCCTACACCAGTTCTTGAGCCACTTATTTATCTCCCTAATCTCCCGTTGCCTCTCTGGCGTGGCACGTGGTACCGGTAGTATTTCAGAGAATACCACCTTGGAGGTCCTTGCTTTCAGCTTGCAGCCTAATTCCCTGAAATCATCTTTAAGGACCTTCCACCTACCTCTAACTTTGTCATTTGTGCCAATGTGCACCATGACCGCTGGGTCCTCACCAGCCCCTCCCAGTAATCTGTCAACCCGATCAGCGATGTGCTGGACTCGAGTGCCAGGTAGGCAGCACACTGTTCGACGATCCCTGTCTTTGTGACAGATTGCCCTATCTGTTCCCCTAATAATTGAGTCCCCCACTACAAGCACCTCCCTGGCCTGCCCTACTCTCCTATTTCCCTCTTTACTGGAGCTGACACTCCTCCGGCTTTCAGGGGACATGCCTTGCTGCAGTAGTGCTACCCCTATACCGTCACTCCCCTCATCTGCCAACTTTGCAAACTTATTGGGGTGTGCAAGATCAGGACTAGCCTCCCTGGCACTCTTCCCTCTACCACCCCTTCTAACTGTCACCCAACTAGCGATATTATAACTAGACATATTTTCAGTTGTTTCACACTTTTTTGTTAAGTATATAATTCCACATGTGTTAATTCATAGTTTTGATGCCTTCAGTGTGAATGTACAATTTTCATAGTCATGAAAATAAAGAAAAATCTTTAAATGAGAAGGTGTGTCCAAACTTTTGGTCTGTACTGTATGTGAGGGCACATAGTTTTACATGGCACCTGCTGTATACAAATCATGCCAAGGCTACCTGAGAGAGAGCCAATGTTGGGAGCCAAAAGGGTTAGAACAGGGATCCCTTTATTAATATGGCATAGGGACAAGGGCAGTTTTAAATTTTCCTTTTTTTTTTTTTCAAGAAAAACTCTTAAAGGTGTAATATAAAATACGATATAACACTGCAATACTTGTTTTTCGAGAGAGGAAAATACACAGCATTATACATTTTATTGAAATAACTTTTCAGTTTACATCAGTAACATTGACATAACTTCTCTTCTCATGTAAGAAAATAGACCAGTGTGGCTCAAGCCCTGTTTAGTCTAAGACCAGGTCTACACTTAAAGGGCATCTTCAGTAGGATCAACACTCCTAAGCCGTCTATCTGGGCACAGAGCTCATATAAAGCTGAATAAAATGGTAACTTGATGTCTGTGATCAGATTTCTTAGTCTAGAGAAATCCACGTTTTTCTTATATGTAAATGAGCTGTTCAGAACTATGGGCCGGACATTGATCTGCAGGAGAATCTGTCTCCATAGAAGAGGGTGTTGGCAGTGTGAGACATGTAATGACTGAGTCTGCTCTGCTGATCTCACTGCGGAGCTGTGTGTGATTATACCTGACACATCAGCAGGTTCCTTTCAGCTTTCATCTCACAAGCATCCAGTGTTTCTATACAGCAGAGCTGTGAGAGCTGCAGCAAATGTGCTTGTAAGGAGACAAACTTCAGTTCTACTGTTCTGTGTTACAAGTCTCACATTGCTAACACCCCCTTTCATGTAAAATAAGGACTATGATTTGCATGACAATCGGCCTCCAGGACTTAACAGCTCATTTATATAAGAAAACCATGGATATCTGTGGAATAAGACATCAGATTACATATATCAAGGTATCACTTTATTCAGCTTCCTATGACCATGCTCATATAGACGGCTTGGTAGGGTTGATCCTACTGACAGGTTCCCTTTAATATTGCTGCGATTTCTTCAGCTGCAGTCACACAGCAATATTGCGTATGACTTCTAGAGAACAGTATTTGGACAAATTTCCCCAGGGTCACGTTTAGTATGCTTGCACATACTGGGGATCTGTTATATATTACTACTAGCATAGAAAAACACAGCCTATTATAAGTGTAGAGTCCTCTATGATAGATTGTATATAAGCCCATGCTTATTCCTTTAACCCCATGCATGCCATATGGGCTGAAACTTTATCATCACATTCAAAAATGATATATTTATGGACAGACTGTTTCAGATAAAAGTACATCGCGTTAGATACAGACAATCAAAATCCCCTGACTGGTTTAAAAAAAATAAATAACACATTTAAATGTAAGACACATTTCGCTTTCTTAAGTCTCTCACACAAGATCACATTAAATATACGAGCCCAAAATAAATAAAATATCCAGATTTCATGACCTGTGCTTAAATTATGACACAAAAAGAAAAGGAAATCAAATATGTATTTCATGTTCTGATATGGCTCAATCCCCTTACTTCTTGCCATCTCATATCTTCCAGGTTACATACATCTGTGTCCATAGTAAGGAATACATACAGTCTTATGTATCACACGCTACAAATGTTTATTAAATCTCTTATCTAACAGTAATAATACTCAAAAGCACCAAATAAATGTTAATATTGTACTGAAGCATACATTAATTTTCTATCTGCTATTTTAAAAAATTTCCAATTTGGAAAACACAAACGAAAAACAAAACAGCAAAGACGTTCGGACAAGTGATCGTGTTCACAAAGAATAACTACTGAATATAGCAGACAATACATAAGTAGAGGGGCAGCCTGGCTAAGATACCCTTTTGTTACCAGGTGTGGACAAACCTCATTAGCGCATGGTACCATTTAAGAGGACTTGTCATCAACGTAAAAATGCTGCCTTTTTGTATTCATTAAATTCGCCTTTTTATTTGATCATTAAAGGTTATTTATCTATTTTTTTAAAATCTGACCTACGGTTGGGAGGTATTCTGCTCTTTTTTTTTAAATGGGGCTCTAAAAACAAAAAATGTTGTCATCACTACCAATGCGGCGGTTCCCACAATATCCTCTATGGTCGTATGTTTAGACTTCTCCGTGACACTGTATAATTAATCAAATCAGAGTCACAGAGCAGCTGGTCACAGCGTGGGCTGACGAGAACAGACTTGTACACACAAAATCATACAGATGCAGCCGATCTGGGTTGGGGACTGGTGCACACGCAGACGCAGCCGATCTGGGTTGGGGACTGGTGCACACGCAGACGCAGCCGATCTGGGTTGGGGACTGGTGCACACGCAGACGCAGCCGATCTGGGTTGGGGACTGGTGCACACGCAGACGCAGCCGATCTGGGTTGGGGACTGGTGCACACGCAGACGCAGCCGATCTGGATTGGGGACTGGTGCACACGCAGCCGATCTGGGTTGGGGACTGGTGCACACGCAGCCGATCTGGGTTGGTGACTGGTGCACACGCAGACGCAGCAGATCTGGGTTGGGGACTGGTGCACACGCAGATGCAGCAGATCTGGGTTGGGGACTGGTGCACACGCAGATGCAGCCGATCTGGGTTGGGGACTGGTGCACACGCAGATGCAGCCGATCTGGGTTGGGGACAGGTGCACACGCAGATGCAGCCGATCTGGGTTGGGGACTGGTGCACACGCAGATGCAGCCGATCTGGGTTGGGGACTGGTGCACACGCAGATGCAGCCCATCTGGGTTGGGGACTGGTGCACACGCAGATGCAGCCGATCTGGGTTGGGGACTGGTGCACACGCAGACGCAGCCGATATGGGTTGGGGACTGGTGCACACGCAGATGCAGCAGATCTGGGTTGGGGACTGGTGCACACGCAGATGCAGCCAATCTGGGTTGGGGACTGGTGCCCACGCAGATGCAGCCGATCTAGGTTGGGGACTGGTGCCCACGCAGATGCAGCCGATCTGGGTTGGGGACTGGTGCACACGCAGATGCAGCCGATCTGGGTTGGGGACTGGTGCACACGCAGATGCAGCCGATCTGGGTTGGGGACTGGTGCACACGCAGATGCAGCAGATCTGGGTTGGGGACTGGTGCACACGCAGATGCAGCAGATCTGGGTTGGGGACTGGTGCACACGCAGATGCAGCAGATCTGGGTTGGGGACTGGTGCACACGCAGATGCAGCAGATCTGGGTCGGGGACTGGTGCACACGCAGATGCAGCAGATCTGGGTCGGGGACTGGTGCACACGCAGATGCAGCAGATCTGGGTCGGGGACTGGTGCACACGCAGATGCAGCAGATCTGGGTCGGGGACTGGTGCACACGCAGATGCAGCAGATCTGGGTCGGGGACTGGTGCACACGCAGATGCAGCAGATCTGGGTCGGGGACTGGTGCACACGCAGATGCAGCCGATCTGGGTCGGGGACTGGTGCACACGCAGATGCAGCCGATCTGGGTCGGGGACTGGTGCACACACAGATGCAGCAGATCTGGGTCGGGGACTGGTGCACACGCAGATGCAGCAGATCTGGGTTGGTTACTGACACACACGTCTGTTCTCACCAAAGAAAGTTGTTAGAACCCCCCTGTTGGTAGAGACAGCAGCATTTACTTTTATTATTATTTAATATAAATGAAAAGGAATATCTCCACAACTGTAGGTCGAATTTCAAAAATTACATGAAAAAAAAAAAAAAAAAAAAAAAAAAAAAAACCCATAATGATCAGGTCAATACAAAAACAGAACAGTTTTCAAGTCTTCTTTAAAAGGGAATCTGTCAGAGAAGTTTTTGCTATGTAATCCGAGGCAAGCATGAGGCAGGAGCCGAGAAACTAATTTTATTGGTGTGTCATTTATTAGGCTGTGTGCTGTTTCACTACAATGAAGGCTTTATCAGCAGGAGATCATCACTGCCCAGACTGCAGCTCATGTGCCTCCTGGTCCAACCACGCCCCAGCTTTGATTAGAAGCTCACTGTCGATATACAATCTACACATAAAGCTGTCTGGGCGGGGGGCTGCTTTCTGAGCCCTGCTACATCTAAAAACTCTTGATTGTGTCACAACTGCTGCACCCAGTAACCCAAGTGATACATCGCTAGAATCAGGATCTCTTTCCCTACATTATACTGCTTGCAGGTGAGGTAGCAAAAACATGGTGACAGATTCCCTTTAATGGTTATTGTCAGATAGTGCTTGTACACACAAGCAATTTTGCAATTCTCTGCGTATTAAATTTTCAACCGATCTTGAGAGATCAACACTTTCCTTTTGTTTACAGTTCATTGTCTTAAAACTGCTAGACAGCAGAACATGCTCAGTCCTTACAAACTCTTTTCTATTGAGCTTGTGAGCAGAGCTTTGAAGCTGGCCAGGATGGCTACAGTTTACAGTTAGCTCCTCTTTCCCAGCCAGCTTCAGTGCAGTGCTTCCAAGCTAGATAGTAGAGGTGGCCGGTCTCCAAGGTAACAAGCTGTAACCAAAAGAAAAGTTTCCATCTAAAGAACAGCTGCTTGTTTTAATAAGCAGTAAAATGCAAGAGTGCCTGATTTTACAAGCACTGACCAACAATATCCATCTATGGAGATGGGAATAACCCTTTAAAGAGGTATTCTGTTCTTAAGCGTTTATGGCATACATGCATTATGCCCCCTTCTGCACCACAACTCTTGGTTGTCCTATATTATCTCCTATTTATTATAAATGTGTCTGTACTGCCTACGGCACAGAATGGCATTGAGTAGAGAAATACCGTGTTAGAGCATGCAGGGAACCGAGCATTGGTCTCCAGCCTGACACCCCATCATTAGTCAGAACCAAAACGCACTCTTAATACAATGTTAATAAAGTCATCTGGGAAGCATGGTCCTTCGATCACATAACACAATGAAATGTAGGCAGCGTCGTATCAAAGCCATTTGTACAGACTGTGCCGGATAATGTGCTCAAACAAATGTAGATCACAAAGATATCACAATACAGAAAAGCAAGAGGACAAACTGCAACATATACAATCTGTGAACGGAGGTGTGGGAAGACCTTCTTCACACCGGTAATGACAATGTAGGTATTACACAACTTGTGGTGTGCCAACATACAGGCAAAAATGAAAATAATTTTGCACTAGTCGGTGTACGCTTATAGAAAAAGGTGTAATAGTTTTGTATTAAAATGTAAATACAAAAGCTAGACTAAAAAGGGGTGTAAAACAGCCGTCAGCCTGAGGCAAATTACTGTCATCACCAAAGCTCAAAAGAACGGGCGCTGTGGGAGATCGCTAATGACGCAGCATACCAAAACCAGGTATAGGATCGGTGATATTAGGCACCAGGCTGATCCCAAAAAGGGGATATTCAGTCTCACAATATTCACATCTTCCAGTGAAACAACAACAACAAAAAAAATCACAGTGGCCTTTTAGGGGGGCAAAAACTTTTGACCTCCTCTCCAGTGTTTTCTATTTTCTAGGTCCCATTCTGAGTGTTTCTTTGAAGGCCCATGCTGTTCTATGTATTCGGACATCTACCTGGGCAGCTCACTAGTACTACAAGTTATCAAGCAGGGCTGTCGTAGCCACTAGATTGGCTTAAACAATACAAGTGTCCCTTTCCAGTGAATAAAGAGACGCCATGTGTCTAGGCCAAACTCACTCTAGCCCAGAAGATTTCTTTAGACTATTTGGGTTTCAAAATAGTTACCAAAATGAATAAAAATGAAAAGACATATCACAGTCACCATTTTATGGCCAGTTATACATTTAGTAGCTTTTTTTTTAATGGAAGATAATCAG
Source organism: Phyllobates terribilis (assembly GCF_046119375.1). Classification (NCBI taxonomy): domain Eukaryota; kingdom Metazoa; phylum Chordata; class Amphibia; order Anura; family Dendrobatidae; genus Phyllobates; species Phyllobates terribilis. The sequence continues at coordinate 413,191,435 of NW_027362763.1, forward strand.
CCCAGTTAAGGAGTACCAGGGAAACTATTTGCATACAATCACTGCCCCGACATAGCATTAGTACTTGCCCCTATTGTGTAGTCTAAAGCAAAGGCTATTAGCCAGGCTACCTAACGTCCTAGCAGCTCATAAGGCTCCAATACATATTACATGAAAATGGTCCAAAACCGGAGAGGTCAGCGGGACCGGCCGACCAACTGCTGTGTACAGAGGCCTCCCAACTCTCCCTCGACAATACTAAGGCTGTGTTCACATGTCCAGTAATCATCAGTTAGTATGGATTCAGCAGCCAAGCCTTGTGCAGGCAACTTTTTTTATCCAGCTTAAAAAAACAAAACAAAAACGTATTTCAACTGGATCCTTTTCGGAACATTGAAGTCTGTAGAAAAAGGATCTGTTAAATAGCCATCTGTTATCATTTGAAACTGATCCAGTAAGCAAAAAACGGATCTTTTTCAAATGAAAGAAGAACGGATGGCTATGTGCCGGATCTGTTTTCCATAGACTTCAATGTTAAAAAAAAAAAAAAAAAACACGGATCCAGTTGAAATATATATATTTTTTTAAGCCGGACAAAAAAGTTGTGTCTGCACAAGTTTTTTGCTAACGAATTGCTGCTGGATCCATTCTAACTAATGATTACTGAACATGTGAACACAGCCTAAGTCAGGCACGAGAAGGATCAAAACGTCCGAATTTCAACACCTGACTTTTGTTTTAAATGGGAAATAGTGCACAACACTGCTGCAGCCACTCACTCACTGAGCTAAAGGAGATGGCATGAGCCGCTGAACTTGGTGATTGGCTACAGCGGTGATGCGCACTGGAGACGCAATGCCTCCAAAACATTGAAACCTAACTGGAAAATCCCTTTAAATAGTATGTTCGCCACCCAAGCAGTTGTTGAAAAGAGCGGGGTGGGAGTGTGAAGTTGCTTTTTAAAGTCAAGAAATTATATGATGCGGCCCCCTATATATTTCGGAAAGTTTTAGGTAGAAATTGCCCATTTATTTCCACACGAGGCTGGGTACATTCATGGACATACCAAACCAGTGTCGTTTAAAAGATAAAGAATTTAGAATAAAGGCGGTCTGAGCCAATGTGTGGCTCTTTCTAGTATCTTCTCCAGATAAGTTGCAGCCTCGTGGGTTTTTTTGTACTCTAGGAGCAATTAAGTAAAATAATAATATTCTCACAACTAAACACGGAGGATGCGCCATAATATTTTGACATGCTTAACGCAAGAATAGAATGATCCTTTAGTTTATTTCTCTTGCAGCGATTTCTGCCTCCTCCTTAATCATCTGAATTACTGGTTATAGGATCCTCCTTGCTGCTACAACATATTATTCACCAAGTGCTCCCTCGCTGCGCACAAGCCAGAGGCTGGCATCCCTCCCACCAGAGAAACCGGGAAAATAGAGCCGTGCTGGCTCGCTCACTGCAGGCTGGAAACAAGAAATTAGGGACAGGTCAAGCGCCGTTATATATAAAGGAAATAATACATGAACCTAAACAGCTTTATAGGGCTGGATCAACTGTATACTAACGGGGATGGCTCCCACGGGTCAGCAAAGGATAAGGAGTGGGGTAATCACTCTCGCTTTGCTTTTCCCTTCCTCCTTTTCCTTCCGTGCTCTACTCCCGCTTTGTGGTTCTCATGCTTGTGCAGAGCACCATTAATAACCGCTCCTCCATTCACCACTGACTTTGCATTCACCATAGACTTTCCATTAACCACCGATTTTCCGTTCACCATAGACTTCCCGTTTACTGCAGACTTTCCATGTTGGACATGCTTTCCGCTCCGTGCTGATCCTTTTGGTGCTTTGTATGTCCGATAGTAGAAATTTGCAAATAGAAAAATGAAGGTGATGGCATATACAATCAGCGCCCAGTGCATCCATTTGGGGAAGGGACAATCAATGTAAAGAGACAAGGCAGTGTGACCAATAGTGACATGGAACTGGATCTAGAAATCAAAACCAAAGAACCATTAGACGGGTGACACCAACAATGCCGTCATACAGGTTAGGAAGCGAGTGGTCAATAGTAATTATATAGGAGTTACAGTTTGGAGTTGCTCTGCATTGTCATATTTCTTAAATATGCTAATAACTATGTGATCAATCAAATGTATTCTTCTGCCTTAAAGGGGTTATCCTGTGAACAACATTTATCGCCTAATCACAGCACAGGTGATAGATGTGTGATCATTGGCGATCACACATTCAATCTTACACTCCATTCACAGGACAGCTATCGGACTTTCCTTATCGAGATGGGTGCGGGTTCCAGGGATCATACATTTACACTATGAAAATTGCCAACAAATTCTATTAGTTCTCATACATATTATAACTCAAACCTTCTGCATTCATTTGAACAGTGTTGACCTTTTTTGCACTTATGATAAGCACCATTTACCTGACGGCATCCATGGCTCTTTTTATTAGCTGGCCTGTAACCACGTGACATGTGCGTCAAACCGCAATGATGACGTTACGCCAGGCTAGCTAATCAGAAGAAGAGTCTCTGATATAAAGCGGTTCCCAGGGCTCCTGAGGGTTGAGTACCTGCGAATGGAGTTGCACCACCTCTAACATAGCACTGTGTATAGCACTGATGGAGCAACCTTGAGAAGAAATAGCCTGGCCATGTATGACTAGTACAACGATCTATAAGAGCAGCTTCATTTTGACAACTACTAATAAGTAATTGATGAACAAACTGCGGCCATCATCATATAGGGTGCGGGTTAGGGGTCTGGTAGAAAAAAACTCATCCCCCATCCCCACACAAGCATGTCTACTCAAAAACATATACCAACAGGAGAACACATGAGTATAATGGCATAAAGTTTATTAGTAGAAAAAACGTTTAGAATTAATACATCACATCATATATATGGTATTACAGAGCTGAAAAAATGCGGAATAGTGAGCCATAATCCATTGCTGAGCTCTGGACAGGGCCCAAAAGGTCTCAATAGACAATGATAGAGAAACAAGAGAAGGATCAAGTGATCCTAAAGCTCAAATGCCAGTATAGCAGAATTCATGAGGTCAACTATCTAAAGGGTATTTAGTACATGGTCTCCTCCGCTCCATGACTGCACTCAGCTGTCAGCTTGCCCTCTGCGCGTCCTCGGGAGTAGCGCTTACCCGCACCCCCGGACATGTGCCGACGTTAAGACTGCTTGGGTGAGTGCAGGGAAGCGCGGTAGCCCTGACGCATGTGCCATTTGCATTGTACGTCAGCAAGATGGGCGTCCACACTAGAGGAGTCACGTGATAACACATGTGACTATCCGGGGGCCTATTTAAAGGTCCTGGCAGCACACTCACACATGCCTCTTGAGAAAGCCACGGTATTCTACCGGCGAAACGCTCGTCGAGGCTCCTTCTGGCCACCGCTCTGCTCCTGTGCTGTCCCACCCTGGATTGTGCTCCTTTCTACCTGGTGATCCATGTGCTAAATACCCTTTAGATAGTTGACCTCATGAATTCTGCTATACTGGCATTTGAGCTTTAGGATCACTTGATCCTTCTCTGGTTTCTCTATCATTGTCTATTGAGACCTTTTGGGCCCTATCCAGAGCTCAACAATGGATTATGGCTCACTATTCCGCATGTTTTCAGCTCTGTAATACTATATATAATTGATGTGATGTATTAATTCTAAACGTTTTTTCTACTAATAAAGTTTTTTATGCCATTATACTCATGTGAACTCCAGTTGGTATGTGTAATAAGTAATTGGCATGCAGGTATAAAAACTTCCTTTTTTACATAAGACAGTTATCAATAATAAAGATAGGGAGAGGTTAAAGGGATATTCCCAGCTCCAAGATCCTATCCCAATTTGTAGTCTGTGTAATAATAATATTAGCAAATGCCTCCAATTAGAAATATAGAATAGTTTTTCTGATTCGCTATGTCTCTTTCCTCATGTGCAGGCATTGCAGGACCTTAGGTATCCATGGTTATGACCAATAGCAGCTAGCTAACTGTCACTATATCAGTGGACATAACCATGGATACCTAAGGTTCTGCAATGCCTGAACATGAGGAAAGGGACATAGCGAATCAAAAATACATTTCTAATTGGAGATATTTGCTATTATTATTATTACACCTACTAGATATTGGGATAGGATCTTGGAGATGGGAATACTCCTTTAAAGTTAGAAACCTCGAGTAGGTCGTAGTTTAGAGGTGGGAAAGCCATAGACAGGTTTCCTTTACTGAGTGTCCTTTTATAGAAAATGAAAATGTATATTTATATTTTACCAGTTGTAAAATTGTCAAGTATCGTTTCCACCAGAGATATTTCTGAAGATGAGGACCACAGGCAGCTAAGCCATAATATAAGTACATCACAACATGGATCAAGGCGTTCATATGTGCACCAAAGAAGGCTGGAAAGTAATAAGACAAAAATGTATCAGAAGACGAAGTCATGTAAAAGTACAAACAATCACACAATAATTATAGTTATGGTCCAGAAGTAACCTACACAGTTCCAAAATGGCAAAATGTATGAGGACAACAACAGTATATTGGTACCACCTGAACGGCTCAATGCCTTGTGAGTCTGTGGTGACTGCACCCTACAACTGCTTCATTCCAGACTAAGGCCGACTTCTCACATCTATCATTCACAGCCAAAGTATAGACTGCCCACGGGTCTCCTGAACCCTACGCATAGGCATTAATGAGGTTGCTATAAAGTTCTGGTCTCAGTCCATGCATTGCAGCTGGTACTCGGACTGTGGGAATGGGATGTGTGAAGCTAGCTTATGAGTGTCAGTCATGAGTTTCAATTCCTAGACTCTCCTCATTGGAATTTTCAGGGGGAAAAAGTGTAGCTCTCATAGACCAGCTGCGTAAGGGGTTTAATGGCAATACTCCACGAGAAAAACACGCAAATTGGCTCTTTCCTGGTGTCTGGCTGGGCTTGCATCTCTATGGTCATGTTGTATGGTTCATTATAGGGTCAGACACTGACATACAAGATCCCACACGGATGTCAGCATAACATCCCCTCATTAAGTCATGGAACATAACAGTTACGTGACAAACCCTAAACATAAGATTTACTGTTATTTAGCGATTACTGGAGAAGTGGACTGGCACATTTATATTTTAAATACAGTGTCAAGTATATGCTCACCATGCCCAGGTATATTTTATTAGCATCAAATACACTTAAAGAGAGAATAGAACAAATGGACTAAAGAGATAATGTTGTATCTGTGTACAGGTCATGACAAAGCCTATAAGATGGTCACAATGTTTAAGGGAACCTGTCAGGCGATTCATGCTGCCCAACCACGAAGAGCACGGATCAGATCCTGGCTGCTCGAATATGCCAGGTAAGCTTTACTCTGAACGCCTTCCAGGGAAGATCGTTAGAAGATCCAGCACGGCACCATAAGCAAAGACGCAACTAGACTGGATCTGCCCCCGGCCAGCTTCACCCTGCACTCTAGGTGATTGGCGGATCTTTTTCTATGTGTAAACAGGGAGACACCAGTCACCAGCAGCGGCAACTGAAGCCGGATTTCTAACTAGGTGTTTCAGAGACAAATACACCTGAGCCAGGCTCTGATTCATGCTGCCCGCGGTTTGTGTAGCATGAGCTGCGTGACAGGTTCCTTTTAAACTGGAAGGTCTAACTTTACAGCTGGATGCCAAACAAGCTATATCAGGCAATGCTTCTCAAACCGAGTGTGGCCTCACTGGTAAGGACCCCCCTTTTGTTTGTGCAAACTGGGGAGACCGTTACTCCAGAAGGGATTAGAAGCTGCACAGGCCTTTCTCTGGCTGCAGCAAACTAGGATTTAGCAATACGATCGACTCCTTTTGTGCTATTAATGTTTTCCTGGATTCAGCAGACAAAATAAAGATTCATACATTGAGCTACATTTTTAGTTGTGCATGGTGTACAATTGGTGGTGAGGATTTGGCTTAGTAGACACAAGTACAAAAAGCTTCAGAAGTCCTTGAATAGAGGGGGCTTATGGAAGCTTTTATATGTATTGCCCCTTTCTCACATGAGAGAAATCTCAAATCATCACATTCAAATAATATAATATTTTGTGTAAACATACCATTATAATATACCAAATATAATAGGAGTCGGCGCAAACTGATTCGCAGAACCCAGCCCAGCAGCCGGGTCAGTGATTTCTGGATGATGGACAGGAGAACCACCTCCTACCTTCTGTCATCTGCAGCTCTTCTTTTGATTAGCCGACCTTGTGTGGCATCACATATGCTGTGTCAAGCCGTAACTATGACAACGCACAGGTCGGCTAATCAAAAGAAGAGCTATGGATGCCAGAATGTGGTTCTCAGGACTCCCATTCAGTGGTCACAAATTACGGACCGGATAGGTGGACTGGGTCCTGTGAATCGATTCACATCTTCTCAAATAATAAACGTACCCAACTAATACAAGGGAAAAATTTAAGAGAATAAAAAGGAGACTTACACTGTCCCCCAGCGACCCATTTGATTCCAATCCACCACAAGGTAAACATTGTACAGTGATGATATACATGCAGAAAACTGATTTGATTGAACTTTTTTCTCAGTATGAAAAACACTGTATCAAAGTATTCAACTCCTTTAGAGACATAATACCACCACAGGGCAGAGGCTACCTGAAAGAAGAAGGAGGTCCAAGATAAAATGGTAGAGACAGGAGAAAAGGAGTAACAAAACAGATGAGAATGCTACAAATATGTATTATGTAAAGTTAAAGGGGTTGTCCACTACTTGGACAACCCCTTCTCAACACTAAAGGAGCAGTCAGACAGCAATGCACGGACTGGCTGTCAACTCTCGACCCGGGCGCGACAGCTGTCTAGAAATATATGAAGCTCTTGGGTTGAGAGAGCCGTCAGCCTGTCTGTGTATTGTGGTCCGATTTATACGGCAGTCTGACTGCGCCCTAATACTCACCGCCAGTGCTGGCTGGGTTCCAGCAGTATCGGCACTGCTTCTCCCAGGGATTGCATGGCATTGTTATGTCACGCCATCCCTGTGGCCAATCAGCGTTGGCTTCACTCTCCCCACTTTCGGACAAATTAAATGCATACGGAGCAAGTGAGAGCTGCTGTGCATTTTACACATGGGTGTAGTTGGGAGAGAGAGCTGTTTTGCGTGTTTGGACGACCGTTATCCATAGACTCCAGTACACACATGGTTTGCAGGTGAGCTGATGTATAAATTTAGGAAAAAAACACTTCTGTATCACTCTTACTGACTAAAAATAAATCGAGAAACCATTATCTACTAAAATACAGGAATATATTTAACTATTGTGTTCTATTCTTTATGTGACCTGCCAGTGTTTGCTTGGCAGACTGAAAGTCACTACTCAATGCAAGTCTAAGCCACAAGGAGGCTCAGACTTCCATTGAGAACTTGTGGCCATTACCTCTTCCTTTCAGTCAGTCAGGAGCTGCACTCACAAGATCGCGGAACAGGACCGAAGTGGCGACCGGAAGAGCAGAAGACGGTGGCTGGTGAGTATTTTACTAGGGACAGGGAATATACATTCGTGATACCACTCAGGCGGTGAAATAATAACAAAAAACCTCAGAGTGGTGCTTTACAAATGACCTGTAACCAATTTTTACCTTATAAAACTGAACATTCCTGCATATACGAGCAAGAATGGACATAAAAATGCTTTGCAAAAAAAGAAATAAATGCAGTATCAAAATTACTGGAGCCTTATGGGTTAATTTTACCGCTCACTGGGCATTTCATTTTGTTCACTTTCATCCCACTGACGCCATCCAATCACAAAAAGGCAGCGGTAGGCGCCAACAGTTGTGACATAAATGAAACACCCATTGAGGTTAGGAGCTATGCCGCTCACCCTCGCACCAGCCTTCTTATATGTAAAGTGCCGGGAGAGGAGGAGGACAGCAGCAGAGTGAGGAGAGTCGCAGGAGTAGCCGAGGGGAAGTAATACTGTTAGGTAGGGACAGCGGGGGTAAGGCGTTGTCAGTGTGCTCATGTGAGATAGACAAAATCTCAGGTGACCATGCTGGTACAGGTCCTGGCCTCACTGGAAGTAACAATGACCTAAATTAAACACCCAATGACCAGTGCTTCTTCCAAAAGGTGGCGCTAAAGTTAATGTCCTCTTCCTCATAATTTGCATATTTAATTTCCCAGAGAAGCATGCAAGCCGTATAAGACTCCTCATAATGGTATGCCATACCTGGCATGTCACTCTCTACAAGGAGAAACCTTACCCCTTAGATCCCGAATTTAAAACAGAACTGTGGATGAAAAAACACCCGAGAACTGATCGAAATTAAATGCCCAGTTGAGTGATAGCCTTAATGTTTCTATGTGCCCACGATGCAGAAATGCTCCGGATTTTTCCTGAGCGTTTCTGCATCTCCCTGTCAGAAAAAAACGCATGCAGATTGTACATGCAGATTGTACATGCTGATTGTACATGCTGATTGTACATGCGCTTTTCCTGCCAGGGACATGTAGATGTGAAGCGTTTTGCACATGAGATTTCGCATGCGGGTTGTCAAGGGCTTTCCAAGCGATTTTAGCATTACTTGGAAAGTGCTTGATAACTTGGTCACACTATATAAATCCACGCAACCGGCATGTATTTTATTTAGTGTGACCAAGTTAAAAAAAAAATAATAAAAATGGTAAAAAATAATAAATAAAAAAACATTATACTCACCTTCTGATGCCCCCGGTCTCCTTATCAGATGAGTCCGGTCTCCCTGGTGTCTCGCGGTGGTCCAAAAGGACCTTCTATGACGTCATTTGTCATGTGACAGGTCACGCGACCGCCGACGTCAGCGGTTGTGAGACCCGTCACATGACTAAATGATGTCATGGAAAGTCCTTTTGGACCATCGCGAGCCACTGGGAGGCCAGGACGCATCACTAAGGAGACCGCGGGGCATCAGAAGGTGAGTATAATGTATTTTTTTATTTTAAATTCTTTTTTTTTTTTTTTTTTTTTTTACAGGTACTATGGTACCTGGGTCTGGAGGAGAGTCTCCTCTTCTCCAGACCTGGGTACCATCCGCACATTGAATTGCTTAATATCAGCATGTGCACGTGTAGTCATGCGGATATTCAGCGATTCAATGCAAGTCAATGGCGGCAAAAACGCCACGATTACGCAAAATAATTGGTAGTGTTCCGGAATTTTCCGCAATGATAATCCGCAGCAGAAATTTCCGCAGCATGTGCACAGCACATGCGGATTATCATTGGGGAACATGGCAGACCTTCTACCAAGCGTTTCTGCGGTGGATTGCCGCTGCGGAAACGCTTAAAAAACACATAGCCTAACACATTCTGTGCCAATAATTTCAAGGCCCTATATCTCCACAAGAGAGTGGAGTGGAGTAAAAAAAAGGTTTTGTCTACATTCCTGCTAGTATGTGCAGGAACTAACAGTTTCTAAGACAAATATTGGTGAGAGGTCTTCTTTAATTGAACTATATTTGCTTGTGTGTGTAGTATTGAATAGTGTAGCAGTCTACATTACACTAGGAATTAAAAAACAAGTTGGCAGGAGTCCGAGAGTGACCTTTGGATTTCTGCTGCAAATTAACACCAGGATTAGCCCCATTGTCATTCACCGGCTATTTTATGCAGAATCTGTAGGAAACAAATAGCACCTTGCTTGTTTCCATGGAAGTTTTTTTCCCCAACAGAGGCAACAATAATCCACAGTGAAAATCCCTGATGCATGTTAAAGGGATGCATGGGATGTAGATTTCATGGTTAGGTTCAGAATCCGTGCCAAAATCTGCACGAGATCCCACTTGTGTGCACGTAACTCTGGTTTGTTACACATTACATCTGGTCCCTCGTCTGTCACATATTTGCCCAACAGCGACCTATAAGTATGTCACAAGATACTTTTATTTTCGCTATACCAAACAATCCTGTTAGAATATAGTCTGAACTAAGTCTAAGCTACAATTTGCCACCAGTTTCAAGCGACTGGATAACTGCAGGAAATTCACATTGAATAACAGCAACTAGAATATTTGTGAATTAATTCTAAAATAAGCCATTTACTAGACAGAGGACATATTTTTTTCCATATATTTTCCTCCACTCCCTGAACACTGGATGGCAGCACTAATCAGAGAAGTATGACAGAATGGAAATGGAGAAACTTTAATCCTGAGTCAGGCTGTGTGCCCACGTAGCATTTTTCAAGCGTATATGCTGCGGAATTTCCGCAGCGTAAACGCTTGAAAAACGCATGTATATCCGCACCCCATGGTCCCCAATGGGATTCCGCAAGTTCTATGCACATGTTGCGGATTTTTCCGCAGCGTTTATGCCGCGTTCAAAAATCCGCAGCATGTCATTTAATTTTGCGTTTCCGCAAGCGGAATTGCCTTTGTCCAATGCATAAAAAACGCAAGGCAATTCCGCATGTGGAAAACGCGTGATAAACGCGCGAAAAATGCGCGATAAACGCGTGCGGAATTCCGCATGCGTTTTTCCGGGAGAGGACTTGCATTTATGCAGCAGAAATTTTCTGCTTCATAAATGCAACGTGGGCACATAGCCTAAGGCTAAGTTCACATGTCCAGTAATGATCTATTAGAACGGATCCGGCAGCAATCAGTAGATGGAAAAAAGTTGCGCAGACAACTTTTTTGTTCAGCTAACAAACTTTATTTCAACTGGATCTGTTTTGTTTTGTTTTTTTAACACTGAGATCTATTACCAGAAAACTATATGAAGACCCCCTTGGAGTTAAAAAAAACAACAAAACAAACAAAAAAAAACTCATTAGTTATCAAATACTTTGTTAAAATAACTGCACCGGAAAGGAAGAAATCAATAAAAAGCACGTTTTAGTCTACACTGCAGTCAATATTATGTCATGTGTCCAGTTCAACAAGAAAAATTTGATAGGTTTATTAAACAATTATAAAAAGTATTACATTTATTTGGACAACTCCTTCTCATTCCTCAAGTTTGGCTCCGTTAAAATAAAAACACTCGTACTCACCTCCTGTGTCGGCGTCATTACAGCATTCCCGGGAGCAACGTGTGAACATAGCCTTATACTCCTCTCCCATACCGGCTCTGTTCCAGCGGTGTTGGCACTCATGTTCCTGGGGCTCACATGGGGTTATTATGACACATGAGCCCTGCGTCCAATCAGCACTGGCGTCACTGTCCCTGCCTTCCTGTTGATCTTTAATACGTCCAATGGCGGTGACAGTAAAGCTGGCGCTGATTAGGCCCAGGGCTCATGTGTCATAACAACCCCATGTGAGCCTCAGGAACGTGAGTGCCAACACCACTGGAACGAGGTCAGCACCAGAGGAGAGTATAGGGGTTTTGATTTTAATGGGGCCAAACATGGGAAATGAGAAGGGGTTTCCTAGTATTGTACAACTTCTTTAAGGTTAAAATAGACTGTCACTAAGGGGTTAACTACTTCTGGACTGCGCGTAGATTTTATGCATCTATCGATTCCACTCTGTGCCCTGAAAGGATGTTCTAAAACTGTGAATCTGGTGACAGTGAAGCTGGTGATGATTAGGCACAGGGCTCGTGTGACATAAGCTCACGTGAGCCCCAGGAACGCGAGTGCCAACACCGCTGGAACAGTGCCGGCACCGGAGGGGAGTAGAATTGTTTTTATTTTAATGGGGTCCAGACACGACGAATAAGAAGGGGGTTGTCCAAATAGTGGACAACCCCTTTAAGTGTTGAGAGATCTGCTAAAAGACAATATATCAGGAAAGGTGAAAAATGATCTACATCGGGGATCAATAAGGGAGACAGCGTAACCCCTAAAAAAATAATGCTCTCCCAAACAATAAGTATACACATAATTAGGGCATGACAGTAAAAACTGTTTGAATGACAGGTAAGATAATTGACATAAGCAAGTATATAACTAAAATGTCACAAAGTGTATAGTGTGAATAAATCTGTAATAAACACCTACAAATATGTAAAAGTATACACAAGCATGTTTGTGTGCCCCCCACCTGTGTCTCTCGTGGAGTATTGCCTCTACTAGCTCACCATGTCCCAAGGTATCAGAGATCTATGATATTACTTTATGTACTCTACATCTAATAGGAAACATCATGTCGCAGACAGAGTACATAAAGTACACTGCTCAAAAAAATAAAGGGAACACTTAAACAACAGAATATAACTCCAAGTAAATCAAACGTCTGTGAAATCAAACTGTCCACTTAGGAAGCAACACTGATTGACAATCAATTTCACATGCTGTTGTGCAAATGGAATAGACAATAGATCGAAATTATTGGCAATTATCAAGACACCCTCAATAAAGGAGTGGTTCTGCAGGTGGGGACCACAGACCACATCTCAGTACCAATGCTTTCTGGCTGATGTTTTGGTCACTTTTGAATATTGGTTGTGCTTTCACACTCGTGGTAGCATGAGACGGACTCTACAACCCACAGAAGTTGCTCAGGTAGTGCAGCTCATCCGGGATGGCACATCAATGCGAGCTGTGGCAAGAAGGTTTACGGTTTCTGTCAGCGTAGTGTCCAGAGGCTGGAGGCGCTACCAGGAGACAGGCCAGTACACCAGGAGACGTGGAGGGGGCCGTAGGAGGGCAACAACCCAGCAGCAGGACCGCTACCTCAGCCTTTGTGCAAGGAGGAACAGGAGGAGCACTGCCAGAGCCCTGCAAAATGACCTCCAGCAGGCTACAAATGTGCATGTGTCTGCACAAAAGGTTAGAAACCGACTCCATGAGGGTGGTATGAGGGCCCGATGTCCACAGATGGGGGTTGGGCTCACAGTCCAACACCGTGCAGGACGCTTGGCATTTGCCACAGAACACCAGGATTGGCAAAGTCACCATTGGCGCCCTGTGCTCTGCACAGATGAAAAGCAGGTTCACACTGAGCACATGTGACAGACGTGACAGAGTCTGGAGATGCCTTGGAGAGCGATCTGCTGCCTGCAACATTCTTCAGCATGACGGGTATAGCAGTGGGTCAGTAATGGTGTGGGGTGGCATTTCTTCGGCTTGCCAGAGGTAGCTTGACTGCCATTAGTAACCGAGATGAGATCCTCAGACCCCTTGTGAGGCCATATGCTGGTGTGGTTGGCCCTGGGTTCCTCCTAATGCAGGACAATGCCAGACCTCATGTGGCTGGAGTGTGTCAGAAGTTCCTGCAAGATGAAGGCACTGAAGCTATGGACTGGCCCGCCCGTTACCCAGACCTGAATCCGATTGAGCACATCTGGGACATCATGTCTCGCTCCATCCACCAACGTCACGTTGCACCTCACACTGTCCAGGAGTTGTCGGATGCTTTAGTCCAGGTCTGAGAGGAGATCCCACAGGAGACCATCCGCAACCTCATCAGGAGCATGCCCAGGAGTTGTAGGGAGGTCATACAGGCACGTGGAGGCCACACACAATACTGAGCATCATTTTGACTTGTTTTAAGGACATTACATCAAAGTTGGATCAGCCGGTAGTGTGTTTTTCCACTTTAATTTTGGGGGTGACTCCAAATCCAGGCCTCCATTGGTTAATAAATTTGATTTCCATTGATGATTTTTGTGTGATTTTGCTGTCAGCACATTCAACTTTGTACAGAACAAAGTATTCAATGAGAATATTTCATTCATTCAGATCTAGGATGTGTTATTTGAGCGTTCCCTTTATTTTTTTGAGCAGTGTAATATCAATCACTGACAGCGAGATTTAACATGCACCTGCTAGTCACAAGCACAAATTCCGCTCATAGGCGCCAATGTCAAGTGATCATGGGACGCCGATGGGTTGTTGTGACAGCTGAGGGTCTGCAGGAGAACCCCGTGCCAGTCATTGTGAATCTCCTGTGAACGCTCATGGCCGGCTTTCAGAGGAGATCATGATTTTTGCTATACATTATTATAGCACAGGCGATCAGACAATTGCAGCTTCAAGTCTTCTAAGAGGACTATTGAAGACAATAAAAAAAAAATACAAAAAAAAAATTAGGAAAGAAATAAAAAAAAAAAATTCAAATCACTCCCCACCCGTTTTTTTGCCCCGCTGAAAATAAAATAAAAACAAACATACACATATTTGGTATTGTTGCGTTCAGAATTGTCCGATCAAAATAGAAAATGACATATTTTTCAGACTAAGATGCACCCCAAATTTAGAGGAGGTAAATAGAATTAAAAAAACAACAACACAATTTTAATGTGAAAATGGGGGTCCGAATATAGCTTATTGGGGAGGCGGCGGTGGAGTGGGGTCACAGGAGGCAGGGGCCATTGATGATCTCGTCACAACCCAGCATAACATACAAGTGTAACATAGAAGTGTACTGAAGATATACTCAGCTAAGAATTATACCAGAATTTATCCAGAAGGGAACTGAGGTAACTGGATACTTAGTCACAGTAAACAATGTTCAAGTTTGTTTTCACTCTCTCCTCTATAGTCCTTCACTTTCTACTAACCCCTTTAATCACTACTCCTAGTAAGGAACTGCTCATCTCTCCCTCCATTCTCCCCATCCATCTCCCCTCCTCCTCAAAACTATTTCTCAACATACAATCCTGTGTCTCCAAACACAGACAGCCACCTCATGCTCTCACCTGCTAACACCTTCTCTGCTCCTCCTCATTGCCAGCGATATCTCTCCAAATCTCGGCACCCCCCACCACATCCCCACAGTCACGTCTACCTCTCATCCTAGATCTAGCACACATTTCCGCAACCTTTCTAACCATATACCCATCCGCCCAGCCCCCACTTCCCCAATCCCTCTAACAGGAGCTCTATGGAACGCCAGCTCCAAAGCAACAAACTTTCCTACATCCATGATCTTTTCATTACTAACAAACTTTCCTTCCTTGCCATCACCGAAACTCGGCTCACCCCCTCGTGGGTCTTACTTGTTTTAAATTGTCTGTGTTGTGGCTCACTTGTATAATAAAAATATTTTTTGTATTGAGATCCCGTTCTGTTGCATTTCTTCTCTCTTTTTTGCACATGTCTCTTCATGCAAAAGGTTGATCTCTACTAAGTATATTACATCCAATGGTGCCCGCCTCTCTTTCTTTTTTGCCTGGCTCACCCCCTCTGACACAGCCAATCCAGCTGCACTCTCGTACAGCAGATTCCACCTCTCCCACACACTCCACCCCAGCAGCAAGCATGGCGGAGGAGTTGGCTTTCTCCTGTCAGATAGTTGCTCCTTCTCACATATCCCATTGCCACCCTCCATTACCTTCCCCTGTTTTGAGGTGCCAACCTCCAACTGGCTGTCATTTACTGCCCCCCCAGGGCCAACTACCACCTTCTTAGACCACTTCACCACCTGGCTACTCCATTTCCTTTCCGCTGACATTCCCACTATCATCATGGGTGACTTCAACATCCCCATTGACACTTCCCACTCATCTGTCTCTAAGCTTCTTTCCCTCACTTCCTCCTTCAGTCTTGCTCAATGGTCTTCCGCACCCACTCACAAAGATGGACACACACTGGACCTCATCTTCACCCGCCTCTGTTCCCTATCCAACCTCTCTAACTCATCTCTCCCTCTTTCTGACCACAACTTACTCACATTCTCCACAATCCCCTATCCAGAAACTTGCACACCCTCGCAGAAATCTCAAACACCTTGACCTACACTCACTCTCTGAATCCCTTCTCCCTCTTAGAGACAAATTCCTTACACGAGGCTGATGCTGCTTTATATAACACAACAGCTGCAGCGCTCAATTTGGTCGTCCCCCTCACATACCAAAGCTTGCAACCGAGACGGATTTGTAGGGTTGCTGAATGGAGATGGAAAAGGTCCCACTCCAACGAGCACTTCATCGCATTGAAACAGTCCCTCACTACTTTCAAGTCCACACTAACTGCAGCAAAACAAACCTACTTCTCATCGCTCATATCCGCACTGTCTCACAACCCTAAACAGCTATTCAGTGCTTTCAATTCTCTCCTCCGTCCCCCAGCTACCCCTCCCTGCCCACTCATCGCAGCTGAAGACTTTGCCTCATTCTTCAAGCAGAAGATTGACCTGCAAGCTCGCTGCCTCGGGGTAACCCTTGACTCTGATCTCTCCTTCAAACCTCATATCCAAGCCCTTTCCACTTCATGCCAACTCCAGCTCAAACATATTTCCCAGATCCGTACATTCCTCAACCATGAATCTGCAAAAACACTAGTGCACGCCCTCACCATCTCTTCATCTCTCCCCTCGACTAGTGCAATCTCCTGCTCTATGGCCTCCCTTCTACCAGTCTCACACCCCAGCAATCTATCCTAAACTCTGCTGCCCGACTAATCCACCTGTCCTCCCACTATTCCCCTGCCTCTCCCCTCTGCCAATCCCTGCACTGGATCTCCATTGCCCAGGGACTCAAGTTCAAGAACCTAACCTTGGCATACAAAGCCATCAACAACCTGTCTCCTCCATGCATCTGTGATCTAGTCTCCCGGTACCTATCTGCACGCTATCTCTGATCCTCACAGGACCTCCTTCTCTACTGCCCTCTGATCTCCTCTTCCCACAATCGCACACAAGATTTCTCCCGTGCATCCCCCCTACTTTGAAACTTTCTACCCCAACACGTCAGACTCTCACCTACTGTGGAAACCTTCAAAAGGAACCTGAAGAACTACCTCTTCCGACAAGCCTACAACATGCAGTAACCCTTGCTGCACGACCAGCTGTGCCGTCACCCCTCCCCCTTCTAGATTGTGAGCCCTCGTGGGCAGGTTCCTCTCTCCTCCTGTACCAGTCGGTGACCTGTTTTTGTTCAGACTATTGTACTTGTTGTCTGCTACGTATACCCCTTTTTCACATGTAAAGCGCAATAATAATAATATTATTATTATTATTATTATTATTATTATTATTAACACCTGATGAAGCTGTTGTGAAACGTGTGTCAGGTCTGTTGGTGGGTGAGCTGTTCATTTCCATGTACTATTGACCTTTAGTGAGTATATTTTATGTAATCCCTTGTACAGTACAGAAGTTTGGACACACCTTCTCATTTAAAGATCTTTCTGTATTTTCATGACTATGAAAATTGTACATTCACACTGAAGGCTTCAAAACTATGAATTAACACATGTGGAATTATATACTTAACAAAAAAGTGTGAAACAGCTGAAATTATGTCTTATATTCTAGGTTCTTCAAAGTAGCCACCTTGTGTTTTGATGACTGCTTTGCACACTCTTGGCATTCTCTTGATGAGCTTCAAGAGGTAGTCACCGGAAATGGTTTTCACTTCACAGGTGTGCCCTATCAGGTTTAATAAGTGGGATTTCTTGCCTTATAAATGGGGTTGGGACCATCAGTTGTGTTGTGCAGAAGTCAGGTGGATACACAGCTGATAGTCCTACTGAATAGACAGCTGCTTTTTTCTTGCCATAATACAAATTCTAAGTAAAGAAAAATGAGTGGCCATCATTACTTTAAGAAATGAAGGTCAATCAGTGCGAAAAATTGGGAAAACTTTGAAAGTGTCCCCAAGTGCAGGTGCAAAAACCATCCAGCGCTACAAAGAAACTGGCTCACATGAGGACCGCCCCAGGAAAGGAAGACCAAGAGGCCTCCGGACTATAAGACGCGCACACTTTTTAACAAGCGTTTTCCTTGTTAAAACATGTGTCCTGTAGTCCGAAAAATATAGTATCACTTTGTACACTCGCACAGGGATCAAATACTTACTCTGACTTCATTAACATCATCTGAATAATCTACAGTCTGACAAATGTAACTGTAGCCTGCTGCTTTCGCTCCTAAGAATAGCTGAAAAGAAAACATGAGAAAAATAAGTAATGTGGAACTAAACACCATTCTACTGGAGAGAGGGCAAAGAAGAGTGCGAAAAAGAGAGAGAGAATGAGAGAGCATAAAAAATAGCAAGAAACGAGCAGGAACAATGAAAGAGAAAAAGACTTCTTGACAAATCTACTTCAAGATCCAATTAGTATTATTATAGAAAAGACAGCAGTCTATCATCTGCAAATAGGTCACAAGCCATAATATTCTGTAAGATGACACATGTATGACAATAATAAATACCAACCTCCTTAAATATAAAAAAGTTTAAAATAACCATGCCAAAATTGTAGCCAATCAACGGGTATCGCAACTGGAAAGGTTCTCGATTCTTCATGAACTTAGGGCCCAGCCACACGACAAGTAGGTAAAGTGTGCTGATGGCCAATGTGGGTAATGGAGATTGCATCAGAGGCCATTTTTCAACCCTTTTATCTGTTGAGAAGAAAAAAAATAAATATGTTATACAATTATAATTCAATTTTGAACAAAATACAACCTGATATGCTACCATCAGTTATTACACTGAAGGTATTTTACCACCCAATATATTGGGTTTTTTTAGACTACTAGAAAAAAAAAAAAAAAGTAAATAATGCATATCCATCTTACTAATCCCAACCGCTCATCACCTATTACGGTCAGGGTACCCATTTTTAAGGGTATATTCACACAACCATATTTTCAGTCCCACTGCTGTCCGTGAAAAAAGTGACCTCACACAGACTGCATTCGGATCAATGTTATTCAATTGGGCTGTTCGAGTGTTTTTTTCACACAGATGGAATGTTCAGAAAAAAACATTGTAGTGGCTTGTGCATTTGGGAAAAGACTCACCTATTTTAGCGCATGAATGAGCATTAAAAAAAAAAATGAAAATGAATCACCTACTCATCATCGGTATAGGATCAGATTTTTACAGATACAAAACCATTATTATAGGAAATTGAATTTGCTCTAAAAAATGCTATGAATTGCTCATGGTTGCTTTAGGAATTAAAAAACAGACACACACATAGCAATACATGTGAAAAATCACACTTTTTTCTGGATCAATTTAGCCTAATACTGTAGAAGTCTGACACTTGGCACCTAGGTGATCAGTTGTTATAACCCTACCACATGTCTACTTTAAAACTGAATCATTTTTTAAACATAATTTTTTTGTTAGGAAGTTAGAAGGGTTAAAAGTTGATCAGCAATTTCTAATTTTTCCAACAAAATATACAAAACCATTTTTCTTTTAATGACCACATCATATTTGAAGTGATTTTGGGGGCCTATATGACAGGAAATACCCAAAAGTTACAACATTCTAAAAACTGCACCCCTTAAAGTACTCAAAACCACATTCAAGAAGTTTATTAATCCTTCAGGAGCTTCACAGGAATTCATGCAATGTGGAAGGAAAAAAATGAACATTTAATTCAGACCCAATTTTTTTATTTTCACAAAGATTACAGGAGAAAATGGACCCCAAAATCTGTTGTGCAATTTCTAATGAGTACGCCAATACCCCATGTGTGGGGGAAAACTACTGTTTGGGCGCATGGCAGGGCTCGGAAAGGAAGCAGGCAGGACCGTTTGACTTTTTGAATGCAAAAATGTCTGGAATCGAGAGCGGATGCCATGTTGCGTTTGGAGAGCCTATAAAGAGCCTAAACAGTGTCAATTCCCCACAAGTGATCCTATTTTGGAAACTAGACCCCTCAAGAAATGTATCTAGATGTGTGGTGAGCACCACCTTGAACCCCCAGGCACTTCACAGAAGTTTATAACAAAAAGCCGTGAAAATTAAAAAAACATATCACATTTTTCCCGCAAAAATGCTCTTTTAGCCCCAATTTTTTTCTTTTCACAAGGGTAACAGGAGAAAATGGGCCATACAATTTGTTGTGCGTTTTCTCCTGAATATGTAGATACCCCATATGTGTCGGAAAACTACTGTTTGGGCTGTGTCTGCCCCAGGGACCCCAGTGAATTGAGCGATGATGCGCCCCGTCTAGTGAGTGCGGTCATCTAGTGGGCATGGTCTTTCTCCATACACTTGTATTGAGCGAGGCCATGCCCACTAGACGAGATCTGCCTGGGAGTATTCCCATCGCATACCTACCCGCCGTTCCTGGGGCAGACACTGGGGAATCCTTGCAGCGCACACTTTTCATTTTAGACCGGATAACCCTTTCAAGCTGTGCGATATGACAAGACTATCACATAATCTCATTTAGTCACACTGGATATAAACCTATTCCTTAGATTTCACAAGTTTTGGAAAATGTAAGCATCAAGGCTTAGAACATAGGCAGGAATTATTTCCAAGTCATTTTCTTCTTTTTATGACATCACGTCTTCTTTTGTTAGAGATGTCATACTTCCTCTTATCTAATAAAAGCCTCCGCCACTATCAGCAAGGTGGACAAGCCTTGCATACCTACTGATAATGAGGTGTATGTACTTGTCTCCAATCGATTTGGTCAACAATGGAAAACATGTGAGACCCCTTGCATCTCCCCTAAAGCTCTACCTAAAGAGGGGTTTCCACGACATAGTGAAGAGCAAATACCGATCCAAAGAGGAACCCACACGCATGTTAGATCTACACTAAATTCTAATTACAGGAGCTGGTAATTTGCCACCACAATGTCCAACCTTCCACAGGTTTCATTATAGTGATTATATCAGGGTACTTCATCCATATATGACACACGTGCCAAGAATGTCACATTTTCCGCCATCTTCAGTGCAGCACAGCTACCTACTGTAAGCATAAGGAAATCAATAAGCATTTCTTACTACGGCTCATGGTACAAAGCCAGAACTGATTTCCCACAGGAAATCTATATAATGGCATTACGAGCAGCCTGAAGGAAATTTTTAAGATCCTAACACACTGATCTTAAGCATCTTTAGCAGTTCTTACAAGTCCTTGAAAAAAAAAAAACTGTAAGGGTATGTTCACACGTTGCGGTTTTGCCATTTTTTTTCTGCAACAAAAACTAGAGTGGTGGCAAGAAAAATGCAGTGTACAATATGCAGATATTTTTTTTACATTTTTATGTGCGTTTATCACCCATTCATTGTAATGGCTGAAAATAGCTGCAAAAAAGCTGAAACAAGAACACAAAAGGGCTAAAAATGCAAAAAAAAACTGCAGTGTGTGCATGAAATTTCAGAAATCTAATTGGATTGTGCTGGTACTGTAAAACGCTGAGTAATTTATGCACCAAATACACTGTATAAAATACGCAGCAAACACCCCACATGTGAACTTTCCTCAATAGTCATTACAGCACAAGGCAAAATACACTGCTCAAAAAAATAAAGGGAACACAAACAACAGAATACAACTCCAAGTAAATCAAACTTCTGTGAAATCAAACTGTCCACTTAGGAAGCAACACTGATTAACAATCAATTTCACATGCTGTTGTGCAAATAGAATAGACAATAGATGGAAATTATTGGCAATTATCAAGACACCCTCAATAAAGGAGTGGTTCTGCAGGTGGGGACCACAGACCACATCTCAGTACTGGCTGATGTTTTGGTCACTTTTGAATTTTGGTTGTGCTTTCACACTCGCGGTAGCATGAGACGGACTCTACAACCCACAGAAGTTGCTCAGGTAGTGCAGCTCATCCTGGATGGCACATCACTGCGAGCTGTGGCAAGAAGGTTTGCTGTGTCTGTTAGCGTAGTGTCCAGAGGCTGGAGGCGCTACCAGGAGACGTGGAGGGGGCCGCAGGAGGGCAACAACCCAGCAGCAAGACCGCTACCTCCACCTTTGTGCAAGGAGGAACAGGAGGAGCACTGCCAGAGCCCTGCAAAATGACCTCCAGCAGGCCAAAAATGTGCATGTGTCTCCATGAGACTCCATGAGGGCCCGACATCCACAGATGGGGGTTGTGCTCACAGCCCAACACCATGCAGGATGCTTGGCATTTGCCACAGAACACCAGGATTGGAAAAGTCGCTCCTGGCGCCCTGTGCTCTTCATAGATGAAAGCAGGTTCACACTGAGCACACGTGACAGACGTGACAGAGTCTGGAGACACCGTGGAGAGCGATCTGCTGCCTGCGACATCCTTCAGCATGACCGGTTTGGCAGTGGGTCAGTAATGGTGTGGGGTGGCATTTCTTTGGAGGGCCGCACAGAGGTAGCCTGTACGGCATTAGGTACCGAGATGAGATTCTCAGACCCCTTGTGAGACCATATGCTGGTGCGGTTGGCCCTGGGTTCCTCCTAATGCAGGACAATGCCAGACCTCATGTGGCTGGATTCTGTCAGCAGTTCCTGCAAGATGAAGGCATTGAAGCTATGGACTGGCCCACCCGTTCCCCAGACCTGAATCCGATTGAGCACATCTGGGACATCATGTCTCGCTCTATCCATCCACGTTGCACCACAGACTGTCCAGGAGTTGGCGGATGCTTTAGTCCAGGTCTGGGAGGAGATCCCACAGGAGACCATCCGCAACCTCATCAGGAGCATGCCCAGGCGTTGTAGGGAGGTCATACAGGCACGTAGAGGCCACACACAATACGGAGCCTCATTTTGACTTGTTTTAAGGACATTACATCAAAGTCGGATCAGCCTGTAGTGTGTTTTTCCACTTTAATTTTGGGGGTGACTCCAAATCCAGGCCTCCATTGGTTAATATATTTGATTTCCATTGATGATTTTTGTGTGATTTTGTTGTCAGCACATTCAACTTTGTACAGAACAAAGTATTCAATGAGAATATTTCATTCATTCAGATCTAGGATGTGTTATTTGAGTGTTCCCTTTATTTTTTTTAGCAGTGTATATGGTATTTGTAGCTACATGCCAAAAAAATATCAAAATGACAAATTAAAGGGGTTGTCCAGGTTTTTCACAAATTTGCTTGTAATGAGCAAGGCCAGGCATGTGAAGGTGTGGTCACATGATCTCACCGCCGGCACAGGAGCCCTCACAGTGCGGACTAAGAATTCGCAAGTCTGCAGTCACATAGAGTGACTACAGACTTTCGTGAAAAACCTGGACAACCCCTTTAAGTTCCCATGATGAGTATTTGGAGAGGTTTTTATGTTACAAGTTTTCTGCACCTATTAGCTAAATTGGGTTGCTTGTTTTTTCATTGCACTTTGTGTTTTTATTGCGCTTTTGGCTCTCTTTAATAGGTCATGTTTTTAAATAAAGCTGCTTCGTTTTTGATACTGCCTGGTATTTGGCTTTGATAAAACTTTATGGATATGCACAACGAAAATCTGCAACAACAAAAACTCATAGCGGCAATTTAACTTAAAATGGAATCTCTCAAAATAAACAAAATCAACACTATTTACCTTCATCGATAGTAGGAATCTGCTGGGAAATACCTAATGGGAAGTGCGGGTACAGGGAGAAAATGGAGTTATGTTCTCCCTGCAGATGCTCGCTTACAGTCATCGGGGCGGCACCAGAGCAATGAATAGTCAGCGCTGTAATCACGCCCCCCTGACTGACAGCCTGTTCTGTGCACGCACACGCTGAAGAGCTGGTAATCCGTCACGGAGTGGGGGCGTGATTACTGCGCGCTCACTGTGTAGTGACTGCTCTGGTGCAGATAATTGAAAGAGAGCGGCTGCAGGGACAACATAAATACATTTTTCCCTGCAGCTGCACATGTTTATATTATAAGTATATATTTTTTCTTGCGGACAGGTTTCCTTGAAAAAAAAAAAAAATCTTCTAAACTGTGCATAGAAGTAGTGTAGTTATCATCCATGTTTTAATAATAAACATAACTCACAGAAAGTGGTTCTCAGAATATTTCTGAAGATTACCAAAATTAAACATTTTTTTTTTAGTTAAAGGGAACCTGACAGCTGATCCGCGGGCAGCATGTATTAGTACAGGCTGTATGATCTCAGCCAGGTATGTCCGACTATGAAACGCTGCAGTGTTTCAGAGAAAAAATATACTTTAATAGCTGCCTGAGACTAGTCAGAGAAGAGCGTCCCCAGCGGCTGTTCCCTGCTCACTGCCCTGGAGTGGAAGGTTTCTCCCCATACACAAAAAGCAGGGAGAGACCGGTCACTCAATGGGAGCAAACCGGGAGAAGCTGCCTAGATTCCAGCGCGGCTCAGTCCCCAGCAACTTCTCACTGCCCTAGATTGACAGGTGGTCGCGCACGTAGGCAGAGAACTGTCAATCCAGGGCAGCGGGAGGGGAGAATCCACCAGGGAACCAGGGTCTGACTAGTCTCCAGTACGGCTCGGATCGCGACGGTTTTTAAAGTATATTTTTCTCTGAAACACCGCAGCGTCTCAGAGTTAAACATGCCTGACATCATACAGCCAGGGCCTGATACATGCTGCCCACGGATTAGGCATCATGGATCCGCTGTCACGTTCAATTTAACGGGATATTCTCATGTTCTTGAACTGGCATAGTTAGGGAGCATGAAAATAAGCAAGTTTGCAAATGACTTGCTTTTTTCTATCTGCTGTGATTCTCTTCCAATGGGAGCTTTTATCTTTCATAGTGTGGGGCTCATTTCCAAGGATACCGACCCCCCAGAGCCTGGCAGAGAGTGCTGTAGTTACATTCCAGGAGAGAGGTTAAAAGGGATGATCCGGCACCTAAAATGTCCTTTCTAAATATCTATCCTTACACCCTAACCACAAGTGTCATTTGCTTTATTACACAATAACTACACTTTTCCCTATCCTGCTAATCCCCAAATGTATTTTTTTTTTTTTACTGTACTTCTTGTGGCGTTTTGTTTAAGATGAGTCTCAAACGTGACGTGACGTGACAGGAGGCTGGCGCTGCACTCAATCCCCACAGTATCCATCACCCCCCATAACCCTCTAAGGTTAATCAATTAACCTCAAAATGTAGGTGTCTAGAAATAAAGGTTGAAAGAAGCTGCCTGGAATTATTTCTAAAATGCCACAAAGCAAGGGTGTGCTAAAATAACACTCAGCTCTGCCATTCCAGTGAGGCTGCTCTGGTGGGAATTGGTAGGCTCCATTCACACTGCGTTTAGCAGTGCTTGCATCATATGCTTTCATCTGAACCACTGAAAACCGGGATTGGTATATGCCGATGGAGAAGTAGACGCCGCCTGCTCTCCTTTTTCGATAGGGGCCGGGACACATTGAATGGATCTACAGAGTGCAGCCATGTTCAATGTCTAATCCAGTCATCGATGGAGCGAAATGACAGCTGGTGCCGCCTGCAGGACCCCACATTCTGATATTGATAATCTCTTCTTTGGGTCAATATATGCAGGAGAACCCATTTCATGTGTGATCACGGTCTGAGAGATCCTACAAGTCATACTATAGCAGGATGACCAATGATTTATTAAAAGGTAACCTGAAAGCTGGTCCACGAGCAGCATGCATCAGACACTGCCTGTATGATCTCAGCCAGGGATGTCTGACCCTGAAATACTGCGGCACTGCCAGACAGGAGACCAATGGGGACAGGCGGCAAAACCCTGGCGGCTTCTCCCTGTTTGCTGCCCTTGAGTGACAGGTCTCTATCTACATGTGAGGTGAGGAACCTGTCACTCCAGGACAGCGGATGGGGAGAAGCCATTGGGGACCCGCCTATCTGACTAGTCTCCTGTGCGACTGTCATCGGCAGCTTTTAAAGTATATTTTTCTCTGAAACACTGCAGCTGAGATCATACAGCCAGTGCCTGGTACACGCTGCCCGGGGATCAGCTGTCAGGTCCCCTTTAAGAGGATATTCCGGTTCCAGAAAATCCCTGTCACCAAGTTGCAGTCTCTTTAAAAAAATATACATATATTTAACATTATTATTATATACACAAGTGCATCTCACTAAATTAGATCATCAAAAAGTTAATTTATTTCAGTTCTTCAATACAAAAAGTGAAGCTCATATATAGAGTCATTACAAACAGAGTGATCTATTTCAAGTGTTTATTTCTATTAATGTTGATGATTATGGCTTACAGCCAATGAAAAACAAAACTCATTATCTCAGTAAATTAGAATACTTTATAACAACAGCTTGAAAAATGGTTTTAAAATCTGAAATGTCTCCACCACTGCTTCTAGTGTCTTATCTGCAGCGCTCGACAGCACTGCAGCCAATCAGTGAGCTGAGTAAACGGCATGAGATACTGAGCTCACCGATTAGCTGCAGTGCTGCTGAATTGGCGACACCAGGAGCAGCGGTGGTAACTCAGCGCTGGACCTGGGGAGGGCGAGTATAGGACATCATTAAATGAAAGGATAAGAGCATGCTCATGTGTGCGGTCTCGCTGCTGGCAGCTCCAGCTTACACTCTGAATGAAGGCGATAATGAAGCCATCATCCTAACAGGCCCAGTGCAGTGTCTGAGCTTCTCACCAAGTGGGGGCCAAGAGTCTCCATGGGGGGAGGGGAGACACAAAGGCTGAATGTGCACTAATCCAAGATTCCCCAGATCCTTCCCCCTCAGTAACACAGCTGTGGTGAGCAGCCCTCAGTGAGGAGCTAACGTGGCTTCCATCAGGGAGGCCCGGCATCTCCACAGCAATGCCTAGTGTAGGGCACACTGACACTCCTATGGTGGTATGTGGGAGAGAGACACGATCTGGGAGGACAGAACATGGTGTGAACAAGCCCCTCCAGCGGCCAGTACTCCTCCACCACTCCGGGTGGGCATGTGGCGTCTGGGCCCCCCTTAGTCAGCCTCCATCCTACCTGCGATGCTCAGGCTCCAGCTGTACAGACGCAGCGTGTCATTGATGAGCTCGGACACCGCCGTCAGCGCCATGCTGTCTCCTCAGCCGGTACAATCCTGGGGACGAGCTCGGCGGGCGGTCAGTGAGCGGCAGCAGCGCGGGGCATGGCGTGTGCGGGCTGCCGGGTAATGATGGCGGCCGAGAACAACTGCGCCACCTCTCCACACGTGACGCGGTTACCCTGGTTACAGCTGCATTCCAGGTACTGGCCGCCAGTCACCACAAGGACCACTGATGGTGGTGGGCGGGGCTTCTATGCTAATGAGCTGGGAGGCTTTGGCGCAGTGCTGCTCGTACACAATAGGGGCGGGATCTCCGGCCATGGACCGCTCACAATCGCTAAGTGACGTCATGTCGTGACTAACAGTAGCGCTACGATAGTGTGGACTGCGGTAATAGCGGAGGTTGTCCCTGTAAGCTGCTTCTAGAGGGTCCCACGTGATCTGGGGGTCGCAGCGGGGTACACAGGGGCTGACACTGACCGCCCCGGCGATGTGCCCCTGCGCAGGGATTGCCTGAGCGCAAAGTTAACCCTTTCAGGACCAGGGCATTTTGCGCTTTTGGTTTTTCCTGCCTTCTACCTTTTTTTCCCACTGTTCCATTCACACAGCCTGGTGCTGGCTTGATTTTGCTGAATGAGTTGAATGGCACCATTCATTTTACCGTCCGTCATTGTGAAACGTGACTGTCTAGGTCGGTGTGATTACAGTGATGCTAAACATGCATTTTTTTCTATTTAAGTGGTAAAAAAAAATCAGAATGTAAAAAAAAAAAATAAAATTTTTTGCTTTGTATCGCCATTTTTTCAACCTTTTTATTTTCCTGTTGATGGGTCCTCTTAGGAGACTTGAACCCAGTACTGCCATATATAGTAAGAATGGCTGTGTCATCGCCACGTAATGTGGGACGTTCTGAGACGTTGTGCCTCTTCCAAATTAAATAGTAAAATCCAAATACGTGCACGGAAGAGCCACGTCTGATACATTGAGCACCAGGGCAGATCTCTCTTTATTACATCATCTTAGATAGACATTTCTTGGACATTCATTGTAGCAATACAATTGGCTCAGCTTATCTCTACATATGTGCTGACATTAGCATACATACATCTCATTGGCTAAAGGTAATTCTGTCTACACCCAGCTGATAGTCTAGGTGTGGTTCTACTCCTAAGTTTTGTTCCTTCATTATCTCTAAGGCTGCGTGCCCACTATGCATTTTTCAAGCGTTTTTGCCTCGGAATTAACGCAGCGAAAACGCTTAAAAAACGCTTGGTAATACGTGCCCCATGGTCCCCAATGATAATCCGCATGTGCTGTGCACATGCTGCGGAAATCTCCGCTGCAGATTATCATTGCGAAAAAATCCGCAGCATGTCCATTAATTTTGCGGAAACGCAGCGTAATTGCCGCCATTGACTTGCATTGAATCGCTTCATATCCGCCTCAGTACATTTGCACACACGGATATTAAGCGTTTCAATGTGCGGATGGTACCCAGGGCTGGAGAAGAGGAGACTCACCTCCAGACCCAGGTACCATAGAAACTGTAAAAAAAAGATTTAAAATAAAAAATAAAGATTATACTCACCTTCCGATGGCCCCCGGTCTCCATAGCGATGCGTGCGGTGTGTTGGGCGGCTCGCGGTGGTGTGAGGACCTGACATGACGTCATTGAGTCATGTGACAGATCACGCGACCGCTGACGTCGGCGGTCCGATGTTTTGATCGCCCGTTATTGCATTTTATTGCAATGTGGCGACCAAAAAACGTAATTCTGGCGTTTAGATTTTTTTTCTCGTTACGCCGTTTACCGATCGGATTAATTCTTTTTTTATATTGATAGATCGGGCAATTCTGAACGCGGCGATACCAAATATGTGTATGTGGTTGTTTTTATTATTATTATTATTATTTTATTTTGAATGGGGCGTGATTTAAACTTTTGTATTTTTTTAATATTTTTAAAAACTTTTTTTTTTTCCTCTTTTTGCATGTTTCTATAGTCTCCATAGGAGACTAGAAGCAGCACTTGTCTGATCGCCTCTGCTACATAGAGGTGATCAGCAGATCACCTCTATGTAGCAGAAATGCTCCTGTGCTATGAGCGCCGACCACTAGGTGGCGCTCATAGCGATCAGCACATGACAACCACTGGGGTCTGCTGCAGACCCAGGGTTGTCATGCCCATGCATCGGTGACCCGCGATCACGTGACGGGGTCACCGATGGGCGGGGTGTGACGCGCTTCCGGTGCGGCGATGTTAAATGCCGCTGTCAGAGATTGACAGCGGCATTTAACATGTTAACAGCCGTGGGTGGATCGCGATTCCACCCGTGGCTGTTGCGGGCACATCTCAGCTGTAATAATCAGCTGACATGTGCTCCGTTCAGCGTGGGCTCAGCGCTGGAGGTGACAGCCTGGTGCGTACTAATACGTCACAGGCTGTAAAGGGGTTAAAGAGGTTGTCAACTACTTTAACATTCATGGAATCATTGGGCTCATATACATAGGCCAATTTATGTGCTAAGTACCTTCCTTCTACTGTAAATTTTTCTACAGCAATATTGCGGTTCCATTTTTCCAAAATTCCACATGTACATAATTGGTAAATTATGTACATAATGTAGCACTTATCTATTTTTCATGGCAGTAATGTAGTTCCAATTGTCTAAATTTTACCATTCTAGCAACCTAGAGTGCAGCTATATATTTTTTTTAACTGTTGTCTTAGCTGGCACCTGTTCACACTAGCTAGGAGGTGCTGGTCAGTTTTTCTATTCATAGAATGTTAGAGTTGAAAGGGACCTCCAGTGTCCAACCCCCTGCTCAATGCAGGATTCACTAAACCATCTCAGACAGATGTCTGTCCAGCCTCTGTTTGAAGACTTCCGCAGCACGGTGGCCAGTAGTTAGCACTGCAGCCTTGCAGCGCTGTGATCCTGGGTTCATATCCCATCAAGGACAACATCTGCAAGGAGTTTGTATGTTCTCCACGTGTTTGCCTGGGTTTCCTCCAGGTTCTCCAGGTTCCTCCCACACTCCAAAGACATAGTGATAGGGAATGTAGATTGTGAGCCCCAATGAGGACAGTGCCGATAATGTCTGTAAATTATCGGAATTGTAAAGCGCTGTGGAAAATGTTGGCGCTATATAACTAAAAAAGATTATTATTATTATTGAAGGAGAACTCACCACCTCTCGTGGCAGCCTGCTCCACTAATTGATCACCCTCACTGTCAAAGTTTTTTCTAATATTCAATCTGTATCTTCTCCCTTTCAGTTTCATCCCATTTCTTCTCGTTTCCATGTCCAAATGAGAATAAAGCTGGTCCCTCTACACTGTGACAGTCCTTCAGATATTTGTAGACAGCTATTAAGTCTCCTCTTAGCCTTATTTTTTGCAAGCTAAGCATTCCCAGATCCTTTAACCATTCCTTGTAGGACATAGTTTGCAGTCCGCTCACCATCCTGGTAGCTCTTCTCTGAACTTGCTCCTTAGGAAAAGGCAGCAATGTCTGAGTTGGGGTCCGACACCCGGCACTCCTGCCAATCAGCTGTTTTAGGTGCCTGAACAGCTCAGTTACTGTGCTGCTCCTCCTACTGATAGTGGCCATGGCCGGGTACTGCACGTCCACCCCTTATTCAAATCAATAGGAGGTGGATCTGCAGTACCCTGTCGAGGCCACTATTAGTAAACAGAGCAGTTCTGTAACTGAGCAGTTCTGGGTGTCGCACCCCCACCGATCAGACATTAATCAGTGTTAAAGTAGTGAACAACCAGTTTAATTCACGTCCTAAAGTGGGAAGGGGTTAAACCACTTTCTAAATAATCTTTATTAAAGAGGTTGTCCATTACGTGAACAATCTCTTCTTACATGTTCCATCCACTGTTAAAAATACCCAGATATTTACCTCCCGCACCTTTTCTGAAAGGCTACAGAGGCTGCAACGCCATTAAAAGGAACCTCTGAGGTCCGGCTTCAGAGAGGCACACTGCGCTTGATCGGAAGTCTTCTGCACTTTCGATCATGCGCAGTGCACCTCTCTGAAGCCAACATGCTTACACCCGGCTTCAGAGGATCAATGATGTGAAGGGAAGAAGTTGCGCATGTGCGAGGTAATTATAGCACTAGCGATGACGCCAGCGCTTGTAACTTCAGTTATCATGCCCACAGGGGCGTGATAACATGCTAAGTGGGCCGGCTAGTCTGGGGACACTAACGCCCCATCGACTAGTCAAAGCCCTCATTTACATATCATAAACGGACTTTAGAAATACTTTTTCTAAAAATCTGTTTATGTATGTAATGTAATACAGGGACTGTTAGGCAGGGTATTTAGCTATGTAGACATAACTGCTGGGGGCACAGGGGACATGACAGGTTCCCTTTAAACAAAAGGCACCACTAAGCAAACAACTCCATGAAGACCAAGGAGATCGCCAAACAAGTCAGGGGCAAAATTGTTGAGCAGTAAAAGTCAGGGTTATAAAAAAAATATCCCAATCTCTCATGATCCCCCGGAGCACCATCAAAACCATTATCATCAAATGGAAAGAACATGGTACCACAACAAACCTGCCAAGAGAGGGCCACCCACGAAAACTCTCAGCCCGGGAAAGGAGTGCATTAATCAGAGAGGCAGTACAGAGCCAAAGGTGACCCTGAAGGAATTGCAGAGTTCCCAAGCAGAGACGGGAGTATCTGTCCATACGACCACAATAAGCCATACACTCCATAGAGATGGCCTTTATGGAAGAGTGGGCAGAAAAAAGCCTTTACTTACACAAAACTTGTAAGCCTTGTTTTGAGTTTGCCAAAAAACGTGGGAGACTCCCCAAATGCATGGAGGAAGATGCTGTGGCCAGATGAGGCCAATATTAAACTTTTAAGCCACCAAATGCTATCTTTGGCGCCAAACCAACACAGCTCTTCACCCCAAGGACACCATCCCCACAGTGAAACATGGTGGTGGCAGCATCATGCTATGGGGATGTTTTACGGCAGCAGGGACAGGGAAAATTGTCCAAGTCGAGAAGAAGAAGGATGGTGCGAAATACAGGGATATTCTTGATCAAAACCTGTTTCAGTCTGTCAGTGATTTGAGACTGGGATGGAAGTTCACCTTTCAACAAGACAATCACCCAAAGCATACTGCTAAAGCAACACTCGAGTGGTTTAAGGGGGAACGTGTAAATGTTTTGGAGTGCTCTAGTCAAAGCCCAGACCTTAATCCAATTGAGAATCTGTGGTCAAACTTGAAGATTGTTGTTCACTAGAGGAAATCATCTAACTTGAAGGAGCTGAAGCAGTTTTGCTTCTAGGAATGGGCAAAAATCCCAGTGGCAAGATGTGGAAAGCTCATAGAGACTTATCCAAAGCGACTCGCAACTATAATTGCCGCAAAAGGAGGCTCTACAAAGTACTGACTTTAGGGGGGTGAATAGTTATGCACAGTGAAGTTTTCAGTTATTTTGTGCTACTTGTTGTTTACTTCACAATAAAAAGAAAACCAAATGTTCACAGTTGTAGGCATGTTCTTTAAATGAACTGATGCAAATCCTCAAAAAAACAGTAAAATTCCAGGTTGTGAGGTAGCAAAACATGAAAAATGCCAAAGGGGGTGAACACTTTCACAAGCCACTGCATAATTTAAGAACGACAGCAGCAACCTGGATACACAGAGGTCAAATCCAGCCTATATTACTGGGCAAGAACTATCCAGGGTCTGAAAATGAATAAAACAATGACGATTTTAGATTGAGAACTTTTTAATTACAGAGAACCTGACAGCAGGTTTTACCCCTAGATAGAATTGGGGTGCTTTTTCAGCCTCCTAATAACTTATATAACAATGTCTGTATTATACCCAAGCACTAAATGTATTAACCCCTTCGCGACCCTGAGATTTTCCGTTTTTGCATTTTCGTTTTTTGCTCCCCTTGTTCCCAGAGCCATAGCGTTTTTATTTTTAGCCCAATATGGCCGTGTGAGGGCTTATTTTTTGCGGGATGAGTTTTACTTTTGAACGCAATTACTAGTTTTACCATATCGTGTACGGGAAAACAGGAAAAAAATTCCAAGTGCGGTGAAATTGCAAAAAAAGTGCAATACCATGGATGTTTTTTTTTAATTTTTTTTACCACGTTCACTGAATGCTAAAACTGACCTGCCTTTATTATTCTCCAGGTCATTTCGAGTTTGTAGACACCAAACATGTATAGGTTCTTTTTTATTTAACCCCTTAACAACATTTGACGTACTAATACGCGTCTGTGCCCTGGGACTTAAGAGCCAGACCTGTATTAGTACGTCATGGCAATCGCGCGCGCACACAGGCTGTGCGGGCGCGATCGCCACCGGGTGTCAGCTGATTGTCACAGCTGACACCCGGTACTATGTGCAGGGAGCGGTCACGCACCGCTCCCAGCACATTAACCCCCGCGATGCTGCGATGATCGCAGCATTGCTGTGGCAAGGGGAGGTGATCGCAGATACTCACCTCCTCTTTCGGCTTCCAGCGCTGTCTGCCGTGGCTTCCAGGATGTTGCCATGACGACCCGATGTCGTCATGACAACATCCGGGTCACCAGACAGCAGGAAGATTTTTTGGATATGCGCAGTGCATCTCCAAACAATCTTCTCCCTGTCCAGCGCTGACAGCCTGCATGGCACAGGGATGGTGCTGCATTCCTGTGCCATGCAGGCGATCAGAGAAAAAAAAGTGAAAGTCCCATAGTGGGACAAA
The DNA here is from genome assembly GCF_046119375.1 of Phyllobates terribilis. Taxonomy (NCBI): domain Eukaryota; kingdom Metazoa; phylum Chordata; class Amphibia; order Anura; family Dendrobatidae; genus Phyllobates; species Phyllobates terribilis. The sequence goes on from NW_027362763.1 coordinate 413,224,770, forward strand.
GTAATAAAGTATAAAAACTATCAGAAAGTGAAAAAAAAAATTGGAAAAATATTTAAAAAAAAATAATCCACCAAAAATAAAAATATAATGTACCCATCAATAAATATTATTATAAAAAAAACAAAAAAAAAACAATAAAAGTACACATATTTGGTATCGCCGCGTCCAGAACAACCTGACCTATAAAACTGTCCCACTAGTTAACCCCTTCAGTGAACACGGTAAAAAAAAAAAAAAAAACAAAGCAAAAAACAATGCTTTATCACCATACCGCCAAACAAAAAATGGAATAACACGCGATCAAAAAGACAAATATAAATAAAAATGGTACCGCTGAAAACGTCATCTCGTCCCGCAAAAAACAAGCCGCCATACAGCTCCATCAGCCGAAAAATAAAAAAGTTATAGCTCTCAGAATAAAGCTATGCTAAAAAATAATTTTTTCTATAAAATTGCTTTTATTATGTAAAAGTGCAAAACATAGAAAAACGATATAAATGTGGTACCGCTGTAAACGTACTGACCCGAAGAATAAAGCTGCCTTATCAATTTTACCACATGCGGAACAGAATAAAAAAAAAAAAAAAAAAAATTCCTGAATTGTTGGTTTTTGTTTATTCTGCCTCCCAAAAATCAGAATAGAAAGCGATCAAAAAATGTCACGTGCCTGAAAATGGCACCAATAACAACGTCAACTCATCCCGCAAAAAACGAGCCGTCACATGACTGTCTGCCAAAATCTGGAAAAATTATAGCTCTCAAAATATGGCAATGCAAAAACTAGATTTTACAAAAAATGCGTCTTTTAGTGTGTGACAGCTGTCAGTCATAAAAACCCCATATGATTCTGGTATTGCTGTAATCACACCGACCCGAAGAATAAAGTCGTCTAATCACTTATACCGCACGAGGAACCGCGTAAAAAATAAACTCTCAGGTTAGGGTTGGGCTAGGGTTAGGGCTGGGTTTGGGGTTGGGGTTGTGATGGGGTTGGGATTTTTTTCAAAAGTAAGAAAAAAAGATAACGATATGGCGACTAGTGTTGAGCGCAAGTGCTCACTACTTGAGCTTGCATCGGGTGCTCTGGTATGCATTGAGTATCGTGGGTATTTGATTGACATGCTCGAGTCTCCGCCCCATATGCTTCGCGGACAAAAAAACTTTGCGAGGATTGCCTGCCATGCACGAGCGATCCCCGCATGTTTTTTTTTGGGTGTCTAATAACCGTGAAACATGCGGAGCAGGGACTCGAGCATGTCACTCGAGCACACGCTGTACATGGTGCATACCTGAGTACCCGATGCAAACTCAAGTAGCGAGCACTTGCGCTCAAGACTAATGACAACTTATTCAATATGATGACCTAATGTTATCAAATTCTGTGTCGTACCTCTGGGTTCAAAATGTTCACTATACACCTTAATAAAATCCTTGAGGGGTATAGTTTCCAAAATGGGGTCACTTGTGGGGGAGCTCCACTGTTTAGGCACATCAGGGGCTCTCCAAATGCGACATGGTGTCCGCTAACAAATTGAATGGAAAATCGTCTCAAATTGTTAGCGGACGCCATGTTGCGTTTGGAGAGCCCCTGCGTGCCTAAACATTGGAGCTCCCCCACAAGTGACCCCATTTTGGAAACTAGACCCCCCAAGGCACCTATCTAGATGCATAGTGAGCACTTGGAACCCCCAGGTGCTTCACAAATTGATTCATAAAAATGAAAGTGTTTTTTTTTTCACTTTTTCATTTTTACGAATCAATTTGTGAAGCACGTGGGGGTTCCAAGTGCTCACTATGCATCTAGATAGGTGCCTTGGGGGGTCTAGTTTCCAAAATGGGGTCACTTGTGGGGGAGCTCCAATGTTTGGGCACACAGGGGCTCTCCAAACGCAACATGGCGTCCGCTAATTATTCAATCAAATTTTACAATCAAAAAGTCAAATGGCGCTCCTTCCCTTCTGAGCCCTGCCGTGCGCCCAAACAGTGTTTTTTCCCCACATATGGGGTATCTGCGTGCCCAGGGGAAATTGCACAACAAATTTTGGGGTCCATTTTTTCTTGTTACCCCTGTGAAAATAAAAAAAATTGGGTCTAAAGTAACATTTTTGTGAAAAAAGTTATGTTCATTTTTTTCTTCCACATTCCAAAAATTCCTGTGAAGCACCTGAAGGGTTAATAAAGTTCTTGAATGTGGTTTTGAGCACCTTGAGGGGTGCAGTTTTTAGAATGGTGTCACTTTTGGGTATTTTCTGTCATAAAGACCTCTCAAAGTGACTTCAAATATGATGTGGTCCCTAAAAAAATGGTTTTGTAAATTTTGTTGGAAAAATGAGAAATCACTGGTCAACTTTTAACCCTTATAGCTCCCTAACAAAAAAAAAATTTGGTTCCAAAATTGTGCTGATGTAAAGTAAACATGTGGGAAATGTTATCTATTAACTATTTTGTGTGACATATCTCTCTGATTTAAGGGCATAAAAATTAAAATTTTGAAAATTGCAAAATTTTCGCCAAATTTCTGTTTTTTTCACAAATAAACGCAAGTGATATCGAACAAATTTTACCACAATCATGAAGTACAATATGTCACGAAAAAACAATCTCCGAATTAGGGGGATCCGTTGAAGCGTTCCAGAGTAATTACCTCATAAAGTGACAGTGGTCAGAATTGTAAAAATTTGCCTGATCATTAACGTGCAAACCACCCTCGGGGGTTAAGTGGTGAAAAAAAATTCCAAAGTTTGCTAAAAAAAAAAAAAAAAGGCGCCATTTTCCAAGACCCGTAGCGTCTAGATTTTTTGGGATCTGGGGTTGGGTGAGGGCTTATTTTTTGCGTGCCGACCTGAAGTTTTTATTGATACCATTTTGGGGTAGATCCGATGTTTTGATCGCCCGTTATTGCATTTTATTGCAATGTTGCGGCGACCAAAAAACGTAATTCTGGTGTTTAGAATTTTTTTCTCGTTACGCCGTTTACCGATCGGATTAATTTTTTTTTATATTGATAGATCAGGTGATTCTGAACGCGGCGATACCAAATATGTGTATGTGGTTGTTTTTTTTTATTATTTAATTTTGAATGGGGCGAAAGGGGGGTGATTTAAACTTTTATATTTTTTTAATTTTTTTAATATTTTTAAAAGCATTTTTTTTTTCACTTTTTGCCGACCACTAGGTGGCGCTCATAGAGATCAGCTCATGACAACCACTGGAGTCTGCTGCAGGGTTGTCATGCCCACGCATCGGTGACCCGCGATCACGTGACGGGGTCACCGATGGGCGGGGTAAGTGACGCGCTTCCGGCGCAGCGATGTTAAATGCCTCTGTCAGAGATTGACAGCGGAATTTAACATGTTAACAGCCGTGGGTGGATCGCGATTCCACCCGCGGCTGTTGCGGGCACATGTCAGCTGTAAGAATCAGCTGACATGTGCCCGGTTCAGTGTGGGCTCAGCGCCGGAGCCCGCGCTGAACAGGGGGTTACAGCGTGGTGCGTACTAATACGCCACATGCTGTAAAGGGGTTAAACTAAGTTTAATGTCCCTAATTGCAGTCATTGGATTAGTCCGCAATCGCTGTCAGTGAATACGCAGAAGGAGCACGCCCCCAGCAGTGTTAGGCCATGTTCCCACACGTTGTGTTTTTCAATGTAATTTTCAGCTGCGTTCTGCAGTACCAGCAAAGTCTATGAGAAGCCAGAATTCTCTGTTCCCACATCTTGTTTTTTGTATTGCTGCGTATTTTGTGCCTTGGTTGTGTTCTTGGAAAATAGAGCATGTCACTTTCAGCGTTTTTTCACCCATAGGAAGTAATGGGTGGTGAAAAAAAACGCATAAAAAACGCACCAAAAAACGCAGGTAAATTTTTTCAGCGTTTTTGATGGCAAAATAGAATGGGGTTCTTTTTTTCACAGAACTTTATGTATATGCATAAATAGAGACAGAAAGACAGTGAAAAAAACGCAGCAAAACCTGCAGATTCGACGCAGCTGATTTCCTGCCAGAGATCAGTTTTGCTGCAGATTTCTGACTAAAAAAAACACAACATGTGGGAACATAGACTTACTGATATCTCTATATATGCAGGGAGGAGGGGAAGATGGACAGCCTTCTCTTCACTACTCTGCCTGCACATGCTGGAACGTCATGTACACTGCTGTGGGCTTGCTCCCACCATGCAGTAGCATTGACATTCTCCACACGGCCCACAGCATGACTTCTATTACCACCCTACACCTTGCAATCACATGACTGTAAGCATAACTCCCAACTGTGGAAGAAGAGAAAGAGGGACACATCATGCGGTGCCCGTAGCGCATTGCAGCAAATTTTGGCCACGCTCCTGGCCACACCCCAATCCACACCCATTTACCATTTCTTTCTCCCAGGACAAGGTTTTTGCGGGCCCCGTGCGAAAGAGTCTCAGTGGGCCCCTTTAACACATACTATTCATGATGCACAGATACGGCAGATAAATATACAGTACAGACCAAAAGTTTGGACACACCTTCTCATTTAAAGATTTTTCAGTATTTTCATGACTATGAAAATTGTACATTCACACTGAAGGCATCAAAACTATGAATTAACACATGTGAAATTATATACTTAACAAAAAAGTGTGAAACAACTGAAAATATGTCTTATATTCTAGGTTCTTTAACCCCTTAATAACATCTGACGTACTAATACGCGTCTGTGCCCTGGGACTTAAGAGCCAGACCCGTATTAGTACGTCATCGCGATCGCGCGCGCACACAGGCTGTGCGGGCGCGATCGCCGCCGGGTGTCAGCTGATTGTCACAGCTGACACCCGGTACTATGTGCAGGGAGCGGTCACGCACCGCTCCCAGCACATTAACCCCCGCGATGCTGCGATCGAAGTCGATCGAAGTCGATCGCGGCATTGCGGGGGCAAGGGGAGGTGATCGGCGATACTCACCTCCTCTTCCGGCTTCCAGCGCAGTCTGCAAAGGCTTCCCGGGTGTTGCCATGACGACCCGATGTCGTCATGACAACATCCGGGTCACCAGAGAGCAGGAAGATTGCTTGGACATGCGCAGTGCATCTCCAAGCAATCTTCACACTGTGCACTTCTGACAGCCTTCATGGCATAGGGATGGTGCTCCATTCCTGTGCCATGCAGGCGATCAGAAAAAAAAAAGTGAAAGTCCCAGAGTGGGACAAAGTAATAAAGTGTATAAACTGTGTGAAAGTGGAAAAAAAAAAAAAAAAAAAATGTGCAAAAATATTATAAAAAAATAAAAAAAATAATACACCAAAAATAAAAATATAATGTACCCATCAATAAATATTATTATAAAAAAAATAAAAAAAAAACAATAAAAGTACACATATTTGGTATCGCCGCGTCCGGAACAACCTGACCTATAAAACTGTCCCACTAGTTAACCCCTTCAGTGAACACGGTAAAAAAAAAAAAAAAAAAAAAACCAAGCAAAAAACAATGCTTTATCACCATACCGCCAAACAAAAAGTGGAATAACACGCGATCAAAAAGACAAATATAAATAAAAATGATACCGCTGAAAACGTCATCTCGTCCCGCAAAAAACAAGCCGCCATATAGCTCCATCAGCCGAAAAATAAAAAAGTTATAGCTCTCAGAATAAAGCGATACTAAAAAATATTTTTTTCTATAAAATAGCTTTTATTGTGTATAAGCGCCAAAACATAGAAAAATGATACAAATGTGGTACCGCTGTAAACGTACTGACCCGAAGAGTAAAGCTGCCTCATCAATTTTACCACACGCGGAACAGAATAAAAAAAAAAAAAAAAAACCAATTCCTGAATTGTTGGTTTTTGTTTATTCTGCCTCCCAAAAATCGGAATAGAAAGCGATCAAAAAATGTCACGTGCCTGAAAATGGCACCAATAACAACGTCAAGTCATCCCGCAAAAAACGAGCCGTCACATGACTGTCTGACAAAATCTGGAAAAATTATAGCTCTCAAAATATGGCGATGCAAAAACTAGATTTTACAAAAAATGCGTCTTTTAGTGTGTGACAGCTGTCAGTCATAAAAACCCCATATGATTCTGGCATTGCTGTAATCACACCGACCCGAAGAATAAAGTCGTCTAATCACTTATACCGCACAAGGAACGGCGTCAAAAATAAACTCTTGAGTTAGGATTGGGCTAGGGTTAGGGCTGGGTTTGGGGCTAGGGTTGTGCTGGGGCTAGGGTTGTGCTGGGGCTAGGGTTGTGCTGGGGCTAGGGTTGTGCTGGGGCTAGGGTTGTGCTGGGGCTAGGGTTGTGCTAGGGTTAGGGCTGGGGTTGGGATTTTTTTCAAAAGTAAGAAAAAAAGATGACGATATGGCGACTAGTGTTGAGAGCAAGTGCTCGCTACTTGAGTTTGCATCGGGTGCTCTGGTATGCATTTAGTATCGTGGGTATTTGAGTGACATGCTCGAGTCTCTGCCCCATATGCTTCGCGGCCAAAAAACTTTACGGGGATTGCCTGCCATGCACGAGTGATCCCCGCATGTTTTTTTTTGGGTGTCTAATAACCGTGAAACATGCGGAGCAGGGACTCGAGCATGTCACTCGAGCACACGCTGTACATGGTGCATACCTGAGTACCCGATGCAAACTCAAGTAGCGAGCACTTGCGCTCAAGAATAATGAAAACTTATTCAATATGATGACCTAACGTAAACAAATAATGTGCCGTACCTCTGGGTTCAAAATGTTCACTATACACCTTAATAAAATCTTTGAGGGGTATAGTTTCCAAAATGGGGACACTTGTGGTGGAGCTCCACTGTTTAGGCACATCACGGGCTCTCCAAACGCGACATGGTGTCCGCTAACAAATTGAATGGAAAATCGGCTCAAATTGTTAGCGGACTCCATGTTGCGTTTGGAGAGCCCCTGTGTGTCCAAACATTGGAGCTCCCCCACAACTGACCCCATTTTGGAAACTAGACCCCCCAAGGCACCTATCTAGATGCATAGTGAGCACTTAGAACCCCCAGGTGCTTCACAAATTGATTCGTAAAAATGAAAAAATGAAAATAAAACACTTTTTCATTTTTATGAATCAATTTGTGAAGCACCTGGGGTTCCAAGTGCTCACTATGAATCTAGATAGGTGCCTTGGGGCAGGGGCGGAACTACCGCCCGTGCAGCCAGTTCATTGAACGGGGGCCCCGAGGGAGAGGGGGCCCCTCCAGCAGGGCCGCCATCAGGGCATGTCTGCCCTGACTCCAGTGTGGGGCCCAGCCGGTAGGGGCCCCCTTGGAGCCCCGTTGGGGGCCCCCTCTTGTGAGTCTCTCTCCTCATGGGGCCCCCGGCCCCATGCCAAGCGCCGGGTCCGGGACATCTCAGCGCTGCGCTGCGCTCCTGCGGCAGCGCCTTCATGATTCCCCTGATTTCCGGTCATGTGACGGCGCCGTCACATGGCCGGAAGTCAGGAGAACCTAGTGTCAACGATTTGGACGAGCGCCAGGATTCTGCAGGGATCGCATGGGGGTAAGTATAACAAGTTTTGTTTTTTTCAAAATACAATTTACTAGGAGTGGGGGAAATGGGAGGGGTGTGTGTGTGTGTGTGTGTGTGTGTGTGTGTGTGAGATAAGAGATGCACATGGGGTGGGGGGAGATGATAAAAGATGCACATGGGGTGGGGGGGATGAGAGAGGTGCACATGTGGGGGGAGGGGGATGAGAGAGGTGCACGTGGGGGGAGGGGGATGATAAAAGATGCACATGGGGTGGGGGGGATAAGAGATGCACATGGGGGGGGGATAAGAGATGCACATGGGGGGGGGAGATAAGAGATGCACATGGGGGAGGGGGATATAAGAGATGCACATGGGGAGGGGGATAAGAGATGCACATGGGGGAGGGGGATAAGAGATGCACATGGGGGAGGGGGATAAGAGATGCACATGGGGGAGGGGGATAAGAGATGCACATGGGGGGGATGAGAGAGGTGCACATGTGGGGGAGGGGGATGAGAGATGCCCATGGGGGGGATGAGAGAGGGGCACATGGGGGGGAGGGGGATGAGAGAGGGGCACATGTGGGGGAGGGGGATGAGAGATGTGCACATGGGGAGTGGTGAGAGCTGCACATGTGGGGGAGGGGGATGAGAGAGGGGCACATGGGGGGTGGTGAGAGCTGCTCATGGGGGAATTGGGAGAAAATGAGCTGCACATGGGGGAATTAGGAGTAGGGGGATAATGAGCTGCACATAATGAATGTGGGGTGGGGGAGAGTAAATTATAAATGACGATGGGGTGGGGAGAGCACGGACATGATATAATGAATTGGGGCAGGGGGTGCATGTAAATAATGAATGCGGGGAGCAGGAAGTATAGAGTAGAGGTTCTAATTAAATTATATATTAAGTGCCTATTTACAGTTAATGGGGGCACCGTGGTGGATTACAATTTATATTTGGAATGGTAGGTTGCATAATAACTAACCATATATTGATGGTGGATGCACGTATGTATTCAGCTGCGTAATGTAGAAGTTGGGGAATGTGCTCTAGATAACTGTGTTATTTTATGCAGAGACGAGTCCTGGCTGGAAGACGTGATGGCGGTCTGTGCTGGATGAAGGAGAAAAGCGTAGCTGAAGGACTTCACCTAGAGACGTCACCAGTGAGTCAGTGCATTACATGTACACTTACACTATATACTATGTACCGGGCTCCTGTGTATAATGTCACTGGTGATCACTGTATTACCTGTACACTATATACAGAGCTCCTGTGTATAATGTCACTGGTGATCACTGTATTACCTGTACACTGACAATATATACAGAGCTCCTGTGTATAATGTCACTGGTGATCACTGTATTACCTGTACACTGACAATATATACAGAGCTCCTGTGTATAATGTCACTGGTGATCCCTGTATTACCTGTACACTATATACAGAGCTCCTGTGTATAATGTCACTGGTGATCCCTGTATTACCTGTACACTATATACAGAGCTCCTGTGTATAATGTCACTGGTGATCACTGTATTACCTGTACACTGACACTATATACAGAGCTCCTGTGTATAATGTCACTGGTGATCACTAGATTACCTGGACACTTACATTATACATACCATGTATAGAGCTCCCGTGTATAATGACACTTATGGTAATATTAGTAATGTGGTGGTAATATTAGTAATGTGGTGGTAATATGTGGTCTGGTCATGGTGTGGCAGTTTTTCTCCCTTCTGTGTGGTATTATTCGGTCACTATGTTGTGGTAATATGTGGTCTGGTCATGGTGTGGCGGTATTCCCTGTATGTGGTATTATTGGTCATTTTAAAAAAAAATTTATATGACACATTCCCTTAAAGAAAACTAAATAAAAATATTTCTAAAAAGAGTATTGGATATTTTAAGAAAATTTTAATAGGTTAGAGTAGGGCCCGGCCAGAAGAGTCTACCTTATCGTGGTGGCGGCTTTAAAAATCTTTTGGCCAAAACAAAAGCTGTTGGCTATGTATGTGGCACCGTCACATGGCCGAACGTCAGGAGAGCCTGGTGGCAGCGACGTGGACGAGCGCCAAGATTCTGCAGGGATCGCATGGGGGTAAGTATAACAAGTTTTATTTTTCTTAAATACAATTAATTAACTAGGAGTGGGGGGGATGAGAGATGCACATGGGGGGGGGGGGGAGATGAGAGATGCACATGGGGGGGATGAGAGCTGCACATGGGGGGGTTATGTTTACATAACTTTGTTGCCTTATGAAGCGCAGGGGGGGCCCCCAAAAATTTCTTGCACAGGGGCCCACTACAGTCTGTGTCCGCCCCTGCCTTGGGGGGTCTAGTTTCCAAAATGGGGTCACTTGTGGGGGAGCTCCAATGTTTGGGCACACAGGGACTCTCTAAATGCAACATGGTATCCGCTAACAAATTGAATGGAAAATCGGCTCAAATTGTTAGCGGACACCATGTTGCGTTTGGAGAGCCGCTGTGTGCCCAAACATTGGAGCTCCCCCACAAGTGACCCCATTTTGGAAACTAGACCCCCCAAGGCACCTATCTAGATGCATTGTGAGCACTTGGAACCCTCAGGTGCTTCACAAATTGATTCATAAAAATGAAAAAGTGTTTTTTTTTTTCACTTTTTCATTGTTACGAATCAATTTGTGAAGCACCTGGGGGTTCCAAGTGCTCACTATGCATCTAGAAAGGTGCCTTGGGGGGTCTAGTTTCCAAAATGGGGTCACTTGTGGGGGAGCTCCAAAGTTTGGGCACACATGGGCTCTCCAAACACAACATGGCGTCCGCTAATTATTCAAGCAAATTTTACAATCAAAAAGTCAAATAGCGCTCCTTCCCTTCCGAGCCCTGCCGTGCGCCCAAACAGTATTTTTTCCCCAAATATTGGGTATCTGCGTGCCCAGGGGAAATTGCACAACAAATTTTGGGGTCCATTTTTTCTTGTTACCCCTGTAAAAATAAAAAAAATTGGGTCTAAATTAACATTTTTGTGAAAAAAGTTAAATGTTCATTTTTTTCTTCCACATTCAAAAAATTCCTGTGAAGCACCTGAAGGGTTAATAAAGTTCTTGAATGTGGTTTTGAGCACCTTGAGTGGTGCAGTTTTTAGAATGGTGTCACTTTTGGGTATTTTCTGTCATAAAGACCTCTCAAAGTGACTTCAAATGTGATGTGGTCCCTAAAAAAATGGTTTTGTAAATTTTGTTGGAAAAATGAGAAATCGCTGGTCAACTTTTAACCCTTATAGCTCCCTAACAAAAAAAAATTTTGGTTCCAAAATTGTGCTGATGTAAAGTAGACATGTGGGAAATGTTATTTATTAACTCTTTTGTGTGACATATCGCTCTGATTTCAGGGCTTAAAAATTCAAATTTTGAAAATTGCAAAATTTTCGCCAAATTTCCGTTTTTTTCACAAATAAACGCAAGTGATATCGAAGAAATTTTACCACAATCATGAAGTACAATATGTCACGAAAAAACAATCTCAGAATCAGGGGGATCCGTTGAAGCGTTCGAGAGTAATTACCTCATAAAGTGACAGTGGTCAGAATTGTAAAAATTGGCCCGGTCATTAACGTGCAAACCACCCGCGGGGCTTAAGGGGTTAAAGTAGCCACCTTTTGCTTTGATGACTGCTTGGCACACTCTTGGCATTCTCTTGATGAGCTTCAAGAGGTAGTCACCGGAAATGGTCTTCCAACAATCTTGAAGGAGTTCCAGAGATGCTTAGCTTGTTGGCCCTTTTGCCTTCACTCTGGGGTCCAGCTCACCCCAAACCATGTCGATTGGGTTCAGGTCTGGTGACTATGGAGGCTAGGTTATCTGGGTAGCACCCTATCACTCTCCTTCTTGGTCAAATAGTCCTTACACAGTCTGGAGGTGTGTTTGGGGTCATTGTCCTGTTGAAAAATAAATGATGGTCCAACTAAACGCAAACCAGATGGAATAGCATGCCGCTGCAAGATGCTGTGGTAGCCATGCTGGTTCAGTATGCCTTCAATTTTGAATAAATCCCAAACAGTGTCACCAGCAAAGCACCCCCACACCATCACACCTCCTCCTCCATGCTTCACTGTGGGAACCAGGCATGTAGAGTCCATCTGTTCACCTTTTCTGCGTCGCAAAAAGACATGGTGGTTGGAATCAAAGATCTCAAATCTCTATTTTCAGTTGTTTCACACTTTTTTGTTAAGTATATAATTCCACATGTGTTAATTCATAGTTTTAATGCCTTCAATGTGAATGTACAATTGCCATAGTCAGAAAATACAGAAAAATCTTTAAATGAGAAGGTGTGTCCAAACTTTTGGTCTGTACTGTAGGTATAGTACTATGCAAAGATTTCACTTCTTACATTACATGAGCGATATCTATTGTAAATTCTACAATGGCTCAGAAACCGGCGAATCCTCACAGTGCAGACCGGAAAGTATAGTCCTCCATACAGTATAATGAGCCCATATAATGCTCCATACAGAATAATGGAACCATATAATGCTCCATACAGAATAATGGAGCCATATAATGCTCCATACAGAAGAATGAGCCCCATATAATGCTAAATACAGAATAATGGGCCCCATATAATGCACCATACAGAATAATGGGCCCCATATAATGCACCATACAGAATAATGTGTCCCATATAGAATAATGTGTCCCATATATAGCTCCATACAGAATGGGCCCCATATACAGTATAGCGCCATACAGTATGGGCCCCATATATAGCCACATACAGTATGGACCCCATATGTATAAAAAAAAAAAAATCAGATACTCACCTCTCCTCGCTGGCGGCAGGTCAGGACTCCTCAGCATCTTCCCGCACTCTTCATTATCAGAGCAGGGGGCACAGTGTAGTGACATCAACGAGCCCTCTCCCCTGAGACGTCACAGAGTCAGGAGATGCGCTGGAGAGGTAAGTTACTATGGTTGCGTCTAGATCGGAGTTGATTTTTTGTAGTCCTCATTTTAGCCACTCCACTCTAGACGGATCACTGCTAAGCTGTCTAAATCGGAGTTGATCTCGAAAGCCCCACAACAAGCAACATGCCCCCCTTCCAAGTGCAAGCCCCCAAACATGCCCCCCTTCCCTGTGAAAGCCCCCAACATGATCCCCTTCCCTGTGAAAGCCCCCAACATGATCCCCTTCCCTGTGAAAGCCCACAACATGATCCCCTTCCCTGTGAAAGCCCACAACATGCTCCCTTTCCTGTGAAAGCCCCCAACATGACCTCCTACCTTGTGCAAGCCCCCCAACATGCCCCCCTTCCCTGTGAAAGCCCCCAACATGCCCCCCTTCCCTGTGAAAGCCCCCAAACATGCCCCCCTTCCTTGTGAAAGCCCCCAACATGACCTCCTTCCCTGTGGAAGCCCCCCACCATGCCCCCCTTCCCTGTGCAAGGCCCCATGACCTTCCACCCTGTGCAAGCCCCCCAACATGCCCCCCTTCCCCGTGCAAGCCCCCTACATGACCTTCCACCCTGTGCAAGCCCTTCAACCTCCTTCCCTTTGAAAGCCCCCAAACATGTCCCCATTCCCTGTGAAAGCCCCCCAACATGCCCCCTTTCACTGTGAAAGCCCCCAAACATGCCACTCTTCCCTGTGCAAGCCCACAACAAGCAGCCCCGTGCATGCAACCCCAAATAGTTACATGATGCACTTTTTATGCCCCAAAATACAATCTTAGACACTTACACTTAGTTCCACATATATGTAAAAAAAATTAAAAGCCATGATTTCCATCTGCACACAGTATGCCGCACCAGGCTCCGCCCACTCAGGGTGGTGTGTACACAGCCTCATCACCGGCACCGCAGCACAACGCTGCGCTCTGGCATCAGATCTGACCTGGACTGAGGAGGCCCCGCCCCATCCAGTGACGCTATTTCCTCAAAAAATTAACTCTGATCTAGATGCTACCGAACGGGGAGATGTAAGATACTATGTGTCGGGGCTCTGAGGAAGCGGGGGGAGGGCCCACTCGCGGGCGCTGGCACCGGGCCCGACAGCGAGTGGGCCCTCTGCTTCCTCAGGGCCCCGGCACTTGCGGGAGAACAGCTGTGCCGTGACAGGACGCGGGACTGAGCCCTCAAATCGTGACAGTCCTGCCAAATACGGGACTGTTGGGAGCTATGCCGTAAGGTCCAAGACTCCCTGTGTAATACTATTGTAGGAACTCGAGGATTCTGATAGCGTGGGGCAATGAACAAGCAGAGACGGGTCTCTTTAGTGCAAATAGTGTATTTGTGCAACAGCAATAACACCCAAAAACAATATACAGATAACCCGTAGTGACATACAATGAAATAGTCCAGCAATATTAAGTCTTTGAAACCTATATAGCAAGTCGGCAATGTTCTTACGACGAAGTCCTCACACAAACGTGATCAAAAGGAAAGTGACACACTGGTGACGTGGCTTGATTCAAACACTGCGGGTGTAGTAAAAGTCAGAACCAGGTATGCAGTAGCCACAGGGAAGTCCAAGAACAAGTTCACAAGTTAATCCTAGATGTAGCGTAGATTCAGGGAAGTCCAGAAACAAGTTCACATTTAAGTAATATTCCAGTAAATCGTTCCAGCAGCCCTCACCGGAGGGAGTGAACGAAGGGTTAAACAACAGTCCAGAAACACAGTTCTTACCGGGTGGAGTGAGGCAAAGGTTAAATTCCAAAGTCAACAGGTTAATGATAACACAGTGAGTGTAGCTTACATAGGCAGAGAATGTCCAGAGCCACAGGCTGCTGCTGAGAAACACGTGAAGATTAACCTGGTAAATACATAAGAGATCTGGGAGATAATAGCAGGACAAGGCAGCTTGACTGAAGGGATACAGAAGCAGAATACTCCAGCAAGGAAGCCAGCACCTGAGCCGGGTTTTAAACAAACGAACAGGAAGTAGGGCATACAAAAACAGCAAACTCCATCTTAACAAAGGGCAAAATCATTCACAAGGTTACCTAGAAAACCCGGAATACTGACACCCTGATCTGTATACACACATACTGATTCAGAGCAGTGTATACAGAGATTGAGAAAGTAAACATGTTATTAAACCAGGTTTACCTTCTCTCAGGAAGCCTGGCTCCTTTTTTCCACAACAGCACAATCTCCTGCTAGATGCTTACACTGAATTGTGCTTTATTAGAACATCAGTGCAGGGTAAAATGTGGACTTCCCAGATGTATAAACTCTATGGGCATCTCAGAAGTAGTTAAAGGGAACCAATTGCTATTAAAATGCAGATATGGGGTTAATCTTCAGTGTTCTAAAGCCGTGATCTTCCAGTATTAAGACATTGTTCCAGTCCAGAGAAATGTTGTCCCACAGATGTATCCAGCTCTTTCATTACGGTGTGTGTAGATTCATCCTGGTTTGTACTTTCTATTTAACTTCTCCAATACAGGTTCTTTCAAGGCACCTTGTACACAGTTTCATATCCACAACTCCACCAGATTGACTCCAGATGACTAAACTCCTATAGGACTGTCACGTACGCACACTTCTTCTCAGCACGTGACGTAGGGTGCATTTGCAAGGGTTAATTTATCTCCTCTCATTCAATCCAGCACTCAACCTCTGTTATAGGCTCTAAAGTGAGCACAGTCCACACACAATCATTGATTTTTTAGAGCATACAAGGACCAAAATTATTAAAGTTTTAAGCTTTAAAATAAAAAATACAGTGCTTACAAGAAAAGGTATAAAAAGATACAAATAAAACGACACACAAATATGCAAAACAGTTATAACATAAAAAGGGAGAAACAAGAGAACTATCTAAACGTTTCCATTTAAAGTTATTCTCTTTCCTTGAGGGAAGGAGAAATGAATTATGGATCACAACCAACAGCAGTTGACCCCCATATGTGAACACCTTCCTATTGTGTAACCCATCGTTATATAAGCTGGTCCTGGGCTCACATTTCCAGGACAGCCTAGATTATGATGTTAAAACTGTTGATTTGTGACTGGACCATGGGCTAATTTAGGGGCAAACACCTTATTTTTTAAATACTTTGTGTCTCCACACCCCCTCTCCTCCATATAGTAATTAGGAAATATCCAGTCTGGTGACAATGACCATCTGCCCACTCTTTGAAGCTTGGCTCACCAGGCTGAGGTGTCACAATTGACACCGCTGTGTCCTCAGCAATAAAAACCCTGAGTTCCTGTAATCAAAATACCTAAAGAGTATTCCCTTTGTGCAGAGATAGTCCTGTGGATGGTAGACTCAAATCAGACTTCATTGATGTTATTTGTCATGGGTAACACCGTGGAGATCACGCAGATCCCACCACTACCACCAGTTTGTCAGGGAAGAGCAACTCCGCTGCCTCCAATCGTCAAGACAATTAAGCAATTGACTGACGAATGATGGACACGGATGATTCCACTAATAGGCCAGGTCATTGGGGAACTCAAAGAGCGTATGGTATATAAACCTCCGATTCCAGCTCATGAAATATATATTGAAAGGAGGCTGTAGGACACCTAGTGGATGGGAGATAAACCAGGAGTAATGCTTTAGTACATATAGGACTAAAAGGGGTTAATCGGCCATGACAGGTTGATTATGAGCAGCTGAAGAATGGGGGAGACGGATGCTCACCATATCTCCACCCCTGGATGTGGTTCACTTTGTAAAATGAGACCTGTTTGTCTCACACGTCTGTATAAATGGAGATGTGCAGATCTCCTGGATTGTGTGCCTTTGCTAAAGGACTAAGAAGCTGGATTCTAAGCCAGGGGGGCTAACCAGCACTATTGTACAGACTTGTTAGGCTATGTGCCCACGATCGAGCTATAGCATCACTTTGGGCACAGCATATTTTCACTGCATCCAAAGCGCTGTGTCCAATTGCGCAGGTAAATCCGCATGTGTTCATTGAAATGTTTGATCTGCTGCACCTCATCCAAAAGTGTTTGCAGCCGGAGTCCTCTACCCCAGCGCAGATGGTAGAGTGAGTTGTAATGGACTGGTTTGTGCCTTCCTTTCCGAGTTCGATGTAGACTTGGGTTGCCCAGGGACATCCCTGGAACGCCACTGACTTGGTCAGACTGGTCGAAAGGTATCAGGGGGTTGACAGTTCCTTGGGGAGGCAACCCATTCCATACTGGGGATCCCAGCAAGGGCGGAGACTAAAAAAGGGG
The DNA here is from genome assembly GCF_046119375.1 of Phyllobates terribilis. NCBI lineage: Eukaryota > Metazoa > Chordata > Amphibia > Anura > Dendrobatidae > Phyllobates > Phyllobates terribilis. Next base: position 413,241,425 of record NW_027362763.1, read on the forward strand.
TGGGGCGTCCAAAGTCCAAGAGGGTGGCGGAGATCATCCCGAGGGTCTCAACGAGGGATGTAATTTGCTGGAGATGTCACGGCCCAGGTCATATAGTTGCTTATTGTCCATGGACCACTGAGCAAATGGACTGTAGCATGGGACGCCGGTGTTCATTTTAAGCAAATTCGGCTTGCAGTGTGGACTGTCCAGCCATCAAGGGGTCCCAAGCTTGTCCTGTAAAAGTGAATGGTCTGCAAATGACTGGCCTACTAGACTCAGGGAGTTTGTTGACCCTTGTGAGGGCAACACGCCCTCTCAAATAGATTCCTGGGAAGAAGGTGGTCGTCCACTGCATTCTTGAGGATGCTAAAGACTATCCGGTGGCCAGAGTGGTAATTGAGACAACCCGAGGTACTGAGTCCCATGAAGTCAGCCTCATCCAGGATTTTTTTCACTCAATTATCATAGGCCGGGACTTTGTGTTGTTTTGGGACTTGTGGGGGAGGGGCGGAGACCTCGATTGCATGGGTAAGAGATAGGTTGGCCCTAAAAAAGTCTAACAAACACCACAGCCTGACGAGTTTCCCTTCTGTGTAATGGTGGGAGATGAGGAGGTAGTATCCCCAGAGGCCGACATTACTGAAATAGGGGTGACCAGAGAAAATTTTGGGTCTGCTCAACATAGGGACCTAACTCTAACAAGGGAGTTCAGTAATGTAACTGTTATAAACAGCATTACACAGGAGCCGAGGGCCGACACCAGAGTTCCTTATTTTATAATGTGTGGGGACTTATTGTACCGGGTTACTAAGGTCAGAGAGGAAATAGTGGAGCAATTGTTGGTACCAGAACCCTATAGACTGAGGGTGTTGGACAGGGCCCATACACATGTCTTAGGTGGCCATCTGGGTGTCGAAAAAAAACAAGAACGGATGAGGCAGAGGTTCTATTGGCCCGGATGTCACCGGGAAATCCTAAGGTATTGCAAGTCCTGTCCTACCTGCCAGTTAACCGTTCCCACCTCTTACTTCCGAATTTCCCTCGTGCCGCTACCCATCAAGGCATGGCAAGAAAAAGACCCAGTTGAAACTCCATGTTTGCTGATTAAGCCAGAAGGAGACATTGAAGACATCACAATAGCCAAGACGCTGTTGAAGGCCCAAAAACATAAATGTCAGGTATTGCTGCAGCAAAACCTGGGACCTGTTCTCAGATTTGCCGGGGTGTACAGATGTCATAGAACACAAGGTTCTGACGGAACCCCATGTGCGGGAGAATTCAAAGCCCTATCGAATTCCAGAGGCCCGCCGAGAACTGATCTCCAAGGAAGTGAAGCGTATGCTCAATCTTGGAGTCATTGAGGAATCTAAGAGCGGGTGGTCTAGCCCGATTGTCGTTGATCCAAAAACCCGATGGAGAATGGAGATTCTGTAATGATTATCGGAAGCCGAACGAAGTTTCCAAGTTTGACGCATATCCGATGCCACATGTTGATAAGCTGATCGAGAAACTTGGGCCAGCAAGGTACATAACCACCTTGGATCTAACAAAGGGATATTGGCAAATCCCCATGTCACAAGAAGCCAAGGAGAACACAGCTTTCTCTTCGCCAGACGGTTGCTTCCTATATGTCAGGATGCCGTTCGGACTGCAGGGAGCTCTGGTCACCTTCCTCCGGTCCATGGACTGGATCCTTGCACCCCATAAGAATTACGCTGCAGCATACCTGGACGATATCGCAATATTCAGCCCAGATTGGGGAAGTCACCTGTGAAAACTCCAGGTGGTGTTTGAGGCTCTCAGGAAGGCGAGGTTCTCTATAAATAAAAAAAAATGTGCCATGGAGAAATAGGAGGCCAAATACCTTGAATAGGTAGTAAGTAGAGGTGAAATCAAACACCAGATCAATAAAGTGGATGCAATCCAGAACTGGCCAAAACTACCCTCAAAAAAGCAAGTTAGGGCCTTTCTGGAAATCATGGTGTACTATAGGAGTTTAATTCCAAACTTTGCCATGGTGGCCGCACCCTGACTGACCTCCTTAAGGGGACAAAATCAGTCATGGCCAAATGGACGTCGGAGGCGGAGACGGCCTTTCAAGAACTGAAAGTAGCTCTGTGTAAGCAGCTGATTCTGGTTGCCCCCAACTTTAAGAAGGAATTTGTACTCCAAACGGATGCCTCAGAAGTCGGATTAGGAACTCTTCTTTCTCAGGAAATACACGGAGAGGAGTATTCTTTTCTCTACCTGAGTAGGAAACTGTCGGCATGTGAGAAAAATTATTCCATTGTAGAAAAGGAATGTTTGGCCATAAAGTGGGCGGTGGACACATTGTGATACTATCTCTTGGGGCGAAAATTTAAATTAGTGTCAGACCATGCCCCACTCAGGTGGATGAGGGAGAAAAAGGGGAAAAATGCTGATGTTACCCACTGGGTTCTAGTCCTGCAGAATTTCCGCTTCCATGTGGAACATAGAGCCGGGAGTTACATGATAAAGCTGATACCCTCTTTAGAATTCTATGTCTTGTGGTAGAAGGTGCCAAGCTCATAGCTTTAGGCAGAGGAGGGAGGTATGTAAGGTGGCTGTAGGACACCTAGTGGATGGGAGATAAACCTGGAGTAATGCTTTAGTACATACAGGACTAAAAGGGGTTAATCGGCCATGACAGGTTGATTGTGAGCAGCTGAAGAGTGGGAAAGATGGCTGCTCACCATATCTCCACCCCTGGGTGTGGTTCACTTTGTAAATTGAGACCTGTTTGTCTCACACGTCTGTATGTATTAAGGTGTGCAGATCTCCTGGATTGTGTGCCTTTCGACTAAGAAGCTGGACTCTGAGCCAGGCGGGCTAATCAGCACTATTGTATAGACTTGTTACTTTATGTTTCACTTTGTGCCATGCAAAGGCTGTATTCCTGTGACGTGGTTTATGAGGACTGAAATAAACCAGCCAGACTTTAAATAGAAACGGTTCCTGTGATACCTCAGATCGCTCCCAAGTGAGTAGCATTGCGACAATCTGTATGTATTGTCGGCGTCTCTGCCTCCTGCTGGGCAGAGACGCTGTTCCCCTCACCACCGCGGTCCCGGTCCGGCGTCCTCCAGCTACCCTGCTGCTGTTGCGCGCACCGCGCGCAGCTTCCCGGGCACTGTGTTTAGGGCACTCGCGCACGCTCCCTCCCTCTTAAAGGGGCCACGCGCGCCGTCCTAAAGAGTCCCCAGCCAATGGCCGGTGGACCACTCCTATTTAAAGCTCCTCCAAAATGGAGGTGTCTGTGCAAGGTTGTTGTTTGTGTGCTAACACTCTCCTCAGCCCTCAGGTTCCAGTGCCCGCCAGTCTGTCTGTCAGCCGTGCCCGCCTGCCTGTCTTTCAGCCATGCCCGCCTGCCTATCAGCCGTGCCCGCCAGCCTGTCTATCAGCCATGCCCGCCAGCCTATCAGCCGTGCCCGCCTGCCTGTCTACTTGCCGTGCCCGCAGGCATACCTCCCTCCCTGGACGACCTGGTGTCATTAGCTACCCAGATTGACATCCTTTTTCTGGAATGCGCTAAGGAGATGACCCGTGAGAGGAAACCTCTTCTCCTCGCTCCCGTCCTCCAAAGTCCAGTCTCGCAACCTGCACTCCCCCGGCTGTCTTCTCCAGAGCCTATGCAAATTGATCAAGTTAAGATGGTCAAGTCTCGCCAGGAGACCCGTTGTGCCGAGGGGAGTTGCTTCTATTGTGGCAATATAGAGCATCAGATCCGCTCTTGCCCGGTGAGACCGGGAAACTCCAGTGTCTAGGATCGCTCGGAGAGGTCGTCCTAGGCAAGAGTTTTTCCTCTCCGCCCTTGACTCCGTTTCCGTTACCAGTGGTGAGACCCGCTTCTTCGAGACTGCCCATCTGGATTCTGGAGCCGCTGGGAATCTCATCCAACAGGCCATTGTGGAGCGTTTTCAGATTCGTACCATACGTCTGGCGGATCCTTTATCGGTTTCCTCTGTGGATGGAAAGCTTTTCCCTGAGACCATCTTGTTGGTCACTGAGCCGGTAACTCTTCAGGTGGGAATGCTGCACTCGGAGAAGATCTCCTTTTACGTACTGTCCGGTCTCTCTCATCCCCTCTTGCTTGGCCTGCCTTGGTTACAGAGACATGAGCCCGTCCTGAATTGGAGCTCGGGTGAGGTGCTCCGTTGGAGTCAGGAATGCCATAAGACCTGTCTGGTTCAGGTTCGTCTTGCTCAACCCCAGTCTACTCCGGCTAACCTACCTGGCCTGCCAGCACCCTACTGGTCCTATGCGGACGTCTTTGATAAAAAGGAGACAGAGACACTACCACCTCATAGGCCGTATGATTGCCCCATCGACCTAATACCTGGTTCTTCACCTCCTCGCGGACGGATCTACCCCTTGTCACTGGCCGACACCGGTGCCATGTCTGAATACATTGAAGAAAATCTTGCTAGAGGATTTATCCATAAATCCACCTCTCCGGCTGGAGCAGGATTCTTCTTCGTAAAAAAAAAAGACGTCTCTCTTTGTCCTTGTATCGACTATAGGGGCCTAAACCAGATTACCATCAAGAATAAGTACCCCTTGCCTCTCATCTCGGAGCTGTTTGACCGCCTAAAAGGCGCAAAGATCTTTACTAAGCTCGACCTCCGTGGGGCGTACAATCTGGTCCGGATTCGCCAGGGAGACGAAAGGAAGACAGCATTCAACACTCGGGATGGTCACTACGAGTACCGCGTGATGCCCTTCGGTCTCTGTAATGCTCCAGCCGTCTTCCAGGAGTTAGTAAATGATATCTTTCGAGATCTCCTGTATTCCTCCATGGTGGTGTACCTGGACGATATCTTGGTGTTCTCCCCTGATCTGCCCTCTCACCGGAGGGATGTTTGTCAGGTCCTCCTGAGGCTCCAGAAGAATCGCCTGTATGCTAAGTTCGAGAAATGCCTCTTTGAGCAAACCTCCCTGCCGTTTCTGGGGTATATCATCTCTGAAACCGGACTGTGGATGGATCCCGAGAAGGTGTCTGCCTTCTTAAAGTGGCCCCGACCGGAGGGCTTAAAGGCTATTCAGCGGTTTCTGGGATTCGCAAACTATTACCGACTCTTCATTCCTCATTTCTCCTCCCGGACAGCTCCTATCTCTGCTCTTACCCGTAAGGGAGCAAATCCCAGGGAGTGGTCTTCCGAGGCAGAGAATGCCTTTATCTCTCTTAAACAAGCCTTCTCCTCCGCTCCTGTGCTACACCGTCCGGATTGCAATAAACAGTTCTTCCTGGAGGTTGATGCCTCTTCCTCCAGAGCCGGAGCAGTGCTTACCCAGATATCCTCGTCCGGGCGAATGGTGACCTGCGGCTTCTTTTCCAAACTCTTCTCTCCATCCGAGCGCAATTACTCCATAGGTGATTGAGAACTGCTGGCCATCAAATTAGCGCTGGAGGAGTGGCGCTACTTGCTTGAGGGGGCTCTGCACCCGGTGGTCATCTACACTGAACATAAAAACCTTGCTTATTTGCAGACCGCCCAAAGACTAAACCCACGTCAGGTCAGATGGTCTTTGTTCTTTGCTCGATTCTGCTTCACTCTCCATTACCGCCCGGCAGGCAAGAACATTAATGCCGATGCTCTATCCCGCTCTTTTCTGTCTTCCAACCTAGAGGAGAAGTCTCTACACATCATTGACCCCTCCAGAATTATGACACTTGCTCCATTTGACCTGTCTCATCTACCTCCTGGTAAGACCTTTGTAGTGGCTCAGGATTGGAAGAGGGTCTTACTCTGGGGCCATTCGTCCAAACTGGCTAGCCATGCCGGCCAAAGGAAGACGCTTCTGCTCATTGCCCGGCATTATTGGTGGCCCACCCTGCGCAAGGATGTTGCGGATTTTGTCGCGGCTTGTTCCTCTTGTGCCTGGCACACGATACCTAGACATCTTCCAGACGGTCGTCTCCTTCCTCTTCCCGTACCTTCCGCTCCGTGGCAACATATTGCAATGGATTTCATTACGGATCTTCCTGTATCGGCCGGTTGTACTGTCATTTGGGTGGTCGCCGACTGCTCTTCCAAGATGGCTCACTTCATCCCTCTGCCTGGTCTTCCGTCTGCACCTGTGCTGGCTAAGGACTTCATCCGTCACATCTTCCGTCTCCACGGCTTACCCCTCCACATTGTCTCGGACAGAGGAGTTCAGTTCACTTCTCGCTTTTGGAGAGCCACGTGCAAGCTGCTGGATGTCTCTTTGGATTTTTCTTCGGCCTATCATCCTCAGTCCAATGGTCAAGTGGAACGTATCAATCAGATCCTTACCAGTTTTCTTCGTCACTTTGTCAACACTCACCATAGCGATTGGGTTGAGCTCCTGCCCTGGGCCGAGTTTTCCTATAACAACCATGTGAGTGAGTCTTCTGCTAAGTCTCCGTTTTTTTGTGGTCTACGGTCGACACCCCCGGATTCCGTTTCCCGTCTCCTCTTCAGTGGAAATCCTGCCGCAAATTTTCTGCGATTTGGGAAGACACTAGATCTACGCTTCTTCAGTCCTCCAAGCGGATGAAGAAGCATACTGATAAGAGACGTCTGGATCCGCCTCAATTCCGTCTGGGAGACAAGGTCTGGCTTTCCTCCAAATATGTCTGTCTCAAGATACCATCATATAAGTTGGGTCCGTGGTACATCGGTCCGTTCGAGATACTGAACCAAATAAATCCAGTGGCGTACAAGCTGAAACTCCCGGCCTCCTTAGGGATCCCCAACTCCTTTCACTTGTCTCTCCTCAAACCGGTTGTCCTTAATTCTTTCTCTGACGATCCAGGTACCACTCCAGCTCCCGTCTCCGCTGAAGACATCTTTGAGGTAGAAAACATTTTGGCCATCAAGAGGGCAAGAGGAAAGACTTTCTTTCTTGTGGATTGGAAGGGGTTTGGTCCTGAGGAGAGGTCTTGGGCGCCCAGGGAGAACATTCTTGCCCCTCGTCTTCTAGAGAAATTTCTTGCGGGCCTAAAGAAGAGGGGGTGTAAAGGGGGGGCACTGTAGCGTCGGCGTCTCTGCCTCCTGCCGGGCAGAGATGCCGTTCCCCTCACCGCCGCGGTCCCGGTCCGGCGTCCTCCAGCCCCGTGCTGCTGTTGCGCGCAGCTTCCCAGGCACTGTGCTTAGGGCGCGCGCGCGCTTCCTCCCTCTTAAAGGGGCCGCGCGCACCATCCTAAAGAGTCCCCGGCCAATGGCCGGTGGACCACTCCTATTTAAAGCACCTCCTCCAAAATGGAGGTGCCTGTGCAAGGTTGTTGTTTGTGTGCTAACACTCTCCTCAGCCCTCAGGTTCCAGTGCCCGCCAGTCTGTCTGTCAGCCGTGCCCGCCTGCCTGTCTTTCAGCCGTGCCCGCCTATCAGCCGTGCCCGCCTGCCTGTCAGCCGTGCCCGCCTGCCTGTCTATCAGCCGTGCCCGCCAGCCTATATACCTGCCGTTCCCGCCAGCCTATATACCTGCCGTGCCCGCCGGCTTGCCTACCTGGATCACCTGTCAGGTTACCTGCTGTGCCCGCCTGCTTGTCTACCCGGATCACCTGTCTGGCTACCTGTCCTAACTGCCTGCTTGCCTACCCGGATCACCCGTCAGGCTACCTGCCGTGCTCATCCGCTGTAACTGTCAGCCTCAGCCACCTGACCCGTGTGAGTCGCCTGTTCTCACACAAGGTCAGTCCCAGAGTGGCACCTGGTTCACCTGCCCGGTCCCTCCTTGGTTCATGGAGTCTACTAAGCCGCCGTGTGGGTCGGTCCGAGTTGGCACTTAGTTACGCCCCTCTGGTCCCGCCTTGCATCCCAGCACAGAGGTTCCACCACCCGGATCCGTAACACTGTAACATCCGTGACTGCATGCCAGCATTGGTTTCCCATCGCCGACTATGCAAGGCCGCCGACTCAGCAGTCCCGGCTGCACGGTGTGTTCCTCTGCTTGCTGTGTGCATGTGTCTCGGCTGCATGCTTAGGGCGGCGGCAGCGCAAGCACTTCCTGATTCTTAAAGGAACAGTGTGCGCATTCCTAATGTGTCCCCTTCCTATTGCTGTGAGGCACTGGGTACTTAAAGCACCTCCACCCATTGGGAGGGGCCTGAGCAACACTCTCTTTTAGTGTGTTCTGTGCAACTGCTGAGTTGCCCGGTCCTGTCCTGTTTCTAGTCTGTTATCTGCCTCCCTGGGGGCTGAGTTCCCAGGCCTGAAACCTGAACCTTTACCTGTGTCCTTTCTAGTTTATTTATGCCACCCTGGGGGCTAAATACCCAGGCCCGTTTCCTGAATCTTGCACCTGTTTATCCTTATGTCAGTCCCTGTCTGAACTAGGACCTACTCTTGTACCTGTTAGCATCTGACTCATCTTTCCCTTTACCTCCTGTGTCTGTTCCACTATCTTTCTCATAACCTGCAGTATATGAACCAGAACCTATCTCTAATCTGTTGTGTCTGTGCTACATTTTGTGAGTTGTGTGTCCACTCGCTACTTGATAGTACGTAACGGGTGTGAATCTGGCTCTGTCTGTCCCGTTACCCTGTCCTTGTATTTATCCTCTGCGTACTTGTTATTGTCCTGTGCTAACCTGTCCCTGTCTGTTCCATGTGAACAGAGTCCTATCCTGCCTGACCGTGCTTGTGGTATCCTTGCCTGACTGCGCTTACGGTATCCTTGCCTGATCGTGCTTGCGGTATCCTTGCTTGACCGCGCTTGTGGTATCCTTGCCTGACCGCGCTTGCGGTATCCTTGCCTGACCGCGCTTGCGATATTCTTGCCTGACCGCGCTTGCGGTATCCTTGCCTTACCATGCTTGCGGTATTCCCGCCTGACTGCAGACTGATGTGGCCAGTTTGGCTGCAGTTATAGCACCGGAAGAAGTCAGATGCAGGCCGGGTGCCGGACGATGGGGCAAGACCCCCCCGAAAATCGGCTGGCAGGGGCATTGGGTGTCGGCTTAGCCCCTTTCCAGCTGGCAATAGCTGACTTCCGCACCTCAGGTGTATGGTTGGCCTCATAGCTATTGGCAATCTGTGCGGCCTCCTTTGACTCTCAGTCCATCACGAACTGTCGCACCTCCACATTGCTAAGATGAAGAAATTGGTCCTTCACCATCACGTCCTTCAATTCCTCAAAGGTGATAACCGATAGTCACTGGAACGACTGCTCAAGGTTGGTTCTAGGCCCATCCACCACATCACCGTGAGGTCCACGTTGGAGGATTCGGAACATTTTTCGGTACACTTCAGGAGGCTGCAGATATTTCCATATCAGGGCCTTTTTGATAGCCTCATAGTCTTCATCTTGTTCTCGAGGGAGTGGCAAACACCTCCAGAGCTTTGCCTTTTAGCCCTGGGGTTAAATATTGAGCCCACCGGGTCATCAGGCAACTGGTAGTGTCTGCAGACCTGTTCAAATTACTTAAAAAATGTGTCCATATCTGCATCATGACAGGAAAATTCTTGGGTCAGGGTTTAAAAGTGTTGACATTACTGCACTCACTGTTCAGTGGGGTAGATTGCTCCTTCTGGAGTTGGGTTAATTCCAGGTGGTGCTCTCTCTCAGCTTGTCATTCTCTCACTCGACTTGTCACTCTGCAAACTCACGCTCTGCGTTCTTGTAGCACAAGCTGCATCCGCATTTGAGGGTCACATCCTCCCATTTGCTGCCGAATGAGTGGCAATTAAGAATTCATTCCACTCTGGAAGCTATGGTTGCTGCTGGCCCCCTCTGAGTCGGATAGTTCTGAAACCAGTTCCACAAATGAGCATCCTGGTGCTCCATTGGTCCCAGGCTCTGGTGCCACATCGTGTTGGTGCCTGGCATCATCCTCCACAAAAGCACAGATAAACATCTCTTTCGTCTTGTCTGACCCATTGAGGCCTCGCTCCTCACACAAACAGATCAGCACAGCTTTCTAGTGCTTCTTATAAGCAGCTGCCATCTTAGCAGTTACTCACCAAATACAAGATAGAACAGAAAAACAAGAGAGGAGGGAAGGGTATAATTACTGCATGTACAGTATTGTCTAAGGTAAATATAAACACTGAGTCCGATCCTCAAAACTCTGCACAGAATCTTCGAAGGGACTGTACAAGTTTTTATTGACAGGGATAATTGCTCACCCCAAATCAATCCTATGTGATATCCCACTGCTTACCACCAGTTTGTCACAGATAACAGTACGGAGATCACGCAGATCCAACCAGTTTACAAAAATGGGAACAACACAATACGGTATATACAAAAACCAAAACAGAAACAAATTAAATACCCTGCTGTAAATAAGTAAAAGCAATAGTGCATATAAATAATATTGGGTACTTAGTAACCACCGTTTTTCATCAAAAAAAGCGTAGAAGTCATCCCACCAACATCAAGGTGTACCCAAGTTTGGGATGGTCCTAACCTCTAATATTAAAACCTTACCATGTGTCATAGTGATGCCCTGTGTGAATAAGGGCTGAGAAGGACTGGGTCCCAAACATGGACACACAGCTAGTGAAAAGTTTTCTAAATGTGATATTCAGCTCAAATGAAGGGTGGCCACACCCTTACCTGCACTCAATGCAGAAACCTAAAGCTAAACCAAAATAAATTAATACGGTATATACAGTTACCGTACTATACAACAATACAGTATATACAGTTACATAAAATAAAAAGGAATAACGAAAGAGAAGTACTAAACCTGATGTTGCGGAATGGTTCTTATATTTATGGAACGAAGCACTCCGATTAGGAAAATGGGACACTCTCACAGCGAACTATGTCTTCTAGGAATGAGCAATGACAGACACCCAAACTTAGTTTTTTATTAGATCAAGGTTACGCCCACATACCTCCCTTGAGGAACTCATATGGGGGCTGGTTAAGGGATGTGCTAGGTCTTTTAGCAGATTATGAGAACCCCTATTTTCAGGATATATTCACTCCTAGAGGTCCCAGGTGGTAGATATTGTTGTCATGTTCCTATTGCGATTTTACCTTTCTATGGAGATGAAACATGTCTTGGATAGCATCATCCATCGGACCAATATTAACTTGGAAGGGTTAGAATGGCCTTACATTGCTGTGAGGGAATGTGTTATGTTTATCCCTTTGCTATGACACTGAAAATATATCTTCCATAAATATCAGATCGATGCAAACCCCAATATTCATCACTGACCACTAGCTCCAAAAGGTCTGATAAAACTCTTTTGAACAGAGGAAGCTGATTTCTTTGAATAGAGAAAGCACCTGTACTTCTCCGCCTCTGAATAAATGAATTCCAGTCTGAGTGGCTGATTCCCAGAGCAGATCTCATGTAATTACCTGGTCAGTGCGGGAGGTCCCTGCTTCAATGGAGGTTGAAGTGTAAGCTCCCTCTCACTTCCCCAGTTATAATTAGTTTGTCTCTTCCCCAGTTATAATTAATTCCATATGTTCAATGTGAGGGCAATATGTCCTGTCTGGGGGTGTCTTTATGGATTTAAATTTTTCTCTACGACATTATACATTTCCCATACAAGCCCCCCTATACACATTAGTTGGCTGTTGGTTAGCAGTCATCTCGGTCATTTCTCTCATGTATTCTCAATGATAGAACCACTGCAAGACATATGAGGTTAATCTACAGGTTAATAGCATTCTAAAGCTGTGTGGTCGCCACACTGAATGCCCGGATGTTGGGAGTAAATTAACTTTATTCCTCTGGCTTTCAGTCATAGAGGCGCTGTTCCAGTCACTGCTCAGTACATAGTGAGCTGCATTTGGGACCGCTCCCCGGCACTGACTGTTACAGCCGCCGCCCCCTATGTACTGAGCAGTGACTGGAGCCGCACCTCTATGACTGAAAGCCGGAGGCATAAAGTTAATTTACTCCCTGCAGCTGAGCTTTCAGGGCAGTGACCACGCAGCTTTAGAATGCTATTAACCTGCAAATTAACCCCATATCTGCAGGTTAATAGCATTTTTTTTACATGACAGGTTTCCCTTAAGTGTCCAGCGTGTCCGATTTCGGACTGCTGATCCTTTTGCTCTGATCCAGAGTTAAGCCGCCACAGGAGATGTCTTGCAGCAGTTCTTTCATAGAGAACACATCGGAGAAATGGCCAAGATTACTGCCGACCAACAACCAGCTAATGTGTATGGGGGCTATAGGGGTTTAGTGATCTGGAGTCAATCTGGTGGCGTTGTGGACATGAAACTGTGTACAAGATGCCTTTAACCCCTTAATGACCGGAGCATTTTCCATTTTTGCGTTTTCATTTTTTGCTCCCCTTCTTCCCAGAGCCATAGCTTCTTTATTTTTTGGTCAATATGGCCATGTGAGGGCTTATTTTTTGCAGGACAAGTTGTACTTGTAAACACCACCACTGGTTTTACCATATCGTGTACAGGAAAATGTGGAAAAAATTCCAAGTATGGTGAAATTGCAAAAAGAATGCAATTCCACGGTTGTTTTTTGTTTTGTTTTTTTACCATGTTCACTGATTGCTAAAACTGACCTGCCATTCTTATTCTCCAGGTCATTACGAGTTCGTAGACACCAAACATGTATAGGTTCTTTTTTATTTAAGTGGTGAAAAAAAAATCCAAAGTTTGCTAAAAAAAAAAAATGGCGCCATTTTTTTCCAAGACCCGTAGCGTCTCCATTTTTAGGGATCTGGGGCCAAGTGAGGGCTTACTATTTGCGTGTCGAGCTGACGTTTTTTATTGATACTATTTTGGGGAAGATGTGATGTTTTGATCGCCCGTTATTGCATTTTATTTCAATGTTGCGATGACCAAAAAAATGTAATTCTGGCATTTAGAAACTTTTTCTCGTCACGCCGTTTACCGATCGGATTAATTATTTTTTTATATTGATATATCGCGGGATTCTGAACGTGGCGATACCAAATATGTGTATGTGTTTTTTTTTATTATTATTATTTTGAATGGGGCAAAAGGGGGGTGATTTAAACTTTTATATATTTTTTTTATTTTTTTCAAAACATTTTTCTTCCACTTTCTGCATGCTTCAATAGCCTCCATAGGAGACTAGAAGCTGCAGTTATCGATCAGCTCTGTTAGGCTATGTGCCCACAATGCAGAAATGCTGCAGATTTTTTCCGCTTCTCCCTGGCAGGAAAAACGCATGTGGATTTTACATGCGTTTTTGCTGTCAGGTAGAAGTGTTTGTCAAGCGTTTTTGCATGCATTTCTGTATGCGGGTTATCAAGCGCTTTTAGCATCACTTGGAAAAGTGCTTGACAACTTGTTCACACTATATAAATCCATGCAACCGGCATGGATTTATATAGTGTAACCAAGTAATAGTTAAAAAAAAAAGAATAAGAATGGTAAAAAATAACGATTATATTTACCTTCTGATGGCCCCCAGTATTTTCTCCGCTCCGTCCAGTCTCCCCGGTGTCTCGCGGTGGTGTGAAAGGACCTGCGATGACGTCATTGAGTCAAATTATTTTTTAACAGGTTCTATGGTACCTGGGTCTGGATGAGAGTCTCCTCTTCTCCAGACCTGGGTACCATCCGCACATTGAAACGCTTAATATCCGTGTGTGCAAATGTGCTGACACGGATATTAAGCGTTTCAATGCAAGTCAATGGCGGCAATTACGCTGCGTGTCCGCAAAATTAATAGACATGCTGCGTATTTTTCCACAATGATAATCCGCAGCGGAAATTTCCGCAGCATGTGCACAGCACATGCGGATTATCATTGGGGACCATGGGGCACATATTACCAAGCGTTTTTTTAAGCGTTTTCGCTGCGGAAATTCCGTGGCAAAAGCGCTTGAAAACTGCATAGTGGGCACACAGCCTTACACAGAGGCGATAAGCAGATCGCCTCTGTGTAGCAGAAATGCTCATGTGCTATGAGCGCCGACCACTAGGTGGCACTCATAGCAAGCGAGACATGACAACCACAGGGGTCTGCTGCAGACCCCGGGTTGTCATGCCTATGCATCGGTGACCCACGATCACGTGATGCGATTCCACCCGCGGCTGTTGCGGGCACATGTCAGCTGTAAGAATCAGCTGACGTGTCCAGTTCAGTGCGGGCTCAGCACTGGAGCCCCCGCTGAACCGGGGGTGATGGCCTGGGGCGTACTAATACGGCCCAGGCCAGTAAGGGGTTAAGGAACCTATATTGGGGAAGCTAAACAGAAAGTACAAACCAGGATGAATCTACACACACCCTAATGAAAGAGCTGGATACATCTATGGGAAAACTCTGGACAATGTCTTAATACTGGAAGATCATTTTAAGAAGGACAGAAAGAGAGAAAAATCTGAGAATTCAAGCTGATAAGGATGTAAGGATTCAATCTAAATTTGCATTTACACCAACAGATAATTGTGAACAAGCATTCTTAAAAACGCTTGTTTCATGACTATATGAGACTATGTTCACACACGTTGTGTTTTTCAGTGTATTTTGCTGCAGATTTTTATGCACATTTTCAGCTGTGTTTTGCAGTACCAGCAAAGTCTATGAGAAACCAGAATTCTTAGTTCACACATCTTGTTTTTCTGTTGTTGCGTATTATCTGCCTTGCTTGCGATTTTGGAAAATAGAGTATGTCAAAATTAATGGGTGGTGAAAAAAATCCTGAAAAAACGCACCAAAGTTTGCATCAGTGTTTTGTCAGCGTTTTTGATGGCAAAATAAAATAAGGTTCTTTTTTTTCACAGAACTTGATGTACATGCATAGAGTCAGAGGACAGTGAAAAAAACACGTTTTTGACGTAGCTGATTTCCTGCCAGAGTTGGGTTTTGCTGCAGATTTGTGACGCTGAAAAACCCAACATGTGTGAACATAGCCTTAGGCTGCGTGCCCACGATGCGTTTTTCATGCGTTTCCGAAGCGGAAACGCATCAAAAACGCTTGGTAATCCGCACCACATGGTCCTCAATGGCATTCCACAATGTCAATGCATAAGCTGCGGATTTTTCCGCAGCGTTTATGCGGCGCTCAAAAATCCGCAGCATGTTCATTAATTTTGCGGAAACGCAGCGGAATGGCCGCCATTGACTTGCATTGGGACGCTTCAAATCCACAAATATGTAAAAATACTTGCGTAATTGAATATATATATATATATATATATATATATATATATATATATATACAAACTTTTTTTATTTTATTTTATTTTTTTTTATTGTCCCCAAGATTATTTACTGTCCCTTTTTTTTTTCATTGGTGGCCAGTGGTTACCTATAAGAATTAAATCATTACCTGTCCCCGCCGATCGCCACCTAAAATAAAGTAAAAAATAAAAAAATACACCTATACTCACCTAGACACCTAATTCCCCGAAGCCATCGATCTCCTGTAATAAAATATAAAATAATAAACCACAATTTTATCCTTACCCCTCCGTAGTAGTCCACGAGTGTCCCACGATGATCTCCAGTTTAGAGCAGCCACATAAAATGTGACCGCTCTGAACCGCTGCCGCCGCTAGAATGACGGGGCCGTAAAGCAGCCCCGCGGGTTCGCCAGAGTTCAGGCAGCGCTGCTCCGGTTAGCTGCTTTACGGGCCTGCTGTACCGTGAGAAATTCCCACAGTACAGCAGGGCTGTAAAGGAGGTCACCAGAGCTGCGCTGACTGAATGCACTCGGGTGTCCTCAGTCAGGGGCTCACGCTGCCGGGAGCGGACGTGTTCCCGGCAGTGTGAGCTTACAGCAGCCATGCACAGCTGTCACCATCTCCAGATGTGACAGCTGTGCATGGGAGATCAGCGCAGGAACGTGAACAGGTAACTATTTTTTTAAGTAAATTAAGAATTAAATAAAATTGTGTGATTTATTTCAAATAAATTATTTTTTTCTGGGTGTAGTGTGTGTTTTTTCTTTTTAACACTTTGTAGGTTAGTAATGGGGGTGTCTTATAGACGCCCATCATTACTAACCTTGGCTTCATGGCAGCTGGCGCTGACATGAACCCCACCACTATTACCCCCTGCCACCGCACCAGGGCAGCGTGGAAGAGTGAGGCTAAGTGCCAGATTTGGCGCACAAATAGGATGCGCCAAATCTGGGGCGGCGAGGGCTGATATTATAGCCTGGGAGGGGGCCAATAACCATGGCCCCTTTCTTGGCTATTAATATCCGGTCGCAGCTGTCCGCCTAGCCTTTGCTGGCTACAATTTATAGGGGGACCCCATTTCATTTTTTTGTGGGGGTCTTCCTATATAGTAGCCAGAAAAGGCAAAGCGGCTAGCCTTTGCTGGCTTCAATTTATAGGGGGACCCCATGTTTTTTTTTTGTGGTGGTCCCCCTGTACAATGGCCAGTAAAGGCTAAGCTAACTGCTGCGGGCTGGTATTAATAGCAAGGGAAGGGGCCATGGTTATTGCCTACTTCCCAGACTATAACATCAGCCCTCAACCGTCTGCTTTCCCTCTGCTAGTTATTAAAACTATGCGGGAGCCCACGTTTTTTTTTTTTAAATAATTTATTGAACTGAAAGATTATTGGACTACAGATATGTGTGACCGAGCATGCTTTGGAATGTGTCTGTGTGTGGGTCTCCGGTATGTGTGGAAAATGGCATCACCACTCATCCCGGAGATTGACGTGTGAAAGAACCGTACAATATAGGTGAGGGGTTGGTGTTGGTGTGTGCGTAGATATCGCCATATGTTTAGCGTGTGTGTGTAAATGTTTATTTATTTATTTATTTTCTTTATTACTCTTTTATTCCACCCTTTTATTAAAGAAAAAATATTCACAGACGTAATGTTATTCACTATAGATTGAAAAATATCCCGAATTGTGGGACCGAGCAAGCAACTTGTATAAAGACAAGCAGAAAAAAAAGGACGCCTGGGCCTCTGTCTAGCGGGAAATATATCCCCAGTGGGTCAATGCGGATACTGATGCCCAAGAGGAAATTAGTAAGTATTGATTTTTACCTTTATTTCTAATTGCATTTTTGTTGTTAAAGCAGTTAATAAATTGTTTTTGTTTTGTTATTGCAGTGTGTGATGTCAAAAGTCGATGGCGATCGGTCACCGACCGGCTGGTGAAGTATCACCAGTCGGTGAAAAGTGGCGCATCGCCACGAAAACGCAAAGTATCCTTTGCAGATGAGCTTGCCTTCATGCTAACCAGCAGGAGTTTGCGGAGGTAATTTCGCAATAAATATTAATTCAAATGTTTAAAAAAATGTGGTATTAACAGTATTTTTTACCTTTTCTTTTATACAGAACTGAAGGCAACATCAGTGCCCCAACAACACAAGATGACACAAGAACGGATCAAGTAGAGGAGGAATTTGATCAAATTTTACAGCTTTCGTCGCCGGATACATCTGCTTATGCCACTGATGGTTGTCCTGCAAGTTCTTCTCTAACTCAAGCTGACGTCGAGATCGGTTTGGGGACTGCTGCTCCTGGTCCAAGCGCTGCCGGTAGCTCTACTGGTGATGTGTCGAGGCCCACTGGGAGGGGGTCTGCTTCTGCTCGTCCCGTGGCATTGAGAAGGGCGGCCAAAAAAAAGGCCAAAAGCCACTAGAGTGCGACTAGTGTGTTTGAAGCCCTCACTAATCGTACCCTCAGTCTTGTGGAAAGGACATGCCTGGAGGATCCCCTGGATTTATTTGGCTTATCCATAGCTGGCCGCATCAGATCCATGCCACGAGAGAAGCAGAACATTTACATTACTGCAGCAAATGCTCTGGTAATGGCGATTGATGGGGCATCAGTTATGCCCTCACCCCCAGCCATAGTTCATGTGATACATAATTTGTTCAATCCCAGTGTGCCTCCACCACTACCAGCAGCAACAACACAGCGTTTTGGGCAGGTTGAAGCATACCGGCCAGAAGAATACCAAGGAAGTTATGGTCGCCAAATGGCCCCTGGTGGGTCATCTTTTCTCAGAGGACCATCCCCCAACGCCAGTTTTACCCAAGAACTGTTTTCTGGGTACGGCTTCGAGCAACAATTTCAGAACTTATAGTTTAATCATTTTTCCCCTCCCTGTCATCATTTTTGGACCATAGCAAATACAGACAACACCTGTAGGTCGTTAGATACACTATTTTTTTAGAGAATAAGTTAACAAACGCCTTTTCTTATGGTCACCTATACCAGGCTTCAGGCGTAGGGGAATGTAATAAAAGGTGTTTAGTTTTATATAATTAAACAACCTACAGGTGCTGCCCGTATTTTATGGCCCTAAACTGATGACAGGACAGCTCTGTCGTACCCAATGTGCTATTTATTACCAAGTTATGGGCAATGTTTGTCCAAATAAATGTTCTCTAAAGTTTGTTGTTTTCTGTTTAAAAAATATTTAAAGTTATTCTATATTATTTATTAAAAAAAAAAATTGGTTAAACTATGTGTTCATTTTACTTTTCAAGTGTATATGTAGTTGGATTGGGTTTAACTGAAAAAGTGGTCCCCCGATCTGCGCTCACAATAGCGCAGGTCAGAGGAACTCTAAATGTTTAATTTTTTTCAACTCCTCTACGTGTGTGGTCGGCTGTATACAGTCGTTTTTAAATTAGAAATATACTTTGATATTTTTGACCACAACTAAGTTTTGGATGGATACTACTCTCAACACTGTTTTTTGCTAGTTCTGCTCTTTGCGCAAGCAAATAACAATGGTGAGGGATGACTTTAGCAGACAGTACTTGGGAAGAGCGCTCTAGGTAGTAACGCTAATTTCCAGGCACTGATACTTGTGGGTTGTTCACTTTTGCGTTGACGTATGGTCCTAAAACAATACGTAGAAGGTGGCAATTCAAGAAATATTGGAGACAAATTAAAATTTAAACAAAATGTATTTATTATTTTAAACAATTTTTTTTTACATTTTTATGAAAAAAAAAAAATGAAGACAGGAAGTTCTTCTTTACTGTTCATCAGATCTTCTCTGCTGGTCAGGCTGCTCAACACCAGCATAGGAGTATTGCCATTGCACGGCACCTTCAGCACTCATGAAGTAGTCAGCGAAGGTTTCTCTCACCCTGGCACCAGAGTTGGATGTCCTTCCCTGACCAGAGTTGACAACTGTAATTAATTCACACAGCTGTGACTCCTCATCTTGTTCAGTGCTGTATTCAAGAGCATAGTTGTGGAGTACACAGCATGCCTTAATTAAAGTGTCAACGGTCTCCGTATCCAACTGAATGGCAGTGTGAAAGATCCTCCACTGACTACACATGATTCCGAATGTGCATTCCACATCTCTGCGTGCACGACTCAGCCGATAATTAAAAATCCTCCGCCGGTCATCCAGTGCCCTTCGTGGGTATGGGCGCAGCAGGTTGGTCTGTAAGGGAAAAGCCTCATCCGATACCATCACAAAAGGAACTGGATGTGTGGAACCCGGCAAAGGTCTTGGGGTCTTGGGGCTGGGAGTGTTCCGTCATCTTGAAGAATTTTCAGCCCAATCTGGCCAAAAACCTGAAAGGGAAAAATATATAATTAGAAAAGCCAGAAAAAGAAATACAAGCCAACAGTAATTCTCCATTATTGATTACTCTGTAAAAAATTACAGACTTTATTACAAAATACTATTCCAGCAATGGGCGCGGGTTTTTTTTTTTTGGGGGGGGGGGGGGTTTGGACACACATTTTAGTAGTTGTTTTTTCAGCTTTTGTTTGCTCTTGAGTTCACACATATCAATTCTATTGTTTTCATTTTGTGTCTGTGTTTGCCTACGATCTTTGCCTAGAGTTCATACATCAGTGACCTTTTCAATCTGATCTGTGTGCATGCTGATCTCATGGTCAAGCCAAAATTAGGTACACAGACACAGGGGAGCCATCACCACAGGGTGACTAACTAACTAATCAGTTTCTCCAGTATGAGTGATGACACTACATACAAATAATGTAACACAAAAACACATCTACTTTATATTACCTGCTCAACGTAGTAGTGCATAAGATTAATGCAAGTCATTAACAAAAGACATTGTCTGCTGCGCCGCAGGGACTGCAATTCCTCTGGCATCTTTTCTGTTACAAAAAGCAAAATGGTGAAGAGGGGTTGAACTAGGAAATGACATCAGAATTTCCCCCTTTTTTTTTTTCAATAACTTTATTTGGTCTCAAAAACGCTTTAAATATGCAACAAAAACGCAAGTAAAATCCGCATGCAAAAACGCGTCAAACACGCACCCAAAAAACGCATGCGTTTTTCTGGCAAGGGAGATGCAGAAACGCTGCAGAAATTTTCTGCTTCATTTCTGCATCGTGTGCACATAGCCTTAAAGTGTAAACAGGCTGCTGATAACCAGACGAAGGAGCAAAATGCCTGTTTATCAGGTGAAATGACCTTTTGTACAGCGTAAAAGAACATCGCTCTTGTCGGTGCATCGTCCTGTGTAAACAGGTCCTGTTGTGCTGATAACTATGGCAGCCTGTGTGCAGCGAGCGATCTATTACAGATCTATAAGATATCGCTCGGTGCGCGCTCGGTGCGCATTGTCTACTGCGTTCTGCATAAACAGGCTATTAAACCACCGCCAATCGTTGCTGATCTGCGGTCCTGCCAGTATAGATGGACCCTGGATGTCTGACCTGCAACGTTACCACACTTTACCAGACTGACCCCAGATCAGATTGATTACTGTGGCTTATCTCTAGGCTTCACCCCAACCACCCCCTGCTCAAATGGCCGGTAACATTTGTTTAAATGTTGTGTTCTCGTCTCAGTAATTCATTTATAGGCCTCGGCCCCACTATCAGTATTTGGTCAGTATTTTTTCTCAGGAGTGGGAGCCAAAACCAGATGAGGAACAATCAGAGAAAAGGTATAATAGAAACAAGTCACCAATTCTGCATTTATCACCCACTCCTGGTTTTGGCTCCCACTCCTGACCGAATACTGACCAAATACTGATAATGGGGCCGTGGCCTTAAACTGATGAAGGAGCCACTGTGCTCTGAAGGCTTGGAGATAACATGTTTCTGTTATGTCTATACAGTATCAATCCTATTTATTATTCTATATAGTTATCCTTTTTGGCATACCCTCACTATAGTTTATTGTATGCATAGCTCTATATCGTCCAGCCACACTAACCTATGTGTCTTTTCTATGCCATGTAGACATAACCTATGTGCACACCCCCCTAGAGCTCTCCCGGGGCTGCCCCGTACAGTCTATAGCTATCAGTGACGCTTCTCTGAGCCCCGCACAGTTACTGTAAATAACATACTACCCTAAACAAACATGGCCGCGAAAGACAAGGAAGGGCAATCGTCACTTCCGGATCCGTTTGCGCTGGCCAATCATATTCATGCATCCGGGATGTGGCAATTTTCAAACTAACGTCGTGAGCCGATGCTCGAGCGCTGATCTACGGGGCGCGGACTGTTCTCCGTTACCGGCTGCTGGGCCGCAGTGCACAGAGAGTAGCAGTGGCTGACAGGTACGGGGGGACATGGGGCACAAAATACACTGGCTCTGCCTAAATTCTGGTTAACGCCAGACACAAACCGCAGCGTCACATGACATCCTGTGCGGCTGTGGACGCGGTAACGCCGCCATGTACCAGACGCTGCTCCTATGTGGATTATCGGTGTTACCGCGCCGGTCCCGGTGTATCCTCCGGTCTGACCGCCTACCTCAGCTGTCAGGGCGCACACTGTTACCTCAGGCTTTCTGGCGGCGTTTATTTCTTGTCTCCCTTTCCCGTTCCCAGCCCTGCTCTGTGTAGATGAGGCTTCCCTGATTTCCCAGAATTCAGCGCTCTACAATATCCAATAACCCAGTCAGATAGCGCTTAAAGGGGAACTCCACACACAAAGCGCCTGATGTGGGAAGAGTAGGCACTGAACAATGTGGTGGTTTGCATTCCAGAGGCTTAACTCTTTCAGAACATCTTCAGGCCCTGTCCCGACTCTGCGGCACCATTTTTTTTCACCTGTGGACTTTCCTCATAGAGGTTAGGTCTATGGGGAGAGCCCGCAGGAGAAATTGCAATAGCTGCGGGTCTGGAAAGATGCGCCGCATGTCAGTTTCCGCTGGTGATCCGCAGGTGCACAGAGACGCATGGTGGACATGGGATTTCTACAAATCCCATCCACTATGCTGTAACATCTGCATAAACGCGCAGCGTCAAACCCGCAGCAAATCCTCAGCGTGGGAGCTCACCCTGAAAAAAAACGTTCTTTCCTCCAGTGCCGTATCTGCTGCTCCCGGTGTTAGATGCTGCGCTGCCGCCAATCATTGAGCTCTGAGTCGTTCCGTCTACACCGGCCGAGCTCTCTGATTAGCTGCGGCACTATTGACATGGCGTCAGCTTTGCAGAAACTCAACACTTGACCCAAGACGTGTAATGCGGGGCGGTAGCCGTGGGTGAGGTACTCTTTTCTTACGCCCCAGCACGCTGCATAAAGGTGGGGGTCCTGGCTGGGTGTGTGGACTTGTGCTGTGAGGGCGCTACACCCGTTCAGGCCGCATGTAACTGATGATTTGGGATGGCCAGGACCAGACATTTGACAGTACAATGAGGGAGGCCACCAGTCAAATATAAACTTTTTACTCAACGTTAACTTGGGGGGGTTATATATAGGATATATACAGTGTTCCTTTACACTTCACCACAGCCCAATACTACAGTCCAGTTAATAAGAGTCCTATTCTCAACCCGCGGTCCCGTGTCTTCTTTCCCCTCTAGGGAACTATATTTCCAGTATGACTGGTACTTATCCTTTCTGTCCTTGACAATCTGGCAGAATAAACTACAATTTTGATACCTTGAACACCCTGGATTGGATGCTGTTTTTCCTCTTACACTCTGGAACTCCTGCCCTGGGCACTCTCTTCGTCTCACCTACTCTGTCTCGACTAGGCCTGCTACAATTGTGAGTTATAAACTCTGGTCCGTACTGCTAGGTGCCCCGACCCAGGAACCGTCTCCAATCAATCAGTCTGGTCTTTGGGTCACTTCTCTCTTTTGCTCTCCTCTAGAATCTCGCTATCTTGTCTCCTCTCTTAAGGACACCCCTGTCCTGTAGCACTGCTCACATCAGACCTTATTTCCTCTTTCTATGCACACTGGGCCCTTTCTGTCCTCCTGACAGGAAACTGTCTCTCTCCCTTCAGCTTAGTTCCTCCCACTCTGGGCTAGTCCCAAACTTAAAGGAGTTGTCCACTACTTTTACATTGATGCCCTATCCATGTATGATCGGCCAGGGTCCCGAACGCGGCACCCCCGCCGATCAGCTGTTATCGATGCCGCCGGCCGGAAGTGCTCACCTGCCGGGCTCCGCCGTCAAGTGGTAGTGGCCGCCGCGGTGTACTGCACATCCACCTACCATTGAATTGAATAGAAGTCTTATGTGCAGTACACCGGCACCGATGACAGATGATCGGAAGGGGTGTCGCGTGCGGGACCCTGGCCGATCATACTTTGATGCCCTATCCTATGGATAAGGCATCAATGTAAAAGTAGTGGGCAACTTCTTTAACTCTCATTGTCCATGTTAACTACCTGTTGCTGGGCAGAATACAACACCATAACAGTTCACAATGAAAATATTTTTGCAACAATACAAGTTCTTCAAGAGGGGAAACGTGGGCAATATGTCCATCTCCTTTATAGGAGGAGAGCTGCTGTATTTTTTTCTCCATAAAGAGTTAAAGTTGTCCTTTACTAGGACAACCGTTTCTCATTCCCTATGTTTGGCCTTGGTAAAATAAAAAAAAACTTAGGCTATGTTCACAGGTTGTGTTTTGCAGCAGATTTTTATGTAAATTTTCAGCTGCGTCTTTCAGTAACAGCGAAGTCTATGAGAAACCAGAATTCACTGTTCCCACATGTTGCTTTTTGTTTGCTGCTTATTTTCAGTGATTAGAAAAACTCTGAAAGAAGTGACGTCACTTCTTTCAGCGTTTTTTCACCCATAGGAAGTAATGGGGGAGATGAAAAAACGCTACAAATACGCAGCAAAAACGCACCAAAAAATGCCAGAGAAAAGTTATCAGCAGATTTTGGTGCAGAAAAAAACACGTGTGTGCACATACCCTTAAGATGCAAATTAAAAGGTGCTTTTTACATTACCCGCAAAAGCTATGAGATTTCAGAAATTTCATGCACACACACAGTTTTTTTTCCCCTGACTGAATTAGAAAACTCAAATAGATATTTATAGTGGCTCTGGTAGGTGGGTCGGTATTAAATCTGCTGCGAATCAGACACTCACCACAGGGTTGTCAAGAATAAGGCTATGTGCCCACGATGCAGAAATGCTGCATATTTTTTCCTCTTCTCCCTGGCAGGAAAAACATGCAGGATTTTACATGCGTTTTTCCTGCCAGGTAGAAGCGTTTGTCATGCTTTTTTGCATGCATTTCTTCATGCGGGTTATCAAGCGCTTTTCCAAGCGATTTTAGCATCACTTGGAAAAGTGCTTGACAACTTGGTCACACTATATAAATCCATGCAACCGGCATATATAGTGTGACCAAGTTAGTAAAAAAAAAGAATAAGAATGGTAAAAAAATAATAAAAAAAAGATTATACTTACCTTCCGATGTCCTCCCGGTGTTTTCTCTGCTGCTTCCGGTGTCTTGGGCGGCTCGCAGTGTTGTGAAGGACCTGCGGTGACGTCATTCAGTCATGTGACAGGTCACATGACTCAATGACGTCATGGCAGGTCCTTCACAACACCGCGACCCATACAGCAGACCAGACGGAGGGGAGAAAACACCGGGAGGACATCGGGAGGTAAGTATAATCTTTATTTTTTATCTTAAATTCTTTTTTTTTTTTACAGTTTCTATTGTACCCAGGTCTGGATGAGAGTCTCTTCTTCTCCAGACCCGGGTACCATCCGCACATTGAACCGGGTGATATCCGCTTGTGCACATGTAGTGATGCGGATGTCAGGCGGTCCAATGCAAGTCAATGGCGGCGATTACGCTGCATGTACACAAAATTAATGGACATGCTGCGGAAAAATCCGCAGCATGGGCATTGACATTGCGGCTTGTCATTGGGGACCATGGGGGCGGATTACCAAGCGTTTACGCTGCGTAAATTCCGCAGCATAAACGCTTGGAAAACGCATAGTGGGCACACAGCCTAAGAATATTACTTTAAAAAAGGAACAAGATTCGCGCTGATCTAATAGACCAAAAATGAAATGGGTAGATATAACAAATATTTATTGAATAAAAATTAAAAGGTACATGTTAAAATAAATATATAAGATGCTAGTGCATCGCATAAGGAAAGGTCGCAGGAAGGGGGGAGGATTAACAGATAGATTATCCCTCCTGTAAATGGTTTTCCTATGGAATTTAGCTGAGGTGTCAGCTTGGAGCCTGTAATGGGTTTTCCCCTAAACGAAGAGAGAGAAAAAACAGTGTGGTAACTTTTTCTATCACTCGTTCTATATTATATTGGATTGGCGGTGGTTAATCGCAGTTACTTGGTAGATTCAGGGATGGCAAACAGAGGTAGTACGGCTGGTTAGTTTCAGGGACGCATGATGTGCTGAAATTAGAAAAAGAAGGTAAGATCCCTGACTGTGGTAGTTTTGGAGGTATAATGTTATAGAAGGCATTTACCTGGGGTAGGTAAGTCAGGACCTAGATGCGGTGTGCCCACGCTTGGATGGAGGTGCAGCAAATTAGTCTGATTTTAGAGAATGAAAGATAAGAGTTAGAAAGATGCAGAATAATAATATGGACAGACAGTGCAGCGTACCTATAGATGGATGGTGCCTGGTGTCTTTTATGATGCCCACGTAGTAGTCTCTAGTAGCTGTAACTGGTTTCGGATGTACCTCATAAGAGGTTAAATATTAGCTTGCATCCAGGAGGTCCTAGAATAATGGACCTAGCTAGCCATGAGCAACTGAATGGCCAACCAATGTGAGAAAGTAAACAGTGTCCGCCCTACCAAATGCGCTGCCAATGTGTTAGGTAAACTATTCCCCACCAAGGTGATCCCCCCCCCGCTGTTGTTACATTTGTAATTATGTATTTTTTCATGCACTCAAACATTTTTGTTCAGAGTAGTCACTATTTTTTTTAGACATACCGTAAATCTTTTTCCGCTAAATATTTTGATCAATTTGCCTTTTTTTCCAAAAATGTTTTTATGGTTTCACATATGTCTTACATTGGTGGCCTAACACCTTGCATTGTTCATGCTTATATGCTGGAAGCAAAGGTAAACTTTGGGATCCTGAAAAACGCAGCAAAAAAGCCAACAAAATCTGCTTTTTGTGTGCAGCTTTTTTACCGCCAAGAAATCAATTTGGCTGCAGCAAAATAGCAACGTGTGAACATCACCTTGTACTCATCTCCCATACCCGCGCAGTTCCAGCGGCGTCACCACTTGCGTTTCCAGGGCTCACATGAGGTTGATACGTCATCAGACGTATAGGTAATCAAGAGGCAGTGAATGCTGCGGCTGCTGTCTGATTTACTAGAATATGTATCCTTTACAATCTATGGTGGTATTCACATGTCTGTCTTTTTCATGGACCGTATGTCCTTTGTTTTTCTTTTTTTTTTTGTAGAATCACGGATGAAAAGTGCCAACACAAGTCTATGGGTCCATGAAAAACACGTACGGCACACTGATGCCATCCATGTGTCATCTGTGTCTTGTACATATTTAACATTGCAAAGTATAGAAGTTTTGTAATTTATTAATTTCTTTATCCATACCAGAAAAACACGGAAGAGACCTTGACGGTAAAAACGGACCATACACTGATGACACGCTGATGGTAAAAACGGATACACGGACCATACACTGATGACACGCTGATGGTAAAAAACGGATACACGGACCATACACTGATGACACGCTGATGGTAAAAAACGGATACACGGACCATACACTGATGACACTCTGATGGTAAAAAATGGACACACGGACCATACACTGATGACACGCTGATGGTAAACGGACACATGTACCATACACTGATGACACGCTGATTGTAAAA
Organism: Phyllobates terribilis; assembly: GCF_046119375.1. Taxonomy (NCBI): domain Eukaryota; kingdom Metazoa; phylum Chordata; class Amphibia; order Anura; family Dendrobatidae; genus Phyllobates; species Phyllobates terribilis. The sequence goes on from NW_027362763.1 coordinate 413,268,331, forward strand.
AACGGACACACGGACCATACACTGACACGCTGATTGTAAAAAACGGACACACGGACCATACACTGATGACACGCTGATGGTAAAAAACGGACACACGGACCATACACTGATGACACGCTGATTGTAAAAAACGTACTCACGGACCATACACTGATGACACAATGATCCAAACACCGATGACACTGGTGCCATTTTCTCCGTATGTGCTTTAACACAGACTTGTGAATGAGGCCTTACAATGTGTGCTCTTGCTGGCTCGTAACCTCTCATTAGAGCCACCGAGGGAGCGCACTGTCACTGTGCATTAAAAAGAATATTGTACAGTGACAATCCTACTGAGCATACATCAGAATTGACAACCTGCACATGCTCAGTAGAGCAGCCTAGCGCAGCTCCTGAAACAGACCTCACTGATGACTGTGTTTGAGTGGGGAAAACAACTGCTGCAATGACTATCCCAGCATGCACTGGGGAATCTCCAATGAAATGTCATCAAAACGGAAGTAAAAAAAAAAAAATTAAAGTAGCTGGTGAGGAAACTGTAGGGACTTTTTTATTAGAGAATATTAGAAACTGGATTTGATTATTGCATTAAATAGGCAGTTAGGATAGAAATTGACTTTTTAGGTTCGGACCAACCCTGTAAGCATTATGGCTGTGTTTCTGCATAAAAAGCCATGTTTAATAAGTTCTGCCTTGTGTTCTTGTACGAATCCATGTGCTAAGCACAATTATGTGGAGAAGTGAGCAGTAAATGGAGGCTTCTTGAGCGAAACCTTAATGCTAGCAGTTTTGGGTGATTATTTGGGAGTGGGAGATGAACATTGGGGACCGGTAATCATTTTAGATAAGACTAGGTGGTCTTGTACTGGCCATCCCACTCACACCCACACATCGTGCTCCAGAGAAGGTCGTTGTGACACCAGACCTATAACCGATAACGGGGTTAACTTCTTTTCTAAGAGGACATATGGACTGGTGCTGTCTTCATGAGATGAATGCCTCAATATTTCACTTATTATAATGCAGGCATCCTTTACCATTGTGAGTTTTGTTAACTCTGACGTTGTCATCTTAGTCTAGATTGGTATAAAATGGAGGAGGAAGATATAAGTGAACGGAAGTTAAAGATCGCTTCCATTTTGGATAGAGTTAAAAGCTTTAAGACTAAGTACGGTAATGAAGATAACTGGACGGATGAACTAACTTTCTCCAAATCTTCTGCTGATACGACAGGTGAGTGTCATAATACCGGTATTGGCCACCTGTTGTGCAAGCTGCACATTATACGGCTTTCCTTGTATGTTTGGGAAACACTTATAGGGGTTGTCCGATCTAAGTTGATAAGTCTACAGTCACTCTGTGTGACTTGTATGGAGTGGGGCCGCGCCCACTGGACGGCTGCATCACTACATGTGGCACGGCCTCCCATCTGCGCCCCTGTCACGTTATCTGGGGGCACCGATGGGTTGTCATGACAGCCGGGGGTCTGCACAAGACCTGCGTGTCTGTCATTTACGATGCTCCTGTGAACGCCGGCTCATGGCCAGCATTCATAGGAGACAGTGATTTCTGTTATACATAGCAGTGCTCAAGCCCTGCTATGGTTAGCACAGGCGATCGGATGATCGCAGCTTCAAATCTCGTAAGGGGGGGGGACGGGGGGGACTATTAAATAAAGCAAAAAGTGTGGGGGAAGACAGACAGACTTTCTTCTGCATGCTCACGTGCACAGAGCAGTGTACAGGCCCAGCAGAAAGTCTCAGTCTGTACACCGCTCTGTGCATATGTGGGAGATGAGGACCTGTCACCAAGTAAAAGCTGTCCAGCTGTTTTCATCGTATTCCGCTTTTTTCTATTTTAAAATCTGTCATTCGGTTACATAGGGATCAGCCTTTTTTATTTACAACCCCAATTCCCAAAAGGTTGAGGCGCTATGTAAAATGTAGGGAAAAAGGTTGCAATCAGGGCTGTGGAGTCGGAGTCAATGTCCGTTTTGGTGGAGTCGATAGAAAATGGACAGACTCCTAAAATATATAATAAATTGGGTACAGTAGTTCAATGCAGTTTGTGGGGAATATTTTTTCATAAGAATTTGGGAAAGTTATGAAATGTCCTATAAATATCTGTCCTATTCCTGATCTAAGGGTCTAGACTTTTAGCTGAGATGAATCTGTGCTACAGTAAATTTATCACTTCAATATGAGCCATGTATGAGGGAGTCAGAGTCATGGAAATTGAGGAGTTGTAGGTTTGGCTTACCGACTCCACATCCCTGGATGCAATGATTTGGAAATCTCTTACAGACATATTTTATTCACAGTAGGACACAGGTCACAAGATCAATTTCAGACATTTTTCCATTTCATTTGCAACATTGATAACAGCAAAACATCTCAAAAATGTTTGGACAGGGCCAAGATGACCATTGTGCATCATCCCCTCTTCTTTTTACAACAGCCTGTAAATATCTAGAAGACCAATTCATGGAGTGGCGCCAAAATTTTGGTGCAGTGACTTTAGGCATAGTGGACATTTCGGGTACACAGGCTTGAATTGGAATTTTATGTGTTACTTATATTAGTTTTTGCAATAATTTGATTGTTGGAGTGAACTATATACTGATGTTCCTGATGAAATTCTCAATCACTGTTCTTTCTCACAGAGCACTCCGGTTTCTTCAGTCATCTGTTAACCCCAAAGACTCCAGAAGAATGGCTGACTTTCTTATTAAAGCTGGAGAGTACAGGCTTGCCACAGAGTGATAGGATGCTGCTGAATAAACTAATTGATAGTTACACGAAAGCTGTTGAAATGCTTTCTCCTGAAATGCACAGCCATAATGAGAGCTATGCCAAGATCTCTGTTCGATTTGCAGAGTTAAAATCGTAAGTATGAGGACTTATTCTTCACATTAATTGTCATATGCAGATCTCTATAAAATGTTGCAGTAGATTAATGTGCAAGAGTTGAGGTTTTTTTTAAAGCTTTTAAAATAATTGTGCAGGCTCTTCTGCCTGATCAGACATGGAGAGAGGAGAGAAGCAACTGCATGCTGGCTGGTACAGCTGCCATGTCTGCCATCCAGCACTCAGTGAGTTAGAAACATGGGTCCTATTAATCAGAATAGGTTTCATGCACAATACTAACAGAGCGTCAATTCAGTCTCTTTGCAATTTTGCCAAAAGTGCAGTTCAGTCTCACCAGGCCCAATGTAAGGGTGTCTGTTTGGAATTTTTGCCCATTCACCCAGAAGAGCATTTGTGAGGTCAGACACGGATATTGGATGAGAGTTCCTGGTTTGCCATGTTCGTTCTGGTTTATCCCAAATATTTTTGATGGGTCTGAGGTCCAGAGCTCTATGTTGCCAGTTATGTTCTTCCAAATCAAACTCGTCCAGCCATGCCTTTATGGACCTTGCTTAGTGCTCTGGGGCATGGGCATGCTGGAACAGAACATGGCCTTCACCAAACTGTTTTCACAAAGGTAGAAGTATACAATTGTCCAAATGTCTGTATGCCGAAGCATCAAGATTTCTCTTCACTGCAGCTAAGGAGCCTCGGCCAACCCCATTGCATTATCCCTTCCTCACCAAACTTTACAGTTGACATAATGGATACAGGCAGGTAATGTTCTCCTGGCATCCGCCAAATGTGGAGATATCCGGACTCTTAGTTGTTCTGTCACTGTTTTTGTAGGCTGTAACTTGTTAAAAGGAACAGGTCCTCAAAGCTAAGGTTACTAAACTGAGCTAGATGCTACTGGGCTTTTAAATACTGCTGTAGATGTTTGTTCAAATTTTTACTTATAATAAGATGGAGAAATTAAAGTTCTGAAACCTACCTTGTGCAGCTCTTAGTAATCGTATGGATTGTACTGAGTAGTCTTCTCATTGTTACTATCTACACTCCGATTGACGTCCCGCTCGGCTAGTCCAGGCTTCACATGATGGATGTGATTATAAGCCTGTATCAAGGCAGAGTGAATGTGGTAACACGAGGTGACCATGGCGCTCTGTGATTTTATAGGGTCCTGCCAGTGCTGAAATGAGTAGCCTGATTTATTCTGAATAATATTTGGTTACCCCTTTTTTTTCAATTGTTTTTATAATTTTAATCTTGATGACTGGTTCTCTTTACTTGTGGTGATCTTTATGCTCCTTACTTCATTTTGTATTTTTAATGTCTTTTTAGTATACTGGATCAAGATGAAGCACGTGATCAATTCCAGCTTGCAAGATTAAACTGCAAAAAGTTTGCTTTTGTGCATGTAGCTTTTGCCCAGTTTGAATGGTCTAAAGGTAATGGTCTAAATGTGATATTACTTCTATCCTGTCCTACTCTTCTGTTGTGTTTGCTCTCAGATCATTTTATGATGCGTTTAGCTCTGTTCTCGCCTGCATCATGTTGAATATGATGGACATCATTAGCCTTGACCGACCACATGCAGCTCATCTGGTTCTGGCATGGTACCTGTCGTTTAGATAGAAACAATAGTGCCTCTTCCACAAGAAATGCTTCTTAACCCTTAGATAATGTGAATATGTATCTTTATATCTATATCATATATAATATACACTGCTCAAAAAAATAAAGGGAACACTTAAACAACAGAATATAACTCCAAGTAAATCAAACTTCTATGAAATCAAACTGTCCACTTAGGAAGCAACACTGATTAACAATCAATTTCACATGCTGTTGTGCAAATGGAATAGACAGTAGATGGAAATTATTGGCAATTATCAAGACACACTCAATAAAGAAGTGGTTCTGCAGGTGGGGACCACAGACCACGTCTCAGTACAATGCTTTCTGGCTGATGTTTAGGTCACTTTTGAATGTTGGTTGTGCTTTCACACTCGTGGTAGCATGAGACGGACTCTACAACCCTCAGAAGTTGCTCAGGTAGTGCAGCTTATCCAGGATGGCACATCACTGTGAGCTGTGGCAAGAAGGTTTGCTGTATCTGTCAGCGTAGTGTCCAGAGGCTGGAGGCACTACCAGGAGACGTGGAGGGGGGCCTTAGGAGGGCAACAACCCAGCAGCAGGACCGCTACCTCTGCCTTTGTGCAAGGAGGAACAGGAGGAGCACTGCCAGAGCCCTGCAAAATGACCTCCAGCAGGCCACAAATGTGCATGTGTGTGCACAAACGGTTAGAAACCGACTCCATGAGGGTGGTATGAGGGCCCGACGTCCACAGATGGGGGTTGTGCTCACAGCCCAACACCGTGCAGGATGCTTGGCATTTGCCACAGAACACCAGGATTGGCAAAGTTACCATTGGCGCCCTGTGCTCTTCACAGATGAAAGCAGGTTCACACTGAGCACATGTGACAGACGTGACAGAATCTGGAGACGCCGTGGAGAGTGATCTGCTGCCTGCAACATCCTTCAGCATGACCGGTTTGGCAGTGGGTCAGTAATGGTGTGGGGTGGCATTTCTTTGGAGGGCCGCACAGCCCTCCATGCACTCGCCAGAGGTAGCCTGACTGCCATTAGGTACCGAGATGAGATCCTCGGACCCCTTGTGAGACCATATGCTGGTGCGGTTGGCCCTGGGTTCCTCCTAATGCAGGACAATGCCAGACCTCATGTGGCTGGAGTGTGTCAGCAGTTCCTGCAATATGAAGGCATTGAAGCTATGGACTGGACCCCCCTTTCCCCAGACCTGAATCCGATTGAGCACATCTGGGACATCATGTCTCGCTCCATCCACCATCACGTTGCACCACCGACTGTCTAGGAGTTGGGGGGATGCTTTAGTCCAGGTCTGGGAGGAGAACCCACAGGAGACCATCCGCAACCTCATCAGGAGCATGCCCAGGCGTTGTAGGGAGGTCATACAGGCACGTGGAGGCCACACACAATACTGAGCCTCATTTTGACTTGTTTTAAGGACATTACATCAAAGTTGGATCAGCCTGTAGTGTGTTTTTCCACTTTAATTTTGGGGGTGACTCCAAATCCAGGCCTCCATTGGTTAATAAATTTGATTTTCATTGATGATTTTTGTGTGATTTTGTCGTCAGCACATTCAACTTTGTACAGAACAAAGTATTCAATGAGAATATTTCATTCATTCAGATCTAGGATGTGTTTTTTGAGTATTCCCTATATTTTTTTGAGCAATGTATATTCATTTCAAGGTTTACAGAATTCAACCCCTTAACGTCGACAGAGGATGACTGGCGAGGGCTCAGGAGCCAAGCCCACTCCATTTCTAGCAGATGGCTGTCATGCAAATTGCCACGAGTGGCGTTCTGCCCACGGCTGTTAACTTGTTAAATGACAAATAGCATTTACAGCCCAGATCCAGGGGGTGCACTGTTCCTATCGCTCATCGGCGCCTCTGTGATGCGATTGCGGGGCGCCAATGGGTTTCCATGACTGCTAGGGGTCGATTGAAGACCCCTGTGCCTTTCATGACACTTCCCCTGTGAAACAAGCTTCTGGCTGGCATTCATAGGAGACAGTGATTTTTGTTCTGTAAGGCTATACTGTCCTATTGCTGTTTATAGTACAAGCGATCACTGAGGTGCAAATCCATTGAGGGGACTAACAAAGTAAAATGTTGTTTGTTTTGTTTTTGTTTGTTTTTTTAAAAAAACAAACAAAAACAAAACACCCACCTTTTTCCCCATTTAAAATAAAGATCTAAAAAAAAAAAAAAAAATTGGAAAAAATACACATGGCATTGCGGTTTTTTTTGGGGGGGGGGGGTGTTGACAATTCTCACCTTTTGGAATTTTTTTTTTTCTATTTTCGAGTACATTATATAGTAATGCTGTTCATGTTCTCTACACTTTTCACATCTGACTGCTGCCAGTGCTGCAAACGGCAGATCGGTGGGGATGCCCAGTGTAGGATCTCCACTGATTTGATATTGGTGACCTATCCTAACTCATCAAGAGCTAAGTGCTAAGATTAACCTATCAAGAAGAGCATGGATACGACCAACCAATAGGCTATGTGCCCACGATGCAGAAATGCTCAGGATTTTTTCCTGAGCGTTTCTGCATCTCCCTGGCAGAAAAAACACATGCGGATTGTACATGCGGATTGTACATGCGTTTTCCTGCCAGGGACAAGCTGAAGTGAAGCGGTCTTCACATGCATTTCCACATGCGGGTTGACAAGCGCTTTCCAAGCGATTTTAGCATTACTTGGAAAGTGCTTGACAACTTGGTCACACTATATAAATATAAATACTTACCTTCCGATGGCCCCCGGAGTCTTGTTTTCCTCCGTCCTGGCTGCCGGCAGCGGTACACTGAAGTACCTGCCGACGTCAGCGTCGTGTGACCCGTCACATGACTATGACGTCAGCGCAGATCCTTGAGTCCATCGCTAGCTGCCGGCATGGGAGGACGAGCGCAGTGTGGGCCGTCAGAAGGTAAATATAATCTTTATTTTATTCTTTTTTTCACAGTTTCTATGGTACCTGGGTCCGGAGAAGAGTCTCCTCTCCTCTAGACCTGGGTACCATAGGCACATTGAAACGCATGTATTCAGCATGTGCTTATCTAGTGATGCGGATTACATGTGTTCCAATGCATGTCAATGGCGGCGAAAACGCAGCGCTTCCGCAAAATAATTGGTAGTGCTGCGTTTTTTTCCGCAATAATAATCCACAGCGGAAATTTCCGCAGCATGTGCACAGCACATGCGGATTATCATTGGGGAACATGGCAGGCCTTCTACCATGCGTTTTTTAAGCATTTCTGCAGCGTTTTTGCCGATGCGGAAACGCTTTAAAAACGCATCGTGGGCACACAGCCATAATGTAAAAAGTTACAAACTTTTTTGAAAAAATAGTAATAAAACCAGTACAGAAATCCAAACAATGTACCATAAATGATAAAAAAAAAGCAGAATAAAAGGGGTGGAGCGATTTGAAGACCCAATGGTATTTATATGCTCATTTTGATATCAATGGGATATTGATATTAACATGAGTATTTAAATACCATTGGGTCTTCAACTTGCTCCACCCCTTTTATTCTGCTTTTTTGTTCTTTATATTTGGATTCCTGTACTGTTTTAAATTTGTTTTATCACTATTTTTTCAAGTATATAACTTTTTACAATATTAACTGGTCGCATTCATGCTCTACTTGATAAGTTAATCTTTGTAATATTTGCATGAGATCCATTAAAGGGACCCTTGGACTAATTGGTGTAATATCTAAGTACTAGCCAAATATGTCTTTTAGGAGTAACCTTTACAAATCAGTAATCAGCTAAGAAACCAAGTGATATTAATGCATGTTTGATATGAAATGTCCCATAATTTAATAAAATTTGGCATGCTTGTTTGAAAAGTCCCCCTATACATGGCCTACAGGCATATGTAGGTCTATTCAGTTGCGATTAACACCTACTATAAAATAAATGTATGCTGATCTTTGTTATAGTCATCAGGTGTTTGGTGACTCCTTGATAAAACTACCAGAAGTCACAGTAGAGTTCTTTGGTTGTGATCTACAAATAGGAGACAGCAAACATACAAGATGCATTGCTGAGCTGTCAGACATTGCAGGAATGGTCTGTGTGTTACAGAAATCCTAGTATCATCCTTTCCTTCCTGTCGGAAGTATTGGCTGGTGCACATCAATCAGAATTCTGACATTTAATCTGTTCAGCTGCTGTACACAGTATAGCCGGCCAAGTATCATTTATTCCTGTATATATGCTGTGACCGCCAGTATTGTCGGCCCAGTGTCAATGATCCTGTATAGATGCTGTCACAGCTAGTACGGCTGGTGAGTGTCAGTGATCCTGTATTGATGCTGTAGCAGGTAGTACAGAGTTTACTGTTATGACCGATGGACCAGTCTTGCTATTTGATTCACGCCAACTCTTGTCAATGTGCCCCCGCTGTTCCAATGGCCCTAATGATCCCTAATGCTGCTGGGATACAGCCTTCCACTAAACTCTTCTGTCTCTTCTTTCTAGTGATCGCATGGACTCTCTCCACACCTAGAACTCCATTGATAAAAGCTTCTGCCGTGACTCCAGTGTGGATTTGCAACCTATGCACAGCCCACATCCATTGTCACAGCACTGTACTCCCCATCAGTCACATAGGCAATGAATAGAGTGGGTGTGTAAGCTCGGCTACCTCTCCAGAGCCCTACTTTAGCAGTGGGTCTCCCTGGTGATCAGTAATTTAGCACCCATCCTGTGGATAAGTGGTTACACTGGATCAGCCCCCTCTGAGATGCAGATGAGAAGTAGCAGTGTTTTTTTTAGGAACACATATATAAACCTAAGGCTGTGTGCCCACGTAGCGTTTTTCAAGTGTATATGCTGCGGAATTTCCGCAGCGTAAACGCTTGAAAAACGCATGTATATCCGCACCCCATGGTCCCCAATGGCATTCCGCAATGTCAATGCCCATGCTGCGGATTTTTCCGCAGCGTATATGCTGCGGTCAAAAATCTGCAGCATGTTCATTAATTTTGCAGAAGCGCAGCGGAATCAATGTGCGGATGGTACCCAAGTCTGGATGAGAGGAGACTCTCATCCAGACCTGGGTACCAAAGAACCTGTAAAAAAAAGAATAAAATAAAGTTTATACTTATCTTCTGATGTTTTCCCTCCGTCGCGCTGTTGTCTGAAGGACCTGCCACGTCATTGAGTCATGTGACCCACCACATGACTCAATGACGTCACCGCAGGTCCTGCACACAACAGCGTGAGCCGCTCAAGCCTCCGGACGGGGCAGAGAATGCATCAGAAGGTGAGTATAAAGTTTATTTTTTTATTTTTTACCATTCTGAACAAGTTGTCAAGCACTTTTCCAAGTGATGCGGAAATGCATGCAAAGACGCCTCACAAACGCTTCTACCTGGCGGGAAAACCGCATGTAATATCCGCATGCGATTTTCCCGCCAGGGAGAAGCGTAAAAAATATGCTTCAGGTCCGCAATGTGGGCACATAGCCTTAAAGTATGATATTATTTTGCCAGGAAACTTTAAAAAGAGTAAGCAAATTCTCCAAAAAGGAAGGGATTGCAGAGCTGCCCCAGCGGAAATGATGGACTTGGCTATGAAGAACTTGCAGCTGAAGAAACCTCATCTGATCTCTGAAGAAGATAAAGAGAACTTGTCCTGTAAGTGACTGCAATATGAATGTGGTGTGATGTCATCAGCAAATGCAGGCTGAAGACTTATTTAGGTTCATTGGCATTTTCTTACAGTGTATTTAAGCCACACAAATGGTGAAAATGTGCAGAATTCTGTGCCGGGAAGTACTCAGACGATGCGCAGCGACAGTTCAGAGGAGCTTTCTAACAACCTGATCTTTTCATTTGGGTATCACATTTTTTATTTTTTTATTTTAAGGATTCTTTCCCTTTAAGTTTTAGTGTAATGAGTGTCTTTGTATCAGAACTAAGCATGTGTTTGGGGTTTTTTAGACAAAAGTTGAGCTCACCTGAAGAATGCGACGAAATTCCAAGGAGGCCTCCAGTGAATGTGCCTAACAAGGTAATGTTATTTTGTAGCATACACTGTACAGCACTACTTCCAGTCTATTATATACTAAATGTGCTCTGTTTTATGCCTGCCAGTTTGGGAGAGTCCCTGCACAGCCCACAACCTCTCCAGAAGCAGATGCCAGCAATAGTGACACCTTGTCCAGCTCAAGTGTTAAAAGGTACTATAGATTCAACTCTCATCTGGCTTCCTTACAGTAATGCTTGGGGTCATTTCTATGTTCTGGTATTAAAAAAAAAAAAAAGGCTAAAAGGTTAGACATTGATCCAATATATGTAGCAATTATTCATCGAGAATTTTAGGGTTTCCACTTGCTGTTTAATAGAATGATAAAAATAATAATAATCAGTCCATGTTCATGTGATGGACACATGGGTGCTGATCTAGTTTTGGAACAACCCATGTACCGGTGTCCATCACATCTCTAGGACAAAGTTGTATCTTCTGGAGGTAAACCATTAACACTACTAAGACAACCCCTTCTCCGTGTGTATGTTTGCCCATATTACAACAATAACCCTCATACTGCCTTCCGGTGCCGGCTGTCCCGCCGGCGATCGCGAGACAGTTATGTCACATGATCCCTGCAGCCAATCTGCAGCTCATTCACTCTCCCCTCCTTCAGATGTATCACATACATTTGGAGCAAGTGATGTGTAACTGCATCGGAGGTGAATGTAAGTGTTTTTATTTTAATGGGAGCAAACCTACAGATTGAGAAGGGGTTGTCCTAGTAGTGGAAAGCCCCTTTTTAAGGTTCTTGTTAAAGGATTATTCTAGAAATGGCTCATTATCTTCTATCCAGCAGATAGGCAATAATTTGCCGATTGCTAGGGGTCTGACTGATGGGACCTCCAGCAATCCCGAGAAGGGGGCTTTGCAGCCCCATCTTAAATGGGGTGGAGGTGTGCATGCTTGGCCCACGCTCCATTAATTGTCTATGGAACTACCGGAGAAAGCCAAGTACAACGCTTGGTATAGGATGTGGGGATAACTTGCTATTTTGAGAATTACCCTTTAGGTGACAACAGGCAGAAATCTTGAAAAATGTGTGAAACTGTAAAAGAAAGTGTACTGGAAAAGTCTATAAATATTTGTTGAAACCAGAAATGAAATTTACATGCAAATTGAATCAGTTATGTCCTGGTGAAGTGATTCCTGATGAGAAGAATATTACACTGTGTGTGTCCATTAAATTGATATTTTATTTAGCATCTATAAAGGTTTTATGAAAGTTTATATTTTGGATGTGTTTCTATTACGTCGGCGTGAGTTTGCGTTGAGTGTTTTAGGTTATGATCTAAAATATTAAGAATTGATACTGTATGGTAATTCAGGTGTGCATAAGGCTCCTCTCACACTGATACTGTATTCCAGAAGCCATGATGTATCAGATTGATCCTGTTATGTAATGGCTCTTGACTGATCCCATTGACTTGTATTGAATCCGTCTCATTTCCAATGTGGTGCCGGATAGAATACAGAATTACAGAGTGTTTATTTGATCATCAAAATATACCAATGAAAAGATTGATTTCTATAAGTCGTACAGACATGTACAGTTGAAACCAGAAGTTTACATACACTATATAAAAAGACACGTATGCAGGTTTTTCTCAATATCTGACATGAAATCAGAATAAACCTTTCCTGTTTTAGGTCAGTTAGGGTTACCATAATTTTTAATATTTGCCAAATGCAAGAATAATGAGAGAGAGAGAGAGAGAGAGAGAGAATGTTTTAAGGCATTTTTATTACTTACTGTAAAGTCAAAAGTTTACATAAACTAAGATTACTATGCCTTTAAACAATTCAGGACTGCCCATTCAACAATGTCCTGTGTTTGGAAGCTTCTGATAAATTTTTGGGCAACATCTGAGTTAAGAGACACACCTGTGGATGTATTTTAATGCACACCTGAAACACTGCTTCTTTGTGTAGCATCATGGGAAAGTCTAAAGAAATCAGCCAAGATATCAGGAAGAGAATTGTGGACTTGCACATGTCTGGCTCATCCTTGGGTATAATTTCAAGATGCCTGAAGGTTTCTCGTTCATCTGTGCAAACAATTATACGCAAGTACAAACAAGATGAGAATGTCCAGCTATCATACCGCTCAGGAAGGACATGGGTTCTATGTTCCAGAAATGAACGTGCTTTGGTTCGACATGTGCATATTAACCCAAGGACAAAAGCAAAAGACCTTGTGAAGATGATGGCGAAAGCTGTGAAGATTGTGTCAATATCCACAGTGAAACGAGTACTGTATCAACATGGGCTGAAAGGCCACTCTGCCATGAAGAAGCCATTACCCCAAAAGAGACATAAAAAAGTCAGATTAATGTTTGCAAATGCACACAGGAACAAAAACCTTAATTTTTGGAGACATGTCCTGTGGTCTGATGAAACTAAAATTTTACTTTTTGGACATAATGACCATCGTTACGTTTGGAGGAAAAAGGGAGAAGCTTAGAAGCCTAAGAACAGCATCCCAACTGTGAAACAAGGGTGACAGCATCATGTTGTGGGCTTGTACAACCCCTGGCAAAAATTATGGAATCACCGGGCTCGGAGGATGTTCATTCAGTTGTTTAATGTTGTTGAAAAAAAGCAGATCACAGACATGGCACAAAACTAAAGTAATTTCAAATGGCAACTTTAGGGCTTTAAGAAACACTAAAAGAAATCACGAAAAAAAATGTGGTACTCAGTAAGGGTAATTTTTTTTCAGACCAAGCAGAGGGAAAAAAGTATGGAATCATTCAATTCTGAGGAAAAAATTATGGAATCATGAAAAACAAACACACAAAAGAACACTCCAATACATCACTAGTATTTTGTTGCACCACCTCTGGCTTTAATAACAGCTTGCTGTCTCTGAGGCATGGACTTAATGAGTGACAAACAATACTCTTCATCAATCTGGCTGCAACTTTCTCTGATTGCTGTTGCCAGATCAGCTTTGCAGGTTGGAGCCTTGTCATGGACCATTTTCTTAAACTTCCACCAAATATTTTCAATTGGATTGAGATCCGGACTATTTGCAGGCCATGTCATTGACCTTATGTGTCTTTCAAGGAATGTTTTCACAGTTTTTGCTCTATGGCAGGATGCATTATCATCTTGAAAAATGATGTCATCATCCCCAAACATCCTTTCAATTGATGGGATAAGAAAACTGTCCAAAATATCAATGTAAACTTGGGCATTTTTTGAAGATGTAATGACAGCCATCTCCCCATTGCCTTTCCCTGATATGCAGCCCCATATCATCAATGACTGTGGAAATTTGCATGTTCTCTTCATGCAGTCATCTTTATAAATCTCATTGGAACGGCACCAAAGAAAGGTTCCAGCATCATCACCTTGCCCAATGCAGATTTGCGATTCATCACTGAATATGACTTTCATCCAGTCATCCACAGTCCACGATTGCTTTTCCTTAGCCCATTGTAACCTTGTTTTTTTTCTGTTTAGGTGTTAATGATGGCTTATGTTTAGCTTTTCTGTATGTAAATCCCATTTCCTTTAGGTGGTTTCTTACAGTTCGGTCACAGACATTGACTCCAGTTTCCTCCCATTCGTTCCTCTTTTATTTTGTTGTGCATTTCCTATTTTGGAGACATATTGCTTTAAGTTTCCGGTTTTGACTCTTTGATATCTTTCTTGGTCTACCAGTATGTTTGCCTTTAACAACCTTCCCTTGTTGTTTGTATTTGGTCCAGATTTTAGACACAGCTGACTGTGAACAACCAACATCTTTTGCAACATTGCGTGATGATTTACTTTCTTTTAAGAGTTTGATAATTCTCTCCTTTGTTTCAAGTGACATCTCTTGTGTTTGAGCCATGATTCATGTCAGTCCACTTGGTGCAACAGCTCTCCAAGCTGTGACCACTCATTTTTAGATGCAGACTAACGAGCAGATCTAATTTGATGCAGGTGTTAGTTTTGGAAATGAAAATTTACAGGGTGATTCCATAATTTTTTCCTCAGAATTGAGTGATTCCAAAAAATTTTCCCTCTGCTTGGTCTGAAAAAAAATTACCCTTACGGAGTACCACATTTTCAATCTTGATTTCTTTTAGTGTTTTTTAAAGCCCTAAAGTTGCCATTTGAAATGTCTTTAGTTTTGTGCCATGTCTGTGATCTGCTTTTTTTCAGCAACATTAAACAACTGAATGAACATCCTCCGAGCCCGGTGATTCCATAATTTTTGCCAGTGGTTGTATTGCTGCAGGAGGGACTGGTGAACTTCACAAAATAGATGGCATCATGAGAAAAGAAGATTATGTGGCAATACTGAAGCAACATCTCAAGACACCAGCCAGGAAGTTAAAGCTTGGGCGGAAAAGGGTCTTCCAAATGGACAATGACCCAAAGCATACTGCCAAAATGGTAACAAAGTTTGCTTAAGGATAACAAAGTCAATGTTTTGGAGTGGCCATCACAAAGCCCTGATCTCAGCCCTATTGAAAATTTATGGGCAAAGCTGGAAAGGCAGGTGTGAACAAGGCGACCTACAAACCTAGATCAGTTACACCAGTTTTGTCAGGAGGAATGGGCCCAAATTCCGACCAACTATTGTGAGAAGCTTGTGGAAGGATATTCCAAACGTTTCACCCAAGTCATTCAATTTAAGGGCAATGGTACCAAATACTAATGAAATGTATGTAAACTTTTGACTTTGCAGTAAGTAATTAAAATGCCTTAAAAATTCTCTCATTATTCTGGCATTTGGCAAATGATAAAAATTATTGTAATCCTAATTGACCTAAAATGGGAAAGGTTTATTCTGATTTCATGTCAGATATTGAGAAAAACATGCAGATGTGTCTTTTTATATAGTGAATGTAAACTTCTGGTTTCAACTGTAGACGTAGCCCATAGTGTGTGAATGATTAGTTCCTATGAACATTTTAATTTTTCAGTTAAATTGGAATTATAACTTGAGATTACATTTGATTTCTTTTTTTATTTCCTCTTTATTTCAAGGCAACCACTTAATGCAGTGCGTGTGCCAGTTCTGCCTTCGTTGTCAAGGGCAAAGTATAATGGCAATGAAGATCATGCTTTTGGGAATAAGGTTGGACAAGGTTTTTTTCTTGGTTTTTTTTTATAGACTTATAAACTTTAGAGAACCTGGTATCAGGATTTTATACCCCAAACTAATGGTATGTATATAAAGGCGCTTTGTTGCAGAGTAAATCCTTACCTTTCTTGTACAGATCTGTTTTCCTGTTTTAGAAAAATACATAGTTGAAATTGTATGCTCATGAGTTGTAAGTACAGCTGGGGTGGGCCTTATAGCTCTCCTGCCGCTCACCCATTGCCCACCCGCCCCTGCCCTGACTGACTGGTCACAAACATGAGTCCCACGTCAGTCCGGGACAGGAGGCAGGTGGGGAACAGGGAGAGACATTAGAGCTGTGAGTGCAGAGCCCACCCCCGCAGCATTTACAACTCATTAGCATTCAATTTCAACTATAGATTTGTCTAATACAGCAAAACGGATTCATACAAGAAAAGCAAGGATTTACTCAGCATTCACACCTACCCAACATGCTGATTTTTCGTTTTTGAACTTCCATTTTTTTTCTCCCTTTCTTCTAATTGCCATAACTGTATTTTTCTGTCAACATAACCATTAGGGCTTTTTTTTCGGGGCAAGTTGTACTTTTGAATCACACCATCCATTTTATTATCTAATACACTGGAAAGCAGGAAAGAAATTACAAGTGCGTCGAAAAAGTGTAATCCCGCAATTGTTGTTATTTTTTTTTATTATTAATTAGTGTTCACTATACGGTAAAAATGACCACAAAATATGTTTTTCCAAGTCAGTATGATTATGGTGATACCAAAAATACATAGATTTTTTTTTTTATTATAAAGTGGTGACCTTTTTTTTTTTTTTTTTTTTAGTTATTTTGTAAAATAAATTGTCGCCATTCTCCTAGAGCCATAATGTTTTCAATTTTTGAGTGTTGGGGTTGTGTGAGGGCTTGTCTTTTGGCACCCTGAGGCGTCCTTTATATTGATACCATTTGGCATTAGATAGTGTTTTGATCTCTTATTGCATTTTTATGCGCTGTTACGGCGACCTAAAAACTGATATTCTGGCATTTTAATCCTCTTTTTCCTTACACCATTGACGGAAGAGGTTAATTTAATTTTATAGTTTGATCGATCAGACTTTTACAAACATTGAGATACCACATATATGTATTTTAGACAAAAAAAAAACCTCAGGGAAACTGCCAGTACGTAATGTGTCAGTTAGGGGTTGAAGCATCTTTATACACATGATATAAAATCCTGATGACCGTTTTTCTTTAATGACACAAGAGCCATACATGCCCGTAGGGAGACACGGTAGCCGATAGACTGATTACTCAGTGCTGCCCCATACCATACTTAAAGCCTTAGGCTATGTGCGCACGTTCAGGATTTGAATGCAGAAAATTCCGTAAGGTTTCTGCATCTCTTGGCAGGAAAAACGTTGCAGAAAAAACTTGCGTTTTGCCACGTTTATGATGCGGTTTTTGACGAGTTTTTGTACATCAATGAATGCTTTTTGGAGCTAAATAAAGATATTTGAAAAAAGAAATGTGAGACATCGCTTTAAGCCTTGGATTACTTTCAGACCTGGGGTGAGTATATTGGTTAATTTAAATGAATTAAGAATGTGTCTGTTGTATTTCAAATAAAGTGTTTTACGCCGTGTGTGTGTGTGTTTATTTAACTCTTTAATTTACTTAGGTTTAGTAATGGAAGGGTCTGATTGGCACCTTTTCATCACTAAACAAAGTGATGCTGTAAGTGAGGTCCCGGAGCTCTTCAGCTGATTAACTCTGGTGAACTCAGTCCCAGCAGCACATGCCGGGAGAGATTGCGCTCCCGTCAGTGTACCGCCGGACGATTGGGTCGCCGTGGGACATCGGGAGGACAGGTGAGAATAAAAGTTGTTTTTTATTTTAATATAGATTTTTTTTTTCTTTTTTTTTCTAAACACAGCGCACAGACGCTGGCTGAGAAGACTACTTCTCCCCTCAGCTTGTTTTTTTGCACCCTGAGGCGTCCTTTATATTGATACCATTTGGCATTAGATAGTGTTTTGATCTCTTATTGCATTTTTATGCGCTGTGGTATGATCAGACCATGTTCTGTACAAGGTCAGACACAGCCATTACACAGTACACAGCAGGGGAACATGTATAAGATTATCTCAGCACAGGAACATTTTATTTAAACACATCCAATTGTGGAATTTATTATTATTATTCCAAAATCTATTAATTAAAATCAACTTTTGTTCGTGGGAAAACCCTTTAAAGTAACAAAGGTTTCCATGGCGTCCCTAGAAATACTGATTTGAAATATGCATCATACTTGAAGGGAATCTGTCACCAGACAGATAATCTTAGAGCAGCAAAATGTAGGGGCAGGGTTCCTGATTCCAGCACTGTGTCTCTTATTGGGCTTCTTATTATTTATTTATTATTATAGCGCTTTACATGTGAAAAAGGATATACATTATAGAAACAAGTACAATATTCTTAGACCATAGAAGTCGCTGACTGGTACAGACAGGAGGAGAGAGAACCCTGCCCGCGAGGGCTCACAATCTTAGTGTAGTGTTGATAAAATCAGAGAGGACTAGTAAACCTACTGCCATGCACTTCAACCCCACACCCACCACTGATTGGCAGCTTTCTGTGTACACTGTATATGGGGAGAATGCTGCCAATCAGTGGTGGGGGTGGGGTCGTACAGAGCTCAGCATTCAGAGAACTGCTAGATCTGCAGCAAAGAAAAGTTATTTTAACAAAACTGATACCTGATACACCGATTGCAGTGATGTATTTGCTCTTACATCATGCTGCATTCATATTAGGTGGCAAAAACCTGGTGACAGATATCCATTAGACGTTACTGGGTGACTAAAAAACTTTAAATGTTTCCATGGGCAGGAGCAGAGCATCTTACCCATAGGATTTTTCTTTTCTTCCTTAAATTGATTTGCCCTTCTCTCTAGAAGTAATGTTGTTTACTGCTCATGCCATCTCGATCCCTGTCTAGTTGGTTGCCTGTCTCCTCTTGCACAAGCCTGCCGTTTAATCGGAGAAATCCGACATGCCTAATCTTTGTTTCCCCCAGTGGCAGATGTAAAGGGCAATTTTACGCTTTCTCTGGTTTCAGATGAGAATCTGTGTGCAATACTCTGTTCCCAGCTAACCGGCTCTGACCTGAAATAAAATGGGGATGGCTTTACATCACAGATTATATATTAGCTGAAATAGTTGGAAAATCTTCCATTTTCTCTACTTGTAATGGCGTTGAATTATCCATTGTCTGTTTCTTAGTCTTCCTCCAGTGTTAGCCCCAGTAGTCTACAGCTGTCAACAGAAAACAGTCTGGAGATGAAGACTCCTTCTTCAGTGATCATCAGGCGAGCGGATGCAAGCACCCATGGCCGAAGACATGAGGGCAAGTTTTTTTTTTTTCTTTCTGTTCTTTTTTCCTATATATAGTAATATTGTTACAGGTTTTTGTTTGATTTTTGTTTCTTGGCTATTTGAAGGTTCTGTAGAAACTAGCTGGTATTGTCACTGCTTTCTCAGATCCTATGTAGTTCTCTAGCTGAGCCGCAATGCCCAGAGATCTCGTCTAGTTGTTGTTTAGCCTGGAAACATCACACACCACATTCATTTCACAGCTCCTGTCTGTCAAAAATGTGGGTCCAGGTGCTGAGCCCTCCCTTTTACTAGAATGTGGAATATGCTAAGTAATGTGCCTTTTTGGGCTTCATTGATCAGCATACGAACATGGATGCAAAGAGGCATGAAGCTCTATCTCTGTGGCTGCATGCATGTCGGGAGTTTCCTTATGCTGGGCAGAGAAGTGCACAAGAGGCCATTTTTCATAATATAAAATATACTGCTAACGTTATGTATGTTTGTCTTTTTCCCCTTTATATTTTTAGATATAAATATGGACGATACAGACTCTACTACAGCTCCGTATAACCCTCAAGAAATGAATCAACAGTCTGAACTTTCTCCTACAGTTCCTAGCCTTGTTAACCTCAAGCAGACTCAGCCCCCAAAACCCACAAATGTGGAGACAGAATGGAAATGGAAAGTTCCTGAGGTGCCCAGTGATCTTTTCCAAGGAGAGGTGCTTATCCTTTTAACCTTTTTCTTCGCTTTCTAATTAGGATGCTTTGATGTAAATAGATATGTGCAATTTGTGGGTTTTTCTTCTATAGCAGGTTTTTATGTAGGACCTTTTTTAAAGTGCAGAGAGTAATTGTAGAGCTTTGCACCAAGCCTTCTAGTAGACTGACAGGCAAAAGTGACATTGTAGGACTGGTAGGTGACGATATATACTATTTACTCTATTTATTTCTATTCATTCATAAATCTGATGCTGTAAATGGGTTGTCCACTACTCTGACTACCCCTTCTCAATTGCAATTTTTGCCATGTGAAATAAAAAATAGTCTATACTCTCCTCCAGTGCGGTCGCTGTTCCAGCGATGTCTGTACCTGGCCTCCCGGGGCTCGTGGGGCATTGTCGTGCCCATATGTAACATGAGCCCTGCAGCCAGTCAGTGGCTGCTTCACTTTTGCTTCCTTCGAACAAAACTGACACCTGGAATAAGTTAGAGCTGCTACTCTGACTTTCTCCGAATGTCAGTTACTTCAGATGAAGTGAGAGCGAAGCGGCTGCTGGGCTCACGTGGCATAATAGTGTCACACAAACCCCAGGATAACCAACCTCGCTGAATTGGCAGCAAAGGGGAGTAGCAGGCTGTCTCTATTTTACACAGGGAAATATAGTAATTGAGAAGGGGTTGTCAGGTTTGTGGACAACCCCTTTAATATAGGAGGATTCCTGTGTACACATGGTATTAAATGTGTCTTAATATTTTTCAGACTATTAGAGTTTAAAAGGGTTGTCGCATCACAGCAAGTTAGCTAGACTATTTTCAGAGCTGACACCGCTGACTGGCGCTTGTGACAGTCGGGAGAGAGGATCGGGAGACCTCCGTTCATTTGATGCATGGGACCCACGTCTATTGGATTTGTTATAATCTATCATGTTTGTGATGAAACAGCCTCTTCAATGAATCTTTATCATATTTACTGTCTTTATAGGGTTAATACTCTTGATGCATAGCCTTTGGAAATGACTATGTTGCATAAAGTGAACAATGGTTTTAACTTATTACATGGAAATTGACGGGTGGTCATCTCTTTTGAAGACCCGCAATTTAGTAGGACAAGCACAGATTGCATCTGAGTGCCATGTCCGCAGGAGGGTGTTTATTCTCAGTACAGGGCAGTAAATGCTGTGATCCCTGTTACCCACATAATAGTATAGAGATCTGGTGATGCTGTGCTTTTACCACACATTATGAGGAAAGAGGGGAGCTAGTATATGTTACAGTCATAAGAAAAACTCTGAGCACTATCTTTGAATTCTATAGTTTTACGTATCTGGACATAACAAAAAAAAAATCTGGTCATTAGGTGGTCTTATTCTTGGGTAATAACATGCTCAGATGAACAGCAACACATGACAAATTATTTAATTAAGAAAAACTTGGCCAAAATGCAGAAGCCATGTGTGAAAAAATTAACATACACCCTCATGAATCAATTGCTTTTAGGCTGTGTGCCACAGGTTAAAAAATGTTCTGTTTTCTAGTGGAAACCGCTTTAGAAAACACTCCATTGGGAGCATTTGGAGGAGTTTTTCCATTTCTTGAAGCCGATCTTCAAGTGTCTTTGGACAGTTTTTTCTTTCTTGAAGCGGTTATTGCAGCCTTTTGGTTGGACAGTGCCTAGTATGGAGCCTTTCCCATCAGTAGATGCTTCAAAGAAGTGACTTACACTTTTTCTCCCATCAGGCATTTTTCAAAACCTGAAGCAGAAGACAAACACTCAAAACGCTGAGCTTATGAAGAGCAAGTTGGTTTTACAGTAGAAACAAATGGGAAGAGTCTTTCAAGTGTTTTTGAGTGGTTCTAAGAGTATGCGCATGCAGAGTTTTTTGAGGAGTATTATTTAAGATTGAAAAATCACTTTGAACAGCCAAAACTTGAAGTAATCGTTTTCTGTATGACTTTGTTTTCTTTTTCGTTCAGGAAGAATTTTGGCTCACTTTTCCTTAAGCAATATTGCTTAAAGTGCACCTGTCAGCAGGATTGTGCTCAGTAAACTACATACATTGTCAGTTGGGCGACATTACATTGATTAAAATGATACCTTGGTTGATGAAATCTGTCCACTGGTTGTTGTGTAATCTTTACTTTCAGTTTGGAGATGATATGCCCGTGCTTCGGGGCGGCCTGTGGGGGGCGCTCTATCTGGTGCTCTGCTTACATATTCATCTGTATCCTCTTATGCCAGCTCACTGTGCCTTCACTGACCTGCCTCCTATTTTACCTAGCCCCGCACTACTAAATGCATTATGTAATATAGGAGGAAGATCAGTGAAGGCACAGTGAGCTGTCATAAGAGCATACAGATGATTATGTAAGCAGAGCACCAGTTAGAGCGCCCCCCACTGGCCGCCCCGAAGCACAAGCATATCATTATCTCCAAACTGAAAGTAAAGATTACACAAGAACCACAGGACGGATTTAATCCACCAAGGTATCATTTTAATCAGTGTAATGTCGCCCACCTGACACTGACTATAGTTTACTGAGCACAATCCTGCTGACAGGTGCGCTTTAAAGGGTTAAGGGTTCAAGTTATAAAATTGCTTTAGTTAGTTAGCATGAAAATAAGAACGTTTTCAAATGGCTTGATTTTTTTTCTTTCTGCTGCCATTCTCCTGCAATGAGAGCTTTTATCTATCATAGCATACAGCTACTTTCCATGGAGCTTGACCAGTAGTGCTTGCCAGAGTCTAACCAAGAGTGTACAGTAGTTTAATTTTAGAAGAGATGTTAACTCATTTTTCTGAGCATTGCACGGTCTGACCTTGGGGTTACTTTGCTGGTATGTCCACTCTTAGGAAGATTGTAAATTGTCTTGTATGTTGTCCTCTTAAACATAATTTTTCTCACTGTAGAATGATGGACATCCAAATTATTTGAAAATGACCCTATGACCTTTTACAGATTTATGGGCAGTAACTATTGTTTCTCTAAGGTTATTGCTGACGTCTTTCCTCCTTGGCACTGTGTTAGTGCTTGAAATCTACAGACCAGCAAACTGCCAAATCTTCTTCTGCTTTTATAGAGATGGTCACGGGACCGGACATCTACTTACCCGCTTAATTTCTATGCAAGCACTAAGGATATACTTTATTTTTCACGCCACTCATTGGGGGACCCATAGGTAAAATCTACTGCCACCAAGAGGCTGACACGAAGAATACACCTTTTATAGCAAAAAAAGAAATCCTCAGCAGGTCCAGCTACTCATTTTTTAGCTTTGTGTCCTACAAAGACAAAAATAGCTTGGCGCACTCTGCAACCAGGTACACAGAGCCGACTGGCTGACTCCCAGAGAGTGGTGCGTTAAATGGAGAGTAAAATGGATCCAGGACTTCACGGACCACACGACCAAGCCTTTTTGAAACATTAAAGTATGTCCCTCATTTCAGTCCTGCCTTGCGCTCATCCTTTCTTCTGACCTCTCCTTGCAGTGTCTTCCTCTCATGGTTCCTGTGCCCCCCTCTACCTCTATCAGGCACCCGATAAAAAATGGAAGTTTGGTATTCCTCGTAACTGTATACAATTTCACACCTTCTGATTCAGATATGTCTCTTTAGTCTAAAGAAACCATCCTAATCTGTGCTGCAGCAGGGAAAGCGGGAAGGGGGAGTGCATCTGAAAGATGAGACACCTGTGAATCAGAAAAAAGGTGTGCGTTATCAGACATATCCCAAGTGGAAGAGCGGTTTGGGCATAAAGCAATACGTAGGACTTGTAGGTGGCAGAGGCTGGCCAAGCCCCCTGATTGTGGACTGGATGGAAGAAGATGCAATCAGGGAGCTGGCTTGCACTAGGAGCCGGCCACTGCCCTCTGATCTGTGACGTAAAGTCCCCAAAGGGGGTGGAAGCCCCAACAAGCAAAACCAGCATCAATGTATAGCAGATACTATGATGAGCTGCTCAGTGGATGTCGGCTGTATAGTTTATCAAGGTATTAACAAATAAATGCTTTATCTGCCCAGAGCTCCCTTTTAAGACCTATTTTGGTGAATAAGTAGTGACATTGTGTAATTTGTTATGTGTTCTTCATCTGAGGTTGTGTTGACCTTCTTCTTTTATGAGACATAAAACTATATAAGTCAAAGAGGGTGTACTTAGTTTTTCTGATAACTGTTGATGTTTTACACTGTACTGTGGATGTCTGCTTTTGGCTATTCCATGTCTTGTGGTCTGTACCCTGCCATACAGGGTTGTATTAAAGCATTTTAAAGGGAACCTGTCAGTAGGATCAATCCTCATAAGCAGTCTGTATCGGATGTCGGTGATAGGAAGTTTAATTAAATGATACCGTGGGTACGGAAAGTATTCAGACCCCTTTAAATTTTTCACTCTGTTTCATTGCAGCCATTTGGTAAATTCTAAAAAGTTCATTTTTTTCTCATTAAAGTACACTCTGCACCCCATCTTGACTGAAAAAAAAAGATATGTAGAATTTTTTGCAAATTTATTAAAAAAGAAAAACTGAAATATCACATGGTCATAAGTATTCAGACCCTTTGCTCAGTATTGAGTAGAAGCACCCTTTTGAGCTAGTACAGCCATGAGTCTTCTTGGGAATGATGCAGCAAGTGTTTCACACCTGGATTTGGGATCCTCTGCCATTCTTCCTTGCAGATCCTCTCCAGTTCCGTCAGATTGATGGTTAATGTTGGTTTACAGCCATTTTCAGGTCTCTCCAGAGATGCTCAATTGGGTTTAGGTCAGGGCTCTGGCTGGGCCAGTCAAGATTGGTCACAGACTTGTTCTGAAGCCACTCCTTTGTTATTTTAGCTGTGTGCTTAGGGTTATTGGAAGGTGAACCTTCGGCCAAGTCTGAGGTCCAGAGCACTCTGGAAGAGGTTTTCATCCAGGATATCTCTGCTTGGCGGGATTCATGTTTCCTTCAATTGCAACCAGTCGTCCTGTCCCTGCAGCTGAAAAATACCCCCATAGCATGATGCTGCCACCACCTTGTTTCACTGTTGGGATTGTATTGGGCAGGTGATGAGCAGTGCCTGGTTTTCTCCACACATACCGCTTAGAATTATCACCAAAAAGTTCTATCTTTGTCTCATCAGATCAGAGAATCTTATTTCTCAAAGTCTGGGAGTCCTTCATGTGTTTTTGAGCAAACTCTGTGCGGGCTTTCATATGTCTTGCACTGAGGAGAGGCTTCCGTCGGGCTCCTCTGACATAAAGGCCCGACTGGTGGAGGGCTGCAGTGATAGTTGACTTTGTGGAACTTTCTCCCATCTCCCTACTGCATCTCTGGAGCTCAGCCACAGTGATCTTGGGGTTCTTCTTTACCTCTCTTACCAAGGCTCTTCTCCCACGATTGCACAGTTTGGCTGGACGGCCAGGTCTAGGAAGACTTATCGTGGTCCCAAACTTCTTCCATTTAAGGATTATGGAGGCCACTGTGCTCTTAGAAACCTTGAGTAATGCAGAAATTCTTTTGTAACCTTGGCCAGATCTGTGCCTTACCTCAATTCTGTCTCTGAGCTCCTTGGGCAGTTCCTTTGAGCTCATGATTCTCATTTGGTCTGACATGCACTGTGAGCTGTCAGGTCTTATATAGACAGGTGTGTGCCTTTCCAAATCAAGTCCTATCAGTTTAATTAAACACAGCTGGACTCCAATGAAGAAGTAGAACCATCTCAAGGAGGATCACAAAGAAATGGACAGCATGTGACTTAAATATGAGTGTCTGAGCAAAGGGTCTGAATACTTATGACCATGTGATATTTCAGTTGTTTTCTTTTGTAATAAAAAAAAATTTCTACATTTGTTCTTTTTCAGTCAAGATGGGGTGCAGATTGAACATTAATGAGAAAAAATGAACTTTTTAGAATTTACCAAATGGCTGCAATGAAACAAAGAGTTAAAAATTTAAAGGGATCTGAATACTTTCCGTACCCACTGTACATTGGTATCTGTGATCCAATGTCTCCCTCCAGGGAATAAGGAGGTGTCACCAATGTGAAATGTGATGACTGACCAGATCTACATGTGTCACAATGGTAACATTTCCTTTAATTTAAAAAAAGTTCTGGAGGCAGATTCTCAGGTAGATCAGTGTCCGACCCATAGCCCTGAACAGCTCATTTACAAGAAAAACATGGATATTTCTGGAATAAGACCTCAGATCGCAGATATTAAGGTTTCCCTTCATTCAGCTTCTTATGACCTACAAGCCATATAGACGACTTAGGAGGGTTTACCCTACTGACAGGTTTACTCTTTAAAAGGGAATCTATTTGTGGTTCTCATATGTCAGTAAGGTAATTGATCACATAAATATCTGTCACCTTTTAGGGAAAAAGAATGAGTATCGAGCCAAGTGCTTATCCTTTGTCCAAACGAGCATCTCCACCTGGGCCATTTCTAAAGAATGATCCTGCATTAGTATGTGGCACTCCTGCCAAACCACAGGAAGATTACATGAACTGGTAAATGTGTCCATATTATAATTTATTTTTAGAGCATCATTGATTCCATTGTGCTATACATGAGAAGGGATTATGTACAGGATGCAAATATAAAACATGGGGATTAAAGTAATAATGGCAGACTGGTACAGAGAGGAGAGGGCCCTGCCCTTGTGGACTTAGTCTACAGGATGATGGGAAAGGAGACAGTAGATTAGGGGTTGTGGCAGCTCTAGTGGTGGTGAGGTGGCAGTGGGGGTCAGTGCAGGCTGTAAGCTTTCTTGAAGAAATGGGTTTTCAAGTTCTGTCTGAAAGTTCTGATTGTGGCAGATAATCAGATGTGTTGAGGTACATAATTTCATAGGATGGGAGACACTCGGGAGAAGTCTTGGAGGCAATTAGTTGACGAACGTACAAGTGTATGGAGGAGATGCAGCGGTCTTGGGAGAACCTGAGGTTACAACTGGGAAGGAAGGTATTGGGAAATTAGTTCGGAAATATATGGGGGCGACAGATTGACGGCTTTGTAGATCAGTGAGCGTAGTTTTAAATGGATACATTGGGGAGTTGGGAGCCAATGAAGGGATTTGCGGAGCGGTAGCTTGTAGATTAGTTGGGCAGCAGAGTTAAAGGGACTCGGTCAGCAAAGAATGACTGTTCAAACCAAGTCCTGCCACTCGGTGCTTCATGGCGATGCCAATCATTTAAATACACCTCACATCTTTGAGTCCCTTAAAGGGACGATTAAATCCAGTAAAAAGTGTGGGGGAAAAAGTTTTTTAAAATATATGGAAAAAAGGTACTCCACAAGTTCAAACCCCCCACCCCCGTTTTGCCTTATTTGAAAATAAAACCATTAAAAAATGCACATTTGTTATTGCTGCGTTTAGAAATGTCTGATCTATCAAAATATAAATAAAATTAATCCAATCGGTAAACGGCGTAACAAAAAAAAAAATAAAAACGTCAGATTTCTGGGTTTACAATAATGCAATAAAATGTAATAAGAGGCAATCAAGCATCATAAATAAAAACATCACGGGTCTCTAAAAATGGCGACACAAGTGAATTATTTTTTTTATTTTTATTTTTTTTTACGAATTTTACACCACTTTACAATTTTACAAATTTCTGAATTTTTTTTCACCACTCAAATAAAAAAAAACCCCAAAAAACTACACATGTTTGGTATCTGCGTACTTGTACTGACCTGGAGAATCGTATTGCCAGGTCAGTTTTACCATATAGTGAACATGGTAAATTAAAAACAATTGTGGAATTGCACTTTTTTGCAATTTCAACCCACTTGGAATTTTCTTCCTGCTTACTTATAGTGGTTCATGCAATTTAATAAAGCTGACATATTTTACAACTTTCTGTTCTAAGCTTTTTTTGTGTAACAATTAGACAGCGTTGATAAGTTTGCCTCTATTTTTAGGTAATATTACATATCC
The DNA here is from genome assembly GCF_046119375.1 of Phyllobates terribilis. Taxonomy (NCBI): domain Eukaryota; kingdom Metazoa; phylum Chordata; class Amphibia; order Anura; family Dendrobatidae; genus Phyllobates; species Phyllobates terribilis. Next base: position 413,295,933 of record NW_027362763.1, read on the forward strand.
CTAATTTCAACATGAATGAACTCTAAAAGTGTTTTGGTTATACCTGTTTTAGTTTTCGTACTCCTGTGGTGAAAAGTTCTTTAGGACCACTATCGCTGATGTCTACGCCATGTGACAACCGCCGTTCCAGCTATCTTCCACATACCCCAGCTAATTCCCATTTGCATCCTTTTCCGGTAGTATAACAGATTTCTAATACACAGTATATTAAATATACAGTATGTGTGTGTCTCTTTGTTGATCTTTGTCTGCCTTTTTTCTCGTTATCGCTCTTTTGCGCGCCTCGCTCTGCGCCTCTTCACATCTTCAGTTACTTTCCTGGAACGTTTGCCTTGATTCTTTTGTAGATTGCTACCCCTATCCCATCCAGTGAGTGCATTGTTGTGAAAGGCCGGGTGTACGCAGTATTGAAACAAATCGGCACTGGTGGATCTAGTAAGGTAAAAACTGTCGTTCAACAAATGAATAAAGCGCGCATGCTTCTCACAAGGATGCCCCCAGGGGACCTGTACTTGGTGTTTAATTGTGCCAAGTGACAATAAATGTCAATGCCCAAGTTGCTTAGCCTGAATCTCCTTTATTGTATGGAGCTGCTGCAATAGGTGTTAGTACCTAGTACTGTTCCAGCACTGCTTTATCCCTGACTTCCTGATATTGGAGACAACATATTTTGTTAATATTGTAGCTGGATCTGTGTAAATATGAAGTGACTACAGGAGAAATTCTACATGAACCTGTTTTGTCTTCCAATTATTTTTATAATTGTGTGTATATAATTATCATGTCTTGTGTCACAGGTTTTTCAAGTCATGGATGACAAGAAACACCTGTATGCAATAAAGTATGTGAACCTAGAGGAAGCCGATAAACAAACTATCGAGAGCTACCAGAATGAGATTTCCCATTTAAATAAACTTCAGCAACACAGCGATAAAATCATTCGTCTGTATGACTAGTAAGTATTCCTCTACTATTAATAAGGACCAGATCTAATCAAAAGCTGTAAACACTTATAGCTGTCGTTCTTCAGTGAAATAACCAAGCAATACATCTACATGGTGATGGAGTGTGGAAACATTGACCTTAATACTTGGCTCAGGAAGAAGAAGACGATTAATCCATGGGAAAGAAAGAGTTACTGGAAGAACATGTTAGAAGCTGTCCATACAATACACCAACATGGTAGGTAGTTTTCTGCAGCTCTAGGAAACCCTTGTGCAGGCATTTCTGTGTAAAGAGGTTCACGCTTGAGAACACACATCTCCTATCCAAAGAATGGGAGATAACTTTCCTAATCGCTGGGGGTCTGACCACCATGGACCCCAAAGATTGTGAGAACCGAGGCTCTGAAGAGTGCCCAGCAGAATGAAGTAGAAGTCAATCATGCATGATTCCTCTCCATATTCATTCTAATAGGAGCGCTGCGCTTGGCAATAATAATCTTTATTTTTTATATAGCGCCAACATATTCCGCAGAGCTTTACATACATTATCATTGCTGTCCCCATTGGGGCTCACAATCTAAATTCCCTATCGATATGTCTTTGGAGGGCCAGAGATTGGCAATCTCTGGCCCTCCCATTAGGAATGATCGGCCTCCGCTTCATTCAGCCAGGGCTCTTCATAGCCCCCGTTCTTGGGTAGGAGATATCTTTTAGCGTTGAGAACACCACTCATACTATCAAGTTCTGTGAGTCCTTTACATGGCTAATATTTAAAACCATGATCAATGTCATTTATGGATCATTCTGACTTTATTAACACCATCTGAACATCACAAACAAAACATTTCATGGCATTTTCAGCAAAACTTAAATCATGGAGTGCAACAGAAGACAGTACAAAAAACTTCCAAAGGAGAGTATTAGAAAGTGTTTATTTAGCTGGCAGGCAGACTGTCCCAGATTGCAAAGTACGTACTGCAAGGTACTGAAGAATTTAACCCCGGATAGAAATTCCTCCATCTGTGATATATAAAAAAAACTCTGAGCCTCTCTGTGAAGGATGGGGCTCTTCTCGGTTTCCATGATTTAGGGATGGTTAGTCCTAGTCAGTTGTAGTAGAAGGTTTCCATCAAATAGCGAGGAGGGTCTCTGCAAAATAATGTGTGGCCTGGTCACCTGTGACATGATATATATGTAATAAATATATATACAGTACAGACCAAAAGTTTGGACACACCTTCTCATTTAAAGATTTTTCTGTATTTTTGTGACTATGAAAATTGTACATTCACACTGAAGGCATCAAAACTATGAATTAACACATGTGGAATTATATAGTTAACAAAAAAGTGTGAAACAACTGAAAATATGTCTTATATTCTAGGTTCTTCAAAGTAGCCACCTTTTGCTTTGATGACTGCTTTGCACACTCTTGGCATTCTCTTGATGAGCTTCAAGAGGTAGTCACCGGAAATCGTCTTTCTACAATCTTGAAGGAGTTCCCAGAGATGCTTAGCACTTGTTGGCCCTTTTGCCTTCACTCTGCGGTCCAGCTCACCCCAAACCATCTCGATTATGTTCAGGTCTGGTGACTGTGGAGGCCAGGTCATCTGGCGTAGCACCCCATCACTCTCCTTCTTGGTCAAATAGCCCTTACACAGCCTGGAGTTGTGTTTGGGGTCATTGTCCTGTTGAAAAATAAATGATGGTCCAACTAAACGCAAGCCGGATGGAATAGCATGCCTCTGCAAGATGCTGCGGTAGCCATGCTGGTTCAGTATGCCTTCAATTTTGAATAAATCCCCAACAGTATCACCAGCAATGCACCATCACACCTCCTCCTCCATGCTTCACGGTGGGAACCAGGCATGTATAGTCCATCCGTTTATCTTTTCTGCATCGCACAAAGACACGGTGGTTGGAACCAAAGATCTCAAATTCGGACTCATCAGACCAAAGCACAGATTTCCACTGGTCTAATGTCCATTCCTTGTGTTCTTTAGCCCAAACTTGTCTCTTCTGCTTGTTGCCTGTCCTTAGCAGTGGTTTCCTAGCAGCTATTTTATCATGAAGACCTGCTGCACAAAGTCTCCTCTTAACAGTTGTTGAAGAGATGTGTCTGCTGCTAGAACTCTGTGTGGCATTGACCTGGTCTCTAATCTGAGCTGCTGTTAACCTGCGATTTCTGAGGCTGGTGACTCGGATAAACTTATCCTCAGAAGCAGAGGTGACTCTTGGTCTTCCTTTCCTGGGGCGGTCCTCATGTGAGCCAGTTTCTTTGTAGCGCTTGATGGTTTTTGCAACTGCACTTGGGGACACTTTCAAAGTTTTCCCAATTTTTCGCATTGACTGACCTTCATTTCTTAAAGTAATGATGGCCACTCGTTTTTGTTTACTTAGCTGCTTTTTTTCTTGCCATAATACAAATTCTAACAGTCTATTCAGTAGGACTATCAGCTGTGTATCCACCTGACTTCTGCACAACACAACTGATGGACCCAACCCCATTTATAAGGCAAGAAATCCCACTTATTAAACCTGACAGGGCACACCTGTGAAGTGAAAACCATTTCCGGTGACTACCTCTTGAAGCTCATCAAGATAATGCCAAGAGTGTGCAAAGCAGTCATCAAAGCAAAAGGTGGCTACTTTGAAGAACCTAGAATATAAGACATATTTTCAGTTGTTTCACACTTTTTTGTTAAGTATATAATTCCACATGTGTTAATTCATAGTTTTGATGCCTTCAGTGTGAATGTACAATTTTCATAGTCATGAAAATACAGAAAAATCTTTAAGGCTGTGTGCCCACGATGCGTTTTTAATGTGTTTCTGCAGAGGTTTTGCAGCTGCGGAAACGCATTAAAAACGCTTGGTAGAAGGCCTGCCATGTTCCCCAATGATAATCCGCATGTGCTGTGTACATGCTGCGGAAATTTCCACTGCGGATTATAATTGCGGAAAAAAACGCAGCACTACCAATTATTTTGTGGAAGTGCTGCGTTTTCGCCGCCATTGACTTGCATTAGAACGCACCAATTCCGCAAGACTGCATCTGTACTTGCTTAATTGGCGCGTTCTAATGTGCGGATGGTACCCGGGTGTGGAAGAGAGGAGAGTCTCATCCACACCCAGGAAACATTAAAAAATCTATAAAAAAAGAATAAAATAAAAAATAAATGTATATTTACCTTCCGGCGGCCCCCGCTGCGCTCCAACTTGCTTCCCGGCACTTTGCAGTGGATTGAAGGACCTGCGCTGACGTCATAGTCATTTGACGGGTCACGCGACGCTGACGTCGGCAGGTCTTTCAATTCACCGCTGCCGGCAGCCGGGACCGAGCGAAACAAGTCAGCGCGGGCCATCGGAGGGTAAGTATATATTTATTTTTTTATTTTTAACCACTCTCTCGGGTCACACTATATAAATCCATGCCATTTGTATGGATTTATATAGTGTGACCTAGTTGTCACAAGCACTTTCCAAGTGATGCTAAAATCGCTTGGAAAGCGCTTGTCAATCCGCATGCGGAAATGCAAGTGAAGAACGCTTCACATCCGCATGTCCCTGGCAGGAAAACGCATGTACAATCTGCATGTACAATCTGCATGTACAATCCGCATGCGTTTTTTTCTGCCAGGGAGATGCAGAAACGCTCAGGAAAAAATCCTGAGCATTTCTGCATCGTGGGCACATAGCCTAAATGAGAAGGTGTGTCCAAACTTTTGGTCTGTACTGTACATATAGATGTGTGTATGTATATATGTAGCAAGGGGATCAGATATGTACTCCCTGCTGTTTTCAGTGCCTCAGAATAGGTGGCAACAACCAGGTGACAGATTCTTTTAAGGCCCTTTATTAGCAAGAATAAACATTTGTCTTGTACGTTTTTCACACAAGAGACTAGGAGTGCAGATTGGAAATCCTTGGGGAGAGTTGTGCATTAAGCAGGATTCAGTGTCTGCATCTAGGTTCTTATTCCACAGTGCCCACTTGGGTGTGAGGAAATAATAATTTACTCAAAAAAAAACAAAAACACTCCAACACAGGGAGAAACGAAAAAAATTCTTACATATGTAGTTCTTGATTAGACTGGAATGCGTTACCGCATCACTGCAAGTCAGCGATGCTAACCACTGAGCCACTGGGCTGCTAATAATAATAATAATAATAATAAAGGAACGTAAATTATTTTACAGATTTTAGAAGTCTACCCTTGTTTTTTTTATTAGGTTTGGCTGGATTTTAACACGCATACTGTTTATCTTCTAGGTATTGTTCACAGTGATCTGAAGCCGGCAAACTTCTTGATTGTTGATGGGATGCTTAAGCTGATAGACTTTGGCATTGCAAACCAAATACACCCAGATCTAACCAGCATTGTGAAAGACTCTCAGGTATTTATACTGAATATTGCATTTCAGTTTTAATATTTAGATGTTTTACATTTCCATGGCTAAACTTTGATATAGTCTTAGCAGCAATAAAATCAATAGCTCTATGACTGCTGGGCCACTATTAGATCATGTTATCCAAGCTTGGCTTTCCTCTAGACACCAGGTCCACCTATAATTGTCCTTGAACTGACCTGTATCCAAGTAAAGCAAGTGTGATCTACAGCAATCAATGTGGGGTCTTAGCAGTTGTACCCTCACAATTCAATTATACTTCTTACTTGGATATGGCAAAAAATATTTTTGGTTGCGAAACGGTACTTGGGCATTTTTTAGATACAGATTTAAACAAGCCTGCTGTTCTCCTTTAATAAGAAGTCTTATTGCTTTGGTGTAATACTGTACAGTACATATTTCATGTTACAATCGGGGAAGTTTAAGTAGGTTGATGCGTAACAGGGACACTAGAATTTGCTTAACCATTCCCCAACATTGGACCGTGCTGGTACGTCCAATGTTGGGCCCCTGTCTTTGATGCAGGCTCTGGGGTTGATCCTGCATCATAGATGGCAAATGACGGCTGTTTTACAACCATCATCAGTCACTAACATTAGCAGGGAGGAACAATATGGAAGAGCAAAAATCCAGAAAATCGCTTGGGTGGGAAAGTGTTAAATATTGTCAGTAGTAAATTGACAAATTCATATTTTTTTTTAAATTTTGCAAGAAAGTCAGTTATTATAGCATAGTTGGCTTTTCATTGATTTTTCTTTTTATATTTTTCTTCCATTTAGGTGGGCACAATAAATTACATGCCGCCTGAGGCCATCAAAGATACCACATCATTTGGAGATAATGGAAGGCCTAGGTCAAAGGTAAAACCTGCCTATCATTGGGACAGTGTATATTTAGATCCTAGTTGATTATGTAATTATTTATTTTGCTCATAAGGGTAAATCTAGGATAGCGAGTTTGTGTAAAAATCAGGCGCATGTCTTCAAACTATTTATAGTGATTCTGCCAAGTTTGAAAGTTATCCCCTGTCCATAGGACAAAGGATAAGTTCCCGATCGCTAGGAGTCCAAAGGCTGGGACCCCTGCTGATCCTGAGAAGCCCCTGAAGAGCCCCACCTGAAGGGTGCGAAGGCAGAGCATATGTACACATCTGCTCCATTCATCCTGATTGGGACTGCAGAGATAGCAGAGCGCTGTGCTTGGCTGGTCTACGGCACTCCCATTAACAATGGATGGAGCAGAGGTGCACATAATCTATTCAGACGAGGGTCTTCAATTGTGAAATGATTAATGAGGTTTCATCACCCCTGAATTTACTGTCCACATCATAGACTTATAGGATGTGATCCAGTATCGCTCGGTAACACCAGTGGATCTGTGCTTCTGGTTGGTGTCCTATAGATGGCACTGGCCGAGTACATGTGAAAGCAGGACTAAGCATATTATCTTCAGAAGTTCTATTATCTACAATAGTACAGTCCTACAGTACAATTTCTGAATATATTCCCCGTGACATGAATACTTGTTTTTGTTTCTTCTAGATAAGTCCCAAAGGAGATGTGTGGTCTCTGGGATGTATACTTTACTGCATGACCTATGGGAAGACCCCATTCCAGCATATTACTAATCAGATCACAAAGCTCCATGCAATCTTGGACCCCAGTTATGTAATAGAAATACCGGATATACCAGAGAGGGACCTTCAGGACGTACTCAGAGTAAGATTTCTCTCATGTCTTGCAAGTTAAGGCAGCCGGTACTCCAAACAATTTAATAGTGTAAAGGAACGTTTCCAAGAACCGATCGGTGGCACTAAACAGCCGCCGATCAGCTACATGTTTACCTGTCGGTAGTCATTTAATATCCTGTTTACGCTGACTGATCTGTCTTCAGAGGCGCACTGAACAATCTGTAATTAAGGATTCAGTGCACATAGGCTAAAACTGTGCATGATCATTTTGTGAAGATCACTTCACCTGATTGTCAGACTGGGAACCTTCTTAGAAGCCGTTCTCAATAATCTTGCAGTGTAAATGGAGCAGCCAATATCATGAAATTTTCTAAATACTTAAAGGGGTTGTCCACTAATCAGACAACCCCTCCTCAATTGATATTCCTCCTAAAATAAAAACATCCTGTGTTCCCCTTCTGCACTGTTCCAGCGACATTGGTGCCAAGTCTCCCCAGGGCTCATGTGATGTTATGGCTAGTGATGAGCGAGTATGTTAGGTTAACTCTTTTGGCGAGTATGCTCGGGCGAGTACCGAGTATCTTCAGTGTACTCAGTGATCTGTTTGAATCACTCCCGTGTGCATGATTTGCGACTGTTTGACAGCTTTAATACATGTGAGGAATGATTAAGAAGCAAGCATTCCTCACATGTATTAAAGCTATCAAACAGTCGCAAATCATGCACACGGGAGTGATTAAAACATATCACCGAGTACGCTGAAGATACTCCGTACTCGCCCGAGCATACTCGCTCATCACTAGTTATGGCATATGAGACCTGCAGCCATTGTTGGGCAGCTTCACTCTCGCTTCCTTCAGACGAAACTGACATCTGGAAGAAGTGACAACTGCTGCTGTTCTCGGACTTCCTCCAGATGTCAGCTTCGTCTGAAGGAAGTGAGAGTACAATGGCTACTGATTGGCTGCAGGGCTGACGTGACATAAGAACATCGCGGGAGACTGTGTCGACCACTCGGGTGTCAACAGGCTTGTATTCCAGAAGGGGAATATTGCAGTTGATAAAGGGTTGTCCGAGTAATGGGCAACCCTTTTAAGGGCAAATCTTGTGGTTTGTTTTACTCACATGCAAACTGAAAATAAATAAAAAAAATCAGTAATTTATACAGTATGTAATTTATATGCATTTTGCTGCTGGTCATGTGTAATAGCCCTGATCTAAGTGTAAATCCACACGTGACAGAAATTTTCCTCTGGAAATTGACAGCAAAATCCACATGTGCCATAGATCAATAGTGGATTTTATTCCTGCCACATTGACAGTGGATTTGCTGCAGATTACAGTACAAGACTAGTGAATATGATTATACTGATGTTTTTGACCTGCTGCTGACACTTTCCAGGTGTTTTTTGTTCTTTTTTAAATCCTCCGCTTGCTCTTTCTGTTGTGGAAATTGTGCAGACTTCATAAATGTTATTTAGCAGTAGTAAAATATGCGGCAAAATCTATCAGATAAAGTCTTTTCATGCATTTTTTTTTTTTTAAATAAATGCGTGCATTTAGGGCTAAAATAGTTTTTTTTTCAATTCAGTTTCATTACAAATGTTGCACCTTTTGGCTCTTACAGGTTATTTGTTTCCCTACACAATTACCTTTTGTGGTCTGTGGTCATAAATCAATTGACAGGAGTTTAAAAAAAATATATAAGTTACTAAGTCTCCTATTGGACTGTCCGAATGAGTTCACCGAGGGATTCTCAGTGAACTCATTCTGCAGTCCGCAATAGTGTAACACAGAGAATACAGAAGGCAAACTGCAACATTTTATTCCAATAAAGTAATTTTCCTAACAGATTAATTCACCAATCATGTTGCAAAAAGGAGTACACCCCAATAAAAGTTTTAGGAGCAAAGCTAGCGTTTAGACTATAAAATTCTTATTAAGAGTAATTCAACCACAGGTAAGTGTAATTGTTCATTAAACCGGTGTCCAGCAGACAGTTGACTATAAAAGGACAATACTTAAAGAAACCCCTTTCCATTTCATGCTGTCAGCAATAGAACCACATGGAAGAGAAATGTCAAAAGACCTATGAAAGAAAATAATTTATTTACACAAAGATGAAGGTTACAAGATCAGCAAAGCTTTACTTTTCAGCTAGAATACAGTAGCAAAAGTGACGAGTGTAAGGAAGCTACATTTTATTGATGATTTCAGATGTACTGCTCTATATTGAAAGATGCTGCCATCACTCCTTGGTAGACATGCACTTTTACAACCTGACCAATGATCCAAAACACACATCCAAGGCCACTGTTGCATTTCTAAAGACGTTCAGGGTGAAAGTGATTCAGTGGCCAAGTATGTCTCCTGATCTGAACCCAACCGAACACCTATGCAAATTCTGAAGATCCTCACTCTACATCCAGCATCCAGGATCTAAATGAGGTTGTTCTTAACCCCCGAGCCTGTTTTCACCTTCATGACCGGGCCAAATCTTACAATTCTGCCCATTGTCACTTTGAGTTAATAACTCTGGAACGCTTCACCTGATTCTGAGATTGTTTTTTTCTTTACATATTGTACTTCATGATGCTGGTAAAAGTTCTTCGATATGACTTTGGTTTATTTGTTAAAATGGAAATTTTGTGAAAATTTAGCAATTTTCAAACTTTCAATTTTTATGCCTTTAAATCAGAGGGTTATGTCACACAAAATAGTTAATAACATTTCCCACCTGTCTACTTATTTATTATAATTATAGCGGCATTTATTCCATGGCACTTTACATGTGAGAAAGCGGTATACATAGCGAAAACAATTACAATAATCTTGAACAAAACGTGATGGCAACAGGTACAGGAGGAGGGAGGACCCTGCCCGCGAGGGCTCACACTCTACAAGGGATGGGTGAGGGTAGGGCTGGTCGTGCCGCGGTATGGCGGAGCAGTTGTTACTGCAGGTTGTACACTTGTCGGAAGAGGTGGGTCTTCAGGTTCCTTTTGAAGGTTTCCACGGTAGGAGAGAGTCTGATATGTTGGGGTAGAGAGTTCCAGAGTAGGGGGGATGCACGGGAGAAATCTTGTATGCGATTGTGGAAAGAGGGGATCAGGGGGGAGTAGAGAAGGAGGTCCTTTGAGGATCGGAGGTTGCGTGTGGGTATGTATTGGGAGACTAGGTCAGAGATATATGGAGGAGACAGTTTGTGAATGGCTTTATATGCCATTGTTAGGGTTTTGAACTGGAGTCTCTGGGTAATGGGGAGCCAGTGAAGAGATTGACAGAGAGGAGAGGCCGGGGAATAGCGGGGGGACAGGTTGATTAGTCGGGCAGCGGAGTTTAGGATAGATTGGAGGGGTGCGAGAGTGTTGGAAGGGAGGCCACAGAGCTGGAGGTTGCAATAGTGAAGGCTGGAGATGATGAGGGCATGATCTAGTGTTTTTGCAGATTCATGGTTGAGAAATGTGTGGATCCAGGAGATATGTTTAAGTTGGAGTCGGCAGGAAGTAGAAAGGGCTTGGATATGTGGTTTGAAGGAGAGTTCAGAGTCCAGGGTTACCCCAAGGCAGCGAGCTTGCGGGACTGGGGAGAGTTAACAGCCATTGACGTCGATAGGTCAGTTGGGGGGGTTGAGTGAGATGGCGGAAATATGATGAATTCTGTTTTGTCCATGTTAAGTTTTAGAAATCTAGCAATCTTTACAGCAGCACAATTTTGGAAACGTAAATTTTTTTTTGTTTACCAGCGATTTCTCTTTCTTCCAATAAAATTAACAAAAACATTTTTTTAGGGACCACATCACTTTTGAAGTGACTTTGAGGGGTCTATATGACAGAAAATACCCAAAAATGACACCATTCTAAAAACTGCACCCAAGGTGCTTAAAACCACGTTCAAGACGTTTATTAACCCTTCAAGTGCTTCACAGGAACTTTTAAAATGTGGAAGGAAAAAATAAACCTAACTATTTTTCAGAAAAATTTTATTTTAGACCCAGTTTTTTAGCATTTTTGTAAAGGTAACAGGAACAAATGGACACCAAAATTTGTTATGCAATTTCTCCTGAGTAAGCCGATACCCAATATGTGATGGAGTACTACTGTTTGGGCGCACGGCAGGGCTTAGAAGGGAAGGAGCGCCATTTGACTTTTTGAATACAAAATTTGCTGGAATAATGAGCGGACGCCATGTCACGTTTGGGGAGCCCCTGATGTGCCTAAACAGTGGAAGACCCCTCAGGGAACTTGTCTAGATGTGTGGGGAGCATCTTGAACCCCCAAGGGCTTCACAGAAGTTTATAACATAAAGCCGTGAAAAAAAGAACATTTTTCTCAGTTTTTAGCCTCAAATTTTTATATTCAAAGGAGTCACAAGAGAAAATGGACCCCAAAATTTGTTTTGCAATTTCTCCTGAGCACGTAGATACCCCATATGTGGGGGAAAATTATTGTTTGGGCGCACGACAGGGCTCAGAAAGGAAGGAGTGACGTTTTCGAACACAGACTTTTGATGGAATGGTCTGCGGGTGTTTTATCGCGTTTGGAGAGCCCCTGATGTGCCTAAACAGTGGAAAACACCCACAAGTGACCCCATTTTGGAAACTAGATCCCTCAAGGAATTTATTTAGATGTGTGGTGAGCACGTTGAACCCACAGGTGCTTCACAGAATTTTACAATTTGGATCTGTGAAAATGAAAAAAATATATATTTTTCCCACAAAAATGTTGTTTTAGCCCCTCATTTTTTTCATTTTCACGAGGATAGCTGGAGAAAATGGACCCCAAATTGTGTTGTACAATTTTTCCTGTGTACGCCGATAGCCCATATGTGGTCGAAAACTACTTTTGAGGCACAGTGCCAAGCTTTGAGGAGAAGTGCCATATTCGAGTTCAGATTTTGCTGGACTGATTTGAGGGTGCCGTGTCACATTGGCAGAGCCCTTGAAGTGCCAGAACAGCAGACCCACCATAAGTGACCCCATTTTACAAACTACGCCACTCAATGAATCCATCTACGGGTGCAGTGATCATATTGTCACCAGAGGTGGGTCACAGAATTTTATACAATTGGGCAGTGAAAAAAAAAAATTACATTTTTACCACCCAAATTTTGTTTTGGCCTCAGATTTTACATTTTCACTCTGGTAAATGGGTAAAAATGGCAACAAAATGAGTCCCACAATTTCTGCTGAATTTGGCAATACCCCATATGTGGCTGCTTAGCCACACAGCGAGACTCTGGAGGGACACAGGAGCATTCCTATGCCTTATAAACTCTCAGGGCTGCACTGACACACAAAGTTGCTAGATCACTTACTGCGCATTATTTAGCAACTTTTCTAGCTCTGGTGGCCCAGATGTCGTCATGACGACATCGGGTCACCATGGCAATGATCGGGACTTTGCGATGACGTCGCAGGGTCTCCAATCCAAGGGCAGAGGGGCTTTCTTCCCTCTGCCTGCACACTAAATGCTGCGATCGCAGCATTTAGTGGGTTAAAGTGCCGGGAGCGGTGCGGGTACCACTCCTGGCACTGGGTCCTGGGTGTCAGCTGTCAGAATCATCTGACACCCGGTGGCGATTGCCCACGCACAGCCCCCTGTGTGCGGGCGATCGCCATGATGTGTATATATACTGCTTGGTCGGGAAGGGGTTAAAGGGTTTAACCCCTTCTTAAACTAAATGTTCGGCCCGATAAAATAACAAATAAAATAAACAAACCTATACTCTCCTCTTGTGCCAGCTCTGTTCCAGTGATGTCGGCACTCGCGGTCTCGTGGGCTGTGATGCGGTGGAATGACACCACTGGAACAGAGCTGGCACAAGAGGCGAGTATAGATTTGTTTATTTGATCGGGGCAGAACATTTTAGTTTAAGAAGGGGTTATACTAGTAGTGGAAAACCCCTTTAAAGAACGGAAAAGGATAGGTGTTGCAATATGTGGCCAACTTTTTTTATTCCATGCATAGAAAACTTGGTATTATCCTTAAAATTCATGAAGGTCATACAAAATACTAGATGTAGCAGTTTATGTGGAGTGTAATCATTTTTGCATTAACATATTTGCGTAAGGCTGAAGATTTCAAAATGAAAGTTCTATTATGTACTTTCATGTTATGGGTTAAAGTATGCTCTATGAAACAGTTTTGTCCCAATTTTGGAAATTGTTCTAGTGTCCAGTGAGATATTGATTACAATCTTACTTTTTAAAGGCGGTGTACTCAATTATGCTGAATCCGGTATATATATGCGTGTGTGTGTATGCATATTTGTATATGCGCATACATACATACGTATAATATATCTTACCCAAAACTGCCAAATCTCGCTGATTTTATTTTACGTCTCAAATTTAAGTATATAATGTTAAAATTCTCACGACCACTTTTTTTTTTTCTAAAGAAATGTTTAGTGAGAAATCCCAAGGCCCGAATATCCATTGCAGAGTTGCTGGGCCATCCATACGTGCAGATCCAGACTCATACACATACAGGTATGTGCAGGACTTGTGCTGGTTTACGTCAGGCCTGTTACTAGCTGACCTGCAGTAAATGATCGCGCAGCGGTTATCTCTTGTACCCCACTGCCATGTTATCTGACCACATTTTTGTCTGCCACTGGAATGAAGGTGCCCTGGGTACAGAATACATAATTGTAGGGTGTGGGCTAATCTGTAACCAGCGGTATTTAATGGTTAACACACTACAGATAATCAATTAAGATTTATTGGTGAAACTTACAATTCTGCTCTTAAACGACGACGTCTCTCAGTTATCTACATAAGCTATTGGTGCCTTCAGAAATCTGCTGATTGCTGTTGGGAACACTGTGTTTTATCTGCGCCCCTGCCAGACGTGTTACCGAGCAGCTCCGCTTTAGTTGTGTAACTGTCACCTGAGCACCCATAATGCACTGCTTTCCAGAAACCAGCAGCAATCTGGGAATAGAAAACTATTTGGTTGTGCCTGTCCATGTGGCACTGCAGCTCACAGCAGCCTGGTCACATTTAACTAACAGGACTGAGCTGCAGTATCGGGCACGGATACAATTGTATGTGGGACACTGTGGCAGTATAAACAAACAATGAAGGGGGTGCAGTGGCTCCTCCTTCTTTTTTTTTTTTTTTTCCTCACTCATGACCACACCACGTAAGAGAGGGGATTCACCCTTCAAGTACTGGAAAGCTACAGGATGAAAAGGCAGGACCGCGCTCACGCATCAGTTGGTTTCCGATCCTTGACTGGGGAATCTTCGTTTGGCTCGGCAGTACTGGATGAAAATGATAAGATCTACCCAGGTGTGGCAGTTGGTGCAGGGATCCTTCAAACGCTGCAGTGGGATCCAGGGGGACTTGACTGTCGTGCAGGCGCAAGTAGCGGCGCCATTCTCTGTCTTTGGCCGGCTGCAGCGCATCCCGAGTGTGCGCATGCGCTAGGCGCGCATGCCATGATGACGAGTGTGTCAGTGATATTGACCCAGAGGTTATTTTTTCATTGTTTGGCAGGTCCTGCATTTAAAATGCAATTAGACTGCCGGCAAAGTGGGTTCTTTACAGTCCCTCCAACAGTTATGAAGCAGCAGCGGGAGCACCAGCAGGAGCATGTTGAGTGGAAGCAGCAACATCAGTGGCAGTGGTAATCGCTCCCCTGAGAGGTGTGGCACCAAGAGTGACAGTAGGACCAGTCAGCAAAGCCACAGCTCCAGTAAGGTGGCTCTTGAGAGAATGGATAAATCCACAGCCTCCAGAGGGGATCTGTTGGTGATATGATTCCTCCTCCAAATCTGGTACCCTTGATAACTTCTGATTGTTAAGTGATTTTTGTGAAAGTTCACTTTGTAATGGGGCATCTCTTGTTATGTTATTATCAGTGAAAACCTAGGAAGTGTATAATGAAGTCTAATCACAGGGATGTTGCACTCTGTAAAGAAGGGTTGCCCAGATCTTTGCAGAAAAGACTCTGTCAATCCTGCATTGAACAGACTGTTTGTGAAGAATCCCCTAACTTTGCCTCAGAATTAAGATTCATCATTAGTGCTGAGGTCAAGAAAACCCTAAAGTCCCCAACTCATGGGGAGGAAGAAAGGGGTAGGAAAGTTAGGAAGTCTAGGAGATCATCCCCACAATCGGACGAATCCAATAGGTCAAAGGGTGAATACGTGTCTTAGGATTCCTCTTCTACTTCATCATCGGATGGCGGTACTGGGGGGGGTGTCAGACTTTCCCTGTTAATGAAAAGATCCAAGCCTTCGTCAGAAGAGAATGGAAGAAACTTGAGGAGAGGTTCCTTTTCTTCATCGTTTAAAAGGAAATATCTTTTTGATGATGCCTTGACATCATCTTGGTATAAAGCCACGAAATTAGATGTAGCTGTCTCAAAGGCATCAAAAAGGTTCACTTTACCCTTTGAAGATATGGGGATGCTTAAGGATCCCTTGGATAGGAAGGCGGATAGCTTTCTTAAGGGTAATTGAGAATTATCGGCAGGAGCTCTGAAACCAGCCATCTCGGCAACATGTGCAGCCAGATATTTAATGGTTTGGCTGGATCATCTGGAAGGTCAACTGAAGGTTAAGGTGACAAGGGACAGTATTTTGGCCACAATTCCGTTAATGAAGGAAGCAGCAACCTTTCTATCTGATGCTTCAGCGGATTCTGCAAGCCTGGGAGGTATATCAGCAGCACTTTCTAATGCAGCCCGTTGAGCTCTCTGCTTGAAATGCTGGCGGGGGGATATTCAAGCTAAGTGAAAGCTATGCTTTATCCCATGTGTAGGGGAATACCTATTTAGGCCAGTCTTAGACGACATTTTGTAAAAAGCAGGAGACTGCAAAAAAGGATTATCCAATTTTTACATTCCAGCTTATAGAAGATCCTTTCGGAAAAGGTTTAACAGGAGAAGACCCCCTCAGGAATCAAGATACATGGGGTGACCGGAGGAAAAAAAGAAGAGGTTTGATGTTTGGTGGTCCCTCCCATGAAATAAAGAAATCCTCCCTGTGACTCCTGTCCCTGTGTATGGGGAAGGCTCTTGCTCTTTTTTTCCCTGCCTGGGAAAAAATTTTGACAAGCGACAAGGTTCTCAACTAGTGAGATCCGGCCTAAGGCTGGAATCTCAAGCTGTTACTCCACAGAAGTTTACTCTGACATCTCCACGGGCTTCTCCGAGGGAACAGCTAGCCTTGGAATCTGAGGTCCTAGATCTGGTAAAGAAGTTCGTCCTTTTGGAGGTCCCTATACAAGATAAGTGGGAAGGGTTTTATTCACCTCTCTTTTTGATAAAAAAAGCCAGACAGGAATTTCAGGACAGAAATTTACTTGAGGGGTCTGAACAGATTCCTGAAAGTTCAGACATTCAAGATGGAGTCCTTAAGATCAACCATAAAGATGCTTTTCTTTGGACTGTTATATGGCTGTCCTGGATCTGAAGGATGCGAACTATCACGTGCCGATACATGTGGAATACCATAAATTCTGCAGACTAGCTTTAATCAAAAGGAGAAATCTAACACTTTCAGTACAGAGCCCTTCCAGTCTGACTGCAGTGGCCCCTCGGGTCTTTACAAAAAGTAATAGCGGAAGGGTCAGCTCACCTTCGAGAGAAAGATGTGCCTGTAGTCCCATATCTGAATGACTTCCTAATTATAGGCAGTTCGGTTAATCACTGCAACATTCAGCTAGAAGAGGTCAACACTACCTTGAAAAACTTAGGTGGGCTGCTAAATCTAAAAAAATTGAGGCTAAAGCCCCTGAAAGTGCAGATCGTTTTACTCTTGCTGGACTCCAGAAATCAGGAATGTTGTCTTCCAGAGGGCAATATAGAAAGAATATGTAGCCAGCTATTAAATGCGGTAAAAGTCCCCACCATGTCCTTCTGGGAGGCTGTGTATTTGCTGGGTTCTCTGACATCATGTATTCATTCAGTGTTATGGGCCCAGTTTCATCCAGACAGTTTCAGTGGGATATTCGAAGGAACAATTTTACCTTGAAAGCACATCTGGAAGGGAGAATATCCCCGATAATGACCCACTCCCTTCATTGGTGGTTGAACATAGAAAATCTAGCCAAAGGGGTTCCTTAGGTAAACCAGATTTCAAGGATTATTGCCACAGATGCAAGCCCCAAGGCATATATAAAAGGAAAAGATAACAGCAAGGGGGACTTTTTAAGCCACAAACTGCCAAAGCAGGGAAAATGAAAATTGATTCATTCAATGCCCAGTCAGATTGTGAACATGTAGGGCCTGCCGGACATGGACTCATTTGCAAACAGACAATTCAGGAAGGTGGAAAAATGTTGTTCTCTGAATCCCGGGGAGAATACTCAGGTAGTGGATGCCTTTCTGATCAGATGAAGTTACAATCTAGCATATGCCTTTCCACCCGTGATTCTAATTCCAGCAGTCCTGAGTTAAATCAGGGAAGACAGGGCAAGAGTCATCCTGATGGCACCCTTCTGGCCCAAGAGTCTGTGATTTTCATGGCTGAGAATGAAGTCTGTCACCGAGCCTTGGGTGCTACCTGAAGTTCCAGATCTTCTCCCTCAGGGCCTGATACGACATCCTCAAGCAGGAAGCCTACATTTAACAGCATGAAACTTGAGAGGTCGTTTTTGAAAGACAGCGTTTTCTCCTAACCTGATTTCTACCCTGCTGCAAAGTAGGAAGGCAGTCACCACGAATATCTATGGTAGGACCTAGAGAAAATTCCTAGCCACTTCAGAACCAAAGCTGGGAGAGGGAGGACCAGTCAGTTCTATTTTAGTTCCTTCAAAAAGGTCTAAAGCAGGGACTCTGCACTAGCGCCCTCAAAGTTCAGGTTTCAGGTTTCGGCCTATGGAGTGTTCTATCATTGTGACCTGGCAGGTAACCATTGAGTTTCCCATTTTATTAAAACTTTCTCTAGATACCGACCAATTCCCAGGCCAAATTTACCTCCATACGATTTCAATCTGGTTGTGTCAGTCCTGACAGATTCTCTTTTTTGAGCCTATAGACTTTATATCCGTAAAGATTCTCACTAAAAACAGTCCTTCTAGTGGCCATAACATCAGTTCTCAGGGTTAGCGACCTCTAGTCCCTGTTACTAGGTTCTCCCTTCACTCAGATCCTGGAAGATAGTCATTTCAATGCCAGTTCCCTAAAGTAGCTTCCAGGTTCCATTACGCAAGAAGTAGTTCTTTTATTTTTCTGTGCTAATCCCAAAAATCACAAATAAAAGAAACTTCATACGCCAGACCTCAAAAGATGTTTGATTAAATACTTATCAGTTACGGCTTTTCTGGAGAAAAGCGAGATCGTTATTTATCTTTTTTCTGTATCTTAGAAAGGGGCTTAAAGCCTCTAAATGTACCCTAGCCAGATGGATTAGGGAAGCCACCAGTTTAGATTATACTGTGAGTGATAGTATTATTCCAGAAGGGCTAAAGGCTCACTTCACAAGAGCCGTTGTAACCTCCTGGGTGGAGAGGTCATACGAGTCCCTTGAACAGATTTGTAAGGCAGCGACATGGTCCACTTTCTACTTATTATAGGTTGGATTTGGCTTCCTCTTCTGATCTCACCTTTGGGAGAAGTGTTTAGCAGGCTGTGGTCCCTCCCTGAATACTTATTTCTCTGTAATTCTCTCCGTGGTGCTGTCGTGGGTGAGATAAAAACATAATTACTTACTGGTAATGTAATTTTTCAGAGCCCATGACAGCACTCTTATATTCCCTCCCATCACTTGTATGGGTAAACACTATTTCACTTTTGGTGTAATGTTACTTAGTGCTTAAGGGAAACATGTGGTGTTTGGTGTTCAATGCTGTTTGTAAATAACCATTTGTAGGTTCTCTTGTGCTTTGTAATCCAACGGATGCGTGGGAGAGGTACCACCCTTTTATCCTGTAGGTTTCTTGACCTTGAAGGGTGGATCCCCTCTCACTGTGGTGCTGTTGTTAATTCTGAAAAATTACATTACTGGTAAGTCTTTCCATCTGATTTGGCAAGGTGTTGGATCCCCAGAATCGGATATTGATGGCATTTTCAAAGAAAACTACACCTTTAAGGCTGCGTGCACACGATGCGTTTTTCATGCGTTTATGCTGTGGAATTTCCGCAGCGGAAACGCATCAAAAACGTATGGTAATCCGCACCCCATGGTCCCCATTGGCATTCCGCAATGTCAATGCACATGCTGTGGATTTTTCCGCAGCGTTTCTGCAGCGCAAATAAATCCGCAGCATGTTCATTAATTTTGCGGAAGCGCCGCCATTGACTTGCATTGAGACGCATAGAATCCGTGTCTGTACATTTGTACAAGCGGATTTTATGCGTCTCAATGTGCGGATGGTACCCAGTTCTGGAGCAGAGAAGACTCTCCTCCAGACCTGGGTACCATTGTACCTGTAAAAAATATAATAAAGTAATAAATAAAGTTTATATTCACCTGTCCGGCGGCCCCTGCAGCGCTTCTCCTTCCAGGACCTGAGATGACGTCGCGGTCATGTGACCGCAGGCTGTCTCTGAGATGCCGGCAACCCGGAAATAGCCAGGACGAGCGCGACAGCACACGCGGCGGGGGATTGGGGGTAAGTATAGCTTTATTTTTTTATTTTTACGGTCACACTGTATAAATCCATGGCGGTTGCATGGATTTATATAGTGTGACCAAGTTGTCAAGCACTTTCCAAGTGATGCTATCGCCTGGAAAGTGCTTGTCAGTCCGCATGCGGAAACACATGCGTTAACGCATGTGGATACGCATGTGAATCCGCATGTATTCTGCAGGAAAAACGCATGCACAATCTGCATGCGTTTTTTCTGCCAGGGAGATGCAGAAATGCTGCAGAAATTTTCTGCTTCATTTCTGCATCGTGGGCACATAGCTTAGTATTAAAGTAGTTGTCCGCTAAAAACAAGTAAGCCATTCACCAGATGCATAATAATTGGTGATGAGCGAGTATGTTCGGTTAACCCTTTCGCCGAGTATACTCGGCCGAGCACCGAGTATTCATAGAATGCTCGGGCTTTAAGTTTTCGTCGCTCCGTGAGCATGATTTGCAACTGTTTGACAGATTTAATACATGTGAGGAATGCTGGAAAAACAGGCATTCCTCACATATATTAAATCTGTAAAACAGTCGCAAATCATGTTCACGGAGCGACGAAAACTTAAAGCCCAACCATTTTATAAATACTCGGTGCTCGGCCGAGTATACTCGGCGAAAGGGTTAACTGAACATACTCACTCATCACTAATAATAATGTGTTGATCTTAAGGAGACTACCACTGGAACCTGCCCCAATCGGCAGAATGTGGCACTTTTATCTGTTGGAATGGAGCTGTAGTTTGCTTGACTGCTGCTCTATTCATTCCCTATGGGAAACCTCAGCCATGTGCTCTGCATTTTTCAGCTGCCCCATACAGAATGACTGTAAAGGCAATCGGACATCTGATCTGCTGCTTTGTGTTGTAATGGTGATAAAAGTTCCCTGATCTGTCAATTAGTGCGGGTCCCAGCAGTCAGACACCCACCGATCAGCAAGTTTTTTCCTATCTCATGGATATGGCGATGGCTTGTTTTAACTGGACAGCCCCATTTAAGTTCTGAAAACATATTCAAATCTCTTCAGAACCATTTACAAGGTTATATAATATATGCCTTAGATTTAAACTATTGCGGTTAAGTACACGTGAATTTAAGGGGGTTGTCTTGTAGAAGATCGAGGGGGTTCTGACTCTTGTGGTTTACTAGAACTAAGTAGAAGGGGCACTAGGAAAAGGTAAGTCCATGTGGGGAATATGTTTTATGTCTACCATGTTTTCTCCAGTCTCACAAAGGCATTGTAAACCTTAACATTTACTCCGCCCTATCTTTCAGATCATTTTATCTAATCCCTCACCACTTTCTTGTGTCTCCAGCACCCAAAAATTTCTCAAATCTGCTTGTTACCAAACTTTCACATTTACATAAATGTGCTCAAATGATTGCAATGCATGCTGAACTCTACTACATGGTTAATCCTGCTCTTGCTACTTTGGTCTGCCGTCTCTCCACCAGTGAATTTCACTGCCTGTTCGTCGCCCAGAGTTAACATGTCAGAATGTTAACAACATACAGGTCATTCAACCACTTGTCTCCTTCATACATTGGTGTCCTAATCTCCTGCTATCTTCACATATGTAATCTCTGGTCTTTCTAGGAACTATTGCTCTGCTCTTCTCTTGTCCACTGATACATCTCCATTGTCACAATGTGTTGTGATTTTGCTATCTCAGCACATCCGAGTCTTTCCTACTCTTGAGAGGTTCAAAGCCAACCAGGAAACTACCTACTCAAAAAGCCTACAAGCTGCAATAATGCTATCTTCACTACAAAAAGTCATAAGCTGCTTCTTTTCTTCCTTTCTTTCCTTCTGTCTTTCTCTTTTGCCTTATAAGACTGCCTTGGCAGCTCACTCTCTCCTTTCATGCAAGTTTAATTTCTGAGCTGGTATGGTCCATGATATCTGCTTATGTGTTATGTATTAATAGGAGTTAGCTGGGACTATTTTATTGTTTCCTTATGTGCCTGAGAACTTTCAGGCAGGCAGGTACTAACTTCCTGCCTGGTCTGCATCTTTCATTGACGTCATGTCGACAGAGCAGCTGCTTCACTTCCACTGTGCTCTGTTGATGGGGCGTGACTGCTGATGTCATTCTAATTGACTGCCGGCTCCCCACTGCCCAACTGCAGCATGACGTCAGCAGTCACTGCCCGTCCTGGAAGAGGAAGAACTGCTTTATTGACGTGCGTTCAAATGAAGCAGCAGAATTGGTGGCAGGAGCGTTCTGTGACCGGCACCAGGCAGGTAGTTAGCAACTACCTGCCTGTTAGTTCTTGGCTAAATGACAAAAAAAAATAGTTCTAGATAACCCCTTTAAATATAACAGAACCCTGGAAGTTAATGATGATCTAAATAATAGCATATTAATTACAGAGGAACAAGTACAGAAAGGTACCACAGAGGAAATGAAGCGTATTCTTGGCCAACTCATTGGACTGAATTCACCAAATTCGATATGTAGAGCTGCCAAGGTGAGTACACCCAGTTTAATAGTGTAAACTAGTTATAGTCTATTATACATTATCTTTTTTTTTACCCTCTGTAAGATCCCAAGGTCTCCTACTTATCAGTCATACAGGATTTCCCGGAGCATTCCTGACTGCTATCTTATTAGTACATCATATTCATAGAGCTGGTGTCAACACTGCATTGTAAAGTTTTATGACCGGCGATTCATTCTCTGTGTTCACTTTCTTTTACATTTAGTGCTTTCAATGCTGTATGCCCATATGTAATTAGTGAAGAAAGAATCCAGCACTCATCGAGTTGCGGAAAAATATCAGATTTATTAGCAAAACAATCCAAAAACAGTGACGTTTTTGGTGGAAAGGACCTTTTTCAGACAGATTGCATATGGTACACTGCATGTAACAGCGCTGTGGGGAATAGGGATTCACTGCCCATAAGATTTGCGCTCATTGAATGCCTATTCCTTAATTAATATTTCTGTGGGATGTCAGACTAGCCTCCCAGAGCTGCTGTTTATGTATGAACGGCTTCCCACTCTCATTGATCTTTGCAGAAATAAAATCAACGTGAACGTAGCCTTAGACTGGTGATCATTGATGTTTGGCATACTGCATTTTCTTGCACTCACATTCTCCAATGTACAGCTACAAAACTCAGGCTGGTAGTTTTTTTTTCTCAACTGAATTATTTCGAATGCTTTGATAGAATTGATTAACAATAATTGATGTCCTTTTCTTTCAGAGTTTATATGATCAATGCAGCAGTGGTCAAAGCCTAGATTTAACTACAATTAAGAAACAGACAAATCAAAACTCCCAGACCATGAAGTGATAGCCAGCCTCAAAAAGCAAGACTAAAGATCGAAGCATTGGTAATTTTGTACATTTCAGTCCCAGAATGTGTAACCATTTAATTCAAGTACTAGGTGTTCTATGCTCCTGTCAACTCATCTGCTGTTACCATTGTAATCCTCAAAATATATGTCTATATATCTTATATTCTGTCCATAACTCTTGGAAATCCTCGGTTTAGTTTATACTTTTTCTATATTCTAATTCAGTTCATACTAAATGAGCATCAGAATAGATAAAGCTGTGATACATTAACCACTATTGCATAATTAGCATGATGGGATCATGTATGTGTTCTTTAAATGCTGAATTGTAAATACCTTTTATTTAAGAGGCTTGTGATGAAAACTGGTGAAAGGTCCCCTCTAAGATGTTATAGCAAATTTATGTGTACAAATTACATGCTATAAAAAAGAATCCAGTATAGAGTTATGTCATGTACTTATATTATATGGTGCCACCTGTTGTTCAAAGTATTTAACACTGTGCAGGTCCACTGGTCTCGGATGTCTGCATAGTGAGTCACTGCGAACCAGCCAAGAGCAAGAGCCGCCTTCCCAGTTTGGGATTTCTATTGGCTGTTGTGCAGTACATGAAGGGACCCTTTATAGAGACAATACATAACAAACAGCATGAAACTAATTATGGGGAAATGCACAGTGCTAAAAATTTTGAACACTTTGTAGCAATAGAAGTAAGAAAATGTAACACTTAAAGGGAATCTGTCACCCTTTTGAGCTTTTTGTGTTAATATGGGCATACAGGTTGTTTACAGCTGAAATTAGTCATACGTGTATGCCTCCATGATGATGCTTTGTTTATAAAAATCATCTTTTATAGCTTTGATTTCCCAGGCTAGGGGGCGTATTCTGCCTGGAAGATAAGTCTTCCTCCAGTCTTCATTATGCAAGATTTCTCCTCCTCCTTCTCTTCATACGTCCCTTTGAAGTCATGTGCGCGACCGGAAGTCCAGCGCCTGCGCTTTTGCCTGCTGTCGCTCCTCTGCTTTGTTCCGCCCTTCTGTGGGCACTGTCTTCAATTTTGATGTGCGCAGGCGACAGAGAATCACTATAACTTCCGGTCCCAGTGATCTCCGTCGCACGTTAGGTAAATTCCCAACAGTGCAGAGGAGCGATGGCAGGCAGAATGCGCAGGCGCGGGATTTCCGGCTGCGCACATGACGTCAAAGACGTCTGAATAGAAGGGGAGGAGAAATCTTGTATAATGAAGACCTGAGGCAGTCTGATCTTCCTGGCAGTATACGCCCCATAGCCTGGAAGATTGAAGCTATAAAAGATGATTTTTACTAAACAAGGCATCATCCAGGAGGCATACAGGTATGACCAATTTCAGCTGTATACAACCTGCATGCCCATATTAATAAAGCAAAAAGCTGAAAAGGGTGACAGATTCTCTTTAGCTGGACCTTTTTTTAACAGCATGTACATTGCAGATATTGTTGTTTTGTACAGTGGATGTAATGGAGAGTCAGCCCTTTTATAGAGCGGCCAGATTACTACCTTCTGACTACAGGCAGGTTTGTTTGTAGTCTGTAACTATAGAGACACATAGGTCTGCAGTACTGCTGTTAACACAACTAATTAAAACATTTTAAACTGAGACTTTTTGCTAATTATCTTCATTTTTTTTTTCTTAGATGCAATGGACAAATAAAACTTTGCCGGACATGATCTTTAGTGTATCATTTCCTGGAGAATTTACACAATTATTCCTCCATCTCACTGCTTCTGAATTGAAATAAAACTAGTATTGTAGTTATAGTGAACTAACATGGTAGAATAAAGGTGCAGAGAGTGTTCTCTTCCTTGTTAGAATGGTATCTAAGGAAGAGTATCCTGAAGTGGCCAATACTAGAAAAACACTAAGCCCATTACGAAGTTCAGACGAGCGCGGACCAGTTATGTCCACAGCTCTGTGTTCGTCAGGTAGCAGATGGATGGATGCAGGAGCTGCCTGCTATGTACCATTTACTAGTCTGTAAATCGCACCAGTCGAGCACATGTTTGGGATTTTTTCCTTGAAAGCTTGAGATCCGTGCTGAAAATGGTCAATGCGGACCATATTAACTCTTTAATTTGTAACTTTTTTGATAGTGTATTTTTTTTTTTTTTTTAATATAAGGAACATATAGTAAGCATTTCATCTGTACAGGGTCAGGCCTTAGTGTGTTCATTCGTGCTGTGAATATATTTATTTCAACTACTTTCAAGCTGTCATTCATTAGAATCCGAGAATTCCCAGCATTTCTTCATCCATCACTGTGTAAATATGTTGTACTATTACTGTTTGGTTTTTATTTTCCTCTGTGTGTAAATCCATACATCATCAATCCAACATCTTATATTTGGAAGCTGATGCAAATGTATACATTGTTATGCACTTGTGTATGTCCAATTCTGAAACTACACCTTATGCCTTTTTTATTGCAAGATGTACATATTCTATTTGTAATGTTCTAACATTTCCTTCTACAATTGTGCCAAGGAAATCTGTTTGACGTTAACACTGAAACCATTAAAACAAATAATATTGTAATTGCGTCCTGTGGTTGTAATTTTTTGCAATAAGAAATGGGTAGACCTTTAGCATGAGACGGATCTAGACAGATTTAAAGATACTATCGCTATTTCCAAGACCATGAGAATCTCCGTATATGGCTATGTTCACACATCATGTTTTTTTTTCAGTGTTTTTGCTGCAGATTTTTACACAAATTTTCAGCTGCCTTTTGCAGTACCAGCAAAGTTTGAGATTCCAGAATTCCTAGTTCACACATCATGGTTTTTTTTTGGGTTCAGGATTTTGTGTCTTGCATGTTTTTTTGGGGATAATAGAGCATGTCACTTCTTTCAGCGTTTTTTCACCCATAGGAAGTAATGGGCGGTGAATAAAATGCTGAAAAAAACACATCAAAATTGGAATCAGCATTTTTTGATGCCAAAATAAAATAGAATAAGGTTTTTCACAGAACTTTGTGTACTTTTATGCATAAAAAGAGACAGAAGGACAGGGGGGAAAAAAAACATAAAAAAGCACCAAAACTTCAAGAAAAATCCTGAACAAATAGCACTTGAAGATCAGGTTTTGCAGCAGATTTTTGATGCAAAAAAAAAAAAACATAATGTGTGAACATAGCCTATGGATCTGCACTAGTAGGGTCACTCCTAGAAGTAGCCCTTTTGTATCTCTTCTATGGAGAGGCCCAGGAATTAACAATGTTTTTTCTCCCCATAAGGACAATAAAGTCTTTCTACTGTGTATATCATAGCAGTCCAGGTAAATCCATAAAAAGCTCAAGTTTACATTCCTTTCTTAGAAGCCTTTCTAGACGTACCAGTGCTGTGCTCTGTGCTATATTATAGGAACCTCTAAGTTAGTGGCATAACCTATATTTTTGACTAGTCATTGGGCTTTTAGACCCACTGCGCCTGCTGTGCGAGACTTTGCAGCACAGGATTTCTACCTCAAATGTATAATGAATATACTTGTAAGGGTAAGGTCACACAGTGCAGTTTTGATTCAATCCAATTTTGGTGAAGATTTTCCATAAAAAAAGCAAGTTTTTGACATGTTTCTGTTTTCGTTTGGCAATGTGTTCCATTTTGATTTAAATTGGTCTATTACATTTGGGCCAAAGGCAAAAAAACGTAAGTGGAGATTTATCGAAAGTGGTGATAAGAAAATGTTAAGTAGTTCCCCAATAAGATCAGAGTAGTTCTTTGAAATGAGTAGGATTCTGATTAGTGATGAGCGAGTATGTTTTGTTAACCCTTTCGCCGAGTATACTCGGCCGAGCACCGAGTATTTATAGCGTGCTCAGGCTTTAAGTTTTCGTCCCTCCGTGAACATGATTTGCGACTCACAGATTTAATACATGTGAGGAATCCCTGTTTTTCCAGCATTCCTCACATGTATTAAATCTGTCAAACAGTCGCAAATCATGTTCACGGAGCAACAAAAACTTAAAGCCCGAGCACGCTATAAATACTCTGTGCTCGGCCGCGTATACTCGGCGAAAGGGTTAACAAAACATACTCGCTCATCACTAATTCTGATTGGTTATTTTGGGAAACTACTCCACTTTTTCTTTGCACTAGTATTGCTAAATCTCACAAGCAATGTCTAAACCAGGTTTGTCTAAGTCTAATCCAATGCAGTTTTGGACTACGACAGAACTGCACTGTGTGAATTTACACTTAGGATGGTCACTGAAAGTAGTGGTTAACAGAAGCAGAGTTGGTGCAAATCAATTTGCAGGATCTGGTCCATCAGACATATCAATAGTCATGGCCGCTTGATGAAAGCACTGAGAACCGCCTAATACCTCTGTTATCGATGGACGTGACGTTGCGCCAGGTCAGCTAAGAAAAACAAAAAGCGCCACAGATGCCATCAAATAGGAAGCGATTCGCTTGGCTCCTGTTCAGCGACCATAGATTATTGCAAATCAATTCGCACCAACTTTTAACAGAAGTTTTTGCTTTCTACACAAGGTACAAATGCAATGGGTGCAGAAAACATTAGCAGACACTGAGGTTGTAGGGAGTGTCAGTAGGGTCAACCCTCCAAAGACTTCTATTTGGGCATGTGTGAGGAGCTGGCCACGGATTATTTATTTATTTTACTCGTATTGTGCCATTAATTCCACATCGCTTCACAGACATTATGGGCACTGTCCCCATTGGGGCTCACAATCTAGATTAAAGACTATCTGACCAATGAACGTAGAGCGAAGTCAACAGCTTTAAGAGATGCAGACTTTTTTTTCCAGCACATTACACCTGTTACGTCAATCTTATTGTTGTGTTTTATTAGATATTTTTTTGCTGTGTTTTATTAGAGATTTGCTCGCTCGTCAGTTTAAGGGCATAAATCTCTCCTGGAAAGTGTTCAGCTTCTGTAATCAATGTTTCCATTCAGTGACGGTAAGCCGAGGAAGACATGCGGGCTGGATCTTATGCATACATAAGCCCAGACACAAGATTGGTAATCAGATACAGCAATCATTCCATTACTTTCGTTAGTGTCTCAGGGGCCTCAAGCCATTGTTCTCCCAGCCTCTAGTCCCATTATGTGGATGGGTATAGTAAGACTCAGTGGAGCAGTCACCACAGGGGGTCTCACATGCAGTCCCAGGTGATGGGGCTCTGCTGCAGGAAAATACCTCCGCCAATGCACAGTTAACTTTGGGGTTGGGAGTGTTTCCCAAGGACCGAGGTTAATTCTGGGGGGGGCTTGGGGTGTTAAGGACACTGACGACAGAATGGGAGGTTGTTGCTGGCTATAGCTGGATACTTGTGCTACGGTCGTGGTATACGTAGTCTAGAGGAGCATAGGCTGTGAGTGTAGACTATACTGGCGGGAAATACAAAAGCTGCGCGCCAAGCAAAAGTTTGGAGACCGTGGGTATCGCCTGATTCGTGGACATAAGGAATAAAAATAGTTACATTGTGAACCTGCCTAGGTAATAATTACAACCCACAACCTCAGATCCTCACAGGATGTAAGTCATAGGAAGCTGAATAATATGATACCTAGATATCTGCGAATTAATTTCTTAGTCCAGAGGAAAATAAATACTCATTAAATTTTCAAGCGGCAGAGAAAATTGCCACTGCTGTTTTTGGCTGTGTTGCGGCTGTACCCTCAACACTTGACAGTTGCGAAGCTTAGAGATTTTCTGAGATTTTAATGCTGAAGACCTGTACATAGGTGATAAATACCAGATCAGTGAGGGTCCGACGTGTCTGTAACCCCGCCACTACGTAACGAGTATATCGTTGCAACCAGTAAATAATTAAAACAAGTGGCGGCTTAGAAGTAATTTGCTTTGTGTGCAAGTTCAGATTAGTCCAGGGAGATTTTAAGTGTGATGTAATACCGCTATTATTTTCCAATGTTTTTATAACAGTCTTGTATATGAATTGGAACATAATGTATAAACTAACAATTCATGAGTTTATTACAGCAGAGTATTTGTCCATTGATGATTGCAGCGTTACCTGAGGTTATTCTAGGTCAGTAACCTTCATATGAGTAAATGACACTAGGTAACCTTTTAGCTTCAAGACTGTACAGAGCAAGAATGATTTTCATTCATCAGACTTTGATAAAAAAAAAAGTAGAAAAAAATGCAACTTTCAGTTTCTAAGAAGTTAAAAGGGTTGTCCAGTACTTCTAAAAATATGTCAGTGTTTTAATGATAAATAGAAGCTTCTTTCTAATTACCTCCTGGTGCTGTTTCTGCCTGTGAGCGGTGCTATCGGTGGCCGCTCACAGGCAGCACGTGACCCCTGCTAACGTCACGTCAAGTGAGGCGTGACTCAGCAGTGGGGTCCCCGCGGTGCCTCTGGGTTGTGGATGGGGTTATTCCCCGCATCCACCGTGCTCTTTCCCAATGAATGGGGACAGGGAGAGCATGTGGAGGATGCCGGGTGTGATGCACGGGGTAACCCCGTCCACAAGCCAACAGCCACCAGTGGAATGTGGAAGAGGGACCCTCGGCTGCAGCCTGGACTTGTCGTGACGTCAGTGGATGTCAGAGCCGGCTGCAGCTGGGGGTCATGTGCTGCCTGTGAGTTGCCACCGATAGCGCCGCTCACAGGCAGAAACAGCACCAGGAGGTAATTAGAAAGAAGCTTCTATTCATCATTAAAACACATTGGCATATTTTTAAAAGTACTGGACAACCCTTTAACACAAAAGTGATGAAAAATATGGCTGCACTGCTGTCACTTTTGCTAAAATCTGTGCTGCAAAGGATACATTGTGTTCTATTTTTATGTATCTTTTATAACCTGTTGTCTCCCACCCGGTGGTAAAACTACCGGGTGGTCTACTTTGCTCTGTTTTACTTATAATTTACTGGTATGGTCTTTCTATGAGTTTCTAAAATTAAAACATACCTCTGAAAATAAATTTAATAGGAAATACGTAAAAAAGTAATCCACTGGATTTTTTCACTGATTTTTGGGAGCTTCATTGTTGACTAGTAACTTCTTTTTTTTTTTTTTTTTTTTTTAAATGTAACAAGCTAAATTTACTGATTCTGCCACTGATTGATCATTTTTCTCCAGCACAAACTAATTCCATGTAACCAGCCTTTTCCCTATATACCGACTTGGACAAATTTGTTAGTGCCCTTCTGTTAAAGTAAAAACCCACAATGGTCACTGAAATGACTTGAAACTGACAAAAATAATTATCAATTTAGATTTCCTGAATGACAACTAATGAAAATCAGACATTGCTTATGAATTGTGGTTGAATATATAAAAAAATTTTTTAAAAAAACAAAACAAACTAATGAAAATGGCATGGACAAAAATGATGTGTGAAGGGTGCCTTCTCTAGATTGCATTTTTCAGCTCCTTCTACAGATGTTCACAAGATTTTAGATCAGGGCTCACAGAAGGCCATTTCAGAATAGTCCATTGCTTTGCCCTTAGCCATTCTTAGATGTTTTCAGCTGTGTATTTTGGGTCATTATCCTGTTGGAGGACCGGTGACCTGCGACTTAGACCAAGCTTTCTGACACTGGGCAGCACATTTCACTCCACAATACCTTGATAGTCTTGAGATTTCATTGCACCGTGCATAGATTTAAGACGCCCTGTGCTAGAGGCAGCAAATCAACCCTAAAACATAACCAATCCTCTATGTTTCATGGTAGGTACAATCTTTTTTTTTTTTCTTTGTATGCATCATTTTTGCGTCTGTGAACATAATGCTGATGAGATGTGAAGCTCCAGTTTTATCTTATCTGTCCAAAGTACCTTCTTCTATAAGCTTGGTGCTTGTCAATATGCATTTTGGCAAATGACAGTCTTGCTTTTTTATGATTTTGCTTTTTAAAAAACGACCTTGGGTTTTTCACTTTTTGCGTTTTCATTTTTTGCTCCCCTTGTTCCCAGAGCCATAGCCTTTTTATTTTTCGGTCAATATGGCCGTGTGAGGGCTTATTTTTTGCGGGACAAGTTGTACTTTTAAACGCCCCGTAGCATCTCCATTTTCAGGGATCTGGGGCCGGGTGAGGGCTTATTTTTTGTGCGTCGGGCTGACTTTTTTTGATACTATATTGGGGCAGATGTGATGTTTTGATCGCCCGTTATTGCATTTTAATTCAATGTTGCGACAACCAAAAAAACCATAATTCTGGCGTTTAGAATTTTTTTCTCGTTACGCCGTTTACCAATCGTATTAATTCTTTTTTTATATTGATATATCGGGCATTTCTGAACGCGGCGATACCAAATATGTGTATGTGGTTTTTTTTTTATTTTAATTTAAATGGGGCGAAAGGGGGGTGATTTAAACTTTTATACATTTTTTTTTTTTTTTTTTTTTTTTATGCTTTTAAAAACATTTTTTTTCTGCATGCTTCAATAGTCTCCATAGGAGACTAGAAGCTTCCGTTATCTGATCGGCTCTGTTACACAGAGAAGATGAGCAGATTGCCTCTGTGTAGCAGAAATGCTCACTTGCTGTGAGCGCCGACAACTGGGTGTATTTTTTAAAAAAAAAGAAAAGAAAATTCCTTAAAATCCAGATATTTAACTGTGATTGTTTGTCTCACAAAGTGTGTGGGTAGCAAACGATTGGTTTGGGCAGAATGAATAATGTTAGATTCATTTTAAAAGTGCATGCCTATTTTTGCATACATGTGTTACTAACCCAATTTTACAACCATACACACCACACCTATACTGCAGTCTACGGTCATATTTTTCTTTCTGTACATGTACCCACCTACCTCTCATTTCTTGTTACACACTTTTTGGCAAGGGTTAAATAATCGGGATTGAAAAGATTATAAAAAGTTTAATGCTGTGCAAAATGTATGGTAAAAGGAAAAGTGGCAAAGGACGGGGTAGTGAAAGAGAAAAAAAGACAAACAAAACTAAAGATGTGGGAGCCTGTAGCAATGGAAGCATCACCATTGATGTCACCTGTCTGGAAAGTAGTACTTCCAAACACAGGCCATAACTGACCACCTTTGCCTCTGGTAGGTGTATTAGTGGGGAAGAGGAGGGCATTATGGAATCTGTGGAAAATCACTTCAGTCATAATATGATGTTACTTCTAATAGCGACATCGTCAGTTTTCTGCAGAGAATGGTCTGGCTGATCAAAAATTACTAAGAGGAATAATTTTTGGACAGTTTATTAATTTTAAAATACATGAAAGGTCTGTAAGTGCACTGTGTTATTAAATGGGTGGTTTGTTACTACTGGGTTACTATCCATTTCTATGGTGAGGCCACTTAGTACTGTCAAAGGCTGTGTTTGCGTTGAAGAGATGAAAAGGCATTGGATACCATCGTAGGAGAGCTCAGAATATTATAAACCCCTTTTCGGGTCAATAGAAGTACCAACGATTTGCAGCTAATACATTGTTTTTTGAATAAAATTGCCAACCCTGTGGAATGTGTATTTCAATAGAGTTGGTCATCGCTAGTCAGCAGCTTGCCTTGTATGGAGACCATCCCACCTGCAGGAGAGTATCCCTACTGCTGAAAAAGTGTGAGGATTACCACAGGGGAGCAGAAAGGATTATTCTTGCAAATTAAGAGCGCGTCTGCTGATAGTTGCCTTAACAGGGTGAGGTTAGCAACAACCAATGAGAGCATTGAAGGCTTGTTTCTTGCTCGACTGTTAAGGTGTGGCACCTTACCAAAAAATGAATCTCCTTCTGGTTCACCCTCAGCGTTTTCTTACAATAACAAGTCTTTTATAAGTTCTCATAAAACAACCCTCTGTCCCCATGATAAATGTGACCTAATGTTCTTTGTTCTGTTGCTGTTGACTCAATCTTCATTGTGGAGTCCTCATACTGTACACAAAGTGGCTGTGGGATAATCATAATCTTACACATGGTGGTTGTGGGGCCATCATACTGTATAAAAGTGACTAAGGGGCTATCATATTTTTGTATTGGGGAGACTATGGGGCCAACATACTGTAATACTATGTATAGGGGGTTGTGGGGCTGCCATACTATTTATGTAGGGAGCTATGGAGTTATAAAACTGCATATTGGGTAATTTTACTTGTGTGACCCCTCAATCTAACAACTACGCAGAGGAAACTTTGGCCGTGTGACCTCTGTCGCAGCTAAAATCGCGGTGTAGCCCCAGCCTTAGTTTAACAATGTAGCCCGCACATTAACTGGATTTTTCTAAGTGTCCCCAGACCCCATTTTTAGCTTGGGACCCCTGGTTTAGAAAATTTCAATATTCCCCCTGCAGTTAGCCATACTCATCTAGTTAGAGCCCATTTGTAAAACTATTCTCTATACAGGTCCCTAGTCTTCCTCTTTTCCTACCTTTGTACCTTTTTTACTTTATTTTTTTTGTATCTTGTTTCAATATTATCTGTGCTATGAAGTATAGCTAAAATAGTTAAAGTTTTTTATTTTATTTTCAGTTCCTTATTTGTAACTGAAATTTTTCATAATTATGCCCTTTGCTTCTATAATAGTAAAATAACCAGCCTTTGGTAATTTTGGATCATACTTTCTATATTATGAAACTTTTAGATAAAATTATGCATTCTCTCCTAATATAAAAAGTATCAAGTAAAAAGAACTGAATTCTGCAAATGTCAACTACACATTGTCGTCCAGACTACAGGCTTGTATAGGATTGTATACACAAAACTTATACACGTGGATTTTATAGCAATAAAACATTTTTATTTCTGGCTAACAATACATTTTAAGGATTTACCTTCAGCTATTACTAGTGTTTTGGGGAAGCATTTCCCCTTTAAGCATAAAGGTTTATTCAGGATCAAAAAACCTCAGAAGCCCATTGGTTATCTGATAGCACAGAAATAAAAAAATTATATTGTCAATAACAACTACTATCTGAGGTTACTCTAGGTTGAAAAAAATGAGATTACTTGCCAAGTGTCTGAGTGATAACATTTTTACAGCATAGCCATCATATTATGCCTTGGACCATATATGCATTCACCTGATGTTATCGCTAGTTTTCTCTTTTCCTATGCATACCACAAAAAAATTAATACGGGCAATCCAACCTTAATGTAGGTTTTAGATATAATAGAAATGTATGATGGTGTTTAGTACCTATGCTCACTCTCAAAAATACAGAGAACAGACACCTATTTGACATCACTCTGACAACATTTTCAGCAAATCACCATTTATATCAATCACTGCTACCTCTGGCACCCCTGATTGATACCCCTCTGTACTAAAACTTTAGTGAGTTTTTAATGAGTGATGTTCATGAGCCACAAGCAGATAAAAATGGATAATATTCCATGCAGCGAAACAAAGGATCATAACATTGCAAACATTTCCAGATAAATATGTGAGATTTCGCACTCGGCATTTCTCCAAGCTCGGGAACCTTCAGGGTTTTAGTGGCTATCTCTTCAATCCCAGATAGGCAAGAGTAAAGAAAATTAGTATATGTAATGACGATTTGTACAAATCACAGAAGATGGGTATTATACCAATAAAGCTGGCACCTTTTCAAGAATTGGGATACGATGAACTGAGGAGTTTTGCCACAATCCCTAAAAGACATAGAGGGCGATTCATTAAGACTGGCATAGCGCACGCCAGTCTTAGTGAAGTACTTGCTGGAGTACACTGACCTGATTCATTAAGTGGCAAGCGCCACTTAATGAATCAGGCATGTCTGATATCTAGCATGCGCTGTCACCAGAAATGTACATCAGCTGGGGGCTGGCATACATTTCTGGAGAAAGTTACGCCACTTTAGTGGCATAACTTTTGATGAATTTGACTGGCGGGTGTGACCATGGCCCATCCCACCCATGTCCCACACAAGTTACCCCCATATTGGTTGAGACTGGTGTCTAAACGCCAAAAGTTACAACATTTTTGCGGAACTGACGAGTCGTGTAAAAATATTGCGACTTATTAAGGTGTTTTTCTTGCGTAAACATGTTACTGAATCGCCCCCATACGCTTTATGAACAAAGTATCACACACCTCTTAGTCATTGAATTCTGTTTTTTCATTTAATCCCATTACCACAAGAGTATAAGATCCAGCCCCTAGCTCTGAAGTCTGCCTTTACTAACATTTGTGAAAGAATGGGTTTTTCTAAAGATCTTATGGATACCAGCGTGGTCCTGTAATAGGATGTCACTGATTCAAGTCAGTTTGTGAGATTTCTTCCCTCCTAAATATTTTTGAAAAAAGAAAATTCCAGAAAATTCAGATATTTAACTGTGATTGTGTACCCCACAGTGTGTGGGGCGCAAACGATTGGTTTGGGCAGCATGAATCAAGTGTGGTAAGACAATTCACTCGGCCACTTTCGGATGTAGACTCAGGAACCGGGTTTTCTCTGCAGGCTTTATTGTATGGCATAAAGCCCTGCAGCTCCAGCAAAATGAAACACGGCCTTACTGGCAAAATGATAAAACGAAAGATAAATGATAGCTCAATCCATTGGAGTGTGGGGCTCGCCCTCACAGGTTGTAGCCCAGCCTTCAGCTCAGAGGCAATCTCAGAAGGAAAATGACTAGATTGATTTGCTGAATAGTCTTGAATGGACAAATAAACGTAGGAACTAGCTTCTTACAACAAGTTGTTCAAACTTTATCACCAGGAGAGATGTAGGAAACATCGAACATTGAATATATGAAATTGGAACTGGATTACTGCTATAGAAAACATGTTAAAAAATTAAGGTACGTAGCGCACAAATTGGCCAATATAATTCTAAGCTTTTAGCCCGAGAGAGGCATTATGTTAGATTTAGGGTCCCAAGAAAGGGATATGCCTTGTCGCTGGCTGTTGGGCTCACATGAATTGGGCAATTTGTACGCTAAGTACCTTCATTTTTTAACATGAGTTAATTTTAAGGGTAAGCATTCACGATCACCAATGAAGTGACAAACAAGAAACCACAGGGAGGATTGTTAGATTCTGGAGAATTTTGTGATCTGCTTCTACACCAATAGCAGAGCAATCCACTTCTAGGAAGAATGGCTTATCAACATTAGGTTCATGTAGAACTGGAGTGTTAAGCCCCCGTCTCACATAGCAAGATCGCTGCTGTGTCACGGTTTTGGTGACGCAACAGCGACCTCACCAGCGATGTCGCTATGTGTGACACTTTGCAGCGATCAGGCCCCTGCTGTGAGATCGCTGCAAAGTGTCCTTGACCATTTTTTGCCCGTTGCCCTCCATTCATCGCTGTGTGTGACCAGCGGGAGCAGCGATCAGGCTGGTAACCATGATAAACATCGGGTTACTAGGGGCACACGCGCCCCTAGTAACCCGTTGTTTATCATGGTTACGAGCCTGCTAAAGTGAGCGGTAACCTCCCGCTCGCTGTAGCAGAGTGGTAACCATGATAAACGGGTTACTAGGGGCGCGTGTGCCCCTAGTAACCCGATGTTTACCATGGTTACCAGCCTGCTCCTGCTTCAGCAGGCTGGTAACCGGAGCAGGGCAACGTGGAAAGATTCTTTCCACGATGTCGCTGCTCCCCTGATCGTTGGTGAGCCTGCCTGTTTGACAGCTCACCAGCGACCACATAGCGACGCAGCAACGATCCCTGACAGGTCGTATCGTTGTCAGGATCGTTGCAGCGTCGCAAAGTGTGACTGGGCCTTTAGGCTTAAATAGTGAGGTGGATTCACAATGCTGCAGGTCAAGGTAAATGCATGTAAAACCAAAAGAGATTCCATTGGGAAAAATAGCAAAAATAAACTGTACCAAAAAGAAAAAAAAATAGGGGTGTTTGAAATATAAATGGTATAAATAAGGTAAATTAATAATGATATACAAAAGTATGAACAAGAGGTCCACAGATGGGGGTTGTGCTCACAGCCCAACACAGTGTAGGATGCTTTGCATTTTCCACAGAACACCAGGATTGGCAAAGTCGCCACTGGCGCCCTGTGCTCTTTACAGATGAAAGCAGGTTCACACTGACCACATGTGACAGACGTGACAGAGTCTGGAGAAGCTGTGGAGAGCGATCTGCTGCCTGCAACATCCTTGAGCATGACCGGTTTGGCAGTGGGTCAGTAATGGTGTGGGGTGGCATTTCTTTGGAGGGCCGCACAGCCCTCCATGTGCTCGCCAGAGGTAGCCTGACTGCCATTAGGTACCGAGGTGAGATCCTCAGACCCCTTGTGAGACCATATGCTGGTGTGGTTGGCCCTGGGTTCCTCCTAATGCAGGACAATGCCAGACCTCATGTGGCTGGAGTGTGTCAGCAGTTCCTGCAAGATGAAGGCATTGAAGCTATGGACTGGCCTGCCCGTTCCCCAGACCTGAATCCGATTGAGCACATCTGGGACATCATGTCTCGCTCCATCCACCAACGTCACGTTGCACCACAGACTGTCCAGGAGTTAGCGGATTCTTTAGTCCAGGTCTGGAAGGAGATCGCACAGGAGACCATCCGCAATCTCATGAGGAGCATGCCCAGGCATTGTAGGGAGGTCATACAGGTACCTGGAGGCCACACACAATACTGAGCCTCATTTTGACTTGTTTTAAGGACATTACATCGAAGTTGGATCTGCCTGTAGTGTGTTTTTCCACTTTAATTTTGGGGGTGGCTCCAAATCCAGGCCTCCATTGGTTAATAAATTTGATTTCAATTGATGATTTTTGTGGGATTTTGTTGTCAGCACATTCAACTTTGTACAAAACAAAGTATTCAATGAGAATATTTCATTCATTCATATCTAGGATGTGTTATTTGAGTGTTACCTTTATTTTTTTGAGCAGTGTATATACTATAGCCCACTCCAGCTTTGTGCAGGTCTATGATCTTGTCCCTGACATCCTTAGAGAGCTCTTTGGTCTTTGGTCTTGCCCATGTTGTAGAGGTTAGAGTCTGACTGATTAATTGAGTCTGTGGACAGGAGTCTTGTATGCAGGAGACTATGTAAGACAGCTGTCTTTAAGGCAGGTAATGAGTTGATTAGGAGTGTCTAACTGGTCTGTAGGAACTCATAATGGTTTGTTGGTTATCAAATACTTATTTCTCACTGCAAAATGCAAAAAATATATATATAATTTATACAATGTGATTGTCTTGATTTTTTTTTTTGGATATTTTATCTCTCAATGTTAAAATTAACCTACCCTTAAAATTATAGACTGTTCATGTCTTTGTCAGTGGGCAAACTTACAAAAACAGCAAGGGATCAAATACTTATTTCCCCCACTCTATATGTGCTTATACCTATGTGCGCTCACATTGCAGCAGCATTAGGTTACCTATTTATGCCATTACTAATGTTGTGTCTTCGTCTATATATTTTTTATGTAATTTATGTGGCACACATACACTGTATATATACATTATATTGGCTATCTTGACATAATTGTTTTATAGTACACTGTGTTCCAAATTATTATGCAAATAATATTTTCTCAGATTTTCCAAAATTACCTATATGAATATATGAATTGCAGTCATTGTAATTTTCCAGTCAAATAACTATTAGAGTACAATTGAAAGGTTTTTGTACAAACTGCCTATGATAACAGTATATTTTTAAAAAAATAAAAAAACTCAAACTGCACTCAAAATGCATGTTCCCAATTATTATGCACAGCAGAGTTTTCAACCTTTTCATTTTAATAAAGAACAAAAAAATGATCATTTTTGAAATTATAACCATTAGCAGGTTATTACAAACTGAAATCAAACAGTTTTCAACTCAAAACTTTATTCTAGGTGATGTTACATTTGCACATAGGACCACTTGTTCGAAAGGAGCTTCTGAACTCTCTCGTCCATTGAATTTGTCAGGTTTTGGATGGTTTCTGCTTCCAATTGTTTTGCATGAGGACAGAATACCCTCCCAGAGCTGTTGCTTAGATGTGTACTGCCTCCCGCCATCATAGACACTCCTTTTGATGATGCTCCAGAGGTTCTCAATGGGGTTGAGGTCAGGGGAGCATGGGTGCCACACCATAAGTTTGTCCCCTTTTATGCCCATAGCAGCCAGAGATGCAGATGTGTTATGTGCAGCATGAGACGGTGCATTATCATGCATGAAAATGATCTTGCTGTGGAATGCACGGTTCTTCTTCTTGAACCATGGAAGGAAGTGCTGTTTGAGAAACTCAACATACATTATGGAGTTCATCTTTACACCTTCAGGGATCCTAAAAGGGCCGACAATCTCTCTCCCCATGATTCCAGCCCAAAACATTACTCCACCTCCTCCTTGTTAGCGCCGTTGCCGTGCTTGCATGGGGTGTCCATCAACCAGCCATCCTCCACTCCATCCATCTGGACCATCGAGATCATTTCATGCATGATAATGCACCGTCTCATGCTGCACATAACACATCTGCATCTCTGGCTGCTATGGATAAACACCGCGATTGCGTTTGAAACGCGTTTCTCCTCATACATTTTTTTGTCTTTTTGTACTAGCCCTAGTGCCATGCTATTTTAGCCTTTTCAAATAAAGTTTTAAACACGGGAGCTGGAACATTTCTTCTTTTTATTATACTGCATACGTGAGGATCAGGATGGAGTTTCGTGCACCTGGAGGATGAGAGTGGTGAGCTGACCTAATTTTATAGAAGGCTGAAACCTGACCACCACTGTAAAACACACGTAAGTTGAAATGTCAAGACTGGGCCGAGAAGTATCTGAAGACAGATTTTTTAAAGGTTTTATGGACTAATGAAATGAGAGTGAGAGCCCAGATGGATGAGCCCGCTGCTGGATCAGTAAAGGGCACAGTCCTCCACTTGGACTCACGCCAGCAAGGTGGAGGCCAGGTACTGTTGAAGATAGACTCATAATCAACTCTCAAACCTACTGCCAGTTTTTAGAAGACACTTTCTTCTGTAGGAAATGCTCCATCGTATGCATGAAAGTACTCAACTGTTTGGTTAGCTAGTAAAGGTCTTAAAGATTTAATTTTGTACCTTTTGAGTTGTTTGGTTATTATTCTCACTTTAACAGATGAAAACCAATTGAGATAGGAAATTTTTCATTTAGTTGCATAATAATTCTGCTCACTAATAGTTGCCCAATAATTATACACATATACATATTCTCCTAAGAAAGACAAAGACTCACTTTTACTTACTTATATATTCAGGTTTATTATTTTTTTGGATTGACCGATAGCACTGTAGTTGTTCAATAATAAAATGAATTATCAAAATGTACGCATTGCCTAATAATTGAGCACAAAGTGTATGCAATGGGCATGACTCCAAGCACATGACAAATCTGTATATTGCTGCAAAAGGAAATATATTAGCCACAATCTGCAAGAAATATAGAGATAAGATGTACTTTTTAAAGGCCAGACTATTGCTCTTGAAACACATTGCTCAAAGTGCAACCTTTTTGTGAATTCTGTTCTGTATTGATGATTTTCTTAGTCATGTGAAGAGATTCTCTTAGATATTAGAACTTTTTACCTTAATAGTATTGCAACATTTACAGACTTTTTATTTCTTTTATTTGGTGGCATGCAACCCAGTACACCACAATTTATAAACAGGAAATATGAGGTCAGAGCTACAGCCCACAAATCAGCAGCTTTTTACTACAAGATTCTTGGTGAACATAAAGGTCTGTGCACACAACGTTTTCTGAGAATTTTTTTTTGGAGCAGCTCCTCTTAAAACATGCTGAAAAATCACTTAAAATGCTTGAAAGACTCTTCATATTCATTTCTGTTGTAAAATTTGCTGTTCATATGTTTAGTGTTTTGAGTGTTTTTTTCCGTTTCAGGTTTTGAAAAACGTCTGTTGAGAAAAAGAGAATGTATGTCACTTTTTTAAGTGACTCCTGATGCAATCCACTCTAAATTAGGCACTGTCTAATCAAAAGGTTGTAAAAATGCTTCAGGAGAAAAAAAATCTTCCAAAATGCTTTAAAATTGCTTCAGGAAAGGAAAAAATTCAAGGAAAAACTCCTCAAAGAAGAAGCAGATTCCACTAGAAAATGACCTCTTCAAAAACAACTCTTTGTGCACATACCTCAAGGGGCTGATGTGAAGAGAGGCGGCTCTAAATCAGGGATGTCAAACAAACACAGAGAGGGCCAAAATTAAAAACTTGGACAAAGTCGCGGACCAACCAGTATACAGTATAATGGGCCCGACGTAGTCCTCCATACAGAATAATGGGCCTCACATAGTCCTCCATACAGAATAATGGGCCCCACATAGCCCTCCATACAGAATAATGGGCCTCACACAGTCCTCCATACAGTATTATGGCCCCACATAGTCCTTCATACATAATGATGAGCCCCACGTAGTCCTTCATACAGTATAATGGTCCCATATAATGCTCCATACAGAATTAGCCCCACATAGGCCTCCATACAGAATAATGGGCCCCACATGGGTCTCCATACTGTATAATGGTCCCCACATAGTCCTCCATACGGTATTATGGGCACCACATAGTCCACTATACAGAATAATGGGCCCCACATAGGGGTGGCGGTTCTGGTGTCGCGAGCCAAATATAATCATAATAAATACATCTACACAAAATGATGACACTAAAATATATATTGTATATACTCTGTGTGATGAATGACACCAGAGAGATCCCGCAGAATCCCACTGCTGCCACCACATGGGACGAATGGCACCAGAGAGATCCAGCAGAATCCCACTGTTGCCACCACTTGTGATGAATGGCACCAGAGAATGGCACCAGAGAGATCCCGCAGAATCCTACCGCTGCCACCTTGCGACGAATGGCACCAGAGAGATCCCGCAGAATCCAGGTCATCAGGGGGCGTGATCCATGAGGTCATCGGGGGGCGTGATCCATGAGGTCATTGGGGGGCATGATCCATGAGGTCATCAGGGTGGGTGTCTCCAAGTAATGTGTCGCTCTGAGGTTGGTTAGTCCTTCTATAGAATTCAGCTTCCTCTTGGAACTTCCTTGTACGACAGGATGTAGTCATAAATAAAGTCTCCACCTATGCCACATGTACAACATGATGTAGTCATAGGTCCAGTTGCCATCTTGCATAACAGAGCATGGTGTGATGAAACAGGAAATGGCAGCCATCTTTTGATCTAAACAAGCTTATGTAAGGCGAAATAATACACTTTATGGGTCTTTTCTCTCAATTTCCTATGTCTTAAGGTTAATTAAGTATTTGATCCTATGGCTCTCCTCAACAGTCCCCCCTAAATACTTTATTAACCTTTTGTCCCTACTGTGGTTCCCTCACCCATCAGTGTGTGATCACCCGTCTTGCTTGGGTGATTGCGACCTGTTGTCCTCCTACAAATGAGTATAGAATGGCACAACACACAAAATAGAGGATATGTAACATTTTGTGGAAGGTTCTGATGGAGGCACAAACTTCTTGCAGTGGGAGGCGTGTATCCACGTTGGTCTTCCTTCAAGTTTGACTGAAGTAGGAGTGGTCAGGAGCACTTGGTAGGGACCCTCAAATCTCAACTCCAGGGATGTCTTTCTGGTGAACTCCTTTACCAGCACGTAGTCACCAGGTTGGAAAGTGTGAGTACCTTCACTGAAATCTGGATCTAGAATGGATGATAAAACTTGTGCATGTGTTACTGACAATTCTTTAGTAAGAGCTATGACATAATTTACAAGAGTATCACTTCCTAAGGTTAGCTTTTGAGGAAAATATTGACCCAACTTTGGAGGCCCCCCAAAAAGAATCTCATATGGTGTAAGTTTAGTGGGACCCCATTGGAGTCTATTGCTGAATTCATATGTGCTTTATTTTGCAGTGATGGTTCATAGAAAAAAGGAGACATGTCTGAGTTTGGTCCGATTTGCTATTTCCTAAAGCTCATCACAAACAGCTACAGCTTTCTGTCAGCTTGGGTGGGCGTTGAATGAATATACCTTGGCTCGTGCGCCTTTACTCTATAGCTGGACTCATAAAATGCTCATTTTAATATCATAATTATACAGCCAGTGTGAAATGATTATTCTAAGTAAATACTTGGCCTCATCAAGTCTAAGAGATCTATTTAATAATGTATACATTTTGGATTGTAAAATCTGGTAACAGATTCTCTTTAGCTAACATGTAATTTTTCTAAGTGATCACAGTCACAATTTAAAACAGAGTACGAAGAATATTGTAGATATAATCCCATGTCAATCAGCGTATCCTATTTGGCAGGGGATTATAATGGTCTACAGTGTACAGTTGTAACCGGACACTGCTTCAGCTAAGTAGAAGGGAGGGGACAGAGAGACAGTGAGTGACAAATGCCTCACAGTAGCTCTCAGCTGTGGAGCTGCTACAGGAAGAACCCCTGTGGACCCAAGCCATGTGGCATCCCCTTTGTGTCAGACAATTATAATTCAACACCGAGTTACGGAAATTTGATACATCTCAGCGATACAACAAATAGATTTTTGGAATCATACGAACTTGAGGAATATCACCCTGGCTTCCAGCACAGTCTAGCACGTAGGGATAAGGAGATACACTGCACAGCCTTTTGGAAACCCCTAGGGCCACTCTGTTTGGTCTCCACGCATAGCAGGGGCCCGGCTGTATCCGATGACTCCAGAACCAGCTCCCTAGGACTGTTGAGGAGAACCATAGGATCAAATACTTAATTAACCTCAAGACATAGGAGATTGAGAGAAAAGACCCATAAAGTGCACTATTTCACCTTACATAAGCTTGTTTAGATCAAAATATGGCTGCCATTTCCTGTTTCAACACACCATGCTCTGTTATACAAGATGGCAACTGGACCTATGACTACATCCTGTTGTACATGTGGCAAAGGTGGAGACTTTATTTATGACTACATCCTGTCGTACAAGGAAGTTCCAAGAGGAAGCTGAGTTCTATAGAAGGACTAACCAACCACAGAGCGACACATCGCTTGGAGACACCCACCCTGATGACCTCATGGATCACGCCCCCTGATGACCTCATGGATCACGCCCCCTGATAACCTCATGGACTAACCCACCCTGATGACCTCATGGATCTACCCATGGACTAACCAATCAATACATCTGGTTACTCACATTCTGGGGCTAACCGAGCCCATATGCAGAGTTTATATAAATCTATGTTGGAGTTGAATAAAGGACACTTGGAGCTGTGCCATAGCTGATCAAGGAGAGCTTACATCCGACAGTGTGTGTCTGATGTTATTCTTTCTTGCATGCACTTGATCATATCCATTAGGCCAGGAGCAGGCAACTAGTGAACATATTAAAATGTTCACCCTAACATTTTTGGCTGTCCAACGTGGGGCCAGCAGAGAGAGAAGCCCTACACCCTTAGGACCGGCGAGTGGAACGGCAGGATGCACTGAATACCCCGAGCCAGGAGACTGATCACCTCCTTAACCAGATACAGTAAGTCTGCTGATTTTTATAATCTGTAGTCTTTTCCTGTGTTCCTCGGGGTATCCTGTGCAGACTGCCTGACTGTGTCCAGTTTTCGAGGTATCTGTAAGACGACACAAGGGTCTCTCCACTGCTGGCCGTTTAATTGCGGAAGAACCGTCACATGCTCAGTTGCCTGCTGCCAATGGTTGGTTAGTCCTTCTATAGAACTCAGCTTCCTCTTGGAACTTCCTTGTACGACAGGATGTAGTCATAAATAAAGTCTCCACCTTTGCCACATGTACAACAGGATGTAGTCATAGGTCCAGTTGCCATCTTGTATAACAGAGCATGGTGTGATGAAACAGGAAATGGCAGCCATATTTTGATCTAAACAAGCTTATGTAAGGTGAAATAGTGCACTTTATGGGTCTTTTCTCTCAATCTCCTATGTCTTGAGGTTAATTAAGTATTTGATCCAATGGTTCTCCTCAACAGTCCTAGGGAGCTGGTTCTGGAGTCATCGGATACAGCCGGGCCCCTGCTATGCGTGGAGACCAAACAGAGTGGCCCTAGGGGTTTCCAAAAGGCTGTGCAGTGTATCTCTTTATCCCTACGTGCTAGACTGTGCTGGAAGCCAGGGTG
Organism: Phyllobates terribilis; assembly: GCF_046119375.1. Lineage (NCBI taxonomy): Eukaryota > Metazoa > Chordata > Amphibia > Anura > Dendrobatidae > Phyllobates > Phyllobates terribilis. Next base: position 413,340,867 of record NW_027362763.1, read on the forward strand.
ATATTCCTCATGTTCGTATGATTCCAAAAATCTATTTGTTGTATCGCTGAGATGTATCAAATTTCCGTAACTCGGTGTTGAATTATAATTGTCTGACACAAAGGGGATGCCACATGGCTTGGGTCCACAGGGGTTCTTCCTGTAGCAGCTCCACAGCTGAGAGCTACTGTGAGGCATTTGTCACTCACTGTCTCTCTGTCTCCTCCCTTCTACTTAGCTGAAGCAGTGTCCGGTTACAACTGTACACTGTAGACCATTATAATCCCCTGCCAAATAGGATACTCTGATTGACATGGGATTATATCTACAATATTCTTCGTACTCTGTTTTAAATTGTGACTGTGATCACTTAGAAAAATTACATGTTAGCTAAAGAGAATCTGTTACCAGATTTTACAATCCAAAATGTATACATTATTAAATAGATCTCTTAGACTTGATGAGGCCAAGTATTTACTTAGAATAATCATTTCACAATGGTTGTATAATTATGATATTAAAATGAGCATTTTATGAGTCCAGCTATAAAGTAAAAGCTCACAAGCCAAGGTATATTCATTCAACGCCCACCCAAGCTGACAGAAAGCTGTAGCTGTTTGTGATGAGCTTTAGGAAATAGCAAATCGGACCAAACTCAGACATGTCTCCTTTTTTCTATGAACCATCACTGCAAAATAAAGCACATATGAATTCAGCAATAGACTCCAATGGGTACGTGGACTATCAGTAAAAACAACAACAACAAAAAGTATAGGAAAGTGAAAATTGGACGTCTGCCTGAGGTTCCAATAGGGTGGAAATGTAAATCGACACTTTAGTAGTGGCAGTCCAATAGTTACAAGGGACAATGTAGTAGCCTAATTCCACCCCATACACAACAGATAGCTGTGTAGTGAACGACTGGCCAATCACTAAGTCTCCCAGCTCTCCATTTGTAAAGGTGGTGAACGGTGTTGTGCGTTCCTACTCCTGAAGACACTAATCGTGTCTATGTTGTGTAATGTAAATAATATGTTGCGTATTTTGTACCGTGGGGAAAATAAGTATTTGATTTTGCAAGTTTTCCCACCTTGAAATAATGGAAAGGTCTTTAATTTTTATCGTAGGTACACTTCAACTGTGAGAGACAGAATCTAAAAATAAAAAAATAGAAAATCACATTGTATGATTTTTACATAATTAATTTGCATTAATTTGACCAATGAGACAGAGTGGCCTTCCGTACATGGGTCCTAGGAGAGGATGCCTAGCCACGAGACTCTGAGCTTGTAACGCAAAAGGTAACGGACCTTAGCAGGACTGAGAGACAGGGACTAGTGAAGGGTCCTGAATGGTAGTTCCAGGGCGCCAGTAGTGAAAGAAATAGGACACGGAAACGCTGAGAAAGTAAGGAGATTTGCTGATCAGGACTGTAGTGTTAAAGCTGGGTTGTGGCAAAGTAGGGAGAAACAGTGTGACTTGAAAGCCCTGGAGTATACTACAGAGGAAGAATACTGTGTGGAATTATTCTTCATACTGTAAAGGAAACGTCCATAAGACTTTGCACCCACTATCCCTTGTATAAAACCCTTACCAAGTTACCATTCAGTAAAGACTTTATATTTGAAGGTGGTCTTCCTCAATGAACTGTAGAACACCTGGTACTGGCAAACCCACACCATCAGTTACATGCGGCCTGCACGGGCGTATGGCCCTCACATTACAAGTCCACACACCAAGCCAAGACCCACATTTTCATGTAATGTACCGGGGTCGCTGAAGACTAGTGCCTTGCTGCGGCTACCGACTGGTGCCACATTACACAGAAGTGTTCAGCTGAGGACTGATGAACTCTAGTCAGTAAGTTTTTTTTACTGCTTATTTAATTATGTTTGTACCTTATTTTGCTTGATTGCTTCTCATTCTGTCCTTTCAGTCATGTCTGAATATTCTATAGGCCACTTCTTGCCTTATGTCTCTGTTTTCCACGGCTTCTTTCAATTGCGTGACGTTCATTCCAGTGTCATTCTTGATGGTATTCAGCCAAAGTCTTTCGGTCTCCCCTGTTTCCTTTTACCACTGACCAGTCCAAGTATCATCTCCCTTTCTAGTAGATTGGCCCTCATCACATATCCAAGGACATTTCACAATTGCAGTGATCGGTTTTTGTTTGATGGTAATTAAGAAGTGTGTGTACTTCCATGTTTGGTCCATGCTCCCCATTGATTCACGCCCAGTGCTATTTGACTCTTGATCTCTGCTGTCGTATCGACACTGCACTGTGATTAATCAGGGACCCAATGGCTGACTAAGGTAATTATTTATATGCATACTTTATAACATTTCGGGAACGCCACCTATGTATTTATCTTTTTGCCTATAATGGGGACTGCCTCACCCCATCACTTTCCTGTCCCGTTCCATCTCCACCCAGTCCGCATGAGCTGGGCAAAAATGGCATGAAAATGCCAAAAATGTGATTTTTTTTTAAAGCTTTTTATGACAGTTTTGTAGCATTAGTTAGTTGTCAGCAGAACAATCCATCGGTCCCAGATATACAGGAATACTCCCTAAGCCAAGCAGACCAGTGTTATCTATGAAAGAGCCACTTTCTGGGAAGCAGGGGCACATTTATAAGATTATCTCAGCACAGGAACATGTTATTTAAACACATCCAATTGTGGAAATTATTATTATTCCAAGATCTATTGATTAAAATGAACTTTTGTTCGTGGGAAAACCCTTTTAATGAATTCAGCACATCTTATCATTGGCATGTGTCTCTATGTACCTCCCCAGTCAGGGACTGGAGTAACATTTCTGGCATAAGAAATGCTATCTGTAAGGATGAATTTAATGGGAGGGTGTAGCCCCACCAATCTCCTCCTAAGCTCCGCCCATTTTAGAGGAGCTCCCCGAAACTGGCTTGTAAATATCAATCAATAGTCACAAAGTTTTGTGACTTTTTGAAGTGTTTTACGTCAGTGTTCTGGTGTAAACACATTGATGTATCAGATCCTAGGTGCCTATTGCCCTCTTTTTGTATTTTTCAATCCTTCTGGATAACATAGCAATCTGACAAAATATATTTATTTTCTTCTACAGGTTCTTATTATACTCAAAATCATATGGAAAGATCAACAAAAGAGATTGCCTTTGGCTGTCACTTTTGAGATCTGTACATTTTCTTGCTCTCTCTCAGTTGTGCTTCAGTTAGGTTTGTAAAGGAAGTGATGATTTAGGAAACCTTTTGTCAGCAGCACAAGGCTGCCTAGGTATAATATTATTAGTCAGTCTACTCTAAAAGTTTAAAATACACAAAGGGTGAAGGTGTAGGCAGTAGAGGATGGGGAATAGAGCTGGAGTGACAGAAGCGTAAGATATACAGCCTCATTTGCATATCAATTCAAACACTGATTTCTCAGTAATGGAGGAACAGACTGGCCATATATTACTGAACTTTTCTTTGAAAGAACTGAATACACATATAAATAGCTTTTGGGGGTGAAATCCTGCTGACAGATTCCCTTTTAAACTATATTGTTCTATATATCTGAACGAGTCTTAAATTATATCATCCTCCATTTTTATTTACCAGTGCACAATCTTCAGCATTTCTTGCCGTTTCACTAGCTTTGTTGCATTCATTTTTCTATTATTTGTTATTTCGCAACAAATAAAAATGGTAAACCTTTCTATAAGCCTTACGTAAACAGGACAATTCCTTGATGGGGCCTGAGCTGTCATCTTTTCTCTCCTATGGTTTACTTGATGTATATAGCATAAAATATTAGTCAATGGCATGAATGACAATTCCTCAATGTACAGTCCTGCTCATCGTTACCCCTTCATTTTTTTCATAGACTGTACAATATTTTCAGAAATAAATGGAAATGAAATGTACCAAAGTTATATGCTCAGGATTTTTTAATTAGTCCAAAGTAATACAACAATTAAACATTGTTTTCCATGTTGCAATTAAAAAGAATAAACAACATGTGCAGCAATAAGGCTGTGTGCCCACAATGCGTTTTTGGTGCGTTTTTTGGTGCGTATTTGCAGCGCGGAAACGCTTCATAAACGCATTGCATACCTTATCCCATGACTTCCTATGACATTCTGCAAGTTCTGTGCACATGGTCAGGATTTTTTCTGCGTGGATTTTACTCGCAGAAAAAATACGGACATGACCAATTCTTGTGCGTTTCTGCATGCGTATTTGTCTATACAATGCATGGAAAAACGCATGGCAAATACGAATGCAAAAACGCATCAAAAACGCATGTAAAAACCGCATGTTTTTTTTTGCCAAGGCGATGCAGAAATGCTCAGGAAAATTTCTGCATCGTGGGCACTAAGCTTAAGGCTGTGTGCCCAAGATGCATTTTGGTGCGGATTTGCAGCTCGGAAACGCTCCAGAAACACATTGCATACCTTATCCCATGACTTCCTATGACATTCTGCAAGTTCTGTGCACATGGTCAGGATTTTTTCTGCGCGGATTTTACTTGCAGAAAAAATCCGGACATGACCAATTCTTGTACTTTTCTGCATGCAGATTTGCCTATACAATGCATTGGAAAAACGCATGGCAAATACGCATGCAAAAACGCATGTAAAAACCGCATGCATTTTTCTGCCAAGGAGATGCAGAAATGCTCAGGAAAATTTCTGCTTGATTTCTGCATCGTGGGCACTAAGCCTTAAGGCATCCCTAATTAATACTTGGTTGCACACCCTTTGGCATTGCTGACAGCCTCCAAACGTTTCTTGTTGCCATCTATTAGCTTCTTGCACTTCTCAGCTGGAATTTTCTCCCACTATTCCTTTGCAGTTTGTTCAAGTTCTTGAATCTTTGCAGGGTTCTTTTTGCCAATGGCAGATTTCAGATCACCCCAAAGATTTTCAGTGGGATGGAGGTCAGGATTCATTGCTGGCCATTTCAAAACAGTCCATTTTTTATTTTTCAACCACTCCTGTGTACTTTTGGATGTGGGCTTTGGCTCATTATCTTGCTGGAGGACCCATGATCTAACACTGAGTAGGACATTTTTCTCTAAAATCTCTTGATAATTCTCGGATTTCATGATTTCTGTGATACGGTCATGGCCTTCAATTCCAGATGCAGCAAAGCAACACCACAGCATTATGGATTATCCACCATGCTTAACTGTTGGTAAGGTGTTCTTTTCCTTATAAGCTTCATTGCACCTTTTGTAAACAAACTGTTGCTTTACATTGCCAAAAATCTCTATTTTTGTTTCATCTGTCCACAGAACATTTTCCCAGAAAGACTGTGGTTTGTCAAGGTACTTTTTGGCAAAGATCAGTCGTTCCTTTTTGTGTCTTTTCTTCAGCAATGCTTACTTCCTTGGTCTTCACCCATAAAGCTCTGCTTGGTTTAGTGTGTGGCATATGGTACTTGTTGAAACCATGACACCAGACTGTTCCAGGTTGGCCTTCAGGTTTTTGGATGTTTGACGTGGTGTTTTTTCCACCAACCTTTGAAGACATTTCTTGTCAATTTTCCTCTTTCCCTCACGTCCAGGGAGGTTCTTGACGGTTCCATGCTTAGCAAACTTCTTAATAACATTGCGCACTGTTGAAACTGGGATACCAAGGTCTTTGGAGATGGCCTTATACCCTTTGGAAGTCTTGTGTTTGCTAATAGCAGTTCTGATGTCCTCAGACAGCTCCATTGTCTTCACCGTTGTGACAAAGGATCAGGGCCTACCATGTGGCTTTTTAAAACAGTGAAGTCATCATTCATTGGCTAATTCATGTCACAGGGGCAACGACAATTAATCACAGGTGAATCTCTTTTGTGATTTACCACACGCGAGTCAAAATATGTTTCCATACTAAATTAATTTAAAGAGTGCCAGTACCAGTGACACAGCAAGCTTTAGGTTTTTCTATTTTTCCCTCTCATTGTTTTTTGTTCATCATTTGCTCTTTTGTATTTAACACGAGTGCTCTATTCAAAAAAACTGTTTCACTTGATTCATTTTTTTCAGGAGATATTCCACGTTATGTACTTAACGATGAGCAGGACTGTATGCCTATTAACAATGGTGGACTGTATGCCTATACACAATGACAGCAGTTTTCCTATATTTTATGACTGCCTTACAGCCTTCATTCCATTTGCTGAATATAGTCGGCTGACGTAACCTTAGGTCGACCGGAAAAACCCTGTGACTTTCCTACTCTTCAGGTATAGTAAGCTATTGCTATTAATGTGAATACCTATTATTCATGTGATATGCCTTTGATGTGAGGGACATTAAATATATACTCAATTAATTACCATTACTAATACATACTTGATCCAGGGACTGTGCTTTAGGGCAGAATATAATATAACAAATACACTATAAATACATGATTCACTGTAATTATCTTTTCATTTGCTGCATAAGGCTTGATAAGTTATCTTTAGGGCTTACTGTGACAGCTGCTACATATCCCAGTAGTGATAAGGCACTCCGGATAGACATTATTATCTTCTTGTTGTTCCCTGTGACTATGTGTCAGGCTGGCACCGTGTAGTAAATAGTGATAAAAGTTGTTCTTCTTTGTCAAGTACAAGGCCACCTTCCAACGCATAGACTGCTAGTATTAGGGAAGTGTGAGGTCAGCTACCTACTTTTCATAGTGCCATTAGTGTGCATTTAGAGAGTAAAAGCCCTTTTACTAGGGGAGATGATTGCCTGATCAAACGTTTGCATGAAATTCATTCCTGATCATTGCCACTGTAAACCTGTCCAGTGATCCAACACTTTTTATGTTGTTGATCGCATCTTTTATGATGATTGGTCGGGATGGCTGCATATTTCTACATATTATTGCTGCCGACAATTATGAGAGTAAGACCACGTTCACACCTTCAGTATTTGGTCAGTATTTTACATATGTATCTGTAAGGCTATGTGCCCACAATGCAGAAATGCTCAGGATTTTTTCCTGAGCGTTTCTGCATCTCCCTGGCAGAAAAAAACGCATGCGGATTGTACATGCGGATTGTACATGTGTTTTCCTGCCAGGGACATGCGGAAGTGAAGCGTTCTTCACTTGCATTTCCGCATGCGGGTTGACAAGCGCTTTCCAAGCGATTTTAGCATCACTTGGAAAGTGCTTGTCAACTTGGTCACACTATATAAATCCATACAACCGGCATGGATTTATATAGTGTAACCGAAAGAATGGTAAAAAATAAAAAAATAAAAAAATATTTACCCTCTGATGGCCCCCGGTGTCCTGCTTCACTCCATTCACATCACTATGACGTCAGCGCAGCTCCTTCAGTCCATCGCGAACTGCCGGCATGCGAGGAGGAGCACATGGGGGCCGCCAGAAGGTACAGTTATATGAAAACGTTTGGGCACCCCTATTAATCTTAAGCTTAATGTTTTATAAAAATTGTTGTTTTTGCAACAGCTATTTCAGTTTGATATATGTAATAACTGTTGGACACAGTAATGTTTCTGCCTTGAAATGAGGTTTATTGTACTAACAGAAAATGTGCAATCTGCATTCAAACAAAATTTGACAGGTGCATAAGTATGGGCACCTCACCAGAAAAGTGACATTAATATTTAGTAGATCCTCCTTTTGCAAAAATAACAGCCTCTAGTCGCTTCCTGTAGCTTTTAATGAGTTCCTGGATGAAGGTATTTTTGACCATTCCTCTTTACAAAACAATTCCAGTTCAGTTAAGTTTGATGGTCGCCGAGCATGGACAGCCCTCTTCAAATGATCCCACAGATGTTTAATGATATTCAGGTCTGGGGACTGGGACGGCCATTCCAGAACATTGTAATTGTTCCTCTGCATGAATGCCTGAGTAGATTTGGAGCGGTGTTTTGGATCATTGTCTTGCTGAAAGATCCATCCCCTGCGTAACTTCAACTTTATCACTGATTCTTGAACATTATTGTCAAGAATCTGCTGATACTGAGTGGAATCCATGCGTCCCTCAACCTTAACAAGATTCCCGGAGCCGGCATTGGCCACACAGCCCCAAAGCATGATGGAACCTCCACCAAATTTTACTGTGGGTAGCAAGTGTTTTTCTTGGAATGCTGTGTTTTTTTGCCGCCATGCATAACACCTTTTTGTATGACCAAACAACTCAATCTTGGTTTCATCAGTCCACAGGACCTTCTTCCAAAAAGAAATTGGCTTCTCCAAATGTGCTTTTGCATACCTCATCCGACTCTGTTTGTGGCGTGCTTGCAGAAACGGCTTCTTTCGCATCACTCTCCCATACAGCTTCTCCTTGTGCAACGTGCGTTGTATAGTTGACCGATGCACAGTGACACCATCTGCAGCAAGTTGATGCTGCAGCTCTCTGGAGGTGGTCTGAGGATTGTCCTTGACTGATCTCACCATTCTTCTCCTCTGCCTTTCTGATGTTTTTCTTGGCCTGCCACTTCTGGCCTTAACAAGAACTGTCCCTGTGTTCTTCCATTTCCTTACTATGTTCCTCACAGTGGAAACTGACAGGTTAAATCTCTGAGACCGCTTTTTGTATCCTTCCCCTGAACAACTATGTTGAATAATCTTTGTTTTCAGATCATTTCACAGTTGTTTTGAGGAGCCTATGATGCCACTCTTCAGAGGAGATTCAAACAGAAGAACAACTTGCAAGTGGCCACTTTAAGTAGCTTTTCTCATGATTGCATACACCTGGCTATGTTCAAAGCTCAATGAGGTTACAAAACCAAAAAAAGTGCTTTAGTAAGTCAGTAAAAAGTAGGTAGGAGTATTTAAAACAAGAAAATGATAAGGGTGCCCATACTTATGCACCTGTCAAATTTTGTTTGAATGCAGATTGCACATTTTCTGTTAGTACAATAAACCTCATTTCAAGGCAGAAACATTACTGTGTCCAACAGTTATTACATACATCAAACTGAAATAGCTGTTGCAAAAACACCAATTTTAAGAAAACATTAAGCTTAAGATTAAATGGGGGTGCCCAAACTTTTTCATATAACTGAAAGTATATATTTATTTTTTCTTTTATTCTTTTTTTTACAGTTTTCTATGGTACCCAGGTCCGGAGGAGAGTCTCCTCTCCTCTAGACCTGGGTACCATCCGCACATTAGAACGCATGGAATGCGCATCTACATATACAGTGATGCGTAATCCATGTGATCTAATGCGCGGCGAAAACACAATGGTGGCGAAAACGCAGATTGGTAGTGCTGCGTTTTTTTCCGCAATGATAATCCGCAGCGGAAATTTCCGCAGCATGTGCACAGCACATGCGGATTATCATTGGGGAACATGGCAGACCTTCTACCATGCTTTTTTAAGCGTTTCTGCAGCGTTTTTGCCGCTGCGGAAACTCTTAAAAAACGCATCGTGGGCACACAGCCTAAGCCAAAAGTGTGTGAAAAGTACAGAAGTGGTGCACCTGTTTCTATTATACTTTTACTCTGATTGTTCCACTCCTGATTTTGGCTTAAAAATACTGATGTAAAATACTGACCAAATACTTAACGTGTGAACATAACCTAACAATGATGAACCATCATATAAGAAATTGTTCACATGAACCTCTTTCGCAATTTATGTTAAACAAACGTAAATTCCCTATATTGCCAACTGATAGATGGAATTTTTCCTGTTTCCCAAGCAGCGAGTGACAACAAATTTGACTTTTTAGGGGGTCTTCATGACTGTAAAAGTTAAACTGCTGAGCGAAGTATAAGAAAAACAAAAACAGTTCTCACCTGCTGGATCAGCGCCACTCCATATTGAGTCCTCTCCTGACATCAACAACTAGAAATTTTTCAGATTCCGTTCAAACAACATCTTTATGTTCAGACAGAATGTAAAGGCTGCAGCCTATCAGCTTCAGATTAGATCCAATGGACATGTGATGCCCACCATAGGAGGTTGATGCCAGGAGACACGCAGGGGACACAGAATGGAGTGCGGAGGAGTGGTACTGGTCTGGTAGGTAAGGATAGGTTTCTTTTTTGATATATATACACGCTGGGCCCATTAAGTTTAACGTTAGTAGTAGTGGAAAGCCCCTTTAGGCTATGTTGCCACAATAAATATTTGGTGATTTTTTAATGCTGCTGATTTTCTACACCATTTTTGTCCACTTTTCAAAAAGTTGGCCATACTTGCAAGGACTGGCCTGGAAATCTCAAAAACTGCAATTTTTTAAAGCAACTATGAATTTCACAGTTTTAAACCAGAATAAAAAGCAAAAACAGTTTGATGAATCAGGGTCTAAAACATTATATTAGACAATATATGTTAAGATATTGAAAACAGTATTAACAGTATGGTACAGTAGAAAAAATGAGCTTACTTTAATCATTCAGAAAGAGGATTGTTTCCAATATTATATCAAACATCACTCAATCCAAATCTTTCAAAATATTGTGAATAAAATATATAGCACACCAGGGGCGGACACAGACTTCAGGGGGCCCCTGTGCAAAAATTCTGTCTGCCCCCTCACCTCACTCCATACTGCAAGAAAGTTATCTAAACATACTATGTACTTTTTATTTCTAGTTTAGAAAATAAATATACCTTTTTCCTTATCCCCACCGATCAAAAGTCATTTGTCATGCCCATCATATATTAAACAGAATAATAACACAAATGACAACTACACTTTAAGTGGTAAAAAAAAATTAAAAATTTGTAAAACAGAAAAAAAAATATTGGTTTGTGTCACCATTTTCTGAGACCTGTAACGTATTTGTGTTTCTGTTTATGTAGATGTTTGATGGCTTGTTTTAAGCGTGGTAAGCTGAAGTTTTTATTGATGCCATTCTGTATTGGATATCATGATTTGATTGGTTCTTGTTTTAAATTTGTTCTACAAGAGTAGTGACAAAAGAAGAGTTTCATTTCTTTTTCTCTGAATGACTTTATTCATTCAAGTTCATTTTTTATTTCAACAGATTCAATTTTTATTGATGCTATGATACCAAATATGCTTGCTTTTTTATTTTTAATGGGGGAAAAGTTTTTTTTTAAATTTTTTTTATATATATTTTTTAAATGTATTTTTGACTTTGTACTTTATTTTTTAGTCCCTTAGAGGATTTAAAACTGTGATCATCTTGTTCCATACAATCCAATGCAACTGTATTGTAATATATAGACAAAAATGACATATGCTATAAAGCCCAGCCACAGCTCCCACGGTTCCCAGGAAAACCTTTTAGCACCCAGCGATCTCAGTCCAGGGGACTGATATGAGCAAGTGCATGAGTGCAATTTGTATCACATCATATAAATGGCGCTGTCAGTAACTGTGGCCTTTAAATGGTTAAACAGTGATCAGAGTTAGTTCCTTTCATTGCTGTTATAGACAGATGCCGGCTGTATAATGCTGGCTGCATCTGCTGGGTATGGTGTGCAGACTCAGCTCCTGAGCTCATATCATAAATGGTGACTTGACATACAACGTGGCACTATGTCCTATGTCATTAAGTGGTTAAAGGGACAAAAGTCTGAATCATGACAGCATACGGTTACGCATACTGTCAGGATTCCCTGGTATTCTTGATGTGAGCATCGATTTATATACTCTCAATAGAAGTGAATTGAAAGAAGCTGGAGGAAACTAGTCAGCACCTAATTTTATATATGCAAATTGCTGCCTGCACCAGAAATACTGGGGAATTGTGACAGCGTGCACATCTGTATGGTGTCATGATTCAGCAGTCTGTTCAATATTCCGAACCATGCTCTTTTGGGCCACATCGGAGCTATGAGGATTGTTTTTACTCATTCAGCCCAGATTTTTTGTAAAGTCCTTGGTAACAATGGAATGGGGGAAAAGCATACACAAATCTGACATTCCAAGGATGAGCAAACGTGTCTATCCCCGCTGGAGGATCCTTGGGGTCCAGGGAGAAAAAGGTTTTTACTTTCGCATTCTCGTGGTTTGCGAACAGATCCACTTCTGGATTTCCCCATTTCTGTACAACCATATGAAATATCTTCAAGTTCAGACTCCATTCTCCCGGATGAATGTCCCTTCTGCTTAATAAATCCGCCTGATAATTGTCGAAGCCCTTCAGGTGCAGAGTCGAAAGGGATAGGAGATGAAGCTCTGCCCAGCGAAAGATCCTTGCTGAGATTAATTTCAGATTTCTGTTCTTTGTGCTTCCCTGATGTCTCAGGTGGGCTACCGTCGTCATATTGTCTGAGTATATTCTGACATGCGACCCCTGGAGTAGGGTCTCGGCTGCCAGAAGGGTCTCTTAAACTGCTTTCAATTCTCTTAAATTCGAGGACTGATCCGCAATTTCTTGCGACCAAATTCCCTGAAAGGCCACCTGGGAGACTATGGCTCCCCATCCCCACTTGCTGGCGTCTGTCTTGACTGATATAAACGGATGCTGAAACCATACTGTTCCTTTCTCCAGATTTCTCGGACAAAGCCACCATCTTAAAGATACTTTCACCTGCTCCGGTAGATGAATCCTGCTGGTGAGAGAACTTAAAGATCTGTCCCAGTGGGAAAGGATGAAGCTCCGGAGAACCCTTGTATGTGCTTGAGCCCATGGTACCGCTTGAATGGAGGAGGTCATGGTCCTCTGGACGGACATGGCGAATCTTATTGAGACCTTGCTCTGGTTCATTAGCGCACGGACTTTCGACCTCAGCTGAATTTGCTTTTGTCTTGGCAAAAATGAGGCTTGCTGCTGGGAATCTAGAAGAATCCCCAAAAAGGTCTTCTTGGTGGAGGGAATTAGATCCAATTTGTCGCAATTTATCAGCCATCCCAACGATTCCAGAGTATGAACAGTCATCTGAAGGTGCTCCTCCAACATTGGGACTGAGGGAGCCATTAATAAAAAATCGTCACAATATGGGATGATACTGATATCCAGTCTTCTTAGAAAAGCCACCACTTCTGCCATGAGTTTCGTGAACAAGCGGGGAACCGACGAAATCTCGAAGGGAAGCACGTTGAACTGAAAATGATGTATTCTTTGATTTTGACTTACAGCAAATCTGAGGAACTTCCTGTAAGAAGGATGAATTGGCACATGGTAGTACGCCTCTTGCAGGTCTATTGTTGCCATCACAAAATTTTCCCCAATCAGTGGAATTGTGGACCTTAAAGATTCCATCTTGAGCCTTCTGTATTTTACATATTGGTTGAGACGTTTCAGATTGAGAATTATCCTGAAGGCACCTGATGCCTTTTTTGACAAGAATATTCGAGAATAGTGACCTTCTCCACGATGTCTGCCAGGAAATGGTGATATTACTCCTGCGTTTGGTAAATCCTGAAGACCTGATATTAGGACCTTCTGAATTCTTGAGGAAGACAAGGTTGTTATCTCTACTCTTCTTGGTGGGTAAGCAGCAAAGTCGATTTTGACTCCTGTTTCCACTATCTCTAGTATCTTTCTGTCTGTTGATATTAGTCGCCACTGTGGAAGGAAACTTGCAATCCTGCCTCCTACCTTCCTGGTGTCATTGTCTGTCTTGTCTTGAGTTTTGAAAAATATTCTTCCCTCTTCCACCTTTGGGGTAAGACCAGGGACCGGATTTTCCTTTGCCTCTATAGTGAAACGACTGTTGTTGCTGTTGCTGAGATGGAAGAAATGGCCTTTTCCTAAAGTTTTTTGGAACCTTTGGCTCTGGTAAAGATTTTTTCTTGTCTAATGCTTTCTCTAATAGCTCTTCCAAGGCCGAACCAAACATATATTCTCCTTTAAACGGGATGGAACAAAGCTTTGATTTTGACACATTATCTCCGCTCCACATTTTCAGCCATAGAGCCCTTCTCGTGGAATTGTATAGTACTGCCGACCTTGCTGCAATTCTAACAGACTCTGCTGAGGCAACCACTAAGAATCCTGTGGCTTTCTGTAGTAAGGGAAGAGATGCAAGAATGTTCTCCCTAAGAGTACCTTTCCAGAGATGGTCCTCTAATTGCTGTAATCAGAGGAACATGGATCGTGCTACACAAGTCGAGGCGATATTTGTCCTCATGGAATCCGCAGATGTTTCCCATGTCTTCCTCAACAGGCTGTCCATCTTCCTTTCCATTGGATCTTCCAGTTGGGAAGAGTCTTCGAAGGGAAGGGTCATCTTTTTCGCCACCCTTGCAACCTGAACATCTACTTTTGGAGTCTCTGACCATGCTTTAGTCATACTCTCATCTAGAGGGAATCTCTCTTTCATTTCTCCTGCAATATTTAATCTTTTTTCCGGAAACTCCCATTTATCCATGATGAGACTACGGATATTGTCGTGCACGGGGAACACTAGCTTTTTCTTTGACTTTAAGCCCCCAAACATCTCATCCTGGATTGTACGGGTTTTTTTTCTCTTCCTCCACCTGCATAGTGTCCCTCACTTGCAATAACAACTCTTCCATATTCTCTAACGAAAAATAGTACTTTTTGTCCTTTTCACTTTCCTGATTTGCACTCAGGTCACCTTCTTCAAGTTCTTCCATAGAAATATTCTCCTCTGAGTCCGAAGTATCCCTGACTGAATACTTCCTCTTTTTTGCTGGGGAAGGACCTTCAGCCATCGCTTGCTGGAAGGGCTGTGAGAAGGAAGCTAGTGAGGACTGTATTTCCTGCCGGACCATTTTCCTAACTTCTTCCATAAGGGACGGCTGTTCCTCTTTCACAATATTCTCCGTACAGCTCTGGCACAGGGGTTTCTTATGGCCTGAGGTAAGCTTTTTTCTACAAATGGCACATTTGCGTATTGTAGTATTTTCACCCACTTTCGGTGCAGGATCCTTGTCTCCCTAAAATTAAAAAGGGGAGTTTTATTTAAAAACTGTTTGGATCCTACTCAAGAGAGTGGGGAATAACCTATCCCAGAAGTTCTTACTGGGGTTGGGTTCGCGCCGCGCTCTGCAGATGCAGGCACTGAGACAACACCTTCCACAGAAACAGACATTTTCTGTCCTACCATATCGGTGTCTTCTCATCTGGGCCTTTTATAGAAGGAACCGAGATCCAGCGCCGACTCCCACCAATCAGGTGGAAGTTTTCCTCAATTTTAGGAAAAAAACACGGCTTTGATTTTAAATTTCCCACCGCGGCCCCATGCGTTCCACTGTGGATTGCAGCCGGAAGTGACGTCGCCGGCCGAACACCGCGTACTTCTGGTGTGTCCTGCATGCACGCCGGACGCTGCCATGGAGGACGGAGGATCTTAGGAGCTCCTAGGCTTAGGAGCTACGGGAGACCCCCAGTCCACCACCCACTCAGCTTTACCCGAAGGCGCAGGAGAGTGAGGAGGTCGCGCTCCGGAGGGAACGGGAGCTAACAGGGGAGGAAGGCCAGAGGTGCTTGATCCCTGCAGCCCGGCTCAGGTAGGCTAATAGGGCACTGTTCGCCGGCCACAGCCACCCTAGGAAACCTCTTCATCCCATAGGGACAGGATAACACTGGGGATAGTATAGGGGTGGGGCTATTTAACCTCTTGTGTTTCCTGTCCCTAATTAGGATGGGGAGGCAACCTTCAGGTGGTGCTGTCGTGGAAGGGATTGGAGAAAACGGGAATAATCAGCACAAACAAACAGAAGCACAGCACAGTAGTATATACTAGGAAGAGCTATTAACTGGCAGTGGGAGTCAGAGCTTCAGGGGTTTAAATAGCTGACTGCTCCACCCAGGTCTCTCAGAAGACAGTGATCAAAACCTAGACCAAAATTGACCGTATGACTCCCTATAAGCAACACAAAAAGTCCCAGGGAAAAAATAAGACTGGAGCTGTCACGCATTGCAAGAATAAAGGAGCGCCGCTGCCCAGAGGCCAAAGTGGAACTAGAAGAGGCAAAATTCAGCAAAGATGTTACACCCTGCCAAGCAATGGGGTGAGGGAACCCCATTTATGTTATATCCGTCTAAATTTCATGATCACTATTGATTACAACATCTACAATAGAAGGATGGTGTTGGCATCACCCCTGGCTGTTACTGCAGGATCTTCTTGACTACCAGATAAGCTGAGCTACAGCAGTGATTGCTCTGGGCACAAGCTCTTGTGCCTGCATCATGACCAGGAGTTACCAGTATGTTCTCCGTAATGTGAAAATTTGTTTTTACTGAAGACAGATTTTACCCATGAATTGAGAGTTAAAGGTCGATCCAGGAGAAGCAAGCAGATACATCTGATAAGATATATTACATACAAGGTTGTTTATTTTCATGTGTGTTATTGATTTATAAAAATAAAAATGACTTTTAATCTTACGGTAATGAGACTCTGACAGTTTTTTCTGGTGAATACCCCATACACATACATACTTGCTCCATCCAAAACTGCATGTGTTCTTAATGGAAAGAGAATAATGGACTGCCAGACACCTCTTGTTCCTTGAGAACAAAGAATCAGGCATGTTAACTTCAACATTTCTGCCCATTTTTCCCTCTGATATCAAGTGAAGGACATGCGGATACGCTTTTCTACGTATTTTTGATCAAAACAAAGTTAACTAAGTACCCTATGTTATTTATATGTACTATTACTCTTTGTTTACTTACTACAGGGTATTTGGTCATTTTGTTTTTATCTTAGGTTCGGCTTGTTAAATGGCCACAGTGTGAATGCACGCCTATGCATTGCACTTATACCAACATGTTCTATGGCTCAATTTTTTGGGGTTTTCTTTCAAAGATAAACCCAACAATACCTTTACATGGCCAGTCTGTTTCTCCATTGCTAAAGAATCAATATTTGAATTTATATGCCAATTGTAACATACCTGGCGGCGCCCTTGCATGGTGGTCCATCTCCCACTGTGCAAGAGCGCGCACTTGATCTCCAGTCCAGAATGTCTCTCTGGCTTCCCTCCATGCTGTCTGTTTGTGTCTGTTTCTGCTGCTTAAGGGCGGCGCCCGATCACTTCCTGCTTTTTGTACCTGCTGTGGGTCACACCCCTTGTGCGTCCTCAGCCTATTGCTGTCTGTCACCTGGTATATAACCCAGCTGCTCCAATCAATCCCTGCCTGAGCATTGTGTTTCATTCAGTGTGTGCTTGCACTCTGAAGGTGCCAGGTCCCGTTCTGTGTTCTCTTGTCTGCCTATCCTGGAGGCTGTATTTCCAGGCCTGTCTGAACACGCTCCTAGCCTGTTCCTCCCGCCTTCTAGGGGCCGATTACCTAGACCCGCTCCTGTATCTTGTCTGTCCTGTCTGAACTCGCTCCTAGCCTGTTCCTCCCGCCATCTAGGGGCCGATTACCTAGACCCTCTCCTGTATCTTGTCTGTCCTGTCTGAACTCGCTCCTAGCCTGTTCCTCCCGCCTTCTAGGGGCCGATTACCTAGACCCGCTCCTGTATCTTGTCTGTCCTGTCTGAACACGCTCCTTGCCTGTTCGTCCCGCCTCTCTGGGGGCCGTATTCCCAGACCCGCTCCTGTATCCCGCTGCAGTGTCGGTCTCTTCCGTACACTCAGTTCCAGTCTGAACTCTCTCCTATCCTTTACCTGTTTTGCCTCTATGTCCGTTCCTTTCCTTTTTCTGCAGAGTCTGAACTCGTACCTAACTCCTGCTTGTTGTCTCTGTACTCCCGTTTGTGTGTTTGTGGTCCACTCGCTACTTCACTGCAAGTACCTTGTGGGTATCTGGCTCTGCCTTTCCCTTCCTGTCTGTTCCGTGTGAACAGAGCCCTGTTCCCCCTGCTCAGTCTCGCTCCGCTCTGACTCCTTTGCTCACTGCTCCGGCAGTCTCGCTCCGCTCTGACTCCTTTGCTCACTGCTCCGGCAGTCTCGCTCCGCTCTGACTCCTTTGCTCACTGCTCCGGCAGTCTCGCTCCGCTCTGACTCCTTTGCTCACTGCTCCGGCAGTCTCGCTCCGCTCTGACGCCTTTGCTCACTGCTCCGGCAGTCTCGCTCTGCTCTGACTCCTTTGCTCACTGCTCCGGCAGTCTCGTCCTGCTCTGCTCTTGCTCACCGCTCCTGGCGGTCTCGTCCTGCCTCTGCTCTTGCTCACCGCTCCAGGCGGTCTCGTCCTGCTCTGCTCTTGCTCACCGCTCCAGACGGTCTCGTCCTGCTCTGCTCTTGCTCACCGCTCCAGGCGGTCTCGTCCTGCTCTGCTCTTGCTCACCGCTCCAGGCGGTCTCGTCCTGCTCTGCTCTTGCTCACCGCTCCAGGCGGTCTCGTCCTGCTCTGCTCTTGCTCACCGCTCCAGGCGGTCTCGTCCTGCTCTGCTCTTGCTCACCGCTCCAGGCGGTCTCGTCCTGCTCTGCTCTTGCTCACCGCTCCAGGCGGTCTCGTCCTGCTCTGCTCTTGCTCACTGCTCCAGGCGGTCTCGTCCTGCTCTGCTCTTGCTCACCGCTCCCGGCGGTCTCGTCCTGCTCTGCTCTTGCTCACCGCTCCCGGCGGTCTCGTCCTGCTCTGCTCTTGTTCACCGCTCCAGGCGGTCTCGTCCTGCTCTGCTCTTGCTCACCGCTCCAGGCGGTCTCGTCCTGCTCTGCTCTTACTCACCGCTCCAGGCGGTCTCGTCCTGCCCTGCTCTCGCTCACCTCTCTGGGCGGCCTCACTCTGCTGTGTTTGTCTGCCACATCTGTGGTTCTGTTCCAGAGTCCCAGTGTGTACTGGGTCCTATCCCGCCTGTGTTCCTACCTGCTAGTGCCTTCCTGTCTGCACTCTAGCCGTGCTTGCCTATACCCCCCTGCCTGCATACCCGCCTGCCCGCATACCAGTCGTGCCTGCCTATTCCCACCAGTCTGTGTGCCAGCCTAACCAGTCTGTTCCTGTATTCCCCTGTGTGGGTCAACAGCCGTGTCCGGGGTCTGTCCTGGAGTAGCACCTGGTCCCTCTGCTCGGTTCCTCCTGGGTGCACTGGCGTCGTATGCCGTCGTGCGACCCTGGTCGGATCGGGTGAATACCTAGTTACGCCCCTCCAGGCATTCACTCTCCGGCACGGTCCAGTGGAATCACACGCATACGCCGCTCAGCCCGGGCGTGTGCATTACACCAATGAAGCTGAAGAACTATTGTAGATCTAAAGCCTCTGCCACTCCAGCTCTATTCCCCACTTAGCGCCACCTCCTTCGGCTTGACTGATGGCTCCTTTCCCTGAAGTAACAGCACAGAGGCTGTCAGTCAAGCAGGAGGAGGCGGTGCTGGGTGAATAGAGCTGGCGTGACAGAGGCTTCATATCTACAATAGCTGGATTCACATAGTTGTCTTCAATTGCTAATTTCTCAGTATCAGAGGAATGGACTGGTCAAGTAAAGTTATTGCTAGACTTGTCTTTGAAAGAGCTACATGAACATATAAAGAGTTTAAGGGGTAAAATCCTGCTGATAGGTCACCTTTAAGTTAAAATTACCTACACTGAGTTCTTAATTTACAACAATTAAAAGGGAATGAAAATGACCTATTGCTGATAATCAGGTTTTTGGGTTAAATGTAGTTTTTAAAAAATTTTGTTAATTTTTTTTCATGTCACGATCTGTAGTAAAACACAAAATTGCTAACCTTTCAATTTTCAGTGTCCACATAGGTTTTTTAGACTCACACTTCCTGTTCTTTCAATAACAGGTTTTAACAATCTCCCTATTATCACAGACAGGATTAAAATGATAAATAACAGCTCTATATACAGCTGATAACACAAGATTTGTCAATCATAATAAGGCTGACCCTGCTCCCCCTCCCATCACAATGGCCTTTTTGTACGATCTTGTTAGACAATTCAATATACAACAAAGGATCAATGTCATTCTATTGCTGCTAATGAATATTTAGATGTATTGAAACAACAGGAAGTTAGAGTCTAGACTATCCCATATATATAATATAACCCAGTGGCCAGTGTCAATATTGCAACATTTCTATTTTTTCATTTTTACCAAGGCTGGTAATGTGAAAAAAAAAAACACAAAACTTGCCTTTTTTTAAAAAATACATGTAACAAAAAAAAACTTAATTAAAGAATAGGTCATTTTCTGATGACACATTATTTCAAGAAATCCCAAAGAAATTGATTGTGATGTGAAATGATCTTGCTTCTTATTTAGAGAAAAATATCATCTTTCATTTTGGAAAATCAAACATGATCTCTTCTTCGTCAACTTTTAGCATTACCTTTGTCAAGAGTTCAATATATACTCAGTAACCCTGAACTTAATGCTACTAAACAGTTACTTTTTATACTAATTAAAATATTCAACATGATTCTAATGGCACCATGGCCTGCAGTAAAACATAGACTTTAAGCTAGGACCAATAATGTCATAAATCCTAGAACAAACCTCAATTAAGGACAGTAAAACATCAAAGTTTTGTAAACATAAGATGAAAAGTCAGTGAACCATCTTTCAAGGTTGTTTTGACGGGTATTTTGGTTTTAGCAAATAACTTCACTGTACGGCAAAAAAATAAAATGAAAGATTAATCTTTAGTGAGTAGAGGTTAGTTATAGGTTAATAATATACAAAGACCAATATTACCAATAATACCACTGTGCACCTACCAATACATAATGACTGATATATAAAGAACTGACGAATAAGGGGCTGTGTTCTCGAAACGCGTCCAGTTGTTCCCCTCCTAGGGACATGTTGTGACTTTTAATTTTGGAATAAAAGGATTTATCGCATGTGGCACCGGATTTTACCTTCTTTATATATCCTTGCAAGTGTATGCTGGACACTAATCCGTGAGCCTGGGATTCCTGTGAGTATCAGGCGATATGAGCTAATTATCTTTCTTCAGTCACATAATGACTGAATTGCCCCAAACTGTTACTAAATAAAAAAATAATAAAAAATCCACACTGTTAAAAGACTCATATTACACTGATACCGTGACCGTATGGTGGTATATGTCCATCTTGCTATCTATATAAAAGATAGCAGCCAAATTATATACAGGTTAGTTACTTACAGGTGAAGTTCTTTCTGATAGAGTAGTTAAATTTTCTCTTTTTTTCCATGAGGCCCTGACCAGCACAACAAATTCTTCCAGCCACAACTTGTTCGCATAGGTTATAAGAAATATACCTTTGACTTCTCACATTTCCAACAATGTCCTCGACTCCTCAACTGTTCCAAACATACACAAACTTTTCAATTGCCTGCACCGGCAGCATGGAACAGTGACCTCAATACTTAAAAAATAGGGTCATTATTATAATTATCCCCTCCACCCCAAAAAAAATGCTACACAGACATTGTACTACATAGACGGTGACTGTAAAAATAATAGTGTCACATAATAAGTAATAATGCCCCTTTCTCTTGGACAGTAATAATCTCCCATATGTTCCTTTGAATGTTATAATGTCTTAAGTGCCACCTTTAAGTAATTACAACCCCTAAAGGTCTCCTTAAAGAAGCCCAAAAAAGTAATAATGCCCAAAGTGTCTCCATATGAAGTAATTGTAAACCTAGTCACCATTCACAGACAAGCCGCGAGGCAGGACAGTCAAAGATTCCGGGGTCAGATACCAAGAGAGCACGTAATAAGCAAAAGGGAAAAAATAAAGGCAAGATCATTTTACGGCCCAAAGTCAGAATACCAGGAGAATAGCGGATCAGAGCAAAGGGGTTGAGCAAGCGGATAGTCAGAACTAGATCCAAAGTCAGGCAGCAATAGATCAATAAACAGAGCACAGAATGTTAGGCAAACAGCACCAGCGAGTGAATGCTGTGATTGGCAGAGATTTGAGCTGAGAGCTTGACTAAGTAGCAAAGAATTGATTGGAAATAGGGAGCACCTGCAATATGCTCAGAATCTCCCAATCTCTAATTGGATGGCTGAGCTGTCAATCAAGGTACTAACTTGTGATGAGTGAGTATGCTCGTTACACGATATTGATGAGCATGCTCTGGTGGGGCTCGGGTGGGTTCCGAATATCTTCGGCATGCTCTAATGTTATGTTTGAATCACTCCCGTATGCATGATTTGCGACTGTTTGATTGCTTTAATACATGTGAGGAATGCCTGTCAAACAGTTGTAAATCATGCACACACAGTGACTCAAACATAACATTCGAGCACGCCGCAAATACTCGGTGGCCACCTGAGCATGCTCGCCAAAAGGGTTAACAGAACATGCTCGCTCATCACTAGTACAAACACACCCCTGCACCAGATTGGACGACTGAGCTGTCTATGAACACACTGAGAACTCAGCACGCCAATGCACCCAATTGGATAACTCAGCTGTCATTCAACACACTTACAGCTCAGCACGCCCCTGCCCCCGATTGAATGACTGAACTATCACTCACTGTGCCCATGACACGCTGAGGGGAGGAACCATGACAGTAATAATGCCCGTTTACCACTTTAAAAGCTAATAATGCACCCTGAGTGCCCCAATCAAAGCTAATAATGCCCCCATTTAAAATAAATAAGGTCACCTTAGTGCCCCCTTCAAAACCATAAATGCCCCTTAGCAGGGGTGTACAAAGTAATCATGGGGTCCCATAGCAAAAAGTCAGAATTCCACCCTTCTCCCCTCCCCCACAAAAAAATTGCCTGTTTGTTAGGCAATCCATGCATGTGTTGCAGCTGTCTAACAGCCACAAGACATGTAGCCGTGGCGACTCAAACCTATTTTTCGAGCATGCCGAAGATACTCGGTTAGCACCCGAGCGTGCTCGGATAACCGCTTATCCGAGCACGTTCGCTAATCACTAGTCTTTTTACCTTTTAAATTGACTTTGACCTTGTTATTCCCGAAATATCAACTTATAAAGGTTTTAGCTAAATTTTCAATTTAGTCACATGGGCATTAACAGATTCTTCTTAGGGGACGTGTACTTTTTCCACCTGTGACTCTTGCCACCCATAAAGCAGAAGGCATCACAGAGGTGAAACATACAAGATACATCCCCAGATGTCAACACCCTTTATATTGTCTTGACGTTTCAACTTATGTGTCTGGTTCAGTGGTGGTTGGGTTTCAGCCTCCCCTACCTTGGTAGGCACTCCAGGGAGGTTGCAGCTCTGGAATATGACAGTACTGGAGGATAATGGGTTTCTGGTCGCTTCACGTTCTCTTCTTAAATCTTTGGCAATGTTTGTGTTTTTTTCTCACCACGTGTTTGCAACGCTATTGAGTTTTTGCAACAAAAGTTTTGATGGTTCTGTTAACACACCTCAATATATTAGCAATTTTAATTGCATCCCTCTTTAAGACTTAAAAGAATTTTTGACTTTTCAGTCAGTTAAATCTCTTTTTTGTCCCATTTTTCCTGAGGAAAACAAGCTGCATAATAATTCTACACATCTTGATAAAGGGTGTTGTTGATAACTTTAGACCACATCCTCTCTCATTACATAAATACACATCACCTGATATGGTTCATCGAATAAACATTCAAGTTTATACAGTTGGAAAATATGCACAAAAGGATGATAGTCAACATACTTGCCTAATAATTCTGAAAGCAGTGCAGTGTGCAGCCATTGACAAAAGTTTGGCGACCAACCCAAATTTTGGTTTTCACAAATTTTCTTGCTTTACTGTTATTGTGGCAACTTGCATTAACTAGATTGTTATGACGAGGAAAAGTAATCATATGAATTGCATAAAAATACAAAGTCATTCCTTGCTATGAAAATTAGCTCAATGAAAAAAAAACCCATTTCCACAGAATATTAATCATTACACAAAATAACCTGCATACATCATTTCAGCTCAGGCGAAAGTGTTAATGAGGACAAGGCAGCTGATGATATAAGTCTGTCCATATAAAAAATTAGCAAACACATGAAAAATGTGCAATGAGCAAAACTAGGAAAAAGGATCGGTACTTGAATAAAACTTCCATTTATTTCATCCATTAAAAACAGGGATATCTGTGATTAAAAAAAAATACAGAGTGAACCCAATGGCGACACTTAAGTATGCCTCCTTCAATGTGAAGGGGTTTAACATCCTGGAAAAAAGGGCCCAAATTCTTAGATTACTTCACAAAAAAAAGGTACAGATTGCGTGCTTACAGGAAACACACTTTAAAGAACATCATACCCCTACCCCTAAAAACAAATATTATACCCACTGGCACCTGTGTAATAACACCCAATCTAAGAGTAAGGGAGTTGCTATCCTCATTCACAAAAGCCTGACACACGAGTTTGTCGAATGCATTAAAGATCCAAATGCAAGGTATATGCTCCTAATTTTAAAAATTGAAGGCAGACTTTTCACAATCATCAATGCTTATACCCCTAACCAGGGTCAAACTCAGTTCATTCTCAACCTAATAGACAAAGCCATTTCCATTGTCCAGGGTACAGTCATTCTGTGTGGAGACCTCAATTTAACACTAGATCCTACATTAGATAATTCAACAGGAAAAGCATCTCTATCTTATTCAGCTATCAAAAAAGTAAAGAGGGCATTTCTCCAACTACAGCTCTGTGACATTTGGCGCCTCACACACCCGACTGTCAAAGATTATACCTTTTATTCCTCCCCTCATGATTCTTACAGCAGAATTGACTTTATCCTGGTGCAACACCGAGCCCTATCTTGGCAGCCGGAGACGGAGATAGGGACTATGCTTTGGTCTGACCATGCTCCCATATTCTGTTCTCTCGTTATTCCCAATCTACCCAAGCTTTCAGGGTCGTGGAAACTAAACGACTCCTTGTTACTGGACCCGGTGTGCACCCAGGATGTAACCAACACAATATCAAACTTTGAGGAAGACCACAAATTTGATGTATCTCCCCCCACAATCAAATGGGAGGCACTGAAATGTGTTCTTAGAGGTGTATTTATTAAACATGGCTCCCGATTGAAGCGAGAGAAGGCACATAACCTCAATCTCGCTCTGCGTAAAGTAGAAACCCTTGAGGTAGCCCACAAACATGCCCTCTTCACAGCAACACTCCGAGACCTATTAGCAGCCAGACAGGAAGCCAAAAAAACTATTAGACTTGGGATATAGACGCTATCTCCAGGTCTGTAGCAGTAAGTTCTATGAATATAGCAATAAATGTGGACGCATGCTAGCGAGAGCTCTAAAATCCCAACAAGCCCAAAATCACATCCCAAAAATAAAAGACAACTCGGGTCAAATGCTAAACAAAACGGAAGATATTACAACTGGATTCCATAAATATTATACTCAACTATACAATCTCGATGGTATACCAAACAACACATCCCCTGTTAATACTTCCTTGATTGGGACCGACACGCCTGAGACACAAGCACAGAACCCTTTAAAAATGTCTCCCGCCACATCTCTAGATGAACCCTTAACAGAGTCCAAATTGCAGTTAGCTATCCAGTCGTTAGCGAGTGGAAAAAGTCCAGGCCCAGATGGATATACAGTCAAATTCTATAAAACATTCCTTCAGCTCCTTTCACCTCTCCTGCTGGGAGGATTTAATCACGCATCCTGCACAAACGCCTTCCCTCCCCAAACTACAGAGGCACATATCACTGTTCTCCCAAAAAAGGGTGGGGACCCACACTTATGTTCTAGCTATAGACCAATCTCTCTGCTGAACGTGGATCTGAAGATCTATGCGAAAATTTTGGCGAATAGGCTGCAACCTTTCTTAACCGCACACATACACTTGGATCAGGTGGGATTCCTCCCTGGGCGGGAAGCTCGGGACAACACTTTAAAGACAATTGACATTATTCATCATGCCCAATCAAGAGGTATCCCTCTACTGACACTCTCTTTGGATGCTGAGAAAGCATTTGATAGAGTCTCCTGGCACGCCATATATTACTCTCTTAAAAAGCTTGGGGTAGGGGACCCTTTTATAGCCAAAATCATGGCCCTGTATCGCAATCCGTCAGCTAGGCTGAAGATAAATGGAACATTATCATCACCTTTCAAAATAACCAATGGGACAAGACAGGGATGTCCTCTGTCCCCTCTCTTATACATCCTAGTGATGGAGCACCTGCTCTTATCAATCCGCGATAATCCCAATATTAGGGGGATTGGGGTGGGAGGCACCGAGTACAAGTGCTCTGCATTTGCTGATGATGTCCTGCTATATATCACTCAACCACATATATCCATCCCTGCTGTTATGGCTGAAATAGATCACTTTGGTACATGGTCAAATTTTAAAATCAATGCAGCGAAGTCTGAGGCCCTCGGTGTTTCCCTCCCCAAATCCATACAGGATTCCATCCAGTCCAACTTTCCCTTTGCCTGGCCCTCACAGGGTATCAAATACTTAGGAATTCCTATTCATAGAGGCCTCTCCCGTCTATTTTATCTTAATTTTGGGCCCTTTATTGAACAACTCCATAGAGATCTTACTTCTTGGACGGTGAAGGATTTTTCCTGGTTCGGCAGAATAAATATACTAAAAATGAACGTCCTACCTAAACTCTTATACCTCTTCCAAACCATTCCCGTGGTAATTCCCTCAAATTTTTGGAAAAGACTGCGCAGTAGCTTTTGCAGATTTATCTGGGCAAGTGGGCGTCCACGCATTCGGGGAGATGTTCTGATCAGACACAAACAAAAGGGGGGCCTTAGCCTTCCGGATTGTAGAAGGTATTACATGGCAGCAGTACACGCTAGAATCCTGGACTTCTTCCATCATTCGGAGGGGAAGTTATGGGTCAAAATAGCTCAATCCATTTGTCCTAAAGCTCTTACCACTCTCCCATGGTGCGCCCATTTAACTGTCCCCTCTCTTGGCCTTATGTCATATAGTACTTATGCCACTGCTCTGGCTTTGAGATCCCATAAAAAAAGCTTATCCTTAATCGACCCCCAGGGCCCCTTGCTCCCGATTTCAGATAATCCGGATTTCCCACCAGGACTATCTGCAAATAGATTTCTCGGTTCAAACAAATCCCATCCGATATTCTTTTCTCATATCATCTCCAACACTTCGCTGCTCCCCCTCAATGACTTGTTACAGGGAAGAGCCACTTCCCCGAAGGCTAATTTTGAATATAGTCAATTACAACACTTCTATTCAACTGTGAAGAAGCGCACACATCTTCATAGAGATCTCACAAACTTTGAAAAATTGTGCCTATCATTGTCACCCCCTACACACTCCATCTCCCTACTGTATAATCTCCTCATTGCCCAGGTAGCTGACAATAGGCCAGGATTCTGCGGTGCATGGGAAAGGGAACTGGGGAAGTCCTTCTCTGACTCACAATGGGATAAATGTTTCTTCCTAACACATAAAACCTCAATAGGGTCCAAAGCTCAGGAAACCTCCTTCAAAATTATCTCTAGATGGTACCGGGTACCAGCAGTCCTTCATAGATAGTACCCAGTGGTCTCAGACAGATGTTGGAGATGTGGGGAGGGGGAAGGGACAATGTCACACATATGGTGGGGGTGCCCTATAATAAATGTATTTTGGGCAAAGGTGGTTCACATGATTGAGAAAATAACTGGTTTGACTATCCCTAATACGCCAGAAGCCCTCCTTTTATCAATGTTACCAATAAGTAAACGTTGTTATAAAATGTCATCAATAGGCTACCTAATACAGGCGGCTAAGAATGTCATTCCACGACACTGGAAAAGCAGAGACCCACCCACTGTGGAGGAATGGTTTGCGGAGATCTCCCTCCTTAATAGGATGGAGCATCTGATTGCCATCTCACCGGATGATGTTGATAGATACTGTGTGATTTGGAGGGATTGGATGGATTTCCAAAACTCTGACGCCTACCATCTAGCCCCCAACTAAAGTTATCCGGGATGTCGTCACAACAATGATCATAATCACACTCTATTGATTGGTGGTCTGCCGTGGTCCGCTCCCTCTCTCTCTATCTTTCATATGGAAAAATGCATGCTTGATCTGGATATTGATGGAAAACCCTCCCTGTACCCCCCCAATGTACTGTAGTTATGCATAGATTTATAGTTACGTTACCCCTTTTACTATGTATATTGTATTTTCTTGTACTTTTTCAACACAAAAAATAAAAAAACCCTTGAATTTGAAAAAATACAGAGTGATGCTTGCACGTTTCTGGCATAGCTGCCCTTAGTCATGGAATATACAAAAGTGATATCAAGTGCCATACATATAGGAAAAGATTGCTGACTCTGTATTTTTTTAATCATGGACATCCCTGTTTTTAATGGATTAAATAAATGGAAGTTTTAGTCAAGTACCGATCCTGTTTCCTATTATTGCTCGATACAAGTCTGTCATATTGATTGAACTGTTAGAGCAAACTAATTGTTTTAAAAGCGAACTGGCACTTTAAAACATTGTCTTCTTCTTTTAACCATGGTTACCTCCAGGGAAAAATATGCGGTTATTATTGCTTTACATCAAAGAGATTAACTTGCAAGGACATTGCTACTTGTAAAATTCCCCTAAATCAACCATTTATTGGATCAAGAACTTCAAAGAGATAAGTTAAGTTGCTATGAATGAGAATTCAGATCACTCCAGAAAGTTCAACAAGTGCCAGGACTATCTCCTAAAGAGGATTGAGCTATGGGATTGGTTTAATGCCAGTGCAGAGCTTGCTCAGAAATGGCAGCAGGCAGGTGTCAGTGCATCCGCATACAAAGTGAGGCTATGGCTTTTGGAGGCTGCTTGTCAAGAAGGTCCACAACGAAGCCAGAAAATAAGTTTGGGCAGCAATGTGGAGAACTTTGTGGTTAAAACGAGAATGACTTTAACTTGTATCTTAAATTTGATGGGTAGCCAGTAGAGATGAGCGTTGTTCTACTCGAACTGTTCGCCAATCTCAAATTCGAGCTGTTTTGGGCGGTGTTCGAGCCGTTCGGCGAACACGAACGATTTGAGAAAAATTCGGCTGTTCGAGGTTATGTTCGATAACTGTTCGTGCACCAAAATCATAACTGGATTTTTTCTCAGTAATGATGAAAATTAATGTTAATATGCAGTTTGAGTGTACAGCGGGGTGGGGGGAGGGGCAGGGGATGGATCTCTGCAGGAATAATGAAGATCTCCATTTTTTTTTCTCTTTCCCGCATTTGCAGTGGGGAGGTGCAGTCTGTCAGCCTATCAGCAGCGCACACACGGAGCGAACTGCTGTTTTTCACACAAGCAAGGGCATGTGTCATTGGCAGTGTATGTCACATGTCCTTGCCCTATAAGACCAAGCCATTTTCCCCGTCGCCACCATTTTCTCACTGCTGCAGCTGCGTGTTAGACGGCACCGCTGTTGCTGTGTGCGCTATACCTTGTTAATTTCAAGCCAATTTTCGCACAAATCTACAGATAGCTTGGGAGTAGGGAATAGTTGTGATTGCAGTCCTTTTAAGGACTAGGTTACAGCATTTCCTACGACTTTTATCAGGCAGGTCTGTGCTCTTAAATAGATAGATTGTGGGAGTAAAGACTAATTGTAATTGGAGTCCTTTTCAGGACTAGGTTACATCAGTTCCTATCAGTTTTTGCCAGGCAGGTCTGTGCCAGTGCTGTGCAAGTTTTTTTCACAGCATTTGGCTGAATCTAGCAAAGCTAAACCTTTTTGGCCTATTGCAGAGTGTGTTAGTCAGTGGAGTAGCCTATCTGTGTTGCAAGATATACCACCTGTGTATAGAATACCAATTTTTTTACTGCACCTAGTGAAGTAAAATCTTTTGGGCATAGCATCATTCTATTAGTCCATCTATACTGACCTCCATCAGGTTGCAAATTGAATATAATTTTTTTCTGCATCTAGCTCTGAAAAAATATTTGGGCTTCTAGCAGTGTGTGGGACTTGTTCTATTAGTCCATCTATACTGACCTCCATCAGGTTGCAAACTGAATATAATTTTTTTCTGCATCTAGCTCTGAAAAAATATTTGGCCTTCTAGCAGTGTGTGGGACTTTCTCTATTAGTCCATCTATACTGACCTCCATCAGGTTGCAAATTAAAAATAATTTTTATCTGCATCTAGATCTGAAAAAATATTTGGCCTTCTAGCAGTGTGTGGGACTTTCTCTATTAGTCCATCTATACTGACCTCCATCAGGTTGCAAATTAAAAATAATTTTTATCTGCATCTACCTCTGAAAAAATATTTGGGCTTCTAGCTGTGTGTGGGACTTGTTCTATTAGTCCATCTATACTGACCTCCATCAGGTTGCAAACTGAATATAATTTTTTTCTGCATCTAGCTCTGAAAAAATATTTGGCCTTCTAGCAGTGTGTGGGACTTTCTCTATTAGTCCATCTATACTGACCTCCATCAGGTTGCAAACTGAATATATTTTTTTTCTGCATCTACCTCTGAAAAAATATTGGGCTTCTAGCTGTGTGTGGGACTTGTTCTATTAATCCATCTATACAGACCTCCATCAGGTTGCAAACTGAATATATTTTTTTTCTGCATCTACCTCTGAAAAAATATTGGGCTTCTAGCTGTGTGTGGGACTTGTTCTATTAATCCATCTATACAGACCTCCATCAGGTTGCAAACTGAATATAATTTTTTTCTGCATCTACCTCTGAAAAAATATTTGGGCTTCTAGCTGTGTGTGGGACTTGTTCTATTAGTCCATCTATACTGACCTCCATCAGGTTGCAAACTGAATATAATTTTTTTCTGCATCTAGCACTGAAAAAATATTTGGCCTTCTAGCAGTGTGTGGGACTTTCTCTATTAGTCCATCTATACTGACCTCCATCAGGTTGCAAATTAAAAATAATTTTTATCTGCATCTAGCTCTGAAAAAATATTTGGCCTTCTAGCAGTGTGTGGGACTTTCTCTATTAGTCCATCTATACTGACCTCCATCAGGTTGCAAATTAAAAATAATTTTTATCTGCATCTACCTCTGAAAAAATATTTGGGCTTCTAGCTGTGTGTGGGACTTGTTCTATTAGTCCATCTATACTGACCTCCATCAGGTTGCAAACTGAATATAATTTTTTTCTGCATCTAGCTCTGAAAAAATATTTGGCCTTCTAGCAGTGTGTGGGACTTGTTCTATTAGTCCACCTATACTGACCTCCATCAGGTTGCAAATTCAAAATAATTTTTTGTCTGCATCTAGCTCTGAAAAAATATTTGGCCTTCTAGCAGTGTGTGGGACTTTCTCAATTAGTCCATCTATACTGACCTCCATCAGGTTGCAAACTGAATATATTTTTTTTCTGCATCTACCTCTGAAAAAATATTTGGGCTTCTAGCTGTGTGTGGGACTTGTTCTATTAGTCCATCTATACTGACCTCCATCAGGTTGCAAATCAAATATAATTTTTTTCTCCATCTAACCCAGCCAATAGTTTTGGCCTAATACCACAGTTTGGCCACTCAGCTCTGCTCGGTTCCCATCCATTGTTTTTTTGTGCAAACAACTCCAGAGTTGTGAATTAGTTAACCACCAAAATGAGTGGAAAAAGGCCTGCTGCTGGTGGAAAGGGCAATAGGCGTGTTGGGAAGGGGAAAAAAGGTTGTGTCCGTGGGGTAGGTGTTAAAGCAATAGTAACATCTCCAGAAGAAAGACCATCTTCCAGCCAAACTAAAATGTCTACTTCTTTTAGCGGACAATGTGATAAGATCCCTTTCTTACGGCCACGCCAATCGCTACAAATTCCAGATGAGGCACAAAAACAGCAGGTGCTTCAACGGATATCAAGTGCTCCTTTAAGTGGGCTCTCCTCCACATCAACTTCAACATCACAAATACTCCAGTCCTCAAAGGTGTCACCCCAATCGCACTTGCTTCCTCACAGCTCCCAAATCTCCAGCTGCCCGTCTGAGTATGAGGTAGAACAGATGGTTGAGTCTGCAGAGCTGTTTACTCATACTATAGCCTGGGAATCAGAGGTCGACTCCAGCGCTTCTGTGAATCGAGACGAGGAAATGATCTGCACTGATGCCCAGAATCTTTATGAGTCGGATCCAGGACCAGACGCAGAAGGTTCTGACCATAATGTAGACCCTCATTCCCAAACTGTAACTCCTGTTGGTGGAGACAATGAGGAAGACGATGATGAGACTCAAATACCTGATTGGAGCGACAACTTTAGTTTTTTGTCAGGGCAGGAACAGGTTGGCTCTGAGGACGACGGGTGTGATAACGCACAGGGTGATGATGATGAGGTTGGAGATCCCACTTACTGTCAACCCACAGTCAGCCAAGAGATGAGGTCAGCAGAGGAGGTGGAGGAAGATGCTAGTGACGACGAGGTCAGGTTGCGCCTTCCTGGACAGAGACGTAGTACTGGAAGCACGTCAACAACTGCATCCTCAAACACAACTCTGCCTCTCACCACAAGATGTGGTGGCTCTTCAGGTCGCATGGGTGCTAAGCCTTGCATAGCCTGGGCATTTTTTCAGATCGATAAAGATGACCCAACTCGTGTTATCTGTAACATTTGTCAGCAAAAGCTAAGTAGAGGCCAAAAAATACATAGTTTGAGTACTTCATGCATGAACCGGCACATGGACATGAAGCATAAGTTGCAGTGGGAAGCTCAGTGTGCTACAATGCGGCCTAGCCGGCCGGGCCAACCACCGTCTGCCATATCTTGTGCATCCGCGGCCTCTTCATCCTCTGTGACTGGGGGGACAGCAGTCACACCTGTTTTGGGGCGCAGACCTGCCACCTCTTTACCCGCAACAGCCAGCGTGATTGGCAGGTCATCATTTTCTTTGGAGGTGGTAACACCAGCTGGTGTTGAGCGCTGTCCGACATCGATAGCACCACCTTTGGATCAAGGCAACCTAACATGTCCGCCTGCATCTTCCTCACAGACCGGCAGTTTGCCGGGGACACCCTTATCAACCCCGTCTAAGCACAATAGCCAGCCCTCGGTCCCTCAGATGTGGACAAGTAAAAGACCATTTCCTCCTAGCCATGAGAAAGCTAAGAGGTTGAATTTCACCATCTGCAAGCTCTTGGCTACAGAAATGCTGCCTTTCCGCCTGGTGGACACAGAGGATTTTCGAGACCTTATGTCCGTCGCAGTGCCCCAGTACCAGATGCCCAGTCGGCACTACTTCTCAAAGAAAGGTGTGCCTGCGCTCCACCAGCATGTCGCACACAACATCACCGCTTCTTTGAGAAACTCTGTGTGTGACAGGGTGCATTTCACCACAGACACTTGGACGAGTAGGCATGGACAGGGGCGTTACATGTCGCTGACTGGGCACTGGGTAACTATGGTGACAGCAGGACAAGGGGCTGCTGTCCAAGTCTTGCCGTCCCCACGAGTTGTGCGTCAATCCTCTTTATGTCAAAGTTCCTCCACTGCTTCTGCCTCCTCAACCTCCTCTCGGTCTTCCACCTGCACCCAAAGCCTGTCTGGTCATGCCACAAGCTTTCTAACTGCGCAGAAGGGATCCTGCACACCTCCTTACTATGCTGGCAGTAGGGCTCAACGTCATCAGGCGGTTTTTACTTTGAAATGTCTGGGAAATGTGAGTCACACAGCTGAGGAGTTGTGGTCAGCTCTGGAGAACCAATTTCATGAATGGTTGTCTCCACTGGACCTGAAACCAGGGAAGGCCGTGTGCGACAATGCTGCAAACCTGGGTGCGGCCCTTCGCCGGGGCAATGTCACACACGTGCCTTGTATGGCTCACGTGTTGAACCTGGTTGTCCAGCAATTTTTAGCCCACTATCCCAGACTAGATGGCCTTCTGCAGAGGGCACGGTTGCTGTGTGCTCACTTCCGCCGTTCGCATCCCGCAGCTCAGCGACTTACATCTCTACAGAAGTCGTTGGGCCTGCCACTTCACCGGCTAAAATGCGATGTGCCTACCCGGTGGAATTCAACTCTGCACATGTTGCAGCGACTGTGGCAGCACCGACAAGCCCTGGTGCAATACGTTCTGACGTATAGCCTGGGCCAACGAGATCCAGAGGTGGGGCAAATCACGCTGGAGGAGTGGTCTCAGATCAGGGACCTATGCACCCTTCTGCACAGTTTTGAAATGGCGACGAAGATGTTTAGTGCTGACGATGCCATTATCAACATGACTATTCCGGTGATTTACATGCTGGAGCACATGTTAAACAGAATTCGGAGTCAGGTGGTGGCACAAGAGGAGGTGGAGGAAGTAGAGGAGGAGGAGTTGTATGCGGAAGGGCTAACATCTGCAAGGTCCAGACGGTCGGCAGCACCAAGGCGGCAGGCATGTGAGGGTGGGGGAGATGGTTTTACCAGGGCGCATGGTAGCAGCCAAACTAGTGAGGAAGGTGCAGGAGCCCAGGAAGAAGTGGAGGACGAACTGATGGAAGACTCATCAGATGAAGGAGACCTTGATCACATTTCTGTTGTGCGAGGTTGGGGGGAGAGGACAGAGGAAGGAAGCATGATTGTTACCTCGCCACCAACACAACAGGGACTTGGTGCTCCTGGATGCGCAACACACATGAGTGCCTTCTTGCTGCACTACCTGCAACATGACCCTCGAATTGTGAGAATTAGAAATAATCCTGACTACTGGGTTGCCACACTGTTAGATCCCCGGTACAAAAGTAAATTTGCCGAAATTATTCCTGCCATAGAAAGGGATGCACGCATGCAGGAGTATCAGCAGAGACTGTTGCAGAATCTTACATGTGCTTTTCCACAAAACACCAGTGGTGCACGTAGTGAATCTCACAGTTCCAACTTGCCAACCGTGGGACCGTCAAGTGTTCAGCACTCAAACCGTAACAGAACCACAGTATCTGCTGGTAACATCAATTTTGCGGAATCATTTCACCACTTTTTTAGCCCATCCTTTGCAAGGCCACAGGAGACAAGAAGTCTGACACATAGTCAACGCCTAGAGACGATGGTACAGGAGTATCTCCAAGTAAACATTGAAGCCATGACTGTGTCACTGGACCCTTGCTCTTTTTGGGCTTCCAATCTGGATAAATGTCCGGAGCTAGCCACTTACGCCTTGGAGATCTTGTCATGCCCCGCAGCCAGCGTTCTGTCTGAACGTGTGTTCAGCGCTGCTGGTGGTGTGCTGACAGATAAGCGCACGCGGCTCTCCACTGATAATGTAGACAGACTCACGTTCATAAAGATGAACAAATCATGGATCTGAAACGACTTTTCTACCCCTGTGTCATCCTGGGGAGAGTAAAAGCTTGATGATTGGTTAAAATCACCCTACCAACCGTTTTAAGCTTTCAAATTACTAATCATGTTTATCTGTATCTTGGCTGGAAAATAATTTGGGCTTTGTAGCAGTGTGCAGCACTGATCCTATTAGGCCATCTATACTAAGCTCCACCAGATTTAAAATTAATAATAATTTTTAGCTGCATCTAGCCCGGAAAATAATTTTGGGGCTCCGATATGCGCAAGACACATACGTGCCTTCTTGCTGCATTACCTGCAACATGACCCTCATATTGTCAGAATTCGAAGTAATCATGACTACTGGGTTGCCACACTCTTAGATCCCCCAAACTTTTCGATCAACCTTTTCATTTTAATAAAGACCAAAAAAATGGTCATTTTTGAAATTATAAGCATTAGCAAGTTATTAGAAACTGAAATCAAACAGTTTTCAACTCAAAACTTTATTCTAGGTGATGTTACATTTTCACATAGGACCCCTTGTTCGAAAGGAGCTTCTGAACTCTCTCGTCCATTGAATTTGTCAGGTTTTGGATGGTTTCTGCTTCAATTGTTTTGCATGAGGAGAGAATACCCTCCCAGAGGTGTTGCTTAGATGTGAACTGCCTCCCGCCATCATAGACACTCCTTTTGATGATGCTCCAGAGGTTCTGAATGGGGTAGAGGTCAGGGGAGCATGGGGGTCACACCATAAGTTTGTCCCCTTTTATGCCCATATCAGCCAGAGATGCAGATGTTTTATGTGCAGCATGAGATGGTGCATTATCATGCAAAAAATGATCTTGCTGTGAAATACACGGTTCTTCTTCTTGAACCATGGCAGGAAGTGCTGTTTGAGAAAATCCACATACATTATGGAGTTCATCTTTAGCGCCTTCAGGGATCCTAAAGGGGCCGACAATCTCTCTCCCCATGATTCCAGCCCAAAACATTACTCCACCTCCTCCTTGTTGGCGCTGTAGCCGTGTTTGCGTGGGGTGTCCATCAACCAGCCATCCTCCACTCCATCCATCTGGACCATCGAGCGCTGCACGGCACTCATCCGTGAACAAAACAGTTTTGAAATCAGTCTTCATGTAATGTTTAGCCCACTGGAGCCGTTTCTGCTTGTGTGAAGTGGATAGAGGAGGTCGACAGGATGACGTATGCACAGCTGCAAACCTCTGAAGGACCCTGCATCTTGTTGTTCGGGGGACGTTGGAGGCACCAGCAGCTTCAAAAACTTGTCTGCTGCTATGACAAGGCTTTTTTGCCGCTGCTCTTTTAACCTGACGTAATTGCCTGTAGGAAAGAGTCCTCAATTTGCCCTTATCAGCACGCACACGTGTGTACTGTGAATCAGCTACATACTTCTTGATTGCCAAGACACTTCATCCTGATCATCGCACAATGTTGATTGTAGTCATGCCTTGACCTAAACACTCCACAATTTGTTGCTTCTCAGCAGCCGACACATCCTTTTTCTTTCCCATTTTGGCAGAAAATGTAGGCTGCTTAATAATGTGAGACAGCCTTCTTAAGTAGTCTTGCCTTTCATTGGACACACCTGCCAAACTAATTAGCACAGGTGTCTGCAATTGCTTACAGTGATATAAAGAGCCCTGACACACATCACCATCAATGAGTTTAACTGACAAACAAACAAATTCTTCCCTTATCACTCCTAAACACTTTTTGCATAACAATTTGGAACACAGTGTACATGTGCTTTTCCACAAAACACCAGTGGTTCACGTAGTGAATCTTACAGTTCTAACTTGCCAACCGTGGTCTGTATGGAGTTGTTCAATAAAGGGCCCAAAATTAAGATAACATAGATGGGAGAGGTCTCTATGAATAGGAATTCCTAAGTATTTGATACCCTGTGAGGGCCAGGCAAAGGGAAAGTTGGACTGGATGGAATCCTATATGGATTTGGGGAGGGAGGGCCTCAGACTTCGCTGCATTGATTTTAAAATTTGACCATGTAACAAAGTGATCTATTTCAGCCATAACAGCATGGATGGATATATGTGATTGAGTGATATATACTAGGACATCATCAGCAAATAGAGAGCACTTGTACTCGGTGCCTCCCACCTCAATCCACCTAATATTGGGGTTATGGCGAATTGATGAGAGCAGGTGCTCCGTCACTAGGATGTATAAGAGAGGGGACAGAGGACATCCCTGCCTTGTCCCATTGGTGATTGTGAAAGGTGATGAAAATGTTCTGACGCACCCCCTGGGCCTTGGGACACCCGGAGCCGGACCCTTTTTGGTGGATGCTGGTGGTTGTAGTCTTCGTGGCGGCGACCCGGTTCCGTGGCTCAGGGTGGTCAAACCAGTGGCGGAACTATTTATGTGGTTTTGATGTTTAAATGTCCGACTACGCCACCCGTGGATTGCGGTCAGAGTGAACCGCCGCTGCAGGGCAGACCGCTGAGGCTGGTGTTGTGGGTGCAGCAGAGCGTAGCATAACTCCCCACGAGAGGAGTATAGCCTCAGGGCAGTGTATGCGGAGGATGGGGGTGATGGTGCAGGGCAGCAGCAGTAACGACACGGAGTCAGTGATGCAGTCCAGGGCCTTTACTCACAGTTCTTATTATCCAGACCACGTCTGCAGGTAACGGCTGCCCACGTCGTACTGTGCTCACCAGGTGAGGGGCTCAGACAACTCCCAGATAACTTTGGAGCGCTTCACAGGACCCCCTTTGTGTGTCCTTTGTCTGGCCTTTCTTACCAACCCTTCTGTCCGGCTGCCTCGGGCCTCCTCTTGGTAAACTTGGCGCCAGTTTCCCTGACCCTATGTGGTGCCTTCCTAGCGGGTGTAGCGAGGGGCTGCGCCACATAAAATGTCAGAGCCTCCGGTTTCTAGCTGAGGGTCGTTTCCTGCCTCCACTAGTTTCGGGGACCGGTCTCCCCCTTTGGCCTGACCCCTCCACGCAGGTGGATTCGGGCGTGCGGTGGCGACTCGCCCGTCCGCACCCCTGGGATCCCTTCATTCCTCGATCCTGGAGCCTTCTCCGCTCCTCTTCCTTCCTTCTCCCTCTTCCAGGTCTGGGCCTCTGTTACTAGGCCCGCCTCCGGAGCAGAGCTCATGCAGAGCCCCTGCTCCCTGCCACTTCTGCTCAGACTTCTCTGCCCTGAACTAAGATGGTGCCCACCTTTTATACTCCCTTCTCAATGCACCCAGGAACTGCTTCCTCCCTGCTCCTGCACTACAGGGTTCCCCTTCCTCAGTGTTCCCTCCCCCCACTCCAGCCAGGGACAGGGACTGTCGTGCCCATCTCAGAGGCATATTGGTCGCCCTGCCCCACGGCAATGTGGTGTAATGCATGCAGGTGTCGGGTCCTGATCCACACTCCATCCTTACCTGAGAGTGAGATATCACACCTCTGGGTGAGGTGCAATACCTCTGTAGCAACCGAGCCCTCAGGGTGCTACAGTTCCATTCATCTTCAGCCTAGGTGACGTATTGTGATACAGGGCCGTGATTTTGGCTATAAAAGGGTCCCCTAGACCCCTACCCCAAGCTTTTTAAGAGAATCACATATGGCGTGCCAGGAGACTCTATGGAATGCTTTCTCAGCATCCAACGAGAGTATCTAATTACAAATTTTTAACTGCATCTAGCCCAGGAAATACTTTGTGCCTAGTAGCAGTGTCTGCTAGTCAGCGGATTATCCCGGCTGTTAAGCAAGCTACACCACCTGTAGTTTGGACACTTCATTTTTTCAAAGGAAATGCTTCAGGACCACGGGATACTCAGTGAAGAGCATCAGGAGGCACCCCAAGGCATAGGGGCTGGGACTGGCAGTAGGATGCCTTGTGGTGGACAGCCGAGCTCGATCCTTATAACAGCTTTTTAACTGCAGCAGCTTTAGTGGACGCTACTGGAGCTGGAATTACCACGGCTGCTGGCATGAGACTTGCCCTCCAATAGATCCTTGTAAATGGATTTAAAGTGTATTCATTCAAATTAGAGAGACAATTTAAATTAAAAAGCTTAGAGCTGCCTCCACCACAGGGGGGCTCGCTCGACCCACCAGCGGACAGGCACCAGTATTGGGAGAGGGGGGCTGGCCGTCAGGGTTCACCGCGGCTCTGGCACAAACCCAGCGACACGGAGGTGGCACGGGCAGGAGCGGACTGAATGTGTCGGCTTCTCACTTTTTGGATTTTAGAAGGGCATGACATGCCTATATCTGTGTCTCCCCCTCCTTTTACTCCTCCACCTCTTTTCTTTTCGCATGACTATTGTGATGAAAGCCGGCCGGTGGGTGCAGCTCTCTGGCGCCCCCTTACCTCTCAGGTCAGTCAAGGTACTGCACCTAGAGAAAGTAGTGCCAGGAAGCTGCAACCAGCGCAGGGAACACGGTAGTGTGTTATCCCTTCAACGTCACTAAACCGTAACGTCACTACACAGCACAACTCGCTAGCGCCCTCTTAGCCTCAGGTCAGTCAAGGAACTGCACCTAGGATAAGCGGTCGCCAGGGAGACTGTCCTGTAACCTACTGGGTATCGGGGCCCTCTGTAGTGAGGGCGGTATATATATCTTCCTTGGCCGCGCCAGGAATATATATATCTGAACCTCCGACCGTCACTACCAGCCTTCCCCAATCCCCAGTTGGTATGCTGCCACCAGTCCCTATTTTAGATATACGCCCAGTCCGTGAATGGGCCTATATCGGGTCAGGAACCAACCCTGGGTAGCGTTTTTGGCTTGAGCCGAGCTCACACGGACGTGCGTTCGTTATGCAGAATAAAAGGCAGGCCCACAATTACTTGAGGTAATTGATTATAATAATACACTAGATACACGATATACAACTAAATATACACAGGTATAAGGTCAGGCTAAACTATACAACAATGGAATACAACACACAGAATCACCACAGCATATCAGTTACCGGTTTCTTGATTTTCTTGTGACGCAGGGAGAGGATTCTGCGATCGCAGGCACGGTTCTTTGTTACAGGCTGAGGCCTACCACCGCATGGTCAAACTGCTCCTCCCCTTGGTGGCCTCAGCTGGTGCTCAGATGTTCAGCACACCACTCTTGGGTCAAGACTGACTTGTCTCTTGTCTGTCCTGCTATCTTACCTGCCCCGTCCCGCCCACTGCTGGTGAGGTCAGCTGACTCAGTCTCCACCCTCAGGTCTAACTTCGATCAGAAGCCCAAATTCTAAGGAACCCAATAACTTCTTCTGGGATGGTCTCAGGATACCCACAGGGGTTCCCACGGATTCGGGCCGCCGTAACCGACCTTTTGATATCAATTATGATACCATACGGTCCTCAGGAATGGCTCAGCGCTATATCTTGGCTTCCAGAGCACGTACAAACGTCTACCGCGGAGGCTTGTGTGCGCAATGGCTCCGGGACACCGTGATATTTTTTTATTGGCCCATCCCACGCAACATGCGTGTACTTTTCATGTTTCTATATCTTATGCCTCCATGCTTGTGACAGACAAAGAAACTAGTCCTATGGGACAAATGGTCAGTTACAGATGGACGAAGCACCCCCCCCTGCTGGCTGTGTTTCCTCTCGAAGTCTTTGAAGCTCCTAGCATTCAAGTGTTAAGTAGGCTTCTTATCTTACAGGAGCCTGGATGGGGGGAAACTATCTAGTTGACGTTTTAACAGAAGGTCCCAAGGGTGGGGGCTGCTGAAGTGTGGCCATCCCTGGATATGATTTATCATTACCAAGATGGCGGCTACAGGTTCATCACAACTATATGTACTTGTCACTTTTCCATGTGTTAGTTGTGTCTTCTGAGCAGTTTGTCAGCTTTTGGACACTTTTGAAGGTGTTTTCTATGTGTTTCTATGTGTTTTTGTTTGCCTGCCATTGGTTTTAATGGTGTTCGAAGGTGTTCGACGAACAGTTCGACGAACAGTTCGGCGAACACACGAGTGTTCGACGAACCGAACCGAACTCGAACACTACGGGGGTGGCTCAACACTAGTAGCCAGTAGTGATGAGCGAGCATACTCGCAAGTACTCGGTACTCACCCGAGCATCTCAGTACTCGAGATGCTCGGAGCTCGCCGAGTACTTGCGAGATGCTCGGGCGGATGTTCGGGTCCCCTCCCTGCATGTTTGGCGCTCTTAAGAGCGCCAATCAACATGCAGGGATTGCCTGCCACTCACTGTAATGCCGCAGCCATGGTGTTTGTGGCATTACAGTGATTTGCTGGCCGCACAGTGTCATCAGGTCCTGGCGCCGCCATGCTTGTCACAGTCACTCTGGAATCAGGGAGTGTAGGGAGAGGTGCTGCTGAGCTAGGGAGAGATTTGGTTGTGTATTAGGTAGTGTAGGGAGAAAACAAGCACATTACACATATTCATCTCAACAAACAGTCCTTCTGAGGACTAATCCATCTGCAGAGATATCAGGCAGGCAGTGTATATAGGCAGGCAGGCAGTGTATATAGCAGACTGCATTGCATATAGCACAAGAGGCTCCATTCCAGTTCTGCCTTCTGCTGCTGTTAGATATTTCTAAACAAAGGCCCAGGTCTCAGGGGCCAGGAATAATTTTTTTTGGATCTTAATCCTCATTATTTGCTTAAAAAGCAATCCAGAGAACACCGTTTTTCTGCACCAATTGCTTGTTGGCACTGCAGAATACAGCCAGGTCCTTTCCATAGTACAGCGCTAAAAATCCAGCTATTTAAAACTGTTTTCTCCATCACACGGATCACATATACGTTTTCAGAGAATACTGCAATTTTTGGCCTCCTTTCAAATTTTTTTTCACTGTGTCAGCGAAGTTTTTGACACCGGTTTGCGGTTCAAAATAGTTACCTACAGGCCAGGTATTGAAAACTGTGTTTTCTCTGTCACACATATCACATATACGTTTTCAGAAAATACTGCAATTTCTGACCTCCATTAAAAATTTGTTTCAGTGTGTCAGTGAAGCAATTGACACCAGATTGCTGTTCAAACTAGCTACCTACAGGCCAGGTATTTAAAACTGTGCTTTCTCCGTCACACGGGTCACATATAAGTTCGCTCCAAATTCAGTCATTTGTAGTGAGCGTGGAAGATATTGTCCTCCATTTA
The DNA here is from genome assembly GCF_046119375.1 of Phyllobates terribilis. Taxonomy (NCBI): domain Eukaryota; kingdom Metazoa; phylum Chordata; class Amphibia; order Anura; family Dendrobatidae; genus Phyllobates; species Phyllobates terribilis. The sequence goes on from NW_027362763.1 coordinate 413,382,865, forward strand.
AAATGGGCAAGGCACGTGGCAAGGGACGGGGAACTGGATGTGATGGTGCATGCAGAGGCCGAGGCCGTGGACAAGCTGAAATTGTGCCACAACAAACACCCACATCTTCTCGCCCGACCTTCCTGTCCCAATTCCTAGGGGACCGCAGCACACCACTATTGAACCCAGAGCAGTGTCAAAAAGGTTGTTGGTTGGATAGCGGATAATGCTTCCAGTCACTTAGCTGCCACCACCACCACCCTGTCTTCCACACGGTCAAGTCTCAGTAGCCGTGAGTCTGGACTGCATATTCCTCATCCTTATCCTCCTTCCTCCCACCATGCCGAGTGCCCGGAGACAAATGATCCAACACTTGGACACTCTGAAGAGCTGTTCACTTTTCCATTTATAGATTTGGGCCTCTTGTCCGGTCCACTTGAAGCGAGGCAAGAGGAGATCGCATGTATCGATGCCCAAATATTTGAGCAGCCACGGTCACACGAAGGCGACAGTAGGAAAGTGTCACAAGAGGTGGACGATGATGAGATGTTAGAACCCTCCTGTCTGTTTTTTTCCATCTTGTGTTTTGCGGTCACGTGACAACTTCTCTGTTTAGGAGGTGTCCCATTTTTGTCCCAGTCTTTAGTTCTTTTAGGGACCCCTCCCCTTATTCTATAGGTCTTCATTCAGACTAGCCGAGGACTAAGGCAGGTCTGTTCGCTAGGAACAGGCAGTCCGCTACATCGTAGGGATTCAGCTTAGTCTTACTGTAGGGACAGCTTTCCCCTATCTTTCCTTAGTACTTGTTGCAGATCATAACAGTAAGTCCAGCCCAAAAAAACTAAAAGGAAAAAAATTCGGGGATCAGTATGGTTTCCGTCCAGGATTTGGCTCAACGCTTGCAGGGATTGTCTCTGGAGGTGGCCGAGCTACAGCAACAAGTGAGTAGCTGTTCTGGAGCGCATTTTGTGGAACCCAAGGTAGGTGTAACGGGTCTGGGAGGTGGAAACTCTGAGCTACTATACAAAGGGGCAGTCCTTGTAAGGAAGCGGGTGGCTCCCAGGGAAGGCGGGCAGGTAGTCACGGCAAGTGACAGGAACAGTCTCTGGGAAGAAGGGCAGGAGGTCACGGCAAGTAACGGGTAAGAGTCTCTAGACAGGCAGATGGTCACGGCAAGTGACAGCAGAGACCCCAGGTAGGCTAGCAGGCGTGTAGCAGGTGAGCGCTCCCAGGTGAGCAGGTAAGAGTCTCTCGGCTGGCTGGCAGGTGGTCACGGCAGGTGACGGCAGAGCCTCCAGGTAGGCTAGCTGGCAGGTAGCAGGTGAGCGCTCCCAGGTGAGCGGGTAAGAGTCTCTCGGCTGGCTGGCAGGTGGTCACGGCAAGTGACGGCAGAGCCTGCAGGTAGGCTAGCTGGCAGGTAGCAGGAGAGCGCTCCCAGGTGAGCGGGTAAGAGTCTCTCGGCTGGCAGGTGATCTCAGGCAGGTATCAGGCAGTTATCAGGCAGGTATCAGGCAGGAGCTTCCTGATCAGCAGGCGGACTGGTCCATAGACAGACTGTCGGATGCAGGTAGACAGACTGTCGGACCGCAGGAATGCAAGCAGGTAGACAGAGCTGGAAAGCAGACTGGCAACGGGACCTGAGGGCTGAAGCAGAGATGAAAGGCTTTGCAACAACTTTGCTCGGGCACCTCCATTTTGGAGGAGGTGTCTTATATATGGGAGCTCCACCGGCAATTGGCCAGGGACTCCTTAGGACGGCGCGCGCAGCCCCTTTAAGAGAGAGGGAGCGCGCGCTCGCCCTAAGCACAGTGCCCGGGAAGCGGCGAGCGCTGCCAGCAGCGCGGGAAGAGGACGTCGAGGACGGAGCAGGGAGGTGAGAGGAACGGCGTCTCTGCCTATCAGGAGGCAGGGATGCCGACGCTACAGTAGGACTGCCTGATGTTTTTTATGGTAAACAGCAAGATTTTTTTTCCTTTAAAAATGCTTGTTTATAATATTTTCGTTTGAGACCAAGGTCCTCTGGGAATGAATCACAGCGCATTTGTTTTATTATGTCATTTTTGCGCAATGAACCACAGGGGTGGGACATTTCTCTCCAACCTAATGATCCATGCTTAAGGTCTGTAGAAGAATTTTTTTCTGCTATGGGTCTATTATATGACGATCCTGATAGAATCTCATCTGCTGAGGCAGAACTCAGGCGTTTGAATCAGGGGTCAGGTGATGTTGAAAATTATTGCACACACTTCAGAAGATGGGCCTCAGAAGTTAAATGGCATAATCCTGTGCTGAAATGTTTATTTCTTGCTGGTCTGAGTGAAAGGGTTAAGGATCTGCTAATTGCATTCCCTGCACCTGAGACTCTGCAGGATGCATGCAATTAGCTGTTTGTGTGGACAGGAGGCTGAGGTTCAGGCTGAATGAGGTAAAGACTCCTGTAATGTCAGGTTCTAGTGCCCAGAAAATCTGCTCAGACGGCGGAGAACCGATGGAGGTTGGGACGATGTCACTCCGCTCTCAGGAGAGACCGGAGGTTCGCTGAGGGATTGTGTCATTATTGTGGTAAAGCTGACCATTTGATTAAGTATAGTGAGCTTCGTTTCAGTAAAGAAAAAAAAAAAGGTCAGGTACGCCCGTATTGCTTGTTTACGCTCTGCAGGAGTATTTCTTTCTGGGAGTACTACTTTGCAGGGAGATTTGATTGAATTTCAGGTATTTTTGGATTGTGGTTCAACACTTAATGTGATTGATAAAGGGTTTTTGGAAAAACTTAACTTGAAATCCAAACCTTTGTCATCACCTATTTCTGTGATTGCAATTGATAACACTCCCTTGAAATGTATTACTCACAAGGTTGCTGCATTTCCCCTCACTATCAATGGAGTTCACCAAGAAATTTTAGACTTAGTTGTATTAGATAATTTACCCTCTCCGGTTGTTCTAGGATTGCCTTGGTTAAAACTGCACAATCCTTTACTGGACTGGTCTACTAATGTGATTAAGTCTTGGAGTCCGAAGTGCTATGATAAATGTTGTAATGGTCGCATTGCGGCTGTGGAAAAAGGGTATTACCGTACCTGTAACATTACAACATTTATCATAGCACTTCGGACTCCAAGACTTAATCACATTAGTAGATTCAAGATTTTTGGAGGCTTTTTTCGGAGGAGGAGTCGCAAGTTTTACCTCCTCATAGGGATTATGATTGCGCCATTGAGTTTGTTCCGGGAGCTACTCTTCCCAAGAGTCGCTTGTTTAATCTGACTATCCCTGAAAGAAAGGCCTTGGAGGAGTACATACAGACTAGCCTGGCTGCTGGTCACATTAGACCTTCTAAGTCACCTGTGGCAGTTAGATTTTTCTTTGTTAAAAAAAAGGACGGGGGTTTACGTCCATGTCTGGATTTTCGTGAAATTAATAAGATTACCGTATGCAATTCCTACCCATTGCCGTTAATTCTTGACTTGTTTAACCAGTTAGTGAGGGCCAAGTGGTTCTCTAAAATTGATCTCCGGGGGGCATACAATTTGTTACGAGTGAAGGAGGGTGATGAATGGAAAACTGCTGTTAACACTCCGGTAGGTCATTTTTAGAATCTGGTGATGCCTTTTGGTCTTACCAATGCACCTGCATTTTTTCAGAACCTTATTAATGACATCCTGAGACCTTTGATTGGTAAGAATGTGGTTGTGTATTTGGATGACATTTTAATTTATTCACCAGATCTAGAGTCCCATTGGCAGAGTGTACGTGAAGTTTTGCAGTTATTGAGTGATAATTCACTCTTTGCTAAGCTGGAGAAATGTGAGTTCGCTGTGCAGAAAATTAGTTTTTTGGGCTACATTGTCTCCAGCGAGGGCTTTGAGATGGACCCTGTGAAGGTTCAGGCGGTGCAGGAATGGCCTAGGCCTATGGTTTGAAATCTATACAAAGATTTTTGGGTTTTACCAATTATTACAGGAAATTCATTAAGAATTTTTCTGTAATTGTTAAACCTCTAACCGATCTCACCAGGAAAGGTGTGAATACGGTCCAGTGGACTAATGAGGCCTTTGAAGCGTTAAAGTATCTCAAAGAGAGGTTCAGTTCTGCCCCTATCCTTATGCAGCCTGATGAGACCAAGCCTTTTTTGGTCAAGGTCGATGCTTCATCGGTGGGGGTCGGAGCAGTTTTGTCTCAGGAGAACAGGGATGGAGCACATCCTTGTGCCTTCTTTTCGAAAAAAATTTCGGAAACCGAACTGAATTATGATGTTGGAAATCGGGAGTTGCTGGCTATTAAACTCGCGTTTGAACATTGGCGTAATTTTTTGGAAGGCGCTAGATTTCCGATTCAGGTTTTCACAGATCATAAGAATTTGATCTATCTGGATGCTGCCAAGCGCTTGAATGCCCGTCAAGCTAGGTAGGCACTTTTTTTTTCTCGGTTTCATTTTTCTGTTACCTATATCCCTTGTATTAAGAATGTTAAAGCCGATGCTTTATCTCGCAGCTTCTCTCCTACGGTCGGTGCCGAGGAGGAGGAGAGCATTTTACAGAAAAGAGTTGTGGTGGCGGCATTGGACTCTGTTTTGGAGGATGGGATTCTGAAAGCTCAAGATGATGCCCCATCTAACACTCCCCATGGGAGGTTGTTCGTGCCTAGAACCTTTAGGACAGATTTGTTTGTGGAGTGTCATGAGTCTCGGTTGGCAGGTCATCCAGGAATTTCTGAGACTAAGAGACTTATCAGTCGCAGTTTTTGGTGGCCTGGATGGCAGAAGGAAGTCATCAAGTGGGTGAGTCAATGTACTGTGTGTGCTAGGTCAAAGGCTTCACATACTCCTGCTGCGGGGTTGCTTTGCCGTCTGGAGGTTCTTAGTGCGTCTTGGACGCATCTCACAATGGATTTTATTACTGATCTTCCTGTGTCCGAGGGTTTTACTGTCATCTGGGTGGTCGTGGACCGTTTTAGTAAGATGTGTCATTTGGTTCCATTCATTAAGTTGCCCTGCGCCAAGACACTCGCTAAGGCTAAGGTTAAGGAGATTGTCAAGCTTCATGGCGTTCCCACGGATATTGTTTCTGATAGAGGACCTCAGTTTGTGACTGGCTTTTGGCGTCCTTTTTTGTGACAGGTTGGAAGTCCATTTGTCATTTTCGTCTGGGTATCATCCTGAGTCTAATGGACAGACTGAAAGAAAGAACCAGGATGTAGAACAGTTTTTGCGTTGTTTTGTGGCGGACAATCAAGAGGTGTGGTCTGAGGTTCTGCCTCTCGCGGAATTTGCTCTTAACAACCATACATCCTCCTCTGCTGGGTGTTCTCCTTTTTTTTGTTGTACTGGGAGACATCCGTCTTTTGGTTCGTTCTCCAGATTGGGGTCGGCGGTGCCGGAGGAGGAGAATTTTTCCAGTGATTTGGAGAGAGTTTGGACTAATGTACGTTGCAACCTTCAAGAGGCTAACAAGAAGTCCAAGAGGTATTTTGACAGGAAACATAAGGAGGTTTTGTTTACTGTGGGTGACATGGTTTGGTTGTCCTCAAAGAACCTGCGGTTGAGGATTCCCTCTAAAAAACTGGGTCCTAAGTTTGTGGGTCCATTTAAAGTGCTTCAGGTTGTTAACCTGTCTGCTGTTAGGTTGGATGTCTCTACTTCCTGGAAGATTAATCCTGTGTTTCATGTTTCCTTGTTGAAAAAGGCTGATGTGTCAGATAGGGACGCCACTGTCACAGTTCCTCCTGTGGTGGAAGACGGCGAATATGAAATTTCTTGTATCTTGAATTCTAGATGGCATAGCGGGAGATTACAGTATCTTGTCTCCTGGAAGGTTTTCGGTCCCGAAGACAACTCCTGGGTAAGGACGAATGATGTCTCTGCTCGTAGGCTTGTTAAAGCTTTCCACAAGAGGTTTTCGGATAGGCCTGGGCCGGGAGGATCCGGAGGATCCTCATAAAAGAGGGGGCACTGTTAGAACCCTACTGTTTGTTTTTTTCCATCTCGTGTTTTGCGGTCACATGACCATCTGCCTTTATATTCCAGCTTTTCCCTTTTGGCTGTGCTTGACTTCAGTGTTTGACTGTTTCTCTAGCCAGGTGCTTCGGTGCCTTTCTCTGTCAGTTCGTTTGGTCCTTCTGGGACCTCTAGTACCTTTTGTCAGTTTGTCTTTTGTGTTCTGCAACAACTTCTCTGTTTTGGAGGTGTCCCATTTTTGTCCCAGTCCTTAGTTCTTTTAGGGACCCCTTCCTTTATTCTATAGGTCTTCGTTCAAACTAGCTGAGGACTAAGGCGGGTCTGTTCGCTAGGAACAGGCAGCCCGCTACATCGTAGGCATTCAGCTTAGTCTTACTGTAGGGACAGCTTTCCCCTATCTTTCCTTAGTTCATGTTGCAGATCATAACATCAGCCTCCATCTTCGAAATGACCACATCAGTCACAAGCTGGAAGCACTGCAGCACTGCCTCGGCCAAGCGGCAACAGGCTGTGCTGAAGCTAATATGCTTAGGTGACAAACCACACAATGCTGAAGAGTTGTGGACAGCTCTGAAAGAGCAGGCAGATCTGTGGCTCACATCGCTGAACCTACAGCCAGGCATGGTTGTGTGTGACAATGGCCGGAACCTAGTGACGGCTCTGAGGCGAGGCGAGCTCACACACGTACCATGCCTGGCCCATGTGCTTAACCTCGTGGTTCAGCGGTTTCTCAAATCCTACCCGGAGCTGCCGGACCTGCTTGTTAAAGTACGCCGCCTGTGTGCCCATTTTAGAAAGTCACCTACAGCTTCTGCCGCCCTTGCCGTGTTTCATTAGCGTTTGCAGCTTCCGGCTCACAGACTGGTGAGTGATGTCCCCACGCGTTGGAACTGTACATTGCAGATGTTGGGAAGGATTTGTGAGCAGAAGAGGGCAGTTGTTGTGTACCAGCATCAACAAGGCCGTCGGTATTCAGTTCAGACTCCACACATATGTCTGACATCCATGTCCACTCCTGAGGTCTTATGTACCATCCTCCAAAACTTTGAGGACTCCACCAAGATGGTGAGCGGCGATGACGCCATAATTAGTGTCACCATCCCGCTTCTCTGTCTTCTGAAATGCTCTCTGCTCACAATCAAAGAAGATGCATTGCAGGCGGAGCACGATGAGATGGAGCAAGGAACCATACAGGGTGATTACACACAGCCCAGCCTCATCTCATCCCAATGTGGATTGGGGGACAATGAGGAAGAGGAGGAGGAGGAAGATCAGGAGCTAGTTTCATGCGCTATAGATGGTACTACCTGCACAGCTGTCATACCGTCTGTTCAGCGTGGATGGCCAGAGGACAAAGAGGAGGAGGAGGAGAGCATGGTCAGACATCCTCTTGGTGAGGACACGGAAGTCTTGCCTGTTAGTAGTCTGGCACGCATGGCTGAGTTTATGTTACGCTGCCTTTCTCATGACCCTCGCGTTCTCAAAATTTTGGGTGACAGTTATTACTGGTTGGTGACACTTCTAGACCCACGCTACAAGGAGAACTTTATATCTCTTGTTGAAGGCCTTTGTTGCAGAACTATTAAAAAAATTCCCATCTGAAAACGCTGATGGCAGAGGTCACACTTCGTTGGACAACCAAGGAGTACAGGCGAGAGAGACACAACTTCAATCCAGCAGAGGCAGGGGAACACTGTCAAAGTTCTGGGAGAATTTTCTCAGCCCCTCCCATAGCACAAGCCCTGAGGCGCGGGGTACTCTCACAAGGAGTGCAAAGTTTGGGAAGATGCTGAGGGAGTACCTTGCTGACCGTACCAACGTCCTACGTGATTCCGCTGTGCCTTATAATTATTGGGTATCCAAGCTGGATACGTGGCTCTCTATGACTTGGAGGTCCTGGCCTGCCCTGCCGCCAGCGTTTTATCAGAGCGGGTTTTTAGTGCCGCTGGTGGAATTATAACTGATAAGCGCATCCGCCTGTCAACTAAAAATGCTGACAGGCTGACTCTTATAAAAATGAACAAGGGCTGGATTGTGCCAGACTTCTCAACACCACCGAATGATAGCAGCGTAACATAAACTCAAATCCAGTGTCTTTTCTTGGGAGGTGTATTCCCATGCTCCTTTTCACACCCAGACATGGGTATATGCTTCCTGATTTTGGTTATTTGCTCTTGTCCTCCTCCTTCTCCTCATCTTCCACCACCATATCACCAGGGTGACCGTGGTCTGTGATGCAACACCCACATAATTTTTTTAAAGGGTGTTTATGATGCCCATAAAATTTTTTTTTTATACAGTATGTTCATGTATACCCCCTAGGGGTAAATGTTTGTCAGCCCATACACTTAGTGCATGTCCATTACAAGTATAGGAGGCCCGCTCCTTTCTAATGGGAACATTTTTTTATGAGGCCCTCCTCCATGTCTCTTCCAAGGGGCATTGGAGTGCCTCCCAATTTTTGGCAGGCTTTGCATTCACTGCATAGGCAAACACAATGGGAGACCCACTTCCTAATAATTGGAACATTGTTTTCAGGAGGCCCTCCTCTAAGTCTCTTCAAAGGGATATTGGGGTGCATCCAAATTTTGGGCAGCCCTACCATTACTGCATACGCACTAACAGTATAGGAGACCCACTCTTTAGTAATGGGAACAATAAAACATAGCCGGCTGATGGCTCTCTAAGAATAGTGAGGGCCGATTGCTGGCCCTTTAAGAATAGTAAAGGCTGCCTGATGGCCCTATAAAAATAGGCTTTGTGGCTTTCAGAGTCCCTCCTTCATAAATGAAACATGATGTGTCTGATGATATCTCACACGCCACATGGCCAGATAAGGTTGTAAAATGTTAAAATGACATTTCCTGGTGAATGCGTTTGTCACGGTTGAAAGCAATGCAAAAGTGAAAAAATGCATCAAAAACGCTACGTGTGAACATAGCCCAAGGTGTGGAGGAGTATTTTTGTTTTTGGTTATTTATTTTGCTTTATATACATGTCATTACCCTGGAAAGGATGTTCCTTAACATATTTCCCAGGAAAATCCATTTTGGTTTCGTTTTGGTATGTTTTATTGTGAGTCGGTAAAAGTGGCATAATACCTCTGACCACGTTGTTGACAGAAGTGACCTGGGAGTCAGAAATGCTTCCAGGGGTCTTCCCCATGCTGTCCCCATGTCATTTGAGCACTGTTCCCATAGATTTTTAGGCCCTCTGCATACCGCCGGGGAGAGCCGCCTGAAAAATGATCGAGTTTCCCATAGACTTACATTGGGCTCTTTGCTCGGTTCGAGCACCCAAGTATTCCAATGTGCTCGACCTGAGCATCGAGCACCCGAGCATTTTAGTGCTTGCTCATCACTAGTAGCCAGTACAGTGACTAGCAAAGTGTAGAGGCATCAATGGAGTTCTGCAATTTTAGAATATACTTTTTGCATCAATTCTCAGTCATTGAACAGAAACCTTCATTGTCTTCTTCCAGTGAATATAACCTAATCAGTCCAGCAACTCAATCTCCACCACATGACCAGTACAATAGATTTCTACTATATGACTGCAAACAGATCTTAAAACCCATGGCAAATTTATTTAGAAACCATACTGGGAAATTGTATAAGTTTATACACAGAAAGTAACATTTATCTGTGGAAAACAGAAAAATCCATGAACCTTTTCTTACATAATAGGGAGTACAATTGGGGGAGAAAGGTTGAACTGGATGGACCTAGGTCTTTATTCAACCTACTTTATTATGTTACTATGTTACAATACAATAATCAACATGGAAATCTTTAAAGTGCTTGGTCATTTCCAATCTATGCTTTCAGATAGGTTTCAATTTAGTAGGATTCTTGTGCTTTGCATAATGTTTGGGTGTTTCGGTATCTAACAGAAAAAGAACTTTCAATAGTAGAATATTGGGAAGCACAAATTTTTCTGGGTACTAGTAAATACAAATGTATAGCAACCACTGACTGTCATCTATATGTATATGGAATCCAAGTGAATAAAAGATACTACTATAGTACATTGGATGCCATATTTTCTAGATATTCTCTCGCAGAACCCATACTTCTGTAATACAAAGCCTTACAGTAGCACTAATCTGGGACACTTGGATTGCCTACTGCCGTATATACTATATGTATTAGAACCATATTTGCACTATGTGCCTCTCAGGAAATATATCTGGTCAGAATTATTTTTTGTATATCTGTGTGGCTCATTATCTTTTTGAGTTATGGTATTGTCATTTTACACTTCCAAATGATTGACTGTGTGATTTCGCTAAACTGGCCCAATATATAATGATCAATTAAATACTTGTTGAATAGTTGTGTTGTAAAAGAGATTTCCTACAATTTAGATAGGGACTAGCTTACTGACCACTGGGATCCAACTGTTGGGACCGATTCCAGTGATTCTGAGAATAGAGCAGTTATGAGCCTTGTCTGAATGGAGTCTAAGTGCACATGCATTTACTTCTACTTCATTGTTAATGGGATAACTGGAAATAGCAGAGCACTGTACTCAGATTAGGGTCCGTTTACATGGACTGACCATGATACACGGCGACTGCGGATTGGCAAAGGCTTACCAATCAGTGGTCTTTAAATGTCTGTTTACACAGGCAGACCAAAGCAGTTGATGTGCACAGAGCGATCTGTAATAGATCGCTTAGTGCACATAGGCTGCCATGGTTTTAAGTAGCAAGAGTCCTATTTACACAGGATGATGCGCTGCACAAAAGATCATTTCACGCAATGAACAAGCGTTTTGATTGTTTATCAGGCAATTGGCAGCCTGATTACACTGAAAGATTCTTAAGAATGCTCGTTCATGATTATCTTTCAGTGTAAATGCAGTCTTAGGCTATGTGCCCACGATGCAGAAATGCTCCGGATTTTTCCTGAGAGTTTCTGCATCTCCCTGCCAGAAAAAACGCATGCGGATGGATGCAACCAGCATGGATTTATATAGTGTGACCAAGTTAATAGTTAAAAAAAAGATTTAAAAAAAAAATATAAACATTATACTCATCTTCTGATGGCCTCCGGTCTGCGATGCGTCCTGGCTCCCCGGCAGCTCGCAATGGTCTAAAAGGACCTGTGGTGACGTCATTTAGTCATGTGACAGGTCACGCGATCGCCGACCTCAGCGGATATTAAGTGATTCAATGCAATCAATGGCCGCGTTTACGCAAAATAATTGGTAGTGCTGCGGATTTTTCCGCAACGATAATCCGTAGCGGAAATTTCCGCAGCATGTGCACAGCACATGCGGATTATCATTGGGGAACATGGCAGACCTTCTACCAAGCGTTTTTTAAGTGTTTCTGCGGCGGAATTTCCTCTGCGGAGTCGCTTAAAACCACATAGTCGGCACACAGCCTTACTCTTGCAGTCTTATAGACAATGAAAGAAGCAGAGGTTGAGCATATGATTCTCCACGCCCTTCGGACGAGACTAGGTGGAGTCCTTGCAGTTGAACCCCAGTGACCAGTAAGCTATCCCCTATCTATGATCACTGGGATCCAATAAATTTAAGTTGTGGGAAACCCCTTTAAAATGTTCAAAGTGATGAAAAGCTATAAAGCTCATCTGTTACAAAAGGAATGCTAAGTAAATTACAAGGTTCATGGTAACATGGTTAGTAATAAACCTATAAACCTTGAGTTAAAAGGAAATGTAAAAACCTCTAAATCCTCTGAATGTCATTAAGCGGTTTACAGCCTCAGGATAATTAAGTAGTGTGACAATGGGAAACAGTGATAAGAGAAGTCTCCTGACAGATCACATTGAATGCAATCTTCTAATGTGAACTAGAGGTTATCTAAATAAAATAAATAGAAACCCCTTAAAATCAAGTGAAAATCAAAAGCAAGAGAACGAAAGCAAACACTATCCTATTGGTCAGTCTTATGCTGTGTGCCCACTATGCGTTTTTTAAGCATTTCCGCAGAGGCAATTCAGCTGCAGAAACGCTTAAAAAGCTCTTGGTAGAAGGCTTGCCATGTTCCCCAATGATAATCCGCATGTGCTGTGCACATGCTGCGGAAATTTCCGCTGCGGATTATCATTGCGGAAAAATCCGCAGCACTACCAACTATTTTGCTTAATTGCGGCGTTTTCGCTGCCATTGACTTACATTGGAATGCATAATATCCGCATGACTACATGTGCACATGAGGATATTAAGCGATTCAATGTGCGGATGGTACCCGGGTCTGGAGAAGAGGAGACTCTCATCCAGACCCAGGTACCATAGTACCTGTAAAAAAAAAGAATTAAAATAAAAAAATATACATTATACTTACCTTCTGATGGTCCCCGATCTCCATAGCGATGCGTCCTGTATTTAGTATGTAAACCCTCTTCACATGAACCGCACCAAGGAATCAATGGTGCTTGAAAAATAAATAATGTTACACGCACGCCACTAGGTTCAGATAGGGCGAGACGGGTTTCATGAATTCATTGGAATCCTGGAGGAACCGTTATTCCGGGTGACCATAGGCTGAAGCTTCTCTCAGGCACACGATAGATCCAATTGCTGACCAGACACATCTGACAAGAGTCTTTTTCAACAGTTTAACCGTGGAGTTTATTCAAGTATGACCAGTACCATTTAACTCTTTGAAAATACAGGCTTCACCACAGTACAGTCTATTAAAGCAGGTACAGTAACGGCAGTCTCTTCAGTAGCACAGTTCAGCACAGATTAGATGTCTTAGCAGCACACTTAATTTGCATACACAACCACAGGCTTTTCCTATATAAGGACACAATAGTATCCAGCATTCTTTATCCTTCATGGAGATGGAGGAGGGAGGGTTTGATGAAGGAGATGATCCCTGTGACACAATTCCTTCCAGTCCTTATCTTCCTGCCCGATAATACTCTGCACTGTTAGTTCAGGGAGTTTATCTGACCTGTGTTTAGTTTCTCTCCTGATCTGAATCTTGTTCAGTTGCCTTCTGTCAGATACAGATAACACACCACCACCTTTCTCTTCGGCTTCAGCCAGACTACAATAACAAGTTCCCCACAATCCCCCTGGGGCTCTGCTACAACACTTCCTGTCTCCTGTGACTGTGTTAACCCCTGTAGTTGCTGGACGCTTCTGAAGCACAACACTTCCAATCTCCTGTGCTTGTATTATTTCTAATAGTTGCTGGATGCTTTTGAAGCAACAGCACTACTTCTGCATGTCACAATAATAATGATAATAATAATAATAATATAAACAAAGGACCACTAAAGGCTCCTATACATATTAGGCAAATGATGACCGAACCTGCTAAAGGCTTAGACGACAGTCTAATGTGTATGGGGGTCCTCTCTACTCTCCCCTGACAGATGAGGACAGAGATGATAAGGATCCAGCATGTCTGATTTCAGACAGGCAATCTATTTGTTTAGTGAGATAAGCTGCTGCCAGAGAAGTCTAACAGCGGCTCATTCACTGTTTCGCCCTACTTCGTCACAGCCTTCGTCGCCACAAAGTCTACGGGTCTGTAGCAGCTGACCAGAGGGTCTGAGACACAGGTACTGCTGAACAGAGGCAAAGACGTGGTCAGACAATCCGAGGTCAAGGCAGGCAGCACGGGCTCAATGTATGTAGTCGAGGTCAAGAGCGGAGATTTCAGGATAAACATGTAGGTAAGCTGGGTCAGAAAACAGGAGAGACAATACAACACAGCACCTTACAGGAATCTAGACAGAGACTGAACTAGGACCTTAGATCAGATGAAGAGTGGAGGGAGGAGCTGCCTAATAAACCCCCTGCTGCTTGGGGATAGGCCACAGGATCTCACCTCTGCAGAACACAATGTTGTAACTACGTGTAGAAAGTCGCTGTGCCTCCCTATATCGAGGTGGAGAATTACTAGCAGGAGGATGCAGCAGTGTTGTAAATGCTAAAAAGGCACCTCAGCGAGACAGCCTGTGACTAGGAAGAGCAGAACGGTGACCGCAGCGAGTAGGGCAGCACTTACCACCTGTGCAAGTAACTGGCGTGACATACAATTCCATAAAATAAAAAGGGATAACAGAAGAAAAGTAATGGAGCTGATGTCACGGAAATGGTGCAGATCTTAGCAGAGGGAAGCTCTCCTTTTAGGAAAATGGTACAGAACTATAGCGAACTGTATTTTGCAGGAATGACAATGACAATAATTCAAAATATGCTTTTATTAGATAAAAGTCACGCTGGTCATGGAATGTGGCAAGTTCCAAAAAATTATGGGATCCCTGATTTTCAAGATATCTCCTCACCTGGAGGTTCCAGGTGGAAAATATCAAGGCTCAGTGGATAGCAATGTAGCCTTGCAGCGCTGGAGTTCTGGGTCCAAATCCCACCAAGGACAACATCTGCAAGGAGTTTGTATGTTCTCCCCGTGTTTGCGTGGGTTTCCTCCAGGTACTCCTGTTTCCTCCCACATTGCAAAGACATACTGATAAGGAATTTAGATTGTGAGCCCCAATGGAGACAGTACCCATAATGTCTGTAAAGCGCTGTGGAATTAATGACGCTATATAAGTGAGTAAAATAAATAAATAAATACCATATTTTCTATCATTATTTTAGATTTCCACAGATAGGAAACATGGCATGTATATTGTTATCCATCCGTCTGATATTAATTTGGAGCTGATGCGTAGGCCGCCCAGTGATGTAAATAAATATGTTACGTTCGCCACTTCGTAACAACACCGAAAATATGTCTCCCATAACTAGAGAACCTATGCTGTTCACAAAACCCCCGAGTATTCATAACTGGACTTTGGTGCCATAATGTCTGATATGCATGCCAAAATGTGGCTTTGAAGAGAGGAAACTTATTTCCACAGTCGAGAAAAGTCACACCTCCCAGCATCTTGTATACACTGAGCCCTAGACTTGGTGTCTGCTCTTCAGCAGACAAAACTCTCTTCAATTACCTGTTCACAGCAGGGGGTCATAGCTGAACAAAGTTTGGAATGAAGGGTTAGCACCATAAAAGACACAGCAAAAATCTCTCCTTTTCATGATACTGACACAAAAAATGGAATCATAAGTGATCAAAAAGTCATATAAAAAAAAATAATTCATCACTGAAAATGTCATTTTTCCCCACACAAGAACAAGCCCTCATACAACTCTGATGGTGAAAAAAAATAGAAAAGTTACAGCTATCAGAATTGGACTATGCAAAAACAAATAATTGATGCAAAAAATAGTTACATCTCTAACAATATGTTAAACCCCTCATCCCCACCATTTTTTTTTATAAAAAGTGATTTTCCTGTGCAAAAGTAGTAAGACATAAAAAATATAATATATATTGGGTACCACCGTAATCATATTGACACGCAAAATAGTGTTAACACGTCAACTATACTGCACGGCAGGAATGTATGGGCATAACACAGCAGCTCTGCATATTGAGTACTGGGCTTTATCTCCCACTGAAGTAAATGTACTGCAGAACTCGGCAGAGCAGCTTTCAGCTAATAGATGGGGGTTGTTGGACCCCCACGGATCTCATATTGAGATAGGCCATTATTTGTTAAGTCCATGATAACACATCATGGACTGAGCACTAAAGTGGCATATTTTCAATTTTAATTCTTCAACATCCACTACATACTAATTTCTGGAAAACGCTGGTGGATCAAATTAGTCACTACAACCACAGATGAATTCCTTAAGTTTAATTTGCTTACAGTAGGGTAATCATACTATGCGTGTGGAGAGTGCTGTGGAGGAATTGACTGTAGGGGGTATCTTACTGTGTTTGGGGGGCACTTTTGCTGGCATCATACATTATCATCTGTATTTTTCAAGGTTTTTATCCTTTGTTATTACATATTTAAATTAGGCCATTGGGCCATATGCTTTTACTGTTCTTACATAACATATTATATTATTTCAGTATGCCCTATTTGTGATTATGTGTTTATTTTAGTCTAAGATCTATTAAAATGTACTTTTTTCATGGGACAACCCATTTAAGTTTGTTTCCATATGAAAAGGTTCATTGTTATATTTGATGATAAATAAGGAAAATCTTCCTTCATTGTAGACATCTACTATATAATTGTCTTATCCCGTCTGTCTGTCTGTCTGTCTGTCCAGGAAATCCCGCGTCGCTCATTGGTCCGGCAGCGGCCAATCAGCGCTGCGGGATTTCAGAAAAAAAGATGGCGGCCGTTAGCGGCTCATCTGCGGGACGGAGCTCAGCGGCGTTGCAGCCGGGAGATGAGCGCCGCGAGGCGCTCATCTCCCGGCCGGTACCAGCAGAAGGACCCCGACCGCCGGACCCATCTGCGGGACGGAGATGCAGCCGGGAGATGAGTGGCACGAGGGGCTCATGTCCCGGCCGGTAGCAGCGGAAGGACCGCCGTCGTCGCTGACATCCATGCGGAAGGGAGGACCGGGGAGCGGCGCTGCGGGTCGGGATACTTCTGCTGCGAGCGCCCGCTCATGTCCCGGGTTCTCGCAGCGGAAGTAGCCGCACAGGCAGCGCCGCTCCCCGGTCCTCACCAAGACGATTCGATGATTGGTCGCGGTCTTCGGACCCGACCAATCACTGATCTTAGCGCAAAAGTTAAATACCGCTGTGCTGATTGGTCGTGGACGCTGCCCGCGACCAATCACCGATTTGGGCGCCAAATTTAAATATCGGCCGCGACCAATCAGCACAGTAGTGGTTAACTTTAGCCGCAAGATCAGTGATTGGTCGCGGGCCAAGACCGCAACCAATCACCGATTTGTGCGGCACATTTAAATAGCGGCCGCGACCAATTGGATGTCAGCGCCGCTCCCCGGTCCTCCCTTCACACCCTAGCCGCATGGATGTCAGCAGCGCTGCCTGTGCGGATACTTCCGCTGCGAGAACCCGGGACATGAGCGGGCGCTCGCAGCAGAAGTATCCGGACCCGCAGCGCCGCTCCCCGGTCCTCCCTTCACGCCCTAGCTGCTGATGTCCCCACAGTATCCGCATGGTGTTACAAAGATCCGGACATTTGTGTTAAAAATCGCTGATTGGTCGCAGGCGGTGCCCGCGACCAATCACCGATTTGGGCGCCAAATTTAAATATCGGCCGCGACCAATCACCGATCTTGGCTCCACATTTAAACACCGCTGTACTGATTGGTCGCGGCCACTATTTAAATGTGGCGCCCAAATCGGTGATTGGTCGCGGGCAGCGGCCGCGACCAATCAGCAGAGCGGTGTTTAACTTTAGCGCCAAGATCACTGATTGGTCGCGTGCGGAGAGCGCGACCAATCAGCGAATCGTATTGGTGAGGAGCGGGGAGCTGAATCGTATTAGTGAGGATCGGGGAGCGCCGCTGCCTGTGCGGATACTACCACTGCGAGAAGCCTGGAGATGAGCGACTGCTCGCAGCAGAAGTATCCCGACCCGCAGCGCCGCTCCCCGGTCCTCCCTTCACACCCTAGCCGCTGATGTCCCCACAGTATCCGCATGGTGTTACAAAGATCCGGACATTTGTGTTAAAAATCGCTGATTGGTCGCTGGCCCTGCCCGCGACCAATCACCGATTTGGGCGCCAAATTTAAATATCGGCCGCGACCAATCACCGATCTTGGCTCCACATTTAAACACCGCTGAACTGATTGGTCGCAGACGCTATTTAAATGTGGCGCCAAAATCGGTGATTGGTCGCGCCCAGCGTCGGCGACCAATCAGCACAGCGGTGTTTAAATGTGGAGCCAAGATCGGTGATTGGTCGCGGACGATATTTAATATTTAAATATTTACAAATATTTAATTTACAATATTTAATATTGTAATTGTCCCCTTTTGTAAAATCTTGTATATTTTTCATACCACTGCCTCCCTTTTGGATTAAACATAAAATTTAATAGTTCTGTTTTTTTTGTCCTGTAATCGTTCCCTCCCCCGAAGCCATATACACTACCAGAACGCAGGTGTCCGGCCAGGCCTGTATTATATTTCAAACTCGGCCAATGGTGGCAGTGAATAATATTAATAATCAGGCTATCGTGAAGCTGACAGTGACCGTACAGAGGGCGTAAACACATATTCCATGTGTTGGAGTCCAGAGGTGTGATGACATAAGCTCACTGGTTGCTTGCCGATACCTACGTAGAGAGTAGTGGGCACCGTGTGCTTGCGGATCCCTGAAGAAATCCGTGACATAGTGACGGCAACGGTGAGATATTGTGTGATCTCCCCGGTGTCGTCTCTGTGGAATAGCTGACAAATTGGTGGCAAGCGGTGGGATAATACAGAACATCAGTGGCTGGATTGAGCAATCATTCCTGTCACTGAAAACTAGCACGGTTCTTGTGAGAATTCTGTGCAGAGTTTTAAGAAATCAGACTCTGATTTACCCTCCCTTCTCTTGTTTTTATGTCCTATCTTTTATTTGGCAACGATGGCAACACGTGGAGAGCCCTGGTATACCCAGAAGTCGAAGGTCACTCTGTGAGCTGAGACAGATTGACCCCACGGGCAAAAACAAGGCCCAAATGATTGCTGAACTGTTACAATGTGCCGCAGAGCCAGTCCGACAGCCGAGCCCTGATGATGGGGCATGCTGAGCTGTCAGTCCTGTGATGAATAGCTCAGCTATCCAATTCAAGGCTGGGATGTGCTGAGCTGTTAGTATGTTGAGTTACAGTTCACTCGTCCAATCAGGGCCGGGACGTGGCAGGGCTTCCTCCATGTGTCTGCTATTTGAGTGATTACCTGGCTATTTAGCTGACTCTCTTCCTCCAATTAGTGCCAGTTGTAGCTTTGCTCAAATGGTGTGCACTTGCTCTGTTCTCTGTGCTCCTGTATTTGATTTTTGCAGCCCAACCTTGGACTTTCACTTTCACTATTTGTTTGCCTTACCGTTTTGTCTTGATCCGCTACCTTCCCGGAATTCTGACATCAGACTGTTACCTGACTACAACTTTGCCTTATCTCTTTGTTTATGACGAGACCTTTTGGTATCTGACCCTGAACCTTTTGACTACCCAGCCTCACAACTTGTCCATGAGAAGTGACTAGAGTAACAGTATGCACACCCTTAGTGCGCAGTCAGACGGCAGTATAAATCGGACCGAGATCGTAATACAGTGTACGGACGGGCTAGTGGGTCTCCCTACCCAAATGTGACAGCTCTACAGAAATATATGAAGCTGTCACGCTTG
Source organism: Phyllobates terribilis (assembly GCF_046119375.1). Classification (NCBI taxonomy): domain Eukaryota; kingdom Metazoa; phylum Chordata; class Amphibia; order Anura; family Dendrobatidae; genus Phyllobates; species Phyllobates terribilis. The sequence continues at coordinate 413,401,968 of NW_027362763.1, forward strand.
GGTTGGGAGACCAGCTGGCTAGTCTGAGCATTACGTTCCGATCTTGGTCCAATTCATATGGTCGTGTGACTGTGCCCTTAAATTAGTACTTTGAATGACAGGTTACTAGTCTTTGACTGACAGGTCACTTCTAAGATTTACATTGCCAAATTGTGCTGATAGGTTGTCTTTAACCCCTTTCTGATGCGGTCAGTAATAGTACGTCGCACTGGCCTGGGCCTATTGGACCAGGTACGTACTATTACACGCGATCTTTAATGCGGTCCCGCGACCGAAGTCACGGTGATTGCATTAAATTTCCGGCGGCGCCATCTTACCTTAGGGTAGATAGTGTCATCATCCCAGGGGGTGTCGCCACCCCCCCACAACCACGATCGCTGTGATTGGCTGTATAATTCTGAACAAACAATCACTTCACTTCTCACTGTTACAGGCAATCATATTGCCTGAAACAGTGATGTGCAGCCTAGGATTGGCGCTCCTAAGAGCACCGATGCTAGGCTGTTGCCTAGCAACGCCAGCTCTGGCCCCAACCCACTCTGATTGGTGTGATAGCCGATTACATTGTTCACACCAATCAGAGCGCGACCGAGCGGTGACCGGCCTGTGACCTGCCGGTCACTGCCCCATGACCCTCTGTGATGTCTGCACAGGCCCCAGCCGGCTCTGATTGGAGCGATCGATGATGACATCGATCGCACCAATCAGAGTGCCTGACCATAGGTAACTGGGCGGTCACGGGGCGGTGACAGGCCTGTGACCTGCCTGTCACCGTCCTGTGACCCCAGTACTGTCAGCCAAGGCCCCAGCTGGCTCTGATTGGAGCGATCGATGATGACATTGATCGCACCAATCAGACTGCCTGACCGGGAGGTGACCGGCCTGTGACCTGGCTGTCACCACCCTATCACCCCCTTGTGACCACCCTGCATCTCCTCACAGTTGGTGAGGATTTCTACAGGGTTGTCACACATCTGATCTCTCTGTGCTGGGCCTTGTGGTGCCCTAGAAGCCTCTGAGACACCACAAGACCTTCTCTTACCTGCTCCAGTCGCTGCTCCTACTGGGTCTGCTGTTCCAGTCTCCTGCTGCTGCTCCATCGGTAAGCTGCTCCGGACTGCTCCTGCTGATCCTGCTCCAGAGCCTGCTCCTGCTGCTGATCCTGCTCCAGAGCCTGCTCCTGATCCTGCTCCAGAGCCTGCTCCTGCTGATGAAAGAAGAACAGAGAAGACTTTGGTAAGTCCATCTCTGATCTCCCCTCATCCACCCCAGTCCCCCTCCCCTCCTCTTTTTGACACCCTCCACCCCTCTTTTTACCGCCCTCTCCACCCACCTTTCTGCCACCGAGCGCTGATCAGTACTTGATCGCTCGTTTTTTGGCAGTTATTTTTTTCATGCATCTTGCAGCGGCCGAGCGCTGATCAGTGACTACGTCACTAATCAACATCCGTGCACGCTGGTTTCCAGGACTTTTTTTTGTCCCTGTCCATTTCCCCCCCCCCCCCACTTTGCACCACATCTGCGCGTGCATCTAGTACTTGATTGCTCGACTTTTGTCAGTTTTTTTTTCATGATTCCTGCAGCAGCCAAGCACTGATCAGTGACCACAGATCACTGATCCGCACTCGTGCTCGCTGTTTTACACTTCCCCCTCCTTTGCACTACATCCAGCAGCCGCTGAGCGTTGATCGGTGACGTAGTTCACTGATCCACACTCGTGCTCGCTGTTTGCACCACCTATGGTTGTTCCTTTTTTTTATCTTTTTCTTTCAGAAAAAAAAAAATTACACCAAGCACACTGACACACACACACACACACACACACATTCTAAATAAAGTACGGACACATACGCACCACATACATAAAAAAAAATGTCCCACTCATCCCAAACTCGTTATTCAGCGGAGGAGGCATACGCTTTCCTTGCCTCCGACACGGACAGCGAGGGAGAGGATCCTACCTTTCTTTTTTTCTGATTCCTCGTCGTCCTCCTCTTCCTCCTCCTCCTCTTCCTCCTCAGGTGCTGCTGAACTGCCACAATGAACCAGCGCCCCCCCCACTACTGATCCCGTATGGACCTCGCCCCTCTAAAATTATGAGCCACTGATTTCTGATTTCGTGGCGGAATCAGGAATCAAGTTTGACACCACCGACCTCACAGAAATAGACTTTTTCAAAGTCTTTTTCTCTGAGGATTTTGTAAACCTCATGGTGGGCCAAACTAATTTGTACGCTCATCAATTTTTGGAATAAAACCCCTCTTCATCATTTTCTAACTGGTCTCCTATAGATGCAATAAAAATTATTAAGTTTTGGGGCCTGGTCCTTCATGTGGGGATCCTGAACAAGCCAGAAGTTCGGCAATACTGGAGTGTTGACGTTTTGTATAACACTCCAGTGTTCCGAATGGCTATGATCCGGACATGTTTTGAGGCCATCCACAAGTTCTTGCATTACCAAGATAATGCAAGGTGTCCTGAACACGATGACCCGAATTTTGATCGTCTTTTCAAAGTTCGGCAGGTCATCGAGCACTTCAACATCAAGTTTGCTGAAGTGTACGTGCCCCAAAGGGACATCTACGTGGATGAGTCCTTAATTCATTTTAAAAGGCAGCTTGGATTCCGGCCGTACCTGCCCAGTAAGAGGGCCATTTACGGAATCAAACTGTATAAACTGTGTGAGAGTACCTCAGGGTACACTCACAAGTTTAGAGTTTACAAAGGGAAGGACTCCCGGATTGAACCCCCTGAATGCCCCTCTGTTCTGGGAGTGAGTGGGAAAATTGTGTGGGATTTGGTGCACCCACTGCTGGATAAAGGACCTTTACCTGGATAACTTTTATACCAGCATCCCGCTCTTCAAGTCCCTCCCAGCATTTCCCAGGGGAGGTCCCTTCAACAGGAAAAAAAGGTAAGTCACAAAAGAGGTGCCGAGTGTGTTACAAAAGGGGAATATGCAAGGACACCACTTATCAATGTGACATCTGCCCCAACAAACCTGGCCTGTGCATGAAAGACTGCTTCAGAAGGTACCATACTTCCATGCAATACTAAATTCATTTATGACGTATGACAACCTGACGAACACTACACAACTGACGTAGGACAACCTGACGAACACTACGTCAGTTGTGCAGTGTTCGTCAGGTTGTCCTACACAACTGACGTATGACACTACATTATAAGATTCACAAATCAGGTATCAGTTCCAAAAAGGGGGCACTTGCTGGGCATTTCCACTGTTTAGGCACATCAGGGGCTCTAAAAACACGACATGACGCCCACAGACCATTCCATCAAAGTCTGCATTCCAAAGCGTCACTCCTTCCCTTCCGAGCCCTGACATGCGCCCAAACAGTAGTTTTCGCCAACACATGGGGTATCAGCGTACTCAGGAGAAATTGTACAACAGATTTTGAGGTCCACTTTCTCCTGTTACCCTGTCAAAAATATATTTTTTAACATTTTTGTAGAAAAAAAATAGTTTTTTTATGGCTGTCCCCTACATATAGGGTATCAGTGTAGTGAGAAGAAATTGCACAACAACGTTAGGGGTCCAATTTCGCCTGTTACCCTCATGAAAATATAAAAATTGCGGCTAAAAGATTGTTTTTGTGGAAAAAATGTTTTTTTCTTCTTGGCTCTACGTCATAAACTTCTACGAAACATTTGGGGGTTCAAAGTGCTCACCACACATCTAAATAAGTTCCTTAAAGGGTCTAGTTTCCAAACTGGGGTCACTTGTGGGGGGTTTCCACTGTTTAGGCACATCAGGAGCTCTCCAAACGCGACATGGCGTCTGAGGTCAAGGCGAGTTTTGCGCTGAAAACATCAAAGGGTGCTCCTTTCCTGCCGTGCGCCCAAACAATGGCTTTCCCCCACATATGGGGTATCAGCGTACTCAGAAGAAATTGCACAACAACTTTTGGGGTCCAGTTTCTCCTGTTATCCTTGTGAAAATAAAAAAATTGGGGTCTAAAGTTAAATTTTAGTGAACAAAAAGTCAAATGTTCATTTTTTCCTTTTCACGTTCGATTAATTGCTGTGAAGGGTTAATAAAGTTATTGAATGTGGTTTTGAGCACCTTGAGGGGTGCAGTTTTTAGAATGGTGTCACTTTTGGGTATTTTCTGTCATATAGACCCCTCAAAGTGACTTCAAATGTGGTGTGGTCCCTAAAAAAAGTGTTTTTTTAAATTTTATTGTAAAAATGAGAAATCGCTGGTCAACTTTTAACCCTTATAATTCCCTAACCACCCTCGGGGGTAAAGGGGTTAAATAGATCGACAAATTCTTAACACTTCCACATAAAGAGGGTGTTCACACATATGCAACCACATTATTTTAGTTTTGTTATTTTTATTTTCCCCCTCGAAATGATTTCAGCTTCTTCCTCAATAAATTTGTTCAGATTATGGATGACATTAAAGGTGGAAAAGTTCTGAGACTTTTTTTCGAGGAAAGATTTTTTTTTACATGACAAAAAGTTGTCATTTTAACAGGGTGTGTAGACTTTCAATAACCATTGTATAGTGCAACCGCAGATAAAGAGATTTACACCCAGCATTTACGACAGGACTAGTGCAGAAACACGCTGCACTTATTCACATCTAGCCTTTTTCTTGAGAGCCTGTACTTGCCGTCTCTGCTTGATTCTGTGACTTTACCCTATATGATATCAAAGATCAACCATGTACAGCCAGATCTCAACGCTTACCATTAACTCATTCACTCACTGAACAGCAGTGGTCTGCAGCTGTGGTGAAAAGACAACTCCCAGCATAGCACATTTTAGGAGTTGTAGTTTCCTATCAGATAGTACTTCTATAAAATGCATTCCTTGCAATAATAATAATTGCTCGACTTTCCGTACATCACAACTCGGCCAGTTTTGCTTTACTGTGCATTACTGTCAGAGAACATAACGTGGATCTCGTCTAACTGAAAGCTATTTTCAAACCGTATCTTGGCCAAATTTATTTGAGTTTACTAAACCTTACATTTATAGATATACCATATTAGCTCTTGGTCCAGGGAGTTTTTCATGGTAGGCAGCAGTAGGGCCAAAATAAGGGGCTTCAAATGGTCCAGCCTCCCAGTGTCACACAGCCACCCCACCGCCTCCTTCTCTCATACAGGAAAGGTCGCTCTCGTTCCGCCTGAGCTCTGCTGCTCCTGCTTCTGTCAGGCCAAAGTTTGTAGTTGAGATTGGATGGGGCAAGCGGACAGAATGGAGAAGAAACCTGTGCTTAGCAGTGATTAGTAGAAAGTGGAGGCTCCTACTCATAATCCTCCCTTCTCGTCAGCTCCTGTTTATACCGCCTTTTTAGAAAAGGCGCAATGCAAACTTTAGAACATTTTTAGAAATCACGGAGGATGTTTTTTTTTTTTTTCTTCTTCTGCCAGACACTATGAACGGCAGAAAAAAACCCTGATTTTTGCAGACCGTCCGTAAATTTATGGAAGGTTTCAACACTGGTTTACAGACATTGGTCAAACAGTGCTCAACTTTGTAAAGGTGACAATATTGATACAGACTCTAAATGTTAAAAATATTACAGTTTTTGCCCCAAATCAAATTGTCCCCTAATCATAGAACAGGGAATAATTTGCTGATCGATGGGATTCCATCCGCTGGGATCCCCCCCGAGTGATCTCAAGATTGGGATCTACAGTATGTCTCTATTTTCAGAATCATTCTGAATTGCTCAGCAGTCGCTCCATTCATTGTCTATGGGACTGATAGAAATGTATTTATTATGTTCACTTATATAGCGCCATTAATTCCATAGCGCTTTATAGACATTATCATCACTGTCCTTATTGGGGCTCACAATCTAAATACCTATCAGTATGTCTTTGGAAATAGCAGTCCCATAGACAATGAATAGAGAAGAGGCTGAATCTTGCGCACCTATTCTTCTTTCAGGATGTTGCTGCACAGCCCCTGTCTTGGGGTTCCTGAGGCTTGATCTTGAAATCTCAGTGGTCAAACCCCAAGTGACCAGCAAGTCATCCCCTATTTTTTTTTGGAATAAATCTTTAATATAATAATCATTTTCCTTTAAATAACAAAATCTAAAAATATTGTGCAATAAAGCTAGGATAACAGGGTGAAAAGATTATTAAGATCTCTGTTCTGCACTTTGTGGTCTACAAATTGCTCTCTCAAGGTCAGATTAGACAGCCTGAGAATGGCAGGAATACACTTAGCGCTGGCAGCCTATGTGTCCTTGATATCATGGCACAGCTTTCCACCATATCAGACTGACAGAAGTCTGTAAACAAGGTATTTTCTTATTGTTCCGTTCCTATCCGTGACCAGTCTCCTCATTCAGATAATTTTAGCTCTTTCAGATAGGGCGGTTTTAGCCACACCTTGAGTGATTGTGAATGAAAACACTCTAGTAAGAATAAAGTTCAAGGCCGCGTTGACACACCACATGGTCACATTGCTTCTGAGTATATAAAAGATCACATTGCCTAACTGATGACATAGGAAGACTGACTTGCTTCTCTGACACCCTTCACATCAGCTTAGGTACTTCGGTTGCCTACAGCACAGCAATGGCTTGTAGGTCTGAAAGACCAGGAACCTGTCAGTGTAAGCGAGATCCAGTCAACAGTATTCTTTTCCAAATGCTTAATTCAGGCAGCGCCACAAAAACAAATCTTCACCAACACATATGTAATCCAACTAGAGGATGCCCCTGTGACGGAAATAGGAAAGTGCTACTCAAAAATCCAGATGTTATCTGCCAAAAAGCCTCAGATGTTCTATTAAAGACAGTGACTTTTATAAGAAATCTACCTTCCTTCTATCAGCTGCTCCAAGATGACCAGATCTTGCTGGTAAGGAAGTGCTGGGCACCACTATTTGTTTTAGGACTGGCTCAGGAAAGAGTTAATTTTGAATGGGAAGAACTTTCTATGCCAAGTCTACTGAAGAAGATCCTTCTTAACCAGTCATCTAACACTGCTGATATCTCATTGACATCTGATGCTGGAGTGCCTTTCAAAGAAGTGCAAAGACTACAGATGTTTCTGCATAAACTCTGGAGCTTGGACATTTGCACCAAAGAATATGCCTACCTTAAAGGCATGGTGTTGTTTAACCCAGGTAAGATTCGATTGTTAAATATGCTGCTTTATAAAGACGTTTGATATAAAATTTATCACGGATGGAGAGGTGTGAACGCAGAAGCAATGCTACAGTGGAGCCTCATCCTATTAGCTTTTTTGATTGAGACTGTTTTTATTCACTGAAAAAATCATCCGTGTGAATGATCATTCACATTCACTTCCCAATGTAAACATTTCAATAGTCATACTGGTATTGGGGAGAGAAGGGAACCAATGAAACCTAGAAATTCAAGTAAATGTATGCTGATCAACATGCCACATCGATGATCATCGATTTTCTGCCCTTTGTGTTATTTTTATTCTTTGAAATACTCAGCTTTTTTTGCATACATGTATATAGATTAATTTATCTACTTTGGCAGTTAGACATAGTTGTTGAGTTTTGGCCATATCCCTATTCGCTCTTCAATGTCCATTGTATCTTTTGTTGTATGATACCATATCCTAGCAGCTAGGGATTTCCTAGGGTCACGTTGGAGATCAAGGTTACCCATTACAGAGTAGGTGCCATATCTAGGAGGGGTGGCACTAGGGTTTGTGTTGGGACCTACATTGCCTATTCACATCAGATAACTTTCTACTAAATGCTTGTGCATCTGACAGATGTCTCTCCTGTCCCACCCCATTCTAGCGCACTCTCGGTTCGGCCAAACATATGTTTTCAATGGGGAGAGTGGAGTAAGTCCCTGCCAGACACCACCAGTGGTAAATTATCGTCAACAAAAGGAACGGACATAAGGATTCTTTGGTGGGAGACCCTATTTACATTAGATTACATAGTAGGCTTGGCTGATTTTATGGTATTCAGAGCCCTTAAGTCAGAAAGCCTCCTTCGGTATAATATTTAAAGGTTAGCGAGACCATATTTGAAGTCCAAAAATTAATTAGGACTTTGAGATAATAAAATGGTAACTAGTGTTTGGTTATAGTTATTATGGATGGGTGGTTTGTGATAAGTGCAAGTACTGGGACAATCATCTTGAGTTCCAGAGGCTGGTAGAGCTAGGAGCTTTGAAATTATCTCAGTTCAACCAGGACATAGTCATAAACTGTATTTAGTCTACGATATGAGGTTCCTATCAAATGTACTGATCACAGTGCTATTCATTACACGTTCATTTCACAGCTTCACCTTATTGCTGTAGTTCAAGAGCTACTGTATGTGTCGAAAGAGGTTAATACAGACTATTGATAATTAATATTAATTACATGTGTGAAGGGCACTTCTTTTTTGCCAATTCAGATTTGCTAACCCTGTATGCCTATCTGCTAGGAAATATTGATTGCAAATAGCCTTACCATTTTCTTTTCTTTCTTTGCCACAAGGAATCAGAGGTATGAGATTCCCCCAGTATGTTCAGACCCTACAACTGGAGGCTCAACAAACGCTGATGGAGTTCACATCAATGATGCAGAACATGAGTCACGTCCGTTTCACGAGAATGCTGGAGGCTCTGGACATTCTAAAAGCCATTGACTCAGAAGTTATCACAGAACTCTTTTTTAGACCCATCTCTGGAGAGATCAATTTGGAAGATCTATTGCTTGAAACATTGTTTTTCAACTGAAAAAAAAAATGCATAGGAATATTGCTATTATTTAAATGTTGCTATTTGCTAGTAGATGAATAAGCAGTTGAAGAGCTTACTTGATAATCTATCATAAGGTTGGGTTACCAATAATTATAATAATAATAATAATGTATTATTATTATATTATTTATTATATACCAATATCACTGACCTCAGGAACCTTACTGATTAGCTATTAGCTTTGAAACCAGATGAAAACATTGAACGGAGCTGAAAAGCGCAATGGTCGTTCTCAAAAATTACAGCCCAGTTCCTATGAAAGTGAATAAGAGCTGGTTGCAGCACCTGCAAATGGACACTGCACAGTGAGCAGAGCGGGGGTATTCTGCACTTTTTACTGTTTACGTCCGACCACCACTGGAGCTAATAGCTAATTTGTTGGAGCGCTGGGTAAAGTTTTTACAATGAGGATCCCAAGTCTGTATTTTTCCATTATCTCTATTATATTCTAAGATGAACTTTGCACTTATGCTAAAATGTTTATTTATTTATTTTTAATATCATCAATATAAAGTAAAATAAAATATTTTATTACTAAACAGACTTGTATTTCTTTGGTAGTACTAACATTCACGTTGTGAACTGCTAAATGTTTCTATCTGGACTTTATGTTTTTTTGTAACAACATACTGTTATGGACATTTTAGGTACCAACTCAAGTTACCATTAGGGCTTGTTCATACGACAGTATTTTAGGACTGAGTGCTGTTCGTCATAAGAACAGACAGCACTCGGACCAATTTTATTTAATGGGGCAGTGCAGATGAGCGATATTTTTCAATGACCAAATCTGCGTGTGAAAAAAAAAAATCACACATGCACTAGTTTCTTACATAAGTCGGATGAGATTCATCCATTTAATGGGTGCGTGAAAAAAATCGGATGCCATACGGAGCCACAGTAGCGAATCCGAATTTGATGGACACATTACAATTCTGTAACTCAGGGAACTAACTGGTCTTGTAAATGATTAATAGCTGCTGCTGTAAAAGAAAGGATTGCACTTCAAATGCACACGAAAGATGAGAGAAAAAAAAAAGTCCCACTTTTCTAGTGAACACTGAACGATTTTTATTCGTTCGCGTGAACCTGTCCCGACTGAGCCTACTTTGGTGTCATTCCTTCATTTTTGAATCGCTGCATTCAAACACCCATAACGTTTTCATTTTTACATCAACGTAGGTCTATAAGGCTAGGTTTTTATGGGATGTGTAGTATTTTTCAGTGACATCATTTTGGGTTACACATAACTTATTGATTGACTTTACTATTTTGGGGGAGCAGGAGGAATAACGAAAAAACACCTCAGCAATTCTTCCTTTACATTTGATATGAATATATTTTACCGTGCACCATAAATAAGGTGTTACTTTTATCCTACAGGTGAAGCAAGTATATTTTTTCTATACTTTTGCTACTTTTTCATGATAACTGAACATGTCATGTAAAAAAAATATGTCTCTTTTCCACCAGTGCAGCCACGTGAGGGCATTTGTTTTGTGCGACGAGTCATATTTTTGTTGCTAAAAGTATTTTGCCGTACATATACATTTTTGATTAATTTTTTGGAGGTGAAATTGGAAAAAAAATGCACTTTTGTTGTTTTCTGCATTTTTTATGTCATTCATTCATCACATTAAGATTATTACACGGGTTTAGATCGTGGAAATACCATAACATGTGTTTTGGGGTTTTTAACACCAAGAATAAAGCGCTTTTAAAATTTCTGAAACAATTTTTTTTTTACCTACATATATTTTTTAATCCAACTAGAGTACTCCACACCATGATCTGTTGAACATATGTATGTAAACTGTATCTTGCTTTGGATTTGTTATACCCAGTATACAAAAGCATTATTGTCTGTCATTGTAACACTGATGGGCAAGGGGCAATCTAACAGCAGGTCAGGCCTGGGGGCCATTCTTAGACCATTGGCTACCTTTATATTTTCTTTTATATTTTCTTTTGCTTCACACCACGAAGGTGGTATTGGTGGTATTACTTGGCTCTACATATCCCTTACCTCGGCGCCATCTGGTGCTTCATTCAGTTCTATTGCATCTGCGCCCCGGTCCTATCTATACCCATTTCTTCCTTGTGTTCCACGGTGGGACGCATGTCGACGTCACATCCGCTTCCTACCGTGCTTCCATTGGAGCGCGGTGGGCTGCTGTGATGGTGGCGCCAACAGCCATGCATGACTTATCCGGCCAGCCACACCGGTACCTCATTTCTCCATTGCGGCAGGTATTTAAGGCAACACAATCCTCAGTTTTCTTTACCCTCGTCAAAGCCCTCAGCAAGGCGACATGCGCGTTGGGAGTTTGTGGGGTTCACCCTCAGTATATACGGTATGTTACTCTTATCTGTCTTGTCTGCTTGCACTATGGTCTGCAGCTTCTTATGCACCTGGGCACTTTCTTACTTAATATATTGCTAGTTATATTTATTGTGCACTGTCACTTTATTTTCTGACATACAGATCAAGTGTGTGTGTTAATTTGCCCATTTCCCACATTATAATTCTTTCTCCTCTGGGTTCAGCTGCCATTATGTATTGTCGATAGCATTTTCTTAGTGTATTTCCACTTTAGGCTTTGCTGTTTCCCATATATATGGGCATTCTATATCACATCCAGTAATGCTAGCTTTGTTCATTTTGTATCGCTATTCTATTTATTCTAATACAAATTATTTATGTATGCCTATTTGCCCAGCTGCCTCACTATGATCCTTTCTTTGGATGAGCTGCAACTATAGATGAAATTTTTCAAAAAATCATGTTAATCTTATCAACATCTGTGACCCAGTGTATTGGTGATCCCCACATATAGTCTGTTCCCCTGTCTGATTTTTTGCTTTTTATATTGTACTTTGGTGTATGTTAGGTTGTTATTTAATAAATCATGTATGCATTTGGAATTTTTTGCTGTGTTATCTTTTGTAGGTTAGGTTTATCTGTATGATTTTGTAGCACCCTGAGGACTCGGCTGCTACAGGGGTATTGCACCTCAAGCCAGAGGTGTGGTATTCCACTCCCGGGTAAGGATGGAGTGTGGAACTGAGCTAGTAGGCTGCATGCACTACACACATCCCATTTCCGGGGGACAGAACTACGGTACTCCCACCAGTATATGTGCAGGTACGACAGCGTCTGTCCCTGGCTGGAGTGGGAGGGGGGTGGAACATCCCAGTAGTGTAGGGGCAGATAGAGGGAGTATATAAGGTGGGCACCATCTTAGGACAGGGTCAGTCAGTCAGTCAGTCAGGGAGTCAGCAGTAACTCCAGGAGAGAAGAAGGAAGAGGGACCCAGAGGCGCAGGACGAGAGGGGACCCCAAGATCCCAGAATAAGGACAAAAGGGTGAAGGGTCGGCAAAAGGGTACCGGATCCCAAGCTGGCGGAGGCCAAAGCAAACCTTAGCCAGGAACCGGAGGTTGTGGGCAGGATCTGCCACGACCCTCACCAAATCCACCAGAAAGGCACACCGAGCATAGGGTCAGGGAGCCCAGAGGAGGCTTGACCAACAAGAGACCCGAGGGAGCCGGACATAAGTGGATCCCTGGTGGGAACGGCCAGAGGAAGGGAGAGTCAGAAGGGAGCTCAGGACCACGCTCCAGAATTGCCCGGGAGTTGACCGAGTCCCGCACCTGGTGGACGCAGCACGGCTTGGGTGGTCACTGCTGTACAGAGTGACCCGAGCAACACCAGTGAGTAAAAACCCTGAAACTGCATTTCATGCCTCTGAGTCTCCTTGCTGCACCTTCACAACCACCATCCTCCACGTCTGACCCCCTGAGGCTATACCCCTCCCGTTGGGGGTTATACTACCACAGCTGCACACACACCACCAGCCTCAGCGGACCATCCTGCAGCGGCGGCCTTTTGACCGCAAATCAACGGGTGGCGTAGTCGACACTAAGAACATCTGCAAGGACTGCCGCACACTGAGTTTGACACCCTGGGCACGGACCGGGTCACAGCCACTCGGAGACTACAACCCCCATCTGATCCGGCTCCGGGTATCCCTAACAACATGGCCCAGGGGGCGCGTCAATTTCACTGTAGCCTTTATATTTTTCTTTATTCGATGTTTCACTGGCTACCATGGCCAATGGGTAATCAACAAAAAAAGATTTACTATAAAAAAAACAAAAAGCAATATAATTTTTTTACTTTCCACAAATACATATAAAAAACATGGTAAAAGCAAATAAAACGACATAAAAGGGCAATTAAATAAAAAATGGTGGCATATGATAAAGCTTCCAAACTCTTCCTGTAAATCCATACATTTTTATTTAGGAAATAGATGCACTAACAAGTTGGAAACATAAAATTCAAGACATGACAGAATATAATGCAAAAATCACATATTCAAAAGTATATTTACAGTGCTGGCTAAAAGTATTGGCACCCCTGCAATTCTGTCAGATAATACTCAGTTTCTTCCTGAAAATGATTGCAATCACAAATTCTTTGGTATTATTCTCTTCATTTAATTTGTCTTCTATGAAAAAAACACAAAAAGAATTGTCCTAAAGCCAAATTGGATATAATTCCACACCAAACCTAAAAAAGGGGGTGGACAAAAGTATTGGCACCCTTTGAAAAATCATGTGATGCTTCTCTAATTCGTGTAATTAACAGCACCTGTAACTTACCTGTGGCACCTAACAGGTGTTGGCAATAACTAAATCACACTTGCAGCCAGTTAACATGGATTAAAGTTGACTCAACCTCTGTCCTGTGTCCTTGTGTGTACCACATTGAGCATGGAGAAAAGAAAGAAGACCAAAGAACTGTCTGTCTGAGGACTTGAGAAACCAAATCTTGAGGAAGCATGAGCAATCTCAAGGCTACAAGTCCATCTCCAAATGAATGTTCCTGTGTCTTCTGTGCGCAGTGTCATCAAGAAGTTTAAAGCCCATGGCACTGTGGCTAACCTCCCTAGATGTGGACGGAAAAGAAAAATTGACTAGAGATTTCAACGCAAGATTGTGCGGATGGTGGATAAAGAACCTCGACTAACATCCAAACAAGTTCAAGCTGCCCTGCAGTCCGAGGGTACAACAGTGTCAAACCATACTATCCGTCGGCGTCTGAATGAAAAGGGACTGTATGGTACGATACCCAGGAAGACCCCACTTCTTACCCTGAGACATAAAAAAGCCAGGCTGGAGTTTGCCAAAACTTACCTGAGAAAGCCTAAAACGTTTTGGAAGAATGTTCTCTGGTCAGATGAGACAAAAGTAGAGCTTTTTGGCAAAAAAGCATCAACATAGAGTGTACAGGAAAAAAAAAGAGGCATTCAAAGAAAAGAACACGGTCCCTACAGTCAAACATGGCGGAGGTTCCCTGATGTTTTGGGGTTGCTTTGCTGCCTCTGGCACTGGACTGCTTGACCGTGTGCATGGCATTATGAAGTCTGAAGACTACCAACAAATTTTGCAGCATAATGTAGGGCCCAGTGTGAGAAAGCTGGGTCTCCCTCAGAGGTCATGGGTCTTCCAGCAGGACAATGACCCAAACACACTTCCAAAAGCACTATAAAATGGTTTTAGAGAAAGCACTGGAGACTTCTAAGGTGGCCAGCAATGAGTCCAGACCTGAATCCCATAGAACACCTGTGGAGAGATCTCAAAATGGCAGTTTGGAGAAGACACCCTTCAAATATCAGGGACCTGGAGCAGTTTGCCAAAGAAGAATGGTCTACAATTCCAGCAGAGCATTGTAAGAAACTCATTGATGGTTACCGGAAGCGGTTGATCGCAGTTATTTTGGCTAAAGGTTGTGCAACCAAGTATTAGGCTGAGGGTGCCAATACTTTTGTCCGGCCCTTTTTTGGAGTTTTGTGCGAAATGATCAATGATTTGATTTTTGCTTCATTCCCTTTTGCGTTTTTTCCTCGCAAGCAAATTAAATGAAGATAGTAATACTAAAGAATTTGTGATTGCAATCATTTTCAGGAAGAAACTGAGTATTATCTGACAGAATTGCAGGGGTGCCAATACTTTTGGCCAGCACTGTAGATAGAAAGACTGCAATATCACACAACAATGAACATACCAAAATGTGTTGGAATAATATACCCAATGGTTCATGGTTGGATCCCAGGAGGCCAAGAGAGAAAAGGAGATTCCTTGTCACTACGCCACCACTCACTGTGTCCGGGATGCAGTGAGTGACAGCTCAGTCATCCTACAGAATCAGGGTCGTGCTGAGCTGTCAGTATTGTGAGTGATAGCTCAGCCTATTAATTTGGGGCAGTGGCGTGCTGAGCTGTCAGTATTCTGAGTGACAGCTCAGCCGTCCAATCTGGAAAAGGGGTGTGCTGAGCTGTCAGTATTGTGAGTGACAGTGCAGCCACCAATCAGGACAGGGGCATGCTGGGTTTCTAGCAGGTGTCTCCCATTCTGGGTGATTACCTGGTTATTAAGCTGGCTGTCAGTGTCTGGTTATTGCCAGTCATAGTTTTAGCTTGGTAGTGTGTGTGTGGGCTTGTTTTCCAGTGCTCTGTTTCTGATTTTCTGCTACCCGACCTTGGACCTTGCCTTTGACCATCCATTTGCCTTGCCCTTTGTCTTGATCCGCTACCTTCCTGTAATTCTGACCTCAGACTGTGACCTGAATATGCCTTTGTCTCACCCCTCTGTTTTTGACGAGCTCTCTTGGTATCTGACCACAGGTCTCTTGACGAATCTGTTTCATGGTTTGCCCGTGAGTAGTGACTCAGCGCCACATTTGTGACTCAGCGTCACAGTCCACATGTGTTTCGCTGGTAGGACCAGCTTACTCAGGCTTTGACAGAAAATGCAATACCACAACCTATATACCCTGAAATGACTATGTAATATATAAGACGTGGAACCAAACAATACTTAGGCTGCGTGCCCACGTAGCGTTTTTCAAGCGTTTACGCTGCGGAATTTCCGCAGCGTAAACGCTTGTTAAACGCTAGGTAATCCGCTCCCCATGGTCCCCAAGGGGATTCCGCAAGTTCTATGCCCACGCTGCGGATTTTTCCGCAGCGTTTATGCTGCGTTCAAAAATCCGCAGCATGTTCATTAATTTTGCGTTTCCGCAAGCGGAATTGCCTTGTGCAATGCATTAAAAACGCAAGGCAATTCCGCATGTGGTAAACGCGCGATAAGCGCGCGATAAATGCGCAATAAACGCGTGCGGAATTCCGCATGCGTTTTTCCGGGAGAGGACATGCGGAAATGAAGCAGAAATTTTCTGCTTCATTTCCGCAACGTGGGCACATAGCCTTAGGAAAAGTAAGCTAATACTAGAGAAGAGAGAGAGAGGATTCAAAAAGACCTAAATAAACTGGAGCAGTGGGCAGCAACCAACAGAATGGTTTTTAACAGGGAAAAATGCAAAGTACTACATCTGGGCAATAAAAATGAAAAAAGCATATACAGAATGGGAGGAATAGAGCTAAGCAACAGTACATGTGAAAAAGACTTAGGTATACTAATAGATCATAGACTGAACATGAGTCAACAGTGTGATGCAGCAGCAAAAAAGGCAAATACAATTCTGGGATGTATTAACAGAAGCATACAGTCTAGATCACGTGAAGTCATTATCGGTCTTTACTCCTCTTTGGTCAGACCTCATCTGGAATACTGTGTACAGTTTTGGGCACCACATTTTAAAAAAGACATAGACAAACTGGAGCAAGTTCAGAGAAGAGCGACCAGAATGGTGACTGGTCTGCAAACCATGTCCTATGAGGAACGGTTGCAGGATTTGGGAATGTTTAGCTTGCAAAAAAGAAGACTGAGAGGAGACTTAATAGCTGTCTACACATATGTCAAGGGCTGTCACATTGTAGAAGGATCATCTTTATTCTCATTTGCACAAGGAAAGACTAGAAGCAATGGGATGAAACTAAATGGGAGGAGACACAGATTAGATATTAGAAAAAACTTTTTGACAGTTAGGGTGATTAATGAGTGGAACAGGCTGCCACGAGAGGTGGTGAGTTCCCCTTCAATGGACGTCTTCAAACAGAGGCTGGACAGACATCTGTCTGAGATGATTTAGTGAATCCTGCTTTGAGCAGGGGGTTGGACCAGATGACCCAGGAGGTCCCTTCCAACTCTACCATTCTATGATTCTAAGAAGAAGTTCTATGAAGTCAACTAGGAAACCAACATCCTAGAAGATATATCTAGTCCAGAAAGTTTTCCTCCCTCGCCATGTAACATGTGCAGTGAATATATTTAAGCAACTGAGTTTTGGGATATAACGTCAAGCGGAACGCACCAAGAATACACATAAACAGAACTCAGCTACGTGATAAAAGTAAAACGATGCGCAAAAGATCGATAAAGACAATTAATACGCATGTGCACTCCAAATGTACATGCGACCAAATGGCAGTCACGTTATTAAACTCAGTGACAAGAGCCAAAGCAAAGATATGCATGAGTAGAAAGTAGAAAAGCAGTGTATGTACTCGTATATGACATACTGTACATCTAGATAGAGCAAACTATGAAAATGCATGTGCACAACAAATGAAGAAATGGATAATGCACAAAAATATTACAGAGTACACGGAAGGCAACTGCATGCAGGCGGAAGTAGTGAAATGCACAGAAATGGTTACAGTACATGACAGACGATTATATGCAGATGCAGGTGAAATTCAGAGACATTATCACTATCAGGAAAGGAGGATGTATTACCATTGTAACGTTTCTACTCACTTTGCATTTGTGGTAGGCACAGGAAGGGGTTTAAGTAAAACGTCCAGGCTGGTTTATTAAGACTCCATAAACCATGCCACCAGCAAAGGAAGGAAATAAACTGCCTTTCATTGTTTTGCCTGCAATGTAGATAGTTCAAATAATGGCACTTTAGTGATAGTGATAGTCTAGTAAACTCAGGTTGGAGAGCATTCAGTATATCAGAAGGCCTCCGGTGTGATGTGACTCGCGCCCTGGGCCGTGGGGTACCCGGAACCGGGCCTTCTGGTGTACGGTGCTGATGGGGGTAGTAGTGGCAACCCAAATCCCGTGGCTCAGGGTGGTCAGACCAAATGGTGGCGGTCTATTTATCAGTGTTTTGAATGTCCGACTACGCCACCCGTGGATTGCGGTCAGAGATAACCGCCGCTGCAAGGCAGACCGCTGAGGCTGGTGTTGGTGTGCAGCACAGGGGTAGGATAACTCCCCACGGGAAGAGTGTAGCCTCAGGGCAGTGTAAGCAGATGCTGGGGATGATGGTGCTGGCGCAGCAGAAATCTCACAAGAGTCCAATGATGCAGTCCAGGGTTTTTTCTCACAGTTGTTATCCATGTCACTTCTGTCAGCAATGACTGCCCAAGCCGTGCTGCGCCCACCAGGTGAGGGGCTCGGTCAACCCCCAGGCAATTCAGGAGTATGGCACAGGACTCCCTTCTGTCCTTTCTCTGGCCTCTCGTGCCCCACCAGTGACCAAACTTCTGTCCAGCTACCGCGGACCTTTGCGGGCAAACGTTGGCCTCCGCTTCCCGATATCCTATATGGTGCCTTCCTAGCAGGTTTGGCGCGGGGTTGCACCAATAGATGATCACGACCTCCGGTTCTTGGCTGAGGGATGATTTACCTCCACCAACTTGGGAATCCGGTACCCTTCTATAGCCTGACCTTTCACCCGATATAACGCGGGTTTGCAACGGTTACTGTCCGTTCTGCTCTCTTAGGATCCCTTCTGCCTTCTTGTTTCTGGAGCCCTTCTACTCCTCGGTCACTTCTCCTTCCTTCCTTCTCCTTCTTCACTTCTCCTCTCTGGCCCCGGCCTCTTCTCTAGGCCTGACTCGTGGAGCTGAGCTCGGGCTGAGCCTCAGCTCCCGGTCAGCTCTCTCTGCCTGACTACTTCTTCGAACCACTGAACCTAAGATGGCTCCCACCTTTTATTTGCTTCTCTGTGTCTGAGCTCAGGTGACCTGCACCCAATGAGCTCCTTACTATGCTCCAGAAACCGTCCCCTTCTGCTCCTACATCACTGGGTTCTCTCCCCCCTCCCCACTCCAGCCAGGGACATGGTCAGTAGTGCCTGCATAAAATGGGAGCACCGTCGAGCTGTCCCCCGGAAATGGGGTGAGTGTGTGTATGCAGCTACTGAGCCCTGGTCCATACTCCATCCTTACCTGGGAGTGGAATATCACACCTCTGGTTGAGGTGCAATGCCCCTGTAGCAACAGAACCCTCGGGGCGCTACAGATGTATCCAGACTAAGCTGGTATTGCAGTGCGCATGCGCTTTTCCCTTTCCCCGTGCATGCACACTATAATACTTTGCTCTTCCCTCAGCAGGGCAGAGAAGTGCGTCTGCGCAGGTCCACAATGACGAGGACACTGTGTGAATGACGTAGAACACGTCATCCACACGAAGCAAGAAGAGAGGAGGCGTCGGATCAAGAACAGCAGCGTCCAACGGACCAGACGGCCCTGTAGGGAATGTAATAAAGCTGACAGAGGACACTGGGGGGGATGTCGCACAATTTGCACTTCTGCCACCAGTTTGTCACGGATGATACCGGTGACACCCCCGGCACCAGTTTGTCAAGGAGAAGCAAATCCAATCCAATCGTCAGAACAATTACCCAATTGACTGGCGAATGATGGACGCAGCTGCGGCTGCTTCCACTACTAGGCAAGTTATTGGGGAACTCACAGTGAGTGTATGGTATATACACCTCCAATTTCATCTCATGGAATATATACACTGCTCAAAAAAATAAAGGGAGCACTTAAACAACAGAATATAACTCCAATTAAATCAAACTTCTGTGAAATCAAACTGTCCACTTTGATTGTCAATCAGTGTTGCTTCCTATTTCACATGCTGTTGTGCAAATAGAATAGACAATAGATGGAAATTATTGGCAATTATCAAGACACCCTCAATAAAGGAGTGGTTCTGCAGGTGGGGACAACAGACCACACCTCAGTACCAATTCTTTCTGGCTGATGTTTTGGTCACTTTTGAATGTTGGTTGTGCTTTCACACTCATAGTAGCATGAGACAGAATCTACAACCCACAGAAGTTGCTCAAGTAGTGCAGCTCATCCAGGATGGCACATCAATGCGAGCTGTGGCAAGAAGGTTCGCTGTGTCTGTCAGCATAGTGTCCAGAGGCTGGAGGCGCTACCAGGAGACAGGCCAGTACACCAGGAGACGTAGAGGGGGCGGTAGAAGGGCAACAACCCAGCAGCAGGCCCGCTACCTCCGCCTTTGTGCAAAGAGGAACAGGAGGAGCACTTCCAGAGCCCTGCAAAATGACCTCCAGCAGTCCACAAATGTGCATGTGTCTGCACAAAAGGTTAGAAACCGACTCCATGAGGGTGGTATGAGGGCCCGACGTCCACAGATGGGGGTTGTGCTCACAGCCCAACACCGTGCAGGACGCTTGGCATTTGCCACAGAACACCAGGATTGGCAAAGTCGCCACTGGTGCCCTGTGCTCTTCACAGATGAAAGCAGGTTCACACTGAGCACATGTGACAGACGTGACAGAGTCTGGAGACGCCGTGGAGAGTGATCTGCTGCCTGCAACATCCATCAGCATGACCGGTTTGGCAGTGGGTCATTAATGGTGTGGGGTGGCATTTCTTTGGAGGGCCGCACAGCCCTCCATGTGCTCGCCAGAGGTAGCCTGACTGCCATTAGGTACCGAGATGAGATCCTCAGACCCCTTTTGAGACCATATGCTGGTGCGGTTGGCCCTGGGTTCCTCCTAATGCAGGACAATGCCAGACCTCATGTGGCTGGAATGTGTCAGCAGTTCCTGCAAGATAAAGGGATTGAAGCTATGGACTGGCCCGCCCATCCCTAGACCTGAATCCGATTGAGCACATCTGGGACATCATGTCTCGCTCCATCCACCAACAGACTGTCCAGGAGTTGGCGAATGCTTTAGTCCAGGTCTGGGAGGAGATCCCACAGGAGACCATCTGCAAGCTCATCAGGAGCATGCCCAGGTGTTGTAGGGAGGTCATACAGGCACGTGGAGGCCACACACAATACTGAGGCTCATTTTGACTTGTTTTAAGGACATTACATCAAAGTTGGATCAGCCTGCAGTGTGTTTTTCCACTTTAATTTTGGGGGTGATTCCAAATCCAGGCCTCCATTGGTTAATAAATTTGATTTCCATTGATGATTTTTGTGTGATTTTGTTGTCAGCGCATTCAACTTTGTACAGAACAAAGTATACAATGAGAATATTTCATTCATTCAGATCTAGGATGTGTTATTTGAGTGTTCCCTTTATTTTTTTGAGCAGTGTATATACCCAGGTACAGCCACTGTCAACTCCACAATAACAAAAGGAAATTACTAGCTGCCACCATCAATCGTTCATACTGGCCAATTGGACACCCATTACAAGGTAGTGTATGGCTTCAGGGGTGTGGTAATTTTATATATTTAATCCAGAATAGTAGGCAGTGTTTATACAAAATATTCAAAGATGATACAAAATGGAAACAAAACAATACAGTATATACAATTACATGTAATAAAAGAGATAACATAAGAAAATGACTAAACCTGATGTCATGGAAATGGCTCAGAGCTTAGCGGGAGGTACTCCTTAGGAAAACGGACAGAACCCACAGCAAGCTGTACCTTCCAGGACTGACAAAATACAAAAAACCAAATTCTGCTTTTTAATAGATCAAGGTTACGCCCACATATAGTACAGACCAAAAGTTTGGACACACCTTCTCATTTAAAGATTTTTCTGTATTTTCATGACTATGAAAATTGTACATTCACACTGAAGGCATCAAAACTATGAATTAACACATGTGGAATTATATACTTAACAAAAAAGTGTGAAACAACTGAAAATATGTCTTATATTCTAGGTTCTTCAAAGTAGCCACCTTTTGCTTTGATGACTGCTTTGCACACTCTTGGCATTCTCTTGATGAGCTTCAAGAGGTTGTCACCAGAAATGGTCTTCCAACAATCTTGAAGGAGCTCCCAGAGATGCTTAGCACTTGTTGGCCCTTTTGCCTTCACTCTGCGGTCCAGCTCACCCCAAACCATCTCGATTGGGTTCAGGTCTGGTGACTGTGGAGGCCAGGTCATCTGGCGTAGCACCCCATGACTCGCCTTCTTGGTCAAATAGCCCTTACACAGCCTGGAGGTGTGTTTGGGGTCATTGTCCTGTTGAAAAATAAATGATGGTCCAACTAAACGCAAACCGGATGGAATAGCATGACGCTGCAAGATGCTGTGGTAGCCATGCTGGTTCAGTATGCCTTCAATTTTGAATAAATCCCCAACAGTGTCACCAGCAAAGCACCCCCACACCATCACACCTCCTCCTCCATGCTTCACGGTGGGAACCAGGCATGTAGAGTCCATCCGTTCACCTTTTCTGCATCACACAAAGACACGGTGGTTGGAACCAAAGATCTCAAATTTGGACTCATCAGAACAAGGCACAGATTTCCACTGGTCTAATGTCCATTCCTTGTGTTCTTTAGCCCAAACTTGTCTCTTCTGCTTGTTGCCTGTCCTTAGCAGTGGTTTCCTAGCAGCTATTTTACCATGAAGGCCTGCTGCACAAACTCTCCTCTTAACAGTTGTTGTAGAGATGTGTCTGCTGCTAGAACTCTGTGTGGCATTGACCTGGTCTCTAATCTGAGCTGCTGTTAACCTGCGATTTCTGAGGCTGATGACTCGGATAAACTTATCCTCAGAAGCAGAGGTGACTCTTGGTCTTCCTTTCCTGGGGCGGACCTCATGTGAGACAGTTTCTTTGTAGCGCTTGATGGTTTTTGCAACTGCACTTGGGGACACTTTCTAAGTTTGCCCAATTTTTCGGATTGACTGACCTTCATTTCTTAAAGTAATGATGGCCACTCGTTTTTCTTTACTTAGCTGCTTTTTTCTTGCCATAATACAAATTCTAACAGTCTATTCTGTTACGCTCACGCCTGGACTGACTGACGTGAGCGTGATTAGTGATCCCACTGTACCATGAACCGAGGAGTGCCTGGAGGGGCGTAACTAAGTATCAACCCGATCCGACCAAGGTCGCACGGCGGCTTAGTCAACTCCGTGAACCAAGGAGGAACCGAGCAGAGGGACCAGGTGCTACTCCAGGTCAGACCCCGTCACAGTTGTTGACCCACACCGGGGAATGCAGGAACAGGCAGGTAGACTGGCAGACAGGCAGGTGGGTATTGGCAGGCACGGCTGGTATGCAGATAGGTGGATACTGGTAAGCATGGCTGATATGCAGACAGGTGGGTACTTGCAAGTATGGCTCGTATGCAGACAGGTGGGTACTGGCAAGTACGGCTGGTATGCAGACAGGTGGGCACTGGCAAGCACGGCTGGTATGCAGACAGGTGGGCACTGGCAAGCATGGCTGGTATGCAGACAGGTGGGCACTGGCAAGCACGGCTGGAGTGCTGACAGGGAGGTACTAGCAGGTTGGAGCGCAGGCTGGATAGGGTCCAGTACAGACTGGGAGACAGGTTCAGAGCCGCAGATGCGGTAGTCAAGCAGAGTAAAGCAAAACCGCTGGAGCGGAGGACAAGGCAGAGCAGAGAGGAACTGCTGGTGCGGTGAGCAAGCAGAGCAGAGCGAAAACCGCAGGTGCGGTGGGCAAGGCAGAGCAGAGCGGAACCGCCGGAGCGGTGGACAAGGCAGAGCAGAGAGGAACTGCCGGAGCGGTGGACAAGGCAGAGCAGAGCGAAACCGCAGGTGCGTTGGACGAGGCAGAGCAGAGCGAAACCGCAGGTGCGGTGTACAAGGCTGAGCAGAGCGAAACCGCAGGTACAGTGGACAAGGCAGAGCAGAGCGGAACCGCCGGAGCGGTGGGCAAGGCAGAGCAGAGAGAAGCCGCTGGAGCGGTGGGTAAGGCAGAGCAGAGGGAAGCTGTCGGAGTGGTGGGCAAGTCAGAGCAGAGAGAAACCGCTGGAGCGGTGAGCAAGTCAGAGCAGAGAGAAGCCGCCGGAGCGGTGGGTAAGGCAGAGCAGAGAGAAGCCGACGGAGCGGTGGGCAAGTCAGAGCAGAGAGAAACCGCTGGCGCGGTGAGCAAGTCAGAGCTTAGAGAAGCCGCCGGAGCGGTGGGCAAGGCAGGGCAGAGGGAAGCCGCCGGAGCGGTGGGCAAGTCAGAGCAGAGAGAAACCGCTTTTTTGTTAAGTATATAATTCCACATGTGTTAATTCATAGTTTTGATGCCTTCAGTGTGAATGTACAATTTTCATAGTCATGAAAATACAGAAAAATCTTTAAATGAGAAGGTGTGTCCAAACTTTTGGTCTGTACTGTACCTCCCTTGGTGAACTCATATGGGGGCTGGTTGTGGGATATGCTAGGTCTGTTAGAATTTTATGAGATCCCTGTCAGGATATTTTCACCCCTGCAAGTACCAGGCGTTCACTGACCTCTGGTTCCAAAATTTCTCAGACCAGCCTTTTGAATAGATGAAGTTCTAGCCATGGAAGTGTACTTGCCCACCTCTGAATAAACGAATCCAAGTCTTGACTGGTTCTCAGACCCGATCTCCGGTTGTAATTACCTGGTCACTGTAGGAGGTCTCTACTTCAATGGAGAGTGAGGAGTTATCTCTCGCTCTTTCTCACTTCCCCATTTATAATTAGTTTCTCACTTGCCCAGTTATAATTAATCCCATATGTTCATAGTGAGGATGATATGTTTCCTCTCTGGAGGTGTCTTTCTCTGCGACAAAATTATGTAGAGCACATTGGGGACATAAATACAGCATTCTAGAATGCTGTGATATAAGGCTTACAGGTGCGGCACTACTTTACATGGGAAAAACCTGGTGACAGGTTCCCTTTAAAGTAGAGTGTGCAAGAAAACAAATGGCCTAGGGAAGGATCAGTCATTTTTAATTCAAGTGTATTAGAAAATAGTTTAGATTTTGCCATTAAATCGGGATTTAGGATGAAAATTAAGGGATTTTTTGAAGGCTGCAGCAAATTTCCTTCTTGGATATCAGTACCTTGCTACTTACCTAGCATTAGGACCTCAAAAAACCTACCCTCCTTAGAACTATGATGTCCATAGACAGATGTATGCAAGTTGAAATAAATGGTCTATATTTATTAGGCTGAACAAGTGCTATATACAAGTGGTGCTAGATTTATAGTTGCGCACAAATGGGAGAAAGCAGCAATATGCATGTTCCGCCCTTTATCCAATAATAAAGGTTGAATTCCTTGTTGAGTCATTACGTGATGGAAGTGAGCATGTAATATCTTTTGTTCTAAGATGGACTTGATAAGTTCCAAATTGTTAAATAATGATTATTTAAATATGATTATTTTTTGCAACTATAACCTTACCACCTACAAAAAAAAATATATATACACACACACACACTCCGGTATATACCGTATATAATTGGTCACTCACACTACACTGCCATCTAGTGAGCAATGTTCAATGTACTTTTCATTTTTCATTCCTTCAAATGTGTCCCCATCAAGAAAAAACTAGAGATCCTTCACAAGAAAGAAGGCAACAACACTACCAGATAGCCTAAATATTATTTTTTAGTAGTAGTAGTAGTAGTAGTAGTAGTAGTAGTATGTTAACACATGAAAAATATATTGGTACTACAGATACATACAGATAGGGAATCTAGATTGAGAGTCCCTATGGGGACAGTACCAATAATGTCTGTAAAGAGCAGTGGAATTAATGGCGCTATATAAGTGAGTAAAATAAATAAATATAAATACTAAAGTACTTTTTAATTGAGTCAACCAAAAATAAATTCACCCAAAAAGGTATATGGACTAATCAAACAAATATGGTAGAATTGTTTTTTTTTCCCCGTATCTTATATATAATAAAAGTTAATATGAACGTAATATTCCAAGTCCCCACCTAATTTGACAATAAGTGTAAAGAGATGTCAATGCATGGTAGACAGTACAGTGGTCTCTAGGGAAAAGCACATCATACATTTAAGGGGTTGTCCAGGCTTTTCATAAAATTCTCCAACCACACTCCGACTAGACATACACGGCCTCGCTGTAACGCTGGTGAGTGTTGACCCACTGTGCCAGGGGCTGGGCTTACCCTGGAGGGGCGTAACTAAGTGACTATCTGGTATTCACTAGAGCAGGGGTCCTCAAACTACGGCCCGCAGGCCACATGCGGCCCGCGGAGGACTTTTATCCGGCCCGCCGGGCTATGGGCGGAGGAGAGGAGAGCGGTGCCATTGCCCACCCTCAGGGCCCCGGCAGGCGGATACTTACCTCTCCCCGTGCCTCCGCAGATCCGCAGTGTTCCTGCTCTGCGCTTCCTGTGACGTCTCAGGTCAGAGGTCGCGGTGACGTCTTTACACCGCGCCCTCCCGAGTGCCGTCACAGGCAGCGCAGAGCGGGAAAACGCCGCCGCGATGCTGGAGTCCGGACCAGAGTGGAGCAGCGGCAGCAAGTGAGAAGTGAGGTGAGTATTGGATTTTTTTTTTTTTTTATGTATGTAGGCATAGGTCATTATATGGGGGGGGTGACATCCTGCATGGGGCATGATATGGGGGAGTGACATGCTGCATGGGGCATTATATGGGGGGGTGACATGCTGCATGGGGCATTATATGGGGGGGTGACATGCTGCATGGGGCATTATATGGGGGGGTGACATGCTGCATGGGGCATTATAAAGACAGGGGAGTGATATCCTGCATGGGGCATTATATGGGGGGTTGACATCCTGCATGGGGCATTATATGGGGGGGTGACATCCTGCATGGGGCATTATATGGGGGGGTGACATCCTGCATGGGGCATTATATGGGGGGGTGACATCCTGCATGGGGCATTATATGGGGGGGGTGACATCCTGCATGGGGCATTATATGGGGGGGTGACATCCTGCATGGGGCATTATATGGGGGGGGGGTGACATCCTGCATGGGGCATAAATATGGGGGGGTGACATGCTGCATGGGGCATAAATATGGGGGGGTGACATGCTGCATGGGGCTTTATATGGGGGGGTGACATGCTACATGGGGCTTTATATGGGGGGGTGACATGCTGCATGGGGCATTATATGGGGGGGTGACATGCTGCATGGGGCATGATATGGGGGGGTGACATGCTGCATGGGGCATTTTATGGGGGGTGACATGCTGCATGGGGCATTATATGGGGGGATGACATGCTGCATGGGGCATTATATAGGGGGGTGACATGCTGCATTATAAAGACAGGGGGGTGACATGCTGCATGGGGCATTATATGGGGGGGTGACATGCTGCATGGGGCATTATATGGGGGGGTGACATGCTGCATGGGGCATTATAAAGACAGGGGAGTGATATCCTGCATGGGGCATTATATGGGGGGGTGACATCCTGCATGGGGCATTATATGGGGGGGTGACATCCTGCATGGGGCATTATATGGGGGGGTGACATCCTGCATGGGGAATTATATGGGGGGGTGACATCCTGCATGGGGAATTATATGGGGGGGTGACATCCTGCATGGGGAATTATATGGGGGGGTGACATCCTGCATGGGGCATAAATATGGGGGGGTGACATGCTGCATAGGGCATTATATGGGGAGGTGACATGCTGCATGGGGCTTTATATGGGGGGTGACATGCTGCATGGGGCATTATATGGGGGGGTGACATGCTGCATGGGGCATTATATGGGGGGTGACATCCTGCATGGGGCATTATATGGGGGGTGACATCCTGCATGGGGCATTATATGGGGGGCTGACATCCTGCATGGGGCATTATATGGGGGGGTGACATCCTGCATGGGGCATTATATGGGGGGGTGACATCCTGCCTGCATGGGGCATTATATGGGGGGGTGACATCCTGCATGGGGCATGATATGGGGGGTGACATTCTGCATGGGGCATTATATGGGGGGGAAAGGGACATCCTGCATGGGGCATTATAAAGACAGGGGAGTGATATCTTGCATGGGGCATTATATGGTGTGAGAAAGGGACATCCTGCATGGGGCATTATATGGGGGGTGGCATCCAGCAGGGGGCATTATAAGGGGGGAACAGCCTGCATGGGGCATTATAAGGGGGGGGACAGCCTGCATATGGCATTATAAGGGGGAAACAGCCTGCCTATTGGGAACATTTACCTGCCTATTGGGGACCTATGCTGCCTGTTGGGGACATTTACCTGCCTGTTGGGGACATTTACCTGCCTATTGGGGACCTATGCTGCCTATTGGGTACATTTACCTGCCTATTGGGTAAAGTTACCTACCTATTGAAATACCGGTTGATTTAACTTTTCTTGTTCTTCATTTTAAATATTGTATTTGTTCCTGCATTGTTTTTTTTACTTCAAAATAAGATATGTGCAGTGTGCATAGGAATTTGTTCATATTTTTTTTTAAAAACTATATTCCGGCCCTCCAATGGTCTGAGGGACCGTGAACTGGCCCCCTGTTTAAAAAGTTTGAGGACCCCTGCACTAGAGCCTCTGATGGTGAGGCTAGGCTTGGCTGCAGGTAGTCACCAGGTACCCCTCCATGGCAGTCCCTGGGTCTGCAGCAGCAGACTGGAAGATCAGAGATATGGGTATGCAGTTCAGGTGGACGAAGGCAAAGATGTGATTAGACAATCCGAGGTCAGGGCAGGCAGCACAGGTTCAATATACGTAGCCAAGGTCAGGAGTGGAAAAATCAGTATAAATAAGTAGACTAGCTGTGTCAAAAAATAGGAATGAAAATACAAGAGCAGTTCACAGGAAACTAGACAGAAACTGAACTAGAACCTTAGATCAGGTGAGGAGTGGTGGGAAGTTGCCTGACAAACCCTCGACTGCTTGGGGATAGGCCAGGGAAGCTAATCTCTGCATGACACAGTGGAGTTAAGTTCCTGCAGAATCTGGCCATGCCTTCCTATAGCCAGATGGAGGCTCGCCAGCAGCAGGAGGATGTAGCAGTGTTGGAAATGCTGCAAGAGGCAGCTCAGCGAGACAGCCCAAGACTGGAGAGAGCAGAGCGGTGACCGCAGTGAGTAGGGTGGCAGATGTATATTTTTCAAATATTTAGAAAACCTTGTATCATTTCCTTTACACTTCATAAATACCTGCAACTTTGTATTGGTATATCACATAAAATCCCAATAAAATATATTTAAATTTGTGGATATAATGTGAACAAAAATGTGGAAAATTTCACAGGGTAAGAATATTTTTTCAAGGCACTGCATATTTTTCTTGATGGATATTGTCAGGGAAATATTGAAAATATTCTCTCCCCCTGACATAGATATTAAGAAGTCTTTCTCCCAAGCCCCTCTTCACCCCTCCTTTATCCCCCATTTGTCATAAGAGAGCTGACAGTCCAGCATCTGTCTCTCTGCAAATTATCACCCACAGCCAAAGTAGCTTAAACAAACACTGGCACACAAGGGGTGCCAACAACCTACTTGCAACCCCTGAGAGAGGCAGGGGATGATTAGATGCAGGCTTGCGATAATTTAGGTGCAGCTGCTGAAGCTTGCTTCCCAGGGAAAAGGGAATCTAATAGAGGGTCCCAGGATCTTCGGAGCCGAAACAAAATATGGAATATTGGAAGTTCCATAACTCTGCTAATAATGGGACCCATATTTTTAGTGACTGGGTCAGCCAAGGAACAAGATGCTTATTTTTTTGTAGCCGTAATCCCCTCCAGGGGGCTGTGGCACAAAAGTAACCAAATAGCAGATCACAGCTACGGAATGCATAGTCACTAAGGAATGGCAAATTCATAACGGAAAAAATGGCGTCGCTTGCAAGCTTCTGTGACCAACCAGGGATAAGTTATCGCGGAAGCTGTTTTAATAAAAACATGAAGGGTGGAGCCTGAGCCCACATGATGTCACCAGAGGGGTATGTGGGTAGTTCTCCCCTTAGGCATAAAAGAGCCAACTGAAGATTGATCCACATTCTTTGCCAGTGGGGTATAGATACTATAAGCAACGGATCGCGTTCGATAACGCTCAAATCGGGGAGCCCCTCCTCCACCTATGGTGATTCGTCCCTGCAAACTGTGTAAATGTGACGCTAGTCACTAACTCACGGAGCGACCGTGAGGCGGATAGTCAGACGTTCCGAGGTCAATACCAAGAGAGCCCGTAGATACCAAGGGAAAAGACAGATGCGTAAGTCAGGTCACAGTCCAGGGTCAATATCAAGAGAGAACAGAACAAAGCCAAAGGGCAAGATAAGGAGGTAGTCAGAACACGATCCAAAGGGTCAGGCAGCAGAAGATCAGAACACAGAACAACAGAATGAGGGAAACATTCACCAGGAAACACAAACTACGTCAGGCAGGGAACAGGGGCAGTCAGCTCAGTCAAATAGCTTGGGCAATCTCCAGAACACTGAACACCTAGAGACTGCCCTGCAAATCCCAGTCAAAGATTGGACCGCCGAGCTGTCAATCAAAGCACCAAGAGCCCGACTTGCCACTCACAGGATTGGACAGCCAAGCAGTCCATCAAAACACAGCAAGATCCAGTTCAATAGGACAGCATAGCAATCCCACACAGAATACAGGAATCGTGACAGTAAATTTCTTTTGTAATTCTGTTTATTTTATGTAACTGTCTATTCTGTATTGTAAATGTCCATTTGTAAAATATTGTATATTTTTCATAACACTGCCTCCCTTTTGGATTAAATATGAAATGTAATAGTTCTGTTTCTTTTGTCCTGTAATTGTTCCCTCCCCCGAAGCCATATACACTACCAGAGCGCAGGCTTCCGCCCAGGCCTGTTTTATATTTCAAACTGGACAGTGGTGGCAACGAATAATATTAATAATTGGGCTATCATGAAGCAGACAGTGACCGTACGGGGGACGTATACACATATTCTATGTGTTGGAATCTGGAGGTGTGATGCCATACGTTCACTGGTCGCTTGCCGATACCTATGTAGTGAGTAGTCGGGATCGTGTGCTCGCGTATCTCTGACGAAATCGTGACATAGTGACGGCACAGGGGGATATCGCGTGATCTACCTGATGTCGTCACTGTGGAGTCCCTGACAGATATTGTAAAACAAAAAGCAGTTAAAAGTTTAACAACCAAGAAGTTATTTAGGATTTAAAATTTATATGAAGACTCTCCACAGTTTTCAAGGAACTTTGATTGTGAAATCTGTAAAATACTGAATACCATTTTCAAGCAACCATCTAACAGGCCACAGTGAAAGGGAATCTGTCCGTAGGATCAATCTTCCCAAGCTGTCTATGTAGACCAGGAGAGCAGACTATCAATTATTACGTCTCTCATTGGTAAGGCCTGTTTCATTTAAAAATGCTCTGAATGCAGATTCTCAGGGAGATCTATGTCAGACCCATAGATCTTAACAGCTCATTTAAATATTAAGAAAAATGTGGATTTCTCTGGAATTGGAATAAGTTATCGGATTACAGTTATCAACGTATCATTTTATTCAGCTTTCTATGACCTACGTGTGTATATACACAGCTTATGAGGGTTGATCCTACTGAAAGATTCCTTTTTAACAAGTAACAGAATTATTGCAGATTTTACATCCGAATGTTTGGATAAGAAACCTGCAGCAGAATGCTGTAACAGACAAGTTGATGATTTGTGAACCCCATGCATTTGAAATATTCCACATAGCTATTACCTGTGATGTAGAATTTTAAATCCACAGCAAGTCAATTACCTATTTGCTTTTAATATTCCCTATTCAGTGTAATAGGCAAGTCAAAATTCACAACAAACCCACATTTTTGTCAGTTTTGCTGGGGCACTCCACAATGACTCTTTTCTGGTCGCCTCCAACAGAGAGCAGTAACAAAGAAACACAACTCAATATTTACTATCCTTAACAGAAATAGTATGGGGCTGTTAAAGGGGTTGTCCGGAACTAAGTGAATTTCATACTATATCTTTAGCTATTTAATATAATAATTTAACCATTTTTCTAATGTACTTTAATTCAAAATTCCCTAGGGTTCACTCTCTACTCTAACGTTCTGTTTTTTTCTCATTTCCAATGATTGTTTGTCTCCCAGCATGCACTCGGTATTCTCAAACAGATCGTCATAGAGTGGTCAAGACTGCTGTCACTCCTACTGCTTCCTTTTCTACCCTGTAACAAAACCTCATAAGGGGCGGCGCTGCGGTCACTTACCGCAGCTTCTGTCACCGCCTTCCACTGATGACGTCCTGTTCCAGTAACGATGATGGAGAATTGACCACAGCTTCTTTCATGCTGTCCAGCATCTTCTGTCCACAATGCTCCTCTCCCCGCCACCTTGTACATTGAAACGAGATGTTGTCATGGGGCGGTGATGGAAACAAGGTGAATGACAGCAGCATCATTTTATCACCACCCTGAAATGAACCATCATCAGGGGGTGACACTGTTGTCATTCACCCTGCTTCCACTACTGCCCCATTACGATATCCTGTTTCAGTGATGGGGACATTATTACAGGAAGGGTCTCAGGATGCGTGACATTATTACAGAGAGGGACCCATAATGGGGGATATTATTAAATTAAGGGGTCAGGATAGGAGAAATTATTACAGAAAGAGCCCAGGATGGGGGACATCATTACAGGATGGAGGACATTATACAGGAAGGGGCCCAGGATGGAGGACATAATTACAGGAAAGACCCAGGATGGTGAACATTATTACAGGAAGGGGCCCAGGAACGGTGACATAATTACTGTATGGTTGACAAAATGAGGAACATAGATTTTTAGTTTATGGTAGCAAGTGGGGGACATAATCAGTGTTAGACTGGGGTGTCAAGGGCCCACCAGTAACCAACTCCAGGGCCCCACTTTTCAGTTCCATGCAAATGTGACATTATCCTCAATCACAAATTTATATAACAATGAACTGGGTAGATTGTTACATGAATAAGATGTTGCCTTTGTCTGTACATAGTGATTCAAGTATATAGTGCCAAGTACTGCTTATATAAGAGGGTGGTGGCCCACTCTTGCACACAGGCTCATTGGAGGATTCTCCTGTTCTCCTGTGGGCAGTCCAAGCCTGGACATAATTACTGCAAGGGCCAATTAGGGGACATTATTACTGCAGTAATATACAGTATTTTACTTTTGAGGAAACTGCTTTCCATGGGGGGAACAAAGGGAGGTCCTGTTACTGTGCAGGGTGAAACTATGTCCACATACAGTACCTGTGGTCACATGACCGGCCGCTCCTGGCCCCGGAGAATCCTCAGAGCCTGCTGCACACACTGTGAGCATTTAGAAGTCTGCAGTCACATAGAGTCCCTGCAGACTTTAACATCAAGCCTGGACAACCCCTTTAACCAAAACCACTGTACTAGGACTGATATTACTACCATGCAGTGACTGTGTAATGGTAATATCAGGTCTACACTGCAGATGCTATATGTGTGTACTGTGTAGGTTCTCACCAGTGACGTTCTCGCTGATTGTTCTTATTCGTTTTCCCTTTTCTTTTTCATTCGGCTCAGACCGCCATGATCTCTTCTTCTGTCCATAATTCGTCCCTGTAAAATATAACACAGAGACATCTTTACTTTACTGCTTTTACAAGACCCTCCTCACATTATACCACCTCTACACAAACCACAACTTGTGCTGCCTTATAATAATTCCACTGTGCCTCGTTACAGCTTTACAGCACCATACTGTAATAATATCCACTTACGCTACCTTATAATAATTCCCCTGTGCCTCCTTTA
Source organism: Phyllobates terribilis (assembly GCF_046119375.1). Lineage (NCBI taxonomy): Eukaryota > Metazoa > Chordata > Amphibia > Anura > Dendrobatidae > Phyllobates > Phyllobates terribilis. The sequence goes on from NW_027362763.1 coordinate 413,435,415, forward strand.
ATAATACTCCCCTTGACCCCTTATAATAGTGACCATGCACCTCCTTATACAAATACCCCCTGTGCTTTCTTATAATAATGCCTCCTTGCTTCCCCACAATGATAACGACTCCACATTGGGCCTCCTAATAATCATGACCCTCAGTGCCCCTTCATTGTAATAAGGTTCCTGATCAGGGGTGTACCCAGAAATAACAGGTCCCATAGAAAAAGTCCTATCACATCACAATCAAAGAAGGGCATATCTCCCAACTTTCTAAGAAACGGAGAAGGATATATATTGCAGCACTTACATTTATTTTCCGTCTACTAAAGCCCCTAAGTGGTCTCACCAATTATGATACCTCTTTCATGACCCTAGTAGAGTATTATGCCCCCACATAGTATGATGGCCCACAAACCCTATAGAAAGTATGATGCAGCACAGCACCCCACATATTAAAGGGAATCTGTCACCCCCTGGCACTATATAGACAGATCTTGTGCGCAGGCGCTGGGAAGTCAGAGTGACTTGCCTGCTCACAAGATCCCTGCTCTACAATGATACATAGAAGGAAGAAAAAAGTGCGCCTTGTGTAAAGGTGAAGTGCGCAGATGCGGGATCTGGCAGCGGCAAATGCACATCACAGGGCACTGTGACATGCAGGGGCGGGGGAAATATTATAATTCACACAGGAGGTGGCGATTTCTTCAGGGCCCCGGGACGGGAACACATCAGAAACCAGAATGAATAAAAAGAGTTTTCTCACCAACAATACCTCTAATATGAGGCATAACGGTAGGTATAGATTTTCATTTCTATCACCTGTATGCCCATATTAGAGGTCAGATAAGTGCCAGGGGGTGACAGATTCCCTTTAAGATAGTCATCACAGCCCCCCATATATTGTGGTATTCAACACAGCCCCTAACATACAGTATGAGGTGCACCACAGACCCCTATATAAAGTATGATGTCTCCCATAACCACCCCATTAAGTTTAATGTCCCCCTCAATCAACCCATACATTATGATGGTTCTTCCCAAGAGCCCCCTATATAGTATGATGGACTGGGACTGAAATTCAGCCATGGCATATAAAAGCACACAGGCCCATGCTGTCCCAGCCCCCGATCCCCAGATATATATTACTTATATTACCCTCCCTGAAGAAAATCAATATGTCTAGTAATACCGCTATATAAAATTGAATAATAATAACAATATTGCAATATAACAGACAAATACCAACAAACCATAACCAAATATTACCCGTATATACAGTACTGATAATACCACCATACTGATTGTTAATGGGGTTGTCCAGGCTTGGTGTTAAAGTCTATATGATTTTAGACTTCTGAATCCTCACAGCACGCACTATCAGGATTCTCCGGTGCCAGCATTTGGAGAGGCCGTGTTGTGACCACAAGTATGGGATCTCCACACCTCCGGCCACATTCCAACTAAACGTACTCTGCTTTGCTAAATTTACTTGTATTGAGAGAGGCCGTGCATGTCTAGCCAGCACGTGATCGCATTAATTCAAATCATATGACGCGCCCCTGGGCCTGTGTCGCGCTGCGTTGCGCATGCGGGAGCTTACCCGGAGCCGGATCTCTTGAGGGTTGTAGTCTCGTGGCGGTGATCCGGTCCGTGCCCAGGGAGTCAGACTAAGTGGCGCTGTATTAGCGGTAGATGTTGGACGACTACGCCACCCGTTGAGTACAGCTAAGGAGCTGCTGCTGCAGGGCAGACCGCTGAGGCCGGTGGTAGGATTGTGCAGCGTGATAGTATAACCCCCAACGGGAGGGGTATGGCCTCAGGGCAGCCGACGTGGATGATGGGGGTAGCAGGAACCACTCAGAGACGGTACGGTGTAGTTCAGGGTCTTTACTGGTGACAACGATAGACCCTCCCGGAGTACTGGCTAGCGATTGGGGCCTGGTCAGTCCTTGAGCAGATGGGATCTCCCCTGGCCAGGCGGAGTTGTAGGCCTCCCAAACTAACGATACTCTTCTGGCTACCTTGCTAGAAGCGGGTATAAGTAGCCCACGTCCCTGAGTGTACCGTGTGGTGCTCACCCGTATGGCCGGTGACTCGGGGCCTTCTAGTAGCTTCCGCTCCACGACGGCGGTGCTGGTCCCACGCGTGTGACCGTGCCTTCGGGTTTCTGGGCCAGAGGACCTGCAATCCCCTGCCGGTCGGTTTCTGCTGCTGGATAGGAGTTAGTCCCCACAGCCTCGGACTCCGGGTCCGGTGATAACTTCTCAGTCAGGGCGAGCTCTGCAGCTGCCAGCCCCTGACTCCTTGTAGCACTGCTCCCACAGAGCTCCTGATGTTCTTTCCTATATCTGCTTCTCTTCTCTGTCTCTACTTCTGGCATGGCCCAGGAGCTGGGCCCAGCCGGAGCCACAGCTCCCTGTCAGCCCTCCTGGCTGAACTCTCCCTCTGAACTCCCTGACCCTGCCTCAGCCCCAGGTTTATATAGGGGAAGTTCTTCCCCTCCCAGGACTGGGCAGGAGGTGTGGCATGCATAGGATTCCTGACCAAGAGACCTCCCACCTGCTCTCAGACATAACATTGCTGTTACTGTGGAATCCAGACCCCTGGGGTGCCACACATACTTGTTCTCACATGACCGGCCGTTCCCGACACCGGAGAATCCTCACAGCACGCGATGCACACACTATGAGGATTCAGAAATCTGCAGTCATACAGAGTCACTGCAGACTTTAACATTAAACCTGGACAACCCCTTTAATTAAAACCACTGCACTAGGACTGATATCATGACCATACAGTGACCATATAATGGTAATATCAGGTCTACACCAGCTGTCTTTCGTTTTCCCTCTTCTTTTTAATTCGGCCCAGACCGCCATGACCTCTTCTTCCGACCATAATTCGTCCTTCTAAAATATAACAGAGGCATCTTTACTTTACTGCTTTTCCAAGACCCTCCGCTCATTCTACCTCCTCTACACAAACCACAACTTGTGCTGCCTTATAATAATTCCCCTGTGACCCCTTATAATAGTGACCATGCACCTAGTTATAATAATACAAACAGCCCCTGTGCTTTCTTATAAGAATAATAATGCCTCCTTGTTTCCCCATAATGACAACAACCCCCCCATTGGGCCTCCCAAGGGGAGTACATAGAAATAACAGGTCCCATAGAAAAAGTCCTATCACGTCAAAGAATGGCATATCTCCCAACTTTCTAAGAAACGGAGGATATGAATTGCAGCACTTAGGCTATGTGCCCACGATGCAGAAATGCTCCGGATTTTCCCTGAGCGTTTCTGCATCTCCCTGGCAGAAAAAAAACATGCGGATTTTACATGCGTTTTTCCTGCCAGGGACAAGCAGAAGTGAAGCGTTTTTCACATGCATTTTAGCATCACTTGGAAAGTGCTTGACAACTTGGTCACACTATATAAATCCATGCAACTGGAAGACTTCCTTTTGATTTTTAGGGTCTTGGCAGAAGGACGGAAGTACCACTTCCTGATTTATATTATGGGTAGAAGAAACCTTGGGTAAAAAGGATGGATCGAATCTAAGAACTATTTTATCCTCATAAATCGGTAAGTACGGGTCCTTTGTGGATAAAGCCTGTATCTCCCCCACCCTTTTAGCAGTTGTAATTGCTACCAGCAAAGCTGTCTTAACGGTGAGTCTGCCTATAGTCAAGTCTTTGGACGGCTCCTATGGATGTTTACAAAGAGCATTAAGTACAAGATTGAGTTCCCAGGGGGCAACAGATCTCTTAACCCAAGGTCTCAATCTCTGAACTGCCTTGGAAAACCTAGCCCAAAAATGGATCCTCACAAAACAATGTGTCAAAATGTCATATCTTGAAACCCATTGACTTTGCTGGGATGCCCAGAGTCACTGCATTTTACTGCAAAAAACGGATCCGCAAAAACGCTGTTGTGAATCAAGCAGCTTCCCCCCCCTAGAAGCAGGGGCACGCACCTATCAAAACTCACTTGTATGCTGCAGTGCTCCCGTCCTGCACCGGCTCCAGACTGCTGGGGGCAATCTCCCCTCCTCTGTCCTGTCTTCTGCCGTCTTCACCAGAGAGAGGAGGGGGAGGGGTGCCTGCTCTGCACAGGATCCAATTCCTGGGCCCTGAGCTGGAGAAAGTGAGAAAGTGAAAGTACTACTGCTCATCTCTGTCACAGGAAGGTAACTAATGCTAATATTGTAGGTGATTATTATGTGCTCTCTGTACAATGTGTGAACTATATGTGCGATATGTGCAATGTACTATTTGCTGTCTGTAGCCGTCATCTGTCTTTCACACTCTATCTATCCCTCTATGTATTCATTTATCTATCTATCCATCTCTCTATCCCTCCATCTATCCGTTCATCTATCCTTTCATTTATCCCTCTATCTATCCCTCCAGCTATCCCTCCAGCTATCCATCCATATGGCTATCATCTATCTATCCATATATTTATCCATCCATCCCTGTATCTATCTATCTATCCCTCTATTTACCTATCTATTCCTCCATCTATCCTACTATCTATCCATTCCTCCATCTATCTATGACTTTATCTATCTATCTATCTATCCATCCTTTCATCTATCCCTCCATCTATCCATCCATATGGCTATCTATCATCTATCTATCCATATATTTATCCATCCATCCATCCATCCATCCCTGTATCTATCTATCTATCTATTTCCATCTATCCATCCCTCTATTAATCTTTCTATTCTTCCATCTATCCCACTATCTATCTATCCATCTATCTATCTATAGCTCTATGACTTTATCTATCTTTTCAAATATAAGCAATATATGTGGGAGTCAGAGTCGGAGTTGGTGTAAGGGAAATTGAGGAGTCGGAGTAGCACGTTTGGCTTACCGACTCCACAGCCCTGCTGGAAAGGGGCATTACTTTGTCCAAGGATATCTGATGCCTGTCCCAGGCCGACAGAACGGCTCTTTGTTGATGTTGAGCATGAAACTGGCTCCATCTGACACATGGAATGCAGGCCGTCATCAGTCCCAGGATCCTCATTGCACTTCTGATGGAGCAATGATTCCTTCGAAACTGAATAATCTCTCTTCTCAGTGACCTCTGCTTTTCTACAGGTAGAAATGAGGTTCTTAGGCAAGAATCCAGAATAACTCCCAGGAAGTTTTTTCTTTCCCCGGGAACTAGGTCTGATTTGTCCCAATTTATCAGCCAACCCAACTCCTGGAGGGTGGAAATGGATATCCTTACATGGTCTAGAAGTTCCTGACGAGACCCCCCCCCACCAAAAGGAACTTGTCGAGGTAAGGGACTATAATGATTCCCAAACATCTTAAATGGGCTACTACTTCTGTTATCAGCTTTGTAAACACCAGAGGGGCTGAGGCCAGACCAAAGGGGAGACATCTGAATTGAAAATGGTGGATCTGATTTCCCACTTTTATAGCAAATCTCAAAAATTTTTGATCGATGGGATGGATGGGAACATGGTAGCACGCTTTCTGGAGGTCTAAGGTACACATCACGGCCCCTCTGTCTATCAGGGGAATGGTAGACCAAACTGATTTCATCTTGAATCGTTTGTATCTCACCCAATGGTTTAACAGTTTTAGGTTTATTATTATACGCGTCTCGCCTGAGGGTTTCTTGATGGAAAAGAGTCTTGAGTAGTGTCCCTGGGACCTCTCTACCTGGGGAACCGGACTTATGGACACTATTTTTAAGAGTTTCTGTACTTCTAACCACATGGGTGAAGTACCGGACACTGGCTGGGGATTGGTGAGAATAAACCTCTCCAGGCGAAACTGGGCAAATTCGATTTTGTATCCTGAGGATGTGGTCTTTAGAATCCAAGGATTCTGTGATATTTTTTGCCAGCCTCTGAGGAACGACATCAGACAACCCCCAATGCATATGGCGTCATTGCTTCCTCGAGCCGAATGCTGAACTAAAGGGGGGCCCTCTGCCCCTGTTCCCCTTGGGGTAACTCCATCTGCCGGACTTTCCTTTACCCTTATAATATGGCTTATATGAGGGGCGGGCTCTCCGAAAGGGCTGGTACCTATGAGGCTTATCCTCGGGAAACCCTTTGTTTTTATCAGACGCTTTTTCTAAGATGTCGTCTAATACTGGCCCAAATACCCTATCTCCTGAAAAAGGAATGGAGCATAATTTATTCTTTGACTGGTTATCCCCAGACCAGGTTTTCAACCAGATAGCCCGTCTAGTTGCATTAGATAAGGCGCTGTTTCTGGCTGCAAATCTAACGGACTCTGCCGAAGCGTCGGCCATGAAACCTGTAGACATCTTCAGGAGGGGAAGGGATCTGAGAATAGCTTCTCTAGGAGCTTCTGATGTTAACTGCTCCTCCAGATCTTCTACCCACAAACACATTGATCTGGCTACAGAGGTGGCAGCAATATTAGTTTTTATGATAGCCGCTGACGTCTCCCAGGCCCTTTTCAGAAGGCCATCCGCCTTTCTGTCCATGGGATCCTTCAGGCTGGATGAATCCTCAAAGGGGATTGAAGTTTTCTTGACCACCTTTGCAATGGGAACGTCAATCCTGGGAATCTCTTCCCAGGGCTTAATGTCCTCTGGCTCAAAGGGAAGGCGTAATCTAAAGTCTCGTGGAATTACAATTCTTTTCTCTGCGTCTTCCCATTCTTCCAAGATCATGGAACGGATGTGGTTATTTACGGGGAAAACCTTGTGTCTCTGGGATCTTAACCCCCCGAACATCTCATCCTGCATTGTAAGCGATGGCTGGGTGTCTTCCACCTGCATAGTGTCTCTAACCACTTTTAGCAGTTCGTCTGTGTCCGCCGCTGAGAAAAGATATCTCTTTCCCTCCTCCGGTGGATCTGAAGCTATATCTTCCTCCTCAGAACCAAAGGGCTGTAACTCTTCCTCTGAGGATAGCTCCATCTCCCACCTCGGTCTTTTGCCCGCGGACCCGGCTGAGACATCTGGGGGGAAACTAGACCCGAAATGGAGGCCCGAACTTCTTCTCTGATGATTGACCTCATATCCGAAAGGATGGTCGGTTGTTCATCCTTCACGATTTTAACAGTGCAGCCTTCGCATAACTGTTTAAGCCATGCTTCAGGCAACCTGCAATTACATATGGTGGAATCTCTTCATCTTGCTCCCGTCTTTTTATCCTTCTTTACTGTCATTGGTGGGTTAGCGGAGCCTTTATCCTAAGATAGGGGAACAGCACTGTGGAAATTAGGAGGCGACCTTTTGACTATTACTGGTGGGTTACCCTCTTCCCCCCCCAGATAGTCCAAGCCCCACTCACATGTACCATTGGTGGTTCAGCTGGGGTCTCTGCCTTTCCTAAATCCTCCATTATGCAGTCTCCAGCACAGCAGGAAAGCCAGACACAGGCAAGCGCTTTTATACTTACCTGTCAGAAGTCTTCCCTGCCTTTTGCATTCCATCCTGGAATGCACGCCGATTGCTGCTTGATTGCGGCTGGAGCCGAGAGCCCTCGCCGGAGGGAAGCGGCTCCTGGGTCAGGAGCAGCGCTGCACTGACCAGACTGAGGAACCCCCGTTCAGGGGGTGTCAGCCGAGGGTGGCTTCCCAGGAAGAGGGGGAAGATCTGGGCCGCCCAATCTCCTCAGCCCGCATGCAGGTACCCTCTTTTGCGCACCACACCTCTCTGTTCCTATCCTCACAGGGACAGGAAAAACACTGAGGGGTGGAGGGAGGGGAGGGCTTTTAACCTCTGTTTCCTGTCCATGTAAGGATAAGAAGGACGTCCTCCATGGTGCTGTCAGGGGGACGTCCTGGAAATACAGTATGAGGTGCACAACAAACCCCTGTATAAAGCATGATACCCCTCATAACCACCCAGGGCCGGCGTCAGCACTCGGCGCACCCGGACAAGTGTCGGGGCCCTGAGCAGGCGGAGGGGCCACTCACTGTCGGGGACCCTTGCGCACTATGAGACCCGTGAGCGGTGCGGTGCCAGCGCCCGCTCCTCCCCCTCGCTTGCTCAGGGCCCCGGCACAATACTTACCTCTCCTCGTGCCTCCGCAGCAGGTCCTGTTTCTTCCGCGGCTGCAAAACTGTGACTTCACAGGTCAGAGGGCGTGGTGACGTCTTTACACCGCGCTCTCTCCTGAGCAGTCACAGCGCAGAGCGAGAAGACACCGGCGCGGGTGAGGAGTCCGGAGCAGCGGCAGCAGGTGAGAAGTGAGGTGAGTATTTGTTTTTTTGTTTTTTAATATATGGAGGCGTGGGGCATTATAAGGGGGGGGAGAGATGACATCCTGCATGGGGCATTATTTGGGGGGGAGGTGACATCCTGCATGGGGCATTATATGGGGTGGAGAGGTGACATCCTGCATGGGGCATTATATGGGGGGGAGAGATGACATCCTGCATGGGGCATTATAAGAGGGGGTGACATCCTGCATGGGGCATTATATTGGGGGAGAGGTGACATCCTGCATGGGGCATTATATGGGGGGAACAGCCTGCATGGGGCATTATGTGGGGGGAACAGCCTGCATGGGGCATTATATGGGGGAACAGACTGCATGGGGTATTATGTGGGGGGAACAGCCTGCATGGGGCATTATTTTGGGGCCAGTATTCTGTATGGAGCATTATAAGGGGGCCAGTATCATGTACAGAGCATAATATGGGGGCCAGTATTCTGTATGGAGCATTATAAGGGGGCCAGTATCCTGTACAGAGCGTAATATGAGGGCCAGTATCCTGCATGGGGCATTATTTTGGGGCCAGTATTCTGTATGGAGCATTATAAGGGGGCCAGTATCCTGTACAGAGCGTAATATGGAGGCCAGTATCCTACATGGAGAATTATTTGGGGGTCAGTATTCTGTATGGAGCATTATAAGGGGGCCAGTATTCTGTATGGAGCATTATAAGGGGACCAGTATCATATACAGAGCATAATATGGTGGCCAGTATCCTGTATGGAGCATTTTATGGGGGCCAGTATTCTGTATGGAGCGATTCGCCGGTTTCTGAGCTGTTGTGGAATTTACAATAGATATCGGTCATGTAATGTAAGAAGTGAAATCTTTGGCCTTGTACTATATATATATTTCTCTGCTGTATCTGTGCATCATGAAGCGTGGTATGTGTTAAAGGGGCCCACAGAGACTCTTTCGCCTGGGGCCCACAAAAATCTGGAGCCGGCCCTGTATCCACCCCATTAAATTTGATGCCCCCCTTAATCACCCCATAGAGTATGAAGGTCTCCACAGCCCACCACATAGTATAATGTGTCCCATAGACCTCCACACAGTATAACGTCCACCATAGCCCCCACACAAGATGAAGAGCCCCCACAGACCCCTATATAGTATGATGGTTGCCCCAAACAGCCCCCCATATGCTATGATGGTCCCCCACAAACAGCCCTCATATAGTATGATGGTCCCACACAAACAGCCCCCATATAGTATGATGGTCCCCCACAAACAGCCTCCATATAGTATGATTGTCCCCCACAAACAGTCCTCTATATAGAATGGTGGTCCTCCACAAACAGCCCCCTATAGCAGGATAATCCCCCACAAACAGCCTCGATATAGCAAGATGATCCCCCACAAACAGCTCCCCATATAGCAGGATGGTCCCCCACAAACAGCCCCCATAAAGCATGATGGTCCCCCACAAACAGTCCCCATGTAGTATGATGTTCCCCCACAAACAGCCCCCATATAGTATGATGGTTCCCCACAAACAGCCCCCATGTAGTATGCTGGTCCCTCACAAACAGCCCCCATATAGCAGGATGATTCTCCACAAAGAGCCCCCATATAGCAAGATGATCACCCACAAACAGTCCCCATGTAGTAAGATGGTCCCCCACAAACAGCCCCCTATAGCAGTATAATCCCCCACAAACAGCCTCGATATAGCAAGATGATCCCCCACAAACAGCTCCCCATATAGCAGGATGGTCCCCCACAAACAGCCCCCATAAAGCATGACGGTCCCCCACAAACAGCCCCATATAGCAGGATGGTCCCCCACAAACAGCCCTAATATAGCAGAATGATCCCCCAAAACGAGCCCCCATATAGCAGAATGATCCCCCACAAACTGCTCCCCATATAGCAGGATGGTCCCCCACGAACAGCCCCCATAAAGCATGATGGTTCCTCACAAACAGCCCCCATGTAGTATGATGGTACCACACAAACAGCCCCCATGTAGTATGATGGTCTCCCACAAACAGCCTCCATATAGCAGGGTAATCCCCCACAAACAGCCCCTCTATAGTATTATGGTTTCCTCACAGCACCCAAAAAAAAAAAAAATCTTTATACTCACCTAAGCCTGTTTCCTCATCCTCCTCAGCGTCCATCACCTCTTCTGTCCTGTCTCTCAGTGGACGTGGCGGTGCGATGCAGTGACATCATCGACCGCCGACGTTACTTGCATGCGACGGCCTCCAGCAAGCCCCCGGCTGAAGGGATGCCTGCGGCCCGCCTGCGCAAGTGACCTGCCCTGCGTGTGAAGGGATGCCTGCGGCCTGCCTAAGTGACGGAGCCTTCGGCTCTGTGCTCCGTCACAATTGCTAATAGCAGGTAATGTGGCCCACGGCCGGGCCAGCCAATCTGGCATTTGCCAGAACTGCCAGATAGCCAGTCCGGCCCTGTGATGGCAGGGCCGCCATCAGGGAATTACTGCCTTTACTGCTTTATGGGGTTTGATGAACAGAAGTAAAGATGGGGGGCCTGGACCCAGTTCTGCTTACCGGGTCCCAGGGTATCACGTGCAGGCATGCCTCCATCGGCGGTGCACATCTCGGCGCAGGGAGCCTTGGAGCTCTCACGGCTGTCAAATGAATGGCCATGCAGCTCCAAAGGAGTTCCTCCGCCTCTTTTGTGACGCAATGGTGATAGCGCGTACGCGTTGATGAAATCACATACGTGGGCATGTATGAGTGCCAGGATGCCAGTCCAGAAGTGGAGCTGCAGGGGACCGTATGGGAGGCTAGTATATAAAACTTTTTTTTTAATAGAAAGAATTAAATAGTCTCGAGGACAGCAAGTGATGAATGGCGAGTTGGGGGTGGGGAGAAAAAATGATGAATTGGGAGTTTAGAGTAGAGTAGGGCCCGGCCAGAAAAGTCAACTTTGTTGGGGTGGCAGCTTAAAAAAATCTTTTGGCCAAAACAAAAGCTGCTGGCTATGTATGTGATATCAAAGAAAAAATATAGATGATCAGCTCACCTATTCTCAGATGCAGGTGTGCACGGATCCAAATTCCAAAGGAAACAGTCCATATAACAAAGGCAGTTAATCCAGCACTGCCAATAAAACGTATATTTTTATTTAGAAAAATTCATCCATAAAAGGTATATAGTTCCATAAAAAATCCACATAAATTAATGGAAAAGTATATCATCTGAGGAAATAGTCCCAAGGGAGATGCATTCAAGAAGTTGGTGGACGCGTTTCGAAGTGATACTTCTTATTTATAACCTACATGGGAATGAAACTCAGACAGAATAAAGACTCTCTCAGATAACCACGCTATACGCACAAGGAGCAAAGACTCATTAATAAATGCAGCACCTGCGTAGTGAAGAAAGACACAAACCCACTAAGATACAAACATATTAAAATACAAATTGTAATAAGGTTATTTTATACTCTTACTAATAATGCAGAATCAAATCTGTTGGTTTATTCAGACCTTCAGGGTAGGAGGTGTTTAACATTAGTATCTAATATACCTCACGGTTCAGGAAAGCTCTTCTGTCATCTCCCCTTCTGACAGAGCAATTAACCCTTTCCAAGTCGTAAAATTGGAAGTCTTTCAAGTTGCCATTATGTTCCCTCAGGAAATGTTTGGAAACATAATTGATTTGACCACTGATCCATCCATTCCCTCAGTGGCTGTGAGCGCTGCACTTGGCTTTTTCTGAAAGCCCCCAAAGAGAATGAATGGAGCTGCGGTCAGATATCCCACCTGCCAGAGATAAAAGTTCCCCATTCTTCTGATCGTTTCAGTTCCCAATGGTTGGATCCCATCGATCAATAAGATGTCACCTATTCTGTGGATCGGTGATAACTTGTTTTAACCAAAGAACCCCTTTAACGCAAACTACGGTACTTGTACATCATAGTTATGGTGGCGCACAGTAGATGTGCAGGAGCCGCCTGTGCTGCAAGTCGACGCTCCACTATAATGGCTAGCAGATCTGCATATAGCTGTAGGGTGGGCCCCTAGAGTCAATTCCCCCTGTGGGCCCCAGACACCCCAGTCCGACCCTGAATATTACTATTATACCACAATGCTTTTCTAAGGTATGCATGGATTAAAAATAAATGGAGGCATTCTCACCTTCTAATACCCCATGCATCTATCCCAAGCCTATAGGAGGTCTTCCCCGTCCAGACATCACAGCAACGCTGCATCCTGTAATTGGCTGCAGTGGTCAGATGACTTGAAGAGGATGCTTCTCTGATAATGTGCTCTTCTAGTCACCTTACCGCTGCTGGCAATCAAAGAAGACAGCAGTGCTGGGACTTCTGAATGGGAGAGACGCAGCTTTCAGTGCCTTGGGAGACCTCCATGTGGCGCTACACAGGGCGCGGGAAGATGAGAATGCCTCTGCATGTTATTTTTAATCCATCCATGCCTTAAAAGAAAAAAATACATATTATATATATAATATACATATATATTCAGTGAAGGGCTAAAAATACTATAGGTCATACTTCCCTTTAGATGATCTAGCATGTTGCCACCTAGTGGTCAAAGTAAACGTAGACACTGCACGTGACTGGTGTAATTAGCACGTGGTGTTGTGATGGAGCAAGGGGGGCAGGTACCGGCCCAGCCCAGCCCCCTCCTGCCATTCCTGCTTTACTCCCTTCTCACCTTTCAGAGCAGCACAGCCGCCCGGTGTGGTGACGTCACCAGGATGCTAAAGTCGCGCCCCTCGAATACTGGCAGCTAATTGGCTGAACAGATTCCACCTCTTATTTAGTATCCCACACTCCCGCCCAATGGGATCAGTTATCCACTAGCTCCGCTTCCTGCGCCTAGTTCAGTCATTGCAGGCTTTAAACATGGCGGCTCTGAGGACAGTGATCGGGACTGGAAGCCGGGCGGCCATGTGGATTGCGCGATGGAATCGGCACAAACTGCAGTCGCAGACTAGATCGGTTGCACATTTTACCTTCCAGCCCGACCCAGAGCCCACAGGATATGGTGAGGATTCTTACTATGTGTGACATTGTGTGTAATGATGGGTGTCATCGAACAGCCTGTGTGTGACTGTGATGTCATGTTCCTCACATCATCAGATCTGTATGTAATGGAGCGATCTGGCCTCCCTACAAGATCACATACTGATTAGCAATTCCGATGGGGGTTGTTTGCACTATAGACTAATCGGATCTCTGATGTTCCCACCTCCAGGCTGGGGTCACCCATTGTGTATCTTAACTGAAATCTGCATTGTTTCTGAATGTAAATCTGCACTTTATTCATGCATTGAAATGAATGGGTAAAATATACACAATAGAAATTCACATGTGGATTTATAAAAATAAAAAATGCAAAAAAAAATCTGTTTGGATTCCATGCAAAAAAGGCAGGATGTGGATGATATTGTTAAAATATATTAATTTTACTGGTACTGTAAAATGCTGTGGATTTTACATGTGAAAAATGCATAAAATCCACAACTCACCCTTAGGAAATCGCTGTGATTAAAGCACCACACCAGTGTTTTGTTTTTTTTTTTTTTTACTGCAGGAGTGATGTAAGCTAGTATTATTTCTGCCGTCTTTTTCTATTATCGGCGTCGTTCCGGTCGTCTTCTGCAGGTTGTGATCTGCCGGATCGCTCCATTGTTTGCTGGGTGAGCTGGAAGTCACTACTCAGCCAGAACGAGACTCCCATAGACTGACGGTACATTGAGAGCTTGTGACCATTACCTTTGACTTCCGGCCAGTCAGAAGTTACAGTTACAAGATGGTGGCACGGGACCGGAGGGCGGTGGGTAAGTATATTAGTGATACCACTCCGATGATGGAATAAAAAAAAAAAAACACTGAAGTTTTGCTTTAAGGCTTGGGTTACACATTGTGTTTCTGGTGTGGATTTTACGTGCAGATTTTTTTGCTCCTAAAATCCACAGCACTTTACAGTACCAGGAAAATGGACGGGTTTTCATTTAATCTCATCCATGTGCTGTGTTTTTCGGTTTAAATCCGCAGCATGCCAGTTTCTGTTGTTGACATGCAACTTGCTGGAGCGGATTTTAGCCATTCATTTCATGACTTCAAAAATGCAGAAATACACATTAATCAGTGCAGATTTTATATGCAGAAACTGAGCAGATTTAATTTTACAATGTGTGAACCCAGCCTAAGGGGTTTCCCAAGAATATATTAAAAGGGCTAAAATAAGAGCGCACTAGACTAGTGCAAAGAGAGTGTGGCTGCCTAAGACTATGTTCACATGTCCAGTAATCATCAGAATGGATCCAGCAGCAATCTGCTGGCAAAAAGGTTGTGCTGATAACTTTTAAATCTGTTTTTAAATAACTGATCTCTGCTGGATCCGTTTTTTTTACAACATTGAGGTCTATGGAAAATGTATCTGTTAATTAGCTTACTGGGTCTAGTTAATTTGGATCCAGTAAGCAAATATATGGGTCCATTACTGGATCTAGTAAGCAAAAAACTGATCCATTACAAAATGAAAGAAAAAATGGATGACTGATTAACTGATCCGTTTTCCATAGACTTCAATGTTAAAAAAAAGACGATCGGTTATTTAAAAACAGAATCAAAAGTTCTGTCAGCACAACTTTTTTGACAACGGATTGCTGCTGGATCTGTTCTAACTGATCAATACTGGACATGTGAACTTAGAGCTACAATCTGATTTGCTGCTTTAGGCTAATTGTTTAGTGTCATTTTGATAACAAAGACAGAGGTCTGATTATTATAGCGCCATTTATTCCATTGCGCTTTACATGTGAAAAAGGGGTATACGTACAAAGACACAATATTCTAGAATAAAATGTGACGACTAGTACAGGAGGAGAGAGGACCCTGCCCGCGAGGGCTCACAGTCTATAAGGGATGGGTGAGGATACAGTAGGTGAGGGTAGGGCTGGTCGTGCCGCGGTATGGCGGAGCAGTTGTTACTGCAGGTTGTACACTTGTCAGAAGAGGTGGGTCTTCAGGTTCCTTTTGAAGGTTTCCATGGTAGGAGAGAGTCTGATATGTTGGGGTAGAGAGTTCCAGAGAAGGGGGGATGCACGGGAGAAAACTTGTATACAACTGTGGGAAGAGGAGATAAGAGGGGAGTAGAGAAGGAGATCTTGTGAGGATCAGAGGTTGCGTGCAGGTATGTACCGGGAGACTATGTCACAGATATATGGAGGAGACAGGTTGTGGATGGCTTTGTATGTCGTGTTTAGGGTTTTAAACTGGAGTCTCTGGGCAATGGGGAGCCAGTGAGGGGATTGACAGAGAGAAGAGGCCGGGGAATAGCGGAGGGGTTAGATAAATTAGTCTTGCTGCAGAGTTTAGGATAGATTGAAGGGGTGCAAGAGTGTTAGAAGACAGGCCACAGAGCTGGAGGTTGCAGTAGTTGAGGCGGGAGATGACGAGGACATTCTGCAGATTCGTGGTTGAGGAATGTGCTGATCCAGGAAATATTTTTGAGTCGGCAGGAAGTGGAAAGGGCTTGGATGTGTGGTTTGAAGGAGAGATCAGAGTCAAGGGTTACCCCAAGGCAGCGAGCTTGCGGGACTGGGGTGAGTGAACAGCCATTGACGTTGATAGGTCATATGGAGGGGTTTAGTGAGATGGTGGAAAGATGGTGAGTTCTGTTTTATCCATGTTAAGTTTTTGAAATCTGTCAGAGAAGAAGGATGAGATAGCGGACAGGCAGAGTGGGATTTTGGTTAGTAGGGAGGAGATATTGGGTCCAGAGAGGTAGATCTGTGTGGCATCAGCATAGAGTCTCAGGGATTTCAGTATCACCTCTATGAGCTGTCCCAGCCCAAAGGTGTAGATGGAGAAGAGCAGGGGTCCTAGAACTGAACCTTGGGGGACACCAACAGATAGGTGGTGTGGGAGACACTGAATGTCCTGTCTGTTAGGTATGAGGAGATCCAAGATGGGGCCGAGTCTGTAGTAAGAGGGAATGGTCCACTGTGTTGAAGGCAGATGACAGGTCCAGGAGGAGGAGGACAGAGTAGTGTCGCTTGGATTTGGCGGCTAGTAGGTTGTTGGTGACTTTAGTCAGGGCAGTTTCAGTGGATTGGTGCAGTTGGAAGTGAGATTGGAGGCGGTCAAAGAGGGAACATGAGGAGAGGTGGGAGGACAGTTCAGAGTGGACATGTTGTTCCAGTAGTTTTGAGGCATAGGGGAGAAGTGATATGGGGCGGTAGCTAGTCATAGAGGATGAGTCAAGGGAGGGCTCAAACGAGCGTATATCTCGGAGGAGTGCTGACCAATGTTTTATCGGATAGCACTCGGCCGCGACCAATCAGCGATATTGGCGCAGCTACTTTAAATTAATGTATCCCCCCGGGGCCCCTAATGGATTTCGTAAATACCTCATTGGGGGGTTAATTTAAAGTAGTGGACAACCCCTTTAAACCCCTCTTCGCGGATTGGTCGCGCCCGTCCGGCCGCGACCCATATTCTAGAATGCCCGATGCGTTAGAATCAGGCCAACATCTAGTGTTATATAATGGGGCAGTGCTGATCTGCTTTTATTCCGTCTGTGGAAAAAATAACAGCATGCTGCGATTTGCTCTGCAAATCGAATGCCACTCACCCTTCAAGTCTATAAAACATAGGACTGTGCTCGGATGACATCTGAGTGTTGTCCGACATCTATGGACTCAGAAAAATGGAGAAGTTAAAGGGTTATTCTCATCTCTAAGATCCTATCCCCAATATGTAGTAGGTGTAATAATAATAGTATTAGCAGATCTCTCCAATTAGAAATGTAGTATGGTTTTTCTGCTTCGCTATGTCTCTTACCTCATGTGCAGGCACCTGATTAAAGAGACATAGCAAATCAGAAGAACTATACTACATTTCTAATTAGAGGTATTTGCAAATATTATTACACATACTACATACTGGGATAGGATCTTGGAGATGGGAATACCCCTTTAAGTTCTCAATCTCCTTACCTGTGCTACGATTCTCTCATCCCCGAGAATCTGATCAAACTTGGATCAGTTCTTGATCTGCGTGTCATTTGCTTGATTGGCCCGAAAGTCTCGCATGAGAGAATCAATGCAAGTGTGACCCCGGCCTAAAATCCCCAATTGCTGTATGCACATACAAATTAGTCTCGGACCCTGCACTAGGACCATTATGGCATGCTCAGTTGGATGCCTATTTTTCCTCCGGCAATCACATATTTAGGTTGAGAGCCAGAAACTGGAGTGGATACAAAAAGAATAGAAAATACAATGAAAAGACTAAAGGTGCGGTTACGCTATCTGATTTGTCAGTGTTAAACAACCGCCGATCGGTGGTAGTTGCCATATCTCACAGGCAGACCTCTCTTAACAATGGGCAGTTGCTCAGTGCACATAGGCTGCCATTATTTTAGTTATGGTGAGTCCTGATTACACGGGATGATGTGCTGCCGAGAGCGATTTATTTTTTTTGTGAAACCAAATATCACTTCACCCGATGAATGAGCGTTTTGTTCGTTCATTGGGTGATCGTCAGCCTGATTATCTTGAGCGCGTGTTCGGATGATCACTTGTTTCACGATAATGCTGCAGTCTAAACAGGCGGCTGATAAGCGAGCAAAACTCTTGATCGTCGGGTGAAATGGTCTTTTGACAGTTTGGCAGTGTGTCGCCCTGTGTGAGCAGGACTCGCGCTGCTGAGAACAATGGCGGACTATGTGCTCTACTACAGATCACCTCATGCGGTTTGCCTGTGTAAACAGAGTAATAATCGACCGCCAATCATCTAACGCTGCCAAATTGTGTAATATAATCCCACTTTATGTCTTCCATGGTCCATCTGTGAACTGATTTCCAGACCGGCTGTAGGTCTTCAGACCTTTAGGTTGTTGAGTTCAGGGCAGGAGACTTGCGGTTGGTCCTGGAAATCATGGTGTGTACTTGGACTGTGAAACCGAGACGTCTGAATACTGCATAATATGCTCCTTTCCTTTGTATTCAGGATTACCTCCTAAGGGGCAATACACATTGTGCCACATAAAAGCAGAACCCAGTTTCCCCACTGTAGTACAGGAGAATGGAAGAATCTCATGGTTACCCTTTAGAGGATGCTGGGCGTACAAATGGCCATCTATGATTGGGCTCATTAGCCAATTGCGGAGAAGATGGAGCAATGCGTTTTCTTTGCATTTTAAACCATTCCAGAAGGTTATGGCATACCCACACACTGTAGATTTGTTGAAGTAGTTTCTGCATTGTTTCACCTCATCTGATGTGCTTTGCAACAGTCCATATGCATCTTGTATAAATGGCCCTATACAGAAGTAGGGAATGAGTTTTTGGGTTGCAGCAAATCTGCCATGTGTGAACATTCCCTTACCTACAGCAACCTAAAGCATGTGAGTTACCAGCTGCAAGGCTGACTAGCATCAGACTGTGACCTTGTGGCAGCACAACTTGCCCATGTGATTAGATTTTCAAGGTTAAATACTTAGCATACAACTAATACAATTTCTATGTTGCCGTTAATGCAGAGTTTTAAGAAGAGGTCCTCCAAAATCATGGAGAATACAAATGTGTTTAGCCAGACATGTCAGGTGGGATGTTAAGCCCCCATTAAAAGAACCTATTTGTGGGTGTATCAGCTCAAAGACTAAACTGTTGAGATTATCTGATCAGCCGAGTTTGTCAGATCTTATAATGGGTATGGGGGGGCTTCAGGACTTTCCCCTAATAGCAGCAGATTATAAGGATCTCAACTGCTGGGTTCTTCAGGAGCCACTGCCACCGGAGGTAGCACCTTACTCCACTCATCCTACAGTAAAATAAGTGTTCACTCGCTCGGCCGGTATGCAAGGGTAAGGAGGGATGGCCATTGGCCAAGAGTGTTTGTCGGTCAGCTATATAACCCAGCTTAGATCACTATTGGGTGTTTTTTGCCTTAACTATCAGGACAAAAATTTGGAAACTGAAATGGGCAGGTGTATTAAGGAAAAGCCTTCATTATAGTATTCTTTCACCAATTGTCCAGTAAAAACAGCAGCATTAACTAGTATTAGTTAATAGGTCGTCATTCACGCTCTCTATAGGAGAAATCAAGGCGCTCCACGACCTCCTCCATAGGCAACGCTGCCATTTATTAGCGATTTCTCTTCCCTTCTTTTGGATAAAGGTTATCAAAGGAAGACAGACTTATTACCGTGACTCTATAGTGTTTAACATCATGTAGACCTTGGGTTCAGTATTCTGTTCTGATGACTTTTTTTACAGTTAGAACAGCGATTGGAGCTACATTTTTCTTCTACGGAGCCCTAAACCTTCTTTTTTGTTTCTTTTTAATATACCTCATACAGGGGTCTATAGCATTAATGAAAGCGTTATCCTAATAAATAATAATCTTTATTCTTATATAGCGCCATTAATCCCGCAGCGCTTTACATACATTATCATCGCTGTCCCCATTGGGGCTCACAATCTAGGATCCCTATAAGTATGTCTTTGGAGTGTGGGGGTAAACTGGAGAACCCGGAGGAAGCCCACACAAACACAGGGAGAACATACAAACTCCTTGCAGATGTTGTCCTTGGTGGGATTTGAATCCAGGACCCCAGCGCTGCAAGGTTGCAGTGCTAACCACTGAGCCACCATGCTGATCTTAAGCCCCCGTCTCACATAGCGAGATCGCTGCTGTGTCACGGTTTTGGTGACGCAACAGCGACCTCACCAGCGATGTCGCTATGTGTGACACTTTGCAACGATCAGGCCCCTGCTGTGAGGTCGCTGATTGCTGCAAAGTGTCCTGGACCATTTTTTGGTCGTTGCTCTCCCGCTGGTCAGCACACATCGCTGTGTGACCAGCGGGAGCAGCGATCAGGCTGGTAACCATGATAAACATCGGGTTACTAGGGGCACACGTGCACCTAGTAACCCGTTGTTTATCATGGTTACGAGCCTGCTAAAGTGAGCGGTAACCTCCCGCTCACCGTAGCAGAGTGGTAACCATGATAAACAACGGGTTACTAGGTGGGCGTGTGCCCCCAGTAACCCGATGTTTATCATGGTTACCAGCCAGCTCCTGCTTCAGCAGGCTGGTAACCAGGAGCAGGACATCGTGGAAAGATTCTTTCCACGATGTCGCTGCTCCCCTGATCGTTGGTGAGCCTGCCTGTTTGACAGCTCACCAGCGACCACATAGCGACGCAGCAACGACCCCTGACAGGTCGTATCGTTGTCGGGATCGTTGCAGCGTCGCTAAGTGTGACGGGGCCTTTATTTATATAGCACCAACTTATTCAGCAGCACTTTACAATTACAGACAATAAAGACGATACAAAGTAACACATAGTTTAACAGTTAAAGGAGGAGGTGAGGTCCCTGCTGCCAAGCTTACACTCTATAAGGAAATGGGGAGTGGAGGGGGGGACATAATAGGTAGAAAGTGCTTGTCATGTTTGGGCCAGCAATCATTATAATAGGGCATTCCAAATAACGCTGCATGAGCCGGTCATCAACCAATATGCAAGTACAGTTACCAAGTGCTATAGGATGCAAGGAGGAAGTAGACACAGATGAATAGGAGGGACCAGGTTCTGAGTAAAATTTAGAAAGGAGGAGCAGGTGAGAGTTAGGTTAGTGAATTGAGGTGATAGGCTGTCGAAAGAGAAGTGTTTTTAAAGCACGCCTAAAAACGTGGGGGCTAGATATTAGTTGTATCGTCTGGGAGACAGAATTGGGAGGATGTTCATTTTAGATCAGTTGTGAAGCGGAGAGCACGGGTAGGCTGATTAGAGATGAGGGAAGCAATATAAGGGGGTGCAGAACTGCAGAGAGCATTGTGGGAGAGCGAGAGAAGTTTATAGTGAATGGGCAACCAGTGCAATGACGGCAAGTTCAGAATACGGCTAAACAAATACTTTAGTCTATATTCAGAACTCCCATAGCAAAAAAGGGAGAGAGTCGGCTCATGCACTGCCACCTCCATCCCTTGGTGGTTGGACGCTGGCTTGAATGGGAGATCAGGAGACTTCGTTTTCGAGGTAGATGTAGAATATCCTGTATCGACAACTATTTAAGAATTGAATCCAAGCAATGCTTAGCATAACGCAGATTGTCTGTGTGCCAACAGTTTAACGTTTTTTTTTTTACAATTTAAATGTTATTGACATTTAATGTTTCAATCCTTTTTGCAGGACCAACTCAGAAAATGAACCTTTTCCAGGCTGTACAAAGTGCGTTAGATAATACTCTATCAAAGGATCCCACCGCAGGTATAAAACAGATTAAATGGAAATAAATATGTACGGGAAATGTACTTGTGTTTTCCTTGGAGTGTGTGAGATGTATATAATGTGTGTATGTTGAGCTGCATGAATGATGTACAACTGTCCTGCTACACAGTGTAGCCCTGTTCAACTGATATTTTTGCCATCTAATGTTTTATATTTAAGGCTGAGTTCACATGATGTGTTTTTAATGCGTTTCCGCGGCGTTTTTGCAGCTGCGGAAACGCATTAAAAACGCATGGTAGAAGGACAGCAATGTTCCCCAATTGAAATGCGCATGTGCTGTGCCCATGATGCGGATTTTTCCGCAGCGTAAACGCTGCGCTCAAAAATCCGCAGCATGTCCATTAATCTTGCGGAACCGCTGCGTTTTCGCCGCCATTGACTTGCATTAGAACGCGCCAATTCCGTAAGACTGCATCTGTACTTGCGTAATTGGCGCGTTGTAATGTGCGGATGGTACCCGGGTGTAGAGGAGAGGAGAGTCTCATCCACACCCAGGTACCATTAAAAAAGCTATAAAAAATAAATGTATACTTACCTTCTGTCGGCCCGCGCACCGCTCCTGCTTGGTTCCCGGCACTTTGCAGTGAGTTGAAGGACCTGCGCTGACGTCAGAGTCATGTGACGGGTCACGTGACGCTGACGTCGGCAGGTCTTTCAATTCAAAGTTGCCGGGAGAACGGAGTGAGCAGGACAGTGTGGACCATCGGAGGGTAAAGTATACATTTTATTTTTTATTTTTACCACTCTCTCGGGTCACACTATATACATCTATGCCGGTTGCATGGATTTATATAGTGTGACCTAGTTGTCAAGCACTTTCCAAGTGATGCTAAAATCGCCTGGAAAGCGCTTGTCAATCCACATGCGGAAATGCAGGAAAAACGCATGTACAATCCGCATGCGTTTTTTCTGTCAGGGAGATGCAGACATTTTCTGCATCATGTGCACATACCCTAAAGATAATTTTTTTTTTTTATATAACTTAAAGGGAAATATGTCTTGAAAGGCAAACAAATCTGTTAATAATAATTGCATACTCTAACAAAATGTAGACTTGCCATTTATGTGCCAAGGGATCCAATTCTACTAAATTTTTAGCTCTATCCCTTTTTGGTTAGACTCTTTTAACACATTGGGAAGCAAGAACAACTGATAAACATTTCCTGGCATAAAAGAAATGAAGAAAGTAGTGCAAAATAAATGAACCCATTTAATAAAATCTAGTTGGCCAAAGTGAGCCGATAATGGGGAAGGAGACAGTAGGTTGGGGGCGTTGCGGTAGCTCTGGTGGTGGTTAAATGGCAGGGAATCATTGCGGGCTGTAGCGAGGGGCCAGCGGGGGTCGGCGCGGGCTGTAGCGAGGGGGCAGCGGGGGTCGGCGCTGGCTGTAGGTTTTCTGTCTAGAGATACGTTTTTAAGTTCCGTCTGAAGGTTCCAGAACTGGCGGATAATTGGATGATTTGGGGCACAGAATTCCAGAATACGGGGGATGCTCGAGCGAAGTCTTGGAGGTGGTTGGGTGAGGAACCGGAGATTACGTGTTGGGAGATTAGTTTGGAGATATATGGAGGAGACAGATTGTGCCTATGTGCACAGATTTATTAGTAATTGTTCTGTGCACATTGTAAGCTTGGTCTGTCTTTCTACACAGACAATATAGACAAACATGTAGCCTTTCGGCAGCTATTTTATGCCACAATTTGGGTATATGAGCAATACATTGGATACTGATTGTTAGTTGATTTGATGGTGATTTCCATGTGTAATCCATGCTGAAATCCTAAGATGAATATGGAGTTATTGGCAGTGTTTTGCATTAGTTGCTTAATATGCTATGTGAATTGCTCACATATACATGCAAAGTAGGATTGTTAATCTCTTCTCAACAAATAGCCATCACTTGCCAAAATTTGCTATAACAACTTAAGTATGAAGCATCAGACAATGGAGCCTGCTCATCTTGGCATCTGGACAACGCCTAAAGGCCCTGTCACACTTAGCGACGCTGCAACGATCCCGACAACGATACGACCTGTCGGGGATCGTTGCTGCGTCGCTATGTGGTCGCTGGTGAGCTGTCAAACAGGCAGGCTCACCAACGATCAGGGGAGCAGCGACATCGTGGAAAGAATCTTTCCACGATGTCCTGCTCTTGGTTACCAGCCTGCTGAAGCAGGAGCAGGCTGGTAACCATGATAAACATCGGGTTACTAGGGGCACACGCGCACCTAGTAACCCGTTGTTTATCATGGTTACCACTCTGCTACGGTGAGTGGGAGGTTACCGCTCACTTTAGCAGGCTCGTAACCATGATAAACAACGGGTTACTAGGTGCGCGTGTGCCCCTAGTAACCCGATGTTTATCATGGTTACCAGCCTGATCGCTGCTCCCGCTGGTCACACAGCGATGTGTGCTGACCAGCGGGAGAGCAACGACCAAAAAATGGTCCAGGACACTTTGCAGCGATCAGCGACCTCACAGCAGGGGCCTGATCGTTGCAAAGTGTCACACATAGTGACATCGCTGGTGAGGTCGCTGTTGCGTCACCAAAACCGTGACACAGCAGCGATCTCGCTATGTGAGACGGGGGCTTTAGGCAGCTTCTGATTTTCTGCTTTGTTACTTAAATCTGATTGTAAAAGAGGAGTCCTTAGTTTCCATCATTGATGACCTGCTGGAGGTTCCTTGGAGTAGATGTTAAGCAGTCCAGCAGCTTTTTTGAGCAGTTTTCTTCCCTTGTATGTATGTCAGACACCTGCATTGAGTACTACTGATAGCACGTTTATACAAGTAGTTAATAATGACTGTCGCACATGGCAGCATAGAGGATATAGTACATGGGTGAAATACATAACACTTCTGCAGAGATGTCATGTGGAGACTGGACAGGGCCATGGAAGCATTTCAATTTACATTCACCCTAAGGATTTTGCTCCTTATCAAGACTGAAACCCCCCATATGGAGCCGCCATGGCTGCTTGTTGTTGGCACCTTTTCCATCTTCCCATCTTTGTAATCTGGGAAACAATAGGGCACATTACATAGACAGATAAGCGTTTTAGGCTCTATTCATTTCACAAATGTGCATGTGAACAGGAAACAAACATACTGTGATGTAATTATACAGTGTATAAACCTATGTGTCCAACGTCTTAAAGGGACTGTTTTAGGCAGGGAATTTAAACAGGAACATTCAATTGCTGGTGGTTTGGTGGGCATGGAGGGGACCTGTCAGGTTCCCTTTAAAGAGCTTTTTCACTGATTATTTTATTTATTTATTTTTTTTATTATTATTTAAACTGAGTACTCCCACTAGTTCTTGCTGCTCCACAGCAGTTTTACTTTTTCTTCTGTTCCTCTTTATTCCTAAATTATCCCCCCCCCCCATAATAAAGGTGCACATTTTTCCTTCAACTAACTGAACTTCTCTGTGAGTGGGGCTGCATTTTGATTGGCCGGCATAGGTTGAGAAAAAGCAAACGCCCACAAAGAAGTTTGCATCATTATTGCCAGGAGGCAGAACTTTGGAAGGGAGGGGCAGAGAAGAAAAAGAATAGCTGATCCAGAATCCGAGGAGCAGCACCATTTGGATGGGGTACTCAGTTTAACCCCTTAACGACTGCCGATATATGCCTTTTAACAGCGGCCGTTAAGGAGCCTTATTCCTCAGCGCTGCTTTTTAACGGCACTGAGGAGTAAGTGAAAAGTGCCGCCCCACAAGTGCAATTCCCGCAGGTGACAGCTGTATATGACAGCTGACACCTTGCAGCATCTGCCTCGGCCGGTTTTGAAACAGATCGGGGCCGATTATCCCCATTAAATACCGCCGTCAATCGTTGCTGTGCAGTTCACAAGTACTGAAATGCATTAAACCAGAGATCAGAGTAAAAATTGTGGGACTAAGTGTAAAAGTAAAAAAAAAAGCTAAGTAAAATATGTGATTAAAGTAAATAAAACACCAAAAAAGTGCACAATAATCAGTTGTTTCGCCGTGAAAAACATAGCCTGATTAAAAAAAAAAAAAAAATAAATACACACAATTGGAATTGCCGCATCCAGAACAACCCAATCTATAAAACGGTCACGTTATTTATTCCGTACAGCGCACACCATATATATATATTTTTTTTACATTTTTTTTTCTAAAAAAACATACCAAAAATATTGCTTTTTCATCATACTGGCTCGCACAAAAATGAATAAAATGCGATCAAAAAATCATAGGTAGAAAAAAAAAGTGAAAACGCCAAAATGTCCCGCAATAAACAAAGCCTAATATAGCTCATTCAGCAAAAAACTAAAGTTACAGCTCTCAGAATATGACGATGTAAAAACATTCATTTTTGGAAAATATTGGTTTTAGTCTGTAAAAATGGCAAAAGATAAATATGAATCTGATTAGTGCTGTAATCGTACTGACCCAAAGAATAAATTGGTCTTATCACTTTACCGCACAGTGAACCGCGCAAAAAGTAAAAACAATAACTGAATTTTAATTTATTCTCCGTCTGAAAAATGTGATTTAAAAAGTGATAAAAAAAACGTTATGTGCTCCAAAATGGTATCAAAAAAATCTTCAAATCGTCACACAAAAAAGCCCTCATACAGCTTTGTTCGCCAAAAAATAAAAGTTACAGCTCTTAGAATATGGCAACAAAAACCCTTTTTTTCTATATAAAAAAGCATTTTTACTGTGTGATAGCTGCAAAACAAAAAAAAGATACAACTCTGTTATTGCTGTAATTGCACCGACCCAAAGAATAAATCTGCCTGATTACTTGTACCGCATGGTGAACCGCGCAGAATTGATAAGAACTATTCTTGTTCTGCTATTTGTTCATTCTACCTCCCAAAAAATCGGAACAAGGCTCCGCTCACATTTATCCTGCGCTCTCCGCTGAGCACTTACGTCGGGGTTTCCATGTAAATCCCCAAAACCGCGATTCGGACACCTCACCCCTACCCTGATGGGGACTCCTCACTTATGAGGCGCATAAAGTCCCTTTGGACTAATTCTGGTCTCTATTCCGGTGCTGTCAAATTTTTTTTTTTTTTTAGACCTCTTTTTAGCGCACATGTGTGGACTAACACAGTTTTGTGCACGACATCACAGGAACAGAGGTCACACGTACTCCCAAGTGTCTCCATCTGCGACATCATGGTGGGTGATTCTGTCTGGGACTTTGTCTGAATTTCATTTGTCGCATTTACACGGAAACCCCGACAGTGCTCAGTGCAGGCCACAAGAATGCGATCAAAAATTATGTACCCCAAAATGTTACCAATAAAACCCCTAATTTATCCCACACAAAACCAGCCCCCTCTCAGGTCCGTCATCTGCCACTGGGACTATATGGGGTTCCCACGTTACTGATGGAACAAAGACTCTGGAAAAGCGACATGTCTTCCACCCCCTCAAATAAAATCCAATGACCTCTGCGCTCCCAAATCCAAATGCCCCCCTCCCTCTGAGCCCCACTGTGCCTAAATCGCTGTAAGCGGCCACATGTTTGGCATTATTGTAGAAGGGAGCGAGCACTTAACAATTTACATGGTGTGTGTTACCAGGAGAAATGTATGGGGGTGCAATGTATGGGCACTAAACTGGCAGATTTGCAATTCTAAAAAGCCTGGTGTGGATGTTGCATAATAGTCACTGCAGCCGTAGATGAATTCATTGAGAGGTCCAATTTCTACAATGGGGTCACTTTTGGTGTTTTTCTGCTGTTCTGGCACCTCAGGGGCTCTGCAAATGTCGCCCACAAACTAATCTACCAAAATCTGTTATCTAAAAGCCAAATAGCGCTCCTTCCGTCTCAGCCCTGAAGCGTGGCCTAAAAGTAATCTCTGGCGACATATGGTGCATTATTGCGTTCAGGAGAAATTGTGCAATAAATTGTGGGGTCCAGTTTCACCTATTAACCTTTGTACAACTGACAAAATTTCAGCAAATTAAAAAAAAAAAAAAACTTTTATCACTAAAATGTCATATTTCCACGTCCCAGTGTTATAAAATTGTGAGGCTCCTGTTTAAAAAAAACAAAAAACATTTTCAATATGATGACCTAATGTGATCAACACTGTTTAGTACCTGTGGGTTCAAAATGCTCTCTATGCCCTAGGATAAAATCCTTGAGAGGTGTAGTTTACAAAATGGGTTCTGCTGCTTAGTCACATCAGGGGCCGTGTAAATATGACATGGAGACCGCAATCTATTTCAGCAAAATTTATGTTCCAAAATTCAACTGGTGCTTTTTCCCTTTCGAGCCCTGCCGTGTGTCCAAACAGAAATTTCTGACCACATGTGGGGTATCGGCGCACCCAGAAGAACTGGATAACAAACGTTGCGGTCCATTTTGTCATGCTATCACTTGTAAAAATGGAAAAAATTGGGTCTAAAGCAACATTTTAGAGGTAAAATTTTAATTTATTTATTTTTCATTCCACTTTGCATTAATTCCTGTGTTGCACCTGAAGGGTTAACAAATATCCTGACAACAGCTTTGATGTATTTTAGGTGCGTGGTTATTTTAAAATGGCATCACTTTTGGGGAGTTTTCAACATATAGGCCCCTCAAAGTCGATTGAAATCTGAATAGGTCTCTAAAGAAAAAAGTTTTGTAAGTTTTTGGGGAAAAAAGAAAAAAAAAAAAAAAAAAAATTGCTGCGAAACTTTTAACCCCTGTAACATGCTGACAAAATAAAAAAAGACTATTGAAAATGATGCAGATGTAAAGTAGACAGATGGGGAAAAAATAATTTTGTACAGCATGACTAACTTGTTTAAGGATATAAAGTTTGACTCTGGCTCTGTCACTAAGGGGTTAAACTAAACTAAAAATAAATAATAAAATATAAATCCAGCGACTGTTTCACTTTTACTGTATTAATTCAGAAAGGGATTACAAAAGCAAAGTACAGCAGGAAACCATAAAAGCGACTTCTCTGTAAACTTTTTTTTTTTTGTATTTTACCCAGTAAATTGATAGTACCGGTTTTCACTATCTTGACCAATTAGCTAATTCGAGTTGACAGCGTTTTTTATTCCTTTAATCATGTTGACAGCTCTGTGGTAGCGTAAGCGATCTTAGACGGTATAAAATCATGCTGTCAGAAGTTCTTACGATGTAGGGGTGACACGTATCTGAAATGTCACACTTTGCCCTGGTGACAGTCGGTGCAATTTCCAATAAAAGTGGGAAAATGAAATGTTTGAGTTTTCTGTTGTGTGATTTGGCTCGTGCGGGTTTCACTGACATGATCAACATGACGGCTGCATCCACCAGAGCGGTGGACGTGTGGAGCCTCCGCTGTGCTGTGCGTAATGATGTGACAGCCGTTATATGACTCGGAATGTGATGCACATGTACAAAGTCCACCCTGACGCGCACTTGACGCACGGATTAGTCATACGTGTTATTTCTGAATAAAGTACCCTATGGTTTCCAAGATTGCCCAGATCACAGAATACATTTGTCTTCCATGAGTTTTTGTCATCCATTGTGCAATGGCTGCACTTCCATTATATTACTTTAGACTAGTCTCCAATCTGCTAAGAGGGAAGATGTCTTCAGAAAATGACCTGTTGCTTAAATCTAGTTGTGTTAATTGTATTTTTGACACTGTTCTCCACCCTCCATATCATACTTTTTTTTTATTTAAAATATAAATCTTGTAGTTTTCAAACAGGTCACTGGGGATTTTTTAGACTCTTGTCTTTCTGTTTAAGGAACCACATGGACATGGCCAAAATGGTCAGACCCTGGCCTTGTCGATTGTATGGAAGTGTCTAATGTTTCTGTGCAAAGGTCACTGTAAAGGGAAGAGGATCCGGGTTAGATGTGACATCACCTATTGTGATTGGTGGATCCTTTGTGATCAGCTGTGTAGGTGTTACCGGTCATTGCCATTATGCCTCTGCTGATAAGGAAATTCTGTAAAAACTCTTCCCCTACAAGAGGTAGGAGACTAAGGGCTCGCACTCATCTGCGTAAATAAAGTTGCTCCGATGTTGTTCGTGAAAGGTAGGGCGAGTGTCATGCGATTTTTATCAAGTATCATCTGTATGACATCCGTACGCAATGCGTTTTTTACGTACAGTAATTCTGTCATTTAAGCTAGTTTTCTAAGCAATAAAGCTATCTTATCTACAGAACATCTATCCTATTTATTCTATCAACATCTGTATATATTTAATGTCACAAAACCCTGCGTATAATAAACTAGCACCCTTTAGTGCCTTTCATGTGGCACTAAAGGGTGTTTAGCCTTTTTAAACCTATTAAATAATTTAAAAAAAAATGGAGTGGGATCCCCTTATTTTTAATAACCAGCTGAGGGAATGCAGACAGCTGGGGTTTACATTTATTTATTTATTTTAAATTTATATAGCACCAACATATTCCGCAGCGCTTTACAATTCAGACCATTTACAGACCTAATTGGTACTGTCCCCATTGGGGCTCACAATCTACATTCCCTATCAGTATGTCTTTTGGAGTGTGGGAGGAAACTGGAGAAAACCCACGCAATCACGGGGAGAACATACAAACTCCGTGCAGATGTTGTCTTTGGTGGGATTTGAACCCAGGACCCCAGCGCTGCAAGGCTAACCACTGAGCCACCGTGCTGCCCTATCCATGGATCTTCACAGTTTATTAATAGCAGCTCACAGCTGTCTGCGTAGCCTTTTCTGGATATTAAAAAGGGGTGACCCAAAACAAAATGACGTGGGGTCCCCCCTATTTTTAATAACCAGCAAAGGCTAAGCAGACACCTGCGGGCTGATATTAATAGCCTAGAAAGATCCATGTATATTGGCCCATTCCCAGAATAATAACACCAGCTCACAGCTGTCTGCTTTCCCTCACCTGGTTATTTAAAAATAAGGGGGACCCCTTACCATTTTTCCAACTATTTTTATATTCTATACATGTATGGTCAACTACACACACACTGCACTACTTGTATATCTCACTGACCTATTTCTATTTATCTATTCTATCTATTCTACCCTGACGGTTTGGGCTGTGAATTTACTGTACTTGGCTGATGAAATGTTAGGTTTCCTTTTGAGATGGGTGCGTAAAAATCGAACAGTGCATGTGTATGCCGTGCAACTTTTTTTTCTCCCCCCCACCCGGTGGTCACATAGTGGTTTTGATTACGTTAAATGGCTCCGTCAGGGATTACGCAAAACAGGATTCAGCCGTATGCTCCAACGAGGCAAGTGCTGTGTGAACCCAGCCCAAGTACAGCCAAGTTAGCTCCTTAAGTGTGAGAACCTTGGCCATTAACGTTTGAGAGATGTAAGATATTGGATGTAATTACTAACCAAGCTGAAGTTCGCTGTATTTCTAATCATTGTGAGGCTTGATTCACACGTCCGTATTTTATGGTCTGAATACAGACTGGAATTCTCAGCCTGACCTGGACTGAAGGCCTCATAGGCACATATGAGACTGGCTGTCAGGCCTGGAATTGCGGTCTGTGCTCGAACTGTAAGATACAATCATGAGTCGAGATTAAGGTGAACATGTGGTGTGTGTGTGTGGCTGGATTGATTTTGATGGCTGTATTAGGCAGTATACATTCAACATGGCTGGAGTTACAGGATAGCGCTCAATGTACACAATCATGCTGAAGACTCTAGTATGTCACCTGGCACAAAGTTAGGAAATACACCTGTGCTAGAAGGCTTATACAGTATATAAACTTTTTTTTTATCAAAATTTAATTTTTAATGAAGCATTTCAATTTGTTTCACAGTGATCTTTGGAGAGGATGTCGCTTTTGGAGGCGTCTTCAGATGTACCATTGGACTCCGAGACAAATATGGTAAGGTATAGTGCATGTCTTTTTAGATATAAGGTTTACTTACGCAGACATCAAAGGGGTTGTCTTGCCTTAAGCTGTGTGACTGCAGACCTCTGAATCCTCACAGCGCACGCACTTCACGATGAGAGGATTCTCCGGTGCCGAGAGCAGCAGGTTCGTGACTGCAATTATGTGATTAGCATACATACAGTCACATGCTGACTAGACGTGCATGGTCTCACTCAATATAAGTGTATTTACCGAGACACATCTAGTCGAAATATGACCGGAAGTATACAAATCACATACTTGCGGTCACATGACGACCGCCCGCTTCAGGCACCGAAGAATCCTCCCAGCGTGCAGTGCTGGCATTGTTTTTTGTACTTTGTTCTTATGGCATACATTGCGTGGTAAAAAAATGGCCTGACAGTATGATTCTCCTCATCAGTATGATTGACAACTACACTAAGCACAGGTTTTTTTTTTATTATTTTAGTGGTGAAAGAACATAAAATTTGAGAGAGAAATTTTTTTGGCTTCTGTCGCCAGTTTCCAATTTTACGTTTGTCTCACTTTTTTTCCCCTTCTTCTTGATAAATAGGGGGAGACACAGTTCTAAAGACTTTCATCTTTCCTTCTAATCACAGCTCCCCATCCGTGGTTTTTCTCCCCTGTATTTTTGCAGCTATGCTAACCGTACAACTAACCTAAGTTTTTTGCCTGGTTTTAACAAATTCCTAAAATTTTGCCACCAGTTCGATTAGGGGCAAATTGGTTAGCTGATCTCTACTTCTAAAGCATCACCTTACAAACACTATTTCAGATGCTGACGAGTAGGATTATTCATTTATAGAATTTCATATTCACCAGTCTGAAGCCTGATGTGCATGGGAAAAATCCCATTAATAGTTGGGTCAATAATCTGCAATGTAATATATCTGAAGGAGCAAAATGAGCGGACTTGTAACATTCATCTTAATTTGTAGAGGGTTTCCATTCCTCATGTAAGCAGATTAGGTATTTTCAAGTTGTCTTTGAACACCTAAGTTCAATGCATTCTCCCTACAGTTTCCTTACTTCCTGGTTTCTAGCAGGGAGGGGCTCGCATCCTTTAAGTGACAGCTTTGGTGAATAGTAGAATTATAGCATTAGTAGAACAATAAAGCTCAGCACGAGGTCTGCTGTAACACATTCAGCTGTCATTAGTTTGATAGCAGCGTATACTCCAGAATACTATGTTTACACAGAGATAACAGGGTATTTGAACAAGCACACAGCTCTATACAACAGTGCTGCCAAGAGTAGCACACTTGCTGGAAAAGCTGCTGACTAGAGATTTTTAGCTACCTCTTCAAAAGATGGGCGGGAGTGATGTGAGTAGCTAAATGCTGTATAGAAATTAATGCGCTGGAGAGAGCTGACTAATGTTAAGCGTTAACCCCTCTCCTGCAGTGTATCTACTGTGCACTCCTGGCAAGGGTCTGGAGACCAAGCTCCATGGAAACTAGCTGTGCACTATAAAAGATAAAAGCTAAGGAGAATGGCAGCAGATAAGAAAAGCAAGTCAATTGCATACTTTCGTATTTTCATTCCGTCTTATTAAAGCGATTTAAGAACTCGAGAATACCAATTTAAGAAACATAGGTGGGATGTGTGCGATGCTGCCTTTCCACAATTCCACAGCGTCTGCTTAGACTTGATGTATACATCTATACTGCACATGAATTGCCCATTCGCCGCATAGCGTCGGGGAGCTATTAGCTGATGCATGTGCAGAGGCAAGCGCTGTGAGTGAAGAAGACAAAGACAGTAGTGCAAGCATGACAGTCCTTAGGCTCTGATGTCTGGATCGTCTAATGAAGCACTATTTCTCGACATGCACCTTTCATATAAGACAGCAGTCCTCAACCTGTAGCTCCGGAGCCATATATGGCTCGGGGGTCTATGATGTGTGGCTCAAAACTTTGCATTATGCCAGTATTGGGGGCTCTGACTGTCACTACTGTTGGAGGGTGAGGGAGCAGAAGCTGGATATCACTGCTCGGGAGCCTCTGGCTGTGGCTTGATACCCTCTGGCTCTCAAGCTAAGAAGGTTGGGGTCCCCTGATATAAGGTGTGCCCTAGCTCTTATGTGTATCTATGAACTGTATCTGTATCTAACCTATTTACATATCACAAAGATATATTCCTCAGCATTTTGCAATTCAAAGTATAGTCTGTCGATTTGGACAAACCTCATTGAAATAAAAAATTACGGTACTTTATTCTATTAGATATGTAAATATTATGTAACCAGAAGATGCATGACGTCTTTAAAGAGGTTGTCCCATGACTAAATGCGGAAAATTCTTAACAATTTTTGTTTAAATATTTTTTTAAAAGTATGTCTAGTTGTCGATATTTCTGTGAAATGCTCGTTATTGTGACCCCTGGATTCCTTTTATATTATCTGAACATTCACCTATTGTGTCCAGTTTTGACAAAATTAAACCTCTTTTAGTGAACTGCCTGTTATTGGCTGGTGGGTCCAATAGTAGGAATCACTTCTTTGCCCTCTTACAGTCTAGATGGTGGGACTACCGGCACTGGATACATTGGGTGAATCTCTTAAAGCCTTACTTCCCAAGACCTAATTGTGCAGGTATATTGGATGTGCTCAGGAGCTGAGCCAACTGCTACCTATAGCAGCTGTGTTCAACCACTTAAATGGGACTCATCTGCACTCTTGTGATGTGATTATGGGGTAACAATGAGTTGCCATGGCAGCCAGAGGTTTGCTGTAGGTAACTGTAAACATACTTTCTTGAAGGATCATATTGCCAGGTCATTTTTATTGCACAAGGATCACTGTAAGTCTGTAACAATGAAACACAAAACGATGATTTTTATCACTATTTTACCTCCCTTGGAATTTCTTTCCCCTTCTCCCCTTACACAGTAAGATTAAAATGAATTGTCATTCAAAACTAGAACTCCTCCAGTAAAACAACAAGCCCTCATATGGCTATTATAGAGATTCACCCTCTCAGGTAGGCATTAGAGTTCACACAGCCACCGGATTCTTGTGTCTTTTATTTCCTAAGGTTGTACAGCACTGAAAACAAAACCATGAACACAAAATCCCTAGTCTTTTCCAGGCACTAAATTGTCCAATCAAACAAAATTGATATTGTCCATAGCAACCACTGATACTTGCAGTTTGGTGCACATGGCTTGTGCAGTCTCTTCTCAGAGAAGGATTCTAGCCTGTCTGTCTATCTTCAGCTCCAACCCAATTCAGTCTGCTCCGCTTCCCCCAGCTGACTGACTAAGGTGAACACCTAGCCTGGTTATATGCAGAGCCAGCCAGGTGCACATAATCAGAACCTGTAGTGCTAGGTTTTAACCCTAGCCTACGTGGCTTTGCTACACTATATAGACAGAAATATACAGTTTTGGCTACTGTAAGAGCAAAAATAAAAAATTGGTTTCATTATTAAATGGGTTGTCTCATGTTCTTAAATGTTCAATATTGCCAAGTGCTTATCAAAACAAGCAACTTGGCAATTCACCTCTTATTAACAATCCTCTCCGTTCCCAAGAATTGAGGGATTTTTAGTTCTATAGGTTACAGCACCCTGCCTAGGTTATTTATCACGCTGCAGTCTCAGAATGGCCTCTTGCCAAGGTAAGGAGCATGCATTAGAGCCTGCATGTGCCACTCTGAAGCTTGCCTGATCCAACCAGCCTCAGTCCTCCTGCCCTTCTCTCGTGCTGCAGAGGCAAAGCAACTCTGCAGCCAACCCAAGCTACCGATCTTCAGGAGCGCACTGCCCCCTGCAGCGCCAGTACCCTGAGGGGCGGGAGCGCTGCGCTCCTGAGCGCAAAAGACTAGACTACTCCTTTTTAAAAGAACAGTAGGGGAACACACTTAAATATTATTGTTGTTGTTTAGAAATATATATTTTTAGAATTCTATTGTGTTCTAAAAGTTTTGAAAATATGTCTTTTATAAAAAGCATGCCCATTCTTTTGTTCTGCTTTTTTTTTTTTTTTTCAATGTCTTATCTCGCTGCTTTGGCACAGCTGCAAGGATACTTATTAATGTACATTTATTATTATTTATACCATTATACCATTATTAGACCATTAACGTCCCTTTAAAATGCATAGTAGAATTTGAAGTGGTTGTCCACTACTAATCAATTAAGGTCACCAATTAAATGTAAAAACTGTGTATACTCCCCTCCTGGAACGGTCCTGTTCCAGCAACGTCGATGCCGCTTTTCCCACAGAGTGACATGTTGTCACATGCTGGCTGCAGCCAAAGAGTGTCAGCTCCTTGGCTGCAGTTCATCTATACTCATCAGGGTGGACATCCGCTCTGATGAAATGGTGCAGGCTTTATCTGACCAGCGATGACTTATTGGCTGCAGATGACATGTGACAAGTCACCTCACTCTCCGGGAACATGGGTGCCAACCTCACTGGACCGCCGACTCTGCAGGAGGTGAATATACAATTTTTTTATTTTAATTGGTGTCCTGAATTGGTTAAGGTGAGGTCGTCCAGATGTGTACAACCCCTTTAATCAGAAACTCCATGGATATACTTAGTTTTCAGTGCGTATAATGCTGTTTTGTAGGATTTCTCTATTTTACAGATTTGAGCTCTAATAATGGGGGAGGTCAGTGGTGGGGGAATCGGATTCAGCAGCCGCTGCCTTTTCTACATGATAAGCAGTGTTCTGTTTTCGGTCTCGTAGGACAATAATATGGAAATGCTGCTGCCCTGCTCTGTTATAGGATCACTCATAGCCGGAGCAGATCCGAAAATAGAAGTACATTAGAGAAATTGTGTGTGTGTGTGTGTGTGCAGCCCTGTAGTATACAAGCACAGATTCACCTTTCCTCCCTGGCAGTGACCCTAGGCTTTTATATTTTTGCTTGCAGATGGATAAACCTCAGTATGTAGAACACTTGAACGTTTATGATCTGTGGTTCTAGAAAAATCATTTCCATACAAATGAGATTCGTCGCTGCTATTCTTTCATATGACCACCAGGTGGCGGGCTAACTTTAGTTTCCTTTTAATAAATGACTTCCCTGCGGGCTATAAAAATCAACTTTCCGAATACATACTGTTCTGCGAATTTATCTTCTGCTTCAGATGTTTAAAGATCGTGTTGTAATATTACTCCAGTTGAGGCGATCGCGTGAAAGAAATGAAGTTGCCCCGGTTTATTTGGTTCTCTAGATGTGCAGTGTGCTTTAGCTTTATTGCATATGAAGAATATATCTTCTTAGATTTTTTGCATTAGAAGTTCGCCTGCTTCTAGATTATGCCGTAGATGCAGACTTCGGTTAGTGTAGAAAATTAGCAGTACTGTATCATAATATGAAATGCATTGGTGTGTCTTGAGGCTTCTGCGTCCTAATCAGATCCTGCAAAAAGCTCCCCCATCAAAACTTGCCATATATCACTCTGGACCCCTTTGGACCCCCCAGGTAACCGGGTAGGGATGTAGCTGTTTTGGCTGCTCCCCTTGCATTTTCTGTTATTACTTTGCAAACACTTTTTTTTTTTCTCGAGTTTTCCTTTTTGTTTGTATCTATATTCCATTGTTTTCTGACATGAACTGACTAGAGGCTCCCTAGAGAAGAAGCTGGGGGTGGCAGATGCTGCTTTTACAGAA
This sequence comes from Phyllobates terribilis, assembly GCF_046119375.1. Taxonomy (NCBI): domain Eukaryota; kingdom Metazoa; phylum Chordata; class Amphibia; order Anura; family Dendrobatidae; genus Phyllobates; species Phyllobates terribilis. The sequence goes on from NW_027362763.1 coordinate 413,472,372, forward strand.
CCTACCCAATGCATTTTATTAAGAATGGTGGCAGGTATTGCATATATAAAGGAAAAGATAAAGATCTGTTCCGCCTTTTTGTTTGACAGAAAAATTCTTGCACACATAAGAGAATTAATTTTCTTATTCCCAATAAGGGGTCTGAAAGAGCCACCAGCCAGCAAAGGCTCTTGTCTTGGCAGATTCATGTTTTTAAATTAATTTCATTGTGATGTAATATTACATAAATGTACAATATCAGCTGATTGCTGGGTTTCTGCCTGACATGCATAACTTGCTGATTGGTAGTATGACAGAGGACCTGTCACTTTGTAAAAAAAAAAAAAAAAAGTTAAATACCTAGTAAAAATCCATGAGCTCTGCGGATTCGGTTGTTTTTTCCGTTTTACACTGTTGCTTCATTCCCGAGATATTCACATTTGTTGCTTTTGGAGCTCAGTATGTGAAATCTCTGCTTGCAACTGGGCATTTCTCTAGTCTTCTATAGGAGCGTATGCTTTCACTTCTCTATCCCAGACACTGCCATTGATTGGTGGCATCTGAAAGGGAGGGGTGAAAGTGCACACCCCCAGAGAAGACTGGAGAAATGCCCAGTTGGACTGCAAGCAGAGATTTCACATACTGCTCTCCAAAAGCTACAAATATGAATATCTCGGCAATGTAGTGAAGCAGCACAAAACAAGAGCCACAATAATGGGGAGCTTGTGGATTTTTAGAAGGTATCTAACTCGCAGATCCTCTTCCCCTTTTTTTTTTTTTTTTTTTTTTAAAGAACGGTACAGCCCTTTTTATTGGGGCCGTATCATTGCAGAATGGGATTGTTTTGAGAAGACAAAACATTTGCTGTAAATGGTCACTCTTGATTTGACCAACAAACTTCTTTTGTCAGCAGTTTCCTAATATACTTCAAAATCTGGGTGAAGTTAACTGAAGTTGAGGGTTTTAAGAGATTTTCCAAAATCTAATTTACACTTGCAAATTTTTTTAGACTTTTATCTAAGGCTGAGGAGTGAAAGAAAGGAAATTTAGAGAATTACTTATAAAAGCTAGCAATGAAGAAATATAAGTTGATGTATGTAAAATTACGCTATTTTTGCTTGGTAAACTCAAATTCTAAAGTAGCCGTTGAGTGAAACAGTGGATTACTAGAGATATCAGATCCATACACAGGAAGTTGAATCTTAATTTTGGTTACCACTAGCTAATTTGAGAAAAATCTTTTGTTTTTGGCTACTAGATAAGATTTGTATGCCAAAATAAACCACTATGTTTCTTTTAAACATCTTTCTGATGAGTGACTATTGCAGAAGGCAGATTTATGTAACAAAGACCAAACATTTTTGGCAACAAGGTAATGTGTTCAGTAGAAATATACATTTCCTATGTATTGGGTTTGGTTTATACACCACAATATTTCCTGGTTGGAAAAGGAGTCTCGCACTCCATCCAAAGAGATCTGTAGGTAAGATTTGGTTCATTCACACAGGACTCCCATTCAGACGAAGGTGCTCACCTATGGGAGTCAAGACTGGTATGGATAATATGTTGGTAGTAGGCCTTCACCAAATGGCTAGGAAAGCTGTTCGGTTCAGTTAGTGGCTAGACGCCTTGGGATTTATTTTAGTACAGTTTGTGATTTACTTTCTATGAAATACAATAAAACTGGTTGAGTCCAGTTTAAAATGCGCTTTGGGGAAACCCTTAGTGTGCCCACATGTCTCAGGAGGCAGTGATCCCCGGAGCAAAGTTCCCCTTAAAATGTTAAAAGTGGCACACGTTGGAGCCTTTCACTGAGCGTGTATATCGATGAATTCCTCTTATATGTATGTCTGATTGAAAATTAAAACCTGATGTGAACAGAACCTTTAAGGGGTTTTCCCACAAACAACGTTAATTTTAAAGTTGACTTTAATCAATAGATCTTGGAATGATGATGATTTCCACAATTGGATGTGTCCCTGCTATATATTGTGTAATGGCCGTGTCTGACTGTGCAGAGATATGGTCTGATCATACCACATCTCCTGGGCATGGGAGGACACAAAATTGTACAGACAGGACAGCAGGGGATCACAGCTGATTCTTTTTGTGAGGTGTAAAACATTCAGTGTCTGATTAAAAAGAAATAAAATTGGTTGATGATATCCGCCCTGTGGTTCTTGTGTAATCTTTACTTTCAGTTTGGAGATAATGATATGCTCGTGCTTCAGGGCAGCCTGTGGGGGGCGCTCTATCTGGTGCTCTGCTTTACATATTCATCTGTATGTTCTTATGACAGCTCACTGTGCCTTCACTGACCTGCCTCCTGTTTTACATAATGCATCTAGTAGTGCGGGGCCAGGTAAAATAAGAGGCAGGTCAGTGAACGATCAGTGAGCTGTCATAAGAGCATACAGATGAAAATGTAAGCAGAGCACCAGATAGAGCGCCCCCCACAGGCTGCCCCGGAGCACGAGCATATCATTATCTCCAAGCTGAACATAAAGATTACACAAGAACCACAGGACGGATTTCATCAACCAAGGTATCATTTTAATCAGTGTAGTGTCGCCCTCCAGACAGTGTATGTAGTTTACTGAGCACAGTCCTGCTGACAGGTGCACTTTGAAGGGGTTGTCCATTTAAAAAGAAAAACTTCCTAGAGCCTGGCACTTAAAAAGAAATAGGAAAGTGATGCCCTCCTACCGGCATCCACCTGGATCCATTGCAGGTTGCTCAGCGCAAGAAGAGGAAATGTTACCATTCCACCACCAGTAGGACCATTGTGGGTAATCGCATGCCGCCATGCGCGTTCTGCTCACTACCTGGTGCTAGTAGGTATCAATTTATTTTTTACAGCTCAAAGTCCCTGGGAAACTTATTTCTCTGCCCGGACAATCCCTTTAAGTTTTGTTTGTCCACATACAGGATTTTTTATTTATTTATTTTTTTAATCCAAACCATCTTGTTTAATTGTGTGGAGAATACAGGTTAATTTCCTGCTGGTATCTTGCAATTTTTGGCAATGGAATGGTTGAAGGTAGTTATATAATTATATACAGTGGGTACAGAAAGTATTCAGACCCCTTTAAATTTTTCACTCTTTGTTTCATTGCAGCCATTTGGTAAATTCTAAAAAGTTCATTTTTTTCTCAATAAAGTACACTCTGCACCCCATCTTGACTGAAAAAAACAGAACTGTAGAAATTTTTGCAAATTTATTAAAAAAGAAAAATTGAAATATCACATGATCATAAGTATTCAGACCTTTTGCTCACACTCATATTTGAGTCACATGCTGTCCATTTCTTTGTGATCCTCCTTGAGATGGTTCTACTTCTTCATTGGAGTCCAGCTGTGTTTAATTAAACTGATAGGACTTGATTTGGAAAGGCACACACCTGTCTATATAAGACCTCACAGCTCACAGTGCATGTCAGACCAAATGAGAATCATGAGCTCAAAGGAACTGCCCAAGGAGCTCAGAGACAGAATTGTGGCAAGGCACAGATCTGGTAAAGGTTACAAAACAATTCCTGCAGTACTCAAGGTTCCTAAGAGCACAGTGGCCTCCATAATCCTTAAATGGAAGAAGTTTGGGACCACCAGATGTCTTCCTAGACCTGGCCATCCAGCCAAACTGAGCAATCGTGGGAGAAGAGCCTTGGTGAGAGAGGTAAAGAAGAACCCCAAGATCACTGTGGCTGAGCTCCAGAGTTGCAGTGGGGAGATGGGAGAAAGTTCCACAAAGTCAACTATCACTGCAGCCCTCCACCAGTTGGGCCTTTATGCCAGAGTGGCCGACGGAAGTCTCTCCTCATTGCAAGACATATGAAAGCCCGCATAAAGTTTACTCAAAAACACATGAAGGACTCCCAGACTATGAGAAATAAGATTCTCTGGTCTGATGAGACGAAGATAGAACTTTTTGGTAATAATTCTAAGTGGTATGTGTGGAGAAAACCAGGCACTGCTCATCACCTGCTCAATACAATCCCAACAGTCAAACATGGTGGTGGCAGCATCATGCTATGGGGGGTGTTTTCCAGCTGCAGGGACAGGACGACTGGTTGCACTTGAAGGAAACATGAATGCGGCCAAGTACAGAGATATCCTGGATGAAAACCTCTCCCAGAGTGCTCTGGACCTCAGACTTGGCCGAAGGTTCACCTTCCAACAAGACAATGACCCTAAGCACACATCTAAAATAACAAAGGAGTGGCTTGAGAACAACTCTGTGACCATTCTTGACTGGCCCAGCCAGAGCCCTGACCTTAACCCACTTGAGCATCTCTGGAGAGACCTGAAAATAGCTGTCCACCAACGTTCACCATCCAACCTGACGGAACTGGAGAGGATCTGCAAGGAAGAATGGCAGAGGATCCCCAAATCCAGGAGTGATAAACTTGTTGCATCATTCCCAAGAAGACTCATGGCTGTACTATCTCAAAACAGTGCTTCTACTCAATACTGCGCAAAGGGTCTGAATACTTATAACCATGCGATATTTCAGTTTTTCTTTTTTAATAAATTTGCAAAAATTTCTACATTTCTGTTTTTTTTCAGTCAAGATGGGGTGCAGAGTGTGCTTTAATGAGAAAAAAATGAACTTTTTAGAATTTACCAAATGACTGCAATGAAACAAAGAGTGAAAAATTTAAAGGGGTCTGAATACTTTCTGTACCCACTGTATTTACTGTATGCAGCCTGTATTGAATGATTTATTTTTCATTTGCTCTAAAAAGAATAATAAAATCATTGAAATACAGAGCTGCCTTCATTTCATGTTTAGACCTATTGTTCAACCGTATCCTACCCTGTAATGTGTCACACCATTCACTAAGTTGTTTTACCAGTATTTAGACTTGGTAATGTATTGCGTGTGCAGTGGTTTCACATAAGATGATTAAAATGGCAACATAATGTAATAAGGGTCATAATGACCTTTCCACAAGTAGGACACTTTTGCTGCGTGAATTCATTACCTATTGTTATTAATAGACTTATTGGAAAATAAATGTTTATATGGAAATGTGATTAAAAAGTTGAGTGAAAGCTGTAGCCGGTTTCCAATTTAATATAATTCACATTTCATACTGATGTTAAGGTTTTAATTAAAAAGAATTCTCTGTAATTCTTTGTTTGAAAACGTGTTTTTTTTTTTTTCCCATCTAATTTTGTAGTTTTATTCCTAGATCTACACTTAATTACGGATTACAAAATGATTTTTAGGGAAAAAGTGACATTTAAAAGGGTTGCCTGGTCTAAAAATGAAAAGTCTGCAATCACTGTATGACTGCAGACTTATCAGTCATCCCGGCGCACGCACTGTTAGGATTCACCACTAAGTTGGTTCTGCCTAGGAGTATGCATATCATATACTTGACCGCCGTTCCTGGGTCAGACAACGGTGAATCCCCGCAGCCCAGCATCCACCGTGTGCTTTCCCTCTCCTCTGCTTTCATTGGGAAAGCACACGGTGGATGCTGGGCTGTGACGTGCGGTGAAACCCTGCCCACAGCCCATCAATCAGGGAGGCGCACGGCATTGGGTCATGCCCGACTGCAGCCGGAACTTGACGTGACATCTAGTGAGTGGTCAGCGATGGCACTGCTCACACGCAAGAATGACCACAGAACAGAACTTGTATACAAAAGCACTTGTTCCCACAGTTTAAATCGATGGGGGCATTGCTTAAACTTAGAGGTTGTCCACTACTATTAACATGTTTCTATCAAGTACGCTTGCTCTTATTTTTCTCTTTCTTTTTGATATTGGAGTTCTTTCTTCTATTGGACACATTTTCAGAGCATCTCTATAGCCGGTAGATTTTATACATTTGCCCTTGAACAGAATTTTACAAAATACCATTGATTGTCGGTCAGTTGTCAGTTCCAGTTGAAACAATGTTACCAAAACTGATGGCTTGGTTTAAATGTGCAGTATTAAAATAACTTGTAGTATGAGTTCAAAATGCCCCTTACTACATCTATACAAATTCTTGCATACTTGTGCACCTCAAAAACCTATCCCGAATCTGTCCTTTTTCTTTGTGGAAAACTCCTCTTTCTGTCCATCTCGTACACTAATGTATCTAACGGCACTGATAAGCAGATAGTTTGAGACTCACCCACAAAGGCTCTCTACAATGCAGTGACTCCCTCTTTACTCATCTCTCTACTTTTTTTGCAAATATTCCAAGATTTTTTTTTTCTTTCTGCTGCACCTTTTCCCTTGAATGCGCTACCATGAGCAAACAAATGTGTCATTAGAAAGTGACCATAGTTTTAAATCAAGTTTTTAACCAACAAATAAAGTTGCACTCTGTAGTGCTATAATATGCAAACATGAAATATGTTACTGCTAGAAAATAGAAATAAATGAAAATTCTTAGTGCATAAATTGACCAATTGACACTATGTAGGTTCCCAGCAACGAGAGTCGCCTTACCGTGGCTGCTGGGTACACATGAATTGGCCATTTTATGCGCTTAGAATTTTCATTTGTTTCTATTTTCTAGAGCAGTAATGCAATTCAAATTTCATATATTTCATGTTTGCACCAGTCGTTTGATATTAGTATTAAATCAAGTTTTTGTTACTTTTTTTTCATATGAAAATTTAGTAATCTTGAAAATTTAACACTACCCACTGAGGTTATTTTAGGCTTTGTTCACATGTATAGTTATCATCCGTTTGGAATGAATTTGGTAATTAAAAAAACTGGATCTCTAAGGCAACGTTTGCATGACTGTATTTTCCGTTCAATTGCTGTCCGCAGAGAGGAAACGGACATCACTGGGACTGTTGTTCAATTGGACTGCTCAGTAAACGGGTGTTTTTTTTTTTTTTTTTTGTTTAGCACAGACCAAATATCTGTGTGCGAAAAAAATTGCAGCATGCACTAGTCTTTTGCGATGAGACTCCTGTGTGGCAAAAAAAAATAAAAAAATACATTGAATACATAAACCTGATGTTAAACAATAAGTCATTTTCCGTGACATTCCCATTTTAAAAAAACAAGTGGTGTTTCCCTAAATCAAAATGTATCAATCCTCTGTGGTTTCAAAAGCACAAACGCAGTACCCTTAATCACCTAATATAATTCTAGTTTTACCATCTGAAGTTACAGAGCTGCTATGAAGGGTACATTTACGTCCGGTGCACACCTAAAATAAGAGCTAGGCATGAAGGTCTGATATATGATGGACCATTATGATAAAATGAAATGTAGAAAAATGGAAATGTACACATCCCAGCTTCTCATGAAAAGAACCTATTCAGATTTGTGTTGCCCTCATGAAAGACTAATTATGTAACTGGAAGTAGTAAGGGTTCGTATGTGTACCGCATCCATTTGACACTAGCAATGGAAGGCTAAAGGTGATTTTTAGGCTGTCTGGAGTAGACGTGTTACAATCACAACCTGGTGTGAATGTCTGTCTGCTCTGCTGAGATTTGTTTCCCATCATTTATAACTGGTAGCAATGTCTTTTCTAGCTGAAATATAGATTTTGAGTGAGACATATGGAGAAAGAAAATCAGGCAATGCTGTATATTTCCCCAAGAAACCATGATGTGTAAAAACCAATCTGTGCTCAAGTAGGAATAAGAAAATGGAGCCTAGAATGAACCTAAGGACCAAAGTTTGCCTGACTTGTTAATTACTAATCTAGACCATTCTAAATTCTTGGTTGGAAATTCTTTCAAAGCCTCTAACACAGGGATGTCAAATTCAAACACACCGTGCGCACGGTCCTCCATGCAGAATAATGGGCCCCGCACGGTCCTCCATACAGAATAATGGGCCCCGCACGGTCCTCCATACAGAATAATGGGCCCCGCACGGTCCTCCATACAGAATAATGGGCCCCGCACGGTCCTCCATACAGAATAATGGGCCCCGCACGGTCCTCCATACAGAATAATGGGCCCCGCACGGTCCTCCATACAGAATAATGGGCCCCGCACGGTCCTCCATACAGAATAATGGGCCCCGCACGGTCCTCCATACAGAATAATGGGCCCCGCACGGTCCTCCATACAGAATAATGGGCCCCGCACGGTCCTCCATACAGAATAATGGACCCCACACGCCCCGCACGGTGCTCCATACAGAATAATGGGCCCCGCACGGTCCTCCATACAGAATAATGGACCCCACATTCCCCGCACAGTGCTCCATACAGAATAATGGACCCCACATTCCCCGCACGGTCCTCCATGCAGAATAATGGGCCCCGCATGGTCCTCCATACAGAATGGGCCCCGCACGGTCCTCCATACAGAATAATGGACCCCGCACGGTCCTCCATACAGAATAATGGACCCCGCACGGTCCTCCATACAGAATAATGGACCCCGCACGGTCCTCCATACAGAATAATGGACCCCGCACGGTCCTCCATACAGAATAATGGACCCCGCACGGTCCTCCATACAGAATAATGGACCCCGCACGGTCCTCCATACAGAATAATGGACCCCGCACGGTCCTCCATACAGAATAATGGACCCCGCACGGTCCTCCATACAGAATAATGGACCCCGCACGGTCCTCCATACAGAATAATGGACCCCGCACGGTCCTCCATACAGAATAATGGACCCCGCACGGTCCTCCATACAGAATAATGGACCCCGCACGGTCCTCCATACAGAATAATGGACCCCGCACGGTCCTCCATACAGAATAATGGACCCCGCACGGTCCTCCATACAGAATAATGGACCCCGCACGGTCCTCCATACAGAATAATGGACCCCGCACGGTCCTCCATACAGAATAATGGACCCCGCACGGTCCTCCATACAGAATAATGGACCCCGCACGGTCCTCCATACAGAATAATGGACCCCGCACGGTCCTCCATACAGAATAATGGACCCCGCACGGTCCTCCATACAGAATAATGGACCCCGCACGGTCCTCCATACAGAATAATGGACCCCGCACGGTCCTCCATACAGAATAATGGACCCCGCACGGTCCTCCATACAGAATAATGGACCCCGCACGGTCCTCCATACAGAATAATGGACCCCGCACGGTCCTCCATACAGAATAATGGACCCCGCACGGTCCTCCATACAGAATAATGGACCCCGCACGGTCCTCCATACAGAATAATGGACCCCGCACGGTCCTCCATACAGAATAATGGACCCCGCACGGTCCTCCATACAGAATAATGGACCCCGCACGGTCCTCCATACAAAATAATGGACCCCGCACGGTGCTCCATACAGAATAATGGACCCCGCACGGTGCTCCATACAGAATAATGGACCCCGCACGGTGCTCCATACAGAATAATGGGCCCCCGCATAGTCCTCCATACAGAATAATGGCCCCCGCATAGTCCTCCATACAGAATAATGGACCCCGCACGGTCCTCCATACAGAATAATGGACCCCGCACGGTGCTCCATACAGAATAATGGGCCCCGCACGGTGCTCCATACAGAATGATGGGCCCCGCACGGTGCTCCATACAGAATGATGGGCCCCGCACGGTGCTCCATACAGAATGATGGGCCCCACATAGTCCTCCATACAGAATAATGGGCCCCGCACGGTGCTCCATACAGAATAATGGGCCCACATAGGGGTGGTGGTTCTTGTGTCACGAGCCAAATAAAACCACCAGAGTTTGACATGTGTGATCTAACAGGTAGTTACATAATTTTCTCCCAGTGTTTCATACCGCCAGAGAAATTTTAGATGAGCTTGACTCAGATGCATGTAGGTTTTTGTCTCTAGTGTTGTCACTGTGTATTTTGGATTGAAGTCAGGATATTTACTAAGCTAAGACAATATTTTTATTCTCCTGAAACGTAGATTCTATTTTTGTATTTTTATATTTTCTTGCTACACATCCAAGTTTGCAACAGTGTAAAGTACTTGTCAGAAAAAAAAAATCTTGCAATTTTCACTTTCAGCAGCAGATGGAAGGAAGGGAGACACAGTCATTACTAGTGGGTAGGCGGAGCCCACATAGGATAGAACACCTCAGATTAAAAAAGAGTGTTGTCCGGCCCCTCCAGCTTGGGCTCCTCCTACTCCAGCTCTCCAGTCTAAAATTTGAGGTCACAGAGGATGGTCGCTGCTGGAAGCAGCTCCTCAGAAAATTTTTTTATTTTTATCGGACAGAGACTTGGACCCCCGTGGTCTTGAGGTCTCAGGGGTCTCAGCGCTGCTGGACCCCCACCCCTCCCTTGGCGGATCTGCATTACCCTTTGAGAGAGGTCCCTGCAGAACCCTGCCGGCCCCGGGGGATGAGGGATGCTTCCCTGGCGGGGACGCAAACCGCGCATCTGGGGTCACTGCGTTCTCCACCCTGGGGGGAAGCTTGGGCACAGCGCCACAAATCCCTGGGGGTCCCTGTGGCGCTCAGCTGGGTGAGTACTCAGCATGTTAATGTGTTTTGAGTGCTTCAGCGGCTGCTGCGGCAGCCGCTGCTACATGTATTCAGGTGGTGACTTGTGTTTTTTTGTCCGCAGGTGGATGCCTGCAGGACATGGAAGCGGGGCAGGAGCGGAGAGCGGAGGAGTCGCGCGTGCTTTTTTGAAGCCGGCGGGGGGCGTGGCTTCGCGCCTTCCCGGTCTTTCGTGGGCAGGAAGTGCTCTGAGCGCGCGTTTTCTCCTGCCCCTCCTCTTCCGGCTTCTCTCTCCTCACAGCGCGGCGGCCATTACTGAACGGCTTCCATCGGGCTCCTCACTCTCCTCTCCTCCCGACAGACCGAAGGAACACTGCACCGCGGCCAGCTGGGTGAGTCGCTTCTGCCTGTCAGGGCAGAAGCTTAACCCCTCACCCCCTCAGCGCAGGGCACCTTTCTGAGGCACAATAAGGTGGCAGACTGTGCTGTCCTGCAGCTATTACCTCATATAGAGGTTCCTTTTTTTGTCTGGGGCTCGCACATCCTTTTCATTTCACAGAGGTTGTGGGGAGTCTGCGACATTAACCCCTTATTAGGCGGTTATCCCTTAATTGGGGGTCAGCTGGGGTAGCTCTCTCTTTAAGAGCTTTAACCCTTCAGCTTTCTTTTAAGAAACCACACTGTCCTACTTACTGACAGGTTTAACCTGCCATATACTGTGTGAGGGCATGTCAGATCAGGGTCCAGGAGGTGCGGACCGTCTCCCAGGTCCGCTACAGGATCAGTCTCGCGTGTCTGACACGCAGGAGTCCTCGACGGCGTCAAGCGCAGCGGTCGGGGGTTTCGGTGATGGGGCAGTGGTCAAAATGGAGGCCCTCACTCGTTCTATTGATGGCCTGTCTGACCTTCTAGGTTATTGGGTGTCAGCTAGATCCTCTCATGGCAGGAAGCGCCACAGGCCGGTACTGCCCTCCCCGCACAGCGACTTGGAGATCTCTGTTATGGAGGGTTCCCCTTCAAGCTCAGATGGGGAGATGTCCGATTCGGATAAGGAGGATCGGCAGGGGCACTCTGCCTCTTTTTTGGGCCGTGCAGAGGCTTTTATTGGAGCCATGAGGGAGGCGTTACAGTTTCCGGAGGAGGTAACTAGACGTCCTGGTAAGTCGGCCCGGATGTTTCAGGAGTCGCATAGGTCGCGCTTGGCATTACCATCTCTGGATGAGCTTAATGGGGCAGTGGAGAAGGAACGCCTGTGTCCAGATAAACGTTTTCAGGGGACACGGCTTTTTTGAGGCACTGTATCCGTATTCCACGGAGTTGATTGATGATTGGATTCCTTCTCCTGAAGTGGATGTCCCTTTATCCCAGCTTAGCAAATCCTCATTACTGCCTGTTAAAGGGAAGGCGAGTCTGTAGGATCTGCTGGACAGAAAAACGGAGATGGCGGCGAAATCCATCTACGAGGCCGCGGGTCATGGATTCAGAGCTGTGCTAGGATCCATGTGTGCTTGTAAAGCTTCCCTAAGCTGGTTGGACCGTCTACGGACGGCGTGGCATAGATGGGCTTTTCAAGTTGTTGGAGGATGCGGCCCGATATGGCAGTGATGCAGGTTTGGATACCGCGTCACTGCTGTCCAGGGCGCAATCCTCGGCGGTCACAGTCAGAAGAGCACTGTGGCTCAGACAGTGGACCGGGGACGCGGTTTCCAAGCAAGGTTTGCTATCTTTAGCTTACAAGGGTGGTCAGTTATTTGGATCTGACCTCACGGAGCTGATTGTCAAGGCAAAGGCAAAAGAAGCGGCCTTACCACAGCGAAGAACTGTGGCTTCTGCGTCGGGCAGGCCTAGTGCCGGTAGTAGTCGGCGGCCCTTTCAGTCCGGGGAGCCCTCTTAGGGATCGGGTCGTCCCTCTTTTTCAGGAAAAAAGGCTTCTCAGAAATCCCGCACTCCCTGGAAACAGAGCTTCCGTCAAGACAAGCGGGAAGCTGACAAAAAGCCCGCTAAGGCGGACTGACGCCAGGTTTTCACTCGAGGGCTCTCGAGTGGGGGGTCGCCTGCTCCAATTCGAACCGACTTGGGCGTCCCGCGTTTCGGACGCCTGGGTGACGCGGCTTTTTTGAAGCAGGCTACTTCATAGAGTTTCTTTCTCGACCCCCGGACAGGTTTTGCCGATCTCGCATTCCGTCAGAGCCCGAGCTAGTTGCCGCTCTACGGCAGGAGGTCGATTCCCTTCTACAGAAGGGTGTGGTGGTACCGGTTCCGCCGGAGGACCGGGGAAGAGGGTTTTATTCAAACCTCTTTGTGGTCCCCAAAAAGGAGGACAAATTTCGCCCCATTCTGGATCTCAAAAGATTGAATCGGCATGTCCGCACCCGGAAATTCCGCATGGAGTCGCTTCGCTCGGTTGTGGCGGCCCTGTCGCAGAACGACTTTTTGGTGTCAATCGACATTCGCGACGCTTATTTGCATGTTCTCGTCGGAAGGGCCCACCAACGCTTCCTTCGTTTTGCCATAGGTCAGGACCTTTTCCAGTTTGTGGCCCTACCATTCGGGTTGGCCTCGGCGCCCAGAGTTTTTACAAAAATTCTGGCACCTCTCATGGCGATCCTTCGAAGACAGGGGGTTACGGTTCTTCCCTACCTGGACGACCTTTTGATTGTGGCGTCCTCAAAGGAGGAGGCGGTGACGGCTCGCAATCTATCCCTTCAGCTCCTGGAGGACTTCGGGTGGCTGGTCAATTGGAAGAAGTCGTCTCTGGAACCGTCGCAGTCAAACCTCTTTTTGGGGATGCATTTCGACACGGTACGAGCAGTGGTGTCCCTGCCTCCAGACAAGCAAGCAAGTCTTCTTCGACATGTACAGGTTATGATGTCTTCGATAGCAATGTCCCTTCGAAGGTGTATGCGCCTTTTGGGTTTGATGGTGGCGTCAATGGAGGCACTTCCGTTTGCCCAATTTCATTCCAGGACTCTCCAAATGCTCATTCTGAACCGTTGGGATCGATCACAGGCTTCGCTGGATCGCAGTATCATCATCTCCCACAGGGTGCGAGAGTCTCTAGAATGGTGGTTACGTCCGGAAGCGTTATCCCTGGGGAAGTCCTTCCTCCTTCCGAGGTGGTCGGTCATAACCACCGATGCCAGCCTGTCAGGCTGGGGGGGTGTCTGGAACGATCTCTGGATTCAGGGAGTATGGTCGTCGGAAGAGTCTGTCCCGCCGATCAACATCCTGGAATTGAGGGCGTTTTTCCTTTGCCTCCAACACTGGATGGTCCCTTTAAACGGTCTGCCAGTCCGAGTGCAGACAGACAACGCGACGGCAGTCGCGTATATCAACCATCAAGGTGGAACAAGGAGCTCCAGGCTCATGATGGAAGTGTCTCGGATCCTGGTATGGGCCGAGGCCAAGGTGCCAGCCATCTCTGCGATTCACATTCCGGGAGTTCAGAATATCACGGCGGACTTCCTCAGTCGCGAGAAGGTGGATCCCGGAGAATGGAGTCTTCACCCAGAAATTTTTGCACAGCTGTGCTCCCGTTGGGGAACTCCTCAAGTGGATTTGATGGCATCAAGGTTCAACACCAAGTTACCGACGTTCATGTCCAGGTACAAGGACCCGAAGGCTGTGGCGGTGGATGCTCTGGTGGCTCCGTGGGACCAATTCGAGCTAATCTATGTGTTCCCGCCGATATCCTTACTTCCTCTGGTGTTGCGTCGGATCAGACTGGAAAGAGTCCCGGCTATGTTAGTAGCCCCAGACTGGCCAAGGAGGACGTGGTTCTCGACGCTGGTGTCGCTTCTGGCTGCGCCTCCACTTCCTCTCCCTCTTCGCCCGGACCTGTTAACCCAAGGGCCCGTTCGTCATCCGGACCTGAAGTCTCTGCGTTTGACGGCGTGGCTCTTGAGACCGAAATCTTGACTCGTCAAGGTTTTTCAGCCGAAGTCATTGCCACTCTGCGAGCTGCCAGGGGTCCTGCCACTACTAGGATCTATCACAAGACTTGGGAGGCCTTCTTTTCATGGTGTTCGGGTTCTTCAAGGAACCCGAGGATTTTTTCCATTCCCAAATTGTTGGCCTTTTTGCAGTATGGCCTGGACAAGGGTTTGGCAGTTAGCACTCTGAGGGGTCAGGTTTCTGCTTTGTCCTTGCTGTTTCGGAAGGCTATCGCCTCGCGTAGGGACATTCGTTCCTTTTTTCGCGGGGTAACCCGTCAGTTTCCGCCGCGGAAGGCGCTTGTGTCCCCTTGGCGGCTCAATCTGGTCTTAGAGGCTCTTCAACATGGGCCTTTTGAGCCTATGGACTCCGTTAGCCTTTCTTTGCTTTCTTGGAAGGTTGCCTTTTTAGTGGCAGTCACCTTGAGAAGGGTTTCTGAACTGGCGGGTCTTTCTTGCTCGCCTCCTTTTTCTGGAGTTTCTCCCGGATCGCGTTTTGCTTCGCACACGGGGCGACTTTCTACCTAAGGTGGTGTCACAATTTCATGTTAACCAGGATATTGTGTTCCCCTCGCTCTGTCCGGAACCGAGGAATGCGAAGGAACGGGCCTTGCACTCATTGGATTTAGTGCGGGCTTTGAAGTTCTATTTGTCTATTACTCAAGGTTTTCGGAAATCGGACTCTCTGTTTGTGATTCCAGCAGGTCGTCGGCGTGGTCAACGAGCTTCCAAGGACACTATAGCTCGATGGATTCGGTCGGCCATTTTAGAGGCTTACCAACTCAAGGGCGAATCTTGTCCAATTAAGATTCGAGCTCACTCCACGAGAGCTGTGGGTTCATCGTGGGCTTTTCATCAAGGGGCCTCGGCAGCTCAACTCTGCCGGGCGGCTACCTGGCGCTCCGTCCACACTTTTGCAAAGTTTTATAAGGTGGACGTCAGTGCTTCCGCTGATGCAGCCTTAGGACGTAGGGTCCTGCAGGCGGCTGTAGTTTAATTATCGTTAACTTGTATTTAGCGCTAGTTGCGCATTTTTCTAGGTTGTTGGGATTCTGCCTCTGTTGGTTTTTTCCCACCCTTAATTTTTGGACTGCTTTGGGACGTCCCACTAGTAATGACTGTGTCTCCCTTCCTTCCATCTGCTGCTGAAAGACGGATTTTGGTAAGACCTTACCTGTAAAATCCTTTTCAGCGAGGGAAGGAAGGGAGACACAGCTCCCTCCCATGGCAGAAGTGTGTTGTTGTGTTTTCAGATGCAGCGTGACCCTTCTCTGATAGCGATTATCTGGGCTGAGGTCGGCGCGCTAAGGCTCTGTTCCAGCATTGCCAGCTCATCGCAGTGGTCAGGTCCAGTGAGTAGTACCTGGGACTGTGTGGTTTTTCTGTTATATGCATAACCTGTCTCTTGTTTTTTCTCTGAAGTTCTTCAGAAGGGGTTATGTTGCTCCGCTGGTGATATTTGCTCTTCCTTAGCTTGTGTACGGACTGGAGAGCTGGAGTAGGAGGAGCCCAAGCTGGAGGGGCCGGACAACACTCTTTTTTAATCTGAGGTGTTCTATCCTATGTGGGCTCCGCCTACCCACTAGTAATGACTGTGTCTCCCTTCCTTCCCTCGCTGAAAAGGATTTTACAGGTAAGGTCTTACCAAAATCCGTCTTTTTTACTCCTTGTGTAGAGCAGTTTTCAAAATATTACAATAGGATTACAATGACTGCTAACGTCTATATGTGAACAACACCTGATCATGCCACAATAGGTGATGGTCACAGCTTTCCTCCTCCTCCCCCTTTGCAAACTGACCTCTAGGTAGGTCGTAGAGCATGTCTAGAAAAATCTACCATAAGTAGGGGAACATCTCCTGTGTGTTGTTTCTGTGATGCCCTGCTGCGCATTGGTGCCACTGATCCTGGAGGGGTGCATGGACGGATTCCTCCACAAGAGGCCCTCATAGCATACACACACCTCCACCTTCCACCTCAGACCAGCAGAGGGAGCCCGGATAGGGATATAAAAAGGGATGGTGGAGCTAGGCCGTTCAGTCTAGTCTGTGAGGAGGTCAGTCTGCTGCAGCCAGAGAAGTTGCCAGTCCAGCCTAGACTCAGGGAGCTCAGGTTAGTGAGCCTAAGGCGTGCCAACGCCATAAGAGCGGTGAAGAGTAGCGAGGCCTACTTGCCAGTGTGAAGCCTAGTGAGGGCCCCGAGCGAGGCCGAAGGCAAGTGGAGTAAGCGAGCTACATAGGGGGTAGAGGAGCTTTACCAGCTCACCCCACACCCATTTACCGGACACCGGGTCCGTGTCTGCAAGGATCTCTAGGACCAGCAGAAACAACCGGAACCCCTGGCGAACTATATGTCCCAGGAACACCAAAAGCTGACTGATATACCAGGGTCAGGAGTCACTGAGGCCCAAGAGACCAGGGAGTGTGATCTCCAACAGAAGGCCCTACCACCAGGTCAGCCGGTGCAAGACGGAGACTAAGTTAGGCCTAGCTCCAGGCAGGTCATAAACTTATCAGGAAAAGGCAAGAAACGGGAGGCCCCACACCCGCTCACTGGGGAGAGTCCCGATATGCACCCTTCACCCTACAGTGCTGTGGATCGTGCCTGAAACACCACCAGTAAAGGTACTGAAGTGAACTGTTGTGAGTGTGCCTATTCTTCTCCTGACCTGGCTGGGTCCCCTCTGTCCAGCATCCCCTCTCCTACGCAGCCCTGAGGCCCCGCTCCACCTGTGGGGAGCCGCACCAACTAAGCTGCCTGACCACCGACCTCAGAGGACTGTAGCAGCGCTGGTGATCCTCACCAGACACCACGGGTGGCGTCACAAACTTTCCCCTTTCCCATACACCTTTTCCCCCATTATTTCTTGCTTTTAAGAGTGACCCCAGGGTACGGCCCCAGGAGCCGGCCACCGCGGCATCCCCCAAAACAAAACAGCAAGGCCCGGGCGCCGAGTCCCAATCCCTTGGGCGCGTCATTTCCCAGGGTCCATGTGACTTCTATTAAAGGGGTGGTCCACAACTTGAACAACTCCTGCCTGGTCCTAGCAGCAGGGCTGTGGAGTCGGTAAGCCAAACCTGCAACTCCGACTCCTCAATTTCCCTTACTCCGACTCCCACATATATTGCTTATATTTAAGTGAAAAATTTATTGTAGTACAATGTGAACATTAGACATTTAATCATTTTTATGATACAATAATCAAGATGTTTAGATAGAATATAATGATGGATAGATGAATGGATGGAGGGAGGGATAGAGTGTGATAGACAGATGACAGCTACAGACAGCAAATAGTACATTGCACATATCGCACATATAGTTCACACACATTGTACAGAGAGCACATAATAATCACCTACAATATTAGCATTAGTTACCTTCCTGTGACAGAGATGAGCAGTAGTACTTTCACTTTCTCCAGTTCGGGGCCCAGGAATCGGATCCTGTGCAGGGCAGGCACCCCTCCTCTCTCTGGTGAAGACGGCAGAAGACAGGACAGAGGAGGCGAGATTGCCCCCTGCAGTCTGGAGCCAGTGCAGGACGGGATCACTGCAGCATACAAGTGAGTTTTGATAGGTGCGTGCCCCTGCTTCTAGGGGGGGGGGGCAGCTGCCCCTCGCTGGCTACGGCCATGATTCACACACAGCATTTTTGCAAATCCGTTTTTTGCAGTAAAATGCATTCTCTGGGCATCCCAGCAAAGTCGATGGGTTTCAAGATATGACATTCAGACACATCGTTTTGTGAGGATCCGATTTTTTGCTCAAAAACGGATCCTCACAAAGAATGAGCATGTCAGTTTGTGCGGCGTTTTTCTAATCTGCTTTTGTTATTGAAAACATTATCTATGAGCTAAAAACCTTTCAGGTGATTCTTTTTTTAAAAAGCTGATCTGCTTTTGCAGCTGAAAAACGTATCCTCAATAAACGCAGCAAAAATGCTGTGTGTGAATGTAGCCTTAGAACAGCCATTTATAGGACATTTCATAACTTTCCCAAATTCCTATGAAAAAATATTCCCCACAAACTGCATTGATCTACTGTACCCAATTTATTATATATTTTAGGAGTCGGTCCATTTTATACCGACTCCGACTCCACAGCCCTGCCTAGCTGACTCAAACCAGCTCTGCCAGGGACTTGTCACTGTAGTGGGCTAGTGGTCTGTTTTCTCCTGCAACAGTAGCTCCTGTGGATAACCCTATTACAATGGGATAAAAATGCACACTTTTTTTTTTTTTTTTTACTGGGTTAACTACGCAACCGTGATAACCTGCGGCATTCAGTTGACTATTTTTTTTTTTTTTGTAGTGTGAAATGTGAACAGAAAAAAAAGAAATTCCAAAAATAGAAAAAATGCAATTTTTGCATCACAAAATATAATTCTATACTTTTATTTTGTATTTATATATAAATTACCACGAAAACAAGATAAAACTATTTATTTCTTCTGCTTAAAGCAAAACCTGGTACAACTACATCAGAAGAAAAAAAAAACCCTGGTTATTGCGTTCCCTCAAGGCCTAGTCATTAAAAAGAAAAACCCCTTAAATACAAGCATATACAAGTGCTTGTCACTAAATTAGAATATCATCAAAAAGTTAATTTATTTCAGTTCTTCAATCCAAAATGTGAAACTCATGTTATATAGAGTCATTACTAACAGAGTGATCTATTTCAAGTGTTTATTTCTGTTAATGTTGATGATTAACACAAGTCCTCTCGGTAAATTAGAATACTTTATAACAGCTTGAAAAATGTTTTTAAAATCCGAAATGTTGGCCTACTGAAATGTGTGTTCAGTAAATGCATTCAATACTTGGTCGGGGCTCCTTTTGCATCAATTACTGCATCAATGTGGCGTGGCATGGAGGAGATCAGCCTGTGGCACTGCTGAGGTGTTATGGAAGCCCAGGTTATTTTGATAGTAATGATTTTGATGATCTAATTTAGTGAGAAGCACGTGTGTGTGTGTGTGTGTGTGTGTGTGTGTGTGTGTGTGTGTGTGTGTATATAATGATGGATAATGTATAAAAATCAGCTGGATTGTGCTCAGTAAACTACATACACTGTCAGGTGGGCGACATTACACTGATTAACATGATACCTTGGTTGATGAAATCCGTCCTGTGGTTCTTGTGTAATCTTTACTTTCAGTTTGGAGATAATGATATGCCTGTGCTTATGACAGCACAGTGAGCTGTCATAAGAGCATACAGATGAATATGTAAGCAGAGCACCAGATAGAGCGCCCCCCACAGGCCGCCCCGAAGCACAGGCATATCATTATCTCCAAACTGAAAGTAAAGATTACACTAGAACCACAGGACGGATTTAATCAACCAAGGTATCATTTTAATCAGTGTAATGTCGCCCACCTAACAGTGTATGTAGGTTACGGAGCACAATCCTCCTGACAGGTGCGCTTGAAAACTTGCATGTCAAATTCAGTTTCCTACATTAGCAATTGTATCCTTATAAATTGGATGTCATATGGTTGATCTGTATAGTGTGGGTTTTTTTGTGTGCATCCACAGACTTGAATAGACAAGGCCCAAATGGTCTGTTAAAGAAAAAGAAAACAAAAACTAATCTGAACAGCCCTATCCAATAACATTTGTTCTATTGCTGTCAGCTTTTTTCATGGACTGTACTTGGACTGAAAATACAGTTGTGTGAACTTGGCCATACAGGCAGCATCAGATCCCATGTCTGTACAGGGAGATAGATTACTCCAGATCTGTATCAGAGGAGAAAAGCAGTTGGAGATGTCACCGATGAAAGAAATTGGCGAAGGAGCAATATCTTAACTCCTCTTGGTTTTTTTTTCCGTAAAATGTTGAGTTGCTATATTACCACGTCCTAAATCTATTCTTTAATTAGTACAAGTTTCACAAAAGCCTCTCCTGACCTGATGGTTTCCTGTTGAACCTGGTAGCGGATGTTTTGCTGGATTGACTGTTAGCATTGGCCCATAGAAGGTATGGACAGACCTGGCAGTAAGGGGTCCTGTTATTTTCTGTAGATAAATATTGTGTAAGCTTAAGTCCAGAACGTTGTATGGTAGATCGCAGTGGTTTAGCCATGCACAGTGCCAGATAAAACAACGTTGTCTCATACACAGTCTTTAATAAAGTATGAAGTTTTCCTGTTACAACAAAGAAAATCCGTTCAGTACACAGATTTCAGTAAAGCAAAAATTAGTATTGGATGGCGCTGCGTCTATTCATACATTGTTACTGTAGATTCCGTGTGAGTTAATTACTTTCACCCTATTTAGTCTAATAGTTCTTCTACTAGTTAAACGCTATAAATACCCCTGAGCTTTGATTTTTTTTTTCCCATTGGTTCTTATTAAATGCAGAATCAAAATCCTATAGTTTACCTGGTATTTTACTGCGCCACCTGTTTTCTAGAGGTGGCCGTGGTGTTTTCTTATGGCTGCTCTTAGCTCAGGGATGATCTGCACTCTGCTTTTCTTCTTCATCCTCAGCTTTAGTCCTCATTCACATGTCTGTGTTTAAAAGGTGTTGGTCCAGTGTGATTGCAGACTTATGAATCCCCCCAGCGCATGCACTGTGTGCTGCAGGGATTCATCGGTTTCAGACCCGATAACGGGGGGTATGTACTGTATGTGTTATACATACCTCGGCCACTGGGCGCCGCTTCGCTGCATACACTTGTATTGAGCGAGGCCACACCCTCTAGTCACACGCCCACTGGCCGTCCACGTCACTAGATGGGGCGTGGCCTCGGTGCTACATATGTCCAAAAATGGTATTGGTGTCATCCTTAGGTCCAATTTTACAATCAGTGTTTTTCCCGGATGTATAAATAAATGTATAAATAATTCTAGTGACTGTTGTGAAAACTAGAATTTTAACTTCATTTGGCAATAAAAATCCATATAAAGAAAAGTTTTCAATGACAACAAATTTTATAGTCATTGTGACGATACAGCTTCTAATCTTAAAGGGAATCTGTCACCCCCTGGGCGATATCAGACCTCTATTATGGCCATACAGGGAAACAAACCGCGCTCCATGGGAGCGGCGCTTTGCGCATGTGCGGGAGGGGAGGCAAAGCAGAGTACGTCACAGAGCCCTGTGACGTGCAGGGGAGGGCGGGAATATGGTAATTTAGCACAGAGGCGGCGATTTAGGGGAATAGTAAGCCGGTAGGAGGGGTTTGCTTAGCTTCCCCCGGACACCAAGCCTCTGGAAAACAGACTTTATAAAACCAGATTTCTCTGCAATCAGACCTCTACTATGGGCCATACAGGTAAGTATAGATTTACTTTTCTATACCCTGTATGGCCATATTAGAGGTCTGATATCACCCAGGGGGGTGACAGATTCCCTTTAATCAGCCAGACAATTAGATTTGTTACTTCATTTGAAACCGATTTATACATTAGAAAATGACTAACAGCATGGCCAGTACAATGGAAAGGAACTTTTAGTGTTACATGTGCACATTTTCATTGTTTAGTTTTGAAATAATGGATAATTTGTGCTTCCTGCTGGCGGTATGGGTGCACTAGCTATTTCTGTTGCTCCATTTGAGGTAATTTGTAAACGTAGGTTAATTGAAATTGACAGCATGACAACGTTTTCTTCCGTCGGTGACGCACATTGTTTTTCTTAACCTGAATACTGCTTTCACCTGCAGTCAGTGGTGGGGCTAGAATACGTGAACCATTGACATTGCCTCTGCCTTTGACGCAAGCATGGAGCTGATATCCTTTAGCTCAATAGATCCCATTAATATTCATTGGCAGAGGAATTTAAACTTGAACAATCACATTTCCTAAATAATGTTTGTGCAAATTCATTTATCCCCCTTCATCTAACACAAATTACTGTCTTACGTTTAATAGTTATATACAAATATAATTTAATCAGTCTGTTTGCTGCTTTACTTTCCAATCAAATTTGGTCCAATATAAAAAGAAAAAAATATAATATATTTTTTTTAATTTTGTAACGGTTTCATTTTTACACTGACATACCTGTGTGCAGCCTTTTTTATGTATCCACAAAATAAATCCTAAATATATGATTTTAAATCACTCTCAAAGAAGACCTGTCGCTTGATCAAAATAATTTTTTTTTCCTTTTAGTTTTGCGCTGCATTGCTCTGTTGCAGAGATATTCACAGGTGTTGTGCTACGGAAAATGTAGCTACTATTTTAGATTTATTGTACAGACATGATCTAATAAATGACAGCAATGCAAAATTCCCCAGGGACCCAGTTTAGTTTTCTTTTTTGTTCACTTAGAATTTTTGAACATTTGGACGATCATATTGTTTTGTGTGAAAAATGATCGCAATGACACTACATCCTGAAGAACAGAGTACTTGGGGATGCTTTGATTTGTGATATACTTCTGAAACGTTCAAATGTTAATTTCCTGTTGGAGACATGCTGCGCTGTTGGATCAAAAAAGCGGAGATATGTTTTAACATGTTGGGTTTGAGTGAAATTAATAATAATAAAATTTTAAGCCTTGTTGAAGATGTTTTTCCAGCTCTGTTTCAGTGCTTTTGAAAAATTTTCAGAATATGCTGTCATGTTTATTTACTTATTACTATTTTATGGTTCCATGTTATGATGTAACAAGTCTACTACTTGTACTTGTAATCCGTCATGACCAAACGTTTTGAGACCGAAACAAATTTTGATTTTCACAAAATTTTCTGCTTTGTTTTTAGTTATTTCTTTTTCAGTCTGAACTTTACCCCAGTCCCCTGCAGTCCAATCCCTGTACTTCCTGCAAAATGTCAGTCTGTTCTTGATATTTTTTCTTGAACAGAAATGGCGTCTTTGGTGCCCTTCTTGAGACCAGACAAGCCACACGAGCGCCTTTGCCTCAGTGTGTGTACATTTTCCTGCTGCCATTCCTCTACAAGCTCTGTACTGGTGCTGAACTTATCCTGCAGCTGAATCCTATTTAGGACATTGTCCTGGCACTTGCTGGGCTTTCTTGAGCACTCTGAAGCCCCCTTCACAGCATTTAAATCTCTCTTTTGAAGTTTTCTATGATTTGATTAATGGTTGATTCAGGGGCAATCTTACAAGCAGAAATGTCCTTGCCTGTAAAGGCTTTTTGATGCAAAGCAATGATGGCTGCACTTGTTTGTAACTTGAAAGTAACCATGGTTAACAGAAGAAAGCAATGATTTCAAGCGCCAGCTCCCATTTAAAGCAACAAGTCTGCTTTTATAATTAAACTAGCTATTGAGCCCGTTCTACACCCGGGTGGCGAGCATTTTTATTGGTATATGGTCTCCCATCCTGGTATTTGTACTCCCCAATCCTGTTCCCCCATCCTGTTATGTGCTGCCCTCATCCCTATCCTGGCATGCATGGCGCGCCTCATCCCTATCCTGGCATGCATGGCGCGCCTCATCCCTATCCTGGCATGCATCCCCCCCCCCAGATCCCTATCCTGGTATGCATGGTAGCCCTCGTCCCCCAATTCTCCAAACTTATGACCACAACTGTATGTGGCAAATACACACATTCTTGGTTAAAATATTTAAATATTTTTGTAGGTTTCATTGATGTATATGTTCTTGCTACAACACTTTATTATCTAGGGAACATCTCCATCCATCCTCAAATATACAAGAAAGTCCCTCTATTTATATAGCTCAGCTTTACATTATAGCATCAGTATTACGGCAGTAGAGGTTTTTTTTTTCTTCAAGTTAAAGGGGTACTCCGGAGAGATAAAAAAATTTTCATTGACATAACTTCAAATGTTATAAAAACTCACAGCAGTGTTTTCCATTGTCACAGTATGTGCTATTTAGAGCTATTCGCTGTGATTTGAGACACAGATCCTGAGTGCTCTCTCTCTCCTGCATTGGTATGTAACATATCAGAGTACGGCCTTCTACTTTTAATACAGGACAGCCCACTGATAACACCTCCTTCCATGTAGTACAGATTAGGTGGGTGTGATTTGTTACTGGCTTGTTATACAAGCCAGCTTTCTGACCAAAACTACATTGTGTTCCAAATTATTATGCAAATAATATTTTCTCAGATTTTCCCAAATTACCTATATGAATTGCAGTCATTGTAATTTTCCAGTCAAATAACTATTAGAGTACAATTGAAAGGTTTTCGTACAAACTGCCTATGATAACAGTATATTTAAAAAAAAATAAAATACTCAAACTGCACTCAAAATGCATGTTCCAAATTATTATGCACAGCAGAGTTTTCAACCTTTTCATTTTAATAAAGAACAAAAAAATTGTCATTTTTGAAATTATAAGCATTAGCAGGTTATTAGAAACTGAAATCAAGCAGTTTTCAACTCAAAACTTTATTCTAGGTGATGTTACATTTGCACATAGGACCCCTTGTTCGATAGGAGCTTCTGAACTCTCTCGTCCATTGAATTTGTCAGGTTTTGGATGGTTTCTGCTTCAATTGTTTTGCATGAGGACAGAATACCCTCCCAGAGCTGTTGCTTAGATGTGAACTGCCTCCCTCCATCATAGACACTCCTTTTGATGATGCTCCAGAGGTTCTCAATGGGGTTGAGGTCAGGGGAGCATGGGGGCCACACCATAAGTTTGTTCCCTTTTATGCCCATAGCAGCCAGAGATGCAGATGTGTTATGTGCAGCATGAGATGGTGCATTATCATGCATGAAAATGATCTTGCTGCAGAATACACGGTTCTTCTTCTTGAACCATGGCAGGAAGTGCTGTTTGAGAAACTCCACATACATTATGGAGTTCATCTTTACCCCTTCAGGGATCCTAAAGGGGCCGACAATCTCTCTCCCCATGATTCCAACCCAAAACATTACTCCACCTCCTCCTTGTTGGCGCCGTAGCCGTGTTTGCATGGGGTGTCCATCAACCAGACATCCTCCACTCCATCCATCTGGACCATCGAGCGTTGCACGGCACTCATCGGTGAACAAAACAGTTTTGAAGTCAGTCTTAATGTATTGTTTGGCCCACTGGAGCCTTTTCTGCTTGTGTGCAGTGGATAGAGGAGGTCGACAGGATGGCTTGCGCACAGCTGCAAACCTCTGAAGGACCCTGCATCTTGTTGTTCGGGGGACGTTGGAGGCACCAGCAGCTTCAAAAACTTGTCTGCTGCTATGACCAGGCTTTTTTGCCGCTGCTCTTTTTTAACCTGACATCATTGCCTGTAGGAAAGAGTCCTCAATTTTCCCTTATCAGCACGCACACGTGTGTACTGTGAATTGGCTACATACTTCTTGATTGTGCGATGATCACGATGAAGTGTCTTGGCAATGTTGATTGTAGTCATACCTCGACCTAAACACTCCACAATTTGTTGCTTCTCGGCAGCCGACACATCGTTTTTCTTTCCTATTTTGCCAGAAAATATAGGCTGCTTAATAATGTGGGACAGCCTTCTTAAGTAGTCTTGCCTTTCATTGGACACACCTGCCAAACTAATTAGCACAGGTGTCTGCAATTGCTTACAGTGATATAAAGAGCCCTGACACACATCACCATCAATGAGTTTAACTGACAAACAAACAAATTCTTACCTTATCACTCCTAAACACTTTTTGCATAATAATTTGGAACACAGTGTAGAATCATAGAATCATAGAATGGTAGAGTTGGAAGGGACCTCCTGGGTCATCTGGTCCAACCCCCTGCTCAAAGCAGGATTCACTAAATCATCTCAGACAGATGTCTGTCCAGCCTCTGTTTGAAGACGTCCATTGAAGGGGAACTCACCACCTCTCGTGGCAGCCTGTTCCACTCATTAATCACCCTAACTGTCAAAAAGTTTTTTCTAATATCTAATCTGTGTCTCCTCCCATTTAGTTTCATCCCATTGCTTCTAGTCTTTCCTTGTGCAAATGAGAATAAAGATGATCCTTCTACAATGTGACAGCCCTTGACATATTTGTAGACAGCTATTAAGTCTCCTCTCAGTCTTCTTTTTTGCAAGCTAAACATTCCCAAATCCTGCAACCGTTCCTCATAGGACATGGTTTGCAGACCAGTCACCATTCTGGTCGCTCTTCTCTGAACTTGCTCCAGTTTGTCTATGTCTTTTTTAAAATGTGGTGCCCAAAACTGTACACAGTATTCCAGATGAGGTCTGACCAAAGAGGAGTAAAGACCGATAATGACTTCACGTGATCTAGACTGTATGCTTCTGTTAATACATCCCAGAATTGTATTTGCCTTTTTTGCTGCTGCATCACACTGTTGACTCATGTTCAGTCTATGATCTATTAGTATACCTAAGTCTTTTTCACATGTACTGTTGCTTAGCTCTATTCCTCCCATTCTGTATATGCTTTTTTCATTTTTATTGCCCAGATGTAGTACTTTGCATTTTTCCCTGTTAAAAACCATTCTGTTGGTTGCTGCCCACTGCTCCAGTTTATTTAGGTCTTTTTGAATCCTCTCTCTCTCTTCTCTAGTATTAGCTATCCCTCCTAGCTTTGTGTCATCAGCAAATTTAATCAGTTTACCCTCAATTCCTTCATCTAAATCATTGATAAAGATGTTGAACAATACAGGTCCCAGGACGGAGCCCTGTGGTACCCCACTTGAGACATTCATCCAGCTGGATGTGAAGCCATTTACAACCACCCTTTGAGTCCGATCACTAAGCCAGTTATGAATCCACCTAACAGTGTAAAGCCATATGTTCCTGTTTGTAATATCATTATGTACTTTGTGCTTTGCCTGACCCTCTGACTCCCTTCTCCATGATTTATGCTTGCTTCTTCACTGCTTATCTGTGACAGGCATGGCTTCCTTCCACACGTCTTGATATTTCACAGATGAGCTATGCAGTTGCAGGCTGTGTCCCTCTTATAGTCTCATCTCCCCTCTCCCACCAGTGCTGCTCTTCCTCCCCCCATACTCCCTTTTACAGTTTCCCCATCTCCTGCATTTTATTGTGCTGCTGTTATCACCCCTGCTTCATAGGTTCCTCCCCAGTCTGAGGAAATCATCAGAATGTCTGCTGCAACATTTATCAGCCTTATAACCCCACCAGTTCCTCTGAGGCATACATGTCAAGTTCTGACCCTTGGGCCAAATCTGGCCCACAGGGTGATTTATATTTGGCGACACTAGAACCACCACGCCTATGTGGGGCCTTTATGCCGTATGGAGGACTATATTGGGCCCATTATGCTGTATGGGGGAACTATGTGGGGCCCATTATACTGTATGGGGGAACTATGTGGGGCCCATTATACTGTATGGGGGAACTATGTGGGGCCCATTATACTGTATGGGGGAACTATGTGGGGCCCATTATACTGTATGGGGGAACTATGTGGGGCCCATTATACTGTATGGGGGAACTATGTGGGGCCCATTGTACTGTATGGGGAAACTATGTGGGGCCCATTGTACTGTATGGGGGAACTATGTGGGGCCCATTGTACTGTATACTGGTTGGCCTGCGACTTTGTCCAAGTTTTTCATTTTAGCCTTCTGCGTGTTTGCGTTTGACATCCCTGCTTTAAGGCTAAGTTCACATGTCCAGTAGTGATCAGTTAGAACAGATCCAGCAGCAATCCATCAGCAAAAAAGTTGTCCAGACACAAATTTAGTCCGTTTTTAAATAACTGATCTCTGCTGGATCCGTTTTTTTATTTTTTTTCAGACGTTAAAGTCTATGGAAAACCAATTTGTTAATTAGCCATCCGTTTTTCTTTGTTTTTTGCTTACTGGATCCATGGATCAGCTTTCCATGGAAGCTGATTGTTTCTTATGCAAGCCAGCCCCCTGATCATACCTGATGTTGAATGAATGTGCAGGTTTATAATGTGTTAGAAGCTTATTCTCGCCTTACAAATGATGTTGGGAGAGCTAAGAATCGGGTTGTTGAGCCTTAAATGCTCTAACCTTTTGTTTTCAGGGGAGATAAGTTTTCACCAGAGATGTCTGGCAGCAGCTTTCACATTTTGTCTATTAAAAAACATGAGTGCTTGGCTGCGTCTGAAGAGATAGGTGTTGTCTAACAAGCTGAAATACACGAGATGACTAGTTCACACTTTGCTTTAAAGGCTTTATTTTGATGCCTTTGTTGCAAATTTGAGGAAAACAGTAGCACTAGGTGAGGTGGTAGGACTGTCTGAACACTACAAACCTACTGATGAAGCCCATTAGTCAGTGGGGTCCGTCAGGTGCCTTGGGTATCTATTTGTACGACAGATTCACCACTGTGCATATACTGTTACTGTCACTTTAAGAGGATTTTATTCATCTGAGTAATGTGCCATATATCCTTTCAGTCTAAGAATTATTTTGTAATCGAACACTGAATGGGACACTTATATACTATGCGTTAATGTTCTTAAAATAAAAAGCCAGTGTCCTTTACAGTGGAGAAAATGAACTCCTTAATTTTAAAATGTTGAAACCACAATTTTCAAATTTAGAAAAATCTCTTATTGACTCGTCTCTTACCCTTTGGCATGTTTTCATTTCTAATTAAACCCATGTGTTGTCTTTGGCAATTTTAAGCTTCTTTACAGAATCAAAGTACAATAGGAAACCAGTATGGTAAGTTGAAATTTCCATTATTATGATGGATAAAAACAGTATTTGCTGTTGGAAGGAAGCACGCATTACAGTATTCAGGACTATAAAAATAAGAAGCACAACAGTCTATTTATTTATTTATTTTTGTTAAATTGTTTCTTTATTCCTTAAAATATCTATAGAAGTGTAGGCCTTCTAACAAATCTATAGAATGGGTGATAAATATATAATCGCTAAGAGTCCCCTTACTCATGCATGACCACTACTCCATTCCAGTGACTGGGCTAAAGCCTGTTCTCCTGAGTGTTTAGAGGTCCCAAAGATCATACAATTACCTCCTATCCTGTGCATAACTTTTACTGTTAGTGATCCAGCCTCTTCCATATGTGGAAACCTTCCTGTGACACTGCTCTTAATCCGCGGCTTCACTTTACCAGTTAGAGTTAAAATGGTTGTCCAATGCTAGAACTGTTTGTTCTGAGGTGTGCAAAAGTAGAATAAAGGAACATATCATTTTACTCTAATTTTTCACTCTTCATGGATGGTGTAATTATTTTTTTGTTTTAAATCGCCATTGGGGTTTTTTTTTTTCTGATCCAATCACAAATGACAAAACCACGTTCTATTTAGCAGTTGTCTGGGAAATAAAATGAGTAAATAAAAACACATCTTAAGTAAATTGCTAAATACTTTTAATTATTTATATGCTCATCTTGTGTAAGGGTCAACTTATGTTTTTTTCTCAAAATGGCTGCCTTCACATTACTAAACCTCAAACCCATCCTGCGGGTTATGTGAGTAGATAAAGCTCTACTTTCTCTGGTCATTATCTATGAGGAGTGAATGCATATGTCAGAACTGAGCTAACCTCTCAGCTGAAGCGCAGACAGCTAGGTCTGAAGTTGTGAAGAGAAAGGAGTGATGGGATAAGACTCGGGCTGTGGGAGATGTCATTTTCTAACATGTTGTAAGTGCTGGTGCTCATATACATTCAGTTAAAAAACATCCTTCCCCCACAACTTTCGTCTTGTCCCGTCCACCCTCCTCACGCCTTACAACTTCCAACCTAGCTGCCTGTGCTAAAGCTGAGATATTCTTTCAGTTTTTATATACACGCATTCCCTCCGGTCTCTCCTAGCTAAAGGCAGGAGAGCGTTCTCTCTTCACAAAACTCTTCCTACCGTGTGTGTCAGGGGTTTTGTCTTCAGTCATGTGACGACAGCCATTTTTAAAAAACCTTTATAATTATCACCAGACGAGTGTAAATAACAAAGTTGAACGCATTTATCAGCTTATTATTTTTTTTTTCTTTAATTCTATTTACTTCCCAGCAAACTCCTTTTAAGTGAACATCTGCATAGATTTTGGTAAAGTAAAAACACCATGAAGTACACTACCGTTCAAAAGTTTGGGGTCATTTAGAAATTTCATTACTTTTGAAAGAAAAGCACTTTTTTTTTTCTATGAATAAATGAATCAGAAATGCACTCTATACATTGTTAATGTTGTAAATGACTATTCTAGCTGCAAACGTCTTGTTTTTATTGCAATATCTACATAGGTGTATAGAGGCCCATTTCCAACAACCACCACTCCAGTGTTTTAATGGTACATTGTGTTTGCAAAATGTGTAAGAAGGTTAATGGATGTTTAGAAAACCCTTGCACAAGTATGTTAGGTCAGCTGAAAACGGTTTGGCGGATTTGAGGAGCTATAAAATTGACCTCCCTTTGAGCTAGTTGAGAATCTGGAGCATTACATTTGTTTGTTCTATGAAACTATCAAAATGGCCAGAAAAAGAGAACTTTCGTGTGAAACTCGACAGTCTATTCTTGTTCTTAGAAATGAAGGCTATTCCATGCGAGAGGTTGCCAAGAAACTGAAGATTTCCTACAATGGTGTGTACTACTCCCTTCAGAGGAGAGCACAAACGGGCTCTAACCAGAGTAGAAAGAGAAGTGGGAGACCCCGCTGCACAACTGAACAACAAGACAAGTACATTGGAGTCTCTAGTTTTGAGAAATCGACGCCTCACAGCTCCTCAACTAGCAGCTTCATTAAATAGTACACGCAAAACGCCAGTGTCATCGTCTTCAGTGAAGAGGTGACTCCAGGATGCTGGCCTTCAGGGCAAAGTGGCAAAGAAAAATCCATATCTGAGACTGGCAATAAAAGTAAAAGATTAATATGGGCAAAAGAACACAGACATTGGACAGAGGAAGATTGGAAAAAAGTTTTATGGACAGACGAATCAAAGTTTGAGGTGTTTGGATCACACAGAAGAACATTTGTGAGACGCAGAACGATTGAAAAGATGCTGGAAGAGTGCCTGACGCCATCTGTCAAGCATGGTGGAGGTAATGTGATGGTCTGGGGTTGCTTTGGTGCTGGTAAAGTGGGAGATTTGTACAAGGTAAATGGGATTTTAAATAAGGAAGGCTATCACTCCATTTTGCAACACCATATCCTGTGGACAGTGCTTGATTGGAGCCAATTTCATCCTGCAACAGGACAATGACCCAAAGCACACCTCCGAATTATGCATGAACTATTTAGGGAAGAAGCAGGCAGCGGGTATTCGATCTGTAATGGAGTGGCCAGCGCAGTCACCAGATCTCAACCCCATTGAGCAGTTGTAGGAGCAGCTTGACCGTATGGTACGCAAAAAGTGCCCATCAAGCCAATCCAACTTGTGGGGGGGAACTTCAGGAAGCATGGGGTGAAATTTCTCAAGATTACCTCAGCAAATTAACAGCTAGAATGCCAAAGGTCTGCAATGCTGTAATTGCTGCAAAGGGAGCATTCTTTGACGAAAGAAAAGTTTGAAGGAGAAAATTTATTCTTTTCAAATAAAAATCATTATTTCTAACCTTGTCAATGTCTGAATTATATTTTCTAATCATTTTTCAAATCATTTGATAAATAAAAGTATGAGTTTTCATGGAAAACACAAAATTGTCTGGGTGACCCCAAACTTTTGAACGGTAGTGTATATGATAAAATGTGGCAGATGTTTAGTACAGATTCTACACTGAAATTCTGTACCAAATATTACCAGTGCAGCGTTAAAAATTAGAGTAATTTCTTTTATTAATGACAATTTCTTATTTTCTTTTTTTAATAGGTTTGGCTAAGCATATTTTAGACCATTTGTTGACTACTCATGAATTTGAGTATCATAGAATCCTAGAATGTTAGAGTTGGAAGGGACCTCCGGGGTCATCGTGTCCAACCCCCCTGCTCAATGCAGGATGCACTAAACCATCATAGACAGATGTCTGTCCAGCCATCCTACAACACTATTCATTAATCTTCTCCTGTAATGCTCTAGATACTCATTGCCCATGTATGTGAGGCTGTGGTGGAGAGGTAGTGTTTATGGGCGACATGGCAGCCTGAAGATTGTTTTATTCTGTAAAAACCTTGACTCCTGCTTGGTACTGTTGCGGTGTTTGCATCATATTTTTGCTAAGGTGGTAGATAATTGAATGTATAAGACTGTGAAAAGGATATTTTACAGAGCTGGTGACTGTTCTTCCAGCCAATAAACTGCGCTCATCAGTTATTAGTTGTAAATTCGCAGTGGCCAGCTTTTACATGAGATGCACAGATGTTCTTTTGCTATAGCATGCCACAAAACATATAAAAATCTTTTATATTCCCGAAACAACACCTTTTACAGTGTATAAAGTTTACATATAAAATTTGCAGAAATGGTTGTAAATGCATCGTATTTTTCAAACTTCTCCTGAATTACAGCCTGCAGTCACCGATGTTAGCACTTGCTGTGTAGACTCTGCAGTCCCTTCCACACATTGCATTGGGTTTTGAGACAGTCCTGCAGGACCCAATATTATACCAGAGAAAAGGTGTATCTGCTGTGGCTCGATGGACATGAGAAGCCGACCACAAAGCCCAACCTCAAGGGTTCGAACCCAGACGCATAACAGGTGCATGCACAGGAATAATTAATGGGAAGATATAAAGTACAATCAAACATATAGTATCACACAGTGATATCTCAATGTGTAAATACTAAGGTACACACATTGTCATTTTTTTCTCAATGTATTGAATGCAATAATATACAATCAAAATAGTCAAATGTCCGTAGTCAATCATAACCTTATATTGTAGATGATCAAAGAGTTGTGAGCTATTTAATGTGTAATTGCAAAGTTAACACAAGAATAGATAGTAACAATGTACTATATATGATTACATATTAAAATGTCACTGTGTGTGTAAGCCTGGTGTCACAAAGTTGCATAATATCTGCTACACCAATTATCATGAGTACCGGCAAATAGAAAAAATGCAAATGTGCATAATTACCACCTGCAGGTTGTGGTGCCAGACCCCAACGTGCTTTTCGGCGTGTAGCCGCCTTCTGGAGGTAACATCACACCTCCAAGATTACCTCCTTTATATTAGTGCACCGCCAATTATATCCCTAGATTTTGTGGATAGGTTGAGAAGAGAGTCAAAAGTAGTTAGGGGTGGAGACACTTGTCCATAAGATGTCCTCCCCATTACATTCATGGCCAATGACTCTGGACCTTACAATACATTGTATTTGGATCATCCCACAGTTTTGATCGGCGCACAACACGCTGACAAAACGGGGGCGGGGTCATCCCCCAAGCGCGTCATCGGTGACTGTCCGGCCACGGGACCCAGATCACCACCCACTTCATCACGTGAGTGTGAGCTGGGTCACATAACCTGAGCGCCAGCCATAGAGACACACCAGAGAAAGCGCCTGCCCATACTGGCAGATGTGCGAGCGTGCAGTTACTGGGATTACTACTATCAAACATTTTATTGCTAATTCAATTAAACTTTCTTTGTACAGTATCAACGGAAATGTGTGTACAATACTTCATTAATTCATGTATTCAAAATATTTAGTATCACTTACGGGATTTAAACGTTGAACTCGCGTACGGTTGATATTACCTGTCTGTGGGATGACCGTGCAAAATGATCACTATTCAACCATTTCATTGACCATTCTCCTCCTACATAAACACTTGTCTGACATCATTTGTTCGTCATGAGTTACAATCGCATCATTTAAACGATTATTTGCTCGTGTAAACGCAACCTTGGTGACCGATTTCCCCTCATGATTGTCGGGTCCCAGCAGGGGAAAATGTTGAGCTGAAAACTCCTTTAAAACATTTCAACAAAAGCTAAAATGTAGTTTGAAAAACACAAAAAATGTTCTAAATAGTAATGAGAAATGATGGCTTGATTATTGGGTCCCAATATTCATTTTCCTGTCCCGTGAGTTTTCAGGTTGTCAAGCAGTTATGCACCCGGCCCTGGATTACTATAATAAAGCGATTGTAATGTATTGTGAGAATATTAAAGAGTCTTCCATTTTAAGTGTGACTGGTTTGGTTAGTAATAATTTTTTATTTTTTTTTGTTATACACAGAATTCTTCACCTAACTAGTATGCTTTATAAATATAAATGGTAGTATACTTTGAAATCTAGATTGAACTGCAAAGGTGTAAAAAAAAAAAAAAAAACTGGATTGAAAAGTAGAAATCAAAATGGCCTAAGTCTTCACACCACTACTCTGCCAATTTGACACTTTGTGATTATTTTCACATTTATCTTATCTTTTAGAGAATAAGCCTTTTATTTGCGGCGTCTTGAGGGACATTTACATTGCAAGATAATGGTTTACAAGCGTTGTTAAAACTACCCGTTTCACGATTATCTTGCCATGAATAAAACAGGTTGCCGATTACCCATCGAAGGAGCAAAATGCTTGTTCATCGGGATTAAATGATCTTTTATGCATTCCAAAAAAAAACCTTGTTCTCTGTGGTGCATGGTCCTTTGTAATCAGGACTCGCACTGCTGAGCTAGTATAGATCGCTCAGTGTGCATTATCTACTTTGGTCTGGCTATGTAAACAGTCATTGAAATAATCACTGATCAGTAAACATTTACAGATTGGCAGTTGTATTGTGCTGAGGGTCTGTCTAATTCAGGGATGTCAAAACACACACGGGGCCAAAATGAAAAACTTGGACAAAGCCGCGTGCCAACAGTATACAGTATAATGGGCCCCACACAGTCCTCCATACAGTGTAATGGCCCCCACATAGTCCTCCATACAGTATAACGGGCTCCACACAGTCCTCCATACAAAATAATGGGTCCCACATAGTCCTCCATACAGTATAATGGGCACCACATAGTCCTCGATACAGTATAATGGGCACGACATGGTCCTCCATACAGAACAATGGCCCCACAAAGGGGTGGTGGTTCTGGTGTCCCCGGCCAAGTGCAATCACCCTGTTTTGGCCCAAAGGCCAGAGTTTGACACGTGTGGTCTAAATGGACCCTTAGTAGCGGCCCTGATACTGTTAGTCAGTGCATCAATACAAAACCAGCCCTGACCAACAGCCGGTTCTGTACTGACGCACTGCTGAGCCAACTGTCAGTCAGTGCCCTGGGAAGTGGTTACAGCCGCCGCTCATTATGTATTGAGCTGCTCTTCTAAGACTGAAAGCCCAACGCTGCCGGGAAGAATAAAGTTACTGCAGGAAATTAACGGGGCTTTCAGTGAGGAGGCCGCACAACGTCAGCACGCTATTAACCTGCAGATTAACCCCATATTTGTTAGTTTTTAGCCTTTTTTTTTCACACGCCATGTTCTCTTTTAAGGTACGTTCAAACAAACTTATGTTTGGCCTGTGTACTGTCAAATGTCAGTCTGTGTTGTGAAAAAATCCCAGCATGCTGTAGTCTGCTCCGTTTTACAGTCCAGACTAGTGCATATAAATAGCAGAGAGTACCTGCTGCACACAGAGCTAGTCAGTTTCTAAATCTGTGGACGTGACTGGCACAGGTTTTACAAGGGTTACATAAATATAGCATAAGGCTGAGTTCACACGATGCGTATTTAATGCGTTTCCGCTGCGTTGTTGCGGAAACGCATGAAAAACGCATGGTAGAAGGGCAGCAATGTTCCCCAATTGAAATCCGCATGTGCTTTGCCCATGATGCGGATTTTTCCGCAGCGTAAACGCTGCACTCAAAAATCCGCAGCATGTCAATTAATTTTGTGTAAACGTGGCGTTTTTGCCGCCATTGACTTGCATTAGAACGCGCCAATTCCGCAAGACTGCATTTGTACTTGCGTAATTGGTGCGTTCTAATGTGCGGATGGTACCCGGGTGTGGAGGAGAGGAGAGTCTCATCAACACCCAGGTACCATTAAAAAAGCTGTAAAACAAGAATAAAATAAAAAATATATATATACTTACCATCTGTCGGCCCGCGCAGCGCTCCTGCTTGGTTCCCGGCACTTGCAGTGAGTTGAAGGACCTGCGCTGACGTCAGTCATGTGACGGGTCACGTGACGCTGACGTCGGCAGGTCTTTCAATTCAAAGTTGCCGGCAGCCGGGAGAATGGAGTGAGCAGGACAGCGCGGGCCATCAGAAGGTAAAGTATACATGTATTTTTTATTTTTACCATTCTCTCGGGTCACACTATATAAATACATGCCGGTTGCATGGATTTATATAGTGTGACCTAGTTGTCACAAGCACTTTACAAGTGATGCTAAAATCTCCTGGAAAGCGCTTGTCAATCCACATGCGGAAACGCATGTGAATCCGCATGTATTCCGCAGGAAAAATGCATGCACAATCTGCATGCGTTTTTTCTGCCAGGGAGATGCAGAAATGTTGTAGATATACTCGCCCTCTGACAATAACTAGAACATCCCCCTGATGACGCTTTAAGAACTAGTCATCTGTTATTGGTCGCAATATGGCTTCTATAATTTCTTTGCACAAATTGTGGCTTGCGACGATCTCTCAGAGCGCAATGTGGCTCTCAAGGTGAAAAAAGAGGTTGGGGACCACTGATATATATATATATATATATATATATATATATATATATATATATATTATATATATATATATATATATATATATATATATATATATATTATATATATTTTTTTTGTTTTGCTAATGCTTAATTAAAACTAGGCAATCATTATAATAATCCATACTGCTGTTTAGAATGTAATTACAAAGACTGCACCACGTATTTTAGTTTCCAGGTTGCATACACTGACGTATACTCTCGCTCATCATGTGCCATGGAATGAATGATCTGATTCCCTTTCCTAGTGGGCTGCTAAGTGCCACATAAGAGAAGTGGCAGTCCTTACCGGCACTGTGCTATTTACTAGCCCCGCCGATAATAGCCGCTGTGTTTGTCACTTGATTTGTGTAGGACTCGTCGGCTTTGGTTTTCCTCCTGCCGGCAGTGATTCATATTAATTTAATTTACAACTTAACAAATCACTTCAATAGGTAACTTGCCAATTGTTGAATTTGTTTTCCAGGTAATGACAGAGTTTTCAACACCCCCTTGTGTGAACAGGGAATTGTTGGATTTGGCATTGGAGTTGCAGTTGCTGGCTCTACTTCTATTGCTGAGATCCAGTTTGCAGACTACATATATCCAGCATTTGATCAGGTTTGTACACCCACTGTATGGATTACATAGGACACATACATTACACAGCTTGGTAGACAAATAAAGATAAGTGCACATCTTTTTGTTTTTAGCTTTTTGTGGCAATTCGACTTATGTTTTATATATGATTTGTTTAAAATGAAGCTGTATGTAGCAATGCATGTTAATGGAGTTGCAAGAAAAATCTACAGGAGTGCACCAATCTGTCGTTTTTTTTCCTGCTTTGACCCGTGCAGTGTAAAATCTACAATAGCATACTGCTCCTGTCCTTAGGCTTCCTGCTTTTGCTCTGGGTGGTGTAGAATCTTCAGGAGTGCACCACTCTCGGCCCCTGGCTTCCGGTTTTGACCTGGGCAGTTCAATGTTATAAATATAATTGCAAATATATTAGCCATCTCATAGTTATCATAGTGAATACTGAAAAACACGGTTAGCAATCTATTAAACTTTACATGACCCTTAGCTGTGGCTGGAACCCCATAGCCCCCATCTCTGCAAACAGGTAATTAAAGAAGATTAGCTAATGGATAGCTCATGTGAGTTCCATTTCCAGCATGCTTAGGAATTTGGAGGGTGACCGCTTTAGGACCCTGGCCTGCATGTGTATCAGAACTGCAAATAGACTGATGTGAGCGTCTTTGTTCCATTCAAATTATTATGCATATTGAGGTCTTTATGAACGGCCTAGATATGATAGATCTGAAATTCATATTTTCAGCGTTGTGGCAAACAGAATGTATTGTCTTGCGTCACTGGACGGTGACAATAACGGGCAGATGGATGATGCTATCCATGCCATGTTTCCTATCTATATAAAGTTAAAATAATGGTAGGAAACATGACAGTGATATTCCCCACCTGACCTTCAGGAGCTAAGATATTGTAGAATCTAGGAGTCACTGGAGGGGAGATACAAATGCGTCTCAAAAAATTAAAATATTATCAAAAAGTTAATTTATTTCAGTTCTTCAATTCAAAAAGTGAAACTCCTATATTATATAGTCATTACAAATAGAGTGATCTATTTCAACTGTTCATTTCTGTTAATGATGATGATTATGGCTTACAGCCAATGAAAACAGAAAAGTCATTATCTCAGTAAGTTAGAATAATTAACAAAAAACACTTGCAAAGGCTTCCGAAGCGTTTAAAAAGGTCCCTTAGTCTGTTTCAGTAGGCTCCACAATCATGGGGAAGACCTCTGACTTGACAATGTCCAGAAGGCAGTCATTGACACACTCCACAAGGAGGGTAAGCCACAAATTGTCATTGATAAAGAAGCTGGCTGTTCAGAGTGCTGTATCCAAGCATATCAATAGTAAGTTGAGTGGAAGGAAAAAGTGTGGTAGTAAAGGGTGCACAAGCAACTGGGATAACCACAGCCTTGAAAGGATTGTTAATAAAAGACCATTCAAAAATTTGGGGTGATTCCCAAAGAGTGGACTGCTGCTGGAGTCATTGCTTCAAGAGCCACCACACACAGACATATCCAGGACATGGGCTACAAGTGTCACATTCCTTGTGTCAAGCAACTCATGACCAATAGACAACACCAGAAGCGTCTTACCTGGGTCAAGGAGAAAAAGACCTGGACTGTTACTCAGTGGTCCAAGGTGTTGTTTTCAGATGAAAATACATTTTGCATTTCATTTGGAAATTAAGGTCCCAGAGTCTGGAGGAAGAGTGGAGAGGCACAAAATCCAAGCTGCTTGAGGTCTAGTGTGAAGTTTCCACAATCAGTGATGGTTTGGGGAGCCATGTCATCTGCTGGTGTAGGTCCACTGTGTTTTATCAAGACCAAAGTCAGTGCAGCCGTCTACCAGGAAATTTTAGAGCACTTCATGCTTCCCTCTGCGGACAAGCTTTTTGGAGATGGAAATGTCATTCTCCAGCAGGACTTGGCACCTGTCCACACTGCCAAAAGTACAAATATCTTGTTTACAAACAACGGTATCACTGTGCTTGATTGGCCAGCAAACTCGCCTGACCTTAACCCCATAGAGAATCTATATGG
Source organism: Phyllobates terribilis (assembly GCF_046119375.1). NCBI lineage: Eukaryota > Metazoa > Chordata > Amphibia > Anura > Dendrobatidae > Phyllobates > Phyllobates terribilis. The sequence goes on from NW_027362763.1 coordinate 413,511,730, forward strand.
TATTGTCCAGATGAAGATGAGACACCAGACCCAACAATGCAGATGAGCTGAAAACTGCTATCAAAGCAACCTGGGCTTCCATAACACCTCAGCAGTGCCACAGGCTGATCTCCTCCATGCCACATTGCCGCATTGATGCAGTAATTGATGAAAAGGAGCTCCGACCAAGTGCTGAGTGCATTTACTGAACATACATTTCAGTAGGCCAACATTTCGGATTTTAAAAAACATTTTTCAAGCTGTTATAAAGTATTCTAATTTACTGAGATAATAACTTTTGTGTTTTCATTGGCTGTAAGCCATAATCATCAACATTAACAGAAATAAACACTTGAAATAGATCACTCTGTAATGACTCTATATAATATGAGTTTCACTTTTTGTATTGAAGAACTGAAATAAATTAACTTTTTGATGATATTCTAATTTTGTGAGATGCACCTGTATGTGGGCGTAACTTGTGTCAATAAAGGCACATGCCAAATCATACTCTGTCAGTCCTGGGAGATGCAGCTTACTGTAGGTTCTGTTCATTGCCTCTCCAAAAACGAAGAGTTCCCCTTTATAAAAAACAGAGCCAACCCTGTGACATCAGGTTCAGTACATTTCTTCTGTTTATCCTTTTTATTTTATGTAATTGTTTATACTGTACTGTTTTGTCCATTTTGTAACCTCTTTGTATATTTTTATAAACACTGCCTACTTTTTAGGATTAGATATATAAAATTTAAGAACTCTGTTTTTCCTGCTCTGTAAACCATAACCCTGAAGCAATATACTACCTCAACGGGTGTCCAATCTGCCGGTATAATCTATTGGTGGTGGCACCTAGTTCCTTTTCAAAGAGATAAAATCTGAAAGCGGACCAGCACTGCAATAATATTAAACGTTATGTGCCATACACCAATAAACTAGTCAAAATGGAGAATGAGGAGAATAGGTGTATATACGGCACCAGTAACCCATCAAAGAAAATAAGTCCGTATTGCAAAATTTATGGAATACTGTTTATTCAGTGCTTTTTTGTATGTACCAATAATCTAAAAACATTTAAAAACCAAAAAGTAGGGGGTATACTTTTTGGGAAAATGACACACAACAATCTCCAAGACAAAATAGAAAAGACAGTTACTATCTCCCTGCTGATACAATGCAAAATGAAGCACAGAGAATTACTTTTACTAGGGTTGCTAAAGATAGGCTGCATTTTTCTCTATGTATGTATGTATAGGGTCCAATACTAGTCAGTACTAGAATAAGCAACCATACATAGAGATGACAAAATACAATTAGAAGGTAAACCTGGTAAGGTAATAAAGCAATATGTAAACAATGTGTGAATAAATAGAAAGGAAAAATACCGCACAATAGAAACAGATCTCTCCCTTTCTCTCCCTTTTTTTCTATGTTTCTTGTTCCAGTATACGCAAAAGAAATAAACGTGTGTAACAAAACCTGTAATTCCAATACATTATATATATATATATATATATATATATATATATATATATATATATATATATATATATATATATATATATATATATATATATATATATATATATATATATATACACAGTGCCTACAAGTAGTATTCAACCCCCTGCAGATTTAGCTGGTTGACACATGCGGAATTAACTTGGCATTGTGACATTTGTACTGTAGATCAGCCTGGAAGTGGGAAATGCACTGCAGCAAATTTTTTTTTTTTTTAAAAGTTAATTCAGAGTGTCATTTATTATTCAACCCCTCAAACCACAAGAATTCTGTTTGGTCCCCCTAAAGTATTAAGAAGTAGTTCAGGCACCAAGAATGATGAGCTTCACATGTGTGGATTAAAGATCTCTTTTGCCAGCCTTTTCTGACTATTTAAGACCCTCCCCAAACTTGTGAACAGCACTCAGACATGGTCAACATGGGAAAGACAAAGGAGCATTCCAAGGCCATCAGAGACAAGATCGTGGAGGGTCACAAGGCTGGCAAGGGGTACAAAACCCTTTCCAAGGAGTTGGGCCTACCTGTCTCCACTGTTGGGTGCATCATCCGTAAGTGGAAGGCTTATGGAACTACTGTAAGCCTTCCACGGCCTGGACAGCCTTTGAAAGTGTCCTCCCGTGCCGAGGCCAGGCTTGTCCGAAGAGTCGAGGCTAACCCAAGGACAACAAGGAAGGAGCTCCGGGAAGATCTCATGGCAGTGGGGACATTGGTTTCAGTCAATACCATAAGTAACGTACTCCACCCCAATGGTCTCCGTTCCAGACGAGCCTGTATGGTACCTTTACTTTCAAAGCGTCATGTCAAGGCTCGTCTACAGTTTGCTCATGATCACTTGGAGGACTCTGAGACAGACTGGTTCAAGGTTCTATGGTCTGATGAGACCAAGATCGAGATCTTTGGTGCCAACCACACACGTGACGTTTGGAGACTGGATGGCACTGCATACGACCCCAAGAATACCATCCCTACAGTCAAGCATGGTGGTGGCAGCATCATGCTGTGGGGCTGTTTCTCAGCCAAGGGGCCTGGCCATCTGGTCCGCATCCATGGGAAGATGGATAGCACGGCCTACCTGGAGATTTTGGCCAAGAACCTCCGCTCCTCCATCAAGGATCTTAAGATGGGTCGTAATTTCATCTTCCAACAAGACAACGACCCAAAGCACACAGCCAAGAAAACCAAGGCCTGGTTCAAGAGGGAAAAAGTCAAGGTGTTGGAGTGGCCTAGTCGGTCTCCTGACCTTAACCCAATTGAAAATTGTGGAAGGAGCTCAAGAATAAAGTCCACATGAGACACCCAAAGAACCTAGATAACTTGGAGAAGATCTGCATGGAGGAGTGGGCCAAGATAACTCCACAGACCTGTGTCGGCCTGATCAGGTCTTATAAAAGACGATTATTAGCTGTAATTGCAAACAAGGGTTATTCCACAAAATATTAAACATAGGGGTTGTATAATAATTGACCCACACTTTTATGTTTCAAATTTAATAAAATTCTACTGAGCAACATAACTTTTTGGTTTGTAAGATTTATGCTTCTGTTCATAAAACCTACTCTCGTTTGCAGTTTGAAGGCTCTAACTTATTTGCATCTTATCAAACTAGCTAAATCTGCAGGGGGTTGAATACTACTTGTAGGCACTATGTGTGTGTATATATATATATATATATATATATATATATATATATATATATATATATATATATATATATATATATATATATATATATATATATATATATATATATATATATATATATATATATATATATATA